>NC_136058.1:60138433-61611553 GCF_964261635.1 Lissotriton helveticus
TCATGTGACTTGTTAATAAAACTTTTCATTGGTTCATTTCACTTTTGGTTTCATAATGATGTAAGGCTAGGTCAGGTGACCTAAAAATAACACTTTTCATTGGTTTAGAACTATTTTTTTTCCCAAATGATGAATGCCCCCACCTTTTTTCTCACTCTGACTTTCAACTTTGAGAAAGGAAGACCTGATCATTTGCTCTGATTAAAAAATGGCTTCAATAGTAGCTTCAGCTTCTGCACCACCACCACCACCACCACCATCTCCTCATAGGAAAAGAGGACCACCTGCACAGTTTATTGGAGACACAGAGGAGGAAGAGGAAGAACAAGACGGAGAGGAAGAAGAGGGACCACGATTTGTCAAAGAGTTTCCCCGGGTATCTCATCGCAAAGTTAGCTTTATCTGGCAATTTTTTTCCATTCCACCAGGAGAGAAAAAAGTCAATGCACGCTATGCTACGTGCCTTATCTGCCAAGAAAAGTTATCCCGGGGCACTAATAAAAAATACAGTTATGGAAATCACACGATGCACCGACATATGCAGAGGTGGCATCCAAACAACTATAGTCGTGCAGAGATGCGTGAACTACAACAGAACCCCCCAACTTCGGTGACAAGAACATCTACTGATATCTCTCTCACATTTGGAGAGGCCAACGAAACAGTGCCAAATATTCAAAAAAATGTTGTCCATATGAAGCTGACATGCTTATATTGTGGCACTTTAATTTCATGCGCAAACATGAGTCTGAAATTAATTAATTTGGCTTTCGAGAAACACCGATGCTCCAAACGCAGCAAGTTTTAATTTTTTTTTTTGCTCCTGTTGAGCCTTTTTCAATGCCTCTTTCTGTTCTTTCCCTTTGAAAAAAACCAAAAAAAACAAATAAGTGTTCAAAAAATACAAAAAAAACAAATAATGTTCAAAAAAGAAAAAAAAAATATAAAACAACAAAAATATTAAAAAAAAAGTTCTTTTCAGAACTACCTCCCCGTTATTAAAAAATTGCTAGAATGTTTAGTACTCTGGCAAGCTCTATTTCTTTTGGTTCGCTTCCCGGTTAGCTTCCCGGTACGCGGACCGGGAGCTAACCAAAATTTTTTTTTTTTTTAAAATAGAGTAAGTATAAGGAAAGTAAACAGAGAGTGATGTTAAAAGAAAGACAGCTATAGGGACTAAAGAAGAGATACTGTTTAATAGATCTATTTACCGAAGAAAAGACGGAAGAGGGTATAATAAGGGCATGTATTGGCGTCATGTGGCACCTTTTGTTTTTTTTAAAAAACATGCTTTTTGAAAAGAATTCGCAAATTACCACCAACTAGAAGTTGGTGGTAGTTTCCAAATCCTTAATGTCATTTTTTACATATTTTTAGTTTGATACATTGCATTTAAGTAATCGCAAAATTTGCAAATCCTTCAGTGCAATCGCAAAATAAGGAAAAGCAAATTTTGCTATTCCTTATTTTGCATCAAACTTGTTTGATACATACCATTTGTTTAATTAGCATTCGCAAAGGCTGAAATTTGCAGAATTTTGATCTTTGCGAATGGTAATTAGCTTGATACATATGACCCCAAGTGAGGCCTGTCTTGCAACATGGTGCATCTTTTGCATCACTGCTGCATCGGTTTCATGTTGCACGTTTTTTTTACACCATGACACATCTGCCTAAATGCATCAATTTGTAATTTTGTCGCCTCATAGCAAATCTTTTGCACCGCCGCTGCATCATAAAAGTGACGCACAGTGGCGCAAAAGAGACATACACCTATCATAAATCTGTCTCTACCATTTTAAATGATTAATCCAGGATGACGATAAGGTGTGGCCTATCCAGAGGTTTGTTTATGGTGAGGCCTACTCACGATTGCAGATTAAAGTTACGCTTGATAAAGAATACAGAGGAGATAATACATGTAAAGGCCTACCAATGAAGTAAGTAATGTCCACTTTATTGCGCCAGTCATCATAAATGTATCCCTAAGCTTCTTATCTTGTTACAGATGAACCGCCATATGTACCATCAAACTATTTTGCATTTCATAAATAGCGAATTTTAAGGAATAAATAGCGATTCTTTACCATTCCAAATTTGCGATGAGCAAATTGCTAATTGCAAATTACCCATTCATTTCCATGGGCCAGGATACCCATATGAATGAAGGTGCAATTTGCGATTAGCAATTAGCTCATCGCAAATTAGGAATTTTTCCAAAGGTGCAGGGGTGTCTCAAGAACACCCTGCTGCACCCCTGAAAAAGAAATTTGGGGGCATATGGCGCACATACATGCCCTAAGGACATGTATTGGTGTCATATGGCACCTTTTGTTTTTTGGAAAAAAATGCTTTTTGAAAAGAATTCGCTAATTACCACAAACTAGAAGTTGGTGGTAGTTTCCAAATCCTTAATGTCATTTTTTACATATTTTTTGTTTGATACATTACATTTAAGGAATCGCAAAATTTGCAAATCCTTCAGTGCAATCGCAAAATAAGGAATAGCAAATTTTGAATTAAGGACATTTTAAGTCATTTCCACATGTGCAGTGTTTTCAAATTATGATTTGAAAATCGTTTTTGGGGAAAAGTAATGGTTTGCAAATTTATGACAAGGACATAATGGTGTATGCTTCTTTATACGGCAATTGATCACAGTTATGACCATTAGGGACCAGTGTTTTATATTGAATAATCATTCTTGACTCCAGTCTCCTCAACTTCTGTACTCGATTACCCCCTCTCTCATCAAATTTAACAGTGCACAGTACACAATAACTCAATAAATTCACATTTTGGTTGTGATGACTGTGAAAGTGTCGTGCTATCGGGTAAGATTTGTCCATGTTAGTGATAGCACGCATGTGCTCTAGCACTCTCAATTTGGCAGGTTTGATGGTACTCCCTATATAGGTTTTATTGCAGGGACAAAATAGAGCATAAACTGCGTGGTCACTGGTGCATGAAGTGTGTTCTTGGATAATCAGGGTTTTGGATGTGGGTGACAGTCGTACTTTTTTCAGGTTTCGACTGTTTTTGCATGCCTTGCAATTTCTGCAGGTAAAAAAGCCTCTAACCAGGAAAGCAAGGTCCCTAAAAGACCAATTATGCACAGCTGTGATCCCTAAGAAACCCAAAACCACCGGGGTTAGAGGCTTAACTGTGATGAAGAAATGGAAGTACACTTAGGATGATACAATGCAGTAATATAGTTTCATTGAGCTTTCTGTATTTTCTGTCTAGTAGGAAATCCGTTTTGAACTAAGTAGAGAATAAGGTCATGTATTCAAGATGTTTTGTCCATACTTGTTTTTAACTTCTTTATCCTTTATACGAGTTACGAAGGGTATATGATACAATAATTTTTCTATTTTTGAATCACTGGTCATTTTCTTATTAATATCGTCACTGATTATTTTTTATTTTTCCTTTTTTTCAGGGATTGGTTATATAGAATTCTTTTGAATGTGAATATCAACCCTATAATAGACAAACAGTGAGCGGACTTGGAACCGAAAATTCAATTGTTCAACATGCATCAATGGTTTAGCCCACATGGGCATTATTTTTCTTGACATTTCTTATGGATATATTTTTTCTTATTGAAATTACAGTCTATCAACTAGCCCACTAGGGCAGAATAGCATATATTGATTTGTGTACCACACATGAGGTCATTGATTGTCATGACAGGAATTTGAAGCCCACATGGGCGTTTCTTGGTATTATTTCTTAAGTCGGATTTCTATTTAATTAAGAATGTCAGGCAGACAAAATGCGCTTGGTTGAATGGCATATAAATTATTCCAAGTCATGTGTTTACGTTTTGAACATGAGCAGGGTTGTTATCACATAATTTGAATATGTTTATTAGCACACTAATTATCATGTGTTATATCTTTTGGAATTTATATTTTCGATCCTTGCATTGCAATAATTTTCTCAAGTAGCGTTAACCAAAGCGCTAGTATTTTGTTTATGTTTATTGTTGCTTCACAAAGACCATGTGACCCTGAGTATATGTATTACAATCCTATTACTCTTTTTACTACTCGTGACCAAGGGGGAGGAGCCCCGAAACGCGTCGAGTGTTATTGTTTGCTGCTATCTTGCTGATTAAATATCTTTTGAATAACACGCTACTCGAGTTCGTGCTTCATACTGTCCCAGGATCGTGTGGACGCTGGTATGATTGATTTGCATTGATGGGCTCGCTGCCCAGCACGGACCACTGTTGTTGTGGAGGGGTCTAAGCGGAGTGTAGCGACGGCTGCAGGTTCTATGGAATTGACTTTTTAAGACCCAACCCACGGATTCCTATGAATAGAAGGTTTTCATGCTACATGCGGTAAAGTCCTGCACCGATTCATTGAGGTGATAAGGTGAGCGCTGCTTACTAGTATTTATCCTTCTTCTTTTATTCATAAATCTAAATCTGTAAACAGGCTTCTTGCGCATTAAGTGCAGATTACGTGTACTGAGTGCGCAGCGTGTATACACGGCACATATGAACATTTAAAATAGTGCCGAATCAGCTACTTAAGATGGCAGCAGAAAGGAGGGAGAAATGGGCAAAAGCAGCCAGTGATATGTTCCAGGACTGTGGGAGAGTAATGAATACATCTAGCATTATGAATGCTAATACTTCGAAATCTCCAAAGAGGATCCTATGGGACAGGCTATGGAAAGCTCTGAAACTGGAACAAAACAAGTGGTGGGAGGCCACTACCTTGCAAAAATACGTGGATGTGTCCAGAGTTCCTCGAGGGTTACGTATTTTTGTTACCCCAACCTTCCAAAACCCTGACCCTGAATTAGTTACACGTTGGGCAGCAAACAATCATGAATGCTCATTGAATATGTTACGTATGTTAATTGAATTTGCCACTAAAGACACCGACAGACTGAAAGTAGAAATTGAAGCTTTAACAAAAGAACTTAAAGACATGTGTACTGAAGATGAATTTAAATCTGAAATGGATAAAATAGAAGCTAATTTGGATAAAATTGAAATTGATATTAGAAACAGAAAACAAAGTAAATTTCAAAGAGATCTGGTTGATTACCAATGAGGGCAGATACTCACATTTGCCAAAAAATACGACAAGATGAGAGCGGCAATGCAGTCACAGTCGAGACCCAATGAACAAACTGAGGAACAGGCAAGCACATCAGAAAATATATCTGAGGATGGCTTACAGTCAATGACCAGTGGCAGTGATATTTCAACTGGTCGCAACTTTACAGGAGTAAAAACCAACGTTTTAATGGAATTCTCAATGTTGATGCAAGACAATCAACAAGGATATCGAGGGCGAGGAAGAGGCAGCAGAGGAGGAAAAGGCAAAAACACATCTGCAGGAGGAAATCCTGTAAGCCCAGTGGGAAAATACACAAGGGGCCAAATGAAGCTGAAATAATGGAGAGAAAAACTGTGATCAACTTGTCAGAACGCATTTTGACCAACACTGAGGTAGAGTTATTATCTTTGGGACTAACATTTTGTCCATCTATGAATTTTAATCACACTCAAAGTAAAATTGATTTATTTTTCTTTACAAGAAAATTAAAAATAAGAAAGTGGTATGCAACTAAAGTAGGATCGGGCAATGCTCATACTAGAGATGAACCACATCACTCAAGTATCTCTGATGTCAATCTAGCACACTCCCTTAATGTACTAAGTGGTGAATGGGAGGAAAGTCATGACCCATATCAGGACCTTGTTGATGCTGATGTATCATTGACAATGAGTTCCGGAAGTAACTTTAAACCGAAATCAATCTTCCTACCACAAATTCACAATGACACTATTGATGTGTTTGAAAAATGTATGATAAATGAACTTAACAAAATTGAAACCAAGAAGTATCACCAGAAATGGAGCAACATTACCAAAGACCAATGTAAACTGATTGACAATTTGCGAAAAGACCACACTATTGTGATTAAAACTAGTGATAAGGGTGGTAACATAGTGATTCAGTCTAGGGAGAATTACATATCAGAAGGACTCAGACAATTATCGGATACTAACAACTATTGCAGAAGTAATCGAATGGAATACGAAAATTTGATTAAACAGTTCCAAATACAATTGATGGAATGGAAAACGAAAGGGCTACTAGAAGAGGAGGAGTACAGATTTTTATTGTGTAAATCTCCTAAATTACCAGCTTTATATCTCCTCCCCAAAGTTCATAAAAGCATATCACGTCCCCCAGGTAGACCTATTGTTTCATCCAATGGTAGTTGTTTTGAATGCACTTCCCAATATGTAGATTATTTTTTACAGCCCCTTGTACACCAGTTACCATCCTATGTTAAAGACTCAGGAGATTTCCTAAATAAAATCAGAACAGTGGAGTGGGATGAGGAATTTTCCCTTCTCTCACTCGATGTGACGAGTCTATATACCTCTATTCCTCACCAATTAGGACTCGATGCTTGCATGCATTTTCTTTCCAAAAGATCAGTTTCTTATCTTTACCACACCAAAATGCCTATTACCATGATGGAGCTGTGTCTCAAGCAGAATTATTTTTTGTTTGATAACAAGATCTACAGACAGACCCTCGGGACCTCTATGGGGACTTGCTTTGCTCCTAGCTTTGCGGGTCTCCATATGGGGTACTGGGAGGAAACTGTGGCATACAGGTCACCTATGTATCGCAGCCACGTTATCAAGTGGTTGCGGTACATAGATGATGTGCTGGTGGTGTGGAGGGGAACTCAAGAAGAGGCCAACATATTTGTGAATGAACTCAATCAAAATACTTTCAACCTTAATTTCACCAGCAATTGGTCTAAAGAGAGCTTGGAATTTCTAGATTTAAGTGTTAAAGTGGAGAATGGTAAATTGGAAACAATTCTTTTTAGAAAAAAGACAGCTGGAAATAGTATACTCCACGCACGCAGCTGTCAACCTAATTCTCTAATCAGGAGTATTCCATTGGGAGAACTGTTAAGAGCCAGACGCAATTGCAGTACAGAAGAAACTTTTTTGGTTGAACAACAGAATATGATTGAAAGGTTCTCCGAACGTGGATATTCCATTAAAACTATTTCTGATGCGCAAAAAGCTGTAGAGAAACGATCTAGAGAGTCACTACTACAGCCGAGACCCAATGAACCCACAGATATAAATGACAACAAAACACGGTTCATAACCACCTATAGTAGCCAAGCTAGTCTACTTAGAAAGAGTCTCAACAAATGTTGGCCAGTGCTATTAAACGACTCTGACGTGGCGGAATATGTTAATGAGTCCCCCCAAATTTCTTTCAGGAAAGCAAGGTCCCTAAAAGACCAATTATGCACAGCTGTGATCCCTAAGAAACCCAAAACCACCGGGGTTAGAGGCTTTTTTACCTGCAGAAATTGCAAGGCATGCAAAAACAGTCGAAACCTGAAAAAGTACGACTGTCACCCACATCCAAAACCCTGATTATCCAAGAACACACTTCATGCACCAGTGACCACGCAGTTTATGCTCTATTTTGTCCCTGCAATAAAACCTATATAGGGAGTACCATCAAACCTGCCAAATTGAGAGTGCTAGAGCACATGCGTGCTATCACTAACATGGACAAATCTTACCCGATAGCACGACACTTTCACAGTCATCACAACCAAAATGTGAATTTATTGAGTTATTGTGTACTGTGCACTGTTAAATTTGATGAGAGAGGGGGTAATCGAGTACAGAAGTTGAGGAGACTGGAGTCAAGAATGATTATTCAATATAAAACACTGGTCCCTAATGGTCATAACTGTGATGAAGAAATGGAAGTACACTTAGGATGATACAATGCAGTAATATAGTTTCATTGAGCTTTCTGTATTTTCTGTCTAGTAGGAAATCCGTTTTGAACTAAGTAGAGAATAAGGTCATGTATTCAAGATGTTTTGTCCATACTTGTTTTTAACTTCTTTATCCTTTATACGAGTTACGAAGGGTATATGATACAATAATTTTTCTATTTTTGAATCACTGGTCATTTTCTTATTAATATCGTCACTGAATATTTTTTATTTTTCCTTTTTTTCAGGGATTGGTTATATAGAATTGTTTTGAATGTGAATATCAACCTTATAATAGACAAACAGTGAGCGGACTTGGAACCGAAATTTCAATTGTTCAACATGCATCAATGGTTTAGCCCACATGGGCATTATTTTTCTTGACATTTCTTATGGATATATTTTTTCTTATTGAAATTACAGTCTATCAACTAGCCCACTAGGGCAGAATAGCATATATTGATTTGTGTACCACACATGAGGTCATTGATTGTCATGACAGGAATTTGAAGCCCACATGGGCGTTTCTTGGTATTATTTCTTAAGTCGGATTTCTATTTAATTAAGAATGTCAGGCAGACAAAATGCGCTAGGTTGAATGGCATATAAATTATTCCAAGTCATGTGTTTACGTTTTGAACATGAGCAGGGTTGTTATCACATAATTTGAATATGTTTATTAGCACACTAATTATCATGTGTTATATCTTTTGGAATTTATATTTTCGATCCTTGCATTGCAATAATTTTCTCAAGTAGCGTTAACCAAAGCGCTAGTATTTTGTTTATGTTTATTGTTGCTTCACAAAGACCATGTGACCCTGAGTATATGTATTACAATCCTATTACTCTTTTTACTACTCGTGACCAAGGGGGAGGAGCCCCGAAACGCGTCGAGTGTTATTGTTTGCTGCTATCTTGCTGATTAAATATCTTTTGAATAACACGCTACTCGAGTTTGTGCTTCATACTGTCCCAGGATCGTGTGGACGCTGGTATGATTGATTTGCATTGATGGGCTCGCTGCCCAGCACGGACCACTGTTGTTGTGGAGGGGTCTAAGCGGAGTGTAGCGACGGCTGCACGTTCTATGGAATACATATATATATATATATATATACATATATATATACATATATATATATACATATATATATATATACATATATATACATATACATATATATATATATATATATATATATATTACCTACTGGCGGTCGCCAGTAGGTATATATAGTTAGGATTTTTTCTCTATGGGATTTTTGAAAATTCTATGTCTAATAACTTTGGCGTTTGTGGACGGAATTGGCTGAAAGTTTCAGGAAAATGGAACATTTTGTTTCTGAGCAGCCCTTGAAAATTTGGGGGGTGTTCGTCAAGGGGGGGCTGAGAAAAAAGATTGGTCCCAAAACGTGTTTTTAACATTGAGTTTTCCATAGGGCGGTTGGCCTCACTTTTAGCCCGAACGGCTGAATGGATTTGCATGAAACTTGGCAAAATTGTAGGGACTGGTAGCCCGATGTGCCTTTTGTAGGTCTCAATATATGTGCTACAGTGGATTTTGAGAAATTAACGTTTAAAAAAAGATATATATCTGTAACAGCGGACCGGGCAGCGCTCCAGGACGCGTACTTTTCGCGCAACGGAGCTTTGTGAAGCGAAGCTGATTGGTTCTCCGGCGTCTGTCAACATTCCAAACAGTCCGTAGCGGCCGCCATCTTGTCTCTCGGTAGGATCGAGAGACAAGAGGAGGCCAAAGCGAAGGGGCAAATGACCATAAGGGGGAATAGTAGATCCTCGCTGACCCCGTAGGTTTGATGTGGAGGTTTTAAAAGTGCCCCGCGGGGCAAAAAAAAAAAATAATAATAATAATCAAACGGCTGAATGGATTTGCACGAAACTTGGCAAAATTGTAGGGACTGGTAGCCCGATGTGCCTTTGCTAGGTCTCAATATATGTGCTTCAGTGGATTTTGAGAAATTAACGTTCAAAAAAAGATATATATCTGTAACAGTGCACCGCTTCGCGTACTTTTCGCGTTACGGAGCTTTGCGAAGCGAAGCTGATTGGCTCTCCGGTGTCTGTAAACATTCCAAACAGTACGTAGCGGCCGCCATCTTGTCTCTCGGTAGGATCGAGAGACAAGAGGAGGCCAAAGCGAAGGGGCAAATGACCATAAGGGGGCATAGTAGATCCTCGCTGACCTCCTAAGTTTGATGTGGAGGTTTTAAAAGGGCCCCGCGGGGCAAAAAAAAAAAATAATAATAATAATGGAACGGCTGAATGGATTTGCACGAAACTTGGTAAAATATTAGGGACTGGTAGCCCGATGTGCCTTTGCTAGGTCTCAATATATGTGCTTCAGTGCATTTTGAGAAATTAACGTTCAAAAACAAGATATATATCTGTAACAGCGCTCCGCTTCGCGGAGATAAAATTATATCTGTATTACCTAGCTGTTGCTAACACCAGTTAGCGACGGCTAGTAGGAGATAGCGACCATCTTGGGCCCCACTTTGCATGTGAGTGATGTTTATCACTAATGACATGCAAAGTGGGCATGCCAAGATGTTAGCGACTGGAAACAGTCGCTAACATCGCTATCTCCTATTATCAACTTTTGGAAATATTCGAGATAAGCGCGAATATCTCCAAAAAGTAACAGCTGCCCTGAGCAGTTCTTAGCCATGTTATCCAATGGGAGGTGGATAACATGGCTAAGAGCATTAGCTCGGTAATGCATGAATATCGCGGAGTTTTCAGCGATATTAATGCATTGCGGTCGTTTTTTATCGTATTTGCGATAAACCTTGATAATAGCAAGGTTTATCTGCGATAATTTCTGACGGTAAAAAAATCTTTGCAATGCATCGTTAGGAATAAATATCGTTTAACTTTGGTAATATGCCCCAACGTCTGTTAACGTTCGATTCGAAGGAAATCAGGAAGTGTTGAAAAACATTGTCTGCGCCATCTTGTCTTTTTTCAAATGCCACACTTTTGTCGTGCACGGCAGCCATTTTAGATGCCTTGACCAGACCCACTCTGTGCACGCTGTCGATCCTTAGCATGGCTCCCCACCCTCGCAAGCATCTCACCCAGGCAGTGGTCACCCCCGCTGTCTGTGTTATGCATGGGTAATAAACCTCCCCCCATCTGCGCTGCTCTTCCCTGAGAATCACACCCTGTGCCCGCCCGACACCTCCCTTTCGCCCTATTCACTACCGCACCCTCTGACACTCCTTTTCCTCTGTGTCCGATTGTCCAGGCCGGTCCTAGGCTATCAGCTAGCCCTGCAGATGTAGTTTATGGCCACAGCTGTAAAGAATCACCCCTCTTCAAAGGAGTTATAGTAGATCAAGGTCCACACTCGATGAGATCCGTCACAGCAGAAGCGTTGCTATTATCTGAAAACCATCCTGTATTGTGATTGGGGAGGGGACCGAGCGTGAAGCGGAAGATTCCAGGGATGACTCTTTGTACATCAAAGTTTTTACAATTATGTGTCACATTAAAAATATATAGCACTCCGACAAAGTAGTAAGATTATAAAACTTTAATAATTTATAAATATATACAAGAAAACAAAAATAGTAATAACATATAAACATTTTTAGGGAAAAACAACGAAGTAGCGGTCGGCTGTGCGAATAGTCCCAACGCAGCACAACGTCCAGATTTCCGGCGTGGGGCGTCGCGGGGGGTGGGTCATCAGTAGCAAACTGTTGTGCGAATAGTTCCAAGGCAGCAGAACGCGCCGAAATCTAGATGACACGAAAGTGATGTCTAGTAAGTTGCCACCCAGCAAATAACGGCGTGGGGCGTCGCGGGGGGTGGGTCATCAGTAGCAAACTGTTGTGCGAATAGTTCCAAGGCAGCAGAACGATGGCACCAAGGTGATGTCCAGTAAGTTGCCGCACTGGTTTTGGTATCCTACAATGCTGCTCCGAATAACGGCGTGGGGCGCCCCGGGGGAGGCGGCGTGAACGGGCCTCTCCAGGTGGAGTCTCATCTGTTGTAGTGGGGCGCCCCTTTACCGTTTCAGTTGCCATTCCGTCCGTTTTTGGTCCACTGTGTCAAAAGCCGCAATTCAGCTGAGTTGCGCCCACTCTTGCGGTGCAGCGATAGGCGGCTGTCACAGGACTCTCAAAATGGCGGCAGGCTCTTTCCTTTTTGGGCCTGGTGCACTGAAATGGCCCTGGGACACCTTGGAAATCGGACGCTTGTCTGCTAGGTCTTGGACCCCATTCTCGAAAGCGTCCCCTCCGCCTTGAGAATTCATCAAAAGTTTTGGGGGCCCCGACTCCTGCAGGCTTCTGGTGGGGAGCGGCTGCCATGATTGCTCGCGGAATGACCACCACGGAGCTACGAGATGGTGGTGCTCTCATGCTGACGCCAGTTTAGTCTGAAACATCCAGAAACAAGGTGGGGCTTTCATCGTTTGGGGAAAAAAAAAAGTTTTCATCCAATGAAAAGTGTTGTTTTTAGGTCATATGATCAAGCCTTCCATCATTAGGAAACCAAAAGTAAAATGAACCAATGAAAAGTTTTATAAACAAGTCACATGACCTGTTATGCGGCATAGGGTATAAAATGCGGAGAAAATACGTTGGCACGTCAGGCGGCGTCAGTAGCGGACCGATGTGCGAATAGGCCGAAGGCAATGCAACGCGTCAAGATCCGGATGGCACCGAGGTGGTGTCCAGCAAGTTGCAGCACTGGTGTGGCCATCCTACAATGCTGAAAGTCGGCGTGGGGCGCCCCGTTGGCCTGTGAGTTTGCGTCAGTAGCGGACCGATGTGCGAATAGGCCGAAGGCAGCACAACGCGCCAAGATCCGGATGGCACCGAGGTGGTGTCTAGTAAGTTGCCGCACTGGTGTGGCCATCCTACAATGTTGAAAGTCGGCGTGGGGCGCCCCGTTGGCCTGTGAGATGGCGTCAGTAGCGGACCGATGTGCGAATGGGGCCAAAGGCAGCGCAACAATATTTTCTGACTGACACCACAAGGCGCTGAGATGCCAAGATCCGGATGGCACCGAGGTGGTGTCTAGCAAGTTGTGGCACTGGTGTGGCCATCCTACAATGGTAAAAGTCGGCGTGGGGCGCCCTGTTGGCCTGTGAGATGGTGTCAGTAGCGGACTGATGTGCGAATGGGGCCAAAGGCAGCGCAACAATATTTTCTACAATATTTTCGGAGTAGAAGACACCACAAGGCGCTGAGATGCCAAGATCCGGATGGCACCGAGGTGATGTCTAAGTTGCGGACTGATGTGCGAATGGGGCCAAAGGCAGCGTAACAATATTTTTTGTATGGAAGATACCACTAGGCGTTGAGATGCCAAGATTTGGATGGCACCGAGGTGATGTCTAGCAAGTTGCTGTACTGGTGTGGTCATCCTACAATGCTGAAACTCGGCGTGGGTCGCCCCATTAGCCTGTGAGATGGCGTCAGTCGCGGACCGATAGCACAACGCGCCAAGATCCGGATGTCACCGTGGTGGTTTCATAGTTGAGAGGCACTTCATCTGCAGTGGGGCGCCGAGATCCGGATGGCACCGAGGTGATGTCTAGCAAGTTGCTGTACTGGTGTGGTCATTCTACAATGCTGAAAGTCGGCGTGGGGCGCCCCATTAGCCTGTGAGATGGCGTCAGTAGCGGACTGATGTGCGAATGGGGCCAAAGGCAGCGCAACAATATTTTCTGAAGAGAAGACACCAAAAGGTGCTGACATTCCAAGATCCGGATGGCACCGAGGTGGTGTCTAGCAAGCTATGCAGTTGAGTTGTGTGCGCACTTGCGGAGAATAGGTCGAAGGCAGCATAACAATGTTTTCTGAATAGAAGACACCACAAGGCGTTGAGATTCGGTTACCACCGAGGTGATGTCTAGCAAGTTGCCGCACTGGTGTGGCCATCCTACAATACTGCTCCGAATAACGGCGTGGGGTGCCCGAAGGGGGGGGGAGCCGGCGTGAATGGGCCTTCCTAGGTGGAGGCTCGTCTGCTGTAGTGGGGCGCCCCTTTACCGTTTCAGTTGCCATTCAGCTGAGTTTTGGCTGCTCTTGATGCTACAGCGACAGGCGGCTGCAAGAGGACTCTCAAAATGGCGGCCTGTTCTTTGGATTTGGGCCTGGTCCACTAAAATGGCCCTGGGACACCTTAGAACTCGGACGCTCGATTTTTTTTTCCTTTCCTGTACATGCAAAAAAAGGTAAATGCCCGGTACGTTACACGCTTCATCTGCCACGATGAACTCTCCAGAGGAACCGAAAAAAAATATAGTTGTGGTAACTATAACATGCATCGTCATATGGAGAGGTGGCACCAATTAATTATAGTGCTGCATAAAAGAGAGATTTGGAGGAGAACCCCTGACCTGCTAGTACATTCATCAAAGAAGTGGCACTGAGAGCTTCAGAGGCAAGGGAAACGGTCCCAAATATTTAGAAGAACTTTGGAAAGATTAAAATGACATGTTTAGATTGTGGCAAATTAATTTCATGTGGACAGATGAGTGTTACTCTAATAAATACAGCATATGAACATCATCATAGTCGATGGTTGGTAGAGACATTTTGACTATATCCTGGACCTGCCCGTCCTCGCCCAAAATGGCGCCGGAATAAATGGGACTCGTAACTCCTTGTTGTGTACTGGTTGCAGAACCTTGAAATCACGAGATACGTATGCAGTTTTGAAGCACATGGCGGGCGGGGACGAGAATTGATTGAATATTTCGACATCCCTATTGATATTAAGTTCTGATGTGTTATTGATTACTGTACTGTTGAAAGTTCGAATTAACGTCACCCATGGTACTTGCCCGCAAATGTATATCTAGATAATTTTATTGTAACTGGCCCTGTCGTATTTTAATTATAAAATGTACGTCCACCGATTCCGTAACTGTTAGACACCTTAGTTCTTGCAACCTAATGGCCCGCCCGTTACGTTCCTCTACAGTGTAAATGTCTATTCATCATATACGATTACAGTTTGCTCTGTGGCAGGCCCACGTGGTTATAGGCAAGTATTTGTATAATGAAATTTTCACAATAAAGGTTTTTAAAAGAAAACATGGTAGTAGTATATACATTGGTAAAGTTTTTAATAATAGTGACTGTTTTAGAATCATTAAAAGGCAAGTGAAATAAAGCAGACCAATTACATGAAGGGTAAAAGGTATAATACGAAGGAACGCAGTAAAGATAAATGGTCAAGGGCTGTTGTGTTTTCTATTACTGCAACATAAAGTGATCGATAAGAATCTCATATTCAGGCGTATCGGCGACTAAGACAGCAGGTCGACCCTCTTTTGCTCAACGGCTCCGTCATGGGACGAAGAAACGCTCTTTTTCTCGAAAAAAGAATATATTTTACTTGCAGGACAGTTGTAAAATTTCCGGGAAAGTACATTAGCCTGGAACATTATAACATATATTTAAGAAAAAATAATGTTCGGAAGTAATGAAAAGCGTAATTTTTAGGTCATATGACCAAGCCTTTCATCATTACAATAAGAAAAGTAAAATGAACCAATGAAAAGTTTTATTAACAAGTCACATGACTTGTTATGCTTACGTTACACGCTGCGCGCCCCGGATGACTTCCGGATGCGCTAACGCGGCGCGTCATATGACGCATTACGCGACAACGCAGGTACATAATATAGTCAAAATGTCTCCACCAACCAGCGGTCGGAACACAACCCCTTTCAGCAGGCTAAATAGTTCTGTTAAATGACAACAGAAGGGACAGGCAACAAGAACCATCAGTCAAAGAGGGGAGGGCTAGTTCTTCTCTACCGGGTTACATTGGGGCGCTACCGGAACTGATCGAATTGGTAGTCTACAGTGTTTCTGGATGTTTCAGACTGAAGCTGGGGTTAGCATGAGAGCAGCACCATTTTGTAGCTCCGTCGTGGTCATTCCGCAACCAATCATGGCAGCCGTTCTTTATCGTTATTTTGGGCGGGGTGGGTGGCGGAGCCGAGCTGTTTTGCAGCCATCATTGTGTGGAGTTCAGTTCATCTCACTAGTTTTGTATTTGTCATGAGGGGTTGTTCCTAATGTTTCTATTTTAGCGAGGTCAAAAAGAGATCCCATTAGTGGCCTACTGATTTTGCTCGATTCCTTTTCTTTTTTTTTACACGATTTTTCGTTATCTGCAAAGACTAAACAGAGTATTGCGACTCTGTGTTTGTTTGTAAATAGAGAATGAACCAAAGAGAACTAATTCTAAAACAGTAAATACTTGGATAACAATCAATCAAATGGAGAGAGAAGCAGGCACGACGGATTACAACGGGGGCAAAGGCCTGCGTTAACTACCTTTCACTATCTGCAAAGAGAGAGTACTCCTAATAGAAATGAGGGGGGGGGGCACCATTCAAAGCAGATCAGTGTGCATAAACGCGAAAATGTTTTCACTTACCACGTACTTGACATTCGACAGCTTATGATATTTGCTATTAAAAAACCATTGAAATTCACTGAAAAAACCATAGGTTATAGACCATATATAGTTAGGAATTAGCATTTACAAAACCTTGAAAATTCACTGAAAAAACCATAGGTTATAGACCATATATAGTTAGGAATTAGCATTTAAAAAACCTTATTTTACTCACACAAAACCATTGAAATTCCATATATAGTTAGTTGCACTAACTATATATCGCGCACCCGCAATCCACTGCTGATCATGTCACATATTACATCATTCATGACATGGTCAGTGACATCACTGATGACATCTCAAATGACATCGTTCTTGTGCTAATACGATAAACCTCTTCAGACTCTAATATAACCTTAGATACACTCAGTGTATACAGACACTCACACACTGCCACTCATCCATGGAATTACTCACACACCCAGTCAGTCATGCAAAGAAACAATCTCACCTCCATTTCTTCAACTATACAGTTAAACACACCTTACTTATTGAAACATATACTAACACATATTTACTCTCTTATACAATCCCTGATACAAGTTCACAATGATCGATACAACCACTCACTCATTCAGTGGCTCTCATGCACAGTTATTTATATATGCCAACTCTCACATGTACTGTGTTTTACATATGTACTTACTATGACATGTAGCATTGAGATATCCATTCACTCATGCACACAGTCAACTGCCTATGTAGCTGTTTCCACATGCACTCTTGAACTCATACACCTAGTGAATAAACTGCTCACACATCTATGCATAGAGTCACACACCTTCCAGCCACCCCCACACAAACTCAATCTCCCATATAAATACTTGGGCAACCAATTAATAACACATATAGCCTCTCGTATAGCTAATGATCAACACATGCAGCAGTTTACAGAACAACAGACATAATGATGCACAAATTAAGACAGTTTAGTCACTAACCCATGCATTCAGTGAGACACATTTAATCACTCACTCATACAGTCAGTCACGCACCTACTAAATCCTTCATCCAGACACTTATACATCCACTCATTCTTCAATATGTAAGACATATTTTAACTTTACAGAAACATACAGTCACTGGATGTTGTCATCAGTGATGTCATCAGTGATGTCATTTGAGATGTCATCAGTGATGTCATCAGTGATGTCACTGACCATGTCATGAATGATGTAATATGTGACATGATCAGCAGTGGATTGCGGGTGCGCGATATATAGTTAGTGCAACTAACTATATATGGAATTTCAATGGTTTTGTGTGAGTAAAATAAGGTTTTTTAAATGCTAATTCCTAACTATATATGGTCTATAACCTATGGTTTTTTCAGTGAATTTTCAAGGTTTTGTAAATGCTAATTCCTAACTATATATGGTCTATAACCTATGGTTTTTTCAGTGAATATATATATATATATAGATATATATATATATATACATATATATATACACATATATATACATATACATATATATATATATATATGTATATATATACATATATCAAGCTACAAAACATCCCAGGATCCTTAGTCCATAAAGAAAGTAGCACTCACAGGGGGTCGTTCCTCACAGCAATTTATTCCGGGAACACACAGCAACGACGCGTTTCGCCTTAGGGCTTTTTCAAATTGTGCACAAGGGTCCCAAAACGTGTTTTCTCCATGTTATTTTCCATAGGACGTTTAGACACGGCTACAGGTCGAACGGCTGAATGAATTTATAAGAAATTTGGCAAAACTGTAGAGTCCGGCTCGCAGATTACGCTTTTTTTGGAATGGTGTAAATCTGTTCAGTAGTTGCTGAGAAAATTAAAGTTAAAGTCAATTATATATCTATAAGCGCGTACGGGTGCGCGCACTAGAGCGGCTGCGCGCGAGCGGAATTTTTTTTTTGCTGCGTGACGTCTGTTAACGTTCGATTCGAAGGAAATCAGGAAGTGTTGACCGCCATTTTGTCACTGCGAGTAAATATATTGTCATTTCAAAGCGTTGGAACATGGAAAGGGGAGAAGGTAGAGATTGTTTTGCTGCGTAGGTTCTCTCAGGGTGTGCAGTAAGGCCCTTAAACGCGAAAATATATATATATTTTTTTTTTAAGTTGCGGGGTGCGCGCACTCGGGCACGCACTCCTATTTACAAGAGTGTGAAAATGGAGATAAATCAGAAGTTTGAGTGCTTTGATATAAGGTGGCTCTGAAAATAGCCCTTGTGTTAATTGAGTTTTTTCTGCATTTATAAGTAAGTACCGATGCAGAGTCTGATGTTGCAGAGGAAGATTCTGTTTCCCTCATCCTTGAAATGAACACCATCTGTCCTATAGATGTCTTGCATGTGGTAACGCAAGTTGTTGTGGTAAATAGAACCCATGCTATAATCTCTGAGGAAAGCAGAAACAGATTTATTTACATGTCTCCTTGCTTTCTCAATTTGTGCACAATGTTGATTGGACCAATTCCATTTCTGTCTTTGGCATATATTGGAATATACCAAGGCAGTTCGAGGAAAAAGTGTCATCAATTGTCAAAAGGTGTCTTTTAGAAGCATTTCCAGACCTACCCCAGTCAATGTGCCTAGATCGTTCCCACCACAGTGCACAATTATAAGGTCTGGTTCTGGGAGATGCATAAAAGTTTTAACCAATGGTATTAATTGGTGACATCTTAATCCTCTTTGCCCAATCCACGTTATCTGCACATTTGGTAAATCAAGGTTGGAAATTCGTCTGCTTGCTGCATATTTTCCACTCCAGTGAATATAGCTGTGTCCTAAAAGCCAAACCTTCATTTTCAAGGCAGATGCACTCGTACTCCGATGGGTTCTGGAAGTGGAATGGCAGTTAGAAGCTGAAAGTCAGGATAAAAAAATGGATGAAGCTTGGTGTGGTTGAAAAACGAAAAATGATTGGTTGATTCTAATACGTGAAGATTGAAGACTACGTTGCATGTTAATGTTATGTAAAAGAAAAAGTAGTATTGGCTGTGAAAAAAAAGACATGTAACAGAGCTGTGGATAGGCAGGTGTTTCTGGAGGGAGAACAGTGTTGTTAGTTTGCTGTAGAACGTTGAGATATGAACTTTTTTGACCTGTGCCTTCAGCCAGGTGCAGAATGAGGTGTTACCATGGAAACAGCCAGAGATGGCAGTGGGTGATGGGTGACTTTTATGTGACATTGAAAATATTGTGAGGGACAACCAACTGAAATGTAAATTTGAATACAAAATTTTGCGGGAGGAAATATGATTGGCTGAAGAGACATATATGAGTCTGTATTGACTGGATATCTGTGCCATTAAATTTTGGTTGCAGTGATAGCAGCATAATTGAGACTTCCGTCAAACGAATATCTATTTTGTGACTGTCACTGTTGTACATCGTACAAAGCATTGGTAAAGGTAAGTCTGTAACTGTTTGTTTTGTCATGTACCGTAAAATATGGTTTACTCACAAACAATGATTGATTTTCCTCATAGTTTGAAACTAAACTCATTTTTGGCTGTCATAATGTGTTGTATTTCTAAAACTATTTTTAATTTAAATGTGAAATATGAAGTATAAAATATGTTTAATATAAAGAGTAATTATTTGTGTGATTTTGAAGCTTTTATATATAATGAGAGAAGTTGTTTATGAAGTGAAAAAATTATATTAGCAGAGAGACAGATAATGCAGATAGAGAGAGAAATGGTAAATTACATGTGATACCGTCGTGAAAAAATGTTAATGGTTAATGAATTCGTAAACTTTCTGTCACACGACAAAATTAGAGTGCGGTTTCTGGACGCGGCCTGCATTGGTGGGTGTAGGGTGAGAGGGGCAGGTGGTTGAGTGAAATAAAATGAAAAGTTGGTATATTACATGTGATACCGTCTTGAAAAAGTGGTAATGTTTAATGAATTCTTAAAGTTTCTGTCAGACGACAAAATTATAGTGCGGTTTGTGGCCGCGGCCTGCATTGGTGGGCGTAGGGTGAGAAGGGCAGGTGGTCGAGTAAAATAAAATGAAAAGTTGGTACATTACATGTGATACGGTCTTGAAAAAGTGGTAATGCTTAATGAATTCTTAAAGTTTGTGTCAGACGACAAAATTATAGTGCGATTTGTGGCCGCGGCCTGCATTGGTGGGCGTAGGGTGAGAAGGGCAGGTGGTCGAGTAAAATAAAATGAAAAGTTCTGACCATGAGGTTGTACACAGATTTGTGCAGTAAATGTGTTCGTAAATTGAGGTACCAAACGGAGTATAAAAATATCTCTCTCACTCCTGCTGTTTGACTGCATCTTCATCTGCCTTCTGTTTTCCGTCTCCGTTGCCCTGTGTTATCTTATTGTGTGTGTGTCTGTCTGTGTCTGCCTTCAGTCCGGGCTGAGGAACTTTGCTGTGGAGGCACACACAGATAGTCGCATCAAAGTAGTTGGAACGTTTTCAAAAAACTATTTATATAATTGAAATGCTTTTTTGAAGCGCTAGTGAATGTTTTCTTTCAGAATTACCGCTCGGTTGTTTCCATAGAGCAGAGGGTATGTTGTATTTCACTACTTAGTGCCTTTGCATGTGCACTCTGTTCTCTGGTGGCTGGCAGAGAAGTGTTTGTTATTGTGGAGATTAAAGCGTGATAAGGAGTGAAATACGACATAGCGTCTGGTCTGTAGAAGCGTGGGAGCAGTGATTAACACTGAGTGGAGCGGAACTGCGACGGTGCTAGAGAAGAGTAATAAATTATTTTTTTACAGAGGTACAACTGTCTGCATGGTGCGCGACCTACTAAGAAAGGGTTCACTGGCTGTTATAGGGCTGTGGGTTCTAGTATGAGTAAATCAGGTCGACAAAAGAAAAAGTTAGTACAGCTGAAGTTACGTGGAACACATGAATACTGTTTCAATATACAATCATTTTAGTTGAGATTATGGATTAAAAGAGAGAACGTGTATATTTGAAATGTTTATTCAGAAATGCACTGTTTTCAAGGCAAGTTTCTAATCTAATACGAGTAGAGATATTGCAAAAAACAAAGTAATCGGTATAGTCAGTAGTACATAGAATACAAACGGAATAGTTGATGAAAAATGAATATGGTTTTGCAAAATTAATTATACACTCTTATGAGGAAGTATATTATATTTCAATAAATGGAAGAAGGTCTCTGGCCTTTCAGTTTAGGAACGATACATGAAAATGCTAGTGGTTAGACATTATGTCTTTATCAATCAGCTCTCTGTATGCGAAGCACTATCACGTTTCTGTTATGCTATTGTGTAAGGGAAAAAAACGCGCCAAAACGGACAAAATGGCGAGAGGTGCATGTATGTAATCAAAATATTTCAGTTTATGGAAAATTAAATGATCAGAGGTGTCTGAGGCGGAATTAAGCAGTTCAAATGCGAAATGGCGTTTACAGTTATAAAAAACTCATTCTATATTTACACATTAATTAGGGCACATGTAGCATATATTAGCGAGTTTTGGTTCGAGTACGTTTGAAATAACATAAGATAAGATATACAATAGAAATGTTGAGATTAGACTTTAATAAAAAATAAAGTTCAAAATCGAGTAGCTGAAGAAAAAAAATGTAGTCCACATAAAAGATCAAAATTTAACCAGTAGGAAATCATAATGTCCACTGTTAGTAAAGCCAATAGGTCTGTTAATGTTAAGAAAGTATGCAAGAAAACGTGAAAAATATAGGGAGGCAAAACGAAATGTGGACGTCAATGGCTTGCATAACAGTCAACCCAGGATTGTATAGGCGAAGTAGGCAGCAATTGCTTCTAACAGGAAGTCACTGTTATGATCCGAAAACATGTCAGCCATCCAATTGAAAAGAGGAAAGCAGCATTCATGATCTGTTATTATCGGAGCCTCTAGTACCATCAGAGGACAGCTCGGTGGGTTTTCAATGTAGCTGTCTGTCAGGAAATCTTGCGCCGCTGCGAATATATCCCAATGACCCAGAACTCCTTGTATCGCTGCAAAGGCCATAATCCCTCCGTTGCAACAAAGTTGTTCATGATCAATTAACGGATTCATGAGATGATTGTAATTCACTTCAGGAGGTACCAAGTTGCAGAGACATAAGTCCAGGGCCCATATGAAATCACAGCTCAGGCAATGAAATACAGGCTGCACACAGGTGAAATAGGAATATCGAAATGATAATCGATATGAAGTATTCAGAGTCGAGAGTGCTAAGATGCCGTAGTAGTCAAGCATCTTCTGGCGAAATAGTTCTAAGTTTTCCGGCTTATTTGCGAAGACAGGAGGGACATCCATTTTGAAATAAACGAGATGGGAACACAAACGTCGCAGCACTGGCAGTTCAACAGGAAGTCCACAGAAATAGGTCCCAGAGCATGGAGTGAATAGTAGCAGAATGACTTGATATAATTTTTGGCAGTCCGGTCAATAAACCATTGGTTAGTAGTTATAAAAAAAATAGCGTGTCTTGAAGTGTAGGATGTGTTTAAAATTAAGGGAGTCACCTCAGTAAATTGTAATGGAAGGCCACTCTTTTATAAGGAATGGTGTTGTCTGTGAATATTAGCTAAGTGAAAGATATGTTCGCGAACAGATGCTACGCTAACTTGTTTTTGTGACAATAAGGCTGTTGTTCATGTCTTGTTATTCAAGGCCGGAATTCGCTGCCAGATGAAAACATCAAGGTTCACATGCGTGGGGTAGATAAACTACATTCTTAAAGGGAAGCAAATGCAGAGTGATTTTTACCGCGTAAGCTTTGTCGTTTAAAAAGTCATAGTGATTTTCATTATATGTAAAAAATAATATCACTGATGAAGAATGAAAAAAAATCGTTATAATAATAGGCACTGGTGTATTTTTGGAAAGATATGCAACATTACAGGGATTTCACTTAAATAAGTCATGTAATTGGAAGTGCCTGCATGTGGACGACTAAATATATGTTTAGGCGTTTAATATGCAGCTTTGAAAAAAAACGTGCGTTTGTTTTAAAAATGAAATGTAAAGGTTTAGAGCAGGAGTTTCCAAAGCGGTCGTGGAGGGCTAGATGCATGGCAGATTAAAAAAATTACTACATGTTTTTCAATGGGGTTATCTTAAACATATGGGGGCATATTATGAAGCAATAGCGATAATTATCGCTATTGCTTGGTTGGAGACAAAAATGTACCGCTGCGCTGCGGTAATTTTTATCGCAGATAAACCTTGGTATTACCAAGGTTTATCGCAAATGCGATAAAAAACGGCCGCAATGCATGAATATCGCTGAAAAGTCAGCGATATTTATGCATTACCGAGCTAATGCTCTTAGCCATGTTATCCATCTCCCATTGGATAACATGGCTAAGAACTGCTCAGGGCAGGTGTTAGCTTTTGGAGATATTCGCGCCTAGCACGAATATCTTCAAAAGTTGGTAATAGGAGATAGCGATGTTAGCGACTGTTTCCAGTCGCTAACATTTTGGCACGCCCACTTTGCATGTCATTGGTGATAAATATCACTGACATGCAAAGTGGGGCCCAAGATGGACGCTATCTCCTACTAGCTGTCGCTAACTGGTGTTAGTGACAGCTAGGTAATAGGGAGATAATTTTATCTCCGCTTTCTTGGCTTTTAAAGCCAAACAAGCGGAGATAAACCCCCTTGATAATATGCCCCTCGTTTCTTTATCTACTGTGTAGTTTTTCTGCATGTTGCCTATTCTTTGATTTTTACTGTTGCTGTGTCTTACACATTTTCCAGGGGCGGGTATAGGGTCATGGCAGCCCTGGGCAGGGAGCGTAGGTAGGGGGCTCTGTAACAGGGGGTTTGGGCGGGGCGGAGCGTGCAGCCCACTGAAGAGGGGGGGGTGGATCAAGGTGTTTGGAAGTGGAACAGAGGCAGAGCACGCCAAATTCCTGCCATGGTCCGCTACGCAAATATGTATGCATCCTTAGAGGATTATTATATTAAGCATATATATTAATATGGTGGCTCCTGGGGTTTGGTGGTTCTGTGCAGGTGTACTGCTTGCATATGCCCATGGTTGGCCCTGTATTTTCTGTCTATGCACTTGTTCTCCGTCACATGGGCTTTTAGTTATGAAGGCCTTGTGTCGCTGGTGCATGAGTTTTAACATGGGAAAAAGTGATATATCTGTGGTGCAATGGTTTCATAAATGAGACATTTTGTATCTTATTGTAATGATAGAGAATCTTGGGGAATTTATCTGTTATGCTTGTTCTTTGTTATAATGGCTCTATGTTGTGTAAGAAATAAGTCTGTAATAAGTTAATTAAATTTTATTATTTTCTTTTTTACAGTGTTTGGTGCTGAAAAGCAACAACGTGCCTTCTGAATTACAGAATTTGAGTAATTATATTCTTTTTTTCAGGTGAGTTGGTATTTTTGCATAGGCAATTTTTTTGGGTGCACATGAAAATAATGGAGAAGATTTTTTTAAATGTTTGTAAAATTTCATTTTGGAATATGATTTTATCTTGAATTATTCACATGGGTTGTATCTGCTTATACTAGATATGTATTTTGAGATATTCTCCACTGACAGTTGAAATTATCTTTTAATGGGCTTGGTGCATGTGTTCTTTTTGATGGAGTTCAGATTTACGGATCATTGGAGTATAATTCTTTCATGTTTCCATTACTTAAATCTTGTGAAGTGCTCATGATTTTTGAAATCTTGTTGCATTATGTTTGGCAGTTTTTCTCTTTTATTTACAAAGAGGTATTATGATATGGTTCTAGGTGTGATGGGTATCTTCCCTGCATATCTGTGATTATACTATGTATAGGCATTGTTTTACATATTCATGCAGAGGTTTATTATGAGGTTGTTCTTCATGCTTAGTATGACATTTTGTATATGCTATGACTTTTACATGGTGAGTATGCTGTTGAAACATAAAAGGAACTGTCTCTGTGAGAAGTAGTAATCTGTTAAGTGAATGCTATGGTTTGTATAGTGTGAGCCTTCTCTTCAGAGTGCATATAGTTTACATAGCTCTTTGTACTGGTGAACTGAAAAAATGGGTCTCTAAAAATTAATTTTACAGATTATCAATATTTGTGATATCTAGAAAATCTAAAAAGAAATTTTACAGTAAAATGTCTTTTAACAACAGTAATTATTTAATGGAAAAAAAAGATCAGTGTTAATGTTTAGGGTTATATTGCCAATTTCTTTTCAAAAGAAGAGGAACGTGATATCTTAAAATATATAGAGTTAATAAGTTAGAAATTATAGAAATATATGTAGTTTAAAAATTAGTAAAGGTATTTTTAAGTTATGCATTTATGAAAAAATATATAATTTAGTCTCTATATTTTTTTAAAAGGATACAGAAGAATAAACTGAGTCTAGTTATGGAGAATTCCTCAGAAGAGAAACAAATTCATTTTGAAATCATTAACGAAGTGATGGAGGAAATTTTAGAGGCAGTCTTTGAAGAGGAAATAGATGAAAAAAATTATTTTATGGACATGTCTTTAGACTCCGCTTACTTAGAGATGGTTGAAGGAGATGAAGACTTTGGACTTGAAGAAGTCCCTGATGATATAATGGTGGAAGTTCTACAAAATTATGAAGATTTCAATAAATAAAACATTTTTTGATAGTAAAGCATTCTTGAAGACAGTTTTCTTGTCCTATTCGTCGTTGATGTGCTTTAGGAGAGTGATAAGACATGTTCTCATGAAGTGTAAAAGAGATTGTAGTAAAAAAGATTAAAACATCTACGATGACCCATAGTTCTTGAAAAAAGTGTACTGTTTGTATGCTTTAAAAATTAGAATTAAAAACTGTCTATAATGTTAAAACAGATATGGAGTGTGATAAATTTAAGAACCAACATTCACTACAGGATTTCCTACTCTGTTCAGAGACTTTCTGTTATTTTCTTAATTCTAGTTAGAAAATGAATCTGTGGTTTAAATTTGTACGTTATATGCTAGTAGTCAACTATAATATTTGTTATGTTTGTGTTTTACAGATTGAGAATTTCATCAAAATCTTAAATTAAGATGCCGACCAGAACTGAAAAAAGAAAGCTCTATAAACGGACTTACAATTTGAAGAAGAAAGGAATTGAAGAAGTATCAAAAGAACATAGGACGGATAAAAAGAAGAGTGCTCCCGGTAAGCAAACCAAAAAGTTTTTGAGAGCAATATGTGGAAGGAAAAATGTTAGTATTGAAGCGGACAAGGAAAAAAGTATACCAGTATCGAGAAGGAGACATGGAACCAAAGATAAAAATGTTTCTGGAATCAGGAGACAGGAAAATCTGTACAGTAAAACTCGGATGAATCAATTTAGCCAAATCAGGAAGCGTATGTTTTACAACAGAGTAGTTTCGAATTTATTACAAAAGGAGAAAGTTTCTAAAAGAAGATCTGCTTTTCTTAAGAAGAAACAATATATAGAGGGTATTGTTGAGCGCGCGTTTGAGACAAAAAGAAAATTATTTATTTTAGTACTTAATAGAATAAATACGCTAAATAAGGCAATACAAGTTTTAAAAGCTAAAAGTAAATGGAAGAGACACATAAATAGGAGTAATTTTTGTAAAGTGTTTTCTGGGAAGTGGATGCATACTTCAACGTCTGAACCATTTTTTAATGAAGAGAGTTACTTTCAAAGTAACGATTTGTTGCATGCAGTTGACACCAGTGGTCGAGGATACGAGGTGAAGGAGGGATGTGTAATTGAGAAAGAGAAAATTGTGGTTAGAAATGCAGAAGAGGTGATGGCTGGAGAAGCTTCAGGGGGACGTGCTAATGTTCCTGTTTACAGTTGGAATTGTAGTAGCATTTGTAGTGTACGACAGGATTCAATTGATTTCTTTTGCAATTTCTTACGTAAGTACACTAAAGAAAGTCTTAGAAAAAAAATTGTTATGTTGCAAGAATTAGATCATTGCAGAGTGCGAGAAAAAATAGGTCTGCAAGGTCATTCTCTGGCTTGTCTTTCTAAAAAAATATGCCAGAGTGTGTTTCATCACTTCAGGATGTTAGCAATGCATCATACTAAAATGAGAAAATTGGTGAGAAAGTTGTATTATGCAAAAAGTCCAGCACTTAAACTTAAACAGTTAAATACTGCTCTTTTGTATGGATGTGAAGTAGATGTTAAGAAGATTTGTGCAGAAATTGAGGTAAGTTATTTTGGTCCAGAGGAAGATAATGCAGAAACTGTTATAATTATAGAAGGAAATGTGTTAGAAAATGTTGGACATGTTAATATTGAAAATTTTGAACAGGAAATAATAAAGTTTAAGGTAATTGCAGGTGAGAAACCAAATTTTTCTTGTGTCTGTTGTCAACGCATTCATTACAAAAGTCAAACTAGGTTAGTTGATTTATATTTAAAAAGTGAAGATGAAAGTAATGGTCAATGGAAAGATTTTGCAACTTATTTGTTGGTGGAAAACTATTTTGATTTGGGTTTTGAGCAACGTATTTGTAAATATTGTTATAATAAATTAAATGAAAATAAAATGCCTGCTAGAGCTGTTCATAATAATCTAGAGTTGATAAATATTCCATCAGAATTGATGGATTTAAATACTTATGAGACTATTCTGATCCAATGTGTACATCCTTTTCAGGCTATTGTTCGTATGGAGCCTAAGACTGGTAAATTAAATCCTTCAGATTTACAAAGAGGATTAAAGGGTAGAGTTGTATATTTGCCACTTGATTTAAAAAAAAATATGGAAACAATTGGTGTTGAAAATGTAGAAGAGGAACCTCTAGTTATTCTAGTTAATGGTGTACCTACAAAGAGTAAGAAAATCTGGCAAGATTTAGTGGATGTTAGAAAAGTCAAAAAGGCAACGTTGTATTTAGTTCAAAACAATAAGTACTATAAAGATGTATATGTAGAAGAAGAAGATGTAAGTGAAGAAGAGGAGAGTGATTTGTCTATTGGACAAATTGAAAAAGTTGATCTATCCAGAAGTGAAGAAATTTATGAACATTACAGTGTTCATCCACTGCATTCCAAAGAAGCAATAGGGAATGCTATTGAATTATTTCAGATGAAAAAGGCGAAAGGAAATCCTATTAGTGTGTGGGAAGAAAGTTTGGAAGGTCGTTGTTTCCCACAGTTATTCCCTACAGGTCAAGGTACACGATATGATGATCGACCTATGCAGATTCCTGCATCTGAATACCGGACAACAAGATTATATGCAGAAGATCCGAGGTTTCGCCAATGCATTCCATATTTGTTTCATCTTCTGTTTGAGAGTGACTTGTCTGGTCTCTCTTATGCAGTAAATCATATCTTAAAAAGTGGAGTTCATCTGCATAATATTTCAGCAAAGGAATTTATGGATAAAGTGCAACAGAAAGATAGTGTTTTGGATTCACACCTAATTAATTTAATGGCTTGTCAGCGTGGTACTAATGAGTATTGGTACCGTCGTCATGGAGATTTGAAGTGCATGCTTAGAAACTTAGGAGCACCAACATGGTTTTTAACTCTAAGCTGTGCAGAGTATGCTTGGGAAGATTTACTTGAATTTCTTCAGGAGGCGAATGCAAACATAGAAAATATAAACTACAAGACACCCGGAGAACTGTGTTCGTTAGATCCGGTTAATGTTTGCAGATATTTTAATCATAGATTTGAAGCTATGATGTCTTTTCTTACAAACAAGAAAAATCCGCCTCTTGGTGAAGTACTGGATTTCTTTTGGAGAAAAGAATACCAAGCAAGAGGTGCTCCTCATATTCATATGCTGTTATGGATCAAGGATGCTCCTAAATTTGGAAGAGACTCGGATGAGACTGTACTCTCTTTTATTGAACAGTATGCCACTTGTGACATACCTAATAGTACAACTGATAAGGACTTAAGAGGAAAAGTGTTACGCTTTCAAAGTCATCGTTGTGGAAAATATTGTCGGCGAAAATTCAAATCAAAGAGTAAATTCTACACCAAATGTCGTTTTGGATTTGCACGACCGGTACTTTCAAAAGGAAGAGTCAACAATTTGATGTCATCTTTGTGACATAACATCAGAAGAAGGTCACCTAAAAATACGTACAATTTAAGAAGAGGTGAAGAATCCAAATATATAAATGACTATAACCCAGTCATTATGTCCATGTGGAATGCTAACATGGACATACAATATGTTGCAGACAACTCTATTGCTGTGGCTCGATATGTAACGTCTTACATCACAAAATCTGAAAAGACGGAACTGAAGGAGATGTGGGAAGACATTTCTCATGAAAAGAGCCTAAGCAAAAAATTGTATACGTACAGTTTGAAGATGTTGTCTCATCGAGAAATTGGAGCATATGAATGTTGTGACCGATTATCATCAGCAAGTCTTTATGCTAAATCAAGGACTATTCTCTGGGTGAGTTTGGGTCTTGCAGAAACACGAAACCGTGTTCTAAAACCTGTGCAAGAAATTGAATATTTAGCCCAGAAAGAACCAAACAGTACAGACATTCTGAAAACAAATATGTTGGATACATACTATCCAAATAGAAGTACTTTTCTAGAAAACATTTGTCTGTATGAAATACTTCAAAACTACACTTTTAAAAGGAATGTTACAGAGAACATTGATAAAGGTGTATATGCTGTAATTGGACAAGAAGGATGTCTGGTGAAGCAAAGAAAAGGACACTTGATTAATCATCGGAAACTGAGTTGCGAAACACCTGACAAAAGAGAATTTTACTATTTTGCTATTTTGCAACTCTTTAAACCATGGCGTAGAGAAGAGGAACTACTTGGGGACTTTGATAGTTATGAAGATTCATTCAACGCATCTAAAAGTAGTATTGAATGTACTGTTTTTAGTAATTATCTGCAAATGTTGAATGATGAAATAGAGCAAGAAGTGAGAATTGCAGCGGAGATTGGTAGAGATAGTTCACAAGATAGTCAAAGTTCGGCTTCATTAAGTCAAGATCCACTGGGACAACCAATTATCCAAAACGAAGCAGCCACTGCCATGGATGAGGTGGAAAGAGCAATGCAGCAAGGTCAAGAGGAAGCAATCAACTTAGAAGAATTAAAGAAGCAATTTAATGTTGAGCAAAGACAGATATATGATGAAGTGACAGAGCACATTGAGCATGGCTTTCGTCATGAGAGAAAAGATTGCTCATGTATGTCATTTCAACCTATTCGATTATATGTAAGTGGAAAAGCTGGAACTGGTAAAAGTTTCCTAATTAAAGGAATTACTACATATTTACAGCAAAGAACTCAGTCAACACTGTCGTGTGTTGTTACTGCTCCAACTGGATTGGCAGCACATAATATTAAAGGTATTACTTTACATCGTTTACTGATGCTGCCAGTTGAACATGAAAATAAATTACAATATCACAAGCTATCTGGAGAAGCTTGTTTTGAAGTTTCTAGAGTGCTTAAAAAAATGAAACTTCTTATTATTGATGAAGTAAGCATGGTATCTAATTTAATGCTTGCTTTTGTGCATTTAAGAATGCAACAGATACTTAAGACAGAGTATGATGTGTTATTTGGAGGTAAACATGTCATAGTTTTTGGAGATCTACTCCAACTAACTCCAGTGAAAGGACAACCTGTATTTGAAACTGTTACGCATGAGGAGACTAGAAAGTGCCTGGGCAGTATTGGAAATGTTAATATATGGTCACATTTCAAATATACTGAACTGATTCAAAATATGCGACAGGCAAAGGATACTAAATATGGAAATATTCTTCAAGATATCAGGATTGGAAAACTAACTGAAGATGCGAAACACACTCTACGAACACGATTACTTTCCAAGCTGTTTCCTAATGAAGATAATGTACCTGAGAAAATATATAGTAAAGAGGTAGCAGATAAATCAGTGATATGCTTGATGCCAACTGTGAAAGAATGTTTAGTTTTTAATGAGAAAATGTTGAATTTAGAAAATCAACAAATTAGGAAACTGGAAGCTAAAGATAGAATAGAGCATGAAGGTAGTACTATTGTTTTGTCTGAAAAGTTGAAGTTAAAATTGGATTCTCTTCAAAAAAGTATATCTAAAACTGCTGGTTTAGAGAAAAATCTGTATGTATGTTTAAATTGTCGGATAATTTTAAGGAGAAATTTACATGTAGAAAGAGGATTGGTAAATGGAGCAATGGGTAATGTTGTTGGTTTTGTTAATTATACAAATAGAGATGAGATTGAATTTTTAAGAATAAAATTTGATGGAATTGAGGAAGTTCAGCAAATTAGTCGCTGTTCAAATCGTTTTTTGCTTGTGAAAGACTTATATGTCCGTCGGAAGCAATTTCCAATTTGTTTGGCATATGCAGTGACTATTCACAAATCTCAAGGTTTAAGTGTAGATTGTGCTTTGGTAAATATTGGAAGCACTGTATTCAAAGAGGGTATGGCATATGTTGCTTTATCGCGAGTTAGAACTTTATGTGGACTTTATTTAATTGATTATGATGAGACAAAGATTAGTGCAGATTTAAATTGTGTGAAGGAGTATAATAGGTTAAGAAGAGAATATGCTTCAAGTTTACCTCAATATCCTTTAATTGAAAGGCGTATGGTTGGTCAGAAAAGGAAAAATGAGGAGAAATGTGCTGAAGTAGTTGAGAAACGACGAAAAAAAGATGTAGCTGTTGTTGGTAGGCATAAGAAAACGGTTAGTATTGAAGAGATTGTTGGATTTAAGTTTGAAAACAGGTCTGGTGTCAACTGTTATGCAAATGTAGTAGTTAATGTTGTTTTTTTTCTAAAAAATGTTAGGGAACAGATTGTAGAAAATCAGGAGCAAACATTTTGCTATTCCTTAAATTCTATATTTGAAAAATGTAGTAGTGGTGAAAGTGAAGTAGGAAGTGTTTCAGAACTAAGGAATGTTTTAGACATATGTGCAGGAGTAAATCAATTTTCACAGAATATTCAGCAAGATTGTCAGGAATTTATTATGTATATGTTTACAGTTTTGGAAGATGAAGGTGTAGATATTGATAATCTTTTTGGCCTTTCTTATAAATGGGAACATAACTGTGATAATTGCTCATTTTCAAGTAGTACTGATATACACAGTGAAAGATTTATATATTTAACATTACCAGACTGTAAAGAAGTGTCTTTTAATAAACTAGTTAAAGATGCGCATCAGTACATGGTCTGTTCTCAATGTAAGTCTGAAATGTTATCAACTTTATTTATCCATAGATATGGACAATATGTAATATTAATGTTTCAACGATGCAGAGCTGATGGGAGTAAATTGTCAACTTTAATAAAAAAAATTGTGGCTACTCAAGTATCTATTTCTAGAAGAACATTTGTAGCTGTAGCCATTATTTTTCATGAAGGGCCTTCCACATCATCAGGACATTATACAGCTTATTTGAAGTGTGGAAGTGGCTGGACGCTTTGCAATGATACCCAATTGACTTTTAAGAAACGTTTGCCTTTTGCCTTAACTAACTCCTATCTGCTATTTTTGGAACCCAAATTTTAGTAGAATCACTTGCTGTAGGAAGATTAATACTGTAAAGATATGAAACTTTCTTGTTTACAAATATCATGTGACTGAGGGTCTACAAATCTATAAATGAAATTTGTGTTTGGTATAGTGATAACATCAGCTAGAAATTTAGTTAATGTTTGGTGGTATAAAGCATGCTGCACATTTTTACTGTAAAGGTTCACAAAAGAATAGATAAGATTAAGATTAAGAAATTTCAGAAAAAAACTACTTAACTCATAGTATTTGGCCATGTGGAAAAATATGAGAGAAGAAAATGAGTACTTTAGATAATTATTTTAGAACATATATGGACGCAAGTTTTTGGGAGAGGTATTTAAAAGGTAATGAGTTAACTTATACAATTTGGCCATGCGGAAAGGTATGAGAAAAGAAAATGTATACTTAAGATAGATTTTTATAGGAGATACTTTTAGATATATTTAAAAATAGGTCGTATAGTTTAATTAGTTTGTAACTGTGGAAGATGTAGTGTGCTTACTCAAGAAATTGCGAATTTGAGAAAAACATTTAAGATATGTTTTTTTCAGGTATTTATAATATGTATGGAGATTTTGGATGGGTTTTTTAAACACAATCATTTTGATTGTGTTTTTTGCCCCGCTGTTATATGATGATTAATATTGAAATCACTGTTTATAGTGAAAATCAATGTATTCTGAGGACAGCAAAAATAAACCATTTAATATGTTGTTTGAGTTATTTTGTTACATTGAATTTAGAAATATGTATTAAAACATATTTTTTTACTGTCTTCCACAGATATTATATTTATAAGGTAAGTACAACTAATAACATCCGAGAGTTTTCTCTGCCTCTCTCTTATTTTCTCTTATTTTTTTTATTTTATGAAATGTACATTATAATCTTATTTTTACTTTTCTTCCACAGGTACTACGTTTTTAAAAGAAATTTACTTTACTTTTTTACTATTTTTTAGGTAAGTATAAAAAATAAAGAAACTTTTACATCACTGTGTCATTTCTTTGTCTATCCTGCTTAAAGCAATGTCATGTTTAATATAAGCACTTCCACATAGGATTGGGTGCATTGTTATAAGGCATGCTTTAAAAGTGATTTCATGAAATGAGCGACATTTTACTGAGTGAGTTCAGCAACACTGATATATGAAAACATTGGTGGGAAATGATATATGTTGTTCTTTCCAGGAGTTTAAGTCCTTTGCTGCAGTGGCAATTCTGCCTCAGCATTAGGGGGCCGGGGGGCTGAGTGGTACTTCTATGTTCATGATAGAGGTACTCCTTCATGAGCCACGGTTGAGATCTGTTCATGATACAGTGGTTCTCTCATGGCTCTGCTTAGTCAATAGAACGTGTCATGGAGGTACAATATTAGTGCTGTGCAAGCACAGGGGCAAGGCCATGACAAAACTGGTCTATTCTGGGGACAGCTGAGGCAATGCTCGTGATGGAGCGGCTCTGTCATGAGCATGGAAGGACTTAACAGGTGTTAAAAAAACATGAGGGGTCTCTTCAAAGAGAGTGTTGGTTGTAATTTAAAGGGCACTTTAAAACACATTGTAGCAGCTTTATGTTGACGTTGCGTCTCTTTGCGCCACAATTTCGTCAGTTTATTTAATACAATGACAGTGGAAATAATGTACCATATTTACAACGTTATGGATCTAGGAGATATGTCACAGTCTAAAGCCCTGCACCATAAGAAAGTGTTCCTCTAAAGGAATGCGTCTTGAAAGTGGCTGACTGTAATGCATGATATTCACTCAGTGACTTTCAGACCTATGCTGTTTCAAAACTGTGCATGTGCTTGAAGCAGGCGTAGGTATTGACGCAGTATTGTGAATATAGTGCATTGGTGAGCCTTGCTGGAGCTGAATCACACTTGCGATGCAACTCTAGCAATGTATTACTTTTTGAGCACAGATGTGTTACGCATGTATGGTGTTTTTGTACCATGGTGCGCCACATTTCAAATGTGGCACACCATGGGTAACGGAGCACTAGCATACTGTGGTGCACATTAACTGGTGCATATCTGGGTATGAAGTAGTTAACATAAATCTGCCTCATAGGTTACAAATCCGCGTTTAGTAGAGTGTTCGGCCTTTGTAGTGTTATGTTTTTTCTGTTATTCTATGTAGGTATGTAATATTGCAAGATTTTTGTCACGAAAAAGAAGCCATGAGTGTTGGGTTTGTGAAAGATTGCAAGATTTTTAAAATTAAAAAGCAAGAACCATGGCATTGTTTAATATAGCATTGTAAATACTTATCTTTAATAATGAGAGAGTAAAAAAAGGTTAACCTGATGTTTTAAAGTTATTCACAGGCTTCTTTAGAGGAAGTGTTCTATATGATTGTAGCGTGGGTGTTTGACTTTTTTATAGGTAATAGAATGCATTTTGTATGCTGTAGCAGGAGGAGTACTACATGCTTGAATATTCTTCAGTGCTTATTTTAATTTCGTAAGTGGTATTGAGACCGACACAGAACTTCAATGGATCAGAGGGGCTGTTCCTGTGCATCTGGAGGACTGCCAAGCCGTTGCAGCAGTGGGAGTGAGGCCTCTCACGACAGAGAACTTCAATGGATCGGAGGGGCTGTTCCTGTGCATCTGGAGGACTGCCAAGCCGTTGCAGCAGTGGGAGTGAGGCCTCTCACAGGGGCGTAGCGCAGCTCCTTTTGATGCTCACAATTGCAGATAACAGGGTAGAGATGTCTGTGGAATTTATAGATGGTTAGTCACACTAGAGTGTGGGCGGCGCCCCTAGCACTTCATTACGGCACACAGGGGAGCCGCGTTGCACAGTTTGAGAATCAGAGACTTAGGAGATAAACCTTCATAATAGGAAGGCTTCTAAGTGATAAAAATCCTGTAACAATCTCAGTATTTCACATTATCGCGTGAAAAGAAAGTCTTTCGGAAGATGTTGAACGTTGTTCTCTTTTGAGAGTAGAAAAGATAGTGACATAAGTGGGTGGAGTGCTGCGTGTAAATTGCAGAATAGAAACTACTAAGAACCAATTGGAAGTGGTTTTTTCGAGTCACATGACTTCACATGCGCATCTCGGGACGTGTAGGCGGTGACAGTATCTGGTCACGTACGCCATTTGGAACTAGCGGTCTAATTCAGCGAAGTTTCAAAACGTGAAAAGGAGTAAATCCAAACACATCCGGATTTAATATATCTTCTGAGCTCGATTCAAGCATACAATTGTTAAAGTATAAAACCTTTTATATATTTTTTTTAAAATACCAAGGTGTGTACATTCGGTCACGCACGAAAGTTTAAAAAGACATTCGGCTCCATTTTATGAAAATTTTCATAATAAAAAAGAAGCCTAGGTTTACTGTCTTTGACGTAGTATAAGTTCTTTGATGGGTCTATGAAGAAATTTAAGAAGTTGCAATTGCAAAGTTTTCACAAAATATATAGGCGGGTGCGCGCACACGGTCACGCACGAACGAAAGCCAAAAAAGCGGAGATAAACCCTTTTTATAATATGCTCCTGGAGCTCTTTTTGCTAGAATGAGTTAGTTCTGAAAAGAACTTTTTTTTTTTTTTTTTTTTTTTAAACAAGTGTTATGTTGTTTTTGATTTTTTAAACTTGCAACAACATTTTCATGTGTGACACAGGATCAAAATGAAATGAAGAAATGTATCTTTTCTCGGGGCATTTATGACTCTCAATTTTTAGTTTTGTAAGAATGAGGCTCTGCTCTCCGTACAGAAGAATTTCTCCACACTCGTTGCATTTCATGTGCACCTTTGCAAGATATGGTCTCAAGTCCATCACAGCACTCGATGGAGATACAGGTCGTCCACCAGAAGATGTGCTGGCCACCTCTGATGGTAATAGCGTGGCCAGCGCTCTTGTCGATGCCTTTGCAAATTCCACAGGGTGCACTTGTTTGACATGCCGCACCATGGTATGTATGGAAAAGGAATATTTTTTTGTTGGATTTCCTCTTGAGAGAACCGAATTGCATATCGTGCAGGTAACTTTTGGCGCATTCACTTTCTTTTGTTCTTCAGGATAAGTGAAAAATTGCCAAATAAAAGATTCCTTTTTTCTTTTTAAAGGTAGTCGCTCATTTCCTTCAGATTCGGAAGATGAATGCGGGGCGGCAGCCATTTCAGCAAAGTCTTCCGAAGGGTGTTGAACGTCGTTCTCTTTTGAGAGTAGAAAAGATAGTGAGAGGAGTGGGTGGAGTCCTCCGTGTAAATTGCAGAATAGAAACTACTAAGAACCAATTGGAAGTGGTTTTTTCGAGTCACATGACTTCACATGCGCGTCTCAGGACGTGTACGCGGTGATAGTATCTGGTCACGTACGTCATTTGGAAGTAGCGGTTTAATTCAGCGAAGTTTCAAAACGTGAAAAGGAGTAAATCCAAACATATCCGGATTTAATATATCTTCTGAGCTCGATTCAAGCATACAATTGTTAAAGTATAAAACCTTTTATATATTTTTTAAAATACCAAGGTGTGTACATTCGGTCACACACGAAAGTTTAAAAAGACATTCGGCTCCATTTAATGAAAATTTTCATAATATTAAAAAAGAAGCCTAGGTTTAGTCTCTTTGACGTAGTATAAGTTCTTTGATGGGTCTATGAAGAAATTCAATAAGTTCAGATTGCAAAGTTTTCACGAAATATATAGGCGGGTGCGCGCAGCCGGTCGCGCACGAAAGCCTGGAAATGCGATATCCATTTTATTGAGAACTGTTGCCGAGAGTGCGCACACCGGGTCGTGCACGAAAGTTTAGAAAGGCTATTTTTATTTACAGGCAAATTTTAATGCGTTGAAAAAAAGGTAAGGTAGAGACTTTCTAATTCTGTATCGCTTTACAAGGAGTCTGTATGCAACTTGAACAGTGAAGAAAACGGCTTGTTTCTGAAAAAAATATTGCCAGAACTTTATTGACAAAAGTATAGGTTGTATACACGAGATATTTCTGAATTAGCATTTTAAAAACCAATGAAATTCACTGAAAAAACCATAGGTTTTACACACGTTATAGTTAGGAAGTAGCATTTACAAAACCTATGAAATTCACTGAAAAAACCATAGGTTTGATACCAGTTATAGTTAGCTGGAAATTTTACTGATATAAAACCAATGAAATTCCACGTTATAGTTAGTTGGACTCACTATAACTTGCGCGTGTAATGCACTGCTGATGACGTCACATATTACATCACTCATGACATCACTCATGACACCATCCTTGTGACACAGTGACAGACCTCCTTTCACTGTAATCTAACCCTTGAAACGCATATTCAAAAATAGAAACTAAAATGTTCAAAAAAATGGAGATACCCATACCAGTTACAACAACCAATTCAATAATTCCACCATGTATATACACATGCACTAATTCACCAACAGTTCTATATAGTCACTCATACATATATTCACTAATCATATGTAGTGATACACCTACACATCCTGTTACACACCGACAGTCATCCAAAAGTTATTCACACACATACTCACACATGCAAATAAACTATTGAACATACATTTATTTGCATAAACAAATATACACACACTACCACTTTACTTCTAAGGAAACTTACACATACTTACTCTCTTAAAAAATCACTTCTAGAAACACATACTAATTTAAACAGGAACTTTTAGAATCCCTCACTCTCACATATAGTCACTTATATACATCAATATTCACATATACTACATTAAAACATATGTAGTTACTGATAAAGACACTAATAAGACAGTCATTCACTCACTAACACAGACATATGCACACGAATCCACCCATACAGTCCTGCACATATGCTGTCTTCAAAACACATACAAACAGAGACTCAGTCATTCTTGCATCTATGTACTAAGTAATACTCCCACCAAAGCATGGAAACACTCATACTGATACTAAGAAAAACATCTAATCACCTATATACATACACATGTACCTACTCATCAACCCATGCAGCCACTTATACACAAAGTGAAACACTAATACATGTATTTAAATATTTAAGCATTACTCACTAATATATGTATTCACTAAGATATTCAATAATATATACATATATAACACATATTTATTTTTCAGAAAGATACACATTCACTGGATGGTGTCATCAGTGATGTCATGAGTGATGTAATATGTGACGTCATCAGCAGTGCATTACACGCGCAAGTTATAGTGAGTCCAACTAACTATAACGTGGAATTTCATTGGTTTTATATCAGTAAAATTTCCAGCTAACTATAACTGGTATCAAACCTATGGTTTTTTCAGTGAATTTCATAGGTTTTGTAAATGCTACTTCCTAACTATAACGTGTGTAAAACCTATGGTTTTTTCAGTGAATATACATATACATATACATACATATATACATACTCCTCCATCTTGTGAGTTGCAGCCCACATGTGCCCCAGATTGCTTTGAGCAGAGTCCAGGAAGTGGTAAGGAGACAGACTAGTGCTGTCTCTTCCCAAGACAAAAAGTTGTTTAAAAAACGATTTTCACTTTCTGTGTTTACTGTCTATGCCTGTGGTTGTTACAGTTAAAAATTGTAGTTTTATCCTGCCTGTAATTGCATATTTTATCACCTGTGTTGTGTTTTAAATGTGTGCTTTTCCCTGCCCATGATTGCCTTCATTTAGTGTGTTGAATTGTGGGATTTGCAGTCCAACCTCTGTAGTTTGTCCCTCTAATTCCTTGGTGACAAATCTGTTTTCCCTCCAAATTTCTCCTTTGCTCTGTGCTTAGGCCTATGTGCTCAAACAGTGCATCCCCGCCACCATTTTGTGTTCACAAGCCAGTGAGGCCAGCCCCCCTTCCCCCCCCAGCTACAGGGATTTTCTACATCAGAGGGTGCTTCTGTGAGCTGTATTTACTGGGGCCTGTGCACTTTGTTTTTTGGCCAGCAGGGGGAGTAAAGCTTTATTCAAACAGTATTGTTAGATTTCGAGTTAGTGAAGCCTTTACCTGCTGAAGTCCAAAGTTGTGGATTGAGCCTGTCTGTCTCCTAGGAGATTCCGAACAGGAGCAAGCAGCTGCCCAAACCCCACCCCCAGGCCAGCAAACCATTGGCTATTCAGCTACCAGGCAAGTCTGAGCCCTCCTCTCACACTTGCCCAGGCCCCTGAAGGCCTTGCTGGGTGCACCCCAAATGATTCTCCTCCATCTTGTGAGTTGCAGCCCACATGTGCCCCAGATTGCTTTGAGCAGAGTCCAGGAAGTGGTAAGGAGACAGACTAGTGCTGTCTCTTCCCAAGACAAAAAGTTGTTTAAAAAACGATTTTCACTTTCTGTGTTTACTGTCTATGCCTGTGGTTGTTACAGTTAAAAATTGTAGTTTTATCCTGCCTGTAATTGCATATTTTATCACCTGTGTTGTGTTTTAAATGTGTGCTTTTTCCTGCCCATGATTGCCTTCATTTAGTGTGTTGAATTGTGGGATTTGCATCCAACCTCTGTAGTTTGTCCCTCTAATTCCTTGGTGACAAATCTGTTTTCCCTCCAAATTTCTCCTTTGCTCTGTGCTTAGGCCTGTGTGCTCAAACAGTGCACCCCCCGCCACCATTTTGTGTTCACAAGCCAGTGAGGCCAGCCCCCCTGCCCCCCCCAGCTACAGGGATTTTCTACATCAGAGGGTGCTTCTGTGAGCTGTATTTACTGGGGCCTGTGCACTTCGTTTTTTGGCCAGCAGGGGGAGTAAAGCTTTATTCAAACAGTATTGTTAGATTTCGAGTTAGTGAAGCCTTTACCTGCTGAAGTCCAAAGTTGTGGATTGAGCCTGTCTGTCTCCTAGGAGATTCTGAACAGGAGCAAGCAGCTGCCCAAACCCCACCCCCAGGCCAGCAGACCATTGGCTATTCAGCTACCAGGCAAGTCTGAGCCCTCCTCTCACACCTGCCCAGGCCCCTGAAGGCCTTGCTGGGTGCACCCCAAATCATTCTCCTCCATCTTGTGAGTTGCAGCCCACATGTGCCCCAGATTGCTTTGAGCAGAGTCCAGGAAGTGGTAAGGAGACAGACTAGTGCTGTCTCTTCCCAAGACAAAAAGTTGTTTAAAAAACGATTCTCATTTTCTGTGTTTACTGTCTATGCCTGTGGTTGTTACGGTTAAAAATTATAGTTTTATCCTGCCTGTAATTGCATATTTTATCACCTGTGTTGTGTTTTAAATGTGTGCTTTTCCCTGCCCATGATTGCCTTCATTTAGTGTGTTGAATTGTGGGATTTGCAGTCCAACCTCTGTAGTTTGTCCCTCTAATTCCTTGGTGACAAATCTGTTTTCCCTCCAAATTTCTCCTTTGCTCTGTGCTTAGGCCTGTGTGCTCAAACAGTGCACCCCCCGCCACCATTTTGTGTTCACAAGCCAGTGAGGCCAGCCCCCCTGCCCCCCCCAGCTACAGGGATTTTCTACATCAGAGGGTGCTTCTGTGAGCTGTATTTACTGGGGCCTGTGCACTTCGTTTTTTGGCCAGCAGGGGGAGTAAAGCTTTATTCAAACAGTATTGTTAGATTTCGAGTTAGTGAAGCCTTTACCTGCTGAAGTCCAAAGTGGTGGATTGAGCCTGTCTGTCTCCTAGGAGATTCTGAACAGGAGCAAGCAGCTGCCCAAACCCCACCCCCAGGCCAGCAGACCATTGGCTATTCAGCTACCAGGCAAGTCTGAGCCCTCCTCTCACACCTGCCCAGGCCCCTGAAGGCCTTGCTGGGTGCACCCCAAATCATTCTCCTCCATCTTGTGATTTGCAGCCCACATGTGCCCCAGATTGCTTTGAGCAGAGTCCAGGAAGTGGTAAGGAGACAGACTAGTGCTGTCTCTTCCCAAGACAAAAAGTTGTTTAAAAAACGATTCTCATTTTCTGTGTTTACTGTCTATGCCTGTGGTTGTTACAGTTAAAAATTGTAGTTTTATCCTGCCTGTAATTGCATATTTTATCACCTGTGTTGTGTTTTAAATGTGTGCTTTTCCCTGCCCATGATTGCCTTCATTTAGTGTGTTGAATTGTGGGATTTGCAGTCCAACCTCTGTAGTTTGTCCCTCTAATTCCTTGGTGACAAATCTGTTTTCCCTCCAAATTTCTCCTTTGCTCTGTGCTTAGGCCTGTGTGCTCAAACAGTGCATCCCCGCCACCATTTTGTGTTCACAAGCCAGTGAGGCCAGCCCCCCTGCCCCCCCAGCTACAGGGATTTTCTACATCAGAGGGTGCTTCTGTGAGCTGTATTTACTGGGGCCTGTGCACTTCGTTTTTTGGCCAGCAGGGGGAGTAAAGCTTTATTCAAACAGTATTGTTAGATTTCGAGTTAGTGAAGCCTTTACCTGCTGAAGTCCAAAGTTGTGGATTGAGCCTGTCTGTCTCCTAGGAGATTCTGAACAGGAGCAAGCAGCTGCCCAAACCCCACCCCCAGGCCAGCAGACCATTGGCTATTCAGCTACCAGGCAAGTCTGAGCCCTCCTCTCACACCTGCCCAGGCCCCTGAAGGCCTTGCTGGGTGCACCCCAAATCATTCTCCTCCATCTTGTGAGTTGCAGCCCACATGTGCCCCAGATTGCTTTGAGCAGAGTCCAGGAAGTGGTAAGGAGACAGACTAGTGCTGTCTCTTCCCAAGACAAAAAGTTGTTTAAAAAACGATTCTCATTTTCTGTGTTTACTGTCTATGCCTGTGGTTGTTACGGTTAAAAATTATAGTTTTATCCTGCCTGTAATTGCATATTTTATCACCTGTGTTGTGTTTTAAATGTGTGCTTTTCCCTGCCCATGATTGCCTTCATTTAGTGTGTTGAATTGTGGGATTTGCAGTCCAACCTCTGTAGTTTGTCCCTCTAATTCCTTGGTGACAAATCTGTTTTCCCTCCAAATTTCTCCTTTGCTCTGTGCTTAGGCCTGTGTGCTCAAACAGTGCACCCCCCGCCACCATTTTGTGTTCACAAGCCAGTGAGGCCAGCCCCCCTGCCCCCCCCAGCTACAGGGATTTTCTACATCAGAGGGTGCTTCTGTGAGCTGTATTTACTGGGGCCTGTGCACTTCGTTTTTTGGCCAGCAGGGGGAGTAAAGCTTTATTCAAACAGTATTGTTAGATTTCGAGTTAGTGAAGCCTTTACCTGCTGAAGTCCAAAGTTGTGGATTGAGCCTGTCTGTCTCCTAGGAGATTCTGAACAGGAGCAAGCAGCTGCCCAAACCCCACCCCCAGGCCAGCAGACCATTGGCTATTCAGCTACCAGGCAAGTCTGAGCCCTCCTCTCACACCTGCCCAGGCCCCTGAAGGCCTTGCTGGGTGCACCCCAAATCATTCTCCTCCATCTTGTGAGTTGCAGCCCACATGTGCCCCAGATTGCTTTGAGCAGAGTCCAGGAAGTGGTAAGGAGACAGACTAGTGCTGTCTCTTCCCAAGACAAAAAGTTGTTTAAAAAACGATTCTCATTTTCTGTGTTTACTGTCTATGCCTGTGGTTGTTACGGTTAAAAATTATAGTTTTATCCTGCCTGTAATTGCATATTTTATCACCTGTGTTGTGTTTTAAATGTGTGCTTTTCCCTGCCCATGATTGCCTTCATTTAGTGTGTTGAATTGTGGGATTTGCAGTCCAACCTCTGTAGTTTGTCCCTCTAATTCCTTGGTGACAAATCTGTTTTCCCTCCAAATTTCTCCTTTGCTCTGTGCTTAGGCCTGTGTGCTCAAACAGTGCATCCCCGCCACCATTTTGTGTTCACAAGCCAGTGAGGCCAGCCCCCCTGCCCCCCCAGCTACAGGGATTTTCTACATCAGAGGGTGCTTCTGTGAGCTGTATTTACTGGGGCCTGTGCACTTCGTTTTTTGGCCAGCAGGGGGAGTAAAGCTTTATTCAAACAGTATTGTTAGATTTCGAGTTAGTGAAGCCTTTACCTGCTGAAGTCCAAGTTGTGGATTGAGCCTGTCTGTCTCCTAGGAGATTCTGAACAGGAGCAAGCAGCTTCCAACTCCCTGGCCAGCAAACCTTGTCTGAGGTTGCTGGGACCTTATATGGTGTGCTGGTGGTCGGCACATGTGTACACTGATTGGTGGTTGTATCTGGTGTTTCTATTGGGTTAGGGTAATGTCCTCATTGATTGGGTATTTGAGGGTTCTGACTGGTTTCTCGGTCTGTGATTCAATCATTGCAGGGTTGGGACTAGGGCTAGGGTTCGGATTTCTATAGGAAGTAGGGACTAGGGCTTCCTATGTTATTGGTTGTTGGGAGTAGTGTGGGACTAGGGCTAGGGTTAGACCTTCAATTGGAAGTAGCTATTTAGTGCTTCTGGTGTGATTGGTTGTTGGACCAGGTGTGGGACTAAGAGTAGGGTTAGGCTTGCTATTAGAAGTAGGGACTAGGGCTACATGTACCATTGGCTGCTTGGACTTGGATTGGGACTAGTGGTAGGGCTAGGGCTAGGGCCTTTACTGGACGTAGAGATCAGGGTTTTTGAACTGATTGGGTGCTTGGACTAGGGTTAAGATTGGCTGCAAGGTCCTGGTCTCCTATTGGTTCTAGAAGTTAGGGCTAATGTTGTGATTGGATAATGTTAGGGCTAGGGTTCCCATTGGCTGAAGGGGTCACCTGATTACTAGTGCTACAAAAAAGGCCAGGCTTAGGGCGTCTCAGCCCGGGCGTCGAGGCTAAGGGCGGAGAGGACAAGGGTAGTTGCCTGTTTGGGCCTGTTCGAGACTGATCGGGACTAGGGACAGAAATGCTGCCCTTTTTCTCATTAAAAAAAAAACCCTTCACTCTTTTATCCCTCCACTATCCTTTTTTCCTATAAAAATTAACAGACTAACATGTTCACTTCTCAAATTCCATGTTCCATATTCAACTATACTAATATACTGCCCAAATAACTGAATAACATATCTACTACTCAAATTACTTCATATTTATACTATACTAATTTTCAACACTAATCCTTTATGGGTTCCGGAGTGGCGTGCTATTCGCCAAAAAGCGCTTCAACACCCATCAGGGGTAACAAGTACTATATGAATGCAAATCTTTCTTCTCCTTTTATCCATCCGCTATCCTTCTCACTCCAAGTAACAGACTAATATACACCACTGAAATTACCTCATATTTCATCTATCCTTCTGCTATAATTCCAAATCCAAATAACTGACTAACCTATCCACCACTTAAAATGTACTTGCATGTTTCACTATACTAATTCAACACTAATCCTCTGTGGGTCCCGGAGTAGCGTGCTACCCGCCGAAAAAGCGCTTCGACGCTCGTCAGGGGTAGTAAGCGCTATATAAATGCAATTACAATACAATACAATACATATATATATATAAATCCTCTGTACCACAGACTTTGTAGTCTACGTAGTAACATGCCCCTGTGGAAAATGGTACATTGGGTCTACAACCTTTCCGTTAAAAAAGAGAATCCTGGAACATTGGCGTGCTATCACCAACAAGGATTTTTCCTACAGCACAGCCAAGCACTTCCATACCCATCATGGAGGGGACTGGACAAAGGCAAGATTTTTTGCCCTTGACTCAATTCCCAAACATGTGAGAGGGGGAGACAGAGTAACAGCACTACATAGAGCAGAGTCCAAGTTCATCCTACAGGCAGGCAGTATCGTTCCTATGGGGATGAACATTGATGAGGAAATATACGTACATTTGTGATATATTTTCTGACCAATAAGCCTCCTTACCCGTTTTTAGAAACTCTGAATCCATGATTATGTGATTTTAATTTTATATTTTTCACTGTATATATAAACTGGTGTTTTTGTGTGTAAATGCAAGCAAATTGACGACCTGGAGGACTTAGACTACTATTTATGATTGGTAAATTGAGACTAGACTGTATTTTCTATAAATGTTCAGCCACTATGGCTATTTATGAATAGTAAAAATAACCCCCCTTTTTTTCTTATCTTTATCTTTTTTAGAAACTTGGCTGTGAATGGAGCACAAATGTATATCACGGATAGAAGATATTGTTACGAGCACAACGAAATCCACAAAACTATATACATTAGAGATATGAGCACGGATCTATATCAAATCTTATTATAGATACCACATTTCAATATTGATTTCCTATTGGTAAAACGAGTAGAAGGGGTAATACTCTGTAGGTAAAGAGTACATTATTTTCGAAGGCCTTATAGTTTACAACCACTAGTCTCTTTAGACTCTGCTGTCAAATGTGACACTCTCAGACAACTGACAGTAGAAAAGAATTAGGATATATAATGATATGGGAGTAGTGGCTAGCTAAATAGCATGCTAAACGGGATCGTCATGGGTACTATACCTGACCGGATTAGAGCTCTCTCTCCCTCCGTTCTTATCTCTTACTATTCTTTCTCACTTAATAATTCTTTTTGTTCTACTACTCAGCATCTACTGTCTGTCACTCATGTATTGTTTCCTTCACCAATCGGACATTGTCTCCTCCATGTTTTCAAAGTCCCTTTGAACACAGTATGAATTGGGTACTATACCCTTCATCGTCTTTAAATGTATAAACAACGTAATTTGCTGCTTTATACCACACACCTTGGAAATGGGCCTTACACTGTTAAACACAATGTTCCTTTTACTTCAATTTATTTTTGTAATGGCGCATTTGGGAACTCTGTGTGGCGTTAAACACAGAGTCTCTCTTCCCTTGTTATTATTTTGCTCACTATATTGCTTGCAAAATGTCCGTGGTGGTCATGTGACTAAGAGCCCGTGTGCTCGAAACGTGTCTGTTTTTGTGCCCAATAAAGAAATTCTAAATCGTACCTGGCTGGTGTGGCTTGTCGTCCCTTCGTTCAGCGGGAGGATCGAGTGGACATATATATATATATATATATATATATATATATATATACATATACATATACATATATACATATATACATATACATATATATATACATATATACATACATATATATACATACATATATATACATATACATATATATATATATATATATATACATATATACACATATATATACATATATATACATATATATATTCACTGAAAAAACCATAGGTTATAGACCATATATAGTTAGGAAATAGCATTTAGAAAACCTTATTTTACTCACACAAAACCATTGAAATTCCATATATAGTTAGTTGCACTAACTATATATCGCGCACCTGCAATCCACTGCTGATGATGTCACATATTACATCATTCATGACATGGTCAGTGACATCACTGATGACATCTCAAATGACATCACTGATGACATCACTGATGACATCTCATTTGACATTACTGATCACATCACTGATGACATCATTCATGTGATGATACAATGAACCTCTTCAGACTCTAATATAACCTTAGATACACTCAGTGTAAACAGACACTCACAGACTGTCACTCATCCATGGAGTTACTCACACACCTAGTCAGTCTTGCAAAGAATCAATCACACCTCGATTTCCTCAACTTTATAGTTATACACACCTTACTTATTGGAACATATAATAACACATATTTACTCTGTTATACAATCCCTGATACAAGTTCACAATAATCCATACAGCCACTCACACATTCACTGGCTCTTATGCACAGTTATTTATATATGTCAACTATCACATGTACTGTGTTTTACATATGTACTTACTTTGACATGTAGCACTGAGATATCCATTCACTCACCAATACACTCATGCACACAGTCAACCGCCCATACAGATGTTTCCACATGCACTTTTGAACCCATACATCTAGTGAATCAACTGCTCACACATCTATGCACAGAGTCATACACCTCCCAGACACCCACACACACACTCAGTCTCCCATACAAATACTTGGGCAACTAATCAATAACCCATATAGTTAGTCATATAGCTAATGATCAACACATGCATCAGATTACAAAACAACAGACACAATGATGCACAATTTAAAACAGTTTAGTCACTAACCCATGCACTCAGTGAGACACATTTAATCACTCACTTATACAGTCAGTCATGCACCTACTAAATCCTTCATCCAGACACTTATACATCCACTCATTCTTCAATATGTAAGACATATTTTAACTTTACAGAAGCATACAGTCACTGGATGTTGTCATCAGTGATGTCATCAGTGATGTCATTTGAGATGTCATCAGTGATGTCATCAGTGATGTCACTGACCATGTCATGAATGATGTAATATGTGACATCATCAGCAGTGGATTGCAGGTGCGCGATATATGGTTAGTGCAACTAACTATATATGGAATTTCAATGGTTTTGTGTGAGTAAAATAAGGTTTTCTAAATGCTATTTCCTAACTATATATGGTCTATAACCTATGGTTTTTTCAGTGAATTTTCAAGGTTTTGTAAATGCTAATTCCTAACTATATATGGTCTATAACCTATGGTTTTTTCTGTGAATTTCATTGGTTTTTTAACAGCTAATATCTGTAGCTGTAAAATGTATTCTTCTTTAAATCCAAAAATATATTTTATATGTTTATGAATAATTTTTTTTTTAAATATTTTTTTTTCTTCGTTCCCGCTTCGCGAATCGGGAAGCTTCCCGTTAGCTGACCTTGATGCCGCGAAATAGACCGCGAGCCGGTAAACGTTTCTTTACCGCAAGTGCCGCGTTAGAAAACAACATCGTGACGCCTCCCGTCCGCATGACGTTCCACGTTGTCGCTTGATACGTCATATGACGTGCTACGTTAGCGAACTGGTACGCGAAGCGAGTGCCAAAGCGCAGGTTTCTGGAAGCAAACAGGGAGGCCCTGCAAAGCGCTTAACGTAAACACAGCAAGTCATGTGACTTGGTAATAACACTTTTCATTGGTTCATTTCACTTTTGGTTTCCTAATGATGTAAGACTAGGTCATATAATCTAAAATGAACACTTTTGATTGGTTGAGAACTCTTGTTTTTCCCAAATGATGAAAATCCCTCCTTCTTTCCTCACTCTGACTTTCATCATTGTGAGAGAAAGACCCTTTGTGATCACTGAGCAATGGCTTCTTTAGTAGCTTCAGCTGGTGCTTCCCCACCACCTCCACCACATCCAAGGAAGAGTGGACCACCTGCTCAAGTTGTAATTCAACAAGAAGAAGAAGAAGAGGAACAGGAGGACGAGCACGAAGAGAGGCAGTTTTTGCCTGAGCAGCCCAAGACGTCTCACCGGAAAGAAAACTTCATTTGGCAATTTTTTAAAATTCCCAAAGGTCAGAAAAAAGTAAATGCAAGATACGTAACTTGCCTTATATGTCAAGATAGACTGTCCAGAGGGACCGACAAAAAATACAGTTTCGGAAACTACACAATGCATCGCCATATGACTAGGTGGCATCCTAACAACTACAGTGCTGCACAGTTTCGGAACGACCTAGATAATCTCCCTATTATGGCCAGAAGATCTGTTGTACCGGAAGTAACGGGACCAGAGGGCAGGGAGATGGTGCCAAATATACAAATGAGATTTGGTGAAGTAAAACACACCTGCGTATTTTGCGATGGATTCATTTCCTACGGAGAAAGAAGCATCACTCTGATCAACAGAGCTATTGACTATCATATGCAAGTTTGTCCGAAACGCCCAAAATAATAAATACTTCTTTTTTTTGTTTTGTTGCTCCTGTTGAGCCCTTTACAATGAATCGTTTTCATTGCCCCCTCCAAGAAAAACCCAAAAAAATATAAAACTGTTCCGAAAAATTCAAAAACAGTAAAAAAATGTTCAGAAAAATAAAAAAAAAAGTTCTTTTCAGAACTACCTCCCCGTTATTAAAAAATTGGTACAATATTTGGAACTGTGCCAACCTCTATTTCTCTTAGTTCGCTTCCTAGTTCGCTCGCTGGTACGCGAACTGGAAGCGAACCAAAAACAGTAAGTATAAGGGAAGGAAACACACACTTATGTTAAAAGAAAGACAGCTATAGGGGAGTAAACTAGAGATACTATTACCCATAATCCACTACTGATGATGTCACATATTACATCATTCATGACATGCTCAGTGACATCATCAGCAGAGGATTGCGGGTTTTTTGGCAACATGCCTTATCCACGGTTTAATAACGCTGCCTTTTGCTTTATATAAGTTTTCAAATTGTATGAAATATATACCAATAGGTCTTTATGAACCTTTAGGTAGTGCTTTTGTTCATGAGGTCTGGTCGCTTCCATACACATACAGATGTTTCAAAGATGATCAAGAAGTTTATCTGAATGGAGAGGAATGCACTGAGACGCCAGATCATTCACTAATGTGTAGGCACATACAGTTACACGATTCATGCAACAAACACCGACCAAATATGGCTTGCGTGTTGCAAGGCACGCCAGTTCCTGCTATCATCCCCACGTTCAAGTTGTTGGAAAATGGTAGTTATTTGATGCTCAATAATGAAGATTGTTCTGAGTTAATTAAAAGTATTCCTTTTATCGTAACAGTAAGTGAACGGGTTATTTGCTGCAGAAATGTTCTATTTCCTCCCACACATGAACATAGGGAGTTTTCAATCTGGCCACAAATACCAACCTTGGGACACGTTTCAACGGCATGACAAGAATAAGAGCTCTTTTGTCTCAGAGAGAGGTGGCCTTGAGTTCGGCCCGTGAAACTTTCGTACTTCACATAGCGAACACCCGTACACAGGTTTGCCTTTCAATTTCAGCAACATGTTTCCGACTATCTTTAACGCATCCTCCACAAAATCCCTGGCACACTTTTTTAAAGTTGTTACCAGTGGTCTCGTGACTTCATTTGAGAAAATCTTTGGAGTCATCCCTGCTCCCTTTCATTCCATTTTCTCCACTCTGGTTCGTGGATTGCATTTTTACTTGCATTACCAGCGGACGCTCTTGTGCTTTTTTACATTTTTAAATATGGATGTCCCTCCTATGCAACCTCCGACCCTGCAGCTGCTGACACTGTTCCGCAATCGCATGCTAGAATATTATGGCACAATGCCGTTGGCGATATTAAGCACGGCATATGGATTATCTTTTCGGTTCTCCTACTTCACCTGTGTCCAGCCTGTATTTCACTGCCTGACCTGTGATTTCGATTGGGCCATTGATTTGTGTCTCTGCGGACCGGTTTCTCCTGACGTCGACTTTAATCAGCTGATGACTCCTATCATTACTCACGAGTTGATTTGTCCTGGCGAAAGGATTATGGCTGTGGCATTGATGCATGGACTACTTGGTCCCTGGAATTTACTGGCGGCAGCACAGTCTTTCTTGGAACACAGCTTTCTTGAAAACCCACCGAGCTGTCCTCTGATGGTGATAGAGGATCCGGTGCTGGGAGAGCACGTATGTTCTTTTCCGCTTTTAAATTGGATGGCTGAACTGTTTTCGGATGAAGACGGTGACTTCCTATTGGAGGCTGTTGCAGCTTATTTTGCATACACAGTTATGTCATAGACCTTTTTCATGTTTGATATGCTGAGTACTAGCATTTCATTGACAATTCATTGACTTATTTGTCAAGTTTTTATTATTTACCTTGCCTATTGGCTTAAGACTCGATAAAGTACTTGGCTGTTTTATTTTTCTTTAGCATTGAATTTTCCTAGTTTTTAATGCTTTACCTTGCGGACCGTCCACATATAAACTTGCAATCTGCTCTCATGAGATGGCACTTCTATTATCTTATTCAGTTCGTTTCCGGATCATGAGGAGGTGTCATCTAGGTCCTGGATATCTTTACACCGTGTTAAGTTAGCATGGGCTCATTACCGGTTTAAACGCCATTTTTCCTTTTTTGCAACTTCTGCACACGACACTTAGTTGTTGCTTTAGCTTTCCACCTAGTAGTTCATCGTGGTTTACATGAGAATAATATGTTATTGGTCTACTATCTGCTTTACTTGTTAAACTATATCTGTACAGCGAGTGCTAAAGTTTCAAGAACAACACGATACAGAATTGTTATGAGGTCTGATCTCCACGACTTCATACTCATAACATAAGTGCAACTTCTGCCAATTCTGGGCATGAGGCGGGTTTTATATTGCTTTGCCGAACACACATACACAACAGTTGATGCGGTTCACATGAAGAGAGAGCTGGTGTATGCTGATGTGATTCCTTCAAATCTAAGACACTAAAGTATGGACACGCCCTAAACCAACACAAAGAGACCTTCTTAGCAAATAATATAATATGTGTATTAGGGAGGGTGAGATATAAGCAGCCGCGGGCCGTGGAGGGAGTTACGATGGGGCAGGGAGGCGGGGAGGGGGAGAAGCAGGGTGGAGCCCTCTCTACCTTGCCCCTCCCCCTCCCCGCCTCCCTGCCCCACCGTAACTCCCTCCACGGCCCGCGGCTGCTTATAAGTGTTGCTAACTCTTATTCATTTACAGCATGTTAACATACTGTCACCATTCGCTTTTTATGTACTAGTAACTATGCTGGTAATTTTGCTACTGATAATATGTGTACTTGTATTCTCCACCCTGCTTCTCCCCCTCCCCGCCTCCCTGCCTCACCGTAACTCCCTCCACGGCCCGCGGCTGCTTATAAGTGTTGCTAACTCTTATTCATTTACAGCATGTTAACATACTATCACCATTCACTTTTTATGTACTAGTAACTATGCTGGTAATTTTGCTACTGATAATATGTGTACTTTTATTATCTAAGGTACTACGCCTGAGAAGACGGCATTAGTAAATAAACATTTCAAATACACATGTGTTCTTCTTAACTCCATGTTCTGGTTTCTAAGAAATATATAACGACCGACTGTTCATGAGTTCCACGTATCCTGAGGTACTATAAGTTCATATTCTGGATTGTCTAAACATTGAGAGTTTGTTATATCCAATGTGACACTGTACCTAGCTTGCTAAATAGTTTTTGATTACTAACGTGAGTTTTGGGACACCCTAATTCGCCGAGGTTCCAATCCTCTGTCCACAGTTCTGTGTGAGAACAGAAACCCTGCGACAGGGGCACCCCCGACCCTTGCTGGAGCTTCATCACACTTGCGATACAACTCCAGCAATGCGCCACCTTTACGGCACAGATACATCACGCATCTGTGCTGTTTTTGCCCCATGATGCGCCGCATTGTAAATGCAGCACACCATAGGTGACGGAACAGCGGCACAGAATGACTAACACATCCCTGGTGATGCGCCAGTCATCATAAATCTATCCCTATGCTTCTTATCTTGTTAGAGATGAACCGCCATATGTATCATCAAAGTTATTTGCATTTCCTAAATAGCGAACTTTAAGGAATAAATAGCGATTCTTTACCATTCCTAGTTTGCGATGAGCTATTTGCTAATTAGCCGAATGTAGCCCAATGAAGCCCAATGTAGCCCAATGTAGCCCAAAGATGGCCGCCAGACACACAAAAAAACAAATGTAGCCCAAATATCAGCCAGATGTAGCCCAACTATAGCCCAGTGACAGAATGACCAATCAGCTTCGCAAACCTCCGTTACGCGAAGCGGAGCGCTGTTACAGATATATATCTTTTTTTGAACGTTAATTTCTCAAAATCCACTGGAGCACATATATTGAGACCTAGCAAAGGCACATCGGGCTACCAGTCCCTAATATTTTGCCAAGTTTCGTGCAAATCCATTCAGCCGTTCAATTATTATTTTTATTATTTTTTTTTGCCCCGCGGGGCCCTTTTAAAACCTCCACATCAAACCTAGGGGGTCAGCGAGGATCTACTATGCCCCCTTATAGTTATTTCCCCCTTTGTTTTGACCTCCTCTTGTCTCTCGATCCTACCGAGAGACAAGATGGCGGCCGCTACGGACTGTTTGGAATGTTGACAGACGCCGGAGAACCAATCAGCTTCGCTTCACAAAGCTCCGTTGCGCGAAAAGTCCGCGAACCAGAGCGCTAACCGGTCCGCTGTTACAGATATATATCTTTTTTTAAACGTTAATTTCTCAAAATCCACTGGAGCACATATATTGAGACCTACAAAAGGCACATCGGGCTACCAGTCCCTACAATTTTGCCAAGTTTCGTGCAAATCCATTCAGCCGTTCGGGCTAAAAGTGAGGCCAACCGCCCTATGGAAAACTCAATGTTAAAAACACGTTTTGGGACCCCCCTTTTTTCTCGGCCCCCACTGGACGAACCCCCCCCCAAATTTTCAAGGGCTGCTCAGAAACAAAATGTGCCATTTTCCTGAAAATTTCAGCCGATTCCGTCCACAAACGCCAAAGTTATTAGACATAGAATTTTCAAAAAACCCATAGAGAAAAAATCCTAACTATATATACCTACTGGCGACCGCCAGTAGGTAATACACATATATACATATATATACACATATATATACATATATATACACATATATATACACATATATATACATATATATATACACATATATATACATATATACATACATATATACATACATATATATACATACATATATACATACATGTATACATACATGTATACATACAAGTTTCACAGCAAAAACACGTTCTGCAAATGCACTCCACTCCGATAAAATTGTCAAATCCACGTAAAGTTGCAAGAAAGAATTAATTTATTCCAGCATGTTCAATTACGAGAGATGGAAAAACCCAACGCGTTTCAGCGAACACCTCGCCTTGGTCACGGGTGATTGACACATGGAACTCAATACCTTAAATAAAGTTACTTCAAAAAAACAAAGTGCATGACATCACAATGTGAACAAAATAAACAAAGGACTGTAAGCCAACATACCAATATCGCGGCCATTTGTAAACATATCATATGTGTAACACATAACACAATAGAATCATCTCGTGTTAATAACAACTGACAATAAAGGCAGATAATTCAATGTCCTTGGTTGAAAAATTAATGCTGCTGAGGGAACAACATTCCTATATGGAGAACTCAATTGAGTGGATACATTGAGTCAATAAATGTGTCCCTGACAATGACATATCAAGACAGACCTCATCCATCACAACATCCTAGTTCAATCAATAAGGGCAAATAAATATCCATATATGCCCAATTACGCGGCAGATAATGTCCCAAGTGGGAAATTACATAAAGTACGGCAAATAAATCAATAAATGCGTCAGCCCTTATACATTGTATCAGATTACATATTCCCAGTGGTAAGGTCATAAACAATACTTCAGTTCTCACAGTCCCAGTGAAAAAACAGCGGAAGACCTCAGTAATTATTTATAATCCATGTAGCACCCTCTTGTAGCTTCATCCCCAGTGGGTATGGCCAATTGGAATTCTCCATATAAAAGCCTTCTAGCTTGCATGACCTGGACATAAAAAGAAAAGTAACGCCTGTCAGAACAGACCTAGATGTTAAAACTTGTGGCCATGGTATAACTGTTGACATACAACTCGTAGTGAAAGATATTTACAATTTGTGAATTAAAAACATCAGAGCTCCAACAGCTGCACAAGGCTCAGAGAAACATATATCTACATATATCATACATGAATTCATAGCATTGCCACTGACTGATCAGATCTAAGGAATAGAGATTCAGTCTCCCAGGTGCCAGACCAATTCCTCTTCTGAATTCAACCCGGTTAGAATTCTGGTATCTAGGTCTAAAATGTATCTACTCTCCATTTGACGTAGCTTTCGTATCCTGTCACCACCTCTCTTGCTAGGGGGAATTTTATCGATTACAAAGAACTTCAGCAAATTCCGATTGCTGTTGTGTTGTTCTTCGAAATGTCTGGCAACCGGTGAATGTTGATCCTTATTTTGGATTGCCCGCATGTGTTCGAGAACACGTTTCTTTGCCGGAAACATAGTGCTCCCCACATACTTCTTAGCACATGGGCAAACCAAAACATACACACAGTAGTCAGACAAACAGGAGAGATGTTTGCTGATTTTTTTTCGATTTCTTCTACAGGATAGAGAACTTTCTTAACATTGGAACTGAACTTGCAGGCCTTACATGTCATACAAGTAAAAAAACCTTGTATATCAGGTTTCTTCTGTACTGCCTTGGTTATGTCATTCTTGCTAAGTCTCGTCCTTAAAGAGTCTGCTTTGCGAAATGTAACATTCGGATTGTTGCCCAGAACGTCATCAAGAGTCGACTCTGTTCTCAGGACTTTCCAATGTTTTTTCAAACATCTCTGAACCTGCCATGAATTGGAATGATAGGTGGAGACAAATCTAATTGTATCATTGTCATTGATGGATGTGGTTTTCACTTTTGGAGTTAATAGATCAACATGGGAGATTCTACTAGCTCTCAAAAATGCCTCCTTAATCACATTAGGTTGATAGCCTCTTTCCAAGAAGCGTTCTGTCATACATTCACCTTCGTCAATGAAATCTTGCTCCTGGCTGCAATTTCTTCGAGCCCGAAGAAATTCGCCAAAGGGTATACTGCGTATGAGAGACTTCGGGTGGCTACTGTCCGCATGCAGCAGGGTATTCCCAGCGGTGGTTTTTCTATACAGTTTGGTTACAAGTTTGTCATTGGACACCCTGATCGATAAATCCAAAAACTATGTTGTGCACTCATTTATTTGGCCTTCCAATTTCAGATTTAGTTCGTTCTGATTCAGAGTTTGGATAAACTGTTCTGCCAATGTCTGAGGTCCATCCCAAATGATGAACAAATCATCAATATATCGCAGCCATAATTTAACATGGCTGCGATATAATGATTGGGTTCTTTCCACCTGCTGCTCCCAGCTCGCCATAAAAAGATTAGCGAAACTGGGAGCAAAACAAGTTCCCATCGCAGTCCCTTGTCGCTGTCTATAGTAGGTATCATTGAAGATAAAGAAATTGTTCTCCAGACAAAAAACCATCATCTGAAGGAGCATCTCTGTATGGTTCAAAAAAGATACTGACCTAGTACTCAAGAATTGTCGACAGGCCTGGATACCATCTGCATGTCTTATTGAAGTATAAAGACTGCAGACATCTAAGGTGATAAGTAAATAGCTGCTTTTCCATTGAATGTCCTTGACTTTATTCATAAAGGCTCTACTGTCCTTCAGATAGGAGGGGAGTTTTTCTACAAAAGGACGTAAAAAGAAGTCTATGTAATTGGAAGTTCTTTCCAGCAACGAGCCCATAGAGGAGACAATCGGTCTCCCTGGGGGCTTAAGAGGGTCCTTATGGAGCTTGGGTAGCAAATATAAAATAGCTACCTTGGGATTCCGATTTAATAGGAAAGAATATTCATCCCATTCTAATGGACCTGTAGTGTGCCAGTTTTTTAACATTTCAAAGTACCTGTTGTTAGATTCTTCAATAACATTGAGCGTGGTCGTTTCATAACACTCTACACATTGTAATTGGCGCATACCCTCTAATACATAGTCTTTCGTATCCAAAATAACAACATTCCCCCCTTTATCTGACTGGCGGATGACAATTGAAGGATCACTTTCCAAAGCACGTATTGCTAAGCGTTCAGGTTTACTGAGCTTGTCATTGGCCCAGCTTTTCTTTTTCGCCAAACTTTTTAAGTCAGATACCATAAGGGTTTCAAAAGTATCAATGCTACAAGCTGGTAGAATTGGATTAAAAATAGATTTTGGCTTGAAAGAGTTAGGGTAATTCAAATTGGTCTCAAAACCCAAGGTGGTTGCATTTATAGTTCCCTCTTCCAAATCATCAAATTCCATTTCCTTCAGGGCAATCAGGGCTTCAATCTCCCCAATAGTTTCACATGCCGGAAGGGCCGTGTTAGTTTCTCTTACAGTGCCCTTGACTTTTAGTTTATGCCATTTGTGTAATCTCAGTTTTTACGGTAAACTTGAACAGATCAATACGTTCTTGGGAATAAGAGAAATTGGAGGTGGGACAGAAGGAAAGACCAAATTGCAAAACATCTTGTTCAATACTGGAAAGTAAGCGTGAGGATAGATTTATCACGTTCTTTTGGTTCATTTTCCTCTTCTTTTTTGGCCCCGTGTTTCCACTCCCATTGGGGTTGTATTCACCTTGCCACCTTCCGCCTCTCCTGACTTGCTTTTGGAGTTTGTAGCATTTCCTCCATCTTTGCCTCCTCCTCTGCCTCTTCCTCGAAATCCCGTCCCCCTTCCGCGTCCTCGATCTATCTGCCAGTTTTGTTGCTGAGCTGATAGGTTCATCATTCGGAATTCCTCCCAAAAATTTGGCGGCTTCGGGGGGTTTTTGTTGACAGCAGTCGTACCCTCCTCTCTGTTCTCCAAAGTTGTACCATCCTCTGAAATATCACTTTCACTGACTTCGCCATCACCTTCCCCACCAACATGTACTGCATCCAGATTGGCTTGTACGCCCTTTCTTTTCATATTGTCGTACTTGCGACCAAATGTGAAAATTCTGCCCGACTGATAGTCGATCTTGTCCCTTAGGAATTTCCTTTCTTTCTTAGCGACAATTTCATCCTCGTGTTTTGAAATTCTTTTATTTAAATCATCCATTTTTTTGGTAAGGACATCTGATGTTTCTTCTTTTTCTATTTCCTCTCTTAATTCAGCAATCTGTTTCAATAGTAGCAGTCTATCTTTCCATGCATGTTTGATCAATATGGACAACATTCTGTTCGAACAGTCCATGAGATTTTCAGCCCACTCCTCAGCCAATATCACATCAGGTTCCTCATAAGAGGGGGCAATTAAGATTCTCAGACCCCTCGGAATTCTTTTTTCCTCCTGATATTTCTCGAGCATTATAGCTTCCCACCATTTGGAAACTTCTTTCCTAATTAACTTCTCCAGTTTCTGATATTTATGCTGGATAGAGGTGGGTAACGTCGTAGTTTCTTTTGTTTGAGGCTGGTTGCCTTGTTGAATAAACATGGACTGCGCTCTGAGCCTTCTGCGAGACTCTGTTTCTTCATCCATCTTCTCAATTTGAAACTATGCAAACGCACCAGTATTGCATGCCCAAGTATTCGGAATACTATTCTTCAACAGACTTTGCAACTCTGTATTTCGTATTTTTTAACGTGGTGGAAATCGGAGGTCTCTGCTCCCGGTAACCAGTCTTACTGTTAGCTGAAATAACCGGGCAGAGAAAAGTCGCGTTATACGATTGGCGCTGGTTCACAGTGGAAAGTGTGGCATGCTTAGAGTCTTTATCGAGGGTTATTTGTCGAGTGATTTTTGTTTTTACACACCCTCCTAGCACTCAAAAATGTCACTGCGATGGATCCAAACGGACACGGAAAGAATTCAAAATGACTCACCCTCGCAACATTCAAGCACGGCGATTATATCTGAACACCGACCCGCGGTGCTCAAACTGCCGTCCTCGTACGGGTTGAAAGTCACGACCTCGCCGATCTCCGTCTCATAGATTACATCTAGTTGTTTCCCAGCATATCCACTCGGGCGCCATATAATGCGGTCAACCGGCTCGCTTTCAATGATTGTTTTCACCTCCTCCGAGATTGCCGGGACACCATGACAGCGGTGCACAAAACAGGATCAGAGGTTATCCTGTATTCATACAAGTTTCACAGCAAAAACATAATACATATATACATACATACATATATATACATACATACATATATATACATACATATATATATATACATATATAAATACATATATATATATACATATATAAATACATATATATATATACATATATATATATATATATATACATATATATATCAACAGACACTCCAGTTCATGCAAAATAAATTCACACTGGTGCCGTGGCCTCTTTGAATAAACGCTTTATTCGAGTTTTAGCAACGGGTGCCCAACGCGTTTCGCTGTTTTAATCACAGCTTGATCACGGGTAAGGTTTTCACCGATACAGTGTGTCAATTTAAAGAAACAGAGACTCATTCCGTTTTGAATTCATGGAAACCAACAAAAGACTTCCGTAACTATCGTTTTTTGACAATGAAGTTTCTCCAAAGTAAAAGAATTAAATGTACTGAAAAAACAGCGTATTGACAAATAGTTATGCTGAAAACAAATTTAAATCCAAGTGGATACAATTTAGAATGTAAAAATACTAAATTTAAACAATAAATCCCTGGTGGGCTAAATAATAAATTTGTCGCAGTACGCCGTTTAAGAAGTGTCAAACGTTGACATTCCATTATTGTAACAACTGAAGTCCTGCTCCAGTGAGCAAAAACATAATTAATCACATTGCGCTAATTTGAGTGGTGTCTAATGTTGACAATTCATTATTAATACATATATATATACATTACCTATTGGCGGTCGCCAGTAGGTAGTTATAGTTAGGATTGATTTCCTTAGGTAAATCGCAACATTCTATTGGGAATAACTTTGGCGCCGGGTGAGGAATCTGCCTGAATTTTTCAGCAACTTTGCCTCGCGGCGCTCCGCTCCTTCTCTGAAAGTTTGGGGGGGATTCGTCAAATGGGGGCCGAGATAAAAGGGGGGTCCCAAAACGTGTTTTCCCCATGTTAATTTCCATAGGGCGGTCGGTCGCACTTTTAGCTCGAATGGCTGAATGGATTTTCACCAAACTTGGCAAAATTGTAGGGACTGGTAGCCCGATGTGCCTTTGCTATGTCTCAAGATATGTGCTCCAGAGGATTTTGAGTAATTTAGGTTCAAAAAAATGTATATATCTATGGCAGCGCCCGGTACGCGCACCGGGGAGCGCTCCGGGCGCGCCACGCGACTTGCGCACGGAAAGCTGATTGGCTCTCGGGTGTCTGTAAACATTCGAAATAGTCCGCAGCGGCCGCCATCTTGTGTCTTGGTAGGATCCAGACACAAGAGGTGGCAAAAAACAAAGGGGGAAATGACCAAAAGGGGGCAGGGTACACCCCCCCTGACCCCCTAGGTTTGATGTGGGGGCCATAAAAGGGTCCAGTGGGACAAAAAAAATTTAATTTTCTTTCGATTTTCGCGGGGGGAGCGCCCGGTACGCGCACCGGGGAGCATACCAAGGAGCGTACCATGGGGAAAAAATAGTGAAAAAAATTATATAATCATAATAATAAATAATAAAATAATCATTTTGAGTGATCAGAGGTAGGGTAGCTCTGAAAAGAGCTTTTGGGTTCTGTGGCTGTTTTAGGTACCTACAAGTACGTCCCACACACACCCACACGCACACAACCCCACACCCCCACACCCACACACTCCCCATGCACACCTCCACCCACACCCCCACACCGACACCTTACACATCCACACCCACACCCACACATCCCACACACACACACTCACACACACACCTCATCCCCCCAACACACACACACGCACACACAGATACCTCACAGACACACCTCAAACATCCCACACACACACCTCCCCCCCCACACACACACACACATGCACACCTCACAGACACACCCACACATCCCACACATACACACACATCCTACACACATACCCCCCACACCCACACCCACCCCACACACACCTCACACACCCCCACCTACACCCAAACACCCCACACACCCACACACAAACCTTACACACCCACATCCCCACCCACACCCACATACCCCACACACCTACACACACCTATACACCTCATCCCCCCTCAGACACACACACACACACCTCACAGACACTCTCCACACATCCCCCACACACACTTCCCCGCCCCACACATGGGGAAAACTCAGTGAAACACTAAAATAATATTTTAAAGTGCTTAGAGGTAGGGTAGCTCTGAATAGAGTTGTTGTGTTGTTTGGGTGTTTTAAGTACCAACATGTAGGTACCAATGATGAGTCTTAAATTTAATGTACACCGTTTCCTCTGTAGATATTTTGCATGTTGTTACAGAAGTTATTGTGGTATATGGAATCCATATCATAGTCTGTCAGGAAAGCAGAAACAACATGGAGGCAGGAGATTAAAAAGAGATGTCAAATACACATTGGAGATAATATATTGGGAGAAAGGAAGTATCTATGAGCCAAATTACTATGTAACATAAAAAAGTTGCATACTATAAGTCTGACTTTACATTATAATCAATTTGGTACTAGTTTAAGAATTACATATAAAAATGAATAATGTCTCAAACAATTTTAGAATTATTAAATATAAATTTATTTTTCAGATTCTTTTTCAAAATTTGATAGAACTTCTAATATTTGACTGTCAGAAATGTCCTCATTTTGAATCAGCAAATCTACTGATTCTACACATTGAAGTAGTTCATAGTCCCGTGATTCATCCATGAACTCCAAGTTATCATTGGGTACAATAATTTCTTCATTGTTGCTCTCCAGAACAATTTCAAAGGAGATGTTTTGCTCTCCTTCCATTTTCGTGCTGTAATTTGCATAAAAAATAAATATATCAGTAGGGATAGGGCACTGTTGGGTTTAAGTTTAGACAGGTAGTTTGGATTTTTTAACAGTGAATTTATCTTTGGGCAGTGTATGGTATCAGACTGGAAGTAGAAATATAAAAACCTGTATGTGATGAAGCCTAAGTAAATTCATAATTATACAAGACAAGCCTAACTCCATCCATAACTATAATAGAAAAGTCTATCTCAATCTATAACTATTACAGAGGGATAGTATATAAGTATCAGAAAAAGTTTTCCAAATTGATTTAAAGTGCACAACATACTTCAGTTTTCAAAATAATAACTTACCTTTGAGAAAGCAGTTGAAGTTGTCAGTGAAAATGCTCTTGAAATGTACTTCAGGAAGTAGTAGTCAAAATGGCTGTGTTTCCCTCTCTTTCTTTATATATATTCAGGTACATAACCAATCAAATGTCATGAAATAATAGTAGAAAATGAGAGTAACATTTTAATTGGTTGTCGATTCTAACACTTCAGATGTGTTTTTGTGAAGTAATTTACCTCAGGATATTTAGAGAGGTCTACAGGCTAAATGGCTCAATGGAATTCCACCAAATTTGGGAAAATGGTAGGGATTGGTATGTAGTATGAGCTATTCTATATTTGGTTAAAGTGTCTCCAGTGGTTTTTATGTAAATTAACTTTTCACATTTTTTGGGAGCGCTTCCCAGTGCGCACCCCGGTACGCGTACCGGCAGCGCTACGGGAGTCCTCCATTTTGTGTTTTGGTAGATTTGAGACAGAAAATGGAGGACAAACAACGTTGGGAATGGGTATAAGGGGGCACGGTAGGCACTCCCTGACCCCCTAGGTTTTCTGAGGGGGTGTTAGGAGGCCCATATAGACCAAAAATATACATTTTTAAATTTTCGCGGGGGGAGCGCCCGGTACGCGCACCGGGAAGCGTACCGGGGAGCGTACTTTGGTGAAAAATAGTGAAAAAAGTTAGAAAAAGATAATCATTTGGAGTGATCAGAGGTAGGGTAGCTCTGAAAAGAGCTTTTGGGTTCTGTGGCTGATTTAGGTACCTACAAGTAGGTACCAATGCACAGTCTTAAATTCAGGAGGAATATTCTATTCCCCTCATCTGAAAAGTGCACACCATCTCCTCTGTAGATATCTTGCATGTTGTAACGCAAGTTGTTGTTGTATATTGAACCCATTCCATAGTCTCTCATGTAAGCAGAAACAGATTTATTCACATGTTTCCGTGCTTTCTCAAATTGTGGACAAAATTGGTTGGACCAGTTCCATTTCTGCCTTTGGCATATATTGGAAAATACCAAGGCAGTTTGAGGGAAAAGTGCCATCAATTGTTCAAAGGTGTCCTTTAAAAGCATTTCCAGACCTACCCCAGTCAAAGTGCCTAAGTCATTTCCACCACAGTGCAGAATTATGAGGTTAGGGTGTGGCAAATGCAAAAAGGTTTTCACCAATGGTATCAATTGGTGACATCTCAATCCTCTCTGGCCAATCCATTCAATGTTCACATTTGGTAAATCAAGGTTGTGAAAATTTCTGGTAGCTGCATACCTTTGAGTCCAGTGGATATAGCTATGTCCAATAATCCAGACAGAATACATGGTAGAGGAGGTTCTGGTGCAGTCAGATGAAGTGTAGGAATAAAATGGCAGTTGGAACAGTAGGAGTTTGCAAAAAAAAAACCTGTGGAGTTTCAGTGCTCTTGAATCACAAGCAATGATTGGTAGATTGAGATAGTTGAAAACTGAAAGTTAGGGTGCATGGTTGTGTTCTGTGTAAGAAGTAATTTGAATGGTTAAAAAAAAGTCATTTAAAGAAACATTGCACCAGATAAGCTGGTGTATTCGCAGGTCAAACATCCTTGCTGAGGTGATTTGCAACATTGTAGAATAAACTTTTAAACCTGAGAGCTCAGTGAGGAGGGAGTTGCTATGGTAACAGGTAGAAAGGGCTGAGGGGGGGAGGGTGTTGGTTTGAAAATACAGAGGGAAGAGTTTTGATTGGTTACCATGAGCAATATGTGTGTAGAAACAGAGGTTTTCTGTGCCATTAATGGTTGCAGTGCCTTGAGAACATACCTTTTGCTCCGCTAAAGAAATATTGGTGTGTGTATCTGACACTGTTCTGAATCTCCTAGAGCATTTGTAAAGGTGAGTTATGATTCATTTAATATACATAGAGACTTGTATACTCTATGGAGAAGATTTGGAAGCAAATTGTGTTTTTTTAATGTTGCTTTGTTTCATGCTTTTTGATAATGCTTGTAAAAAAGTTTTTACTGCATAGAGGAATTGTATTTTGTAAAATTGTGAAGTTTTAGTAGTGACATGGAATGCTTGTACATAGGACCTGTGCTGTGTTTCTTAAATGTGATGTCAAAAACGATTTTGGGAAAAATGAATGGCTTTTACATTTTTTAGAAGGAATAATGTGTGTGTGCATGTTTAAAGAGATACATTTGACTCTTTACAATGATGTTACCTGTGTTAACTCAGTGTAGGAAGCATATTGAGTTTGTTTGCATAGAGGAATTGTATTTTGTAAAATAGTGAGGTTTCAGTAATGAGATGGAATGCTTGTACATAGGACCTGTGCTGTGTTTCCTAAATGTGATGTCAAAAACGATTTTGGGGAAAATGAATGGCTTTTACATTTTTGTTTATAATGTGGCGCAGAGGTTTAAAAAGTGACGCATCTACCTACATGCGTCACTTTTTAAATATGGCGCAAAAAGGTACATGTTTGGGCTTTCCTGGGGAGCGTAGGTGGTGAGGCTTGTGTCTAAGAGTGCAGTGGACTAGGCTTCATGAAGCCTATCCCCGACTGCACTCTTAGACACAGGCGTCAATTTGACACTTTACAATGATGTTACCTGTGTTAACTCAGTGTAGGAAGCATATTGAGTTTGTTTGCATAGAGGAATTGTATTTTGTAAAATAGTGAGGTTTCAGTAATGACATGGAATGCTTGTACATAGGACCTGTGCTGTGTTTCCTAAATGTGATGTCAAAAACGATTTTGGGGAAAATGAATGGCTTTTACATTTTTGAGTATAATGTGGCGCAGAGGTTTAAAAAGTGACGCATCTACCTACATGCGTCACTTTTTAAATATGGCGCAAAAAGTTACATGTTTTATGCCGCTGATGCGTCACAAAAAGTGACGCATCAGCAGTGCAAAACTGACGCAGGGCCTCATAAATGAGGTTCTTTTTTTTTTGCACACTACTCCAGTTTAGTCCTGTCCACTGCACTCTTGGACACAAGCCTCACTTTTTGTGCTCCCCTGGACAGTCTTCATCTCATCTGCACTCCTGCTTAGGTGTCAGAATCCTATCACATGGGGAAAGCTCCATGTGAAAGCGTTTGCCTCAGTCTTATCCCTGCTGTGAGGCAGATGCTTGTACATAGGACCTGTGCTGTGTTTCCTAAATGTGATGTCAAAAACGAGTGTGGAGAAAATGAATGGCTTTTACATTTTTGAGTATGATGTGGCGCAGAGGTTTAAAAAGTGACGCATCTACCTACATGCGTCACTTTTTAAATATGGCGCAAAAAGGTAAATGTTTGGGCTTTCCTGGGGAGCGTAGGTGGGGAGGCTTGTGTCTAAGAGTGCAGTGGACTAGGCTTCATGAAGCCTATCCCCGACTCCACTCTTAGACACAGGTGTCAATTTGACTCTTTACAATGATTTTACCTGTGTTAACTCAGTGTAGGAAGCATATTGAGTTTGTTTGCATAGAGGAATTGTATTTTGTAAAATAGTGAGGTTTCAGTAATGACATGGAATGCTTGTACATAGGACCTGTGCTGTGTTTCCTAAATGTGATGTCAAAAACGATTTTGGGGAAAATTAATGGCTTTTACATTTTTTAGTATAATGTGGCGCAGAGGTTTAAAAAGTGACGCATCTACCTACATGCGTCACTTTTTAAATGTGGCGCAAAAAGGTACATGTTTTATGCCGCCGATGCGTCACAAAAGTGACGCATCAGCAGTGCAAAACTGACGCAGGGCCTCATAAATGAGATTCTTTTTTTTTTTGCACACTACTCCAGTTTAGTCCTGTCCACTGCACTCTTGGACACAAGCCTCACCTTTTGTGCTCCCCTGGACAGTCTTCATCTCATCTGCACTCCTGCTTAGGTGTCAGAATCCTATCACATGGGGAAAGCTCCATGTGAAAGCGTTTGCCTCAGTCTTATCCCTGCTGTGAGGCAGATGCTTGTACATAGGACCTGTGCTGTGTTTCCTAAATGTGATGTCAAAAACGAGTGTGGGGAAAATGAATGGCTTTTACATTTTTGAGTATAATGTGGCGCAGAGGTTTAAAAAGTGACGCATCTACCTACATGCGTCACTTTTTAAATATGGCGCAAAAAGGTAAATGTTTGGGCTTTCCTGGGGAGCGTAGGTGGGGAGGCTTGTGTCTAAGAGTGCAGTGGACTAGGCTTCATGAAGCCTATCCCCGACTCCACTCTTAGACACAGGTGTCAATTTGACTCTTTACAATGATTTTACCTGTGTTAACTCAGTGTAGGAAGCATATTGAGTTTGTTTGCATAGAGGAATTGTATTTTGTAAAATAGTGAGGTTTCAGTAATGACATGGAATGCTTGTACATAGGACCTGTGCTGTGTTTCCTAAATGTGATGTCAAAAACGATTTTGGGGAAAATTAATGGCTTTTACATTTTTTAGTATAATGTGGCGCAGAGGTTTAAAAAGTGACGCATCTACCTACATGCGTCACTTTTTAAATGTGGCGCAAAAAGGTACATGTTTTATGCCACCGATGCGTCACAAAAGTGACGCATCAGCAGTGCAAAACTGACGCAGGGCCTCATAAATGAGATTCTTTTTTTTTTTGCACACTACTCCAGTTTAGTCCTGTCCACTGCACTCTTGGACACAAGCCTCACCTTTTGTGCTCCCCTGGACAGTCTTCATCTCATCTGCACTCCTGCTTAGGTGTCAGAATCCTATCACATGTGGAAAGCCCCATGTGAAAGCGTTTGCCTCAGTCTTATCCCTGCTGTGAGGCAGGTGCAAGATTTTGACGCAACAGTGTCCTAAAAGTGACGCAGTGAAATCTCATAGATTTCACTGCGTCATTATTACGAGGCTTTTTGCGGAGAAATGACCCCTCTCTGTACATTACACTTGACAGAGGTATAATGTGGTGCAGAGGTTTAAAAAATGACGCATCTACCTACATGCGTCACTTTTTAAATATGGTGCAACAAGGCACATGTTTTATGCCGCCAATGAGTCACAAAAAGTGACGCATCAGTAGCGCAAAACTGACGCATGGCTTTATAAATGAGGCTCATCTTTTTCTTGCACACTACTCCAGTTTAGTCTTGTCCACTGCACTCTTGGACACAAGCCTCACATTTTGTGCTCCCCTGGACAGTCTTCATCCCATCTGCACTCCTGCTTAGGTGTGAGAATCGTATCACATGGGGAAAGCCCCATGTGAAAGCGTTTGCCTCAGTCTTATCCCTGCTGTGAGGCAGGTGCAAGATTTTGGCGTAACAGTGTCCTAAAAGTGACGCAGTGAAATCTCATAGATTTCACTGTGTCATTATTACGAGGCTTTTTGCAGAGAAAGGACCCCTCTCTGTACATTACACTTGATAGAGGTATAATGTGGCGCAAAAGGTTTAAAAAATGACGCATCTACCTACATGCGTCACTTTTTAAATATGGCGCAACAAGGCACATGTTTTATGCCGCCAATGCGTCACAAAAAGTGACGCATCAGTAGCGCAAAACTGACGCAGGGCTTTATAAATGAGGCTTATTTTTTTCTTGCACACTACTCCAGTTTAGTCCTGTCCACTGCACTGTTGGACACAAGCCTCACGTTTTGTGCTTCCCTGGACAGGCTTCATCACATGAATATTCCTGCTTAGGCCTTATAATTTTTTTTAGAATAACATTTGAAAAACAATGAAAAGGTCATATGTATAAGCTTTTCATTACACTACTAAAATATTTTTGATGCAAATTAATGAGTTTTACATTTTTGAGAAAGTTTAAATAGTAGGACCTGCACTGTGTTTCTAAAATGTTATTGAAAAATCGATTTTGGGACTAATCTATGAATTCTACATTTTTGATAAAGAATAAATAGTGTGTGTATGATTACATAAAAAAATTTGACCTTTTCACAATTATGTCACCTGTGTTACCTGAGATTAGGAAGTAGATTGTGCAGATGAGGTGAGACATGTGCAGAGGGACAGAGGAGGTGAGGTTTATGATCAAGACTGTAGTGGGAGAGAGGCCTTTCCCGGGAAGCATAGGTGGTGAAGCCTGTGTATAAGAGTGCAGTGGACTAGACTTTATGAAGTCTATCCCCTACTGGACTCTTAGACACAGGTCTCATCTTCTTTGTACCTGTGGACAGAGCTGTCTTCTACTATACTCTTCAATACAGGCCTCACCTTTTGGGCACCCCTGGAGAATCCTCACCTGATCTGTAACCCTGAATAGATCGTTTGCATTTTGTCATTGCTTTGTTGTTTGGTAATAGTGGTCTATAATGTGCTATTTTTTTTAACACAGATTGAAATCAAGATTTCAAGAGTAAGCAAAAATGCCCTCAAGGGAAAGGAGAAGAAAACAACATAACCGCCAAAAAAACAAAAACAGCAACGGAATTACAGCACTCTTCCACAACAAATACTTCAAAAAACAGGAACCAAGCTCCTGGTAAGAGAACTAAGTCTTTTATACGGAACATATGTACTTCAAAAAATATTGTTGGACAGCATGTAGAAAAAGAGAATGAGAGAGTAAATTTGAAAAGGAAGGAGAGAACCTAAAGAATCCTACAACTGGAGCAGGAGAGAATAATATGTATAGGAATAGAAGGCAGAATCAGTTTAGAGACATTCGTAAATGAATGTTTCGCAATAGGGTGGTTTTAAAGTTGCTAAAAAACATTAGGAAAGGTAAACAGAGAGCTGCTTTTTATAAGAAAAAGAAAAGTGTAGAGAAGATTGTTGATCAGGCTTTTGAAGTTAAGAAAAAATTATTTATTTTAATAATCAATAGAATTAGGACACTTAACAAGACAATTGATGTTTTCAAATCAAACAGTAGATGGAAAAGAGTAATTAATCGGACTAATTTTTGCAAAGTTTTTTCTGGAGAATGGATGCACAGTTCAAGTTCTGAGCCATTTTTTAATGAGGAGAGTTACTTCCAGGAGAATGATTTAGTGCATGCAGTTGACACCAGGGGTCGAGCGTATGAAGTGAAAGACGGTTGTCCGATTGAAAAAGAGAAACTTGTGCCTAGAGAACCAGAAGAGGTGTTAACTGATGAGGTTTTAGGGAGACGTACTAAGGGTCCAGTGTACACTTGGAAGTGTAGTCGTATTTGTAGTGTGCGACAGGAATCAATTGATTTGTTTTGTAATTTCTTACGTACATATAGTAAGAAAAGTCTAAAGCAGAAAGTGAAGTTGTTGCAAGACTTAGATCCTTGCAGAGTGAGAGAAAACACAGGTTTGCAAGGGCATTCACTGGCTTGTCTTTCTAGAAAAGTCTGTCAGAGTGTTTTTCATCATTTTAGGATGTTAGCATTGCATCATACCAAAATGAGGAAATTAGTGAGAATGTTGTATTATGCAAAAAGTCCAGCACTTAAGCGTAAACAATTAAACAGTGCTCTTTTGCATGGAACTGAATTAGATGTGAAGAAGATTTGTGAAGAAATTGAGATTTGTTATTTTGATGAAAAAGAGGATAGTGTAGAAATTGACACAGCAATTCAAGGTAATGTGGAAGACAATGTACAGATTTCAAGTACAGAAAAGTTTGAGCAGGAAATTACCAGGTTTAAGGTGAAATCAAGTGAAAGGCCGAATTTTACTTGTGTGTGTTGTCGACGAAGTCATTATAAGCATCAAACTAGATTAGTTGATTTATACGTAAAAAGTGAAAAGACGAATAATTATGAGTGGAAGGATTTTGCAACTTATTTGTGGGTGGAGAATTGTTTTGATTTGAGTTCTGATCAGCGTATTTGTAAATATTGTTATGATAAATTAAATCAAAACAGAATGCCTGCTAGAAGTGTTCATAATAATCTGGAGTTGATAGACATTCCCCGTGAATTGATGGATTTAAATACATATGAGTCTATTTTGAATCAATGTGTCCATCCTTTTCAGGCAATTGTTCGCATGGAGCCTAAGATAGGGAAATTGCCTCCTACAGATTTGCAGAGAGGATTAAAGGGAAGAGTTGTTTATTTGCCTCTTGATTTGAAAAAAAATATTGATACAATTTGTATAGAAAAAGTAGAAGAGGAACCTTTAGTTATTCTAGTTAATGGGGTTCCGACAAAGAGTAAGAAAATCTGGCAAGATTTAGTGGATGTTAGGAAAGTCAAAAAGGCAACGTTGTATTTAGTCAAAAACAATGAGTATTACAAAGATGTATGTGTTGCAGCAGAGGAAACAGCTGCAGATGAAGACAGTGATTGTTCAGGCGGCCAAATTGAAAAAGTTGATGTGTCTAGAAGTGAAGAAATATATGAACATTATACTGTTCATCCTTTGCATTCCAAAGAAGTAATGGGGAATGCAATTGAATTGTTTCAAATGAAAGCAGCAAAAGGAAGTCCCATTAGTGTATGGGAAGAAAGTTTGGAAGCTCGTTGTTTTCCACAGCTATTTCCAACAGGTCGAGGTGGACGATATGACGATCGTCCACTTCAAATTCCTGCATCTGAATATCGAACTGTAAGATTATATGCTGAAGATCCAAGGTTTCATCAATGCATTCCCTATTTGTTTCATCTACTGTATGAAAGTGACTTGTCTGGGCTTTCTTATGCAGTAAACCATATACTGAAAAGTGGAGCACATCTGCAAAATGTTGCGGCGAGGGACTTTATGGAGAAAGTGAATCTGCAAGATAATATTTTGGAATCTCATCTAATCAATCTCATGGCATGTCAGCGTGGTACAAATGAGTATTGGTACCGTCGTCATGGGGAATTGAAATGTATGCTAAGAAACTTAGGAACTCCGACATGGTTCCTCACTCTTAGCTGTGCCGAGTATGCATGGGACGACTTACTTCAATTTCTACGAGAGGCAAATGCAAATATACAAAATATAGAATTCAAAACACCTGGAGAGCTGTGTTCTTTGGATCCAGTGAATGTATGCAGATATTTCAATCATAGATTTGAAGCTATGATGTCTTTTATTACCAGCAAAAAAAATCCTCCCCTTGGAGAGGTTTTGGATTTCTTTTGGAGAAAGGAGTATCAAGCGAGAGGTGCACCTCACATACATATGTTGTTGTGGATTAAAGATGCACCCAAATTTGGAACAGATTTGGATGAAACAGTGATGAGTTTCATTGAAGAGTATTCAACATGTGCTGTTCTGAAAACTACAGAGGAAAAGAGTTTAAGGCAACAAGTTTTACGCTTTCAATCCCATCGTTGTGGAAAGTACTGTCGTCGAAAATTCAGAAACAAGGACAAGTTCTACACAAAATGTCGTTTCGGCTTTCCACGACCAGTGATTTCTAAAGGAAGAGTAAATAATTTGATGTCTTCTCTGCGACATACTGTGACGAGGAAATCACCAAAAAATACATACAATTTAAAAAGAAACGAAGAGTCCAAGTACATTAACGACTACAACCCAGTGATTTTGTCCATGTGGAATGCTAACATGGATATTCATTTCGTTGCTGACAACTCTATTGCTGTGGCTCGATATGTGACGTCTTACATCACAAAAAAAGAAAAGACAGAACTGAAGGAAATGTGGGAGGACATTTCACATGAAAAGAGTCTAAGCAAGAAATTATACAGTTACAGTCTGAAGATGTTGTCGCATCGAGAAATTGGAGCATATGAATGTTCTGATCGATTGTCGTCAGCAAGTCTCTATTCCAAATCTAGAACCATCATTTGGGTGAGTTTAGGTCTTGCTGCAACACGAAACCGAGTTTTGAAATCTGTACAAGAAATAGAGTATTTGGCGGAGAAAGAACCAGAAAGTACAGATATTTTGAAGACAAACATGTTGGATACATACTATCCAAATAGAAGTAGTCATCTTGAGAACAGTTGTTTGTATGAAGTTCTGCAAAACTATATTTATAAGAGAACCATCAGAGAAGATATCAACAATGGAATATATGCTATCATTGGGTGTGAAGGATGTCCAGTGAGACAGAAAAAAGGCTATTTGATTAATCATCGAAAATTGAGTTGCGAAAATCCAGAGAAAAGGGAATTTTACTATTTAGCTCTTTTGCAACTCTTTAAGCCATGGCGTACAGAAGAGGAACTACTTGGAGATTTTCTGTGTTACGAAGATTCTTTTAATGCAATCAAGGATACCATAGAATGCCCTGTTTTTCCAAATTATCTGCAAATGTTGAACGAAGAAATAGAGCAAGAAGCCACAATTGCTGCAGAGATTGCTAGAGACAGTTCTCAAGACAGTCAGAGTTCTGCTTCATTGAGTCAGGATCTACTTGGAGGACCAATTATACAAAATGAAGCTGCCACTGCCATGGGTGAGGTGGAAAGAGCTATGGAACAAGCTCAAGATGATGTAGTTAACTTAGAAGATTTGGTGAAACAACTAAACCTTGAGCAGAAACAGATATATGACGAAGTCACAGAACAGATTGAACATGGATTCAGTCATGAGAAGAAAGAGTGCTCATGTACATCATTTAAGCCTGTCCAACTGTACATGAGTGGAGAAGCGGGAACTGGAAAAAGTTTTCTGATTAAAGCAATTGCAACTTATCTGCAGAAAAGGACTGAATCACCGCTGTCTTGTGTTGTTACCGCTCCAACTGGGCTGGCTGCACATAACATTAAAGGGATTACTTTACATCGTTTACTGATGCTGCCAGTGGAGCATGATAACAAATTGGAGTACCACAAGCTATCTGGAGATGAGTGTTCCGAAGTTTCGAGAGTCCTGAAGAAAATGAAACTTCTTATCATTGATGAAGTAAGCATGGTGTCAAATATAATGCTTGCTTTTGTGCATTTGAGAATGCAAGAAATTCTTAGAACAGACTATGATGTCTTATTTGGAGGAAAACACATTATTATTTTTGGAGCTCTACTGCAGTTGACTCCAGTGAAAGGACAACCTGTGTTCAAAATGCTCACGCATGAAGATACCAGGAAGTGCTTAGGAAGTATTGGAAACGTTAATACATGGTTAAACTTCAAATATGCAGAACTGCTTCAAAATATGCGGCAGGCAAAGGATGAAGATTATAAAAATATTTTACAAGATGTAAGAATCGGAAAACTAAGTCAGCAAGGGAAAGAAGCTTTACATGGACGATTAATTTCAAATTTGTACCCAAATGAAAACATTCTTCCAGAGAATATTTTTAAGAAAATTAACGAGAAGAAATCTGGCATATGTTTGATGCCAACTCTGAAAGAATGTTCCATGTGCAACAACAAAATGTTACAGTTAGAAAATGAATAGATAGTGAAACTGGAAGCTACAGATAAAATAGAGCATATGGGAGCAACAATTATTTTGTCTGAAAATTTGAAATCAAAATGGATTCATTAGAGAAGACTAGATCTAAAACTGCTGGTTTTGAAAAGACTCTGAATGTGTGTTTAAATTGTCGTATCATTTTGAGAAGGAATTTAAATGTTGAAAGAGGTCTGGTAAATGGAGCAATGGGTCATGTTGTTGGTTTTGTGAATTACAAAAATAGAGATGCAATTGAAATTTTAAAATTTAAATTTGATGGCATTGATGAAATAGAACAAATTTGTCATTGTTCAGCTAGATTTTTGCTCGTGAAAGACTTATATGTTCGGCGAAAACAGTTTCCTATTTGTTTGGCATATGCGGTGACAATTCATAAGTCTCAAGGTTTAAGTGTAGATAGCGCTTTGGTGAACATTGGAAGTTCTGTGTTTAAAGAGGGTATGGCATATGTGGCATTATCACGAGTCAGAACTTTATCAGGATTGTACTTGATTGAGTGTGATGAAACAAAGATTTGTGCAGATCTACATTGTGTTAAAGAATACTATAGGTTAAGAAGAGAGTATGCTCCACATTTGCCTCAATATCCTCCGATTGAAAAACGTGTGGTAGGCCGAAAAAGAAGAAATGAGAGTAATTGCAGTGAGGTAGTAGCAAAAAGACAAAAAGTAGACAAAACTGTAATTGTAAGCAGAAGGAAAAAAGATTCTGTTGAAGATGTTGTTGGATTTCAGTTTGAAAACAGTTCTGGTGTCAACTGCTATGCTAATGTAGTGGTTAATGTTGTTTTTTTGTTCTTCAAAATATACAAGAACAGATTGTTGAAAATCGGGATCAAAGATTCTGTTGTTTGTTGAATTCCGTGTTTGAGAAATGTACCAGTGATAGAGCAAAAATAGAAAGTGTTTCAGAAATTCGAAATCTTCTAGACATATCTACTGGTCAAAATCAATTTTCACAGATTATTCAGCAGGATGGTCAGGAATTTTTAATGTATATGTTTGATGTATTGGAAGATGAAGGTGTAGATATTAAAAATCTTTTTAGCCTTTCTTATCAGTGGCAGCATGAGTGCGACAACTGTACTTTATCAAGTACTACTAGAATAGACACTGAAAGATTTATATATTTGACTTTACCAGACTGCAAATCAGTGCCTTTTAATAATCTAGTTAAAGCAGCGGATCACAATATGGTGTGTCCCCAATGTAAGTCTACAATGCTGTCCACATTATTTCTACAAAATTATGGTCAGTATGTCATTTTAATGTTCCAACGATGTAGACCTGATGGGACTAAATTGACAACTTCTATTAAAAATTTTGTGGCTTCACAGTTATCGATATCAGGAAGAACCTTTGCAACTGCAGCTATTATTTTTCATGATGGTTCTTCTACAACATCAGGGCATTACACATGCTATTTAAAAAGTTGTAAAGGTTGGACCCAATGTAACGACACTCATTTGACTTTCAAACAACGTTTGCCTTTTGGCTTTAAAAATTTATTCATACCTAGTGTTTTTACAACCAAAATTTAGGTAAAGGTAATTGGCCTATGAAGACGGGAGCAGTTAATAAAGGTTATTTTGCTGTTTAAAAATATATTCTGAGTAAAAGTGATCCAGGTAATATAAAAAATTGACTTGTCATATAGGTACTGTAAGTGGATCTCATAGTAAGTGATATTAGTATTATACAAAATGATGAATATGAGTGAGTCAGAGATGCTTTTACAAATACTTAAATATTGTGAAAATGTTGTAGAGCCTTTCTTTCAGAACGTCGGAAAAAAGGTCATTTCAGAGTTTCTTTGAATTAATTTGAAAATATACTCATACATCTGACACTATTTGGCCAAAAGGAAAGGTGCAGGAATGAGTAAAGAGTCATGACTGAAACAAAGGAGTTTATGAAAATAATGAAAATATTTCAGATGTTCTTAGAGCTTTTCTTGTAGAAAGTCGATGAAATGGATTTTTTACTGAACAGCAAATTACTTTGCAACGAGAAAAGGACCTCCATGATATACTATTTGGCCTCAAGGAAATGTAAGTCAATCGAAGATTAGTGTACATTTGTCATTTGTCAGTATCTAAGGTTTTTTTTTTAAAACACAATCTTCTAGATTGTGTTTTTTTTTTCCCGCTGTCATATGATGAGTAATTTGAACTCACTATTTTAAGTGAAATTCAATATATTCTGAGAACAGCAAAAATAAACTATGTAACATGTTGTACAAGTTATTTTATACTTTGGATTGTGTAAATTAAATTGTATTCCCATTCTCTGACACTCACTTTCCTTTTTCCATCCTCTTTCAGCTCTTTTTACTCACTTATAATGTCTTTCTCTCATTGTCTGTAACCCCCGTTCCTTCACTCCACTTCTTTGACAACCCCTCATTCTCATTTCAACTGTGTGCATCCCCTCTCTCCCTTGCATAACTTTTCAGCTTTCAGTCTCTCTGCTTTACTTCCCTTTTCCGTATTTTCCTCCTTTGCTCCTTTAGTAATTCCTGTTTACTCACTCAGCAGTATTATTGCACTCTATCACTATAAATCACCCACTCTCCCTCGCTTATCTTTGTTTGCTCCTTACTTTTGACCTCTTCTCTCTATTTTTCGTTCACTACTTCTATGTCCTCAGTGCCTCACTCTCCTTGTGTTATGTTCAGTTGTGTTTATCTACCTTCTATCACTTCTTTTACAATAACTTCACTGCTCCTCTCTCATCGTTTTTCATCCCATTTCTTTTACTCTGGTTCCATTACTATCCCTCATTTCCTTTCTTTCAATGTCCTTCTCTTTACTTTCATCACCAAATAATTTTCTTTCAGTACCACTGTTTTAGTCGTCTTCTACTCTCTATCCTGTTTTTTGCTCTCTTACTCATTTCCTTTTCTCACTCATTGTACTCCACCTCACTCAGTTTTTCTCTAGTGTGTCTGCCTACTAACTTCCTCAGTCCATTTCCCTCAATCGTTGTATATTATCCTCTCTCCCTTCATCCTTTCACTCTATGACTGTTCTTCACTTACTCTCAGTTATCTTCTATTCCTCATTCTTCTAAATGCATCCTTAATTAGACTGTTTTCTGTCTCAGTCATTATCTTTTTACTTACTTCTGTTTCCTGATTTAGTTTTGCTAACTCACATTGTTTTAGTATCTTTCTTACCTTCAGTTCATTTCTCTGTTCTTCCCTCTCTCTTTGTCAGTGAATCTATATGCCTTACTCTTTGTAATTTGCTCTCCTATTTCTTTTTCTCTCTTTTTGTCCTTCTACCTTACTTTATTTCTAAATAGAGTGTTATGATTTTTAACCTCTTCATTTGTATCTTTTAATTTAAAATACATATTTCATTAATTATAACTTATTTTTTCTTCTCTCTTTCACAGATACAACTGTAGTAAAAAAAATTAATTAAAGTTACATTTATTATATGGTAAGTATGACTAAAAAAATGTAGTTTGTCATCACCCTTTGCTTTAAGCTCACTAACATTTTCCCAATCAACCTCACTCCTGTGTCTTTACTCTGCTTCCCTTACTTATTCTTATTCTACATGTTTAGTCCCCTTTCCCTATTTTCCCTCTCATATTCAACTTCTTTCAATCCCTATTCTTTACTTCACTTACCCTCTGTTCCCTTCCTTTGCTTCTTCACTCATTCTCTTTTTCTTAATTATTTACTTTACTCCTACACATACACCTCATCCCCCTTTTAACACATACACACACCTCTAACATACACCCCACACACACACCACACACACACCTCATACACACAAAAAATCCTCCCACACACACACCTCAAACACACACACACATTCCATACACACACATACTTTGAACACATATACACCCCACACTCATACACTCCTCACACATATTTCACACACCCTCACCTCCACCCACACCGAAACACCCCACACAGCCACACCCACAGACACACCTTACACACCCACACCCCGACCTACACCCACTGACTCCCTATAAGTCACACACACTGCATTACTTATCTTTCTTTGCTGTTTCACTGAAGCCCATTCAGGTACTGTTTCCTTTACTATCTTTGTCCTTTCTCTTTCTCACTCCCCATGTCTTATCCTAATTAATTTTTTCCCCCTCTTTCACCCCTCTTTACTTATACTACCTGGTCTTTTCTCACTTTCCCTCATCGTTCTTCATTTATCCCGGTTCCGCCACTACCCTTCATTCCCCATTTTTTACTGTCCTTTCTTTTTCTTTTAACAGCCAGTCACATTCTCCCACTATCTCTACTTTAGTGTTCTTCCTCTCTCTTCCTTTCTTTTGCTCCTTTAGTCATTTTACTTTTCTCACTTTCATCCAATTACACCTTCTCTATTTTTTACTATGTAATAAACAATCCCTCAGTGTTCATCCTGTAGCTCTTTTTCTCTTAACATAACTCTCTTTGTGTTCTTCTCTCATGCAAACTGCTTCATTTAAAAAAAAAATATCTTTTTGGGGGGGGGGGCAGTGCCCCGGTACGCGTACCCTAAGGACAAAAAATTGACTGAGATCCTTTAAAAATATAGGTTTAATTTTATATATGAAAGGTAGTTCTAAAAAGAAGGTTTTTTTCTTCTTTTTGTTGTTTTATATTTTTTTATTGTTTTTTGAACATTTTGTACTTTTTTTGGCTTTTCAAAACAGTTTTATATATTTTTTTATTTTTTATGGGAAGAAACAAAGAGAAAGGGAATTGAAAATGGCTCAACTGGAGCAAAAAACAAAAAAACGGAAAAAATTACTTCTTTTTTTGGGGCAATCGTGATTGTCACCAGCAATGACGATGAGCTTTACACTCTTTTCCCCATAGGACATAAGCTTGCCACATCCAGTACAAGTGACTTTAAAATCACCAAATCGGTCCTGGATACAAGGCATCACCTCTGATGTTTCTGGTCCCGATTGAGTGGGTTGCTTTCTTTTGGAGCTGGTCCTTGAACACTGGGGGAGGTGACTGGCCAGTTCCCTGATCTCTGCACGAGAATAGTTAGCAGGATGCTTCCGGGTCATATGCCGAATCATGGTATTATTACCAAATGAATATTTTTTATCTGGATTGCCCCTTGAGAGTTCTGCACCACAGATTCGACATGTTACCTTGGCCGCATTAACTTTTTTCTTGCCCTCTGGAAGTGAAAAAAATCCCATACAATGTGTTCTTTTGGCTTGTATGGGGTATTTTGTTCAGGCAGCCATCTGCTCCCCTCCTCCTCTTCCTCTTCCTCTTCCTCCTCCTCCTCCTCCTCACCACCAATGTATTGTTGTGGTGGTCCTCTTGGTGGTGGTGGTGGTGGTGGTGGTGCAGATGCTCCAGCTGTTGCTGCTACAGTAGCCATTTCAAAGTACAAAAGAATTGTCTCTGTAGATGAAACAGGTCTTCCTCAGTCAAAGGACAAAGTCAGAGTAAGGAAGAAAGGTGGAGTTTTTTATCATTTGGGGGGGAAAACTGTGCTGAACCAATCAGAAGTGTTATTTTCAGGTCACAAGACCAACGCTTTACTCATTTGGAAACCAAAACTGTTCTGCACCAATAGAAAGTGTTATTTTCAGGTTACAAGACCCAGGCTGGTCACAAGACCCAGGCATTACTCATTTAGAAACCAAAACTGTTCTGCACCAATAGAAAGTGTTATTTTCAAGTCACATGACCCGACGCGCTTACGCTACGCGCCCCAGGACGCACCCGTAGTCGCGCTGCGGGGCGCGCCCGCGGGTGCGTAGCGTAAGCGCGTCAGGACGTATCGCGATCGTATGCGATCGCGCGCTTTCGGTTGCGATTACGCTGTGCGTCCTATGACGCATCACGCGTGCACGCGATACGTCACGATGTTGTTTTCGTTCGCGGCAATAGCGCTCCTGGGACGCTCCCCGGTCCGCGCCCCGGGGCGCGGTGTAATATTGCGCTTACCCGTGCGTTCACCGGTACGCACCCCGGGAGCGCCCCCAGGTTAAACATTTTTTAAAATAAATAATTTGTTTACATATTTATACAATATAAAATTTGTTTTCACATTTTTCACTTTCTATACCTATAAAGATTTGCTATTAAAAAACCATTGAAATTCACTGAAAAAACCATAGGTTTCACACCAGTTATAGTTAGGAATTAGCATTTAAAAAACCTATTAAATTCACTGAAAAAACCATAGGTTTTACACCAGTTATAGTTAGAAATTAGCATTTAAAAAACCTATTAAATTCACTGAAAAAACCATAGGTTTCACACCAGTTATAGTTAGCTGGAAATTTTACTCGCATAAAACCATTGAAATTCCCACGTTATAGTTAGTTGGACTCACTATAATTCGCGCGTGCAATGCACTGCTGATGACGTCACATATTACATCACTCATGACATGGTCAGTGACATCAGTCATGACATCACTGATGACACCATCCTTGTGACAGAGTGACAGACCTCTTTTCACTGTAATGTAACCCTTGAAACACATATTCAAAAATAGAAACTAAAATTTTCAAAAAAATAGAGATACCCATACCAGTTACAACAACAGTTAGAAGGGAGTGAGGGATCGGCGCCAGCCTTTTTTAAAAGTGGGATGATGACCGCAGTTTTATGGAGACTAGGAACAATGCCATTACTGAGTGAGTCATTAAGAAGTGTGAGAGGCGGGGTGGGACAAGCTAGAAAAATTTCTCTGAGGATGTGGGCGGGGCCAAAGTCCAGGGGGGAGCCCGATTTCACCCGTTGGAGCAGTGGGGGGAGTGTGTCCTTGGTCAAGAGGGGAATGCTGGTTAATTTGGTAGCAGTGGGAGGGGGAAAGGGATTGATGAATGTAGGTGATGCGGGAGGGATGTTGGTTTTAATCATTGCGACCTTCTCAACAAAAAATTCGTTGAGTGAGTCGCAAAGAAGTTGGGAGGGGGGAATCACAGCCGTGGCTCTGTCAGATGAGGCCAGTTCATGCACTGTTGCGAAGATTTCTCTGGACTGGGACTCCGCTGCCAGTATCCTGTTGGAATAAAACTCTGTTTTGGCGTCAAGGATGCCTTTTTTGTAAATCTGGAGAACAGAAAGGTAGGTGGTTTTTAGCGCAGGACAATACGCTCTTCTCCATGCACGCTCAGCTCTCCGAGCCGCCAGTTTCTTCACCTTGAGATCTGGGGTAAACCATCGGTTAGCTGCATGAGCCCGCTTGACCGCGATACGTCCCAGGGGGGCAAATTCATTGCCCGCATGGGTCAACCAGTTCTTAATGGTGGTCAGCTGGGCTGGGGCAGCAAGACCTGAAAGGTCGGGACTGGTTTTGGCCAGGGACGAGCAAAGGGATGGCATGTCGGCTTTGCCCCATTTCCTGATCCAGATGTTTTTAGGGGGCGGGGGTTTGGCCTCAGGGGCTAGGGCGAGGGAAAATGAAATGAGCGAATGATCTGACCAAGGGCATGTGAGGTGTTGTGGGGATGTTCAGAGTCCAGATCTGGTCCAACGTGTGACCCTGTATATGAGTGGAACTGTGAATATGGGACTTAAAGTTGAGGCTGATCATCAGGTCAGTGAACTCCTTAGAAAGGGAGCTTTCAGCAGGATTGTTTGGCCAGAAATTGAGGTCTCCTTGGACTAGCACTGACGAGTTGTTTACCGCCAGTGTGGCCAGGAGATCTTGGAGGCGGGAAATAAAGGAAGGAGTGGAGTGGGGGGGCCGGTAGATAAGGACAGAGGTCAGGGGTGTCTGGTAGGAAGTAGAGCGTGTCACCAGGTAATCTACTTCTGGGATGGGGGGGAAGGGAAGAATCTGAAGGTGGAGGTCGGTGCGAGCTATAAGGGCCACACCTCCACCCCTCCTGCCCTCCGTGCGGTCCGCTCGGATAGCAGAATATGAGGGGGGCAATGCAGCTAAAACGTTGGGCAGGGAGTCGGCCTTAAACCAGGTCTCCGTTAGAAACAGGAGATCCGGTTCGTGTGTGTCGATGTAATCGAATAGCTCGTACTGGTGGTTGACCGCCGACCTAGTGTTCAAGAGTGTAGCCGTGGTATTAAATACCGGGGTGTGGGAGTGAAAGGGAGGGGGGGAATAAGCAGGGAGATGGGGTTAACTGTGCAATAATCACGGGTGGTGTACTAGTGGGGGGAGTAAATAAACCAAGGTGAGTCAAATGATCAGTGACAGAGGAACTGATAGCACCGAGGGTCCAGTATGAGCAGAGCTGAGATGGTGAGTATGTGAGATGAGAGGTATAGTGGGGTGCCCCTAGCCCCTGCCAGCCGCGGACGGGCGCAGACGGGCTGGACTCTGGCTTGACTCCGGCGCGATGACGGCGCTCCCGCTGAACGCGTCCGCTGCGCGGAGTCATAGCCGTTTATTTTTATAGTCTTTCCTCTCGCCCCAAGGGAGGAAGCCCTGCCCAAGATGGCTGCCGCACTAGCTCTGCCCTAACCCCAGGTCAAAACAGCCCCAAGATCGGCCGGACCCTCTGAGGGAGGTAGCGCTGGGTGTGGTGAGTAAAGAATAATCAGGATTACTTATTCCAAGTTTAAAAAGATGTCTTGACCCAAAATCGGAGAAGACAATCAGCGTCGCGATAAATCCGCGCGCTTAGTGCAGGGAGGGAAAGGACACAAGGGGTAGTGCACTCAAAGTAAAATAATTTTAAAACAGCTCTTGGAAGAAGAGTGAAAGATAAAGTAACCGCCCGGCTCAAGCCTCAGGCGCCGAATGCAGGGATATACATATACATATAAATACATATATATATATATATTTATATATTCACTGAAAAAACCATAGGTTATAGACCATATATAGTTAGGAATTAGCATTTAAAAAACCTTATTTTACTCACACAAAACCATTGAAATTCCATATATAGTTAGTTGCACTAACTATATATTGCGCACCCGCAATCCACTGCTGATCATGTCACATATTACATCATTCATGACATGGTCAGTGACATCACTGATGACATCACTGATGACATCTCAAATGACATCACTGATGACATCACTGATGACAACATCCAGTGACTATGTTTCTGTAAAGTTAAAATATGTCTTACATATTGAAGAATGAGTGGATGTATAAGTGTCTGGACGAAGGATTTAGTAGGTGCATGACTGAATGTATGAGTGAGTGATTAAATGTGTCTCACTGAGTGCATGGGTTAGTGACTAAACTGTCCTAATTTGTGCATCATTATGTCTGTTGTTCTGTAAACTGCTGCATGTGTTGATCAGTAGCTATATGAGTAACTATATGGGTTATTGATTGATTGCCCAAGTATTTGCATGGGAGACTGAGTGTGTGTGTGGCTGGATGGGAGGTGTGTGACTCTGTACAGATCAATGTGTACTTGTATCAATGATTGTATAAGAGAGTAAGTATGTGTTAGTATATGGTTGAAAACGTAAGGTGCTCTATGTTTAACTGTATAGAGTAGAAAATGGAAGTGTGATTGATTCTTTACAGGACTGACTAGGTGTGTGAGTAACTCCATGGATGAGTGGCAGAGTGTGAGTGTCTGTATAGGTGTATGAGTGCATATGATTGTGTTGTAAACATGAGTGATTGTATGTATGAATGATTGTATGGGTGAATGAGTGAATGTGTGTGTAGACGTAGGAATCAGTGAGTACGTATGTAGTAACTAGTATTGGTGTGTCAATGGTTTCAAAAATTATACTCTGTTTTTAACACTGGGTGAAACAGAGGTTATATTAAAATGTGAAGAGATGCATTGTATTGTCACATGAATAATATCATCAGTGATGTGGTCATTGATGTCAAATGAGATGTCATCAGTGATGTCATCAGTGATGTCATTTGAGATGTCATCAGTGATGTCATCAGTGATGTCACTGACCATGTCATGAATGATGTAATATGTGACATGATCAGCAGTGGATTGCGGGTGCGCAATATATAGTTAGTGCAACTAACTATATATGGAATTTCAATGGTTTTGTGTGAGTAAAATAAGGTTTTTTAAATGCTAATTCCTAACTATATATGGTCTATAACCTATGGTTTTTTCAGTGAATTTTCAAGGTTTTGTAAATGCTAATTCCTAACTATATATGGTCTATAACCTATGGTTTTTTCAGTGAATTTCAATGGTTTTTTAATAGCAAATATCATAAGCTGTCGAATGTCAAGTACGTGGTAAGTGAAAACATTTTCGTGTTTATGCACACTGATCTGCTTTGAATGGTGCCCCCCCCCCTCATTTCTATTAGGAGTACTCTCTCTTTGCAGATAGTGAAAGGTAGTTAACGCAGGCCTTTGCCCCCGTTGTAATCCGTCGTGCCTGCTTCTCTCTCCATTTGATTGATTGTTATCCAAGTATTTACTGTTTTAGAATTAGTTCTCTTTGGTTCATTCTCTATTTACAAACAAACACAGAGTCGCAATACTCTGTTTAGTCTTTGCAGATAACGAAAAATCGTGTAAAAAAAAGAAAAGGAATCGAGCAAAATCAGTAGGCCACTAATGGGATCTCTTTTTGACCTCGCTAAAATAGAAACATTAGGAACAACCCCTCATGACAAATACAAAACTAGTGAGATGAACTGAACTCCACACAATGATGGCTGCAAAACAGCTCGGCTCCGCCACCCACCCCGCCCAAAATAACGATAAAGAGCGGCTGCCATGATTGGTTGCGGAATGGCCACGACGGAGCTACGAAATGATGCTGCTCTCATGCTAACCCCAGCTTCAGTCTGAAACATCCAGAAACACTGTAGACTACCAATTCGATCAGTTCCGGTAGCGCCCCAATGTAACCCGGTAGAGAAGAACTAGCCCTCCCCTCTTTGACTGATGGTTCTTGTTGCCTGTCCCTTCTGTTGTCATTTAACAGAACTATTTAGCCTGCTGAAAGGGGTTGTGTTCCGACCGCTGGTTGGTGGAGACATTTTGACTATATTCTGGACCTGCGTTGTCGCGTAATGCGTCATATGACGCGCCGCGTTAGCGCATCCGGAAGTCATCCGGGGCGCGCAGCGCGTAACGTAAGCATAACAAGTCATGTGACTTGTTAATAAAACTTTTCATTGGTTCATTTTACTTTTCTTATTGTAATGATGAAAGGCTTGGTCATATGACCTAAAAATTACGCTTTTCATTACTTCCGAACATTATTTTTTCTTAAATATATGTTATAATGTTCCAGACTAATGTACTTTCCCGGAAATTTTACAACTGTCCTGCAAGTAAAATATATTCTTTTTTCGAGAAAAAGAGCGTTTCTTCGTCCCATGATGGAGCCGTTGAGCAAAAGAGGGTCGACCTGCTGTCTTAGTCGCCGATACGCCTGAATATGAGATTCTTATCGATCACTTTATGTTGCAGGAATAGAAAACACAACAGCCCTTGACCATTTATCTTTACTGCGTTCCTTCGTATTATACCTTTTACCCTTCATGTAATTGGTCTGCTTTATTTCACTTGCCTTTTAATGATTCTAAAACAGTGACTATTATTACAAACTTTACCAATGTATATACTACTACCATGTTTTCTTTTAAAAACCTTTATTGTGAAAATTTCATTATACAAATACGAGCCTATAACCACGTGGGCCGGCCACGGAGCAAACTGTAATCGTATGTGATGAGTAGACATTTACACTGTAGAGGAACGTAACGGGCGGGCCATTAGGTTGCAAGAACTAAGGTGTCTAACAGTTACGGAATCGGTGGACGTACATTTTATAATTAAAATACGACAGGGCCAGTTACAATAAAATTATCTAGATATACATTTGCGGGCAAGTACCATGGGTGACGTTAATTCGAACTTTCAACAGTACAGTAATCAATAACACATCAGAACTTAATATCAATAGGGATGTCGAAATATTCAATCAATTCTCGTCCCCGCCCGCCATGTGCTTCAAAACTGCATACGTATCTCGTGATTTCAAGGTTCTGCAACCAGTACACAACAAGGAGTTACGAGTCCCATTTATTCCGGCGCCATTTTGGGCGAGGACGGGCAGGTCCAGGATATAGTCAAAATGTCTCTACCAACCATCGACTATGATGATGTTCATATGCTGTATTTATTAGAGTAACACTCATCTGTCCACATGAAATTAATTTGCCACAATCTAAACATGTCATTTTAATCTTTCCAAAGTTCTTCTAAAAATTTGGGACCGTTTCCCTTGCCTCTGAAGCTCTCAGTGCCACTTCTTTGATGAATGTACTAGCAGGTCAGGGGTTCTCCTCCAAATCTCTCTTTTATGCAGCACTATAATTAATTGGTGCCACCTCTCCATATGACGATGCATGGTATAGTTACCACAACTATATTTTTTTTCGGTTCCTCTGGAGAGTTCATCGTGGCAGATGAAGCGTGTAACGTACCGGGCATTTACCTTTTTTTGCATGTACAGGAAAGGAAAAAAAAATCGAGCGTCCGAGTTCTAAGGTGTCCCAGGGCCATTTTAGTGGAGGACATGATACAGCGATAATGCCCTGGATAAGGACACTTCCTTCGGGCACCCCACGCCGTCTTTCGGCGCAGCATTGTAGGATGGCCACACCAGTGCGGCAACTTGCTAGACACCACCTCGGTGCCATCCGGATCTCGGCGCCCCACTGCAGATGAACTGCCTCCACATGGAGAAGCGGGAGAGGCTCGTTTGCGCCGCCTCCCCCCCCCCCTTCGGGCACCCCACGCCGACTTTCGGCGCAGCATTGTAGGATGGCCACACCAGTGCGGCAACTTGCTGGACACCACCTCGGTGCCAACCGAATCTCAGCGCCTTGTGTTGTCTTCCATTCCGAAAATATTGTTGGCAGCATTTTGAAAGGAAAGACAAACAGCCGTTTGTGGCCCTCACTACACCGTTCTCCTAGTGAGTCTCACATTGTTACATTTAGGAAGAATGTTGAAGAGTAGTATGTTGAAAATCTGAAGCCATTGTTATACAAACTCTCAACCAGCCTTGGATGGAAAAATCCTGAAGAATGTACAAACTGAAAACCAGTTTTTCTCTGTATAGCATCAGCAGCAACGCTTGAGTCAGCTTTGTGTGAAGCCGCCATTTTGATTCAATCAATAGCGTCCCCCTGCACACATTCAGGGACCTGGTCGTGTCTTCAGGTCAAACGGATTGTGGGACAAGATGCACAAAGGAAAAGGAAAAAAGTTCCGCCGGACCCCGGGAGGTGGCCGCCTATGTCATGGGCGATCTTAGGCCACACCAGGGCAATAGTGAAGCTGCAGCAGGTGCAAATAAGCTTCAGACAGTGTTACAAGCGCTGCTCAGAACTCTCAACTATGACACCACCTCGGTGCCATCCGGATCTTGGCGCCTTGTGCTGGTTCCGGCCTATTCACACATCGGTCCGCTACTGACGCCACCTCACAGGCCAACGGGGCACCCCACGCCGACTTTCGGCGCAGCATTGTAGGATGGCCACACCAGTGCGGCAAATTGCTGGACACCACCTCGGTGCCATCCAGATCTCGGCGCGTTGTGCTGCCTTCGGCCTATTCGCCACAAGTGCGCACGCAACTCAGCTGCATAGCGAGTGAAACACCAAGGGGCGCCCCACTGCAGCCGAGGAACCTCCATCTTGGGGGCGACGCACAGCATCACATTGCTTTCCAATGCAGTCAGATCCTCAAACAGCCCCCACTGACTGACGCGAACTCACAGGCCAACGGGGCGCCCCACGCCGACTTTCGGCGCAGCATTGTAGGATGGCCACACCAGTGCGGCAAGTTGCTGGACACCACCTCGGTGCCATCCGGATCTTGGCGCGTTGTGCTGCCTTTGGCCCCATTCGCACATCAGTCCGCTACTGACGCCATCTCACAGGCTAATGGGGCGCCCCACGCCGACTTTCAGCATTGTAGGATGACCACACCAGTACAGCAACTTGCTAGACATCACCTCGGTGCCATCCGGATCTCGGCGCCCCACTGCAGATGAAGTGCCTCTCAACTATGAAACCACCACTGTGACATCCGGATCTTGGCGCGTTGTGCTGCCTTCGGCCTATTCGCACATCGGTCCGCTACTGACGCCATCTCACAGGCTAATGGGGCGACCCACGCTGAGTTTCAGCATTGTAGGATGACCACACCAGTGCAGCAACTTGCTAGACATCACCTCGGTGCCATCCGAATCTTGGCATCTCAACGCCTAGTGGTATCTTCCATACAGAAAATATTGTTACGCTACCTTTGGCCCCATTCGCACATCAGTCCGCAACTTAGACATCACCTCGGTGCCATCCGGATCTTGGCATCTCAGCGCCTTGTGGTGTCAGTCAGAAAATATTGTTGCGCTGCCTTTGGCCCCATTCGCACATCAGTCCGCTACTGACACCATCTCACAGGCCAACAGGGCGCCCCACGCCGACTTTCAGCATTGTAGGATGGCCACACCAGTGCGGCAACTTACTAGACACCACCTCGGTGCCATCCGGATCTTGGCGCGTTGTGCTGCCTTCGGCCTATTCGCACATCGGTCCGCTACTGACGCAAACTCACAGGCCAACGGGGCGCCCCACGCCGACTTTCAACATTGTAGGATGGCCACACCAGTGCTGCAACTTGCTGGACACCACCTCGGTGCCATCCGGATCTTGGCGCGCTGTGTTGCCTTCGGCCTATTCGCACATCGGTCCGCTACTGACGCCGCCTCACGTGCCAACGTATTTTCTCCGCATTTTATACCCTATGCCGCATAACAGGTCATGTGACTTGTTTATAAAACTTTTCATTGGTTCATTTTACTTTTGGTTTCCTAATGATGGAAGGCTTGATCATATGACCTAAAAACAACACTTTTCATTGGATGAAAACTTTTTTTTTTCCAAACGATGAAAGCCCCACCTTGTTTCTGGATGTTTCAGACTGAAGCTGGCGTCAGCATGAGAGCACCACCATCTCGTAGCTCCGTCGTAGTCATTCCGCGAGCAATCATGGCAGCCGCTCCCCACCAGAAGCCTGCAGGAGTCGGGGCCCCCAAAACTTTTGATGAATTCTCAAGGCGGAGGGGACGCTTTCGAGAATGGGGTCCAAGACCTAGCAGACAAGCGTCCGATTTCCAAGGTGTCCCAGGGCCATTTCAGTGGACCAGGCCCAAAAAGGAAAGAGCCTGCCGCCATTTTGAGAGTCCTGTGACAGCCGCCTATCGCTGCACCGCAAGAGTGGGCGCAACTCAGCTGAATTGCGGCTTTTGACACAGTGGACCAAAAACGGACGGAATGGCAACTGAAACGGTAAAGGGGCGCCCCACTACAACAGATGACACTCCACCTGGAGAGGCCCGTTCACGCCGCCTCCCCCGGGGCGCCCCACGCCGTTATTCGGAGCAGCATTGTAGGATACCAAAACCAGTGCGGCAACTTACTGGACATCACCTTGGTGCCATCGTTCTGCTGCCTTGGAACTATTCGCACAACAGTTTGCTACTGAAGACCCACCCCCCGCGACGCCCCACGCCGTTATTTGCTGGGTGGCAACTTACTAGACATCACTTTCGTGTCATCTAGATTTCAGCGCGTTCTGCTGCCTTGGAACTATTCGCACAACAGTTTGCTACTGATGACCCGCCCCACGCCGGAAATCTGGACGTTGTGCTGCGTTGGGACTATTCGCACAGCCGACCGCTACTTCGTTGTTTTTCCCTAAAAATGTTTATATGTTATTACTATTTTTGTTTTCTTGTATATATTTATAAATTATTAAAGTTTTATAATCTTACTACTTTGTCGGAGTGCTATATATTTTTAATGTGACACATAATTGTAAAAACTTTGATGTACAAAGAGTCATCCCTGGAATCTTCCGCTTCACGCTCGGTCCCCTCCCCAATCACAATACAGGATGGTTTTCAGATAATAGCAACGCTTCTGCTGTGACGGATCTCATCGAGTGTGGGCCTTGATCTACTATAACTCCTTTGAAGAGGGGTGAATCTTTACAGCTGTGGCCATAAACTACATCTGCAGGGCTAGCTGATACCCTAGGACCAGCCTGGACAATCGGACACAGAGGAAAAGGAGTGTCAGAGGGTGCAGTAGTGAATAGGGCGAAAGGGAGGTGTCGGGCGGGCACAGGGTGTGATTCTCAGGAAAGAGCAGCGCAGATGGGGGGAGGTTTATTACCCATGCATAAGACAGAGAGCGGGGGTGACCACTGCCTGGGGGAGATGCTTGCGAGGGTGGGGAGCCATGCTAAGGATCGACAGCGTGCACAGAGTGGGTCTGGTCAAGGCATCTAAAATGGCTGCCGTGCACGACAAAAGTGTGGCATTTGAAAAAAGACAAGATGGCGCAGACAATGTTTTTCAACACTTCCTGATTTCCTTCGAATCGAACGTTAACAGACGTTGGGGCATATTACCAAAGTTAAGCGATATTTATCCCTAACGATGCATTGCAAAGATTTTTTTACCGTCAGAAATTATCGCAGATAAACCTTGCTATTATCAAAGTTTATCGCAAATACGATAAAAACCGACCGCAATGCATTAATATCGCTGAAAACTCAGCGATATTCATGCATTACCGAGCTAATCCTCTTAGCCATGTTATCCACCTCCCATAGGATAACATGGCTAAGAACTGCTCAGGGCAGCTGTTACTTTTTGGAGATATTCGCGCTTATCTCGAATATTTCCAAAAGTTGATAATAGGAGATAGCGATGTTAGCGACTGTTTCCAGTCGCTAACATCTTGGCATGCCCACTTTGCATGTCATTAGTGATAAATATCACTCACATGCAAAGTGGGGCCCAAGATGGTCGCTATCTCCTACTAGCCGTCGCTAACTGGTGTTAGCAACAGCTAGGTAATACAGATATAATTTTATCTCCGCGAAGCGGAGCGCTGTTACAGATATATATCTTGTTTTTGAACGTTAATTTCTCAAAATGCACTGAAGCACATATATTGAGACCTAGCAAAGGCACATCGGGCTACCAGTCCCTAATATTTTACCAAGTTTCGTGCAAATCCATTCAGCCGTTCGATTATTATTATTATTTATTTTTTTTGCCCCGCGGGGCCCTTTTAAAACCTCCACATCAAACCTAGGGGATCAGCGAGGATCTACTATGCCCCCTTATGGTCATTTGCCCCTTCGCTTTGGCCTCCTCTTGTCTCTCGATCCTACCGAGAGACAAGATGGCGGCCGCTACGGACTGTTTGGAATGTTTACAGACACCGGAGAGCCAATCAGCTTCGCTTCGCAAAGCTCCGTAACGCGAAAAGTACGCAAAGCGGTGCGCTGTTACAGATATATATCTTTTTTTGAACGTTAATTTCTCAAAATCCACTGAAGCACATATATTGAGACCTAGCAAAGGCACATCGGGCTACCAGTCCCTACAATTTTGCCAAGTTTCGTGCAAATCCATTCAGCCGTAAGATTATTATTATAATTTTTTTTTTTTGCCCCGCGGGGCCCTTTTAAAACCTCCACATCAAACCTAGGGGGTCAGCGAGGATCTACTATTCCCCCTTATGGTCATTTGCCCCTTCGCTTTGGCCTCCTCTTGTCTCTCGATCCTACCGAGAGACAAGATGGCGGCCACTACGGACTGTTTGCGGCCACTACGGACTGTTTGGAATGTTGACAGACGCCGGAGAACCAATCAGCTTCGCTTCACAAAGCTCCGTTGCGCGAAAAGTACGCGTCCTAGGCCGCTGCCCGGTCCGCGCTTACAGATATATATCTTTTTTTAAACGTTAATTTCTCAAAATCCACTGGAGCACATATATTGAGACCTACAAAAGGCACATCGGGCTACCAGTCCCTACAATTTTGCCAAGTTTCGTGCAAATCCATTCAGCCGTTCGGGCTAAAAGTGAGGCCAACCGCCCTATGGAAATTAACATGGGAAAAACGCGTTTTGGGACCCCCCTTTTTTCTCGGCCCCCCCTTGACGAACCCCCCCCAAATTTTCAAAGGCTGCTCAGAAACAAAATGTGCCATTTTCCTGAAAATTTCAGCCAATTCCGTCCACAAACGGCAAAGTTATTAGACATAGAATTTTCAAAAATCCCATAGAGAAAAAATCCTAACTATATATACCTACTGGCGACCGCCAGTAGGTAATATATATACACACATATATATATATATATATATACATATTCCAAGAAAAGGTTACCCCATATGGAAAAGCCTCCATCCAGGTAGGTGCATATTGGTTTTATTTGCAAGTAAACAGCATTCGTGCAGATGAAACAAAGTCCCATTTCATTAGGAAGCCTGACGCGTTTCATGCTCAGAGAGCATTTCTTCAGAGGCTCGTGAACACTGTGTGGAGCTCTGGCAGTCTTAAATCAAAAACACCTGCCCCAGTGGGCGTTGGCTTCGCTCAGCCTTCTGGTGTTCGTAGTTCTTGCTCCAGTGAGCTGCTCGCCGACAGTGTGAAAGTGTTCAAAAATAAATAAAACCCCAGTGGGTGTGGAAATTGTTCCTTTGTTTCTGCGCTGTAGAATAATCCTGCAAAAACGACCTTCCTGACAACGCTGTTCGCCCAGTGACTGCAGCATGTGACCACTGACATGTGGTGGGGCTTTTCCGCGACCGGGGTCGGCCGCTAAACACTCCAAGAAAAGGTTACCCCATATGGAAAAGCCTCCATCCAGGTAGGTGCATATTGGTTTTATTTGCAAGTTAACAGCATTCGTGCAGATGAAACAAAGTCCTATTTCATTAGGAAGCCTGACGCGTTTCATGCTCAGAGAGCATTTCTTCAGAGGCTCGTGAACACTGTGTGGAGCTCTGGCAGTCTTAAATCAAAAACACCTGCCCCAGTGGGCGTTGGCTTCGCTCAGCCTTCTGGTGTTCGTAGTTCTTGCTCCAGTGAGCTGCTCGCCGACAGTGTGAAAGTGTTCAAAAATAAATAAAACCCCAGTGGGTGTGGAAATTGTTCCTTTGTTTCTGCGCTGTAGAATAATCCTGCAAAAACGACCTTCCTGACAACGCTGTTCGCCCAGTGACTGCAGCATGTGACCACTGACATGTGGTGGGGCTTTTCCGCGACCGGGGTCGGCCGCTAAACACTCCAAGAAAAGGTTACCCCATATGGAAAAGCCTCCATCCAGGTAGGTGCATATTGGTTTTATTTGCAAGTTAACAGCATTCGTGCAGATGAAACAAAGTCCCATTTCATTAGGAAGCCTGACGCGTTTCATGCTCAGAGAGCATTTCTTCAGAGGCTCGTGAACACTGTGTGGAGCTCTGGCAGTCTTAAATCAAAAACACCTGCCCCAGTGGGCGTTGGCTTCGCTCAGCCTTCTGGTGTTCGTAGTTCTTGCTCCAGTGAGCTGCTCGCCGACAGTGTGAAAGTGTTCAAAAATAAATAAAACCCCAGTGGGTGTGGAAATTGTTCCTTTGTTTCTGCGCTGTAGAATAATCCTGCAAAAACGACCTTCCTGACAACGCTGTTCGCCCAGTGACTGCAGCATGTGACCACTGACATGTGGTGGGGCTTTTCCGCAACCGGGGTCGGCCGCTAAACACTCCAAGAAAAGGTTACCCCATATGGAAAAGCCTCCATCCAGGTAGGTAGGTGCATATTGGTTGGGAGTGCAGTCCTATCGGCCGGGACGGGCCGAAATAAGTCAACAAGAGGGTGTCCCCAGGTGAGGACGCACATGAGGCAACAGGCGGAGACTGCAACTTCAAACAGCATCCTTTATTTTCAATTGTTATCCGGAATTCACAGCGCTTGGTATTAGTCCAGCCCTACGCTTCTAGCATTTACAATCCTTTGGTGGATTTCCCATCAGTCTGTATATATGTATATATATTCCAAGAAAAGGTTACCCCATATGGAAAAGCCTCCATCCAGGTAGGTGCATATTGGTTTTATTTGCAAGTTAACAGCATTCGTGCAGATGAAACAAAGTCCCATTTCATTAGGAAGCCTGACGCGTTTCATGCTCAGAGAGCATTTCTTCAGAAGCTCGTGAACACTGTGTGGAGCTCTGGCAGTCTTAAATCAAAAACACCTGCCCCAGTGGGCGTTGGCTTCGCTCAACCAATATGCACCTACCTGGATGGAGGCTTTTCCATATGGGGTAACCTTTTCTTGGAGTGTTTAGCGGCCGACCCCGGTTGCGGAAAAGCCCCACCACATGTCAGTGGTCACATGCTGCAGTCACTGGGCGAACAGCGTTGTCAGGAAGGTCGTTTTTGCAGGATTATTCTACAGCGCAGAAACAAAGGAACAATTTCCACACCCACTGGGGTTTTATTTATTTTTGAACACTTTCACACTGTCGGCGAGCAGCTCACTGGAGCAAGAACTACGAACACCAGAAGGCTGAGCGAAGCCAACGCCCACTGGGGCAGGTGTTTTTGATTTAAGACTGCCAGAGCTCCACACAGTGTTCACGAGCCTCTGAAGAAATGCTCTCTGAGCATGAAACGCGTCAGGCTTCCTAATGAAATGGGACTTTGTTTCATCTGCACGAATGCTGTTAACTTGCAAATAAAACCAATATGCACCTACCTGGATGGAGGCTTTTCCATATGGGGTAACCTTTTCTTGGAGTGTTTAGCGGCCGACCCCGGTCGCGGAAAAGCCCCACCACATGTCAGTGGTCACATGCTGCAGTCACTGGGCGAACAGCGTTGTCAGGAAGGTCGTTTTTGCAGGATTATTCTACAGCGCAGAAACAAAGGAACAATTTCCACACCCACTGGGGTTTTATTTATTTTTGAACACTTTCACACTGTCGGCGAGCAGCTCACTGGAGCAAGAACTATGAACACCAGAAGGCTGAGCGAAGCCAACGCCCACTGGGGCAGGTGTTTTTGATTTAAGACTGCCAGAGCTCCACACAGTGTTCACGAGCCTCTGAAGAAATGCTCTCTGAGCATGAAACGCGTCAGGCTTCCTAATGAAATGGGACTTTGTTTCATCTGCACGAATGCTGTTAACTTGCAAATAAAACCAATATGCACCTACCTGGATGGAGGCTTTTCCATATGGGGTAACCTTTTCTTGGAGTGTTTAACGGCCGACCCCGGTTGCGGAAAAGCCCCACCACATGTCAGTGGTCACATGCTGCAGTCACTGGGCGAACAGCGTTGTCAGGAAGGTCGTTTTTGCAGGATTATTCTACAGCGCAGAAACAAAGGAACAATTTCCACACCCACTGGGGTTTTATTTATTTTTGAACACTTTCACACTGTCGGCGAGCAGCTCACTGGAGCAAGAACTACGAACACCAGAAGGCTGAGCGAAGCCAACGCCCACTGGGGCAGGTGTTTTTGATTTAAGACTGCCAGAGCTCCACACAGTGTTCACGAGCCTCTGAAGAAATGCTCTCTGAGCATGAAACGCGTCAGGCTTCCTAATGAAATGGGACTTTGTTTCATCTGCACGAATGCTGTTAACTTGCAAATAAAACCAATATGCACCTACCTGGATGGAGGCTTTTCCATATGGGGTAACCTTTTCTTGGAGTGTTTAGCGGCCGACCCCGGTCGCGGAAAAGCCCCACCACATGTCAGTGGTCACATGCTGCAGTCACTGGGCGAACAGCGTTGTCAGGAAGGTCGTTTTTGCAGGATTATTCTACAGCGCAGAAACAAAGGAACAATTTCCACACCCACTGGGGTTTTATTTATTTTTGAACACTTTCACACTGTCGGCGAGCAGCTCACTGGAGCAAGAACTACGAACACCAGAAGGCTGAGCGAAGCCAACGCCCACTGGGGCAGGTGTTTTTGATTTAAGACTGCCAGAGCTCCACACAGTGTTCACGAGCCTCTGAAGAAATGCTCTCTGAGCATGAAACGCGTCAGGCTTCCTAATGAAATGGGACTTTGTTTCATCTGCACGAATGCTGTTAACTTGCAAATAAAACCAATATGCACCTACCTGGATGGAGGCTTTTCCATATGGGGTAACCTTTTCTTGGAGTGTTTAGCGGCCGACCCCGGTCGCGGAAAAGCCCCACCACATGTCAGTGGTCACATGCTGCAGTCACTGGGCGAACAGCGTTGTCAGGAAGGTCGTTTTTGCAGGATTATTCTACAGCGCAGAAACAAAGGAACAATTTCCACACCCACTGGGGTTTTATTTATTTTTGAACACTTTCACACTGTCGGCGAGCAGCTCACTGGAGCAAGAACTACGAACACCAGAAGGCTGAGCGAAGCCAACGCCCACTGGGGCAGGTGTTTTTGATTTAAGACTGCCAGAGCTCCACACAGTGTTCACGAGCCTCTGAAGAAATGCTCTCTGAGCATGAAACGCGTCAGGCTTCCTAATGAAATGGGACTTTGTTTCATCTGCACGAATGCTGTTAACTTGCAAATAAAACCATTATGCACCTACCTGGATGGAGGCTTTTCCATATGGGGTAACCTTTTCTTGGAGTGTTTAGCGGCCGACCCCGGTCGCGGAAAAGCCCCACCACATGTCAGTGGTCACATGCTGCAGTCACTGGGCGAACAGCGTTGTCAGGAAGGTCGTTTTTGCAGGATTATTCTACAGCGCAGAAACAAAGGAACAATTTCCACACCCACTGGGGTTTTATTTATTTTTGAACACTTTCACACTGTCGGCGAGCAGCTCACTGGAGCAAGAACTACGAACACCAGAAGGCTGAGCGAAGCCAACGCCCACTGGGGCAGGTGTTTTTGATTTAAGACTGCCAGAGCTCCACACAGTGTTCACGAGCCTCTGAAGAAATGCTCTCTGAGCATGAAACGCGTCAGGCTTCCTAATGAAATGGGACTTTGTTTCATCTGCACGAATGCTGTTAACTTGCAAATAAAACCAATATGCACCTACCTGGATGGAGGCTTTTCCATATGGGGTAACCTTTTCTTGGAGTGTTTAGCGGCCGACCCCGGTCGCGGAAAAGCCCCACCACATGTCAGTGGTCACATGCTGCAGTCACTGGGCGAACAGCGTTGTCAGGAAGGTTGTTTTTGCAGGATTATTCTACAGCGCAGAAACAAAGGAACAATTTCCACACCCACTGGGGTTTTATTTATTTTTGAACACTTTCACACTGTCGGCGAGCAGCTCACTGGAGCAAGAACTACGAACACCAGAAGGCTGAGCGAAGCCAACGCCCACTGGGGCAGGTGTTTTTGATTTAAGACTGCCAGAGCTCCACACAGTGTTCACGAGCCTCTGAAGAAATGCTCTCTGAGCATGAAACGCGTCAGGCTTCCTAATGAAATGGGACTTTGTTTCATCTGCACGAATGCTGTTAACTTGCAAATAAAACCAATATGCACCTACCTGGATGGAGGCTTTTCCATATGGGGTAACCTTTTCTTGGAGTGTTTAGCGGCCGACCCCGGTCGCGGAAAAGCCCCACCACATGTCAGTGGTCACATGCTGCAGTCACTGGGCGAACAGCGTTGTCAGGAAGGTCGTTTTTGCAGGATTATTCTACAGCGCAGAAACAAAGGAACAATTTCCACACCCACTGGGGTTTTATTTATTTTTGAACACTTTCACACTGTCGGCGAGCAGCTCACTGGAGCAAGAACTACGAACACCAGAAGGCTGAGCGAAGCCAACGCCCACTGGGGCAGGTGTTTTTGATTTAAGACTGCCAGAGCTCCACACAGTGTTCACGAGCCTCTGAAGAAATGCTCTCTGAGCATGAAACGCGTCAGGCTTCCTAATGAAATGGGACTTTGTTTCATCTGCACGAATGCTGTTAACTTGCAAATAAAACCAATATGCACCTACCTGGATGGAGGCTTTTCCATATGGGGTAACCTTTTCTTGGAATATATATACATATATACAGACTGATGGGAAATCCACCAAAGGATTGTAAATGCTAGAAGCGTAGGGCTGGACTAATACCAAGCGCTGTGAATTCCGGATAACAATTGAAAATAAAGGATGCTGTTTGAAGTTGCAGTCTCCGCCTGTTGCCTCATGTGCGTCCTCACCTGGGGACACCCTCTTGTTGACTTATTTTCGGCCCGTCCCGGCCGATAGGACTGCACTCCCACTTAATTAAAAGGTGGGCTGCGCGCACAGACTATCTGGAGCACACCGCAGGCTGTCAACAATTCATAGAAATAACGGAGACCGGCGCGCGCTTCTCACCAGAGAGTTATGAATTGGGGCATTACAGATGACAGACTGATGGGAAATCCACCAAAGGATTGTAAATGCTAGAAGCACGAGGGGCAAACTACAGGTCCCAGAAACCTGTTGACATGACCAAGCCCACCGGAGGGCGTGTCCCACCTGTGGTTGTCATAGTTTGAAAAAGCGGAGAGATCCGGTTGGGGCCTCTTTCCCACCCGGCTGAAGTTGCCCAGTGCCCGTGAACAAGGAGCAGGAGCTCCGAAACGCGTAGGGCTGGATTAAAAACAAGCGCTGTGAATTCCGGATAACAATTGAAAATAAAGGATGCTGTTTGAAGTTGCAGTCTCCGCCTGTTGCCTCATGTGCGTCCTCACCTGGGGACACCCTCTTGTTGACTTATTTTCCGCCCGTCCCGGCCAAGAGGACTGCACTCCCACTTAATTAAAAGGTGGGCTGCGCGCACAGACTATCTGGAGCACACCGCAGGCTGTCAACAATTCATAGAAATAACGGAGACCGGCGATTGCTTCTCACCAGAGAGTTATGAATTGGGGCATTACAGATGACAGACTGATAGGAAATCCACCAAAGGATTGTAAATGCTAGAAGCACGAGGGGCGAACTACAGGTCCCAGAAACTTGTCGACATGACCAAGCCCACCGGAGGGCGTGTCCCACCTGTGGTTGTCATAGTTTGAAAAAGCGGAGAGATCCGGTTGGCTCCTCTTTCCCACCCAACTGACATTGCCCAGTGCCCATGAACAAGGAGCAGGAGTTCCGAAATGCATAGGGCTGGATTAATAACAAGCGCTGTGAATTCCGGATAACAATTGAAAATAAAGGATGCTGTTTGAAGTTGCAGTCTCCGCCTGTTGCCTCATGTGCGTCCTCACCTGGGGACACCCTCTTGTTGACTTATTTTCGGCCCGTCCCGGCGGAGAGGAATGCACTCCACTTAATTAAAAGGTGGGCTGCGCGCACAGACTATCTGGAGCACACCGCACGCTGTCAACAATTCATAGAAATAACGGAGACCGGCGCTTGCTTCTCACCAGGGAGTTATGAATTGGGGCATTACAGATGACAGACTGATAGGAAATCCACCAAAGGATTGTAAATGCTAGAAGCACGAGGGGCGAACTACAGGTCCCAGAAACTTGTCGACATGACCAAGCCCACCGGAGGGCGTGTCCCACCTGTGGTTGTCATAGTTTGAAAAAGCGGAGAGATCCGGTTGGCTCCTCTTTCCCACCCAGCTGACATTGCCCAGTGCCCGTGAACAAGGAGCAGGAGCTCCGAAACGCGTAGGGCTGGATTAATAACAAGCGCTGTGAATTCCGGATAACAATTGAAAATAAAGGATGCTGTTTGAAGTTGCAGTCTCCGCCTGTTGCCTCATGTGCGTCCTCACCTGGGGACCCCCTCTTGTTGACTTATTTTCGGCCCGTCCCGGCGGAGAGGACTGCACTCCCACTTAATTAAAAGGTGGGCTGCACGCACAGACTATCTGGAGCACACCGCAGGCTGTCAACAATTCATAGAAATAACGGAGACCGGCACTTGCTTCTCACCAGAGAGTTATGAATTGGGGCATTACAGATGACAGACTGATGGGAAATCCACCAAAGGATTGTACATGCTAGAAGCACGAGGGGCGAACTACAGGTCCCAGAAACTTGTCGACGTGACCAAGCCCACCGGAGGGCGTGTCCCACCTGTGGTTGTCATAGTTTGAAAAAGCGGAGAGATCCGGTTGGCTCCTCTTTTCCACCCGGCTGACATTGCCCAGTGCCCGTGAACAAGGAGCAGGAGCTCTGAAACGCGTAGGGCTGGATTAATAACAAGCGCTGTGAATTCCGGATAGCAATTGAAAATAAAGGATGCTGTTTGAAGTTGCAGTCTCCGCCTGTTGCCTCATGTGCGTCCTCACCTGGGGACACCCTCTTGTTGACTTATTTTCGGACCGTCCCGGCCGAGAGGAATGCACTCCACTTAATTAAAAGGTGGGCTGCGCGCACAGACTATCTGGAGCACACCGCACGCTGTCAACAATTCATAGAAATAACGGAGACCGGCGCTTGCTTCTCACCAGGGAGTTATGAATTGGGGCATTACAGATGACAGACTGATAGGAAATCCACCAAAGGATTGTAAATGCTAGAAGCACGAGGGGCGAACTACAGGTCCCAGAAACTTGTCGACATGACCAAGCCCACCGGAGGGCGTGTCCCACCTGTGGTTGTCATAGTTTTAAAAAGCGGAGTGATCCGGTTGGCTCCTCTTTCCCACCCAGCTGACATTGCCCAGTGCCCGTGAACAAGGAGCAGGAGCTCCGAAACGCGTAGGGCTGGATTAATAACAAGCGCTGTGAATTCCGGATAACAATTGAAAATAAAGGATGCTGTTTGAAGTTGCAGTCTCCGCCTGTTGCCTCATGTGCGTCCTCACCTGGGGACACCCTCTTGTTGACTTATTTTCGGCCCGTCCCGGCCGAGAGGACTGCATTCCCACTTAATTAAAAGGTGGGCTGCGCGCACAGACTATCTGGAGCACACCGCAGGCTGTCAACAATTCATAGAAATAACGGAGACCGGCGCTTGCTTCTCACCAGAGAGTTATAAATTGGGGCATTACAGATGACAGACTGATGGGAAATCCACCAAAGGATTGTAAATGCTAGAAGCACGAGGGGCGAACTACAGGTCCCAAAAACCTGTCGACGTGACCAAGCCCACCAGAGGGCGTGTCCCACCTGTGGTTGTCATAGTTTGAAAAAGCAGAGAGATCTGGTTGGCTCCTCTTTCCCACCCAGCTGACATTGCCCAGTGCCTGTGAACAAGGAGCAGGAGCTCCGAAACGCGTAGGGCTGGATTAATAACAAGTGGTGTGAATTCCGGATAACAATTGAAAATAAAGGATGCTGTTTGAAGTTGCAGTCTCCGCCTGTTGCCTCATGTGCTGCCTCACCTGGGGACACCCTCTTGTTGACTTATTTTCGGCCCGTCCCGGCCGAGAGGACTGCACTCCCACTTAATTAAAAGGTGGGCTGCGCGCACAGACTATCTGGAGCACACCGCAGGCTGTCAACAATTCATAGAAATAACGGAGAACGGCGCTTGCTTCTCACCAGAGAGTTATAAATTGGGGCATTACAGATGACAGACTGATGGGAAATCCACCAAAGGATTGTAAATGCTAGAAGCACGAGGGGCGAACTACAGGTCCCAGAAACCTGTTGACGTGACCAAGCCCACCGGAGGGCGTGTCTCACCTGTGGTTGTCATAGTTTGAAAAAGCGGAGAGATCCGGTTGGCTCCTCTTTCCCACCCAGCTGACATTGCCCAGTGCCCGTGAACAAGGAGCAGGAGCTCCGAAACGCGTAGGGCTGGATTAATAACAAGCGCTGTGAATTCCGGATAACAATTGAAAATAAAGGATGCTGTTTGAAGTTGCAGTCTCCGCCTGTTGCCTCATGTGCGTCCTCACCTGGGGACACCCTCTTGTTGACTTATTTTCGGCCCGTCCCGGCGGAGAGGACTGCACTCCCACTTAATTAAAAGGTGGGCTGCACGCACAGACTATCTGGAGCACACCGCAGGCTGTCAACAATTCATAGAAATAACGGAGACCGGCGCTTGCTTCTCACCAGAGAGTTATGAATTGGGGCATTACAGATGACAGACTGATGGGAAATCCACCAAAGGATTGTACATGCTAGAAGCACGAGGGGCGAACTACAGGTCCCAGAAACTTGTCGACGTGACCAAGCCCACCGGAGGGCGTGTCCCACCTGTGGTTGTCATAGTTTGAAAAAGCGGAGAGATCCGGTTGGCTCCTCTTTCCCACCCAGCTGACATTGCCCAGTGCCTGTGAACAAGGAGCAGGAGCTCCGAAACGCGTAGGGCTGGATTATTAACAAGCGCTGTGAATTCCGGATAACAATTGAAAATAAAGGATGCTGTATGAAGTTGCAGTCTCCGCCTGTTGCCTCATGTGCGTCCTCACCTGGGGACACCCTCTTGTTGACTTATTTTCGGCCCGTCCCGGCCGAGAGGACTGCACTCCCACTTAATTAAAAGGTGGGCTGCGCGCACAGACTATCTGGAGCACACCGCAGGCTGTCAACAATTCATAGAAATAACGGAGACCGGCGCTTGCTTCTCACCAGAGAGTTATGAATTGGGGCATTACAGATGACAGACTGATGGGAAATCCACCAAAGGATTGTAAATGCTAGAAGCACGAGGGGCGAACTACAGGTCCCAGAAACCTGTCGACGTGACCAAGCCCACCGGAGGGCGTGTCCCACCTGTGGTTGTCATAGTTTGAAAAAGCGGAGAGATCCGGTTGGCTCCTCTTTCCCACCCAGCTGACATTGCCCAGTGCCCGTGAACAAGGAGCAGGAGCTCCGAAACGCGTAGGGCTGGATTAATAACAAGCGCTGTGAATTCCGGATAACAATTGAAAATAAAGGATGCTGTTTGAAGTTGCAGTCTCCGCCTGTTGCCTAATGTGCGTCCTCACCTGGGGACACCCTCTTGTTGACTTATTTTCAGCCCGTCCCGGCGGAGAGGACTGCACTCCCACTTAATTAAAAGGTGGGCTGCACGCACAGACTATCTGGAGCACACCGCAGGCTGTGAACAATTCATAGAAATAACGGAGACCGGCGCTTGCTTCTCACCAGAGAGTTATGAATTGGGGCATTACAGATGACAGACTGATGGGAAATCCACCAAAGGATTGTACATGCTAGAAGCACGAGGGGCGAACTACAGGTCCCAGAAACTTGTCGACGTGACCAAGCCCACCGGAGGGCGTGTACCACCTGTGGTTGTCATAGTTTGAAAAAGCGGAGAGATCCGGTTGGCTCCTCTTTTCCACCCGGCTGACATTGCCCAGTGCCCGTGAACAAGGAGCAGGAGCTCCGAAACGCGTAGGGCTGGATTAATAACAAGCGCTGTGAATTCCGGATAACAATTGAAAATAAAGGATGCTGTTTGAAGTTGCAGTCTCCGCCTGTTGCCTCATGTGCGTCCTCACCTGGGGACACCCTCTTGTTGACTTATTTTCGGCCCGTCCCGGCCGAGAGGACTGCATTCCCACTTAATTAAAAGGTGGGCTGCGCGCACAGACTATCTGGAGCACACCGCAGGCTGTCAACAATTCATAGAAATAACGGAGACCGGCGCTTGCTTCTCACCAGAGAGTTATAAATTGGGGCATTACAGATGACAGACTGGTGGGAAATCCACCAAAGGATTGTAAATGCTAGAAGCACGAGGGGCGAACTACAGGTCCCAGAAACCTGTTGACGTGACCAAGCCCACCGGAGGGCGTGTCCCACCTGTGGTTGTCATAGTTTGAAAAAGCAGAGAGATCCGGTTGGCTCCTCTTTCCCACCCAGCTGACATTGCCCAGTGCCTGTGAACAAGGAGCAGGAGCTCCGAAACGCGTAGGGCTGGATTAATAACAAGTGCTCTGAATTCCGGATAACAATTGAAAATAAAGGATGCTGTTTGAAGTTGCGGCCTCCGCCTGTTGCCTCATGTGCGTCCTCACCTGGGGACACCCTCTTGTTGACTTATTTTCGGCCCGTCCCGGCGGAGAGGACTGCACTCCCACTTAATTAAAAGGTGGGCTGCACGCACAGACTATCTGGAGCACACCGCAGGCTGTCAACAATTCATAGAAATAACGGAGACCGGCGCTTGCTTCTCACCAGAGAGTTATGAATTGGGGCATTACAGATGACAGACTGATAGGAAATCCACCAAAGGATTGTAAATGCTAGAAGCACGAGGGGCGAACTACAGGTCCCAGAAACTTGTCGACATGACCAAGCCCACCGGAGGGCGTGTCCCACCTGTGGTTGTCATAGTTTGAAAAAGCGGAGAGATCCGGTTGGCTCCTCTTTCCCACCCAGCTGACATTGCCCAGTGCCCATGAACAAGGAGCAGGAGCTCCGAAATGCATAGGGCTGGATTAATAACAAGCGCTGTGAATTCCGGATAACAATTGAAAATAAAGGATGCTGTTTGAAGTTGCAGTCTCCGCCTGTTGCCTCATGTGCGTCCTCACCTGGGGACACCCTCTTGTTGACTTATTTTCGGCCCGTCCCGGCGGAGAGGACTGCACTCCCACTTAATTAAAAGGTGGGCTGCACGCACAGACTATCTGGAGCACACCGCAGGCTGTCAACAATTCATAGAAATAACGGAGACCGGCACTTGCTTCTCACCAGAGAGTTATGAATTGGGGCATTACAGATGACAGACTGATGGGAAATCCACCAAAGGATTGTACATGCTAGAAGCACGAGGGGCGAACTACAGGTCCCAGAAACTTGTCGACGTGACCAAGCCCACCGGAGGGCGTGTCCCACCTGTGGTTGTCATAGTTTGAAAAAGCGGAGAGATCCGGTTGGCTCCTCTTTTCCACCCGGCTGACATTGCCCAGTGCCCGTGAACAAGGAGCAGGAGCTCTGAAACGCGTAGGGCTGGATTAATAACAAGCGCTGTGAATTCCGGATAGCAATTGAAAATAAAGGATGCTGTTTGAAGTTGCAGTCTCCGCCTGTTGCCTCATGTGCGTCCTCACCTGGGGACACCCTCTTGTTGACTTATTTTCGGACCGTCCCGGCCGAGAGGAATGCACTCCACTTAATTAAAAGGTGGGCTGCGCGCACAGACTATCTGGAGCACACCGCACGCTGTCAACAATTCATAGAAATAACGGAGACCGGCGCTTGCTTCTCACCAGGGAGTTATGAATTGGGGCATTACAGATGACAGACTGATAGGAAATCCACCAAAGGATTATAAATGCTAGAAGCACGAGGGGCGAACTACAGGTCCCAGAAACTTGTCGACATGACCAAGCCCACCGGAGGGCGTGTCCCACCTGTGGTTGTCATAGTTTGAAAAAGCGGAGAGATCCGGTTGGCTCCTCTTTCCCACCCAGCTGACATTGCCCAGTGCCCGTGAACAAGGAGCAGGAGCTCCGAAACGCGTAGGGCTGGATTAATAACAAGCGCTGTGAATTCCGGATAACAATTGAAAATAAAGGATGCTGTTTGAAGTTGCAGTCTCCGCCTGTTGCCTCATGTGCGTCCTCACCTGGGGACACCCTCTTGTTGACTTATTTTCGGCCCGTCCCGGCCGAGAGGACTGCATTCCCACTTAATTAAAAGGTGGGCTGCGCGCACAGACTATCTGGAGCACACCGCAGGCTGTCAACAATTCATAGAAATAACGGAGACCGGCGCTTGCTTCTCACCAGAGAGTTATAAATTGGGGCATTACAGATGACAGACTGATGGGAAATCCACCAAAGGATTGTAAATGCTAGAAGCACGAGGGGCGAACTACAGGTCCCAAAAACCTGTCGACGTGACCAAGCCCACCGGAGGGCGTGTCCCACCTGTGGTTGTCATAGTTTGAAAAAGCAGAGAGATCTGGTTGGCTCCTCTTTCCCACCCAGCTGACATTGCCCAGTGCCTGTGAACAAGGAGCAGGAGCTCCGAAACGCGTAGGGCTGGATTAATAACAAGTGCTGTGAATTCCGGATAACAATTGAAAATAAAGGATGCTGTTTGAAGTTGCAGTCTCCGCCTGTTGCCTCATGTGCTGCCTCACCTGGGGACACCCTCTTGTTGACTTATTTTCGGCCCGTCCCGGCCGAGAGGACTGCACTCCCACTTAATTAAAAGGTGGGCTGCGCGCACAGACTATCTGGAGCACACCGCAGGCTGTCAACAATTCATAGAAATAACGGAGAACGGCGCTTGCTTCTCACCAGAGAGTTATAAATTTGGGCATTACAGATGACAGACTGATGGGAAATCCACCAAAGGATTGTAAATGCTAGAAGCACGAGGGGCGAACTACAGGTCCCAGAAACCTGTTGACGTGACCAAGCCCACCGGAGGGCGTGTCTCACCTGTGGTTGTCATAGTTTGAAAAAGCGGAGAGATCCGGTTGGCTCCTCTTTCCCACCCAGCTGACATTGCCCAGTGCCCGTGAACAAGGAGCAGGAGCTCCGAAACGCGTAGGGCTGGATTAATAACAAGCGCTGTGAATTCCGGATAACAATTGAAAATAAAGGATGCTGTTTGAAGTTGCAGTCTCCGCCTGTTGCCTCATGTGCGTCCTCACCTGGGGACACCCTCTTGTTGACTTATTTTCGGCCCGTCCCGGCGGAGAGGACTGCACTCCCACTTAATTAAAAGGTGGGCTGCACGCACAGACTATCTGGAGCACACCGCAGGCTGTCAACAATTCATAGAAATAACGGAGACCGGCGCTTGCCTCTCACCAGAGAGTTATGAATTGGGGCATTACAGATGACAGACTGATGGGAAATCCACCAAAGGATTGTACATGCTAGAAGCACGAGGGGCGAACTACAGGTCCCAGAAACTTGTCGACGTGACCAAGCCCACCGGAGGGCGTGTCCCACCTGTGGTTGTCATAGTTTGAAAAAGCGGAGAGATCCGGTTGGCTCCTCTTTCCCACCCAGCTGACATTGCCCAGTGCCTGTGAACAAGGAGCAGGAGCTCCGAAACGCGTAGGGCTGGATTATTAACAAGCGCTGTGAATTCCGGATAACAATTGAAAATAAAGGATGCTGTATGAAGTTGCAGTCTCCGCCTGTTGCCTCATGTGCGTCCTCACCTGGGGACACCCTCTTGTTGACTTATTTTCGGCCCGTCCCGGCCGAGAGGACTGCACTCCCACTTAATTAAAAGGTGGGCTGCGCGCACAGACTATCTGGAGCACACCGCAGGCTGTCAACAATTCATAGAAATAACGGAGAACGGCGCTTGCTTCTCACCAGAGAGTTATAAATTGGGGCATTACAGATGACAGACTGATGGGAAATCCACCAAAGGATTGTAAATGCTAGAAGCACGAGGGGCGAACTACAGGTCCCAGAAACCTGTTGACGTGACCAAGCCCACCGGAGGGCGTGTCTCACCTGTGGTTGTCATAGTTTGAAAAAGCGGAGAGATCCGGTTGGCTCCTCTTTCCCACCCAGCTGACATTGCCCAGTGCCCGTGAACAAGGAGCAGGAGCTCCGAAACGCGTAGGGCTGGATTAATAACAAGCGCTGTGAATTCCGGATAACAATTGAAAATAAAGGATGCTGTTTGAAGTTGCAGTCTCCGCCTGTTGCCTCATGTGCGTCCTCACCTGGGGACACCCTCTTGTTGACTTATTTTCGGCCCGTCCCGGCAGAGAGGACTGCACTCCCACTTAATTAAAAGGTGGGCTGCACGCACAGACTATCTGGAGCACACCGCAGGCTGTCAACAATTCATAGAAATAACGGAGACCGGCGCTTGCTTCTCACCAGAGAGTTATGAATTGGGGCATTACAGATGACAGACTGATGGGAAATCCACCAAAGGATTGTACATGCTAGAAGCACGAGGGGCGAACTACAGGTCCCAGAAACTTGTCGACGTGACCAAGCCCACCGGAGGGCGTGTCCCACCTGTGGTTGTCATAGTTTGAAAAAGCGGAGAGATCCGGTTGGCTCCTCTTTCCCACCCAGCTGACATTGCCCAGTGCCTGTGAACAAGGAGCAGGAGCTCCGAAATGCGTAGGGCTGGATTATTAACAAGCGCTGTGAATTCCGGATAACAATTGAAAATAAAGGATGCTGTATGAAGTTGCAGTCTCCGCCTGTTGCCTCATGTGCGTCCTCACCTGGGGACACCCTCTTGTTGACTTATTTTCGGCCCGTCCCGGCCGAGAGGACTGCACTCCCACTTAATTAAAAGGTGGGCTGCGCGCACAGACTATCTGGAGCACACCGCAGGCTGTCAACAATTCATAGAAATAACGGAGACCGGCGCTTGCTTCTCACCAGAGAGTTATGAATTGGGGCATTACAGATGACAGACTGATGGGAAATCCACCAAAGGATTGTAAATGCTAGAAGCACGAGGGGCGAACTACAGGTCCCAGAAACCTGTCGACGTGACCAAGCCCACCGGAGGGCGTGTCCCACCTGTGGTTGTCATAGTTTGAAAAAGCGGAGAGATCCGGTTGGCTCCTCTTTCCCACCCAGCTGACATTGCCCAGTGCCCGTGAACAAGGAGCAGGAGCTCCGAAACGCGTAGGGCTGGATTAATAACAAGCGCTGTGAATTCCGGATAACAATTGAAAATAAAGGATGCTGTTTGAAGTTGCAGTCTCCGCCTGTTGCCTAATGTGCGTCCTCACCTGGGGACACCCTCTTGTTGACTTATTTTCAGCCCGTCCCGGCGGAGAGGACTGCACTCCCACTTAATTAAAAGGTGGGCTGCACGCACAGACTATCTGGAGCACACCGCAGGCTGTGAACAATTCATAGAAATAACGGAGACCGGCGCTTGCTTCTCACCAGAGAGTTATGAATTGGGGCATTACAGATGACAGACTGATGGGAAATCCACCAAAGGATTATACATGCTAGAAGCACGAGGGGCGAACTACAGGTCCCAGAAACTTGTCGACGTGACCAAGCCCACCGGAGGGCGTGTCCCACCTGTGGTTGTCATAGTTTGAAAAAGCGGAGAGATCCGGTTGGCTCCTCTTTTCCACCCGGCTGACATTGCCCAGTGCCCGTGAACAAGGAGCAGGAGCTCCGAAACGCGTAGGGCTGGATTAATAACAAGCGCTGTGAATTCCGGATAACAATTGAAAATAAAGGATGCTGTTTGAAGTTGCAGTCTCCGCCTGTTGCCTCATGTGCGTCCTCACCTGGGGACACCCTCTTGTTGACTTATTTTCGGCCCGTCCCGGCCGAGAGGACTGCATTCCCACTTAATTAAAAGGTGGGCTGCGCGCACAGACTATCTGGAGCACACCGCAGGCTGTCAACAATTCATAGAAATAACGGAGACCGGCGCTTGCTTCTCACCAGAGAGTTATAAATTGGGGCATTACAGATGACAGACTGATGGGAAATCCACCAAAGGATTGTAAATGCTAGAAGCACGAGGGGCGAACTACAGGTCCCAAAAACCTGTCGACGTGACCAAGCCCACCGGAGGGCGTGTCCCACCTGTGGTTGTCATAGTTTGAAAAAGCAGAGAGATCTGGTTGGCTCCTCTTTCCCACCCAGCTGACATTGCCCAGTGCCTGTGAACAAGGAGCAGGAGCTCCGAAACGCGTAGGGCTGGATTAATAACAAGTGCTGTGAATTCCGGATAACAATTGAAAATAAAGGATGCTGTTTGAAGTTGCAGTCTCCGCCTGTTGCCTCATGTGCTGCCTCACCTGGGGACACCCTCTTGTTGACTTATTTTCGGCCCGTCCCGGCCGAGAGGACTGCACTCCCACTTAATTAAAAGGTGGGCTGCGCGCACAGACTATCTGGAGCACACCGCAGGCTGTCAACAATTCATAGAAATAACGGAGAACGGCGCTTGCTTCTCACCAGAGAGTTATAAATGTGGGCATTACAGATGACAGACTGATGGGAAATCCACCAAAGGATTGTAAATGCTAGAAGCACGAGGGGCGAACTACAGGTCCCAGAAACCTGTTGACGTGACCAAGCCCACCGGAGGGCGTGTCTCACCTGTGGTTGTCATAGTTTGAAAAAGCGGAGAGATCCGGTTGGCTCCTCTTTCCCACCCAGCTGACATTGCCCAGTGCCCGTGAACAAGGAGCAGGAGCTCCGAAACGCGTAGGGCTGGATTAATAACAAGCGCTGTGAATTCCGGATAACAATTGAAAATAAAGGATGCTGTTTGAAGTTGCAGTCTCCGCCTGTTGCCTCATGTGCGTCCTCACCTGGGGACACCCTCTTGTTGACTTATTTTCGGCCCGTCCCGGCGGAGAGGACTGCACTCCCACTTAATTAAAAGGTGGGCTGCACGCACAGACTATCTGGAGCACACCGCAGGCTGTCAACAATTCATAGAAATAACGGAGACCGGCGCTTGCCTCTCACCAGAGAGTTATGAATTGGGGCATTACAGATGACAGACTGATGGGAAATCCACCAAAGGATTGTACATGCTAGAAGCACGAGGGGCGAACTACAGGTCCCAGAAACTTGTCGACGTGACCAAGCCCACCGGAGGGCGTGTCCCACCTGTGGTTGTCATAGTTTGAAAAAGCGGAGAGATCCGGTTGGCTCCTCTTTCCCACCCAGCTGACATTGCCCAGTGCCTGTGAACAAGGAGCAGGAGCTCCGAAACGCGTAGGGCTGGATTATTAACAAGCGCTGTGAATTCCGGATAACAATTGAAAATAAAGGATGCTGTATGAAGTTGCAGTCTCCGCCTGTTGCCTCATGTGCGTCCTCACCTGGGGACACCCTCTTGTTGACTTATTTTCGGCCCGTCCCGGCCGAGAGGACTGCACTCCCACTTAATTAAAAGGTGGGCTGCGCGCACAGACTATCTGGAGCACACCGCAGGCTGTCAACAATTCATAGAAATAACGGAGAACGGCGCTTGCTTCTCACCAGAGAGTTATAAATTGGGGCATTACAGATGACAGACTGATGGGAAATCCACCAAAGGATTGTAAATGCTAGAAGCACGAGGGGCGAACTACAGGTCCCAGAAACCTGTTGACGTGACCAAGCCCACCGGAGGGCGTGTCTCACCTGTGGTTGTCATAGTTTGAAAAAGCGGAGAGATCCGGTTGGCTCCTCTTTCCCACCCAGCTGACATTGCCCAGTGCCCGTGAACAAGGAGCAGGAGCTCCGAAACGCGTAGGGCTGGATTAATAACAAGCGCTGTGAATTCCGGATAACAATTGAAAATAAAGGATGCTGTTTGAAGTTGCAGTCTCCGCCTGTTGCCTCATGTGCGTCCTCACCTGGGGACACCCTCTTGTTGACTTATTTTCGGCCCGTCCCGGCAGAGAGGACTGCACTCCCACTTAATTAAAAGGTGGGCTGCACGCACAGACTATCTGGAGCACACCGCAGGCTGTCAACAATTCATAGAAATAACGGAGACCGGCGCTTGCTTCTCACCAGAGAGTTATGAATTGGGGCATTACAGATGACAGACTGATGGGAAATCCACCAAAGGATTGTACATGCTAGAAGCACGAGGGGCGAACTACAGGTCCCAGAAACTTGTCGACGTGACCAAGCCCACCGGAGGGCGTGTCCCACCTGTGGTTGTCATAGTTTGAAAAAGCGGAGAGATCCGGTTGGCTCCTCTTTCCCACCCAGCTGACATTGCCCAGTGCCTGTGAACAAGGAGCAGGAGCTCCGAAATGCGTAGGGCTGGATTATTAACAAGCGCTGTGAATTCCGGATAACAATTGAAAATAAAGGATGCTGTATGAAGTTGCAGTCTCCGCCTGTTGCCTCATGTGCGTCCTCACCTGGGGACACCCTCTTGTTGACTTATTTTCGGCCCGTCCCGGCCGAGAGGACTGCACTCCCACTTAATTAAAAGGTGGGCTGCGCGCACAGACTATCTGGAGCACACCGCAGGCTGTCAACAATTCATAGAAATAACGGAGACCGGCGCTTGCTTCTCACCAGAGAGTTATGAATTGGGGCATTACAGATGACAGACTGATGGGAAATCCACCAAAGGATTGTAAATGCTAGAAGCACGAGGGGCGAACTACAGGTCCCAGAAACCTGTCGACGTGACCAAGCCCACCGGAGGGCGTGTCCCACCTGTGGTTGTCATAGTTTGAAAAAGCGGAGAGATCCGGTTGGCTCCTCTTTCCCACCCAGCTGACATTGCCCAGTGCCCGTGAACAAGGAGCAGGAGCTCCGAAACGCGTAGGGCTGGATTAATAACAAGCGCTGTGAATTCCGGATAACAATTGAAAATAAAGGATGCTGTTTGAAGTTGCAGTCTCCGCCTGTTGCCTAATGTGCGTCCTCACCTGGGGACACCCTCTTGTTGACTTATTTTCAGCCCGTCCCGGCGGAGAGGACTGCACTCCCACTTAATTAAAAGGTGGGCTGCACGCACAGACTATCTGGAGCACACCGCAGGCTGTGAACAATTCATAGAAATAACGGAGACCGGCGCTTGCTTCTCACCAGAGAGTTATGAATTGGGGCATTACAGATGACAGACTGATGGGAAATCCACCAAAGGATTATACATGCTAGAAGCACGAGGGGCGAACTACAGGTCCCAGAAACTTGTCGACGTGACCAAGCCCACCGGAGGGCGTGTCCCACCTGTGGTTGTCATAGTTTGAAAAAGCGGAGAGATCCGGTTGGCTCCTCTTTTCCACCCGGCTGACATTGCCCAGTGCCCGTGAACAAGGAGCAGGAGCTCCGAAACGCGTAGGGCTGGATTAATAACAAGCGCTGTGAATTCCGGATAACAATTGAAAATAAAGGATGCTGTTTGAAGTTGCAGTCTCCGCCTGTTGCCTCATGTGCGTCCTCACCTGGGGACACCCTCTTGTTGACTTATTTTCGGCCCGTCCCGGCCGAGAGGACTGCATTCCCACTTAATTAAAAGGTGGGCTGCGCGCACAGACTATCTGGAGCACACCGCAGGCTGTCAACAATTCATAGAAATAACGGAGACCGGCGCTTGCTTCTCACCAGAGAGTTATAAATTGGGGCATTACAGATGACAGACTGGTGGGAAATCCACCAAAGGATTGTAAATGCTAGAAGCACGAGGGGCGAACTACAGGTCCCAGAAACCTGTTGATGTGACCAAGCCCACCGGAGGGCGTGTCCCACCTGTGGTTGTCATAGTTTGAAAAAGCAGAGAGATCCGGTTGGCTCCTCTTTCCCACTCAGCTGACATTGCCCAGTGCCTGTGAACAAGGAGCAGGAGCTCCGAAACGCGTAGGGCTGGATTAATAACAAGTGCTCTGAATTCCGGATAACAATTGAAAATAAAGGATGCTGTTTGAAGTTGCGGCCTCCGCCTGTTGCCTCATGTGCGTCCTCACCTGGGGACACCCTCTTGTTGACTTATTTTCGGCCCGTCCCGGCGGAGAGGACTGCACTCCCACTTAATTAAAAGGTGGGCTGCACGCACAGACTATCTGGAGCACACCGCAGGCTGTCAACAATTCATAGAAATAACGGAGACCGGCGCTTGCTTCTCACCAGAGAGTTATGAATTGGGGCATTACAGATGACAGACTGATAGGAAATCCACCAAAGGATTGTAAATGCTAGAAGCACGAGGGGCGAACTACAGGTCCCAGAAACTTGTCGACATGACCAAGCCCACCGGAGGGCGTGTCCCACCTGTGGTTGTCATAGTTTGAAAAAGCGGAGAGATCCGGTTGGCTCCTCTTTCCCACCCAGCTGACATTGCCCAGTGCCCGTGAACAAGGAGCAGGAGCTCCGAAACGCGTAGGGCTGGATTAATAACAAGCGCTGTGAATTCCGGATAGCAATTGAAAATAAAGGATGCTGTTTGAAGTTGCAGTCTCCGCCTGTTGCCTCATGTGCGTCCTCACCTGGGGACACCCTCTTGTTGACTTATTTTCGGCCCGTCCCGGCCGAGAGGACTGCATTCCCACTTAATTAAAAGGTGGGCTGCGCGCACAGACTATCTGGAGCACACCGCAGGCTGTCAACAATTCATAGAAATAACGGAGACCGGCGCTTGCTTCTCACCAGAGAGTTATAAATTGGGGCATTACAGATGACAGACTGATGGGAAATCCACCAAAGGATTGTAAATGCTAGAAGCACGAGGGGCGAACTACAGGTCCCAAAAACCTGTCGACGTGACCAAGCCCACCGGAGGGCGTGTCCCACCTGTGGTTGTCATAGTTTGAAAAAGCAGAGAGATCTGGTTGGCTCCTCTTTCCCACCCAGCTGACATTGCCCAGTGCCTGTGAACAAGGAGCAGGAGCTCCGAAACGCGTAGGGCTGGATTAATAACAAGTGCTGTGAATTCCGGATAACAATTGAAAATAAAGGATGCTGTTTGAAGTTGCAGTCTCCGCCTGTTGCCTCATGTGCTGCCTCACCTGGGGACACCCTCTTGTTGACTTATTTTCGGCCCGTCCCGGCCGAGAGGACTGCACTCCCACTTAATTGAAAGGTGGGCTGCGCGCACAGACTATCTGGAGCACACCGCAGGCTGTCAACAATTCATAGAAATAACGGAGAACGGCCCTTGCTTCTCACCAGAGAGTTATAAATTGGGGCATTACAGATGACAGACTGATGGGAAATCCACCAAAGGATTGTAAATGCTAGAAGCACGAGGGGCGAACTACAGGTCCCAGAAACCTGTTGACGTGACCAAGCCCACCGGAGGGCGTGTCTCACCTGTGGTTGTCATAGTTTGAAAAAGCGGAGAGATCCGGTTGGCTCCTCTTTCCCACCCAGCTGACATTGCCCAGTGCCCGTGAACAAGGAGCAGGAGCTCCGAAACGCGTAGGGCTGGATTAATAACAAGCGCTGTGAATTCCGGATAACAATTGAAAATAAAGGATGCTGTTTGAAGTTGCAGTCTCCGCCTGTTGCCTCATGTGCGTCCTCACCTGGGGACACCCTCTTGTTGACTTATTTTCGGCCCGTCCCGGCGGAGAGGACTGCACTCCCACTTAATTAAAAGGTGGGCTGCACGCACAGACTATCTGGAGCACACCGCAGGCTGTCAACAATTCATAGAAATAACGGAGACCGGCGCTTGCTTCTCACCAGAGAGTTATGAATTGGGGCATTACAGATGACAGACTGATGGGAAATCCACCAAAGGATTGTACATGCTAGAAGCACGAGGGGCGAACTACAGGTCCCAGAAACTTGTCGACGTGACCAAGCCCACCGGAGGGCGTGTCCCACCTGTGGTTGTCATAGTTTGAAAAAGCGGAGAGATCCGGTTGGCTCCTCTTTCCCACCCAGCTGACATTGCCCAGTGCCTGTGAACAAGGAGCAGGAGCTCCGAAACGCGTAGGGCTGGATTATTAACAAGCGCTGTGAATTCCGGATAACAATTGAAAATAAAGGATGCTGTATGAAGTTGCAGTCTCCGCCTGTTGCCTCATGTGCGTCCTCACCTGGGGACACCCTCTTGTTGACTTATTTTCGGCCCGTCCCGGCCGAGAGGACTGCACTCCCACTTAATTAAAAGGTGGGCTGCGCGCACAGACTATCTGGAGCACACCGCAGGCTGTCAACAATTCATAGAAATAACGGAGACCGGAGCTTGCTTCTCACCAGAGAGTTATGAATTGGGGCATTACAGATGACAGACTGATGGGAAATCCACCAAAGGATTGTAAATGCTAGAAGCACGAGGGGCGAACTACAGGTCCCAGAAACCTGTCGACGTGACCAAGCCCACCGGAGGGCGTGTCCCACCTGTGGTTGTCATAGTTTGAAAAAGCGGAGAGATCCGGTTGGCTCCTCTTTCCCACCCAGCTGACATTGCCCAGTGCCCGTGAACAAGGAGCAGGAGCTCCGAAACGCGTAGGGCTGGATTAATAACAAGCGCTGTGAATTCCGGATAACAATTGAAAATAAAGGATGCTGTTTGAAGTTGCAGTCTCCGCCTGTTGCCTAATGTGCGTCCTCACCTGGGGACACCCTCTTGTTGACTTATTTTCAGCCCGTCCCGGCGGAGAGGACTGCACTCCCACTTAATTAAAAGGTGGGCTGCACGCACAGACTATCTGGAGCACACCGCAGGCTGTGAACAATTCATAGAAATAACGGAGACCGGCGCTTGCTTCTCACCAGAGAGTTATGAATTGGGGCATTACAGATGACAGACTGATGGGAAATCCACCAAAGGATTGTACATGCTAGAAGCACAAGGGGCGAACTACAGGTCCCAGAAACTTGTCGACGTGACCAAGCCCACCGGAGGGCGTGTCCCACCTGTGGTTGTCATAGTTTGAAAAAGCGGAGAGATCCGGTTGGCTCCTCTTTTCCACCCGGCTGACATTGCCCAGTGCCCGTGAACAAGGAGCAGGAGCTCCGAAACGCGTAGGGCTGGATTAATAACAAGCGCTGTGAATTCCGGATAACAATTGAAAATAAAGGATGCTGTTTGAAGTTGCAGTCTCCGCCTGTTGCCTCATGTGCGTCCTCACCTGGGGACACCCTCTTGTTGACTTATTTTCGGCCCGTCCCGGCCGAGAGGACTGCATTCCCACTTAATTAAAAGGTGGGCTGCGCGCACAGACTATCTGGAGCACACCGCAGGCTGTCAACAATTCATAGAAATAACGGAGACCGGCGCTTGCTTCTCACCAGAGAGTTATAAATTGGGGCATTACAGATGACAGACTGGTGGGAAATCCACCAAAGGATTGTAAATGCTAGAAGCACGAGGGGCGAACTACAGGTCCCAGAAACCTGTTGACGTGACCAAGCCCACCGGAGGGCGTGTCCCACCTGTGGTTGTCATAGTTTGAAAAAGCAGAGAGATCCGGTTGGCTCCTCTTTCCCACCCAGCTGACATTGCCCAGTGCCTGTGAACAAGGAGCAGGAGCTCCGAAACGCGTAGGGCTGGATTAATAACAAGTGCTCTGAATTCCGGATAACAATTGAAAATAAAGGATGCTGTTTAAAGTTGCGGCCTCCGCCTGTTGCCTCATGTGCGTCCTCACCTGGGGACACCCTCTTGTTGACTTATTTTCGGCCCGTCCCGGCCGAGAGGACTGCACTCCCACTTAATTAAAAGTTGGGCTGCGCGCACAGACTATCTGGAGCACACCACAGGCTGTCAACAATTCATAGAAATAACGGAGACCGGTGTTTGCTTCTCACCAGCGAGTTATGAATTGGGGCATTACAGATGACAGACTGATGGGAAATCCACCAAAGGATTGTAAATGCTAGAAACACGAGGGGCGAACTACAGGTCCAAGAAACCTGTCGACGTGACCAAGCCCACCGGAGGGAGTGTCCCACCTGTGGTTGTCATAGTTTGAAAAAGCGGAGAGATCCGGTTGGCTCCTCTTTCCCACCCAGCTGACATTGCCCAGTGCCTGTGAACAAGGAGCAGGAGCTCCGAAACGCGTAGGGCTGGATTAATAACAAGCGCTGTGAATTCCGGATAACAATTGAAAATAAAGGATGCTGTATGAAGTTGCAGTCTCCGCCTGTTGCCTCATGTGCGTCCTCACCTGGGGACACCCTCTTGTTGACTTATTTTCGGCCCGTCCCGGCCGAGAGGACTGCACACCCACTTAATTAAAAGGTGGGCTGCGCGCACAGACTATCTGGAGCACACCGCAGGCTGTCAACAATTCATAGAAATAACGGAGACCGGCGCTTGCTTCTCACCAGAGAGTTATGAATTGGGGCATTACAGATGACAGACTGATGGGAAATCCACCAAAGGATTGTAAATGCTAGAAGCACGAGGGGCGAACTACAGGTCCCAGAAACCTGTCGACGTGACCAAGCCCACCGGAGGGCGTGTCCCACCTGTGGTTGTCATAGTTTGAAAAAGCGGAGAGATCCGGTTGGCTCCTCTTTCCCACCCAGCTGACATTGCCCAGTGCCCGTGAACAAGGAGCAGGAGCTCCGAAACGCGTAGGGCTGGATTAATAACAAGCGGTGTGAATTCCGGATAACAATTGAAAATAAAGGATGCCGTTTGAAGTTGCAGTCTCCGCCTGTTGCCTCATGTGCGTCCTGACCTGGGGACACCCTCTTGTTGACTTATTTTCGGCCCGTCCCGGCCAAGAGGACTGAACTCCCACTTAATTAAAAGGTGGGCTGCGCGCACAGACTATCTGGAGCACACCGCAGGCTGTCAACAATTTATAGAAATAACGGAGACCGGCGCTTGCTTCTCACCAGAGAGTTATGAATTGGGGCATTACAGATGACAGACTGATGGGAAATCCACCAAAGGATTGTAAATGCTAGAAGCACGAGGGGCGAACTACAGGTCCCAGAAACCTGTCGACATGACCAAGCCCACCGAAGGGCGTGTCCCACCTGTGGTTGTCATAGTTTGAAAAAGCGGAGAGATCCGGTTGGCTCCTCTTTCCCACCCAGCTGACATTGCCCAGTGCCTGTGAACAAGGAGCAGGAGCTCCGAAACGCGTAGGGCTGGATTAATAACAAGCGCTGTGAATTCCGGATAACAATTGAAAATAAAGGATGCTGTATGAAGTTGCAGTCTCCGCCTGTTGCCTCATGTGCGTCCTCACCTGGGGACACCCTCTTGTTGACTTATTTTCGGCCCGTCCCGGCCGAGAGGACTGCACACCCACTTAATTAAAAGGTGGGCTGCGCGCACAGACTATCTGGAGCACACCGCAGGCTGTCAACAATTCATAGAAATAACGGAGACCGGCGCTTGCTTCTCACCAGAGAGTTATGAATTGGGGCATTACAGATGACAGACTGATGGGAAATCCACCAAAGGATTGTAAATGCTAGAAGCACGAGGGGCGAACTACAGGTCCCAGAAACCTGTCGACGTGACCAAGCCCACCGGAGGGCGTGTCCCACCTGTGGTTGTCATAGTTTGAAAAAGCGGAGAGATCCGGTTGGCTCCTCTTTCCCACCCAGCTGACATTGCCCAGTGCCCGTGAACAAGGAGCAGGAGCTCCGAAACGCGTAGGGCTGGATTAATAACAAGCGGTGTGAATTCCGGATAACAATTGAAAATAAAGGATGCCGTTTGAAGTTGCAGTCTCCGCCTGTTGCCTCATGTGCGTCCTCACCTGGGGACACCCTCTTGTTGACTTATTTTCGGCCCGTCCCGGCCAAGAGGACTGAACTCCCACTTAATTAAAAGGTGGGCTGCGCGCACAGACTATCTGGAGCACACCGCAGGCTGTCAACAATTTATAGAAATAACGGAGACCGGCGCTTGCTTCTCACCAGAGAGTTATGAATTGGGGCATTACAGATGACAGACTGATGGGAAATCCACCAAAGGATTGTAAATGCTAGAAGCACGAGGGGCGAACTACAGGTCCCAGAAACCTGTCGACATGACCAAGCCCACCGAAGGGCGTGTCCCACCTGTGGTTGTCATAGTTTGAAAAAGCGGAGAGATCCGGTTGGCTCCTCTTTCCCACCCAGCTGACATTGCCCAGTGCCCGTGAACAAGGAGCAGGAGCTCCGAAACGCGTAGGGCTGGATTAATAACAAGCGCTGTGAATTCCAGATAACAATTGAAAATTAAGGATGCTGTTTGAAGTTGCGGCCTCCGCCTGTTGCCTCATGTGCGTCCTCACCTGGGGACACCCTCTTGTTGACTTATTTTTGGCCCGTCCCGGCCGAGAGGACTGCACTCCCACTTAATTAAAAGTTGGGCTGCGCGCACAGACTATCTGGAGCACACCACAGGCTGTCAACAATTCATAGAAATAACGGAGACCGGTGCTTGCTTCTCACCAGCGAGTTATGAATTGGGGCATTACAGATGACAGACTGATGGGAAATCCACCAAAGGATTGTAAATGCTAGAAGCACGAGGGGCGAACTACAGGTCCAAGAAACCTGTTGACGTGACCAAGCCCACCGGAGGGCGTGTCCCACCTGTGGTTGTCATAGTTTGAAAAAGCGGAGAGATCCGGTTGGCTCCTCTTTCCCACCCAGCTGACATTGCCCAGTGCCTGTGAACAAGGAGCAGGAGCTCCGAAACGCGTAGGGCTGGATTATTAACAAGCGCTGTGAATTCCGGATAACAATTGAAAATAAAGGATGCTGTATGAAGTTGCAGTCTCCGCCTGTTGCCTCATGTGCGTCCTCACCTGGGGACACCCTCTTGTTGACTTATTTTCGGCCCGTCCCGGCCGAGAGGACTGCACTCCCACTTAATTAAAAGGTGGGCTGCGCGCACAGACTATCTGGAGCACACCGCAGGCTGTCAACAATTCATAGAAATAACGGAGACCGGCGCTTGCTTCTCACCAGAGAGTTATGAATTGGGGCATTACAGATGACAGACTGATGGGAAATCCACCAAAGGATTGTAAATGCTAGAAGCACGAGGGGCGAACTACAGGTCCCAGAAACCTGTCGACGTGACCAAGCCCACCGGAGGGCGTGTCCCACCTGTGGTTGTCATAGTTTGAAAAAGCGGAGAGATCCGGTTGGCTCCTCTTTCCCACCCAGCTGACATTGCCCAGTGCCCGTGAACAAGGAGCAGGAGCTCCGAAACGCCCAGGGCTGGATTAATAACAAGCGCTGTGAATTCCGGATAACAATTGAAAATAAAGGATGCTGTTTGAAGTTGCAGTCTCCGCCTGTTGCCTCATGTGCGTCCTCACCTGGGGACACCCTCTTGTTGACTTATTTTCGGCCCGTCCCGGCTGAGAGGACTGCATTCCCACTTAATTAAAAGGTGTGCTGCGTGCACAGACTATCTGGAGCACACCGCAGGCTGTCAACAATTCATAGAAATAACGGAGAACGGCGCTTGCTTCTCACCAGAGAGTTATAAATTGGGGCATTACAGATGACAGACTGATGGGAAATCCACCAAAGGATTGTAAATGCTAGAAGCACGAGGGGCGAACTACAGGTCCCAGAAACCTGTTGACGTGACCAAGCCCACCGGAGGGCGTGTCCCACCTGTGGTTGTCATAGTTTGAAAAAGCAGAGAGATCCGGTTGGCTCCTCTTTCCCACCCAGCTGACATTGCCCAGTGCCTGTGAACAAGGAGCAGGAGCTCCGAAACGCGTAGGGCTGGATTAATAACAAGTGCTGTGAATTCCGGATAACAATTGAAAATAAAGGATGCTGTTTGAAGTTGCAGTCTCCGCCTGTTGCCTCATGTGCTGCCTCACCTGGGGACACCCTCTTGTTGACTTATTTTCGGCCCGTCCCGGCCGAGAGGACTGCACTCCCACTTAATTTAAAGGTGGGCTGCGCGCACAGACTATCTGGAGCACACCGCAGGCTGTCAACAATTCATAGAAATAACGGAGACCGGCGCTTGCTTCTCACCAGAGAGTTATGAATTGGGGCATTACAGATGACAGACTGATGGGAAATCCACCAAAGGATTGTAAATGCTAGAAGCACGAGGGGCGAACTACAGGTCCCAGAAACCTGTCGACGTGACCAAGCCCACCGGAGGGCGTGTCCCACCTGTGGTTGTCATAGTTTGAAAAAGCGGAGAAATCCGGTTGGCTCCTCTTTCCCACCCAGCTGACATTGCCCAGTGCCCGTGAACAAGGAGCAGGAGCTCCGAAACGCGTAGGGCTGGATTAATAACAAGCGCTGTGAATTCCGGATAACAATTGAAAATTAAGGATGCTGTTTGAAGTTGCGGCCTCCGCCTGTTGCCTCATGTGCGTCCTCACCTGGGGACACCCTCTTGTTGACTTATTTTCGGCCCGTCCCGGCCGAGAGGACTGCACTCCCACTTAATTAAAAGTTGGGCTGCGCGCACAGACTATATGGAGCACACCACAGGCTGTCAACAATTCATTGAAATAACGGAGACCGGTGCTTGCTTCTCACCAGCGAGTTATGAATTGGGGTATTACAGATGACAGACTGATGGGAAATCCACCAAAGGATTGTAAATGCTAGAAGCACGAGGGGCGAACTACAGGTCCCAGAAACCTGTCGACGTGACCAAGCCCACCGGAGGGCGTGTCCCACCTGTGGTTGTCATAGTTTGAAAAAGCGGAGAGATCCGGTTGGCTCCTCTTTCCCACCCAGCTGACATTGCCCAGTGCCTGTGAACAAGGAGCAGGAGCTCCGAAACGCGTAGGGCTGGATTAATAACAAGCGCTGTGAATTCCGGATAACAATTGAAAATAAAGGATGCTGTATGAAGTTGCAGTCTCCGCCTGTTGCCTCATGTGCGTCCTCACTGGGACACCCTCTTGTTGACTTATTTTCGGCCCGTCCTGGCCGAGAGGACTGCACTCCCACTTAATTAAAAGGTGGGCTGCGCGCACAGACTATCTGGAGCACACCGCAGGCTGTCAACAATTCATAGAAATAACGGAGACCGGCGCTTGCTTCTCACCAGAGAGTTATGAATTGGGGCATTACAGATGACAGACTGATGGGAAATCCACCAAAGGATTGTAAATGCTAGAAGCACGAGGGGCGAACTACAGGTCCCAGAAACCTGTCGACGTGACCAAGCCCACCGGAGGGCGTGTCCCACCTGTGGTTGTCATAGTTTGAAAAAGCGGAGAGATCCGGTTGGCTCCACTTTCCCACCCAGCTGACATTGCCCAGTGCCCGTGAACAAGGAGCAGGAGCTCCGAAACGCGTAGGCCTGGATTAATAACAAGCGCTGTGAATTCCGGATAACAATTGAAAATAAAGGATGCTGTTTGAAGTTGCAGTCTCCGCTTGTTGCCTAATGTGCGTCCTCACCTGGGGACACCCTCTTGTTGACTTATTTTCGGCCCGTCCCGGCGGAGAGGACTGCACTCCCACTTAATTAAAAGGTGGGCTGCACGCACAGACTATCTGGAGCACACCGCAGGCTGTCAACAATTCATAGAAATAACGGAGACCGGCGCTTGCTTCTCACCAGAGAGTTATGAATTGGGGCATTACAGATGACAGACTGATGGGAAATCCACCAAAGGATTGTACATGCTAGAAGCACGAGGGGCGAACTACAGGTCCCAGAAACTTGTCGACGTGACCAAGCCCACCGGAGGGCGTGTCCCACCTGTGGTTGTCATAGTTTGAAAAAGCGGAGAGATCCGGTTGGCTCCTCTTTTCCACCCGGCTGACATTGCCCAGTGCCCGTGAACAAGGAGCAGGAGCTCCAAAACGCGTAGGGCTGGATTAATAACAAGCGCTGTGAATTCCAGATAACAATTGAAAATAAAGGATGCTGTTTGAAGTTGCAGTCTCCGCCTGTTGCCTCATGTGCGTCCTCACCTGGGGACACCCTCTTGTTGACTTATTTTCGGCCCGTCCCGGCCGAAAGGACTGCATTCCCACTTAATTCAAAGGTGGGCTGCGCACACAGACTATCTGGAGCACACCGCAGGCTGTCAACAATTCATAGAAATAACGGAGACCGGCGCTTGCTTCTCACCAGAGAGTTATAAATTGGGGCATTACAGATGACAGACTGATGGGAAATCCACCAAAGGATTGTAAATGCTAGAAGCACGAGGGGCGAACTACAGGTCCCAGAAACCTGTCGACGTGACCAAGCCCACCGGAGGGCGTGTCCCACCTGTGGTTGTCATAGTTTGAAAAAGCAGAGAGATCTGGTTGGCTCCTCTTTCCCACCCAGCTGACATTGCCCAGTGCCTGTGAACAAGGAGCAGGAGCTCCGAAACGCGTAGGGCTGGATTAATAACAAGTGCTGTGAATTCCGGATAACAATTGAAAATAAAGGATGCTGTTTGAAGTTGCAGTCTCCGCCTGTTGCCTCATGTGCTGCCTCACCTGGGGACACCCTCTTGTTGACTTATTTTCGGCCCGTCCCGGCCGAGAGGACTGCACTCCCACTTAATTAAAAGGTGGGCTGCGCGCACAGACTATCTGGAGCACACCGCAGGCTGTCAACAATTCATAGAAATAACGGAGACCGGCGCTTGCTTCTCACCAGAGAGTTATGAATTGGGGCCTTGCAGATGAAAGACTGATGGGAAATCCACCAAAGGATTGTAAATGCTAGAAGCACGAGGGGCGAACTACAGGTCCCAGAAACTTGCCGACATGACCAAGCCCACCGGAGGGCGTGTCCCACCTGTGGTTGTCATAGTTTGAAAAAGCGGAGAGATCCGGTTGGCTCCTCTTTCCCACCCAGCTGACATTGCCCAGTGCCCGTGAACAAGGAGCAGGAGCTCCGAAACGCCCAGGGCTGGATTAATAACAAGCGCTGTGAATTCCGGATAACAATTGAAAATAAAGGATGCTGTTTGAAGTTGCAGTCTCCGCCTGTTGCCTCATGTGCGTCCTCACCTGGGGACACCCTCTTGTTGACTTATTTTCGGCCCGTCCCGGCCGAGAGGACTGCATTCCCACTTAATTAAAAGGTGTGCTGCGTGCAAAGACTATCTGGAGCACACCGCAGGCTGTCAACAATTCATAGAAATAACGGAGAACGGCGCTTGCTTCTCACCAGAGAGTTATAAATTGGGGCATTACAGATGACAGACTGATGGGAAATCCACCAAAGGATTGTAAATGCTAGAAGCACGAGGGGCGAACTACAGGTCCCAGAAACCTGTTGACGTGACCAAGCCCACCGGAGGGCGTGTCCCACCTGTGGTTGTCATAGTTTGAAAAAGCAGAGAGATCCGGTTGGCTCCTCTTTCCCACCCAGCTGACATTGCCCAGTGCCTGTGAACAAGGAGCAGGAGCTCCGAAACGCGTAGGGCTGGATTAATAACAAGTGCTGTGAATTCCGGATAACAATTGAAAATAAAGGATGCTGTTTGAAGTTGCAGTCTCCGCCTGTTGCCTCATGTGCTGCCTCACCTGGGGACACCCTCTTGTTGACTTATTTTCGGCCCGTCCCGGCCGAGAGGACTGCACTCCCACTTAATTAAAAGGTGGGCTGCGCGCACAGACTATCTGGAGCACACCGCAGGCTGTCAACCATTCATAGAAATAACGGAGACCGGCGCTTGCTTCTCACCAGAGAGTTATGAATTGGGGCATTACAGATGACAGACTGATGGGAAATCCACCAAAGGATTGTAAATGCTAGAAGCACGAGGGGCGAACTACAGGTCCCAGAAACTTGTCGACGTGACCAAGCCCACCGGAGGGCGTGTCCCACCTGTGGTTGTCATAGTTTGAAAAAGCGGAGAGATCCGGTTGGCTCCTCTTTCCCACCCAGCTGACGTTGCCCAGTGCCCGTGAACAAGGAGCAGGAGCTCCGAAACGCGTAGGGCTGGATTAATAACAAGCACTGTGAATTCCGGATAACAATTGAAAATAAAGGATGCTGTTTGAAGTTGCAGTCTCCGCCTGTTGCCTCATGTGCGTCCTCACCTGGGGACACCCTCTTGTTGACTTATTTTTGGCCCGTCCCGGCCGAGAGGACTGCACTCCCACTTAATTAAAAGGTGGGCTGCGCGCACAGACTATCTGGAGCACACCGCAGGCTGTCAACAATTCATAGAAATAACGGAGACCGGCGCTTGCTTCTCACCAGAGAGTTATGAATTGGGGCATTACAGATGACAGACTGATGGGAAATCCACCAAAGGATTGTAAATGCTAGAAGCACGAGGGGCGAAGGAGTAGTTTCTGTCCTGTAACTCCAGTTCTGTAGTAGGGGTATCTCTGTTATAGTCATAATCTAGTGAATAGTCCCGCCCATGTGCGTGGACCCCGGAGCAATCAAAAATAATCTCTTACAGTGTCAAAAAATGCAGAAAATGCATAGACACTTAAGAGAGAATTTAAAGACAGATAATGCAGCCAAAAGGCTACACTGTCCAGTACTTCAACTAGAAATTCCACCATAAAATCCACAAAACAGCAAAGCCTGTACAGATTTCCCTTGCTTAACAGCAAAATCCCTCAGGAATGATAGAGAGAAGAACCTGGACAGACAAGCCCCATAGGCTGCCATTATGTGGCTTAATCAGGATACTGCGCCTTTAAGGAACCTTCCAGAACCTTCTCTCAGTATCCCAGAATGCATAGCAGGTCCAACTTAGCCTCAGTTCTTTTCGAAGGCGTAGAAAACGCCAGACCTGTAGCATTATGATCATGAACAACACTCCACCGGGGAGGCGGGAGGGCGCTTATGACTATAACAGAGATACCCCTACTACAGAACTGGAGTTACAGGACAGAAACTACTCCTTCTGTAGTAGGGGATCTCTGTGTATAGTCATAATCTAGTGAATAGAATGGCAAGCCCATCCCCACACCAAGCGGCGGTGGAGAGTAAAATAACGCCACTACTGTGCGAACAGATTCCGCAGCGAAGCCTGCCCAACCTGAGCGTCTGCCCTGGCATCAGAGTCCAGGCAGTAATGCTTAGCAAAGGTATGGACCGACTTCCAAGTGGCCGCCTTGCAGATCTCTGCAATGGGAACATTACGGAGCATAGCTGTCGTAGCAGCCTTGCCCCTGGTGGAATGAGCCTTAGGTTTGCCCCCTAAGGACTTATTAGCTTTGCAGTAACACAACTGAATGCAGGACACAATCCACCTCGAGATGGACTGTTTAGAGGTAGCAAGACCCGTCCTGACTGAGCCATAATTGATGAACAATTGGTCTGACCTACGAATATCTTTAGTCTTATCAAGATAAAACTTCAGCACCCTCCGCACATCCAGGGAATGTAAAGACCTTTCCGCTGGAGAGGAAGGGTTCTGAAAGAACGTAGGCAAAGTGATAGTCTGATTGATATGAAAATCAGAAACAACCTTGGGAAGAAACTTAGGGTGAGTACGCATAACAACTTTAGCATTATGAAATACAGTATAAGGTTCTTGGCAACACAATGCCTGAATCTCACTCACCCTGCGGGCCGATGTAATGGCCACGAGGAACGCCGCCTTCCAGGACAGGTGCTGCAACGAAGCCTTATGGATGGGTTCAAAAGGCTCCTTCATCAACCTGGACAGCACCACATTCAAGTCCCATGAAGGCGAAGGAAGCCTGACAGGAGGGAACACTTTCTTCAAGCCTTCCAAAAAATCTTTGATCACAGGGATCTGGAAAAAGGAAGTCTGTGAAGGTCCTTTCCTGTAGGCAGTCAAAGCAGCCAGATGAACCTTAATGGAATGGACATTAAGGCCCGACTGCGCCAGATGAAGCAGATATGGAAGGATGACATCCTCCTTGCATGACGTAGGGTCATAGTTCTTAGACTTGCACCAGATGCAAAACCTCTTCCACTTGTAAGCATAGGAAGTCCTAGTGGAAGGTCGCTTAGCCTCCTTCAGTATGCCCATACAATCCTCTGGAAGATTCAGATGGCCATATTGTACTATTTCAGGAGCCATGCCGCCAAACTCAAAGACGAGAGGTTGGGGTGCACCATCCGCCCCCCGAACTTCGTGAGAAGGTCCGGCCTGCACGGCAGCTTCATGTGAGGAAGGAGAGATCGGTGAAGTAGGTCCGTGAACCACCACTGTCTGGGCCATTCCGGGGCAATCAGAATCATCTTCGCCCTGGAGTGAGACAACTTGATGAGAACCGCCGGAATCAGGGGAATTGGTGGAAAAGCGTACAGAAAGCTGTTCGACCAGTTGATCCATAACGCGTTCCCCAGCGTCCCTGGCTGGTAGTACCTGGAGGCGAAGCCTCGGCATTTGCTGTTTTCGGCGGTGGCGAACAGATCTACGTCTGGAGTTCCCCACCTTGCGAAGACTTCTCCCAGTACTTCGTCGTTTATGACCCATTCGTGGTTTTCCTGCACGATTCTGCTCAGTTCGTCTGCCTGAACATTCTGCACACCTGGCAGATGGGTAGCCGTAATCGACAGTCCTCGAGCCAGAAGCCAGTGCCAGATCGCCTGCGCCTCCTGCGACAGAGTGCGCGATCTCGAGCCCCCCTGCTTGTTGAGGTAATACATCGTCGTCGTGTTGTCCGTCTGAACAAGCAGAGAGTTGGTCTGAAAGGACGGATGAAAGGCCTTCAGTGCCAAGTGAACAGCTCTCAGTTCCAGGAAATTGATGTGGTACGTGGACTCCGTCGGGGACCACGTCCCTTGAATTTGCAGGTCTCCGGAATGCGCCCCCCAACCTTGGAGAGACGCATCCGTCACGATGGTCTGCGTGGGAATGTCCTTGTGGAAGGGAACGCCTCTGAGGAGATTCTCCTTTGAGCACCACCACTTCAGAGACTGAAGAGCATGTAGAGACAGTCGTATCCTGTCGTCCCAAGAACCTCTCCTCTGGTCCCACTGATCCTCCAAGCACTCCTGCAGAGGTCTCATCTGTAGCCGTGCGTGAGGAGTGAGAAAGATGCAAGAGGCCATCGATCCCAGTAGAGAAGACACCGTCCTCACAGTCGTAGACGGAGTGTCCATGAGAGCCTGAGCCTTCCGAACGAGTGAGAAACGTCGCTCTTCCGAAGGAGACACGCTTGCTGACAGCGTATTGATGGAGGCCCCCAAGTACTGGATGCACTGCACCGGAATCGGGACCGACTTGGACATGTTGATGTGCAACCCCAGCTTGTTCAAGAGAACGCACGTCTTCTGGAAGTGTGCTTGAGCTTCCGAGAAGGAGGAGGCTTTGATCAACCAATCGTCCAGGTACGGGTAGACAAACACCTTGTTCTTCCTCAGGTGCGCCGCTACCACTGCCATACATTTTGAGAATGTCCTGGGTGCAGACTTCAGTCCGAAGGGTAGCACCGTGTACTGATAGTGATTGGTGCCGACTTGAAAGCGCAGAAATTTTCTGTGTTTGCATGCAATGGGCACGTGGAAGTATGCGTCCTGTAGATCTATGGCACACATCCAGTCTCCTCGTTGCAGCTGAGGGTAGATCTGATGCAACGACAGCATGCGAAACTTTTCTCTGCGAATCCACTTGTTTGCCTGCCGCAAATCCAGAATGGGCCTGAACTCGTTTTTGTCCTTCTTGCGGACAAGAAAGAACCGAGAGTACAGACCTCTTCCTCTTTGAGACAGAGGCACGTCTTCGATCGCCCTTTTCCTTAGCAGAACGTCCGCCTCCGCCTGAAGCTCGTGCAGTTGATACTGCGAGCTGACGGGAGGAATCGATGGAGGAGGGCTGGTGAAACGTAGACTGTATCCATTGCAAACAATATTCAGCACCCACTTGTCCTGAGTAATTTTTCTCCACTCTGCCAGAAAAAATTGAACGCTTCCCCCCACCGGAGCGGGTAACGGACGAGGGGGAAGTAACAGCTCAGGGACGGGACCCGGCCGGGCCCTTGGTCGCGGTAGAGGACTGTTGACGACCTCTACCACCCTGTCGCTTCTGGAAGGGCCGCCTGTACTGCTGCTGCTGCTGCTGCTGTTGATGTTGTCCAGCAGACTGCCCCCTTCCACGACCCTGCGACCCAAACCGACGTTGGTACTGTCGGAAGGGTTTCTTTTCCTTGGGCTTCTCCAAGCCCACTGCCGTCAGGGTCTCCGCTTCGGCCTTCATCCTGGCCATCTCATCATCCGCGTGTTTCCCGAAGAGGGTACCTCCGGAAAACGGGAGATTCGCCACGCGTTGCTGTGCTTCCGGTTTCAATGACGTCAACCTGAGCCAAGCATGGCGTCTCTGGTGAATCCCGTGGCAATATCCGTGCGCGGACAGCAATGATATGTCCGCCGCGGCGCCGATGGCCTGATTAGAGACCAGCATCCCCTCCTTGACGATCTCCACAAAGTCCTCCTTGCGGTCTCGAGGGACGAGGTCTGCGAACTGCTCCATCGAGTCCCACAGGGACCGGTCGTAACGTCCCAGCAAAGCCGAGTCACTGGCGGCCTTCATGGACGAGGCGGATGTCCCACACGCCTTGCGACCAGCAGAATCGATCCACCGGCTCTCCTTGTCCGGAGGCACCGTGGACGCAGGGGAGGTGGCATGAAGCTTCCGAGCAGCAGTCACGATGACTGAATCCGGTACCGGGTCCTTCCTCAAGAAGGCTGGGTCTGAGTCCGGAGCCCTGTACTTTTTGAGGATCCTGGAAGGCACAGATTTCACCGTTGCCGGCGTCAGGAATAGCTGTTCGGCGGGCTCAAGGAGCCCCGGCACCAGAGGTAACAGTGGGCGAGACAAGTGCCTTTTGTGTAAAGTCTCAAATATCACCGAGGTAGAAGCCGTAGGTGCTTCAACCTCAATGCCCAACTTCGCCGCACCACGCAGGAGAACCTCCTGAAATGTGCTAATATCGTCTATCGGAGACACCCTAGTCTCCGGCGAATCGGACAGCGTGGGCGAGTAGGAACGGGTCCCAGATGGAGAACGCGACCTGGACCGACGTCTCTTGTGATGACGCCTGGATCGTGAGGAAGATCCACGGCCACTCCTTGATCTGTCCCGTCTCCCCGAGCGAGACCTCGACCTCTTGGGCCTCGGACGCTCCTTCGGCCTCCCAGGGTCAGGAGCTCTAGGCTTCTTAGGAGTCTTCTTCGGAGGCGTCGGGAACTTAGGCATCGACACCGCCCTCGGTGGGATCGGGGGTGGAGGAGCAACCGGACGCGGGTCCCGCGGAGCCGGCTTCGGAGGCGGGGTAGGGGCCTTCGGAGGAGGACCCTTCGGCATAGCAGGCCGCGGAGGAGGTGTAGACGGCTTCATCGGAGTATCCACCCCGGAATGCGCCGGTCCCGGCGAGCCACCATCTCTTCCAGAGCGTGGGGAGCCCCCCACAGTCCTGGGCCTGTCCTTAGGACCTCCAGACGCTGAAGACCGGTGTCCAGACGACGACCGATGTCCCCTCGACGTCGAACGGTCCTTCGGCGTCGACCGAATCACACTTCTCGACGTCGAACCGTGTCTCCGTCTCGACGTCGACCCCGACCAGATCGACGAGCCACGAAACCTCGACGACGGGCGATGGTGCCTCGACGGCGACCTCGACCTCTTCGCCGGCCTCGACGTCGACTTCTTGGATCGCTTCGACGTCGACCTCCTCGACGTCGACCTCTCTGACCTTCTCGACGTCGATCTCCTTGACCGTCTCGACGTCGGTCTTTTGGAATGCTTCGACGTCGACCTCTTCGGCGCCGGAGACGCCTTCCGTCTCGACGGCGACCTCGACGACGAGGATCCCCTCGACGACGATGTCCTCGACGGCGACCGGCGGTGTCGCCTCGACGGCGAGCGCCGACGCCGGGCCCTCCGATGTCGACCACTCGACGCCGACAGCGACGACGAGGATATCGACACCGGCTTCGACGGCGGCCGGAACACGTTCCTCGACGTCGACGGGCGACGTTTTCTCGACCCAGAGCCCTGGGGACACCTGGAACTGGCCGTTGACCGTCCCCTCGACGTCGTGGTCAGCGCAACTGACCCAGACGGAGACCTTGGGCGAGGGCTGGTCTTCCTGCCCCTGGGGAGCCCCCCAGAGGCCTCAGCATGGGTAGAAGGAGCCCCTCCTGACCCACCTCGTGCCTTCAGCTTTCTCTCCTCAAGACCCTGAAGCCTGATTTTCTTCCTCTCCTTCAGGGTTCTCCCAGAGAAGCTTCTGCAGATCACACACTCCTCAGGGATGTGGGAAGAGGGAAGGCAGAGAATACAGACCTCATGGGAGTCTGACCTGGCCTTCTTTCTTGAGCACTCAGGGCATTTATCGAATAATGCAGGCATTATGGACAAACAAAGAGTGCAGAAACACAGAAAGAAAGTCACCAAAGTACTTTAAAAGTACCAAAAATCGAATTCAGTGTAAAAACACCAACAAAACCCTTGAAAAGGGAGAGCTCAATGCTCCAGGGTCCTGCTTGCAGGAGCCGGAAAAAAGAACTGAGGCTAAGTTGGACCTGCTATGCATTCTGGGATACTGAGAGAAGGTTCTGGAAGGTTCCTTAAAGGCGCAGTATCCTGATTAAGCCACATAATGGCAGCCTATGGGGCTTGTCTGTCCAGGTTCTTCTCTCTATCATTCCTGAGGGATTTTGCTGTTAAGCAAGGGAAATCTGTACAGGCTTTGCTGTTTTGTGGATTTTATGGTGGAATTTCTAGTTGAAGTACTGGACAGTGTAGCCTTTTGGCTGCATTATCTGTCTTTAAATTCTCTCTTAAGTGTCTATGCATTTTCTGCATTTTTTGACACTGTAAGAGATTATTTTTGATTGCTCCGGGGTCCACGCACATGGGCGGGACTATTCACTAGATTATGACTATACACAGAGATCCCCTACTACAGAACTACAGGTCCCAGAAACCTGTCGACGTGACCAAGCCCACCGGAGGGCGTGTCCCACCTGTGGTTGTCATAGTTTGAAAAAGCGGAGAGATCCGGTTGGCTCCTCTTTCCCACCCGGCCGACATTGCCCAGTGCCCGTGAACAAGGAGCAGGAGCTCCGAAACGCGTAGGGCTGGATTAATAACAAGCGCTGTGAATTCCGGATAATAATTGAAAATAAAGGATGCTGTTTGAAGTTGCAGTCTCCGCCTGTTGCCTCATGTGCGTCCTCACCTGGGGACACCCTCTTGTTGACTTATTTTCGGCCCGTCCCGGCCGAGAGGACTGCACTCCCACTTAATTAAAAGGTGGGCTGCGCGCACAGACTATCTGGAGCACACCGCAGGCTGTCAACAATTCATAGAAATAACGGAGACCGGCGCTTGCTTCTCACCAGAGAGTTATGAATTGGGGCATTACAGATGACAGACTGATGGGAAATCCACCAAAGGATTGTAAATGCTAGAAGCACGAGGGGCGAACTACAGGTCCCAGAAACCTGTAGACGTGACCAAGCCCACCGGAGGGCGTGTCCCACCTGTGGTTGTCATAGTTTGAAAAAGCGGAGAGATCCGGTTGGCTCCTCTTTCCCACCCGGCCGACATTGCCCAGTGCCCCTGAACAAGGAGCAGGAGCTCCGAAACGCGTAGGGCTGGATTAATAACAAGCGCTGTGAATTCCGGATAACAATTGAAAAGGATGCTGTATGAAGTTGCAGTCTCCGCCTGTTGCCTCATGTGCGTCCTCACCTGGGGACACCCTCTTGTTGACTTATTTTCGGCCCGTCCCGGCCGAGAGGACTGCACTCCCACTTAATTAAAAGGTGGGCTGCGCGCACAGACTATCTGGAGCACACCGCAGGCTGTCAACAATTCATAGAAATAACGGAGACCGGCGCTTGCTTCTCACCAGAGAGTTATGAATTGGGGCATTACAGATGACAGACTGATGGGAAATCCACCAAAGGATTGTAAATGCTAGAAGCACGAGGGGCGAACTACAGGTCCCAGAAACCTGTCGACGTGACCAAGCCCACCGGAGGGCGTGTCCCACCTGTGGTTGTCATAGTTTGAAAAAGCAGAGAGATCCGGTTGGCTCCTCTTTCCCACCCAGCTGACATTGCCCAGTGCCCGTGAACAAGGAGCAGGAGCTCCGAAACGCGTAGGGCTGGATTAATAACAAGCGCTGTGAATTCCGGATAACAATTGAAAATAAAGGATGCTGTTTGAAGTTGCAGTCTCCGCCTGTTGCCTCATGTGCGTCCTCACCTGGGGACACCCTCTTGTTGACTTATTTTCGGCCCGTCCCGGCCGAGAGGACTGCACTCCCACTTAATTAAAAGGTGGGCTGCGCGCACAGACTATCTGGAGCACACCGCAGGCTGTCAACCATTCATAGAAATAACGGAGACCGGCGCTTGCTTCTCACCAGAGAGTTATGAATTGGGGCATTACAGATGACAGACTGATGGGAAATCCACCAAAGGATTGTAAATGCTAGAAGCACGAGGGGCGAACTACAGGTCCCAGAAACTTGTCGACGTGACCAAGCCCACCGGAGGGCGTGTCCCACCTGTGGTTGTCATAGTTTGAAAAAGCGGAGAGATCCGGTTGGCTCCTCTTTCCCACCCAGCTGACGTTGCCCAGTGCCCGTGAACAAGGAGCAGGAGCTCCGAAACGCGTAGGGCTGGATTAATAACAAGCACTGTGAATTCCGGATAACAATTGAAAATAAAGGATGCTGTTTGAAGTTGCAGTCTCCGCCTGTTGCCTCATGTGCGTCCTCACCTGGGGACACCCTCTTGTTGACTTATTTTCGGCCCGTCCCGGCCGAGAGGACTGCACTCCCACTTAATTAAAAGGTGGGCTGCGCGCACAGACTATCTGGAGCACACCGCAGGCTGTCAACAATTCATAGAAATAACGGAGACCGGCGCTTGCTTCTCACCAGAGAGTTATGAATTGGGGCATTACAGATGACAGACTGATGGGAAATCCACCAAAGGATTGTAAATGCTAGAAGCACGAGGGGCGAACTACAGGTCCCAGAAACCTGTCGACGTGACCAAGCCCACCGGAGGGCGTGTCCCACCTGTGGTTGTCATAGTTTGAAAAAGCAGAGAGATCCGGTTGGCTCCTCTTTCCCACCCGGCCGACATTGCCCAGTGCCCGTGAACAAGGAGCAGGAGCTCCGAAACGCGTAGGGCTGGATTAATAACAAGCGCTGTGAATTCCGGATAATAATTGAAAATAAAGGATGCTGTTTGAAGTTGCAGTCTCCGCCTGTTGCCTCATGTGCGTCCTCACCTGGAGACACCCTCTTGTTGACTTATTTTCGGCCCGTCCCGGCCGAGAGGACTGCACTCCCACTTAATTAAAAGGTGGGCTGCGCGCACAGACTATCTGGAGCACACCGCAGGCTGTCAACAATTCATCGAAATAACGGAGACTGGCGCTTGCTTCTCACCAGAGAGTTATGATTTGGGGCATTACAGATGACAGACTGATGGGAAATCCACCAAAGGATTGTAAATGCTAGAAGCACGAGGGGCGAACTACAGGTCCCAGAAACTTGTCGACGTGACCAAGCCCACCGAAGGGCGTGTCCCACCTGTGGTTGTCATAGTTTGAAAAAGCGGAGAGATCCGGTTGGCTCCTCTTTCCCACCCAGCTGACATTGCCCAGCGCCCGTGAACAAGGAGCAGGAGCTCCGAAACGCGTAGGGCTGGATTAATAACAAGCGCTGTGAATTCCGGATAACAATTGAAAATAAAGGATGGTGTTTGAAGTTGCAGTCTCCGCCTGTTGCCTCATGTGCGTCCTCACCTGGGGACACCCTCTTGTTGACTTATTTTTGGCCGGTCCCGGCCGAGAGGACTGCACTCCCACTTAATTAAAAGGTGGGCTGCGCGCACAGACTATCTGGAGCACACCGCAGGCTGTCAACAATTCATAGAAATAACGGAGACCGGCGCTTGCTTCTCACCAGAGAGTTATGAATTGGGGCATTACAGATGACAGACTGATGGGAAATCCACCAAAGGATTGTAAATGCTAGAAGCACGAGGGGCGAACTACAGGTTCCAGAAACCTGTCGACGTGACCAAGCCCACCGGAGGGCGTGTCCCACCTGTGGTTGTCATAGTTTGAAAAAGCGGAGAGATCCGGTTGGCTCCTCTTTCCCACCCAGCTGACATTGCCCAGTGCCCGTGAACAAGGAGCAGGAGCTCCGAAACGCGTAGGGCTGGATTAATAACAAGCGCTGTGAATTCCGGATAATAATTGAAAATAAAGGATGCTGTTTGAAGTTGCAGTCTCCGCCTGTTGCCTCATGTGCGTCCTCACCTGGGGACACCCTCTTGTTGACTTATTTTCGGCCCGTCCCGGCCGAGAGGACTGCACTCCCACTTAATTAAAAGGTGGGCTGCGCGCACAGACTATCTGGAGCACACCGCAGGCTGTCAACAATTCATCGAAATAACGGAGACTGGCGCTTGCTTCTCACCAGAGAGTTATGAATTGGGGCATTACAGATGACAGACTGATGGGAAATCCACCAAAGGATTGTAAATGCTAGAAGCACGAGGGGCGAACTACAGGTCCCAGAAACTTGTCGACGTGACCAAGCCCACCGGAGGGCGTGTCCCACCTGTGGTTGTCATAGTTTGAAAAAGCGGAGAGATCCGGTTGGCTCCTCTTTCCCACCCAGCTGACATTGCCCAGTGCCCGTGAACAAGGAGCAGGAGTTCCGAAATGCGTAGGGCTGGATTAATAACAAGCGCTGTGAATTCCGGATAACAATTGAAAATAAAGGATGCTGTTTGAAGTTGCAGTCTCCGCCTGTTGCCTCATGTGCGTCCTCACCTGGGGACACCCTCTTGTTGACTTATTTTTGGCCGGTCCCGGCCGAGAGGACTGCACTCCCACTTAATTAAAAGGTGGGCTGCGCGCACAGACTATCTGGAGCACACCGCAGGCTGTCAACAATTCATAGAAATAACGGAGACCGGCGCTTGCTTCTCACCAGAGAGTTATGAATTGGGGCATTACAGATGACAGACTGATGGGAAATCCACCAAAGGATTGTAAATGCTAGAAGCACGAGGGGCGAACTACAGGTCCCAGAAACCTGTCGACGTGACCATGCCCACCGGAGGGCGTGTCCCACCTGTGGTTGTCATAGTTTGAAAAAGCGGAGAGATCCGGTTGGCTCCTCTTTCCCACCCGGCCGACATTGCCCAGTGCCCGTGAACAAGGAGCAGGAGCTCCGAAACGCGTAGGGCTGGATTAATAACAAGCGCTGTGAATTCCGGATAATAATTGAAAATAAAGGATGCTGTTTGAAGTTGCAGTCTCCGCCTGTTGCCTCATGTGCGTCCTCACCTGGGGACACCCTCTTGTTGACTTATTTTCGGCCCGTCCCGGCTGAGAGGACTGCATTCCCACTTAATTAAAAGGTGTGCTGCGTGCACAGACTATCTGGAGCACACCGCAGGCTGTCAACAATTCATAGAAATAACGGAGAACGGCGCTTGCTTCTCACCAGAGAGTTATAAATTGGGGCATTACAGATGACAGACGGATGGGAAATCCACCAAAGGATTGTAAATGCTAGAAGCACGAGGGGCGAACTACAGGTCCCAGAAACCTGTTGACGTGACCAAGCCCACCGGAGGGCGTGTCCCACCTGTGGTTGTCATAGTTTGAAAAAGCAGAGAGATCCGGTTGGCTCCTCTTTCCCACCCAGCTGACATTGCCCAGTGCCTGTGAACAAGGAGCAGGAGCTCCGAAACGCGTAGGGCTGGATTAATAACAAGTGCTGTGAATTCCGGATAACAATTGAAAATAAAGGATGCTGTTTGAAGTTGCAGTCTCCGCCTGTTGCCTCATGTGCTGCCTCACCTGGGGACACCCTCTTGTTGACTTATTTTCGGCCCGTCCCGGCCGAGAGGACTGCACTCCCACTTAATTAAAAGGTGGGCTGCGCGCACAGACTATCTGGAGCACACCGCAGGCTGTCAACAATTCATAGAAATAACGGAGACCGGCGCTTGCTTCTCACCAGAGAGTTATGAATTGGGGCATTACAGATGACAGACTGATGGGAAATCCACCAAAGGATTGTAAATGCTAGAAGCACGAGGGGCGAACTACAGGTCCCAGAAACCTGTCGACGTGACCAAGCCCACCGGAGGGCGTGTCCCACCTGTGGTTGTCATAGTTTGAAAAAGCGGAGAGATCCGGTTGGCTCCTCTTTCCCACCCAGCTGACATTGCCCAGTGCCCGTGAACAAGGAGCAGGAGCTCCGAAACGCGTAGGGCTGGATTAATAACAAGCGCTGTGAATTCCGGATAACAATTGAAAATAAAGGATGGTGTTTGAAGTTGCAGTCTCCGCCTGTTGCCTCATGTGCGTCCTCACCTGGGGACACCCTCTTGTTGACTTATTTTTGGCCGGTCCCGGCCGAGAGGACTGCACTCCCACTTAATTAAAAGGTGGGCTGCGTGCACAGACTATCTGGAGCACACCGCAGGCTGTCAACAATTCATAGAAATAACGGAGACCGGCGCTTGCTTCTCACCAGAGAGTTATGAATTGGGGCATTACAGATGACAGACTGATGGGAAATCCACCAAAGGATTGTAAATGCTAGAAGCACGAGGGGCGAACTACAGGTTCCAGAAACCTGTCGACGTGACCAAGCCCACCGGAGGGCGTGTCCCACCTGTGGTTGTCATAGTTTGAAAAAGCGGAGAGATCCGGTTGGCTCCTCTTTCCCACCCAGCTGACATTGCCCAGTGCCCGTGAACAAGGAGCAGGAGCTCCGAAACGCGTAGGGCTGGATTAATAACAAGCGCTGTGAATTCCGGATAATAATTGAAAATAAAGGATGCTGTTTGAAGTTGCAGTCTCCGCCTGTTGCCTCATGTGCGTCCTCACCTGGGGACACCCTCTTGTTGACTTATTTTCGGCCCGTCCCGGCCGAGAGGACTGCACTCCCACTTAATTAAAAGGTGGGCTGCGCGCACAGACTATCTGGAGCACACCGCAGGCTGTCAACAATTCATCGAAATAACGGAGACTGGCGCTTGCTTCTCACCAGAGAGTTATGAATTGGGGCATTACAGATGACAGACTGATGGGAAATCCACCAAAGGATTGTAAATGCTAGAAGCACGAGGGGCGAACTACAGGTCCCAGAAACTTGTCGACGTGACCAAGCCCACCGGAGGGCGTGTCCCACCTGTGGTTGTCATAGTTTGAAAAAGCGGAGAGATCCGGTTGGCTCCTCTTTCCCACCCAGCTGACATTGCCCAGTGCCCGTGAACAAGGAGCAGGAGTTCCGAAATGCGTAGGGCTGGATTAATAACAAGCGCTGTGAATTCCGGATAACAATTGAAAATAAAGGATGCTGTTTGAAGTTGCAGTCTCCGCCTGTTGCCTCATGTGCGTCCTCACCTGGGGACACCCTCTTGTTGACTTATTTTTGGCCGGTCCCGGCCGAGAGGACTGCACTCCCACTTAATTAAAAGGTGGGCTGCGCGCACAGACTATCTGGAGCACACCGCAGGCTGTCAACAATTCATAGAAATAACGGAGACCGGCGCTTGCTTCTCACCAGAGAGTTATGAATTGGGGCATTACAGATGACAGACTGATGGGAAATCCACCAAAGGATTGTAAATGCTAGAAGCACGAGGGGCGAACTACAGGTCCCAGAAACCTGTCGACGTGACCATGCCCACCGGAGGGCGTGTCCCACCTGTGGTTGTCATAGTTTGAAAAAGCGGAGAGATCCGGTTGGCTCCTCTTTCCCACCCGGCCGACATTGCCCAGTGCCCGTGAACAAGGAGCAGGAGCTCCGAAACGCGTAGGGCTGGATTAATAACAAGCGCTGTGAATTCCGGATAATAATTGAAAATAAAGGATGCTGTTTGAAGTTGCAGTCTCCGCCTGTTGCCTCATGTGCGTCCTCACCTGGGGACAACCTCTTGTTGACTTATTTTCGGCCCGTCCCGGCCGAGAGGACTGCACTCCCACTTAATTAAAAGGTGGGCTGCGCGCACAGACTATCTGGAGCACACCGCAGGCTGTCAACAATTCATAGAAATAACGGAGACGGGCGCTTGCTTCTCACCAGAGAGTTATGAATTGGGGCCTTGCAAATGAAAGACTGATGGAAAATCCACCAAAGGATTGTAAATGCTAGAAGCACGAGGGGCGAACTACAGGTCCCAGAAACTTGCCGACATGACCAAGCCCACCGGAGGGCGTGTCCCACCTGTGGTTGTCATAGTTTGAAAAAGCGGAGAGATCCGGTTGGCTCCTCTTTCCCACCCAGCTGACATTGCCCAGTGCCCGTGAACAAGGAGCAGGAGCTCCGAAACGCCCAGGGCTGGATTAATAACAAGCGCTGTGAATTCCGGATAACAATTGAAAATAAAGGATGCTGTTTGAAGTTGCAGTCTCCGCCTGTTGCCTCATGTGCGTCCTCACCTGGGGACACCCTCTTGTTGACTTATTTTCGGCCCGTCCCGGCTGAGAGGACTGCATTCCCACTTAATTAAAAGGTGTGCTGCGTGCACAGACTATCTGGAGCACACCGCAGGCTGTCAACAATTCATAGAAATAACGGAGAACGGCGCTTGCTTCTCACCAGAGAGTTATAAATTGGGGCATTACAGATGACAGACTGATGGGAAATCCACCAAAGGATTGTAAATGCTAGAAGCACGAGGGGCGAACTACAGGTCCCAGAAACCTGTTGACGTGACCAAGCCCACCGGAGGGCGTGTCCCACCTGTGGTTGTCATAGTTTGAAAAAGCAGAGAGATCCGGTTGGCTCCTCTTTCCCACCCAGCTGACATTGCCCAGTGCCTGTGAACAAGGAGCAGGAGCTCCGAAACGCGTAGGGCTGGATTAATAACAAGTGCTGTGAATTCCGGATAACAATTGAAAATAAAGGATGCTGTTTGAAGTTGCAGTCTCCGCCTGTTGCCTCATGTGCTGCCTCACCTGGGGACACCCTCTTGTTGACTTATTTTCGGCCCGTCCCGGCCGAGAGGACTGCACTCCCACTTAATTAAAAGGTGGGCTGCGCGCACAGACTATCTGGAGCACACCGCAGGCTGTCAACAATTCATAGAAATAACGGAGACCGGCGCTTGCTTCTCACCAGAGAGTTATGAATTGGGGCATTACAGATGACAGACTGATGGGAAATCCACCAAAGGATTGTAAATGCTAGAAGCACGAGGGGCGAACTACAGGTCCCAGAAACCTGTCGACGTGACCAAGCCCACCGGAGGGCGTGTCCCACCTGTGGTTGTCATAGTTTGAAAAAGCGGAGAGATCCGGTTGGCTCCTCTTTCCCACCCAGCTGACATTGCCCAGTGCCCGTGAACAAGGAGCAGGAGCTCCGAAACGCGTAGGGCTGGATTAATAACAAGCGCTGTGAATTCCGGATAACAATTGAAAATTAAGGATGCTGTTTGAAGTTGCGGCCTCCGCCTGTTGCCTCATGTGCGTCCTCACCTGGGGACACCCTCTTGTTGACTTATTTTCGGCCCGTCCCGGCCGAGAGGACTGCACTCCCACTTAATTAAAAGTTGGGCTGCGCGCACAGACTATCTGGAGCACACCACAGGCTGTCAACAATTCATAGAAATAACGGAAACCGGTGCTTGCTTCTCACCAGCGAGTTATGAATTGGGGCATTACAGATGACAGACTGATGGGAAATCCACCAAAGGATTGTAAATGCTAGAAGCACGAGGGGCGAACTGCAGGTCCCAGAAACCTGTCGACGTGACCAAGCCCACCGGAGGGCGTGTCCCACCTGTGGTTGTCATAGTTTGAAAAAGCGGAGAGATCCGGTTGGCTCCTCTTTCCCACCCAGCTGACATTGCCCAGTGCCTGTGAACAAGGAGCAGGAGCTCCGAAACGCGTAGGGCTGGATTAATAACAAGCGCTGTGAATTCCGGATAACAATTGAAAATAAAGGATGCTGTATGAAGTTGCAGTCTCCGCCTGTTGCCTCATGTGCGTCCTCACTGGGACACCCTCTTGTTGACTTATTTTCGGCCCGTCCTGGCCGAGAGGACTGCACTCCCACTTAATTAAAAGGTGGGCTGCGCGCACAGACTATCTGGAGCACACCGCAGGCTGTCAACAATTCATAGAAATAACGGAGACCGGCGCTTGCTTCTCACCAGAGAGTTATGAATTGGGGCATTACAGATGACAGACTGATGGGAAATCCACCAAAGGATTGTAAATGCTAGAAGCACGAGGGGCGAACTACAGGTCCCAGAAACCTGTCGACGTGACCAAGCCCACCGGAGGGCGTGTCCCACCTGTGGTTGTCATAGTTTGAAAAAGCGGAGAGATCCGGTTGGCTCCACTTTCCCACCCAGCTGACATTGCCCAGTGCCCGTGAACAAGGAGCAGGAGCTCCGAAACGCGTAGGGCTGGATTAATAACAAGCGCTGTGAATTCCGGATAACAATTGAAAATAAAGGATGCTGTTTGAAGTTGCAGTCTCCGCCTGTTGCCTAATGTGCGTCCTCACCTGGGGACACCCTCTTGTTGACTTATTTTCGGCCCGTCCCGGCGGAGAGGACTGCACTCCCACTTAATTAAAAGGTGGGCTGCACGCACAGACTATCTGGAGCACACCGCAGGCTGTCAACAATTCATAGAAATAACGGAGACCGGCGCTTGCTTCTCACCAGAGAGTTATGAATTGGGGCATTACAGATGACAGACTGATGGGAAATCCACCAAAGGATTGTACATGCTAGAAGCACGAGGGGCGAACTACAGGTCCCAGAAACTTGTCGACGTGACCAAGCCCACCGGAGGGCGTGTCCCACCTGTGGTTGTCATAGTTTGAAAAAGCGGAGAGATCCGGTTGGCTCCTCTTTTCCACCCGGCTGACATTGCCCAGTGCCCGTGAACAAGGAGCAGGAGCTCCGAAACGCGTAGGGCTGGATTAATAACAAGCGCTGTGAATTCCAGATAACAATTGAAAATAAAGGATGCTGTTTGAAGTTGCAGTCTCCGCCTGTTGCCTCATGTGCGTCCTCACCTGGGGACACCCTCTTGTTGACTTATTTTCGGCCCGTCCCGGCCGAGAGGACTGCATTCCCACTTAATTAAAAGGTGGGCTGCGCGCACAGACTATCTGGAGCACACCGCAGGCTGTCAACAATTCATAGAAATAACGGAGACCGGCGCTTGCTTCTCACCAGAGAGTTATAAATTGGGGCATTACAGATGACAAACTGATGGGAAATCCACCAAAGGATTGTAAATGCTAGAAGCACGAGGGGCGAACTACAGGTCCCAGAAACCTGTCGACGTGACCAAGCCCACCGGAGGGCGTGTCCCACCTGTGGTTGTCATAGTTTGAAAAAGCAGAGAGATCTGGTTGGCTCCTCTTTCCCACCCAGCTGACATTGCCCAGTGCCTGTGAACAAGGAGCAGGAGCTCCGAAACGCGTAGGGCTGGATTAATAACAAGTGCTGTGAATTCCGGATAACAATTGAAAATAAAGGATGCTGTTTGAAGTTGCAGTCTCCGCCTGTTGCCTCATGTGCTGCCTCACCTGGGGACACCCTCTTGTTGACTTATTTTCGGCCCGTCCCGGCCGAGAGGACTGCACTCCCACTTAATTAAAAGGTGGGCTGCGCGCACAGACTATCTGGAGCACACCGCAGGCTGTCAACAATTCATAGAAATAACGGAGACCGGCGCTTGCTTCTCACCAGAGAGTTATGAATTGGGGCCTTGCAGATGAAAGACTGATGGGAAATCCACCAAAGGATTGTAAATGCTAGAAGCACGAGGGGCGAACTACAGGTCCCAGAAACTTGCCGACATGACCAAGCCCACCGGAGGGCGTGTCCCACCTGTGGTTGTCATAGTTTGAAAAAGCGGAGAGATCCGGTTGGCTCCTCTTTCCCACCCAGCTGACATTGCCCAGTGCCCGTGAACAAGGAGCAGGAGCTCCGAAACGCCCAGGGCTGGATTAATAACAAGCGCTGTGAATTCCGGATAACAATTGAAAATAAAGGATGCTGTTTGAAGTTGCAGTCTCCGCCTGTTGCCTCATGTGCGTCCTCACCTGGGGACACCCTCTTGTTGACTTATTTTCGGCCCGTCCCGGCCGAGAGGACTGCATTCCCACTTAATTAAAAGGTGTGCTGCGTGCACAGACTATCTGGAGCACACCGCAGGCTGTCAACAATTCATAGAAATAACGGAGAACGACGCTTGCTTCTCACCAGAGAGTTATAAATTGGGGCATTACAGATGACAGACTGATGGGAAATCCACCAAAGGATTGTAAATGCTAGAAGCACGAGGGGCGAACTACAGGTCCCAGAAACCTGTTGACGTGACCAAGCCCACCGGAGGGCGTGTCCCACCTGTGGTTGTCATAGTTTGAAAAAGCAGAGAGATCCGGTTGGCTCCTCTTTCCCACCCAGCTGACATTGCCCAGTGCCTGTGAACAAGGAGCAGGAGCTCCGAAACGCGTAGGGCTGGATTAATAACAAGTGCTGTGAATTCCGGATAACAATTGAAAATAAAGGATGCTGTTTGAAGTTGCAGTCTCCGCCTGTTGCCTCATGTGCTGCCTCACCTGGGGACACCCTCTTGTTGACTTATTTTCGGCCCGTCCCGGCCGAGAGGACTGCACTCCCACTTAATTAAAAGGTGGGCTGCGCGCACAGACTATCTGGAGCACACCGCAGGCTGTCAACCATTCATAGAAATAACGGAGACCGGCGCTTGCTTCTCACCAGAGAGTTATGAATTGGGGCATTACAGATGACAGACTGATGGGAAATCCACCAAAGGATTGTAAATGCTAGAAGCACGAGGGGCGAACTACAGGTCCCAGAAACTTGTCGACGTGACCAAGCCCACCGGAGGGCGTGTCCCACCTGTGGTTGTCATAGTTTGAAAAAGCGGAGAGATCCGGTTGGCTCCTCTTTTCCACCCGGCCGACATTGCCCAGTGCCCGTGAACAAGGAGCAGGAGCTCCGAAACGCGTAGGGCTGGATTAATAACAAGCGCTGTGAATTCCGGATAATAATTGAAAATAAAGGATGCTGTTTGAAGTTGCAGTCTCCGCCTGTTGCCTCATGTGCGTCCTCACCTGGGGACACCCTCTTGTTGACTTATTTTCGGCCCGTCCCGGCCGAGAGGACTGCACTCCCACTTAATTAAAAGGTGGGCTGCGCGCACAGACTACCTGGAGCACACCGCAGGCTGTCAACAATTCATCGAAATAACGGAGACTGGCGCTTGCTTCTCACCAGAGAGTTATGAATTGGGGCATTACAGATGACAGACTGATGGGAAATCCACCAAAGGATTGTAAATGCTAGAAGCACGAGGGGCGAACTACAGGTCCCAGAAACTTGTCGACGTGACCAAGCCCACCGGAGGGCGTGTCCCACCTGTGGTTGTCATAGTTTGAAAAAGCGGAGAGATCCGGTTGGCTCCTCTTTCCCACCCAGCTGACATTGCCCAGTGCCCGTGAACAAGGAGCAGGAGCTCCGAAACGCGTAGGGCTGGATTAATAACAAGCGCTGTGAATTCCGGATAACAATTGAAAATAAAGGATGCTGTTTGAAGTTGCAGTCTCCGCCTGTTGCCTCATGTGCATCCTCACCTGGGGACACCCTCTTGTTGACTTATTTTTGGCCGGTCCCGGCCGAGAGGACTGCACTCCCACTTAATTAAAAGGTGGGCTGCGCGCACAGACTATCTGGAGCACACCGCAGGCTTTCAACAATTCATAGAAATAACGGAGACCGGCGCTTGCTTCTCACCAGAGAGTTATGAATTGGGGCATTACAGATGACAGACTGATGGGAAATCCACCAAAGGATTGTAAATGCTAGAAGCACGAGGGGCGAACTACAGGTCCCAGAAACCTGTTGACGTGACCAAGCCCACCGGAGGGCGTGTCCCACCTGTGGTTGTCATAGTTTGAAAAAGCGGAGAGATCCGGTTGGCTCCTCTTTCCCACCCGGCCGACATTGCCCAGTGCCCCTGAACAAGGAGCAGGAGCTCCGAAACGCGTAGGGCTGGATTAATAACAAGCGCTGTGAATTCCGGATAATAATTGAAAATAAAGGATGCTGTTTGAAGTTGCAGTCTCCGCCTGTTGCCTCATGTGCGTCCTCACCTGGGGACACCCTCTTGTTGACTTATTTTTGGCCCGTCCCGGCCGAGAGGACTGCACTCCCACTTAATTAAAAGTTGGGCTGCGCGCACAGACTATCTGGAGCACACCACAGGCTGTCAACAATTCATAGAAATAACGGAGACCGGTGCTTGCTTCTCACCAGCGAGTTATGAATTGGGGCATTACAGATGACAGACTGATGGGAAATCCACCAAAGGATTGTAAATGCTAGAAGCACGAGGGGCGAACTACAGGTCCCAGAAACCTGTCGACGTGACCAAGCCCACCGGAGGGCGTGTCCCACCTGTGGTTGTCATAGTTTGAAAAAGCGGAGAGATCCGGTTGGCTCCTCTTTCCCACCCAGCTGACATTGCCCAGTGCCTGTGAACAAGGAGCAGGAGCTCCGAAACGCGTAGGGCTGGATTAATACCAAGCGCTGTGAATTCCGGATAACAATTGAAAATAAAGGATGCTGTATGAAGTTGCAGTCTCCGCCTGTTGCCTCATGTGCGTCCTCACCTGGGGACACCCTCTTGTTGACTTATTTTCGGCCCGTCCCGGCCGAGAGGACTGCACTCCCACTTAATTAAAAGGTGGGCTGCGCGCACAGACTATCTGGAGCACACCGCAGGCTGTCAACAATTCATAGAAATAACGGAGACCGGCGCTTGCTTCTCACCAGAGAGTTATGAATTGGGGCATTACAGATGACAGACTGATGGGAAATCCACCAAAGGATTGTAAATGCTAGAAGCACGAGGGGCGAACTACAGGTCCCAGAAACCTGTCGACGTGACCAAGCCCACCGGAGGGCGTGTCCCACCTGTGGTTGTCATAGTTTGAAAAAGCAGAGAGATCCGGTTGGCTCCTCTTTCCCACCCAGCTGACATTGCCCAGTGCCCGTGAACAAGGAGCAGGAGCTCCGAAATGCGTAGGGCTGGATTATTAACAAGCGCTGTGAATTCCGGATAACAATTGAAAATAAAGGATGCTGTTTGAAGTTGCAGTCTCCGCCTGTTGCCTCATGTGCGTCCTCACCTGGGGACACCCTCTTGTTGACTTATTTTCGGCCCGTCCCGGCCGAGAGGACTGCACTCCCACTTAATTAAAAGGTGGGCTGCGCGCACAGACTATCTGGAGCACACCGCAGGCTGTCAACCATTCATAGAAATAACGGAGACCGGCGCTTGCTTCTCACCAGAGAGTTATGAATTGGGGCATTACAGATGACAGACTGATGGGAAATCCACCAAAGCATTGTAAATGCTAGAAGCACGAGGGGCGAACTACAGGTCCCAGAAACTTGTCGACGTGACCAAGCCCACCGGAGGGCGTGTCCCACCTGTGGTTTTCATAGTTTGAAAAAGCGGAGAGATCCGGTTGGCTCCTCTTTCCCACCCAGCTGACGTTGCCCAGTGCCCGTGAACAAGGAGCAGGAGCTCCGAAACGCGTAGGGCTGGATTAATAACAAGCACTGTGAATTCCGGATAACAATTGAAAATAAAGGATGCTGTTTGAAGTTGCAGTCTCCGCCTGTTGCCTCATGTGCGTCCTCACCTGGGGACACCCTCTTGTTGACTTATTTTCGGCCCGTCCCGGCCGAGAGGACTGCACTCCCACTTAATTAAAAGGTGGGCTGCGCGCACAGACTATCTGGAGCACACCGCAGGCTGTCAACAATTCATAGAAATAACGGAGACCGGCGCTTGCTTCTCACCAGAGAGTTATGAATTGGGGCATTACAGATGACAGACTGATGGGAAATCCACCAAAGGATTGTAAATGCTAGAAGCACGAGGGGCGAACTACAGGTCCCAGAAACCTGTCGACGTGACCAAGCCCACCGGAGGGCGTGTCCCACCTGTGGTTGTCATAGTTTGAAAAAGCAGAGAGATCCGCTTGGCTCCTCTTTCCCACCCGGCCGACATTGCCCAGTGCCCGTGAACAAGGAGCAGGAGCTCCGAAACGCGTAGGGCTGGATTAATAACAAGCGCTGTGAATTCCGGATAACAATTGAAAATAAAGGATGCTGTTTGAAGTTGCAGTCTCCGCCTGTTGCCTCATGTGCGTCCTCACCTGAGGACACCCTCTTGTTGACTTATTTTCGGCCCGTCCCGGCCGAGAGGACTGCACTCCCACTTAATTAAAAGGTGGGCTGCGCGCACAGACTATCTGGAGCACACCGCAGGCTGTCAACCATTCATAGAAATAACGGAGACCGGCGCTTGCTTCTCACCAGAGAGTTATGAATTGGGGCATTACAGATGACAGACTGATGGGAAATCCACCAAAGGATTGTAAATGCTAGAAGCACGAGGGGCGAACTACAGGTCCCAGAAACTTGTCGACGTGACCAAGCCCACCGGAGGGCGTGTCCCACCTGTGGTTGTCATAGTTTGAAAAAGCGGAGAGATCCGGTTGGCTCCTCTTTCCCACCCAGCTGACGTTGCCCAGTGCCCGTGAACAAGGAGCAGGAGCTCCGAAACGCGTAGGGCTGGATTAATAACAAGCACTGTGAATTCCGGATAACAATTGAAAATAAAGGATGCTGTTTGAAGTTGCAGTCTCCGCCTGTTGCCTCATGTGCGTCCTCACCTGGGGACACCCTCTTGTTGACTTATTTTCGGCCCGTCCCGGCCGAGAGGACTGCACTCCCACTTAATTAAAAGGTGGGCTGCGCGCACAGACTATCTGGAGCACACCGCAGGCTGTCAACAATTCATAGAAATAACGGAGACCGGCGCTTGCTTCTCACCAGAGAGTTATGAATTGGGGCATTACAGATGACAGACTGATGGGAAATCCACCAAAGGATTGTAAATGCTAGAAGCACGAGGGGCGAACTACAGGTCCCAGAAAACTGTCGACGTGACCAAGCCCACCGGAGGGCGTGTCCCACCTGTGGTTGTCATAGTTTGAAAAAGCAGAGAGATCCGGTTGGCTCCTCTTTCCCACCCGGCCGACATTGCCCAGTGCCCGTGAACAAGGAGCAGGAGCTCCGAAACGCGTAGGGCTGGATTAATAACAAGCGCTGTGAATTCCGGATAATAATTGAAAATAAAGGATGCTGTTTGAAGTTGCAGTCTCCGCCTGTTGCCTCATGTGCGTCCTCACCTGGGGACACCCTCTTGTTGACTTATTTTCGGCCCGTCCCGGCCGAGAGGACTGCACTCCCACTTAATTAAAAGGTGGGCTGCGCGCACAGACTATCTGGAGCACACCGCAGGCTGTCAACAATTCATCGAAATAACGGAGACTGGCGCTTGCTTCTCACCAGAGAGTTATGATTTGGGGCATTACAGATGACAGACTGATGGGAAATCCACCAAAGGATTGTAAATGCTAGAAGCACGAGGGGCGAACTACAGGTCCCAGAAACTTGTCGACGTGACCAAGCCCACCGGAGGGCGTGTCCCACCTGTGGTTGTCATAGTTTGAAAAAGCGGAGAGATCCGGTTGGCTCCTCTTTCCCACCCAGCTGACATTGCCCAGGGCCCCTGAACAAGGAGCAGGAGCTCCGAAACGCGTAGGGCTGGATTAATAACAAGCGCTGTGAATTCCGGATAACAATTGAAAATAAAGGATGGTGTTTGAAGTTGCAGTCTCCGCCTGTTGCCTCATGTGCGTCCTCACCTGGGGACACCCTCTTGTTGACTTATTTTTGGCCGGTCCCGGCCGAGAGGACTGCACTCCCACTTAATTAAAAGGTGGGCTGCGCGCACAGACTATCTGGAGCACACCGCAGGCTGTCAACAATTCATAGAAATAACGGAGACCGGCGCTTGCTTCTCACCAGAGAGTTATGAATTGGGGCATTACAGATGACAGACTGATGGGAAATCCACCAAAGGATTGTAAATGCTAGAAGCACGAGGGGCGAACTACAGGTTCCAGAAACCTGTCGACGTGACCAAGCCCACCGGAGGGCGTGTCCCACCTGTGGTTGTCATAGTTTGAAAAAGAGGAGAGATCCGGTTGGCTCCTCTTTCCCACCCGGCTGACATTGCCCAGTGCCCGTGAACAAGGAGCAGGAGCTCCGAAACGCATAGGGCTGGATTAATAACAAGCGCTGTGAATTCCGGATAATAATTGAAAATAAAGGATGCTGTTTGAAGTTGCAGTCTCCGCCTGTTGCCTCATGTGCGTCCTCACCTGGGGACACCCTCTTGTTGACTTATTTTCGGCCCGTCCCGGCCGAGAGGACTGCACTCCCACTTAATTAAAAGGTGGGCTGCGCGCACAGACTATCTGGAGCACACCGCAGGCTGTCAACAATTCATAGAAATAACGGAGACCGGCGCTTGCTTCTCACCAGAGTTATAAATTGGGGCATTACAGATGACAGACTGATGGGAAATCCACCAAAGGATTGTAAATGCTAGAAGCACGAGGGGCGAACTACAGGTCCCAGAAACCTGTCGACGTGACCAAGCCCACCGGAGGGCGTGTCCCACCTGTGGTTGTCATAGTGTGAAAAAGCGGAGAGATCCGGTTGGCTCCTCTTTCCCACCCAGCTGACATTGCCCAGTGCCCGTGAACAAGGAGCAGGAGCTCCGAATTGCGTAGGGCTGGATTAATAACAAGCGCTGTGAATTCCGGATAATAATTGAAAATAAAGGATGCTGTTTGAAGTTGCAGTCTCCGCCTGTTGCCTCATGTGCGTCCTTACCTGGGGACACCCTCTTGTTGACTTATTTTCGGCCCGTCCCGGCCGAGAGGACTGCACTCCCACTTAATTAAAAGGTGGGCTGCGCGCACAGACTATCTGGAGCACACCGCAGGCTGTCAACAATTCATCGAAATAACGGAGACTGGCGCTTGCTTCTCACCAGAGAGTTATGAATTGGGGCATTACAGATGACAGACTGATGGGAAATCCACCAAAGGATTGTAAATGCTAGAAGCACGAGGGGCGAACTACAGGTCCCAGAAACTTGTCGACGTGACCAAGCCCACCGGAGGGCGTGTCCCACCTGTGGTTGTCATAGTTTGAAAAAGCGGAGAGATCCGGTTGGCTCCTCTTTCCCACCCAGCTGACATTGCCCAGTGCCCGTGAACAAGGAGCAGGAGTTCCGAAACGCGTAGGGCTGGATTAATAACAAGCGCTGTGAATTCCGGATAACAATTGAAAATAAAGGATGCTGTTTGAAGTTGCAGTCTCCGCCTGTTGCCTCATGTGCGTCCTCACCTGGGGACACCCTCTTGTTGACTTATTTTTGGCCGGTCCCGGCCGAGAGGACTGCACTCCCACTTAATTAAAAGGTGGGCTGCGCGCACAGACTATCTGGAGCACACCGCAGGCTGTCAACAATTCATAGAAATAACGGAGACAGGCGCTTGCTTCTCACCAGAGAGTTATGAATTGGGGCATTACAGATGACAGACTGATGGGAAATCCACCAAAGGATTGTAAATGCTAGAAGCACGAGGGGCGAACTACAGGTCCCAGAAACCTGTCGACGTGACCATGCCCACCGGAGGGCGTGTCCCACCTGTGGTTGTCATAGTTTGAAAAAGCGGAGAGATCCGGTTGGCTCCTCTTTCCCACCCGGCCGACATTGCCCAGTGCCCGTGAACAAGGAGCAGGAGCTCCGAAACGCGTAGGGCTGGATTAATAACAAGCGCTGTGAATTCCGGATAATAATTGAAAATAAAGGATGCTGTTTGAAGTTGCAGTCTCCGCCTGTTGCCTCATGTGCGTCCTCACCTGGGGACACCCTCTTGTTGACTTATTTTCGGCCGGTCCCGGCCGAGAGGACTGCACTCCCACTTAATTAAAAGGTGGGCTGCGCGCACAGACTATCTGGAGCACACCGCAGGCTGTCAACAATTCATAGAAATAACGGAGACCGGCGCTTGCTTCTCACCAGAGAATTATGAATTGGGGCATTACAGATGACAGACTGATGGGAAATCCACCAAAGGATTGTAAATGCTAGAAGCACGAGGGGCGAACTACAGGTCCCAGAAACCTGTCGACGTGACCAAGCCCACCGGAGGGCGTGTCCCACCTGTGGTTGTCATAGTGTGAAAAAGCGGAGAGATCCGGTTGGCTCCTCTTTCCCACCCAGCTGACATTGCCCAGTGCCCGTGAACAAGGAGCAGGAGCTCCGAAACGCGTAGGGCTGGATTAATAACAAGCGCTGTGAATTCCGGATAATAATTGAAAATAAAGGATGCTGTTTGAAGTTGCAGTCTCCGCCTGTTGCCTCATGTGCGTCCTCACCTGGGGACACCCTCTTGTTGACTTATTTTCGGCCCGTCCCGGCCGAGAGGACTGCACTCCCACTTAATTAAAAGGTGGGCTGCGCGCACAGACTATCTGGAGCACACCGCAGGCTGTCAACAATTCATAGAAATAACGGAGACCGGCGCTTGCTTCTCACCAGAGAGTTATGAATTGGGGCATTACAGATGACAGACTGATGGGAAATCCACCAAAGGATTGTAAATGCTAGAAGCACGAGGGGCGAACTACAGGTCCCAGAAACCTGTCGACGTGACCAAGCCCACCGGAGGGCGTGTCCCACCTGTGGTTGTCATAGTTTGAAAAAGAGGAGAGATCCGGTTGGCTCCTCTTTCCCACCCGGCTGACATTGCCCAGTGCCCGTGAACAAGGAGCAGGAGCTCCGAAACGCATAGGGCTGGATTAATAACAAGCGCTGTGAATTCCGGATAATAATTGAAAATAAAGGATGCTGTTTGAAGTTGCAGTCTCCGCCTGTTGCCTCATGTGCGTCCTCACCTGGGGACACCCTCTTGTTGACTTATTTTCGGCCCGTCCCGGCCGAGAGGACTGCACTCCCACTTAATTAAAAGGTGGGCTGCGCGCACAGACTATCTGGAGCACACCGCAGGCTGTCAACAATTCATAGAAATAACGGAGACCGGCGCTTGCTTCTCACCAGAGTTATAAATTGGGGCATTACAGATGACAGACTGATGGGAAATCCACCAAAGGATTGTAAATGCTAGAAGCACGAGGGGCGAACTACAGGTCCCAGAAACCTGTCGACGTGACCAAGCCCACCGGAGGGCGTGTCCCACCTGTGGTTGTCATAGTTTGAAAAAGCAGAGAGATCCGCTTGGCTCCTCTTTCCCACCCGGCCGACATTGCCCAGTGCCCGTGAACAAGGAGCAGGAGCTCCGAAACGCGTAGGGCTGGATTAATAACAAGCGCTGTGAATTCCGGATAACAATTGAAAATAAAGGATGCTGTTTGAAGTTGCAGTCTCCGCCTGTTGCCTCATGTGCGTCCTCACCTGAGGACACCCTCTTGTTGACTTATTTTCGGCCCGTCCCGGCCGAGAGGACTGCACTCCCACTTAATTAAAAGGTGGGCTGCGCGCACAGACTATCTGGAGCACACCGCAGGCTGTCAACCATTCATAGAAATAACGGAGACCGGCGCTTGCTTCTCACCAGAGAGTTATGAATTGGGGCATTACAGATGACAGACTGATGGGAAATCCACCAAAGGATTGTAAATGCTAGAAGCACGAGGGGCGAACTACAGGTCCCAGAAACTTGTCGACGTGACCAAGCCCACCGGAGGGCGTGTCCCACCTGTGGTTGTCATAGTTTGAAAAAGCGGAGAGATCCGGTTGGCTCCTCTTTCCCACCCAGCTGACGTTGCCCAGTGCCCGTGAACAAGGAGCAGGAGCTCCGAAACGCGTAGGGCTGGATTAATAACAAGCACTGTGAATTCCGGATAACAATTGAAAATAAAGGATGCTGTTTGAAGTTGCAGTCTCCGCCTGTTGCCTCATGTGCGTCCTCACCTGGGGACACCCTCTTGTTGACTTATTTTCGGCCCGTCCCGGCCGAGAGGACTGCACTCCCACTTAATTAAAAGGTGGGCTGCGCGCACAGACTATCTGGAGCACACCGCAGGCTGTCAACAATTCATAGAAATAACGGAGACCGGCGCTTGCTTCTCACCAGAGAGTTATGAATTGGGGCATTACAGATGACAGACTGATGGGAAATCCACCAAAGGATTGTAAATGCTAGAAGCACGAGGGGCGAACTACAGGTCCCAGAAAACTGTCGACGTGACCAAGCCCACCGGAGGGCGTGTCCCACCTGTGGTTGTCATAGTTTGAAAAAGCAGAGAGATCCGGTTGGCTCCTCTTTCCCACCCGGCCGACATTGCCCAGTGCCCGTGAACAAGGAGCAGGAGCTCCGAAACGCGTAGGGCTGGATTAATAACAAGCGCTGTGAATTCCGGATAATAATTGAAAATAAAGGATGCTGTTTGAAGTTGCAGTCTCCGCCTGTTGCCTCATGTGCGTCCTCACCTGGGGACACCCTCTTGTTGACTTATTTTCGGCCCGTCCCGGCCGAGAGGACTGCACTCCCACTTAATTAAAAGGTGGGCTGCGCGCACAGACTATCTGGAGCACACCGCAGGCTGTCAACAATTCATCGAAATAACGGAGACTGGCGCTTGCTTCTCACCAGAGAGTTATGATTTGGGGCATTACAGATGACAGACTGATGGGAAATCCACCAAAGGATTGTAAATGCTAGAAGCACGAGGGGCGAACTACAGGTCCCAGAAACTTGTCGACGTGACCAAGCCCACCGGAGGGCGTGTCCCACCTGTGGTTGTCATAGTTTGAAAAAGCGGAGAGATCCGGTTGGCTCCTCTTTCCCACCCAGCTGACATTGCCCAGGGCCCCTGAACAAGGAGCAGGAGCTCCGAAACGCGTAGGGCTGGATTAATAACAAGCGCTGTGAATTCCGGATAACAATTGAAAATAAAGGATGGTGTTTGAAGTTGCAGTCTCCGCCTGTTGCCTCATGTGCGTCCTCACCTGGGGACACCCTCTTGTTGACTTATTTTTGGCCGGTCCCGGCCGAGAGGACTGCACTCCCACTTAATTAAAAGGTGGGCTGCGCGCACAGACTATCTGGAGCACACCGCAGGCTGTCAACAATTCATAGAAATAACGGAGACCGGCGCTTGCTTCTCACCAGAGAGTTATGAATTGGGGCATTACAGATGACAGACTGATGGGAAATCCACCAAAGGATTGTAAATGCTAGAAGCACGAGGGGCGAACTACAGGTTCCAGAAACCTGTCGACGTGACCAAGCCCACCGGAGGGCGTGTCCCACCTGTGGTTGTCATAGTTTGAAAAAGAGGAGAGATCCGGTTGGCTCCTCTTTCCCACCCGGCTGACATTGCCCAGTGCCCGTGAACAAGGAGCAGGAGCTCCGAAACGCATAGGGCTGGATTAATAACAAGCGCTGTGAATTCCGGATAATAATTGAAAATAAAGGATGCTGTTTGAAGTTGCAGTCTCCGCCTGTTGCCTCATGTGCGTCCTCACCTGGGGACACCCTCTTGTTGACTTATTTTCGGCCCGTCCCGGCCGAGAGGACTGCACTCCCACTTAATTAAAAGGTGGGCTGCGCGCACAGACTATCTGGAGCACACCGCAGGCTGTCAACAATTCATAGAAATAACGGAGACCGGCGCTTGCTTCTCACCAGAGTTATAAATTGGGGCATTACAGATGACAGACTGATGGGAAATCCACCAAAGGATTGTAAATGCTAGAAGCACGAGGGGCGAACTACAGGTCCCAGAAACCTGTCGACGTGACCAAGCCCACCGGAGGGCGTGTCCCACCTGTGGTTGTCATAGTGTGAAAAAGCGGAGAGATCCGGTTGGCTCCTCTTTCCCACCCAGCTGACATTGCCCAGTGCCCGTGAACAAGGAGCAGGAGCTCCGAATTGCGTAGGGCTGGATTAATAACAAGCGCTGTGAATTCCGGATAATAATTGAAAATAAAGGATGCTGTTTGAAGTTGCAGTCTCCGCCTGTTGCCTCATGTGCGTCCTTACCTGGGGACACCCTCTTGTTGACTTATTTTCGGCCCGTCCCGGCCGAGAGGACTGCACTCCCACTTAATTAAAAGGTGGGCTGCGCGCACAGACTATCTGGAGCACACCGCAGGCTGTCAACAATTCATCGAAATAACGGAGACTGGCGCTTGCTTCTCACCAGAGAGTTATGAATTGGGGCATTACAGATGACAGACTGATGGGAAATCCACCAAAGGATTGTAAATGCTAGAAGCACGAGGGGCGAACTACAGGTCCCAGAAACTTGTCGACGTGACCAAGCCCACCGGAGGGCGTGTCCCACCTGTGGTTGTCATAGTTTGAAAAAGCGGAGAGATCCGGTTGGCTCCTCTTTCCCACCCAGCTGACATTGCCCAGTGCCCGTGAACAAGGAGCAGGAGTTCCGAAACGCGTAGGGCTGGATTAATAACAAGCGCTGTGAATTCCGGATAACAATTGAAAATAAAGGATGCTGTTTGAAGTTGCAGTCTCCGCCTGTTGCCTCATGTGCGTCCTCACCTGGGGACACCCTCTTGTTGACTTATTTTTGGCCGGTCCCGGCCGAGAGGACTGCACTCCCACTTAATTAAAAGGTGGGCTGCGCGCACAGACTATCTGGAGCACACCGCAGGCTGTCAACAATTCATAGAAATAACGGAGACAGGCGCTTGCTTCTCACCAGAGAGTTATGAATTGGGGCATTACAGATGACAGACTGATGGGAAATCCACCAAAGGATTGTAAATGCTAGAAGCACGAGGGGCGAACTACAGGTCCCAGAAACCTGTCGACGTGACCATGCCCACCGGAGGGCGTGTCCCACCTGTGGTTGTCATAGTTTGAAAAAGCGGAGAGATCCGGTTGGCTCCTCTTTCCCACCCGGCCGACATTGCCCAGTGCCCGTGAACAAGGAGCAGGAGCTCCGAAACGCGTAGGGCTGGATTAATAACAAGCGCTGTGAATTCCGGATAATAATTGAAAATAAAGGATGCTGTTTGAAGTTGCAGTCTCCGCCTGTTGCCTCATGTGCGTCCTCACCTGGGGACACCCTCTTGTTGACTTATTTTCGGCCGGTCCCGGCCGAGAGGACTGCACTCCCACTTAATTAAAAGGTGGGCTGCGCGCACAGACTATCTGGAGCACACCGCAGGCTGTCAACAATTCATAGAAATAACGGAGACCGGCGCTTGCTTCTCACCAGAGAATTATGAATTGGGGCATTACAGATGACAGACTGATGGGAAATCCACCAAAGGATTGTAAATGCTAGAAGCACGAGGGGCGAACTACAGGTCCCAGAAACCTGTCGACGTGACCAAGCCCACCGGAGGGCGTGTCCCACCTGTGGTTGTCATAGTGTGAAAAAGCGGAGAGATCCGGTTGGCTCCTCTTTCCCACCCAGCTGACATTGCCCAGTGCCCGTGAACAAGGAGCAGGAGCTCCGAAACGCGTAGGGCTGGATTAATAACAAGCGCTGTGAATTCCGGATAATAATTGAAAATAAAGGATGCTGTTTGAAGTTGCAGTCTCCGCCTGTTGCCTCATGTGCGTCCTCACCTGGGGACACCCTCTTGTTGACTTATTTTCGGCCCGTCCCGGCCGAGAGGACTGCACTCCCACTTAATTAAAAGGTGGGCTGCGCGCACAGACTATCTGGAGCACACCGCAGGCTGTCAACAATTCATAGAAATAACGGAGACCGGCGCTTGCTTCTCACCAGAGAGTTATGAATTGGGGCATTACAGATGACAGACTGATGGGAAATCCACCAAAGGATTGTAAATGCTAGAAGCACGAGGGGCGAACTACAGGTCCCAGAAACCTGTCGACGTGACCAAGCCCACCGGAGGGCGTGTCCCACCTGTGGTTGTCATAGTTTGAAAAAGAGGAGAGATCCGGTTGGCTCCTCTTTCCCACCCGGCTGACATTGCCCAGTGCCCGTGAACAAGGAGCAGGAGCTCCGAAACGCATAGGGCTGGATTAATAACAAGCGCTGTGAATTCCGGATAATAATTGAAAATAAAGGATGCTGTTTGAAGTTGCAGTCTCCGCCTGTTGCCTCATGTGCGTCCTCACCTGGGGACACCCTCTTGTTGACTTATTTTCGGCCCGTCCCGGCCGAGAGGACTGCACTCCCACTTAATTAAAAGGTGGGCTGCGCGCACAGACTATCTGGAGCACACCGCAGGCTGTCAACAATTCATAGAAATAACGGAGACCGGCGCTTGCTTCTCACCAGAGTTATAAATTGGGGCATTACAGATGACAGACTGATGGGAAATCCACCAAAGGATTGTAAATGCTAGAAGCACGAGGGGCGAACTACAGGTCCCAGAAACCTGTCGACGTGACCAAGCCCACCGGAGGGCGTGTCCCACCTGTGGTTGTCATAGTGTGAAAAAGCGGAGAGATCCGGTTGGCTCCTCTTTCCCACCCAGCTGACATTGCCCAGTGCCCGTGAACAAGGAGCAGGAGCTCCGAAACGCGTAGGGCTGGATTAATAACAAGCGCTGTGAATTCCGGATAATAATTGAAAATAAAGGATGCTGTTTGAAGTTGCAGTCTCCGCCTGTTGCCTCATGTGCGTCCTCACCTGGGGACACCCTCTTGTTGACTTATTTTCGGCCCGTCCCGGCCGAGAGGACTGCACTCCCACTTAATTAAAAGGTGGGCTGCGCGCACAGACTATCTGGAGCACACCGCAGGCTGTCAACAATTCATAGAAATAACGGAGACCGGCGCTTGCTTCTCACCAGAGAGTTATGAATTGGGGCATTACAGATGACAGACTGATGGGAAATCCACCAAAGGATTGTAAATGCTAGAAGCACGAGGGGCGAACTACAGGTCCCAGAAACCTGTCGACGTGACCAAGCCCACCGGAGGGCGTGTCCCACCTGTGGTTGTCATAGTTTGAAAAAGCGGAGAGATCCGGTTGGCTCCTCTTTCCCACCCAGCTGACATTGCCCAGTGCCCGTGAACAAGGAGCAGGAGCTCCGAAACGCGTAGGGCTGGATTAATAACAAGCGCTGTGAATTCCGGATAACAATTGAAAATAAAGGATGCTGTTTGAAGTTGCAGTCTCCGCCTGTTGCCTCATGTGCGTCCTCACCTGGGGACACCCTCTTGTTGACTTATTTTCGGCCCGTCCCGGCCGAGAGGACTGCACTCCCACTTAATTAAAAGGTGGGCTGCGCGCACAGACTATCTGGAGCACACCGCAGGCTGTCAACAATTCATAGAAATAACGGAGACCGGCGCTTGCTTCTCACCAGAGAGTTATGAATTGGGGCATTACAGATGACAGACTGATGGGAAATCCACCAAAGGATTGTAAATGCTAGAAGCACGAGGGGCGAACTACAGGTCCCAGAAACCTGTCGACGTGACCAAGCCCACCGGAGGGCGTGTCCCACCTGTGGTTGTCATAGTTTTAAAAAGCGGAGAGATCCGGTTGGCTCCTCTTTCCCACCCGGCCGACATTGCCCAGTGCCCGTGAACAAGGAGCAGGAGCTCCGAAACGCATAGGGCTGGATTAATAACAAGCACTGTGAATTCCGGATAATAATTGTAAATAAAGGATGCTGTTTGAAGTTGCAGTCTCCGCCTGTTGCCTCATGTGCGTCCTCACCTGGGGACACCCTCTTGTTGACTTATTTTCGGCCCGTCCCGGCCGAGAGGACTGCACTCCCACTTAATTAAAAGGTGGGCTGCGCGCACAGACTATCTGGAGCACACCGCAGGCTGTCAACAATTCATCGAAATAACGGAGACTGGCGCTTGCTTCTCACCAGAGAGTTATGAATTGGGGCATTACAGATGACAGACTGATGGGAAATCCACCAAAGGATTGTAAATGCTAGAAGCACGAGGGGCGAACTACAGGTCCCAGAAACCTGTCGACGTGACCAAGCCCACCGGAGGGCGTGTCCCACCTGTGGTTGTCATAGTTTGAAAAAGCGGAGAGATCGGGTTGGCTCCTCTTTCCCACCCAGCTGACATTGCCCAGTGCCCGTGAACAAGGAGCAGGAGCTCCGAAACGCGTAGGGCTGGATTAATAACAAGCGCTGTGAATTCCGGATAACAATTGAAAATAAAGGATGCTGTTTGAAGTTGCAGTCTCCGCCTGTTGCCTCATGTGCGTCCTCACCTGGGGACACCCTCTTGTTGACTTATTTTCGGCCCGTCCCGGCCGAGAGGACTGCACTCCCACTTAATTAAAAGGTGGGCTGCGCGCACAGACTATCTGGAGCACACCGCAGGCTGTCAACAATTCATAGAAATAACGGAGACCGGCGCTTGCTTCTCACCAGAGAGTTATGAATTGGGGCATTACAGATGACAGACTGATGGGAAATCCACCAAAGGATTGTAAATGCTAGAAGCACGAGGGGCGAACTACAGGTCCCAGAAACCTGTCGACGTGACCAAGCCCACCAGAGGGCGTGTCCCACCTGTGGTTGTCATAGTTTGAAAAAGCGGAGAGATCCGGTTGGCTCCTCTTTTCCACCCGGCTGACATTGCCCAGTGCCCGTGAACAAGGAGCAGGAGCTCCGAAACGCGTAGGGCTGGATTAATAACAAGCGCTGTGAATTCCGGATAACAATTGAAAATAAAGGATGCTGTTTGAAGTTGCAGTCTCCGCCTGTTGCCTCATGTGCGTCCTCACCTGGGGACACCCTCTTGTTGACTTATTTTCGGCCCGTCCCGGCCGAGAGGACTGCACTCCCACTTAATTAAAAGGTGGGCTGCGCGCACAGACTATCTGGAGCACACTGCAGGCTGTCAACAATTCATAGAAATAACGGAGACCGGCGCTTGCTACTCACCAGAGAGTTATGAATTGGGGCATTACAGATGACAGACTGATGGGAAATCCACCAAAGGATTGTAAATGCTAGAAGTCCGAGGGGCGAACTACAGGTCCCAGAAACCTGTCGACGTGACCAAGCCCACCGGAGGGCGTGTCCCACCTGTGGTTGTCATAGTTTGAAAAAGCGGAGAGATCCGGTTGGCTCCTCTTTCCCACCCGGCTGACATTGCCCAGTGCCCGTGAACAAGGAGCAGGAGCTCCGAAACGCATAGGGCTGGATTAATAACAAGCGCTGTGAATTCCGGATAATAATTGAAAATAAAGGATGCTGTTTGAAGTTGCAGTCTCCGCCTGTTGCCTCATGTGCGTCCTCACCTGGGGACACCCTCTTGTTGACTTATTTTTGGCCCGTCCCGGCCGAGAGGACTGCACTCCCACTTAATTAAAAGGTGGGCTGCGCGCACAGACTATCTGGAGCACACCGCAGGCTGTCAACAATTCATAGAAATAACGGAGACCGGCGCTTGCTTCTCACCAGAGTTATAAATTGGGGCATTACAGATGACAGACTGATGGGAAATCCACCAAAGGATTGTAAATGCTAGAAGCACGAGGGGCGAACTACAGGTCCCAGAAACCTGTCGACGTGACCAAGCCCACCGGAGGGCGTGTCCCACCTGTGGTTGTCATAGTGTGAAAAAGCGGAGAGATCCGGTTGGCTCCTCTTTCCCACCCAGCTGACATTGCCCAGTGCCCGTGAACAAGGAGCAGGAGCTCCGAAACGCGTAGGGCTGGATTAATAACAAGAGCTGTGAATTCCGGATAATAATTGAAAATAAAGGATGCTGTTTGAAGTTGCAGTCTCCGCCTGTTGCCTCATGTGCGTCCTCACCTGGGGACACCCTCTTGTTGACTTATTTTCGGCCCGTCCCGGCCGAGAGGACTGCACTCCCACTTAATTAAAAGGTGGGCTGCGCGCACAGACTATCTGGAGCACACCGCAGGCTGTCAACAATTCATAGAAATAACGGAGACTGGCGCTTGCTTCTCACCAGAGAGTTATGAATTGGGGCATTACAGATGACAGACTGATGGGAAATCCACCCAAGGATTGTAAATGCTAGAAGCACGAGGGGCGAACTACAGGTCCCAGAAACCTGTCGACGTGACCAAGCCCACCGGAGGGCGTGTCCCACCTGTGGTTGTCTTAGTTTTAAAAAGCGGAGAGATCCGGTTGGCTCCTCTTTTCCACCCGGCTGACATTGCCCAGTGCCCGTGAACAAGGAGCAGGAGCTCCGAAACGCGTAGGGCTGGATTAATAACAAGCGCTGTGAATTCCGGATAACAATTGAAAATAAAGGATGCTGTTTGAAGTTGCAGTCTCCGCCTGTTGCCTCATGTGCGTCCTCACCTGGGGACACCCTCTTGTTGACTTATTTTCGGCCCGTCCCGGCCGAGAGGACTGCACTCCCACTTAATTAAAAGGTGGGCTGCGCGCACAGACTATCTGGAGCACACCGCAGGCTGTCAACAATTCATAGAAATAACGGAGACCGGCGCTTGCTTCTCACCAGAGAGTTATGAATTGGGGCATTACAGATGACAGACTGATGGGAAATCCACCCAAGGATTGTAAATGCTAGAAGCACGAGGGGCGAACTACAGGTCCCAGAAACCTGTCGACGTGACCAAGCCCACCGGAGGGCGTGTCCCACCTGTGGTTGTCATAGTTTTAAAAAGCGGAGAGATCCGGTTGGCTCCTCTTTCCCACCCGGCCGACATTGCCCAGTGCCCGTGAACAAGGAGCAGGAGCTCCGAAACGCGTAGGGCTGGATTAATAACAAGCGCTGTGAATTCCGGATAATAATTGAAAATAAAGGATGCTGTTTGAAGTTGCAGTCTCCGCCTGTTGCCTCATGTGCGTCCTCACCTGGGGACACCCTCTTGTTGACTTATTTTTGGCCCGTCCCGGCCGAGAGGACTGCACTCCCACTTAATTAAAAGGTGAGCTGCGCGCACAGACTATCTGGAGCACACCGCAGGCTGTCAACAATTCATAGAAATAACGGAGACCGGCGCTTGCTTCTCACCAGAGTTATAAATTGGGGCATTACAGATGACAGACTGATGGGAAATCCACCAAAGGATTGTAAATGCTAGAAGCACGAGGGGCGAACTACAGGTCCCAGAAACCTGTCGACGTGACCAAGCCCACCGGAGGGCGTGTCCCACCTGTGGTTGTCATAGTTTGAAAAAGCGGAGAGATCCGGTTGGCTCCTCTTTCCCACCCGGCCGACATTGCCCAGTGCCCGTGAACAAGGAGCAGGAGCTCCGAAACGCGTAGGGCTGGATTAATAACAAGCGCTGTGAATTCCGGATAATAATTGAAAATAAAGGATGCTGTTTGAAGTTGCAGTCTCCGCCTGTTGCCTCATAAGCGACCTCACCTGGGGACACCCTCTTGTTGACTTATTTTTGGCCAGTCCCGGCCGAGAGGACTGCACTCCCACTTAATTAAAAGGTGGGCTGCGCGCACAGACTATCTGGAGCACACCGCAGGCTGTCAACAATTCATCGAAATAACGGAGACTGGCGCTTGCTACTCACCAGAGAGTTATGAATTGGGGCATTACAGATGACAGACTGATGGGAAATCCACCAAAGGATTGTAAATGCTAGAAGTCCGAGGGGCGAACTACAGGTCCCAGAAACCTGTCGACGTGACCAAGCCCACCGGAGGGCGTGTCCCACCTGTGGTTGTCATAGTTTGAAAAAGCGGAGAGATCCGGTTGGCTCCTCTTTCCCACCCAGCTGACATTGCCCAGTGCCCGTGAACAAGGAGCAGGAGCTCCGAAACGCATAGGGCTGGATTAATAACAAGCGCTGTGAATTCCGGATAACAATTGAAAATAAAGGATGCTGTTTGAAGTTGCAGTCTCCGCCTGTTGCCTCATGTGCGTCCTCACCTGGGGACACCCTCTTGTTGACTTATTTTTGGCCCGTCCCGGCCGAGAGGACTGCACTCCCACTTAATTAAAAGGTGAGCTGCGCGCACAGACTATCTGGAGCACACCGCAGGCTGTCAACAATTCATAGAAATAACGGAGACCGGCGCTTGCTTCTCACCAGAGTTATAAATTGGGGCATTACAGATGACAGACTGATGGGAAATCCACCAAAGGATTGTAAATGCTAGAAGCACGAGGGGCGAACTACAGGTCCCAGAAACCTGTCGACGTGACCAAGCCCACCGGAGGGCGTGTCCCACCTGTGGTTGTCATAGTTTGAAAAAGCGGAGAGATCCGGGTCGGCTCCTCTTTTCCACCCGGCTGACATTGCCCAGTGCCCGTGAACAAGGAGCAGGAGCTCCGAAACGCCTAGGGCTGGATTAATAACAAGCGCTGTGAATTCCGGATAATAATTGAAAATAAAGGTTGCTGTTTGAAGTTGCAGTCTCCGCCTGTTGCCTCATGTGCGTCCTCACCTGGGGACACCCTCTTGTTGACTTATTTTCGGCCCGTCCCGGCCGAGAGGACTGCACTCCCACTTAATTAAAAGGTGGGCTGCGCGCACAGACTATCTGGAGCACACCGCAGGCTGTCAACAATTCATAGAAATAACTGAGACCGGCGCTTGCTTCTCACCAGAGAGTTATGAATTGGGGCATTACAGATGACAGACTGATGGGAAATCCACCAAAGGATTGTAAATGCTAGAAGCACGAGGGGCGAACTACAGGTCCCAGAAACCTGTCGACGTGACCAAGCCCACTAGAGGGCGTGTCCCACCTGTGGTTGTCATAGTTTGAAAAAGCGGAGAGATCCGGGTCGGCTCCTCTTTTCCACCCGGCTGACATTGCCCAGTGCCCGTGAACAAGGAGCAGGAGCTCCGAAACGCGTAGGGCTGGATTAATAACAAGCGCTGTGAATTCCGGATAACAATTGAAAATACAGGATGCTGTTTGAAGTTGCGGCCTCCGCCTGTTGCCTCATGTGCGTCCTCACCTGGGGACACCCTCTTGTTGACTTATTTTCGGCCCGTCCCGGCCGAGAGGACTGTACTCCCACTTAATTAAAAGGTAAGCTGCGCGCACAGACTATCTGGAGCACACCACAGGCTGTCAACAATTCATAGAAATAACGGAGACCGGCGCTTGCTTCTCACCAGCGAGTTATGAATTGGGGCATTACAGATGACAGACTGATGGGAAATCCACCAAAGGATTGTAAATGCTAGAAGCACGAGGGGCGAACTACAGGTCCCAGAAACCTGTCGACGTGACCAAGCCCACCGGAGGGCGTGTCCCACCTGTGGTTGTCATAGTTTGAAAAAGCGGAGAGATCCGGTTGGCTCCTCTTTCCCACCCGGCCGACATTGCCCAGTGCCCGTGAACAAGGAGCAGGAGCTCCGAAACGCGTAGGGCTGGATTAATAACAAGCGCTGTGAATTCCGGATAATAATTGAAAATAAAGGATGCTGTTTGAAGTTGCAGTCTCCGCCTGTTGCCTCATAAGCGACCTCACCTGGGGACACCCTCTTGTTGACTTATTTTTGGCCAGTCCCGGCCGAGAGGACTGCACTCCCACTTAATTAAAAGGTGGGCTGCGCGCACAGACTATCTGGAGCACACCGCAGGCTGTCAACAATTCATCGAAATAACGGAGACTGGCGCTTGCTACTCACCAGAGAGTTATGAATTGGGGCATTACAGATGACAGACTGATGGGAAATCCACCAAAGGATTGTAAATGCTAGAAGTCCGAGGGGCGAACTACAGGTCCCAGAAACCTGTCGACGTGACCAAGCCCACCGGAGGGCGTGTCCCACCTGTGGTTGTCATAGTTTGAAAAAGCGGAGAGATCCGGTTGGCTCCTCTTTCCCACCCAGCTGACATTGCCCAGTGCCCGTGAACAAGGAGCAGGAGCTCCGAAACGCATAGGGCTGGATTAATAACAAGCGCTGTGAATTCCGGATAACAATTGAAAATAAAGGATGCTGTTTGAAGTTGCAGTCTTTGCCTGTTGCCTCATGTGCGTCCTCACCTGGGGACACCCTCTTGTTGACTTATTTTCGGCCCGTCCCGGCCGAGAGGACTGCACTCCCACTTAATTAAAAGGTGGGCTGCGCGCACAGACTATCTGGAGCACACCGCAGGCTGTCAACAATTCATAGAAATAACGGAGACCGGCGCTTGCTTCTCACCAGAGAGTTATGAATTGGGGCATTACAGATGACAGACTGATGGGAAATCCACCAAAGGATTGTAAATGCTAGAAGCACGAGGGGCGAACTACAGGTCCCAGAAACCTGTCGACGTGACCAAGCCCACCGGAGGGCGTGTCCCACCTGTGGTTGTCATAGTTTGAAAAAGAGGAGAGATCCGGTTGGCTCCTCTTTCCCACCCGGCTGACATTGCCCAGTGCCCGTGAACAAGGAGCAGGAGCTCCGAAACGCATAGGGCTGGATTAATAACAAGCGCTGTGAATTCCGGATAATAATTGAAAATAAAGGATGCTGTTTGAAGTTGCAGTCTCCGCCTGTTGCCTCATGTGCGTCCTCACCTGGGGACACCCTCTTGTTGACTTATTTTCGGCCCGTCCCGGCCGAGAGGACTGCACTCCCACTTAATTAAAAGGTGGGCTGCGCGCACAGACTATCTGGAGCACACCGCAGGCTGTCAACAATTCATAGAAATAACGGAGACCGGCGCTTGCTTCTCACCAGAGAGTTATGAATTGGGGCATTACAGATGACAGACTGATGGGAAATCCACCAAAGGATTGTAAATGCTAGAAGCACGAGGGGCGAACTACAGGTCCCAGAAACCTGTCGACGTGACCAAGCCCACCGGAGGGCGTGTCCCACCTGTGGTTGTCATAGTTTGAAAAAGCGGAGAGATCCGGTTGGCTCCTCTTTCCCACCCAGCTGACATTGCCCAGTGCCCGTGAACAAGGAGCAGGAGCTCCGAAACGCGTAGGGCTGGATTAATAACAAGCGCTGTGAATTCCGGATAACAATTGAAAATAAAGGATGCTGTTTGAAGTTGCAGTCTCCGCCTGTTGCCTCATGTGCGTCCTCACCTGGGGACACCCTCTTGTTGACTTATTTTCGGCCCGTCCCGGCCGAGAGGACTGCACTCCCACTTAATTAAAAGGTGGGCTGCGCGCACAGACTATCTGGAGCACACCGCAGGCTGTCAACAATTCATCGAAATAACGGAGACTGGCGCTTGCTACTCACCAGAGAGTTATGAATTGGGGCATTACAGATGACAGACTGATGGGAAATCCACCAAAGGATTGTAAATGCTAGAAGTCCGAGGGGCGAACTACAGGTCCCAGAAACCTGTCGACGTGACCAAGCCCACCGGAGGGCGTGTCCCACCTGTGGTTGTCATAGTTTGAAAAAGCGGAGAGATCCGGTTGGCTCCTCTTTCCCACCCAGCTGACATTGCCCAGTGCCCGTGAACAAGGAGCAGGAGCTCCGAAACGCATAGGGCTGGATTAATAACAAGCGCTGTGAATTCCGGATAACAATTGAAAATAAAGGATGCTGTTTGAAGTTGCAGTCTTTGCCTGTTGCCTCATGTGCGTCCTCACCTGGGGACACCCTCTTGTTGACTTATTTTCGGCCCGTCCCGGCCGAGAGGACTGCACTCCCACTTAATTAAAAGGTGGGCTGCGCGCACAGACTATCTGGAGCACACCGCAGGCTGTCAACAATTCATAGAAATAACGGAGACCGGCGCTTGCTTCTCACCAGAGAGTTATGAATTGGGGCATTACAGATGACAGACTGATGGGAAATCCACCAAAGGATTGTAAATGCTAGAAGCACGAGGGGCGAACTACAGGTCCCAGAAACCTGTCGACGTGACCAAGCCCACCGGAGGGCGTGTCCCACCTGTGGTTGTCATAGTTTGAAAAAGCGGAGAGATCCGGTTGGCTCCTCTTTCCCACCCAGCTGACATTGCCCAGTGCCCGTGAACAAGGAGCAGGAGCTCCGAAACGCGTAGGGCTGGATTAATAACAAGCGCTGTGAATTCCGGATAACAATTGAAAATAAAGGATGCTGTTTGAAGTTGCAGTCTCCGCCTGTTGCCTCATGTGCGTCCTCACCTGGGGACACCCTCTTGTTGACTTATTTTCGGCCCGTCCCGGCCGAGAGGACTGCACTCCCACTTAATTAAAAGGTGGGCTGCGCGCACAGACTATCTGGAGCACACCGCAGGCTGTCAACAATTCATAGAAATAACGGAGACCGGCGCTTGCTTCTCACCAGAGAGTTATGAATTGGGGCATTACAGATGACAGACTGATGGGAAATCCACCAAAGGATTGTAAATGCTAGAAGCACGAGGGGCGAACTACAGGTCCCAGAAACCTGTCGACGTGACCAAGCCCACCGGAGGGCGTGTCCCACCTGTGGTTGTCATAGTTTTAAAAAGCGGAGAGATCCGGTTGGCTCCTCTTTCCCACCCGGCCGACATTGCCCAGTGCCCGTGAACAAGGAGCAGGAGCTCCGAAACGCATAGGGCTGGATTAATAACAAGCGCTGTGAATTCCGGATAATAATTGAAAATAAAGGATGCTGTTTGAAGTTGCAGTCTCCGCCTGTTGCCTCATGTGCGTCCTCACCTGGGGACACCCTCTTGTTGACTTATTTTCGGCCCGTCCCGGCCGAGAGGACTGCACTCCCACTTAATTAAAAGGTGGGCTGCGCGCACAGACTATCTGGAGCACACCGCAGGCTGTCAACAATTCATCGAAATAACGGAGACTGGCGCTTGCTTCTCACCAGAGAGTTATGAATTGGGGCATTACAGATGACAGACTGATGGGAAATCCACCAAAGGATTGTAAATGCTAGAAGCACGAGGGGCGAACTACAGGTCCCAGAAACCTGTCGACGTGACCAAGCCCACCGGAGGGCGTGTCCCACGTGTGGTTGTCATAGTTTGAAAAAGCGGAGAGATCCGGTTGGCTCCTCTTTCCCACCCAGCTGACATTGCCCAGTGCCCGTGAACAAGGAGCAGGAGCTCCGAAACGCGTAGGGCTGGATTAATAACCAGCGCTGTGAATTCCGGATAACAATTGAAAATAAAGGATGCTGTTTGAAGTTGCAGTCTCCGCCTGTTGCCTCATGTGCGTCCTCACCTGGGGACACCCTCTTGTTGACTTATTTTCGGCCCGTCCCGGCCGAGAGGACTGCACTCCCACTTAATTAAAAGGTGAGCTGCGCGCACAGACTATCTGGAGCACACCGCAGGCTGTCAACAATTCATAGAAATAACGGAGACCGGCGCTTGCTTCTCACCAGAGTTATAAATTGGGGCATTACAGATGACAGACTGATGGGAAATCCACCAAAGGATTGTAAATGCTAGAAGCACGAGGGGCGAACTACAGGTCCCAGAAACCTGTCGACGTGACCAAGCCCACCGGAGGGCGTGTCCCACCTGTGGTTGTCATAGTTTGAAAAAGCGGAGAGATCCGGTTGGCTCCTCCTTCCCACCCAGCTGACATTGCCCAGTGCCCGTGAACAAGGAGCAGGAGCTCCGAAACGCGTAGGGCTGGATTAATAACAAGCGCTGTGAATTCCGGATAATAATTGAAAATAAAGGTTGCTGTTTGAAGTTGCAGTCTCCGCCTGTTGCCTCATGTGCGTCCTCACCTGGGGACACCCTCTTGTTGACTTATTTTCGGCCCGTCCCGGCCGAGAGGACTGCACTCCCACTTAATTAAAAGGTGGGCTGCGCGCACAGACTATCTGGAGCACACCACAGGCTGTCAACAATTCATAGAAATAACGGAGACCGGCGCTTGCTTCTCACCAGCGAGTTATGAATTGGGGCATTACAGATGACAGACTGATGGGAAATCCACCAAAGGATTGTAAATGCTAGAAGCACGAGGGGCGAACTACAGGTCCCAGAAACCTGTCGACGTGACCAAGCCCACCGGAGGGCGTGTCCCACCTGTGGTTGTCATAGTTTGAAAAAGCGGAGAGATCCGGTTGGCTCCTCTTTCCCACCCAGCTGACATTGCCCAGTGCCCGTGTACAAGGAGCAGGAGCTCCGAAACGCGTAGGGCTGGATTAATAACAAGCGCTGTGAATTCCGGATAACAATTTAAAATAAAGGATGCTGTTTGAAGTTGCAGTCTTCGCCTGTTGCCTCATGTGCGTCCTCACCTGGGGACACCCTCTTGTTGACTTATTTTCGGCCCGTCCTGGCCGAGAGGACTGCACTCCCACTTAATTAAAAGGTGGGCTGCGCGCACAGACTATCTGGAGCACACCGCAGGCTGTCAACAATTCATAGAAATAACGGAGACCGGCGCTTGCTTCTCACCAGAGAGTTATGAATTGGGGCATTACAGATGACAGACTGATGGGAAATCCACCAAAGGATTGTAAATGCTAGAAGCACGAGGGGCGAACTACAGGTCCCAGAAACCTGTCGACGTGACCAAGCCCACCGGAGGGCGTGTCCCACATGTGGTTGTCATAGTGTGAAAAAGTGGAGAGATCCGGTTGGCTCCTCTTTCCCACCCAGCTGACATTGCCCAGTGCCCGTGAACAAGGAGCAGGAGCTCCGAAACGCGTAGGGCTGGATTAATAACAAGCGCTGTGAATTCCGGATAATAATTGAAAATAAAGGATGCTCTTTGAAGTTGCAGTCTCCGCCTGTTGCCTCATGTGCGTCCTCACCTGGGGACACCCTCTTGTTGACTTATTTTCGGCCCGTCCCGGCCGAGAGGACTGCACTCCCACTTAATTACTGACTACACAGCATTGTGTAGTGGCAGGCGACTTCAATTTCCATCTTGACATGACAGGTGACCCAGACACTATCAAATTGCTGGACATTACATCTCCGCTGGGCCTTGCACCGTTTGTGACAGGTCCTACGCATGAGAAAGGGCATACTCTTGATCAGGTGTTCTCGTCAGTCCCGATTGCTGATGTCGGAACTATGCCGGGGCTCTGGACGGATCATAGGCTGATTAGGTTTTCCGTGCTGGAGAATGGGCGGCCGGATAACAACGCCCCTATATTGCCCAGATTACCTCAAGAGCGTTGCATAGAGTGACGCCTGATATGTTGGAGCAGGCGCTCACGGAACATCCTTGCCACCTCTCGGGTGATCTGGAAGGAGACACGGAGGCTCTGCAGCGGTGGCTGATGGAAAGGCTGGACGATCTTGCCCCTAAGGCAGCCCCTCGGTCCACGGTATTACGGCAATCTGCGCCGTGGTTTACGGAGGCGCTGCGGGTGGCCCGCTGCCTGTGCAAGGTTGCCGAGCGGGCCTGGCGTCTTCAGTATAATGGGGAGGCCAAATTTGCCTATAGGGCGGCTGTAAAGGCCTATCTCCGGGACATCTTAGGTGCCAAGAAAGAATATCTTGCTAGGAGGATCGAGGCGGCGGCGAACTCCCGTAAGGAGATCTTCACCGTGGTGAAGGAGTTTACGACCCCCAGTTCCCATCCACCCCCGCCAGTATCATCGGATGCGTGGGCGTGTGATCTTGCCAGTTTTTTTACCAACAAGATCAAGGCGATTCAGGCTTCCTTCTCGGAGAGCTTAGAAGAGGGTGGCTGCGGCCCCGGGGCGGGACATGGGTCATGGTCCACGCCTGTCGCAGTGCTGGCTGATTTTCCTGCAGTCACTAGCGAGGCGTCTCGGGTGCTGCTGGCCAGCCTCAAATCAGGCTCGCCACTTGACCCCTGCCCTGCCAAATTTTTGGCAGGGATGGCGGCGGTGGTGAATCCCCTGGTTAATCCCATCCTCAATGCCTCCCTGAGGGAGGGGAGTGTCCCTCGCACCTGGAAAAGGGCGATGGTTATCCCCCTCCTGAAAAAGCCTGGTCTTGATGCCGAGGTTTTGGCCAACTATAGGCCAATTTCACTTCTCCCGGCTCTGGCCAAGATCACGGAGAAACATGTCCATGGCGTCTTGTCGAGCTTTCTTGAAACTAACAATCTGCTCCATCCTTCCCAATCCGGATTCCGTCCTAATTTTAGTACGGAAACGGCGTTGTTGGAGGTCTCGGAGATCATCAGGGAGACCTTGGATGTTGGTGGCAAGGCCATGTTAGTCATGTTGGACCTGTCGGCGGCCTTTGACACCGTCCCCCATGAGGCGCTCCTCGCCAGGCTCCATGACATCGGCATCAGGGGGACGGTGTTCAAATGGTTCACATCTTTTCTTGAAGGCCGCCGCCAGACGATCTGGGTTTCCTAGAGCTCCGCCGAGATGCCGCCATTGGGAGTTGGGGTTCCACAGGGTTCTGTGTTGAGCCCGTCGTTGTTTAACATCTTCATGTCCCCTCTGGCGGCGGCGGTGGAGGCTTATGGGGCCCAGATCGTGTCCTACGCCGATGATACACAACTCCTCGTCACATGCGATAAAGATCAGGCATTTGATGGAGAGAGTATTCGGGGCTGTCTGGGCATGGTCTTCGACTGGTTCCAGCGGAACAGCCTGAAGGCCAATTCCAGTAAGTCAGAGGTTTTATTCTTCGGCTGTGCCACCGACCCTGAGTGGCGGCAATGGTGGCCGTCTGATATGTGTCCTCCCGCACAGTCATCTCTGGTCGCCAAAAATCTTGGTGTTAAACTGGAAAATAAGCTTTCATTGCGAGCTCATGTCCTTGGTCTGGCCGGCACCTGCTTCGGCATTTTGAAGATGCTCCGCAAGTTCCTTCCACTGCTTTCTGCGGAGCATAGGCGGATTACCGTGCAGGCGCTTATTGGATCCAGGCTGGACTACGCCAACGCCCTCTTTATTGGCCTCCCTGACTACCTAGTCCAGCGCCTGCAGGTGGCACAAAACTCTGCTGCCCGTGCCATCTTTGGCCTGCATAGGCGAGCACGAGCTTCTGGGCTGCTGCAAACGCTACACTGGTTGCCTATCTGGAAGCGGATTATGTTTAAATCCCTGACGCTGATGCACAAAGCACTTTTTGGCTCAGGGGCTGGGTACCTACGGCGCAGGTTGGCCTTCTATCGCCCAGTCCGCTCACTGCGGTCCGAATCTCTTTTCACTGCCGTGGTTCCGCGTGTGAGGAAGGCCCGTACTGGGGGCCGCTCCTTCAGTTGCAAGGCACCCCAGTTGTGGAATTCTCTTCCACTGGCGCTACGCAGTACCCCCAATCTGCTTCAGTTTAGGAAGAGCCTGAAGACTTGGCTTTTTAATCTTTAGTATTCTTTGGGTGGGCCTTTCTGTTTTTCTTGTATCTGTTTTTCTCTGTTATGTTATTTTATACTGAGCTGCCGTGGAAAGCGCCGGGACACTCTTTTAGAGTAGCCGTGCACTATATAAACTTGTTTTAACATAACATAACATAACTTAATTAAAAGGTGGGCTGCGCGCACAGACTATCTGGAGCACACCGCAGGCTGTCAACAATTCATAGAAATAACGGAGACCGGCGCTTGCTTCTCACCAGAGAGTTATGAATTGGGGCATTACAGATGACAGACTGATGGGAAATCCACCAAAGGATTGTAAATGCTAGAAGCACGAGGGGCGAACTACAGGTCCCAGAAACCTGTCGACGTGACCAAGCCCACCAGAGGGCGTGTCCCACCTGTGGTTGTCATAGTTTGAAAAAGCGGAGAGATCCGGTTGGCTCCTCTTTTCCACCCGGCTGACATTGCCCAGTGCCCGTGAACAAGGAGCAGGAGCTCCGAAACGCGTAGGGCTGGATTAATAACAAGCGCTGTGAATTCCGGATAACAATTGAAAATAAAGGATGCTGTTTGAAGTTGCAGTCATCCGCCTGTTGCCTCATGTGCGTCCTCACCTGGGGACACCCTCTTGTTGACTTATTTTCAGCCCGTCCCGGCCAAGAGGACTGCACTCCCACTTAATTAAAAGGTGGGCTGCGCGCACAGACTATCTGGAGCACACCGCAGGCTGTCAACAATTCATAGAAATAACGGAGACCGGCGCTTGCTTCTCACCAGAGAGTTATGAATTGGGGCATTACAGATGACAGACTGATGGGAAATCCACCAAAGGATTGTAAATGCTAGAAGCACGAGGGGCGAACTACAGGTCCCAGAAACCTGTCGACGTGACCAAGCCCACCGGAGGGCGTGTCCCACCTGTGGTTGTCATAGTTTGAAAAAGCGGAGAGATCCGGTTGGCTCCTCTTTCCCACCCGGCCGACATTGCCTAGTGCCCGTGAACAAGGAGCAGGAGCTCCGAAACGCGTAGGGCTGGATTAATAACAAGCGCTGTGAATTCCGGATAATAATTGAAAATAAAGGATGCTGTTTGAAGTTGCAGTCTCCGCCTGTTGCCTCATGTGCGTCCTCACCTGGGGACACCCTCTTGTTGACTTATTTTCGGCCTGTCCCGGCCGAGAGGACTGCACTCCCACTTATTTAAAAGGTGGGCTGCGCGCACAGACTATCTGGAGCACACCGCAGGCTGTCAACAATTCATCGAAATAACGGAGACTGGCGCTTGCTTCTCACCAGAGAGTTATGAATTGGGGCATTACAGATGACAGACTGATGGGAAATCCACCAAAGGATTGTAAATGCTAGAAGCACGAGGGGCGAACTACAGGTCCCAGAAACCTGTCGACGTGACCAAGCCCACCGGAGGGCGTGTCCCACCTGTGGTTGTCATAGTTTGAAAAAGCGGAGAGATCCGGTTGGCTCCTCTTTCCCACCCGGCCGACATTGCCCAGTGCCCGTGAACAAGGAGCAGGAGCTCCGAAACGCGTAGGGCTGGATTAATAACAAGCGCTGTGAATTCCGGATAATAATTGAAAATAAAGGATGCTGTTTGAAGTTGCAGTCTCCGCCTGTTGCCTCATAAGCGACCTCACCTGGGGACACCCTCTTGTTGACTTATTTTTGGCCAGTCCCGGCCGAGAGGACTGCACTCCCACTTAATTAAAAGGTGGGCTGCGCGCACAGACTATCTGGAGCACACCGCAGGCTGTCAACAATTCATCGAAATAACGGAGACTGGCGCTTGCTACTCACCAGAGAGTTATGAATTGGGGCATTACAGATGACAGACTGATGGGAAATCCACCAAAGGATTGTAAATGCTAGAAGTCCGAGGGGCGAACTACAGGTCCCAGAAACCTGTCGACGTGACCAAGCCCACCGGAGGGCGTGTCCCACCTGTGGTTGTCATAGTTTGAAAAAGCGGAGAGATCCGGTTGGCTCCTCTTTCCCACCCAGCTGACATTGCCCAGTGCCCGTGAACAAGGAGCAGGAGCTCCGAAACGCATAGGGCTGGATTAATAACAAGCGCTGTGAATTCCGGATAACAATTGAAAATAAAGGATGCTGTTTGAAGTTGCAGTCTTTGCCTGTTGCCTCATGTGCGTCCTCACCTGGGGACACCCTCTTGTTGACTTATTTTCGGCCCGTCCCGGCCGAGAGGACTGCACTCCCACTTAATTAAAAGGTGGGCTGCGCGCACAGACTATCTGGAGCACACCGCAGGCTGTCAACAATTCATAGAAATAACGGAGACCGGCGCTTGCTTCTCACCAGAGAGTTATGAATTGGGGCATTACAGATGACAGACTGATGGGAAATCCACCAAAGGATTGTAAATGCTAGAAGCACGAGGGGCGAACTACAGGTCCCAGAAACCTGTCGACGTGACCAAGCCCACCGGAGGGCGTGTCCCACCTGTGGTTGTCATAGTTTGAAAAAGAGGAGAGATCCGGTTGGCTCCTCTTTCCCACCCGGCTGACATTGCCCAGTGCCCGTGAACAAGGAGCAGGAGCTCCGAAACGCATAGGGCTGGATTAATAACAAGCGCTGTGAATTCCGGATAATAATTGAAAATAAAGGATGCTGTTTGAAGTTGCAGTCTCCGCCTGTTGCCTCATGTGCGTCCTCACCTGGGGACACCCTCTTGTTGACTTATTTTCGGCCCGTCCCGGCCGAGAGGACTGCACTCCCACTTAATTAAAAGGTGGGCTGCGCGCACAGACTATCTGGAGCACACCGCAGGCTGTCAACAATTCATAGAAATAACGGAGACCGGCGCTTGCTTCTCACCAGAGTTATAAATTGGGGCATTACAGATGACAGACTGATGGGAAATCCACCAAAGGATTGTAAATGCTAGAAGCACGAGGGGCGAACTACAGGTCCCAGAAACCTGTCGACGTGACCAAGCCCACCGGAGGGCGTGTCCCACCTGTGGTTGTCATAGTGTGAAAAAGCGGAGAGATCCGGTTGGCTCCTCTTTCCCACCCAGCTGACATTGCCCAGTGCCCGTGAACAAGGAGCAGGAGCTCCAAAACGCGTAGGGCTGGATTAATAACAAGCGCTGTGAATTCCGGATAATAATTGAAAATAAAGGATGCTGTTTGAAGTTGCAGTCTCCGCCTGTTGCCTCATGTGCGTCCTCACCTGGGGACACCCTCTTGTTGACTTATTTTCGGCCCGTCCCGGCCGAGAGGACTGCACTCCCACTTAATTAAAAGGTGGGCTGCGCGCACAGACTATCTGGAGCACACCGCAGGCTGTCAACAATTCATAGAAATAACGGAGACCGGCGCTTGCTTCTCACCAGAGAGTTATGAATTGGGGCATTACAGATGACAGACTGATGGGAAATCCACCAAAGGATTGTAAATGCTAGAAGCACGAGGGGCGAACTACAGGTCCCAGAAACCTGTCGACGTGACCAAGCCCACCGGAGGGCGTGTCCCACCTGTGGTTGTCATAGTTTGAAAAAGCGGAGAGATCCGGTTGGCTCCTCTTTCCCACCCAGCTGACATTGCCCAGTGCCCGTGAACAAGGAGCAGGAGCTCCGAAACGCGTAGGGCTGGATTAATAACAAGCGCTGTGAATTCCGGATAACAATTGAAAATAAAGGATACTGTTTGAAGTTGCAGTCTCCGCCTGTTGCCTCATGTGCGTCCTCACCTGGGGACACCCTCTTGTTGACTTATTTTCGGCCCGTCCCGGCCGAGAGGACTGCACTCCCACTTAATTAAAAGGTGGGCTGCGCGCACAGACTATCTGGAGCACACCGCAGGCTGTCAACAATTCATAGAAATAACGGAGACCGGCGCTTGCTTCTCACCAGAGAGTTATGAATTGGGGCATTACAGATGACAGACTGATGGGAAATCCACCAAAGGATTGTAAATGCTAGAAGCACGAGGGGCGAACTACAGGTCCCAGAAACATGTCGACGTGACCAAGCCCACCGGAGGGCGTGTCCCACCTGTGGTTGTCATAGTTTTAAAAAGCGGAGAGATCCGGTTGGCTCCTCTTTCCCACCCGGCCGACATTGCCCAGTGCCCGTGAACAAGGAGCAGGAGCTCCGAAACGCGTAGGGCTGGATTAATAACAAGCGCTGTGAATTCCGGATAATAATTGAAAATAAAGGATGCTGTTTGAAGTTGCAGTCTCCGCCTGTTGCCTCATGTGCGTCCTCACCTGGGGACACCCTCTTGTTGACTTATTTTCGGCCCGTCCCGGCCGAGAGGACTGCACTCCCACTTAATTAAAAGGTGGGCTGCGCGCACAGACTATCTGGAGCACACCGCAGGCTGTCAACAATTCATCGAAATAACGGAGACTGGCGCTTGCTTCTCACCAGAGAGTTATGAATTGGGGCATTACAGATAACAGACTGATGGGAAATCCACCAAAGGATTGTAAATGCTAGAAGCACGAGGGGCGAACTACAGGTCCCAGAAACCTGTCGACGTGACCAAGCCCACCGGAGGGCGTGTCCCACGTGTGGTTGTCATAGTTTGAAAAAGCGGAGAGATCCGGTTGGCTCCTCTTTCCCACCCAGCTGACATTGCCCAGTGCCCGTGAACAAGGAGCAGGAGCTCCGAAACGCGTGGGGCTGGATTAATAACCAGCGCTGTGAATTCCGGATAACAATTGAAAATAAAGGATGCTGTTTGAAGTTGCAGTCTCCGCCTGTTGCCTCATGTGCGTCCTCACCTGGGGACACCCTCTTGTTGACTTATTTTCGGCCCGTCCCGGCCGAGAGGACTGCACTCCCACTTAATTAAAAGGTGAGTTGCGCGCACAGACTATCTGGAGCACACCGCAGGCTGTCAACAATTCATAGAAATAACGGAGACCGGCGCTTGCTTCTCACCAGAGTTATAAATTGGGGCATTACAGATGACAGACTGATGGGAAATCCACCAAAGGATTGTAAATGCTAGAAGCACGAGGGGCGAACTACAGGTCCCAGAAACCTGTCGACGTGACCAAGCCCACCGGAGGGCGTGTCCCACCTGTGGTTGTCATAGTTTGAAAAAGCGGAGAGATCCGGTTGGCTCCTCTTTCCCACCCAGCTGACATTGCCCAGTGCCCGTGAACAAGGAGCAGGAGCTCCGAAACGCGTAGGGCTGGATTAATAACAAGCGCTGTGAATTCCGGATAACAATTTAAAATAAAGGATGCTGTTTGAAGTTGCAGTCTTCGCCTGTTGCCTCATGTGCGTCCTCACCTGGGGACACCCTCTTGTTGACTTATTTTCGGCCCGTCCCGGCCGAGAGGACTGCACTCCCACTTAATTAAAAGGTGGGCTGCGCGCACAGACTATCTGGAGCACACCGCAGGCTGTCAACAATTCATCGAAATAACGGAGACTGGCGCTTGCTTCTCACCAGAGAGTTATGAATTGGGGCATTACAGATAACAGACTGATGGGAAATCCACCAAAGGATTGTAAATGCTAGAAGCACGAGGGGCGAACTACAGGTCCCAGAAACCTGTCGACGTGACCAAGCCCACCGGAGGGCGTGTCCCACGTGTGGTTGTCATAGTTTGAAAAAGCGGAGAGATCCGGTTGGCTCCTCTTTCCCACCCAGCTGACATTGCCCAGTGCCCGTGAACAAGGAGCAGGAGCTCCGAAACGCGTGGGGCTGGATTAATAACCAGCGCTGTGAATTCCGGATAACAATTGAAAATAAAGGATGCTGTTTGAAGTTGCAGTCTCCGCCTGTTGCCTCATGTGCGTCCTCACCTGGGGACACCCTCTTGTTGACTTATTTTCGGCCCGTCCCGGCCGAGAGGACTGCACTCCCACTTAATTAAAAGGTGAGTTGCGCGCACAGACTATCTGGAGCACACCGCAGGCTGTCAACAATTCATAGAAATAACGGAGACCGGCGCTTGCTTCTCACCAGAGTTATAAATTGGGGCATTACAGATGACAGACTGATGGGAAATCCACCAAAGGATTGTAAATGCTAGAAGCACGAGGGGCGAACTACAGGTCCCAGAAACCTGTCGACGTGACCAAGCCCACCGGAGGGCGTGTCCCACCTGTGGTTGTCATAGTTTGAAAAAGCGGAGAGATCCGGTTGGCTCCTCTTTCCCACCCAGCTGACATTGCCCAGTGCCCGTGAACAAGGAGCAGGAGCTCCGAAACGCGTAGGGCTGGATTAATAACAAGCGCTGTGAATTCCGGATAATAATTGAAAATAAAGGTTGCTGTTTGAAGTTGCAGTCTCCGCCTGTTGCCTCATGTGCGTCCTCACCTGGGGACACCCTCTTGTTGACTTATTTTCGGCCCGTCCCGGCCGAGAGGACTGCACTCCCACTTAATTAAAAGGTGGGCTGCGCGCACAGACTATCTGGAGCACACCACAGGCTGTCAACAATTCATAGAAATAACGGAGACCGGCGCTTGCTTCTCACCAGCGAGTTATGAATTGGGGCATTACAGATGACAGACTGATGGGAAATCCACCAAAGGATTGTAAATGCTAGAAGCACGAGGGGCGAACTACAGGTCCCAGAAACCTGTCGACGTGACCAAGCCCACCGGAGGGCGTGTCCCACCTGTGGTTGTCATAGTTTGAAAAAGCAGAGAGATCCGGTTGGCTCCTCTTTCCCACCCAGCTGACATTGCCCAGTGCCCGTGTACAAGGAGCAGGAGCTCCGAAACGCGTAGGGCTGGATTAATAACAAGCGCTGTGAATTCCGGATAACAATTTAAAATAAAGGATGCTGTTTGAAGTTGCAGTCTTCGCCTGTTGCCTCATGTGCGTCCTCACCTGGGGACACCCTCTTGTTGACTTATTTTCGGCCCGTCCTGGCCGAGAGGACTGCACTCCCACTTAATTAAAAGGTGGGCTGCGCGCACAGACTATCTGGAGCACACCGCAGGCTGTCAACAATTCATAGAAATAACGGAGACCGGCGCTTGCTTCTCACCAGAGAGTTATGAATTGGGGCATTACAGATGACAGACTGATGGGAAATCCACCAAAGGATTGTAAATGCTAGAAGCACGAGGGGCGAACTACAGGTCCCAGAAACCTGTCGACGTGACCAAGCCCACCGGAGGGCGTGTCCCACATGTGGTTGTCATAGTGTGAAAAAGTGGAGAGATCCGGTTGGCTCCTCTTTCCCACCCAGCTGACATTGCCCAGTGTCCGTGAACAAGGAGCAGGAGCTCCGAAACGCGTAGGGCTGGATTAATAACAAGCGCTGTGAATTCCGGATAATAATTGAAAATAAAGGATGCTGTTTGAAGTTGCAGTCACCGCCTGTTGCCTCATGTGCGTCCTCACCTGGGGACACCCTCTTGTTGACTTATTTTCGGCCCGTCCCGGCCGAGAGGACTGCACTCCCACTTAATTACTGACTACACAGCATTGTGTAGTGGCAGGCGACTTCAATTTCCATCTTGACATGACAGGTGACCCAGACACTATCAAATTGCTGGACATTACATCTCCGCTGGGCCTTGCACCGTTTGTGACAGGTCCTACGCATGAGAAAGGGCATACTCTTGATCAGGTGTTCTCGTCAGTCCCGATTGCTGATGTCGGAACTATGCCGGGGCTCTGGACGGATCATAGGCTGATTAGGTTTTCCGTGCTGGAGAATGGGCGGCCGGATAACAACGCCCCTATGTTGCCCAGACCAGCCTCAAGAGCGTTGCATAGAGTGACGCCTGATATGTTGGAGCAGGCGCTCACGGACCATCCTTGCCACCTCTCGGGTGATCTGGAAGGAGACACGGAGGCTCTGCAGCGGTGGCTGACGGAAAGGCTGGACGATCTTGCCCCTAAGGCAGCCCCTCGGTCCACGGTATTACGGCAATCTGCGCCGTGGTTTACGGAGGCGCTGCGGGTGGCCCGCTGCCTGTGCAAGGTTGCCGAGCGGGCCTGGCGTCTTCAGTATAATGGGGAGGCCAAATTTGCCTATAGGGCGGCTGTAAAGGCCTATCTCCGGGACATCTTAGGTGCCAAGAAAGAATATCTTGCTAGGAGGATCGAGGCGGCGGCGAACTCCCGTAAGGAGATCTTCACCGTGGTGAAGGAGTTTACGACCCCCAGTTCCCATCCACCCCCGCCAGTATCATCGGATGCGTGGGCGTGTGATCTTGCCAGTTTTTTTACCAACAAGATCAAGGCGATTCAGGCTTCCTTCTCGGAGAGCTTAGAAGAGGGTGGCTGCGGCCCCGGGGCGGGACATGGGTCATGGTCCACGCCTGTCGCAGTGCTGGCTGATTTTCCTGCAGTCACTAGCGAGGCGTCTCGGGTGCTGCTGGCCAGCCTCAAATCAGGCTCGCCACTTGACCCCTGCCCTGCCAAATTTTTGGCAGGGATGGCGGCGGTGGTGAATCCCCTGGTTAATCCCATCCTCAATGCCTCCCTGAGGGAGGGGAGTGTCCCTCGCACCTGGAAAAGGGCGATGGTTATCCCCCTCCTGAAAAAGCCTGGTCTTGATGCCGAGGTTTTGGCCAACTATAGGCCAATTTCACTTCTCCCGGCTCTGGCCAAGATCACGGAGAAACATGTCCATGGCGTCTTGTCGAGCTTTCTTGAAACTAACAATCTGCTCCATCCTTCCCAATCCGGATTCCGTCCTAATTTTAGTACGGAAATGGCGTTGTTGGAGGTCTCGGAGATCATCAGGGAGACCTTGGATGTTGGTGGCAAGGCCATGTTAGTCATGTTGGACCTGTCGGCGGCCTTTGACACCGTCCCCCATGAGGCGCTCCTCGCCAGGCTCCATGACATCGGCATCAGGGGGACGGTGTTCAAATGGTTCACATCTTTTCTTGAAGGCCGCCGCCAGACGATCTGGGTTTCCTAGAGCTCCGCCGAGATGCCGCCATTGGGAGTTGGGGTTCCACAGGGTTCTGTGTTGAGCCCGTCGTTGTTTAACATCTTCATGTCCCCTCTGGCGGCGGCGGTGGAGGCTTATGGGGCCCAGATCGTGTCCTACGCCGATGATACGCAACTCCTCGTCACATGCGATAAAGATCAGGCATTTGATGGAGAGAGTATTCGGGGCTGTCTGGGCATGGTCTTCGACTGGTTCCAGCGGAACAGCCTGAAGGCCAATTCCAGTAAGTCAGAGGTTTTATTCTTCGGCTGTGCCACCGACCCTGAGTGGCGGCAATGGTGGCCGTCTGATATGTGTCCTCCCGCACAGTCATCTCTGGTCGCCAAAAATCTTGGTGTTAAACTGGAAAATAAGCTTTCATTGCGAGCTTATGTCCTTGGTCTGGCCGGCACCTGCTTCGGCATTTTGAAGATGCTCCGCAAGTTCCTTCCACTGCTTTCTGCGGAGCATAGGCGGATTACCGTGCAGGCGCTTATTGGATCCAGGCTGGACTACGCCAACGCCCTCTTTATTGGCCTCCCTGACTACCTAGTCCAGCGCCTGCAGGTGGCACAAAACTCTGCTGCCCGTGCCATCTTTGGCCTGCATAGGCGAGCACGAGCTTCTGGGCTGCTGCAAACGCTACACTGGTTGCCTATCTGGAAGCGGATTATGTTTAAATCCCTGACGCTGATGCACAAAGCACTTTTTGGCTCAGGGGCTGGGTACCTACGGCGCAGGTTGGCCTTCTATCGCCCAGTCCGCTTACTGCGGTCCGAATCTCTTTTCACTGCCGTGGTTCCGCGTGTGAGGAAGGCCCGTACTGGGGGCCGCTCCTTCAGTTGCAAGGCACCCCAGTTGTGGAATTCTCTTCCACTGGCGCTACGCAGTACCCCCAATCTGCTTCAGTTTAGGAAGAGCCTGAAGACTTGGCTTTTTAATCTTTAGTATTCTTTGGGTGGGCCTTTCTGTTTTTCTTGTATCTGTTTTTCTCTGTTATGTTATTTTATACTGAGCTGCCGTGGAAAGCGCCGGGACACTCTTTTAGAGTAGCCGTGCACTATATAAACTTGTTTTAACATAACATAACATAACTTAATTAAAAGGTGGGCTGCGCGCACAGACTATCTGGAGCACACCGCAGGCTGTCAACAATTCATAGAAATAACGGAGACCGGCGCTTGCTTCTCACCAGAGAGTTATGAATTGGGGCATTACAGATGACAGACTGATGGGAAATCCACCAAAGGATTGTAAATGCTAGAAGCACGAGGGGCGAACTACAGGTCCCAGAAACCTGTCGACGTGACCAAGCCCACCAGAGGGCGTGTCCCACCTGTGGTTGTCATAGTTTGAAAAAGCGGAGAGATCCGGTTGGCTCCTCTTTTCCACCCGGCTGACATTGCCCAGTGCCCGTGAACAAGGAGCAGGAGCTCCGAAACGCGTAGGGCTGGATTAATAACAAGCGCTGTGAATTCCGGATAACAATTGAAAATAAAGGATGCTGTTTGAAGTTGCAGTCATCCGCCTGTTGCCTCATGTGCGTCCTCACCTGGGGACACCCTCTTGTTGACTTATTTTCAGCCCGTCCCGGCCAAGAGGACTGCACTCCCACTTAATTAAAAGGTGGGCTGCGCGCACAGACTATCTGGAGCACACCGCAGGCTGTCAACAATTCATAGAAATAACGGAGACCGGCGCTTGCTTCTCACCAGAGAGTTATGAATTGGGGCATTACAGATGACAGACTGATGGGAAATCCACCAAAGGATTGTAAATGCTAGAAGCACGAGGGGCGAACTACAGGTCCCAGAAACCTGTCGACGTGACCAAGCCCACCGGAGGGCGTGTCCCACCTGTGGTTGTCATAGTTTGAAAAAGCGGAGAGATCCGGTTGGCTCCTCTTTCCCACCCGGCCGACATTGCCTAGTGCCCGTGAACAAGGAGCAGGAGCTCCGAAACGCGTAGGGCTGGATTAATAACAAGCGCTGTGAATTCCGGATAATAATTGAAAATAAAGGATGCTGTTTGAAGTTGCAGTCTCCGCCTGTTGCCTCATGTGCGTCCTCACCTGGGGACACCCTCTTGTTGACTTATTTTCGGCCCGTCCCGGCCGAGAGGACTGCACTCCCACTTATTTAAAAGGTGGGCTGCGCGCACAGACTATCTGGAGCACACCGCAGGCTGTCAACAATTCATCGAAATAACGGATACTGGCGCTTGCTTCTCACCAGAGAGTTATGAATTGGGGCATTACAGATGACAGACTGATGGGAAATCCACCAAAGGATTGTAAATGCTAGAAGCACGAAGGGCGAACTACAGGTCCCAGAAACCTGTCGACGTGACCAAGCCCACCGGAGGGCGTGTCCCACCTGTGTTTGTCATAGTTTGCAAAAGCGGAGAGATCCGGTTGGCTCCTCTTTACCACCCAGCTGACATTGCCCAGTGCCCGTGAACAAGGAGCAGGAGCTCCGAAACGCGTAGGGCTGGATTAATAACAAGCGCTGTGAATTCCGGATAACAATTGAAAATAAAGGATGCTGTTTGAAGTTGCAGTCTCCGCCTGTTGCCTCATGTGCGTCCTCACCTGGGGACACCCTCTTGTTGACTTATTTTAGGCCCGTCCCGGCCGAGAGGACTGCACTCCCACTTAATTAAAAGGTGGGCTGCGCGCACAGACTATCTGGAGCACACCGCAGGCTGTCAACAATTCATAGAAATAACGGAGACCGGCGCTTGCTTCTCACCAGAGAGTTATGAATTGGGGCATTACAGATGACAGACTGATGGGAAATCCACCAAAGGATTGTAAACGCTAAAAGCACGAGGGGCGAACTACAGGTCCCAGAAACCTGTCGACGTGACCAAGCCCACCGGAGGGCGTGTCCCACCTGTGGTTGTCATAGTTTGAAAAAGCAGAGAGATCCGGTTGGCTCCTCTTTCCCACCCGGCTGACATTGCCCAGTGCCCGTGAACAAGGAGCAGGAGCTCCGAAACGCGTAGGGCTGGATTAATAACAAGCGCTGTGAATTCCGGATAATAATTGAAAATAAAGGTTGCTGTTTGAAGTTGCAGTCTCCGCCTGTTGCCTCATGTGCGTCCTCACCTGGGGACACCCTCTTGTTGACTTATTTTCGGCCCGTCCCGGCCGAGAGGACTGCACTCCCACTTAATTAAAAGGTGGGCTGCGCGCACAGACTATCTGGAGCACACCGCAGGCTGTCAACAATTCATAGAAATAACGGAGACCGGCGCTTGCTTCTCACCAGAGAGTTATGAATTGGGGCATTACAGATGACAGACTGATGGGAAATCCACCAAAGGATTGTAAATGCTAGAAGCACGAGGGGCGAACTACAGGTCCCAGAAACCTGTCGACGTGACCAAGCCCACCGGAGGGCGTGTCCCACCTGTGGTTGTCATAGTTTTAAAAAGCGGAGAGATCCGGTTGGCTCCTCTTTCCCACCCGGCCGACATTGCCCAGTGCCCGTGAACAAGGAGCAGGAGCTCCGAAACGCATAGGGCTGGATTAATAACAAGCGCTGTGAATTCCGGATAATAATTGAAAATAAAGGATGCTGTTTGAAGTTGCAGTCTCCGCCTGTTGCCTCATGTGCGTCCTCACCTGGGGACACCCTCTTGTTGACTTATTTTCGGCCCGTCCCGGCCGAGAGGACTGCACTCCCACTTAATTAAAAGGTGGGCTGCGCGCACAGACTATCTGGAGCACACCGCAGGCTGTCAACAATTCATCGAAATAACGGAGACTGGCGCTTGCTTCTCACCAGAGAGTTATGAATTGGGGCATTACAGATGACAGACTGATGGGAAATCCACCAAAGGATTGTAAATGCTAGAAGCACGAGGGGCGAACTACAGGTCCCAGAAACCTGTCGACGTGACCAAGCCCACCGGAGGGCGTGTCCCACGTGTGGTTGTCATAGTTTGAAAAAGCGGAGAGATCCGGTTGGCTCCTCTTTCCCACCCAGCTGACATTGCCCAGTGCCCGTGAACAAGGAGCAGGAGCTCCGAAACGCGTAGGGCTGGATTAATAACCAGCGCTGTGAATTCCGGATAACAATTGAAAATAAAGGATGCTGTTTGAAGTTGCAGTCTCCGCCTGTTGCCTCATGTGCGTCCTCACCTGGGGACACCCTCTTGTTGACTTATTTTCGGCCCGTCCCGGCCGAGAGGACTGCACTCCCACTTAATTAAAAGGTGAGCTGCGCGCACAGACTATCTGGAGCACACCGCAGGCTGTCAACAATTCATAGAAATAACGGAGACCGGCGCTTGCTTCTCACCAGAGTTATAAATTGGGGCATTACAGATGACAGACTGATGGGAAATCCACCAAAGGATTGTAAATGCTAGAAGCACGAGGGGCGAACTACAGGTCCCAGAAACCTGTCGACGTGACCAAGCCCACCGGAGGGCGTGTCCCACCTGTGGTTGTCATAGTTTAAAAAAGCGGAGAGATCCGGTTGGCTCCTCCTTCCCACCCAGCTGACATTGCCCAGTGCCCGTGAACAAGGAGCAGGAGCTCCGAAACGCGTAGGGCTGGATTAATAACAAGCGCTGTGAATTCCGGATAACAATTTAAAATAAAGGATGCTGTTTGAAGTTGCAGTCTTCGCCTGTTGCCTCATGTGCGTCCTCACCTGGGGACACCCTCTTGTTGACTTATTTTCGGCCCGTCCTGGCCGAGAGGACTGCACTCCCACTTAATTAAAAGGTGGGCTGCGCGCACAGACTATCTGGAGCACACCGCAGGCTGTCAACAATTCATAGAAATAACGGAGACCGGCGCTTGCTTCTCACCAGAGAGTTATGAATTGGGGCATTACAGATGACAGACTGATGGGAAATCCACCAAAGGATTGTAAATGCTAGAAGCACGAGGGGCGAACTACAGGTCCCAGAAACCTGTCGACGTGACCAAGCCCACCGGAGGGCGTGTCCCACATGTGGTTGTCATAGTGTGAAAAAGTGGAGAGATCCGGTTGGCTCCTCTTTCCCACCCAGCTGACATTGCCCAGTGCCCGTGAACAAGGAGCAGGAGCTCCGAAACGCGTAGGGCTGGATTAATAACAAGCGCTGTGAATTCCGGATAATAATTGAAAATAAAGGATGCTGTTTGAAGTTGCAGTCTCCGCCTGTTGCCTCATGTGCGTCCTCACCTGGGGACACCCTCTTGTTGACTTATTTTCGGCCCGTCCCGGCCGAGAGGACTGCACTCCCACTTAATTACTGACTACACAGCATTGTGTAGTGGCAGGCGACTTCAATTTCCATCTTGACATGACAGGTGACCCAGACACTATCAAATTGCTGGACATTACATCTCCGCTGGGCCTTGCACCGTTTGTGACAGGTCCTACGCATGAGAAAGGGCATACTCTTGATCAGGTGTTCTCGTCAGTCCCGATTGCTGATGTCGGAACTATGCCGGGGCTCTGGACGGATCATAGGCTGATTAGGTTTTCCGTGCTGGAGAATGGGCGGCCGGATAACAACGCCCCTATGTTGCCCAGACCAGCCTCAAGAGCGTTGCATAGAGTGACGCCTGATATGTTGGAGCAGGCGCTCACGGAACATCCTTGCCACCTCTCGGGTGATCTGGAAGGAGACACGGAGGCTCTGCAGCGGTGGCTGATGGAAAGGCTGGACGATCTTGCCCCTAAGGCAGCCCCTCGGTCCACGGTATTACGGCAATCTGCGCCGTGGTTTACGGAGGCGCTGCGGGTGGCCCGCTGCCTGTGCAAGGTTGCCGAGCGGGCCTGGCGTCTTCAGTATAATGGGGAGGCCAAATTTGCCTATAGGGCGGCTGTAAAGGCCTATCTCCGGGACATCTTAGGTGCCAAGAAAGAATATCTTGCTAGGAGGATCGAGGCGGCGGCGAACTCCCGTAAGGAGATCTTCACCGTGGTGAAGGAGTTTACGACCCCCAGTTCCCATCCACCCCCGCCAGTATCATCGGATGCGTGGGCGTGTGATCTTGCCAGTTTTTTTACCAACAAGATCAAGGCGATTCAGGCTTCCTTCTCGGAGAGCTTAGAAGAGGGTGGCTGCGGCCCCGGGGCGGGACATGGGTCATGGTCCACGCCTGTCGCAGTGCTGGCTGATTTTCCTGCAGTCACTAGCGAGGCGTCTCGGGTGCTGCTGGCCAGCCTCAAATCAGGCTCGCCACTTGACCCCTGCCCTGCCAAATTTTTGGCAGGGATGGCGGCGGTGGTGAATCCCCTGGTTAATCCCATCCTCAATGCCTCCCTGAGGGAGGGGAGTGTCCCTCGCACCTGGAAAAGGGCGATGGTTATCCCCCTCCTGAAAAAGCCTGGTCTTGATGCCGAGGTTTTGGCCAACTATAGGCCAATTTCACTTCTCCCGGCTCTGGCCAAGATCACGGAGAAACATGTCCATGGCGTCTTGTCGAGCTTTCTTGAAACTAACAATCTGCTCCATCCTTCCCAATCCGGATTCCGTCCTAATTTTAGTACGGAAACGGCGTTGTTGGAGGTCTCGGAGATCATCAGGGAGACCTTGGATGTTGGTGGCAAGGCCATGTTAGTCATGTTGGACCTGTCGGCGGCCTTTGACACCGTCCCCCATGAGGCGCTCCTCGCCAGGCTCCATGACATCGGCATCAGGGGGACGGTGTTCAAATGGTTCACATCTTTTCTTGAAGGCCGCCGCCAGACGATCTGGGTTTCCTAGAGCTCCGCCGAGATGCCGCCATTGGGAGTTGGGGTTCCACAGGGTTCTGTGTTGAGCCCGTCGTTGTTTAACATCTTCATGTCCCCTCTGGCGGCGGCGGTGGAGGCTTATGGGGCCCAGATCGTGTCCTACGCCGATGATACACAACTCCTCGTCACATGCGATAAAGATCAGGCATTTGATGGAGAGAGTATTCGGGGCTGTCTGGGCATGGTCTTCGACTGGTTCCAGCGGAACAGCCTGAAGGCCAATTCCAGTAAGTCAGAGGTTTTATTCTTCGGCTGTGCCACCGACCCTGAGTGGCGGCAATGGTGGCCGTCTGATATGTGTCCTCCCGCACAGTCATCTCTGGTCGCCAAAAATCTTGGTGTTAAACTGGAAAATAAGCTTTCATTGCGAGCTCATGTCCTTGGTCTGGCCGGCACCTGCTTCGGCATTTTGAAGATGCTCCGCAAGTTCCTTCCACTGCTTTCTGCGGAGCATAGGCGGATTACCGTGCAGGCGCTTATTGGATCCAGGCTGGACTACGCCAACGCCCTCTTTATTGGCCTCCCTGACTACCTAGTCCAGCGCCTGCAGGTGGCACAAAACTCTGCTGCCCGTGCCATCTTTGGCCTGCATAGGCGAGCACGAGCTTCTGGGCTGCTGCAAACGCTACACTGGTTGCCTATCTGGAAGCGGATTATGTTTAAATCCCTGACGCTGATGCACAAAGCACTTTTTGGCTCAGGGGCTGGGTACCTACGGCGCAGGTTGGCCTTCTATCGCCCAGTCCGCTCACTGCGGTCCGAATCTCTTTTCACTGCCGTGGTTCCGCGTGTGAGGAAGGCCCGTACTGGGGGCCGCTCCTTCAGTTGCAAGGCACCCCAGTTGTGGAATTCTCTTCCACTGGCGCTACGCAGTACCCCCAATCTGCTTCAGTTTAGGAAGAGCCTGAAGACTTGGCTTTTTAATCTTTAGTATTCTTTGGGTGGGCCTTTCTGTTTTTCTTGTATCTGTTTTTCTCTGTTATGTTATTTTATACTGAGCTGCCGTGGAAAGCGCCGGGACACTCTTTTAGAGTAGCCGTGCACTATATAAACTTGTTTTAACATAACATAACATAACTTAATTAAAAGGTGGGCTGCGCGCACAGACTATCTGGAGCACACCGCAGGCTGTCAACAATTCATAGAAATAACGGAGACCGGCGCTTGCTTCTCACCAGAGAGTTATGAATTGGGGCATTACAGATGACAGACTGATGGGAAATCCACCAAAGGATTGTAAATGCTAGAAGCACGAGGGGCGAACTACAGGTCCCAGAAACCTGTCGACGTGACCAAGCCCACCAGAGGGCGTGTCCCACCTGTGGTTGTCATAGTTTGAAAAAGCGGAGAGATCCGGTTGGCTCCTCTTTTCCACCCGGCTGACATTGCCCAGTGCCCGTGAACAAGGAGCAGGAGCTCCGAAACGCGTAGGGCTGGATTAATAACAAGCGCTGTGAATTCCGGATAACAATTGAAAATAAAGGATGCTGTTTGAAGTTGCAGTCATCCGCCTGTTGCCTCATGTGCGTCCTCACCTGGGGACACCCTCTTGTTGACTTATTTTCAGCCCGTCCCGGCCAAGAGGACTGCACTCCCACTTAATTAAAAGGTGGGCTGCGCGCACAGACTATCTGGAGCACACCGCAGGCTGTCAACAATTCATAGAAATAACGGAGACCGGCGCTTGCTTCTCACCAGAGAGTTATGAATTGGGGCATTACAGATGACAGACTGATGGGAAATCCACCAAAGGATTGTAAATGCTAGAAGCACGAGGGGCGAACTACAGGTCCCAGAAACCTGTCGACGTGACCAAGCCCACCGGAGGGCGTGTCCCACCTGTGGTTGTCATAGTTTGAAAAAGCGGAGAGATCCGGTTGGCTCCTCTTTCCCACCCGGCCGACATTGCCTAGTGCCCGTGAACAAGGAGCAGGAGCTCCGAAACGCGTAGGGCTGGATTAATAACAAGCGCTGTGAATTCCGGATAATAATTGAAAATAAAGGATGCTGTTTGAAGTTGCAGTCTCCGCCTGTTGCCTCATGTGCGTCCTCACCTGGGGACACCCTCTTGTTGACTTATTTTCGGCCTGTCCCGGCCGAGAGGACTGCACTCCCACTTATTTAAAAGGTGGGCTGCGCGCACAGACTATCTGGAGCACACCGCAGGCTGTCAACAATTCATCGAAATAACGGAGACTGGCGCTTGCTTCTCACCAGAGAGTTATGAATTGGGGCATTACAGATGACAGACTGATGGGAAATCCACCAAAGGATTGTAAATGCTAGAAGCACGAGGGGCGAACTACAGGTCCCAGAAACCTGTCGACGTGACCAAGCCCACCGGAGGGCGTGTCCCACCTGTGGTTGTCATAGTTTGAAAAAGCGGAGAGATCCGGTTGGCTCCTCTTTCCCACCCGGCCGACATTGCCCAGTGCCCGTGAACAAGGAGCAGGAGCTCCGAAACGCGTAGGGCTGGATTAATAACAAGCGCTGTGAATTCCGGATAATAATTGAAAATAAAGGATGCTGTTTGAAGTTGCAGTCTCCGCCTGTTGCCTCATAAGCGACCTCACCTGGGGACACCCTCTTGTTGACTTATTTTTGGCCAGTCCCGGCCGAGAGGACTGCACTCCCACTTAATTAAAAGGTGGGCTGCGCGCACAGACTATCTGGAGCACACCGCAGGCTGTCAACAATTCATCGAAATAACGGAGACTGGCGCTTGCTACTCACCAGAGAGTTATGAATTGGGGCATTACAGATGACAGACTGATGGGAAATCCACCAAAGGATTGTAAATGCTAGAAGTCCGAGGGGCGAACTACAGGTCCCAGAAACCTGTCGACGTGACCAAGCCCACCGGAGGGCGTGTCCCACCTGTGGTTGTCATAGTTTGAAAAAGCGGAGAGATCCGGTTGGCTCCTCTTTCCCACCCAGCTGACATTGCCCAGTGCCCGTGAACAAGGAGCAGGAGCTCCGAAACGCATAGGGCTGGATTAATAACAAGCGCTGTGAATTCCGGATAACAATTGAAAATAAAGGATGCTGTTTGAAGTTGCAGTCTTTGCCTGTTGCCTCATGTGCGTCCTCACCTGGGGACACCCTCTTGTTGACTTATTTTCGGCCCGTCCCGGCCGAGAGGACTGCACTCCCACTTAATTAAAAGGTGGGCTGCGCGCACAGACTATCTGGAGCACACCGCAGGCTGTCAACAATTCATAGAAATAACGGAGACCGGCGCTTGCTTCTCACCAGAGAGTTATGAATTGGGGCATTACAGATGACAGACTGATGGGAAATCCACCAAAGGATTGTAAATGCTAGAAGCACGAGGGGCGAACTACAGGTCCCAGAAACCTGTCGACGTGACCAAGCCCACCGGAGGGCGTGTCCCACCTGTGGTTGTCATAGTTTGAAAAAGAGGAGAGATCCGGTTGGCTCCTCTTTCCCACCCGGCTGACATTGCCCAGTGCCCGTGAACAAGGAGCAGGAGCTCCGAAACGCATAGGGCTGGATTAATAACAAGCGCTGTGAATTCCGGATAATAATTGAAAATAAAGGATGCTGTTTGAAGTTGCAGTCTCCGCCTGTTGCCTCATGTGCGTCCTCACCTGGGGACACCCTCTTGTTGACTTATTTTCGGCCCGTCCCGGCCGAGAGGACTGCACTCCCACTTAATTAAAAGGTGGGCTGCGCGCACAGACTATCTGGAGCACACCGCAGGCTGTCAACAATTCATAGAAATAACGGAGACCGGCGCTTGCTTCTCACCAGAGTTATAAATTGGGGCATTACAGATGACAGACTGATGGGAAATCCACCAAAGGATTGTAAATGCTAGAAGCACGAGGGGCGAACTACAGGTCCCAGAAACCTGTCGACGTGACCAAGCCCACCGGAGGGCGTGTCCCACCTGTGGTTGTCATAGTGTGAAAAAGCGGAGAGATCCGGTTGGCTCCTCTTTCCCACCCAGCTGACATTGCCCAGTGCCCGTGAACAAGGAGCAGGAGCTCCAAAACGCGTAGGGCTGGATTAATAACAAGCGCTGTGAATTCCGGATAATAATTGAAAATAAAGGATGCTGTTTGAAGTTGCAGTCTCCGCCTGTTGCCTCATGTGCGTCCTCACCTGGGGACACCCTCTTGTTGACTTATTTTCGGCCCGTCCCGGCCGAGAGGACTGCACTCCCACTTAATTACTGACTACACAGCATTGTGTAGTGGCAGGCGACTTCAATTTCCATCTTGACATGACAGGTGACCCAGACACTATCAAATTGCTGGACATTACATCTCCGCTGGGCCTTGCACCGTTTGTGACAGGTCCTACGCATGAGAAAGGGCATACTCTTGATCAGGTGTTCTCGTCAGTCCCGATTGCTGATGTCGGAACTATGCCGGGGCTCTGGACGGATCATAGGCTGATTAGGTTTTCCGTGCTGGAGAATGGGCGGCCGGATAACAACGCCCCTATGTTGCCCAGACCAGCCTCAAGAGCGTTGCATAGAGTGACGCCTGATATGTTGGAGCAGGCGCTCACGGACCATCCTTGCCACCTCTCGGGTGATCTGGAAGGAGACACGGAGGCTCTGCAGCGGTGGCTGACGGAAAGGCTGGACGATCTTGCCCCTAAGGCAGCCCCTCGGTCCACGGTATTACGGCAATCTGCGCCGTGGTTTACGGAGGCGCTGCGGGTGGCCCGCTGCCTGTGCAAGGTTGCCGAGCGGGCCTGGCGTCTTCAGTATAATGGGGAGGCCAAATTTGCCTATAGGGCGGCTGTAAAGGCCTATCTCCGGGACATCTTAGGTGCCAAGAAAGAATATCTTGCTAGGAGGATCGAGGCGGCGGCGAACTCCCGTAAGGAGATCTTCACCGTGGTGAAGGAGTTTACGACCCCCAGTTCCCATCCACCCCCGCCAGTATCATCGGATGCGTGGGCGTGTGATCTTGCCAGTTTTTTTACCAACAAGATCAAGGCGATTCAGGCTTCCTTCTCGGAGAGCTTAGAAGAGGGTGGCTGCGGCCCCGGGGCGGGACATGGGTCATGGTCCACGCCTGTCGCAGTGCTGGCTGATTTTCCTGCAGTCACTAGCGAGGCGTCTCGGGTGCTGCTGGCCAGCCTCAAATCAGGCTCGCCACTTGACCCCTGCCCTGCCAAATTTTTGGCAGGGATGGCGGCGGTGGTGAATCCCCTGGTTAATCCCATCCTCAATGCCTCCCTGAGGGAGGGGAGTGTCCCTCGCACCTGGAAAAGGGCGATGGTTATCCCCCTCCTGAAAAAGCCTGGTCTTGATGCCGAGGTTTTGGCCAACTATAGGCCAATTTCACTTCTCCCGGCTCTGGCCAAGATCACGGAGAAACATGTCCATGGCGTCTTGTCGAGCTTTCTTGAAACTAACAATCTGCTCCATCCTTCCCAATCCGGATTCCGTCCTAATTTTAGTACGGAAATGGCGTTGTTGGAGGTCTCGGAGATCATCAGGGAGACCTTGGATGTTGGTGGCAAGGCCATGTTAGTCATGTTGGACCTGTCGGCGGCCTTTGACACCGTCCCCCATGAGGCGCTCCTCGCCAGGCTCCATGACATCGGCATCAGGGGGACGGTGTTCAAATGGTTCACATCTTTTCTTGAAGGCCGCCGCCAGACGATCTGGGTTTCCTAGAGCTCCGCCGAGATGCCGCCATTGGGAGTTGGGGTTCCACAGGGTTCTGTGTTGAGCCCGTCGTTGTTTAACATCTTCATGTCCCCTCTGGCGGCGGCGGTGGAGGCTTATGGGGCCCAGATCGTGTCCTACGCCGATGATACGCAACTCCTCGTCACATGCGATAAAGATCAGGCATTTGATGGAGAGAGTATTCGGGGCTGTCTGGGCATGGTCTTCGACTGGTTCCAGCGGAACAGCCTGAAGGCCAATTCCAGTAAGTCAGAGGTTTTATTCTTCGGCTGTGCCACCGACCCTGAGTGGCGGCAATGGTGGCCGTCTGATATGTGTCCTCCCGCACAGTCATCTCTGGTCGCCAAAAATCTTGGTGTTAAACTGGAAAATAAGCTTTCATTGCGAGCTTATGTCCTTGGTCTGGCCGGCACCTGCTTCGGCATTTTGAAGATGCTCCGCAAGTTCCTTCCACTGCTTTCTGCGGAGCATAGGCGGATTACCGTGCAGGCGCTTATTGGATCCAGGCTGGACTACGCCAACGCCCTCTTTATTGGCCTCCCTGACTACCTAGTCCAGCGCCTGCAGGTGGCACAAAACTCTGCTGCCCGTGCCATCTTTGGCCTGCATAGGCGAGCACGAGCTTCTGGGCTGCTGCAAACGCTACACTGGTTGCCTATCTGGAAGCGGATTATGTTTAAATCCCTGACGCTGATGCACAAAGCACTTTTTGGCTCAGGGGCTGGGTACCTACGGCGCAGGTTGGCCTTCCATCGCCCAGTCCGCTTACTGCGGTCCGAATCTCTTTTCACTGCCGTGGTTCCGCGTGTGAGGAAGGCCCGTACTGGGGGCCGCTCCTTCAGTTGCAAGGCACCCCAGTTGTGGAATTCTCTTCCACTGGCGCTACGCAGTACCCCCAATCTGCTTCAGTTTAGGAAGAGCCTGAAGACTTGGCTTTTTAATCTTTAGTATTCTTTGGGTGGGCCTTTCTGTTTTTCTTGTATCTGTTTTTCTCTGTTATGTTATTTTATACTGAGCTGCCGTGGAAAGCGCCGGGACACTCTTTTAGAGTAGCCGTGCACTATATAAACTTGTTTTAACATAACATAACATAACTTAATTAAAAGGTGGGCTGCGCGCACAGACTATCTGGAGCACACCGCAGGCTGTCAACAATTCATAGAAATAACGGAGACCGGCGCTTGCTTCTCACCAGAGAGTTATGAATTGGGGCATTACAGATGACAGACTGATGGGAAATCCACCAAAGGATTGTAAATGCTAGAAGCACGAGGGGCGAACTACAGGTCCCAGAAACCTGTCGACGTGACCAAGCCCACCAGAGGGCGTGTCCCACCTGTGGTTGTCATAGTTTGAAAAAGCGGAGAGATCCGGTTGGCTCCTCTTTCCCACCCGGCCGACATTGCCTAGTGCCCGTGAACAAGGAGCAGGAGCTCCGAAACGCGTAGGGCTGGATTAATAACAAGCGCTGTGAATTCCGGATAATAATTGAAAATAAAGGATGCTGTTTGAAGTTGCAGTCTCCGCCTGTTGCCTCATGTGCGTCCTCACCTGGGGACACCCTCTTGTTGACTTATTTTCGGCCCGTCCCGGCCGAGAGGACTGCACTCCCACTTATTTAAAAGGTGGGCTGCGCGCACAGACTATCTGGAGCACACCGCAGGCTGTCAACAATTCATCGAAATAACGGATACTGGCGCTTGCTTCTCACCAGAGAGTTATGAATTGGGGCATTACAGATGACAGACTGATGGGAAATCCACCAAAGGATTGTAAATGCTAGAAGCACGAAGGGCGAACTACAGGTCCCAGAAACCTGTCGACGTGACCAAGCCCACCGGAGGGCGTGTCCCACCTGTGTTTGTCATAGTTTGCAAAAGCGGAGAGATCCGGTTGGCTCCTCTTTACCACCCAGCTGACATTGCCCAGTGCCCGTGAACAAGGAGCAGGAGCTCCGAAACGCGTAGGGCTGGATTAATAACAAGCGCTGTGAATTCCGGATAACAATTGAAAATAAAGGATGCTGTTTGAAGTTGCAGTCTCCGCCTGTTGCCTCATGTGCGTCCTCACCTGGGGACACCCTCTTGTTGACTTATTTTAGGCCCGTCCCGGCCGAGAGGACTGCACTCCCACTTAATTAAAAGGTGGGCTGCGCGCACAGACTATCTGGAGCACACCGCAGGCTGTCAACAATTCATAGAAATAACGGAGACCGGCGCTTGCTTCTCACCAGAGAGTTATGAATTGGGGCATTACAGATGACAGACTGATGGGAAATCCACCAAAGGATTGTAAACGCTAAAAGCACGAGGGGCGAACTACAGGTCCCAGAAACCTGTCGACGTGACCAAGCCCACCGGAGGGCGTGTCCCACCTGTGGTTGTCATAGTTTGAAAAAGCAGAGAGATCCGGTTGGCTCCTCTTTCCCACCCGGCTGACATTGCCCAGTGCCCGTGAACAAGGAGCAGGAGCTCCGAAACGCGTAGGGCTGGATTAATAACAAGCGCTGTGAATTCCGGATAATAATTGAAAATAAAGGTTGCTGTTTGAAGTTGCAGTCTCCGCCTGTTGCCTCATGTGCGTCCTCACCTGGGGACACCCTCTTGTTGACTTATTTTCGGCCCGTCCCGGCCGAGAGGACTGCACTCCCACTTAATTAAAAGGTGGGCTGCGCGCACAGACTATCTGGAGCACACCGCAGGCTGTCAACAATTCATAGAAATAACGGAGACCGGCGCTTGCTTCTCACCAGAGAGTTATGAATTGGGGCATTACAGATGACAGACTGATGGGAAATCCACCAAAGGATTGTAAATGCTAGAAGCACGAGGGGCGAACTACAGGTCCCAGAAACCTGTCGACGTGACCAAGCCCACCGGAGGGCGTGTCCCACCTGTGGTTGTCATAGTTTTAAAAAGCGGAGAGATCCGGTTGGCTCCTCTTTCCCACCCGGCCGACATTGCCCAGTGCCCGTGAACAAGGAGCAGGAGCTCCGAAACGCATAGGGCTGGATTAATAACAAGCGCTGTGAATTCCGGATAATAATTGAAAATAAAGGATGCTGTTTGAAGTTGCAGTCTCCGCCTGTTGCCTCATGTGCGTCCTCACCTGGGGACACCCTCTTGTTGACTTATTTTCGGCCCGTCCCGGCCGAGAGGACTGCACTCCCACTTAATTAAAAGGTGGGCTGCGCGCACAGACTATCTGGAGCACACCGCAGGCTGTCAACAATTCATCGAAATAACGGAGACTGGCGCTTGCTTCTCACCAGAGAGTTATGAATTGGGGCATTACAGATGACAGACTGATGGGAAATCCACCAAAGGATTGTAAATGCTAGAAGCACGAGGGGCGAACTACAGGTCCCAGAAACCTGTCGACGTGACCAAGCCCACCGGAGGGCGTGTCCCACGTGTGGTTGTCATAGTTTGAAAAAGCGGAGAGATCCGGTTGGCTCCTCTTTCCCACCCAGCTGACATTGCCCAGTGCCCGTGAACAAGGAGCAGGAGCTCCGAAACGCGTAGGGCTGGATTAATAACCAGCGCTGTGAATTCCGGATAACAATTGAAAATAAAGGATGCTGTTTGAAGTTGCAGTCTCCGCCTGTTGCCTCATGTGCGTCCTCACCTGGGGACACCCTCTTGTTGACTTATTTTCGGCCCGTCCCGGCCGAGAGGACTGCACTCCCACTTAATTAAAAGGTGAGCTGCGCGCACAGACTATCTGGAGCACACCGCAGGCTGTCAACAATTCATAGAAATAACGGAGACCGGCGCTTGCTTCTCACCAGAGTTATAAATTGGGGCATTACAGATGACAGACTGATGGGAAATCCACCAAAGGATTGTAAATGCTAGAAGCACGAGGGGCGAACTACAGGTCCCAGAAACCTGTCGACGTGACCAAGCCCACCGGAGGGCGTGTCCCACCTGTGGTTGTCATAGTTTAAAAAAGCGGAGAGATCCGGTTGGCTCCTCCTTCCCACCCAGCTGACATTGCCCAGTGCCCGTGAACAAGGAGCAGGAGCTCCGAAACGCGTAGGGCTGGATTAATAACAAGCGCTGTGAATTCCGGATAACAATTTAAAATAAAGGATGCTGTTTGAAGTTGCAGTCTTCGCCTGTTGCCTCATGTGCGTCCTCACCTGGGGACACCCTCTTGTTGACTTATTTTCGGCCCGTCCTGGCCGAGAGGACTGCACTCCCACTTAATTAAAAGGTGGGCTGCGCGCACAGACTATCTGGAGCACACCGCAGGCTGTCAACAATTCATAGAAATAACGGAGACCGGCGCTTGCTTCTCACCAGAGAGTTATGAATTGGGGCATTACAGATGACAGACTGATGGGAAATCCACCAAAGGATTGTAAATGCTAGAAGCACGAGGGGCGAACTACAGGTCCCAGAAACCTGTCGACGTGACCAAGCCCACCGGAGGGCGTGTCCCACATGTGGTTGTCATAGTGTGAAAAAGTGGAGAGATCCGGTTGGCTCCTCTTTCCCACCCAGCTGACATTGCCCAGTGCCCGTGAACAAGGAGCAGGAGCTCCGAAACGCGTAGGGCTGGATTAATAACAAGCGCTGTGAATTCCGGATAATAATTGAAAATAAAGGATGCTGTTTGAAGTTGCAGTCTCCGCCTGTTGCCTCATGTGCGTCCTCACCTGGGGACACCCTCTTGTTGACTTATTTTCGGCCCGTCCCGGCCGAGAGGACTGCACTCCCACTTAATTACTGACTACACAGCATTGTGTAGTGGCAGGCGACTTCAATTTCCATCTTGACATGACAGGTGACCCAGACACTATCAAATTGCTGGACATTACATCTCCGCTGGGCCTTGCACCGTTTGTGACAGGTCCTACGCATGAGAAAGGGCATACTCTTGATCAGGTGTTCTCGTCAGTCCCGATTGCTGATGTCGGAACTATGCCGGGGCTCTGGACGGATCATAGGCTGATTAGGTTTTCCGTGCTGGAGAATGGGCGGCCGGATAACAACGCCCCTATGTTGCCCAGACCAGCCTCAAGAGCGTTGCATAGAGTGACGCCTGATATGTTGGAGCAGGCGCTCACGGAACATCCTTGCCACCTCTCGGGTGATCTGGAAGGAGACACGGAGGCTCTGCAGCGGTGGCTGACGGAAAGGCTGGACGATCTTGCCCCTAAGGCAGCCCCTCGGTCCACGGTATTACGGCAATCTGCGCCGTGGTTTACGGAGGCGCTGCGGGTGGCCCGCTGCCTGTGCAAGGTTGCCGAGCGGGCCTGGCGTCTTCAGTATAATGGGGAGGCCAAATTTGCCTATAGGGCGGCTGTAAAGGCCTATCTCTGGGACATCTTAGGTGCCAAGAAAGAATATCTTGCTAGGAGGATCGAGGCGGCGGCGAACTCCCGTAAGGAGATCTTCACCGTGGTGAAGGAGTTTACGACCCCCAGTTCCCATCCACCCCCGCCAGTATCATCGGATGCGTGGGCGTGTGATCTTGCCAGTTTTTTTACCAACAAGATCAAGGCGATTCAGGCTTCCTTCTCGGAGAGCTTAGAAGAGGGTGGCTGCGGCCCCGGGGCGGGACATGGGTCATGGTCCACGCCTGTCGCAGTGCTGGCTGATTTTCCTGCAGTCACTAGCGAGGCGTCTCGGGTGCTGCTGGCCAGCCTCAAATCAGGCTCGCCACTTGACCCCTGCCCTGCCAAATTTTTGGCAGGGATGGCGGCGGTGGTGAATCCCCTGGTTAATCCCATCCTCAATGCCTCCCTGAGGGAGGGGAGTGTCCCTCGCACCTGGAAAAGGGCGATGGTTATCCCCCTCCTGAAAAAGCCTGGTCTTGATGCCGAGGTTTTGGCCAACTATAGGCCAATTTCACTTCTCCCGGCTCTGGCCAAGATCACGGAGAAACATGTCCATGGCGTCTTGTCGAGCTTTCTTGAAACTAACAATCTGCTCCATCCTTCCCAATCTGGATTCCGTCCTAATTTTAGTACGGAAACGGCGTTGTTGGAGGTCTCGGAGATCATCAGGGAGACCTTGGATGTTGGTGGCAAGGCCATGTTAGTCATGTTGGACCTGTCGGCGGCCTTTGACACCGTCCCCCATGAGGCGCTCCTCGCCAGGCTCCATGACATCGGCATCAGGGGGACGGTGTTCAAATGGTTCACATCTTTTCTTGAAGGCCGCCGCCAGACGATCTGGGTTTCCTAGAGCTCCGCCGAGATGCCGCCATTGGGAGTTGGGGTTCCACAGGGTTCTGTGTTGAGCCCGTCGTTGTTTAACATCTTCATGTCCCCTCTGGCGGCGGCGGTGGAGGCTTATGGGGCCCAGATCGTGTCCTACGCCGATGATACGCAACTCCTCGTCACATGCGATAAAGATCAGGCATTTGATGGAGAGAGTATTCGGGGCTGTCTGGGCATGGTCTTCGACTGGTTCCAGCGGAACAGCCTGAAGGCCAATTCCAGTAAGTCAGAGGTTTTATTCTTCGGCTGTGCCACCGACCCTGAGTGGCGGCAATGGTGGCCGTCTGATATGTGTCCTCCCGCACAGTCATCTCTGGTCGCCAAAAATCTTGGTGTTAAACTGGAAAATAAGCTTTCATTGCGAGCTCATGTCCTTGGTCTGGCCGGCACCTGCTTCGGCATTTTGAAGATGCTCCGCAAGTTCCTTCCACTGCTTTCTGCGGAGCATAGGCGGATTACCGTGCAGGCGCTTATTGGATCCAGGCTGGACTACGCCAACGCCCTCTTTATTGGCCTCCCTGACTACCTAGTCCAGCGCCTGCAGGTGGCACAAAACTCTGCTGCCCGTGCCATCTTTGGCCTGCATAGGCGAGCACGAGCTTCTGGGCTGCTGCAAACGCTACACTGGTTGCCTATCTGGAAGCGGATTATGTTTAAATCCCTGACGCTGATGCACAAAGCACTTTTTGGCTCAGGGGCTGGGTACCTACGGCGCAGGTTGGCCTTCTATCGCCCAGTCCGCTCACTGCGGTCCGAATCTCTTTTCACTGCCGTGGTTCCGCGTGTGAGGAAGGCCCGTACTGGGGGCCGCTCCTTCAGTTGCAAGGCACCCCAGTTGTGGAATTCTCTTCCACTGGCGCTACGCAGTACCCCCAATCTGCTTCAGTTTAGGAAGAGCCTGAAGACTTGGCTTTTTAATCTTTAGTATTCTTTGGGTGGGCCTTTCTGTTTTTCTTGTATCTGTTTTTCTCTGTTATGTTATTTTATACTGAGCTGCCGTGGAAAGCGCCGGGACACTCTTTTAGAGTAGCCGTGCACTATATAAACTTGTTTTAACATAACATAACATAACTTAATTAAAAGGTGGGCTGCGCGCACAGACTATCTGGAGCACACCGCAGGCTGTCAACAATTCATAGAAATAACGGAGACCGGCGCTTGCTTCTCACCAGAGAGTTATGAATTGGGGCATTACAGATGACAGACTGATGGGAAATCCACCAAAGGATTGTAAATGCTAGAAGCACGAGGGGCGAACTACAGGTCCCAGAAACCTGTCGACGTGACCAAGCCCACCAGAGGGCGTGTCCCACCTGTGGTTGTCATAGTTTGAAAAAGCGGAGAGATCCGGTTGGCTCCTCTTTTCCACCCGGCTGACATTGCCCAGTGCCCGTGAACAAGGAGCAGGAGCTCCGAAACGCGTAGGGCTGGATTAATAACAAGCGCTGTGAATTCCGGATAACAATTGAAAATAAAGGATGCGGTTTGAAGTTGCAGTCATCCGCCTGTTGCCTCATGTGCGTCCTCACCTGGGGACACCCTCTTGTTGACTTATTTTCAGCCCGTCCCGGCCAAGAGGACTGCACTCCCACTTAATTAAAAGGTGGGCTGCGCGCACAGACTATCTGGAGCACACCGCAGGCTGTCAACAATTCATAGAAATAACGGAGACCGGCGCTTGCTTCTCACCAGAGAGTTATGAATTGGGGCATTACAGATGACAGACTGATGGGAAATCCACCAAAGGATTGTAAATGCTAGAAGCACGAGGGGCGAACTACAGGTCCCAGAAACCTGTCGACGTGACCAAGCCCACCGGAGGGCGTGTCCCACCTGTGGTTGTCATAGTTTGAAAAAGCGGAGAGATCCGGTTGGCTCCTCTTTCCCACCCGGCCGACATTGCCTAGTGCCCGTGAACAAGGAGCAGGAGCTCCGAAACGCGTAGGGCTGGATTAATAACAAGCGCTGTGAATTCCGGATAATAATTGAAAATAAAGGATGCTGTTTGAAGTTGCAGTCTCCGCCTGTTGCCTCATGTGCGTCCTCACCTGGGGACACCCTCTTGTTGACTTATTTTCGGCCCGTCCCGGCCGAGAGGACTGCACTCCCACTTATTTAAAAGGTGGGCTGCGCGCACAGACTATCTGGAGCACACCGCAGGCTGTCAACAATTCATCGAAATAACGGAGACTGGCGCTTGCTTCTCACCAGAGAGTTATGAATTGGGGCATTACAGATGACAGACTGATGGGAAATCCACCAAAGGATTGTAAATGCTAGAAGCACGAGGGGCGAACTACAGGTCCCAGAAACCTGTCGACGTGACCAAGCCCACCGGAGGGCGTGTCCCACCTGTGGTTGTCATAGTTTGAAAAAGCGGAGAGATCCGGTTGGCTCCTCTTTCCCACCCGGCCGACATTGCCCAGTGCCCGTGAACAAGGAGCAGGAGCTCCGAAACGCGTAGGGCTGGATTAATAACAAGCGCTGTGAATTCCGGATAATAATTGAAAATAAAGGATGCTGTTTGAAGTTGCAGTCTCCGCCTGTTGCCTCATAAGCGACCTCACCTGGGGACACCCTCTTGTTGACTTATTTTTGGCCAGTCCCGGCCGAGAGGACTGCACTCCCACTTAATTAAAAGGTGGGCTGCGCGCACAGACTATCTGGAGCACACCGCAGGCTGTCAACAATTCATCGAAATAACGGAGACTGGCGCTTGCTACTCACCAGAGAGTTATGAATTGGGGAATTACAGATGACAGACTGATGGGAAATCCACCAAAGGATTGTAAATGCTAGAAGTCCGAGGGGCGAACTACAGGTCCCAGAAACCTGTCGACGTGACCAAGCCCACCGGAGGGCGTGTCCCACCTGTGGTTGTCATAGTTTGAAAAAGCGGAGAGATCCGGTTGGCTCCTCTTTCCCACCCAGCTGACATTGCCCAGTGCCCGTGAACAAGGAGCAGGAGCTCCGAAACGCATAGGGCTGGATTAATAACAAGCGCTGTGAATTCCGGATAACAATTGAAAATAAAGGATGCTGTTTGAAGTTGCAGTCTTTGCCTGTTGCCTCATGTGCGTCCTCACCTGGGGACACCCTCTTGTTGACTTATTTTCGGCCCGTCCCGGCCGAGAGGACTGCACTCCCACTTAATTAAAAGGTGGGCTGCGCGCACAGACTATCTGGAGCACACCGCAGGCTGTCAACAATTCATAGAAATAACGGAGACCAGCGCTTGCTTCTCACCAGAGAGTTATGAATTGGGGCATTACAGATGACAGACTGATGGGAAATCCACCAAAGGATTGTAAATGCTAGAAGCACGAGGGGCGAACTACAGGTCCCAGAAACCTGTCGACGTGACCAAGCCCACCGGAGGGCGTGTCCCACCTGTGGTTGTCATAGTTTGAAAAAGAGGAGAGATCCGGTTGACTCCTCTTTCCCACCCGGCTGACATTGCCCAGTGCCCGTGAACAAGGAGCAGGAGCTCCGAAACGCATAGGGCTGGATTAATAGCAAGCGCTGTGAATTCCGGATAATAATTGAAAATAAAGGATGCTGTTTGAAGTTGCAGTCTCCGCCTGTTGCCTCATGTGCGTCCTCACCTGGGGACACCCTCTTGTTGACTTATTTTCGGCCCGTCCCGGCCGAGAGGACTGCACTCCCACTTAATTAAAAGGTGGGCTGCGCGCACAGACTATCTGGAGCACACCGCAGGCTGTCAACAATTCATAGAAATAACGGAGACCGGCGCTTGCTTCTCACCAGAGTTATAAATTGGGGCATTACAGATGACAGACTGATGGGAAATCCACCAAAGGATTGTAAATGCTAGAAGCACGAGGGGCGAACTACAGGTCCCAGAAACCTGTCGACGTGACCAAGCCCACCGGAGGGCGTGTCCCACCTGTGGTTGTCATAGTGTGAAAAAGCGGAGAGATCCGGTTGGCTCCTCTTTCCCACCCAGCTGACATTGCCCAGTGCCCGTGAACAAGGAGCAGGAGCTCCAAAACGCGTAGGGCTGGATTAATAACAAGCGCTGTGAATTCCGGATAATAATTGAAAATAAAGGATGCTGTTTGAAGTTGCAGTCTCCGCCTGTTGCCTCATGTGCGTCCTCACCTGGGGACACCCTCTTGTTGACTTATTTTCGGCCCGTCCCGGCCGAGAGGACTGCACTCCCACTTAATTAAAAGGTGGGCTGCGCGCACAGACTATCTGGAGCACACCGCAGGCTGTCAACAATTCATAGAAATAACGGAGACCGGCGCTTGCTTCTCACCAGAGAGTTATGAATTGGGGCATTACAGATGACAGACTGATGGGAAATCCACCAAAGGATTGTAAATGCTAGAAGCACGAGGGGCGAACTACAGGTCCCAGAAACCTGTCGACGTGACCAAGCCCACCGGAGGGCGTGTCCCACCTGTGGTTGTCATAGTTTTAAAAAGCGGAGAGATCCGGTTGGCTCCTCTTTCCCACCCGGCCGACATTGCCCAGTGCCCGTGAACAAGGAGCAGGAGCTCCGAAACGCGTAGGGCTGGATTAATAACAAGCGCTGTGAATTCCGGATAATAATTGAAAATAAAGGATGCTGTTTGAAGTTGCAGTCTCCGCCTGTTGCCTCATGTGCGTCCTCACCTGGGGACACCCTCTTGTTGACTTATTTTCGGCCCGTCCCGGCCGAGAGGACTGCACTCCCACTTAATTAAAAGGTGGGCTGCGCGCACAGACTATCTGGAGCACACCGCAGGCTGTCAACAATTCATCGAAATAACGGAGACTGGCGCTTGCTTCTCACCAGAGAGTTATGAATTGGGGCATTACAGATAACAGACTGATGGGAAATCCACCAAAGGATTGTAAATGCTAGAAGCACGAGGGGCGAACTACAGGTCCCAGAAACCTGTCGACGTGACCAAGCCCACCGGAGGGCGTGTCCCACGTGTGGTTGTCATAGTTTGAAAAAGCGGAGAGATCCGGTTGGCTCCTCTTTCCCACCCAGCTGACATTGCCCAGTGCCCGTGAACAAGGAGCAGGAGCTCCGAAACGCGTAGGGCTGGATTAATAACCAGCGCTGTGAATTCCGGATAACAATTGAAAATAAAGGATGCTGTTTGAAGTTGCAGTCTCCGCCTGTTGCCTCATGTGCGTCCTCACCTGGGGACACCCTCTTGTTGACTTATTTTCGGCCCGTCCCGGCCGAGAGGACTGCACTCCCACTTAATTAAAAGGTGAGTTGCGCGCACAGACTATCTGGAGCACACCGCAGGCTGTCAACAATTCATAGAAATAACGGAGACCGGCGCTTGCTTCTCACCAGAGTTATAAATTGGGGCATTACAGATGACAGACTGATGGGAAATCCACCAAAGGATTGTAAATGCTAGAAGCACGAGGGGCGAACTACAGGTCCCAGAAACCTGTCGACGTGACCAAGCCCACCGGAGGGCGTGTCCCACCTGTGGTTGTCATAGTTTGAAAAAGCGGAGAGATCCGGTTGGCTCCTCTTTCCCACCCAGCTGACATTGCCCAGTGCCCGTGAACAAGGAGCAGGAGCTCCGAAACGCGTAGGGCTGGATTAATAACAAGCGCTGTGAATTCCGGATAATAATTGAAAATAAAGGTTGCTGTTTGAAGTTGCAGTCTCCGCCTGTTGCCTCATGTGCGTCCTCACCTGGGGACACCCTCTTGTTGACTTATTTTCGGCCCGTCCCGGCCGAGAGGACTGCACTCCCACTTAATTAAAAGGTGGGCTGCGCGCACAGACTATCTGGAGCACACCACAGGCTGTCAACAATTCATAGAAATAACGGAGACCGGCGCTTGCTTCTCACCAGCGAGTTATGAATTGGGGCATTACAGATGACAGACTGATGGGAAATCCACAAAAGGATTGTAAATGCTAGAAGCACGAGGGGCGAACTACAGGTCCCAGAAACCTGTCGACGTGACCAAGCCCACCGGAGGGCGTGTCCCACCTGTGGTTGTCATAGTTTGAAAAAGCGGAGAGATCCGGTTGGCTCCTCTTTCCCACCCAGCTGACATTGCCCAGTGCCCGTGTACAAGGAGCAGGAGCTCCGAAACGCGTAGGGCTGGATTAATAACAAGCGCTGTGAATTCCGGATAACAATTTAAAATAAAGGATGCTGTTTGAAGTTGCAGTCTTCGCCTGTTGCCTCATGTGCGTCCTCACCTGGGGACACCCTCTTGTTGACTTATTTTCGGCCCGTCCTGGCCGAGAGGACTGCACTCCCACTTAATTAAAAGGTGGGCTGCGCGCACAGACTATCTGGAGCACACCGCAGGCTGTCAACAATTCATAGAAATAACGGAGACCGGCGCTTGCTTCTCACCAGAGAGTTATGAATTGGGGCATTACAGATGACAGACTGATGGGAAATCCACCAAAGGATTGTAAATGCTAGAAGCACGAGGGGCGAACTACAGGTCCCAGAAACCTGTCGACGTGACCAAGCCCACCGGAGGGCGTGTCCCACATGTGGTTGTCATAGTGTGAAAAAGTGGAGAGATCCGGTTGGCTCCTCTTTCCCACCCAGCTGACATTGCCCAGTGCCCGTGAACAAGGAGCAGGAGCTCCGAAACGCGTAGGGCTGGATTAATAACAAGCGCTGTGAATTCCGGATAATAATTGAAAATAAAGGATGCTGTTTGAAGTTGCAGTCTCCGCCTGTTGCCTCATGTGCGTCCTCACCTGGGGACACCCTCTTGTTGACTTATTTTCGGCCCGTCCCGGCCGAGAGGACTGCACTCCCACTTAATTACTGACTACACAGCATTGTGTAGTGGCAGGCGACTTCAATTTCCATCTTGACATGACAGGTGACCCAGACACTATCAAATTGCTGGACATTACATCTCCGCTGGGCCTTGCACCGTTTGTGACAGGTCCTACGCATGAGAAAGGGCATACTCTTGATCAGGTGTTCTCGTCAGTCCCGATTGCTGATGTCGGAACTATGCCGGGGCTCTGGACGGATCATAGGCTGATTAGGTTTTCCGTGCTGGAGAATGGGCGGCCGGATAACAACGCCCCTATGTTGCCCAGACCAGCCTCAAGAGCGTTGCATAGAGTGACGCCTGATATGTTGGAGCAGGCGCTCACGGAACATCCTTGCCACCTCTCGGGTGATCTGGAAGGAGACACGGAGGCTCTGCAGCGGTGGCTGACGGAAAGGCTGGACGATCTTGCCCCTAAGGCAGCCCCTCGGTCCACGGTATTACGGCAATCTGCGCCGTGGTTTACGGAGGCGCTGCGGGTGGCCCGCTGCCTGTGCAAGGTTGCCGAGCGGGCCTGGCGTCTTCAGTATAATGGGGAGGCCAAATTTGCCTATAGGGCGGCTGTAAAGGCCTATCTCCGGGACATCTTAGGTGCCAAGAAAGAATATCTTGCTAGGAGGATCGAGGCGGCGGCGAACTCCCGTAAGGAGATCTTCACCGTGGTGAAGGAGTTTACGACCCCCAGTTCCCATCCACCCCCGCCAGTATCATCGGATGCGTGGGCGTGTGATCTTGCCAGTTTTTTTACCAACAAGATCAAGGCGATTCAGGCTTCCTTCTCGGAGAGCTTAGAAGAGGGTGGCTGCGGCCCCGGGGCGGGACATGGGTCATGGTCCACGCCTGTCGCAGTGCTGGCTGATTTTCCTGCAGTCACTAGCGAGGCGTCTCGGGTGCTGCTGGCCAGCCTCAAATCAGGCTCGCCACTTGACCCCTGCCCTGCCAAATTTTTGGCAGGGATGGCGGCGGTGGTGAATCCCCTGGTTAATCCCATCCTCAATGCCTCCCTGAGGGAGGGGAGTGTCCCTCGCACCTGGAAAAGGGCGATGGTTATCCCCCTCCTGAAAAAGCCTGGTCTTGATGCCGAGGTTTTGGCCAACTATAGGCCAATTTCACTTCTCCCGGCTCTGGCCAAGATCACGGAGAAACATGTCCATGGCGTCTTGTCGAGCTTTCTTGAAACTAACAATCTGCTCCATCCTTCCCAATCCGGATTCCGTCCTAATTTTAGTACGGAAACGGCGTTGTTGGAGGTCTCGGAGATCATCAGGGAGACCTTGGATGTTGGTGGCAAGGCCATGTTAGTCATGTTGGACCTGTCGGCGGCCTTTGACACCGTCCCCCATGAGGCGCTCCTCGCCAGGCTCCATGACATCGGCATCAGGGGGACGGTGTTCAAATGGTTCACATCTTTTCTTGAAGGCCGCCGCCAGACGATCTGGGTTTCTTAGAGCTCCGCCGAGATGCCGCCATTGGGAGTTGGGGTTCCACAGGGTTCTGTGTTGAGCCCGTCGTTGTTTAACATCTTCATGTCCCCTCTGGCGGCGGCGGTGGAGGCTTATGGGGCCCAGATCGTGTCCTACGCCGATGATACGCAACTCCTCGTCACATGCGATAAAGATCAGGCATTTGATGGAGAGAGTATTCGGGGCTGTCTGGGCATGGTCTTCGACTGGTTCCAGCGGAACAGCCTGAAGGCCAATTCCAGTAAGTCAGAGGTTTTATTCTTCGGCTGTGCCACCGACCCTGAGTGGCGGCAATGGTGGCCGTCTGATATGTGTCCTCCCGCACAGTCATCTCTGGTCGCCAAAAATCTTGGTGTTAAACTGGAAAATAAGCTTTCATTGCGAGCTCATGTCCTTGGTCTGGCCGGCACCTGCTTCGGCATTTTGAAGATGCTCCGCAAGTTCCTTCCACTGCTTTCTGCGTAGCATAGGCGGATTACCGTGCAGGCGCTTATTGGATCCAGGCTGGACTACGCCAACGCCCTCTTTATTGGCCTCCCTGACTACCTAGTCCAGCGCCTGCAGGTGGCACAAAACTCTGCTGCCCGTGCCATCTTTGGCCTGCATAGGCGAGCACGAGCTTCTGGGCTGCTGCAAACGCTACACTGGTTGCCTATCTGGAAGCGGATTATGTTTAAATCCCTGACGCTGATGCACCAAGCACTTTTTGGCTCAGGGGCTGGGTACCTACGGCGCAGGTTGGCCTTCTATCGCCCAGTCCGCTCACTGCGGTCCGAATCTCTTTTCACTGCCGTGGTTCCGCGTGTGAGGAAGGCCCGTACTGGGGGCCGCTCCTTCAGTTGCAAGGCACCCCAGTTGTGGAATTCTCTTCCACTGGCGCTACGCAGTACCCCCAATCTGCTTCAGTTTAGGAAGAGCCTGAAGACTTGGCTTTTTAATCTTTAGTATTCTTTGGGTGGGCCTTTCTGTTTTTCTTGTATCTGTTTTTCTCTGTTATGTTATTTTATACTGAGCTGCCGTGGAAAGCGCCGGGACACTCTTTTAGAGTAGCCGTGCACTATATAAACTTGTTTTAACATAACATAACTTAATTAAAAGGTGGGCTGCGCGCACAGACTATCTGGAGCACACCGCAGGCTGTCAACAATTCATAGAAATAACGGAGACCGGCGCTTGCTTCTCACCAGAGAGTTATGAATTGGGGCATTACAGATGACAGAATGATGGGAAATCCACCAAAGGATTGTAAATGCTAGAAGCACGAGGGGCGAACTACAGGTCCCAGAAACCTGTCGACGTGACCAAGCCCACCAGAGGGCGTGTCCCACCTGTGGTTGTCATAGTTTGAAAAAGCGGAGAGATCCGGTTGGCTCCTCTTTTCCACCCGGCTGACATTGCCCAGTGCCCGTGAACAAGGAGCAGGAGCTCCGAAACGCGTAGGGCTGGATTAATAACAAGCGCTGTGAATTCCGGATAACAATTGAAAATAAAGGATGCTGTTTGAAGTTGCAGTCATCCGCCTGTTGCCTCATGTGCGTCCTCACCTGGGGACACCCTCTTGTTGACTTATTTTCAGCCCGTCCCGGCCAAGAGGACTGCACTCCCACTTAATTAAAAGGTGGGCTGAGCGCACAGACTATCTGGAGCACACCGCAGGCTGTCAACAATTCATAGAAATAACGGAGACCGGCGCTTGCTTCTCACCAGAGAGTTATGAATTGGGGCATTACAGATGACAGACTGATGGGAAATCCACCAAAGGATTGTAAATGCTAGAAGCACGAGGGGCGAACTACAGGTCCCAGAAACCTGTCGACGTGACCAAGCCCACCGGAGGGCGTGTCCCACCTGTGGTTGTCATAGTTTGAAAAAGCGGAGAGATCCGGTTGGCTCCTCTTTCCCACCCGGCTGACATTGCCTAGTGCCCGTGAACAAGGAGCAGGAGCTCCGAAACGCGTAGGGCTGGATTAATAACAAGCGCTGTGAATTCCGGATAATAATTGAAAATAAAGGATGCTGTTTGAAGTTGCAGTCTCCGCCTGTTGCCTCATGTGCGTCCTCACCTGGGGACACCCTCTTGTTGACTTATTTTCGGCCCGTCCCGGCCGAGAGGACTGCACTCCCACTTATTTAAAAGGTGGGCTGCGCGCACAGACTATCTGGAGCACACCGCAGGCTGTCAACAATTCATCGAAATAACGGAGACTGGCGCTTGCTTCTCACCAGAGAGTTATGAATTGGGGCATTACAGATGACAGACTGATGGGAAATCCACCAAAGGATTGTAAATGCTAGAAGCACGAAGGGCGAACTACAGGTCCCAGAAACCTGTCGACGTGACCAAGCCCACCGGAGGGCGTGTCCCACCTGTGTTTGTCATAGTTTGAAAAAGCGGAGAGATCCGGTTGGCTCCTCTTTCCCACCCAGCTGACATTGCCCAGTGCCCGTGAACAAGGAGCAGGAGCTCCGAAACGCGTAGGGCTGGATTAATAACAAGCGCTGTGAATTCCGGATAACAATTGAAAATAAAGGATGCTGTTTGAAGTTGCAGTCTCCGCCTGTTGCCTCATGTGCGTCCTCACCTGGGGACACCCTCTTGTTGACTTATTTTAGGCCCGTCCCGGCCGAGAGGACTGCACTCCCACTTAATTAAAAGGTGGGCTGCGCGCACAGACTATCTGGAGCACACCGCAGGCTGTCAACAATTCATAGAAATAACGGAGACCGGCGCTTGCTTCTCACCAGAGAGTTATGAATTGGGGCATTACAGATGACAGACTGATGGGAAATCCACCAAAGGATTGTAAACGCTAAAAGCACGAGGGGCGAACTACAGGTCCCAGAAACCTGTCGACGTGACCAAGCCCACCGGAGGGCGTGTCCCACCTGTGGTTGTCATAGTTTGAAAAAGCAGAGAGATCCGGTTGGCTCCTCTTTCCCACCCGGCTGACATTGCCCAGTGCCCGTGAACAAGGAGCATGAGCTCCGAAACGCGTAGGGCTGGATTAATAACAAGCGCTGTGAATTCCGGATAATAATTGAAAATAAAGGATGCTGTTTGAAGTTGCAGTCTCCGCCTGTTGCCTCATGTGCGTCCTCACCTGGGGACACCCTCTTGTTGACTTATTTTCGGCCTGTCCCGGCCGAGAGGACTGCACTCCCACTTAATTAAAAGGTGGGCTGCGCGCACAGACTATCTGGAGCACACCGCAGGCTGTCAACAATTCATAGAAATAACGGAGACCGGCGCTTGCTTCTCACCAGAGAGTTATGAATTGGGGCATTACAGATGACAGACTGATGGGAAATCCACCAAAGGATTGTAAATGCTAGAAGCACGAGGGGCGAACTACAGGTCCCAGAAACCTGTCGACGTGACCAAGCCCACCAGAGGGCGTGTCCCACCTGTGGTTGTCATAGTTTGAAAAAGCGGAGAGATCCGGTTGGCTCCTCTTTTCCACCCGGCTGACATTGCCCAGTGCCCGTGAACAAGGAGCAGGAGCTCCGAAACGCGTAGGGCTGGATTAATAACAAGCGCTGTGAATTCCGGATAACAATTGAAAATAAAGGATGCTGTTTGAAGTTGCGGCCTCCGCCTGTTGCCTCATGTGCGTCCTCACCTGGGGACACCCTCTTGTTGACTTATTTTCGGCCCGTCCCAGCCGAGAGGACTGCACTCCCACTTAATTAAAAGGTGGGCTGCGCACAGACTATCTGGACCACACCACAGGCTGTCAACAATTCATAGAAATAACGGAGACCGGCGCTTGCTTCTCACCAGCGAGTTATGAATTGGGGCATTACAGATGACAGACTGATGGGAAATCCACCAAAGGATTGTAAATGCTAAAAGCACGAGGGGCGAACTACAGGTCCCAGAAACCTGTCGACGTGACCAAGCCCACCGGAGGGCGTGTCCCACCTGTGGTTGTCATAGTTTGAAAAAGCGGAGAGATCCGGTTGGCTCCTCTTTTCCACCCGGCTGACATTGCCCAGTGCCCGTGAACAAGGAGCAGGAGCTCCGAAACGCGTAGGGCTGGATTAATAACAAGCGCTGTGAATTCCGGATAACAATTGAAAATAAAGGATGCTGTTTGAAGTTGCAGTCTCCGCCTGTTGCCTCATGTGCGTCCTCACCTGGGGACACCCTCTTGTTGACTTATTTTCGGCCCGTCCCGGCCGAGAGGACTGCACTCCCACTTAATTAAAAGGTGGGCTGCGCGCACAGACTATCTGGAGCACACTGCAGGCTGTCAACAATTCATAGAAATAACGGAGACCGGCGCTTGCTTCTCACCAGAGAGTTATGAATTGGGGCATTGCAGATGAAAGACTGATAGGAAATCCACCAAAGGATTGTAAATGCTAGAAGCACGAGGGGCGAACTACAGGTCCCAGAAACTTGTCGACGTGACCAAGCCCACCGGAGGGCGTGTCCCACCTGTGGTTGTCATAGTTTGAAAATGCGGAGAGATCCGGTTGGCTCCTCTTTCCCACCCAGCTGACATTGCCCAGTGCCCGTGAACAAGGAGCAGGAGCTCCGAAACGCGTAGGGCTGGATTAATAACAAGCGCTGTGAATTCCGGATAACAATTGAAAATAAAGGATGCTGTTTGAAGTTGCAGTCTCCGCCTGTTGCCTCATGTGCGTCCTCACCTGGGGACACCCTCTTGTTGATATATATACATACATATATATATACACATACATATATATACACATATATACAAATACACATATATATATATATAAGTATATATGTGTATATATATATATATATATATATATCCTTTGTTCTAGGCAGGTGGTTTTCCCCAGTAGTAGCTTCAGATTTTCCTCCCTTTATTATCTGCCTATTATTTGCCTTCAGGGGTCCCCCTTTGTATTGGTTATTCCCTCCCACCCCATCGCTCGTTGTGCTTCAAACCATATTTTTATAGTATGTTCTGCCGTACCAGTAAAGGTACCTTTCCTAGCTTTGTTGTAGAGTGCGCCCCTGACCCCTGCAGCTCCTAGGAGATGCCTATCTATGTGGTATGCAGGGTCGTCCTGTGGTATGTGTAGCCATTTATTAATAACAAAAAGCTGTGAGGCCCAATACTATAGCTTGATATCAGAGAGAGCTATGCCACCGTCATACCAGCTTCTCATGAGTTTGTTATGTTATTAAGATTTGTATAGCACACAGCTGCCCCAGCAAAGGGGCGTTCCGGCGCTACCAGCATGATAAAACAGCAACCATACACCCAAGCAGAAAAAAGCGCTAGAAAAGAGAGATGGAGAACATAGCCTAATAAGAAGGAAAAAGGAAGGTTTTGATGGCTCTCCTAAATTCAAGCAGACTACCCATACTGCGAATCTGGACCGGTAGTGAGTTCCAAAGTCTAGCCGCCAGATAACGGAAAGACCGGCCACCTGCGTGAAGACATTTCACCCGGGGTACAATAACCAGGTGCTGCCCCAGGGAGCGTAACTGGCAGGAGGAAGCATAAGGGGTAAGAAGATTTGTCAGTATGCTAGGCGTGGACAGCTTCAAAATCTTAAAAGAGAGACACAATGTTTTTAATTGAATACGCGCTGCCATGGGGAGCCAATGGAGTTTCCTGATAGCAGCAGCTGTAGAGCAGGTTCGTGGTATACCCAACAAAGCCCTAGCTACGTCATTTTGAACGCGTTGCATCCGGGTTATTTCGGCCTGGTTAGCCCCTAGAAGAATGGAGCTGGCATAGTCCAGTCGGGATAGAATAGCCGACTGTACAATCAGCTGGCGGGTCGAGGAATCAAAGAATTTCAAAATGAGTTTAAGGCCGCGCAGAAGGCCGAAACAAGTGCCAGCAACTCTTTTTGTGTGGTCTTGGAAACTGAGCGAGGAATCCATCCAGACCCCTAGGTTTTTCACCACAGCTTTAGGGGCAGGGCCCAGAGCGCTAGGCCACCAGTGCTCATTCCAGGCACTCGAGTTCTTCCCCACTAACAAGACCTCTGTTTTGCTGGCATTCAGCTGCAAGCAGTTGGTGGTCATCCATTCCTCAAAGGCAGCCAGCCCATCTCTGAATCTAGATATATTCAGAGGGGAGTCCTCCGTCAGGACCACCACCAGATGCGTGTCGTCAGCATATGAGACCATTGTAAGGTCCTATTGCCTGGCGACTGCAGTCAGAGGCTGAACGTAGAAATTGAATAGTGACTGGCTCAGCGCCAAGCCCTGGGGCACTCCCTGGTTGATAGAATAGGCCTTGGAAAGAAAAGGAGGGGCCGATACACGAAAAGATTTGTCGGTCAAGAATGACCTAAACCAGTGGTTCCCAAACTTTTGACTCCTGAGGACCCCCATTTACTCACCACTGGAAGACGGGAACCTCCAGCAATTTGTATGATTTTAATTTCAAACATTAAAAGAGTAATTCGGAAAAAATAAACACACAGGTGCACACAAAACAAACACTCAAATTACTAAGGATTTTAGTATTTTATATTAAAGAGTTTGCAAAAAAACAGAAGAATGTTATGGGAAGGTTGGTGCTGCATCTCCGTTATTAACTTTTAAATGGTTAGTTTTATTTCGCAGTACAAGGCTCCTGCTCCTGCCAGGGCCAGAGTGGAAACCCAAAGCAGCCATGGCAAATGTTTTCAGACCAGGCCCAATACTTTGCACACCAAGTGCAGTGAGGGAGCCTGACCACTACAATGGGCACTTTGGGAGGCTCTCCCCTCAAAACAATTTGGGATACAATGGTGCATTCTACAACACATTTACCTACCTCTATCAGTAATTGCACGGTCCCCGAACCCTTTAAAAACATGAAAATCCTTGCCATTTTAAAGAAACCAGGTGCTAACCCTCAGGTGATGAGTAACTATCGGCCGATTTCCTTGTTGCCCTATTTGAGCAAAATACTGGAGGCCCACGTGGCTGGCTGTTTGAGCTCGTTTATAGAAGAGTCAAACCATCTTGATCCCCACCAGGCGGGTTTCCGGCCAGCCATTTTGACTGTCTTGGACGAACTAAGAGCGGGCGCAGATCAGAACTCTCCTCAAGCATTGATACTCTTAGACTTGTCAGCGGCATTTGACACGGTCGATCATAACATCTTGATCAACCATGTCCGCGGCGCTGGAATAGGTGGCCAGGCACTGAAGTGGATCCAATCTTTCCTGACAGACCGATACCAATCAGTCCGCCTGGGCAATTTTTGCTCCAAAAAAGGAAGACTCCAATGTGGAGTCCCCCAGGGCTCCTCTTTACCCCCTCTTTTATTTAACTTGTACCTGCAGCCCTTGATTATTGCATTGAAGGAGATGGAAGTGCAGGTTTTTAATTATGCGGACGACCTTCAACTAATTTTTAAAATACAACACACCAGCTCCTCCGAGTACAATTTGAAGGCTGTTATGACTTACATCAGCAACTGGATGAGCGCCAATCTGCTCAAGTTGAACCCTGATAAAACGGAGCTCATTTTTACCGGAGGGACCCTCAACGCCTGGAACTCTAGCTTCTGGCCAACATCCTGGGGTACCCCGCCCGTCCCAGTGCTTAAAGTAAAAAGTCTGGGGATAATGATAAGCAATGACTTATCGATGAATCCTCAGATCAGTTCTGTAGTGTCAACGTGTTTCTTCTTCCTACGGAAAATTAAGAAAATAACTAGATTTCTCTCAAAAGAAGCGCTTACCTTGGTCGTCCTGGCGCTCATTATCTCCTGTCTGGACTACGCAAACTCCCTTTATGCCGATATTCCGGCCTATCAAGTACAGCGCCTGCATTTGATCCAGAACCATGCGGCCAGACTTATTCTCCAACTTCCTGTGCGCCAGCATGTGAAACCAATGCTGAAACAACTCCACTGGCTACCGGTGAGACAACGTAGTGTCTTTAACCCCTTCGACGCTCATGACGAGCTGGGCTCGTCATGAGGTAGCCTCCTCGCACGCTCATGACGAGCCCAGCTCGTCATGTAACATGCGCTTTACAAATTCCCAGCGTACGGGCGGAATTCCGCCCGCACGCATGCGGTTAAGCTGGCCTGCATGGTTCACATGGCACTACTTGGAGCAGGGCCCAAGTTAATCTCCAACAAGATCAGGAAATATACGCCGCCCCGCACTCTGCGGTCATCCAGCCAACATCTACTGATCACTCGTAAGTTTAGTCGTACTAAACACGGGGGCCTGCATTTCTCCACCCTTGCTCCTCAAGAGTGGAATAAAATTCCCTTGTCTTTACGCACAACAAATAATCACCTCCAGTTTCGAAAACAGCTGAAAACCTGGCTGTTTACACAAGCGTTTTCCATCTAATCACTCTCCTTTGATCGAGTCCGACCGTAGAAGCGCCATGAAACCTATCCGGTGTATGCAGCGCAATACAAGTATTTTTTACATTACATTTATCATTATATATTGAAATGTATTAGCTTTTAAAGAATAGTAAATGATGACCTTACTGTGCATCAGGATACAACAATCTTTGTTGGGGTTCTTCAATGAGTCCCTTATAATTACCCTTCAACAGTGTCTCTCATTTCTCCATAGCACATCCGTCACATGTATTTCATTTGTTTTATAACCTCTCTCATACCATTGTAGGATGTCAGAGCACTTTACATCACACACATATAGAGACAATAAATCATACGTGTAAATCAGTGTACAGAAAATGTTACATAAGGCAAAAGGGACTACAAGTTGTAGGATTCACATGTCATTCATACTGGTAGGCATTTTTAAAAAGTGCTTGGTCTGGAAAAGCACAAACTCATGATTCAGAACATAGCACAGTGGTTAGCATTGACTTTAACAATAAAAAATACATTTTCACCCAAATAAACACCTTTAGCAGCATCAGGATAATGAAAGACTGGGGGGAAACATAAGTTACTAACTTGTACCAAGCAGTGTGTAAGCAGCTCTTTGACAGTTTATAGGTCACTGGTAGATTATGATTGTCTCTTATGAGCTGCAGAGTAACACAAGAATATCTGTGACAAAACAGTAACTTACTGACCTATGCACATAAAATACTGTTATTTAAAATGCATGGTAAGCGTTCTTTGCAGCAGGCATATTAACCCTCTGTGCTACATTAGGTAAGTTAAACCCACCACTGGACAAAACTCACCTCTCTCCAGCAGGAACATTAATCACTGGTGTTATCTTGACACTTTTATTGCTGCTTGAAAAACTACTAATTCTACAAGGAACTTTGCAGTGCTTTTAAAACTGCTGCCTGAGGACCCCCTGGGAATGTGTCACGGACCCCAGTTTGGGAAACACTGATCTAAACCATTCCAGGGCCTGACCAGCCACACCAACTTCCTCCAGGCGTTGTAGCAGGATACCATGCGAGATCGGGTCAAAGGCAGCACTGAGATCACGCAAGATCAGTGCCACCGTTTGACCGGAATCAAGGATGGACCGTATGTGTTCCGTCACAGCTAGAAGAGCCGTCTCAGTGCTGTGGCCCGGGCGGAAACAGTTTTGTGAGGGATCCAGGATATTGTTAGCACTCAGAAAGTTGGTGAGTGTAGAATTCACATGAGCCTCCGTAATTTTGGCCACCCACAGCAAGAGGGATATAGGCCGAAAGTTTGAAGGCTTAGTTGGATCAAGGGAAGGTTTCTTAAGAATAGGGGAAACCCATGCCTGTTTCCAAGGTATCGGGACCACAGCAGTAGAGAGAGAGGAATTAACCAGATGACATTGTGGGGCTAGCAAAAGGGAGACAGATTCCTGAGACTGAGCAGGCCTTAACACCATCAACGCGGTCAGATTTACCGCAGTGCGTTGAAGATTGCGGAATCCCGCAGTTCATGACGAGCTCAGCTCGTCATGAGTGTACGAGTGCTCTACGTCATGACGAGCTCAGCTCGTCATGAGCGTCGAAGGGGTTAAAGGATCGGCAGAGGAGCCAGATTTAACTATCCTACTCAGTCCAACAAATTCATCCTGGGTGATACGCGGGAATGCTAGAAGGGATGGAAGAGGCAGGGATCTGTGAGGGACTATAGGAGGGAGAAGGGGTCCTTGGGGGAAAAGTCCGATAAATGGTGCGGATTTTCTTAAAGTAAATGGCGAGATCCTCGCACTGCTGTTCAGATGATATGGAGGGGGGAGTCCAGATTTTTCCTAACCCTCAAATCTTTGAGAATTTTAAAGATACACTAAGCTGGGTTAGGGCTAAAATTGATTTTGTTGGCGTAGTATGCTGCCCGGACAGTACAGATGGTCTTAAGATAGTGCTCAAGCTCCCTCGAATAGCAGACTTTTTTCCCCAGAATCATAGTCTTTCCTCCAGTCACGCTCTAACCTCTTACAGGCCTTCCGTAGAATGGACAGAGACTCATTCTACCAAGGACTGGCATTGACTGTGGGGGCCTTACACCATTTGGCAGGGATAAGAGAGTCAAGCCCTCGGGTGATCCAGGCACAGTAAGATCTATAGCCTGTCTCTGTGTCTTCAAGTGGTCCTAGAGGATTCATATTAAGAAACATGTGGAAGTCCTCTAACCCGTTTACACCATGGGCATTTAAAAACAGGTGGATGGATGGTTTTGTTGGGGGATTCTGTAGCAGGGAAGGACATTTCCACCAATGAATGGTCAGTCCAACCTATGGGAGTAGGAGTACCCACGGTAGCAGCTGTAATATTCGAAAAAATATGGAGGGCTATGCATGGCGCCCTGCCGTCCCATAGTAGAGTGGTCACTTCTGCGTTTATTTCTGTGAAATATTTGGGGTGGACCGGGAATGGTGTATTTTGTAATGCGTATAGGAATCTGGGAAGCGCCATCATTTTATAGAGGGCTGCTCTTCCCAGTAAGGTTAACAGGAGTGAACGCCACTGTTGGATATCACAGCAGAATCGTTGCATAAGCTCGGTAAGGTTTTTAGCAATGAATCGTGTGTGATATATATTCCTAGGGATTTAAATCCCTCCTCGGCTATTTGAACATCACATCCTTGTGGAAGTCTCAGCTGAGAGCTGTGCAATATGTAGAGAAGCAATTTTGCACAATTAATGGTATATCCCGATACCCACCCATAAGAGGCACAGATATCTAGCAAGCAGTTTATTGAGCGCGCTGGGGATGTGAAATATAACAGTATAGGGAATCCCCATTCTTGAAAGTATGGAAAGAGAACTTGGGGATGAAGTTCCCACTCGTGCATTTGTTGCCACTTCCTGCTGAGGTCGCAATATAATTGTTCACTCCTGGGAGGTGTTCTGCCAGGAGCTGAATTTTGTGATATATTGCTCAAAGCCAAATGGACAAAGAGAGGCATGACAGTTGCAGTGTGTCCCTCCGTTTTTGTACATAGCTGAAATATTGTCTGTGTGGACTCGGACAACTTTCCCTAGGAGGTGGGACTAAAGCTTTTAGTGCTAGATACACAGCCAGAAGCTCTAGATAATTGATGTGAAGACTCTTGTACTTGTTGTCCCGTAGCCAATGAATTGTCAAATTGTGGAGATGGGCACCCCAACCTCTGAGAGATGAGTTTTGTGTGTTCTACCACTGCAGAGAGCGATGGGTGCGGCTACCTAACACTTGATCTGTTAATTGACCCCCGAGACGGAATCCACTGACATGCTAAGCATTCTTGTAGCGGACGGATGTTTAACCTTGCACGAGGCACTATTGCAATGCATGATGCCATCCTTCCTAACAGTTGCATGAAAGCCCTGACTGCTCAGTATTGATTGGTCCGAAACTGAAATAGCAGTTTGTATATTTCGAATGCTGGCTGCATTGGGAGACGATAGGCTAGAGCTGTGCAAGTCTTTAGACTCGCTCCCAGATAGGACTGAATTTGTGAAGGCTGAAGATGAGACTTTTGCGCATTAACCGTAAAACCCAAGTGGTGCAGTAGGTCTAATGTAGTCTGAGTGTGTTGTAAACACTTTTGTTGTGTGCTGGCTTTGATAAGCCAGTCGTCAAGTTATGGGAAGATATGAAACGGTTGTCTTCCGAGATGTGCTGCTACTACTGTTAGACATTTTGTGAACACTCTGGGAGCAGTAATTACTCCGAATAGGAGTACTTTGAACTGATACGGTTTCCCTGCTATCACAAATCTGAGATATTTGCAATGTGCTGTGTGAACTGGAATGTAAAAGAATGCGTCTTTTAAGCCTAGTGTGGACATAAAATCGCTTTGCTGTAGAAGTGGAAGCACTTGTTGAAGCGTGACCATGTGAAAGTGTTCTGACGGTATGTACAGATTTAATATCCTCAAGTCTAAAATTGGCCTTAAAGAACAGTCTTTTTGTGGAATTAGAAAGTAGAGAGTAAATTCCTGAACTTTGGTACTGTAGAACTGGTTCTATAGCTTCTTTTGTTAAGAGTCTGTACCTCGTTTGAGGAGTTGCAGGTGCTCGGACGAGAGTTTGAGTGTGCGTGGTGGAATACTAGGAGGATTGCTGGTGAGCTCCAGGCAATAACCATGTTGGATAATGTCTAGAACCAATTTGTCTGATGTTATGGATTGCCAATCAGGGAGAAATTGTTGAAGTCATCCCCGACAGGTGTTAAATGATCGGGCGTAAGTTTAGGCAAGTCACTGTTTATTGGGGCAGGGTAGTTACACATTGGCATGCTCTTACCCCTACCTTTGAAGTTGTTTCCTCTGTCCTCTCCTCTATAGAAGCCTCTAGAGGAAGAGGGTTGTGTATTTGACTTATATGAGGAAGCGCTAGGGTCTGAGAATGTACTTTAGGTCCCTCCACTATAAAATGAGCCTGTTTGATGGGGACTGAGCGCTCTCATATTTTGCCACGTCTGTCTCTTTCTTCATGTTTTCTAAGGCTTCAATTACTTGAGGTCCAAAGAGATGTTGCTTGTCAAAAAGGGTATATAAAATAGACTGCTGGATCTCAGGTTTATAACCTGAAATTCTAAGCCAAGGATGTCAAAGTAGGAGAATGCTGGTCGTAACTCCCCTCGCTGCAGTGTCAGCCGCATTAAAGCACATCTAATGGAGGAATTAAATAAAAGCTTGCTTTCTTCACCCAACTCTTGTGCTTTCTTCTTGTTCTCTTCTGGGAGGTGTTGAAAAAGGACTTCCATCTTGTCCCAGTGTGCCCGGTCATAACTAGCTAGTTGCCCTGCGTTTTGGCAATGTGCCAGTGGTTAGCGGCTTGAGCATCCACCCTTTTACCAGATCAATTTAGACACTCTTTCCAGGGAAGGTGCATTTGAAGAAGTCTGAGAGTTTGCTCTCTTAAGAGCATTAGAGACTACCAGTGAGTCTAAGGGTAGCTGTCTTGTAATAAAAATAGGGTCAGCTGGTTGGGGGTATGTATTTTGTATCAACACTAGGTGTTAAAATACTAGCACAAACAGGGTCCTTAAGTATGTCATCAGCATGCCTCATCATTCTTTTTAACATGGGTAGACTGACTAGTCCTATGTGAAGAGCCAAGTGTCTCAAATAAAGTCTTCATCCAAAGACTCTTTATGTAATGTAACTCCATGATAAGTTGCTGCCCTTGAAATTTGCTCATGATGAGCTACATTATTATCTGAAGGTGATGACTTTGCAGGGTATAAGTCTGGAGCATTATCAACGGGTGGTACAATATTATAGTCATCCCTTGGATCTGCTGGTAAATGACCATGGTCATTGTCGTCATCATCCTCTCCTAAATCAGGCTGTGCCTAAGGAGACCCATGGGGTGTTATGCGTAGTGGATCTGAGCCTGGCAGTAGTGGTAATGATGAAGATGGTGGGGGGATGGCAAAGTAGGGTGAATAGGACTTGTAACCGTGTCCTTTTACTTGAGAGGAATCTTATAACCAGTGTCTTCCGAATTGACTTTTGTTTTGGAAGGTGTTTTAGCTAAAATGTGTCCAGTATATGGATTCATGTATAGCTTCTTCTGGTTAGGGTCTAATCTTTCTTTCATAATGTCTAGGATTGGTTCCGGGGGCTTTAGAAGATCTTCTATCGATTTTGGAGCCGAACTGGACTTGTCCTTTGGAGCAGAAGGTTTCGGCTCCGAACTAGACTTGTGTTTTGAAGCGGAATGTTTTGGATCCAAAGACGATCTGTCTCAACTCGATCCAGAGCCGGAAGGCTTGACCGTTTCTTTCAGTGCCGGGCCCTAGGGAAGGGCGTCGGAAACCTCGTCTCCATGCCAACCAAGGACTGTAGGCAGAGGTGGTGCCGGAAGTGTTATGTTTGGTGGAAGAGAGTTTATTGGGTAAAGGGGCTTTAATACTCATGGCACTCTGTCCCAGTGATTCGTCCTCTGACTAGAGTTCGATTTCTAGCTTGGAATCCTATTCTGTGACAGAGAAGGTCCCTTCTTCTGCTGCTGTTGCTTCTTCGTGATTGGATTCTTCCCCGAAGATATCCTGAGTATGTTGGGTGCTTTGGCACTGCATTTCACGTCGTCGAGCCCGATGATCCAAAGAGTCTTTTTCAATTGGAACGACCAACAAGCCTCACAATCTTCTTCCTTGTGCTCCGGTGAGAGGCACAAGTTGCAGACTTTATGTAGGTCGGTGCAAGGGTATTTGGAGCGGCACAGAGGACAGAACTGAAACTGAGTCCGTTCCATCGGCAGAAGGCTGAACTGAAGGCGCCCATTGTTTTTGACCAAAGATGGAGTTTTCCGAACTAATCGATTTGTGGAGAAAAGGAAACTGCGTACGCTAATACCATCAAATACAGTGGATTGCACACCGAGGGGACCAAGAAGGACGGTTCGAACAGGAGAGCAGCAATACACGTCTGAACCCAATGGCTGAAAGAAAATCTAACAATGGAGTCGATGCCTATGCGCATCATCACCGAAAGGAGTCACCTTACCTCGTGACTGGGAAAGACTTCTTCGAGGGACAATTGCCAAACATCAGGCCCCAACACTAGATGGCAGGAATATGCAAAGCAGGTGCATCTACAGCACACATGCATCGAACACATCTATTTTGTGTACACCGCCATCTTCTTTGATTCTCTATCAGGGGCAGTGGTAGAAAAAGTATTAGGGCTGGTACAGCTAATAGACGCTTGTACCATAAGGCTTTCATACGCCTAAAGCTGCTAAAGGAAACCTAGATTACAGAGAACATGTCTATGCCTTACAGCAATTTGCCTAATTATTGCTGAGCAAGATGGGGTAGTTTCTTACCTGTAACTCCAGCTCTCTTATATGGGTATTACCATGATAGTCATAATCATGTGAATAGTCCCGCCCATGTGCATGGACCCCAGAGCACTTCATTAGATATATCTTTCTAAGTAGTCATTTTCTGCCTTTCTTCAGCAGGGCCTGTATAGACACTTAAGAGATAAAAAGACAATAATGCAGCCTAGCCAACTAGGCTACACTGGCCGTGGCTTCATCTTGAAGTGAAAAAAGACGGCCAGTTTAACTTTTTAAATTGAGCAATTTGCTGAGTTTTACACACAGAAAACTCTCCTTCACAAAACTACTTTTTCATGATAAAGATGAAAAGGAATGGATAGAGAAGCCCCACATAGGCTGCCATTATGTGTCTGCAAATGGATACCGTGCCTTTAAGAGTCTCCAGAGACCCCCATTATCCCATGATGCACTACCGGAGGTAATTACTTTCAGTTCTTTTTGAAGGTGTAAAGAAGCAGAGCCTGCTGAGTCTTGGGGACATCTGTGTCTGCCACCGGGGAGGCGGACGGGGTTGCTTATGACTAGCACGGAAATACCCCTACAAGTGAACTGGAGTTACAGGTAAGAAACTACTTCTCTTGTAGGGAATTTCCGTGTATAGTCATAATCATGTGAATAGACTAGCAAGCCCATCTCAAAACAACTCTCCAGCAGTGGAAGAAACAGACCAAAGAGAATTGTGCAAATAGATTTCGATGTGAAGCCTGCTCAACCTGAGCATCTGCCCTAGCATCAGTGTCTAGGCAGTAGTGCTTAGTAAATGTATGGACGGACTTCCAAGTGCCAGCCTTACAGATTTCTGAAATAGATGTCACAAAGTGCAGTAGCTGCTTTACATCTGGTAGAGTGAGCACTTGGCGTACTAACCAGTCTTGTTGGCTTTCTAATAACACAGCTGAATACAGGAAAGAATCCATCTAGAAATAGATTGTTTGGGGGTAGCTAGACCAGTTCAGACAATTTACAAATAACTGGTCTGATCTACGGGTATCCTTAGTCGTGTCCAAATAGAACTTCAAGACCCTCCTAATATCAAGGGAATGAAGCGACCTCTCAGCAGAAGATGGATTCTGAAAAAAGTATAGGCAATAGCTTGGTTCACATGGAACTCTGAATTCACTTGAGGGAGGAACTTAGGTTGAGTCCTCATAACTACCTTAGAGGAATGAAAGACTTATAAGGCTCTTTACAACATAATGCCTGAAGTTCACTAACCCTGCACGCAGAATTTATGGCCACAAGGAAAGCTGTCTTCCAAGACAGGTGCTGAAGAGAAGCATAATGAATAGGTTCAAACGGTTCCCTCATCAGTCGTGAAAAGACCACATTGAGCTCCCAGGGAGGCAAAGGACACCTAATGGGAGGAAACAATTTCTTCAATCCTTCAAGAAAATCTCTGATGACTGGGATTTTAAAAAAGGAAGTTTGTGAAGGACATTTCCTATAAGCAGTCAAAGCTGCCAGGTGAACTTTGATCGAATGAAACTGAAAGCCAGATTGAGCCAAGTGTAGCAAGGAAGGATGACCTCTTCCTTGCAAGAGGTAGGATCCACATTCTTAGATGCACACCATATGCAAAATCTCTTAAATTTATATGCATAGGACGTGCGTGTAGAGGGTCTTTCGGCCTCCCTCAATATCTCGATACAGTCCTGAGCGAGATTCATATGTCCGTACTGTACTAACTCAGGAGCCATGCTGTCAAATTCAACAACGAGAGGTTGGGGTGCACCATCTGCCCGCCGAACTTCGTCAGAAGGTCCGGCCGGCATAGAAGACGGAGATGTGGCAGGAGAGACCGGTGGAGTAGGTCTGTGAACCACCACTGACGGGGCCACTCCGGACAATGAGTATCATCTTGGCCCGTGATTGCGAGAGCTTGATGAGTACTGTCGGGATTAGGGGAATTGGCGGAAAAGCGTAGAGAAAGCCGCCTGACCAGTTGATCCATAGTGCATTCCCCAGAGTCCATGGTTGGTAAAATCTGGAGGCGTAGTCACGGCATTTAGTGTTTTCTGCGGTAGCCAGCAGATCGACTTCTGGAGTACCCCATCTTTCGAAGATGTCTCGCACCACTTCTTCGTGTAAGACCCGTTCGTGATTTTCTTGAATGAGTTTGCTGAACGTGTCTGCCTGAGCATTCTGAACACCTTGGAGGTGAGTTGCTGTGATGGCCAGGTTCCTGGCTAACAGCCAGGTCCAGATGGCCTGGGCTTCCAGAGATGACGCTCGAGATTTCGAGCCCCCTTGCTTGTTGAGGTACAACAATGTGGTCGTATTGTCCGTCTGAACAAGCAGGGAACTGGTGTGAAACGACAGCTGGAAGGCTTTCAGCGCTAAATGGACTGCTCAAAGCTCCAGGAAGATGATGTGGTACTTAGTCTCTTTTGGGGGCCACGTGCCCGGTATCTGAAGTTGGTCGGAATGTGCACCCCAGCCATGGAGAGAAGCATCCATCACTATGGTTTGCGTCAGTATCTCCTTGTGGAAGGAAATCCCCCGGAGTAGATTGCGTGGAGAACACCACCATCGATCGGATGGACTGAAGAGCCTGCTGTGACAGTTGAATCCTGTATTTCCCAATCCCCCAGTTTGTGGTCCCACTGATCCTCCAAACATTCTTGCAGGGGTCTCATATGGAGGCGTGCATTCGGAGTGAGGAAGATACAGAAGGCCATGGAGCCCAGGAGAGACGATACCTTCCCAGGAGAGACAATACCTTCCTCACTGTCGGGAAGGGCATGATCATGAGAGCTTGAGCCTTCCGAAGGATCGATAAGCGTCTCTTCTCCGAAGGACACAAGTTTGCTGTGCGTGTATCGATGGTGGCTCCCAGGTATTGTAGACATTGTACAGGAGTAGAGACTGACTTTGTGAGGTTGATGTGGAGGCCCAAACGAAGTAGGAAATTGGAGATCCAATTGAAATGCAGTTGCGCTTCCTGAAACATAGCTATCTTGATCAACCAGTAGTCCAGATATGGGTAGACGAACACCTTGTTTTCCTTAGATGCGCAGCCACCACAGCCATGCATTTGGAAAATGTCCGAGGCGCTGACTTCAGGCCGAAAGGCAGCACGGAGTATTGATAATGGTTGTTTCCCACAGTGAAATGCAGGAACTAGCGATGTTTCCTCGCTATAGGCACGTGAAAATATGCGTCTTGCAGCTTTATTGCGCACAGGCCGTCTCCCTGATGAAGTTGAGGGTAGAGTTGATGCAAGGACAACAACCAAAACTTTTCACTGCGAACCCATTTGTTGGCCTGTCCCAAGCAGAGGATGGGTCTGAACTCGTTCTGGTCTTTCTTGCGGAGCAGAAAGAAGCGAGAATACAGTCCTGTTCCTCTCTATGCACGAGGAACCGGCTCTATCGCCCTTTTCTGTAAGAGGGTGTTGGCTTCCTTCTGCAACTTGCGTAGCATGTAGCGTGATCGAGTTGGAGGAATCGACGGAGTCGGACTTGTAAAACGTAGCACGTATCCAATGCGAACAATATTCAGCACCGAATTGTCCCGTGTTATTTTCTGCCACTCTGCCAGATGGTTTTGAATGCTTACCCCCACCGGAGTGGATAACAGACGAGGGGGGGAGAAACCCTTCAGGGCTTGGAACCAGCAGGAGACTTGTTCCTTTGTCCAGACTGCTGGTTGGATCATCCTCGCAATTGGCGTTTCTGAAACGGTTGAAATGACCGCTGAAACTGCTGCTGTTGGTTGGACAGACGGTCTTGAGATCGCAGAAACCTCCGAGAGGAATAATGCAGCTGGAAAGGGCGGACGTTTTTTCCCTGTTCTTTAGGACTTTCTAAACCTACAGCCTTCAAAGTCTCCATTTCAGTCTACATGCGGGCCATCTCGTCATCCGCATGGGAGCCAAAGAGTCGTGCCAGAGAACGGAAGATTGGAAATGCGCTGTTGCGCCTCCGGCTTCAGAGAAGTAAGACTAAGCCCAGCATGTCTCCGTAGAGCAATTCGGTGACAATACCTGTGGGCTGCCAGCAGTGAAGTATCCGCTGCAGCGCTGATGACTTGATTCGAAACCATCAGGCCCTCATTCATTGTCTCCTGAAAATCTTCCCGCTTGTCTCGTAGGAGATCCACAAATTGTTGAAGGGACTCTCATAGGGAGCTGTCATAACGGCCCAGAAAGGCAGTAGAGCTGGCCGCCTTCATGGATGTAGCCACAGTGTTGCAAGGTTTTCACCCCACTGAATCCAGCTTATAGCTCTCCTTATCCGGGGGCACCGTGGAAGTCAGAGCCATAGCATGCTGTTTCCATGCCGGAACCACTATGATTGAGTCTGGGGTAGGGACCAGTCGGAGGAAGGCAGGATACGACCCAGGTGTGCAATATTTCTTCTATAACCTGAAAGGCTCAGATTTGATAGAAGATGGCATCAAGAACAGCTCCATATCCAGTTCCTCCAAACCAGGCACCAACGGAATCAATCAATCATGGCATTTATATAGCGCACTACTCACGCAGAGGGTCTCAAGGCGCTAGGGGAGGGGGGTCCGCTACTGCACGAACAGCCAGGTCTTGAGTTGCTTCCTGAAGGCGAGGTGGTCCTGGGTCAGGCGGAGGTGGGTCGGGAGGGAGTTCCAAGTCTTGGCGGCGAGGTAGGAGAAGGACCGTCCCCCCTGTGGTGGCTCTTCGGATGCGGGGGACAGCGGCGAGGGCGTTTGGGAGCGTAGAAGTTGAGGCGGCTGTTGAGGTATCCTGGACCTTGGTTGTGTAGGGCTTTGTGTGCGTGGGTGAGGAGACGGAAGGTTATTCTCTTGTTGACCGGGAGCCAGTGCAGGTCTCTCAGGTGTCCGGAGATGTGGCTGCGGCGGGGGATGTCCAGGATGAGTCGTGCTGAGGCGTTCTGGATCCGCTGGAGTCTTTTCTGGAGTTTGGCGGTGGTTCCGGCGTAGAGGGAGTTGCCGTAGCCCAGACGGCTGGTGATGAGGGCCTGGGTGACCGTCTTCCTGGTCTCGGTGGGGATCCACCGGAAGATCTTACGTAGCATGCGCAGGATGTTGAAGCACGACGAGGAGACGGCGTTGACTTGTCTGGTCATGGAGAGGGAGGAGTCCAGGATGAAGCCCAGGTTGCGTGCGTGGTCTGTTGGTTTGGGTGCGCTGCCTAGGGCGGGGGGCCACCTGGAGTCGTCCCAGGCGGAGGGTGAGGATCCCAGGACGAGGACTTCCGTCTTGTCCGAGTTCAGTTTCAGGCGGCTGTTCTTCATCCATTCAGCTACCTCTTTCATCCCTTCGTGAAGGTTGGCTCTGGCGGTGGTGGGGTCTTTGGTGAGGGAGAGGATCAGCTGGGTTTCGTCAGCGTAGGAGATGATGTTGAGGTTGTGCTGGCGTGCGATGTTGGCGAGGGGGCTCATGTAGACGTTGAAGAGGGTCGGACTGAGCGAGGAGCCTTGAGGGACGCCGCAGATGACTTCGGTGGCTTCTGATCTGAACGGGGGGAGGCGGACTCTGTGTCCTTCCGGCGAGGAAGGAGGTGATCCACTCTAGTGCCTTCTCTTGGATTCCGACGTTGCTGAGGCGCTGCACTAGTGTGCGGTGGCAGACAGTGTCGAAGGCCGCGGAGAGGTCCAGGAGGATGAGGGCCGCCGTTTCTCCGTTGTCGAGCAGGGCTCGGATGTCATCGGTGGCTGCGATCAGGGCGGTCTCGGTGCTGTGGTTGGCCCGGAAGCCAGACTGCGAGAGGTCGAGGGATCCGTTAGTCTCGAGGAAGGCGGCCAGCTGTTTGTTGACGGTCTTCTCGATGACTTTTGCAGGGAACGGGAGCAGCGAGATGGGGCGGTAGTTCTTGAGGTCGGTGGGGTCGGCTGAAGGCTTCTTTAGTAGAGCGCTGAGTTCGACGTGCTTCCAGCTCTCCGGGAAGGTGGCGGTGTCGAAGGAGGTGTTGATGATGTCCCGCAGGTGGGGTGCGATGACAGCATCGGCCTTGTTGAAGACGTGGTGGGGGCAAGGGTCGGTCGGAGAACCGGAGTGGATGGAGTTAATCGTGCGGACGGTGTCTTCGGTGCTGATCGGGGTCCAGGCGCGGAGGGTGGTGGTGGGGGGCGGTGGTTCGGTCGTGGCGTGCGTCGGTTGAGTGCTGAAGCTGTTGTGTATGTCCACGATCTTGTAGTGGAAGTAGGTGGCGAGGGAGTTGCAGAGGTCTTGCAAAGGGGTGATGTCGTTGTTTCCGGCGTTGGGGTTGGAGAGCTCTTTAACGATGTTGAAGAGTTCCTTGCTGTTGTGTGCGTTGTTGTCCAGTCGTTCCTTGAATGCAGTTTTCTTGGTGGCGTGGATCAGTTGGTGGTGTTTTCGGGTGGCGAGCTTGAGGGCAGTCATGTTGTCTGGTGTTGGGTCTCTGCGCCAGGCTCTCTCGAGGGCTCGGCAGTTCTTCTTGGAGCTCTTGAGTTCGTCGGTGAACCATGGGGCTCTCTTGCTGCAGGGTTTGCTAGGCGGGGTCCTCAGGGGGGCGAGGTCGTCTGCGCAGTCGCTGATCCACTTCGTGAGGTTGGCGGCCGCTTGGCTGGGGTTTGTTGTGCTGGTGGGTGGGTTCTTGCTCAGGGAGGTCACGAGTTGGTCGGTTGTGATCTTGTTCCAGCTTCTGCGTGCAGCCTGTTGCTGGTGGTGGTGGGTCGTGGTCCTTCTGAAGCTGAAGTGGACGCAGCTGTGGTCCGTCCAGTGGAGTCCGGTGGTGTGGCTGAAAGCGATGTCCTTGCTGGATGAGAGGACGGGGTCGAGTGTGTGTCCGGCGTAGTGGTTGGGGGTGGTCACCAGCTGCTTGAGTCCGAGGTTTGCAAGGTTGTCCAGCAGGGTGGTGGTGTTGCGGTCGTTGTTGTTCTCCAGGTGGAAGTTGAGGTCCCCGAGGAGGATGTAGTCAGCGGAGGGGAGGGCGCGCGGGCTGATGAAGTCGGCGATGTCTTCGCTGAATTGTGTGCGTGGTCCCGGGGGTCTGTAGATGAGGGTGCCTCTGAGGGTGGTCTTGGGGTTGATGTGGACCTGGAAGTGCAGGTGCTCGTCGGTGTTGGTCGTGATGCGGATGGTGTTCTTGTGGACGATGGCGATGCCTCCTCCAGTCTGGTTGATGCGGTCCCTCCGGATGATCTTGTAGCCGTCTGGGATGGCGATGGCGATGTCGGGCGCTGAGGAGGCGTTCATCCAGGTTTCCGTGAGGAAGGCGACGTCTGGGGTTGTGGTGTCGAGCAGGTTCCAGAGCTCGACGGCGTGTCTGTGGACGGAGCGGGTGTTGAGCAGGATGCACTTCAGGTGGTTGCTGCTGTTGCACGTCTTGGTCTTAGTCGGTGCTGGAGTAGTGCAGGTCCGGGTGCAGGTGAACTTGCAGGAGTGGCAGCAGAAGGGTCCGTGAGTGCGTCTCGGTGTGGCTCGAAAGCATCCCGGGATTCGGCCGGCGTTGAGTGCGTAGAGTTCGGTGGCGTCGTACGTCCGGCGGGTGGGCTGGTGTCTGCGGGGCCAGGGGTCCTGGCACTGGGCGCGGTCCAGGCGCGGACGGGCGCAGACGGGCTTACCTTTGGCGCGCCTTCGGCACACAATCTGCGCGCCCGCTGCGCGTCAACGCTGTGCGTTTGCCACTCTGCCATAAGTGGAGAGTGGGGGGGCGGAGCGAGGGAGGAGCAGCTGGGAGGCGGGAGCGGGGCGGCGAATGGGAAGGGCTGTAGAGGGAAAAGGGCAGGGCCGCAGGGGGGCAGCGGCGAGGAGCGGGGAGGTGGCGGGAAGCGCGGCAGGGGTCGGGAGAGACAGGAGGGGAACAAAAAACACAGAGGAACAGAAAATAAACTACACAGGGCACAGGAAAAAAACAAGGAGCAAAATCACACAGACAATCTGAATCGCAATACAAACGCGGCGCTGGCGGGGCAAGAGCACCAGTCAGCGGTGCACAGGATCACAGCTGCTGGCAGCGGCGGCACTGGTGGGAACGAGGGGCAGCCTGAGCTCACTCCCGAGGAGAGTGCACGGTGCGAGGGGGTGACCGGCCCAATGGGACAGAGGTCACTGCTCTCCACCGTGAGCACTACGCCCTATATGGTCCAGTGGGAGGGAGGAGCAGCTGGGAGGTGGGAGCGGGGTGGGAATGGGAAGGGCTGTAGAGGGAAGGGGGCGGGGCCGCAGGGGGCAGCGGCGGGGAGGTGGCGGGAAGCGCGTCCGGGGTCGGGAGAGACAGGAGGGGAACAAAAAACACAGAGGAACAGAAAATAAACTACACAGGGCACAGGAAAAAAACAAGGAGCAAAATCACACAGACAATCGGAATCGCAATACAAACGCGGCGCTGGCGGGGCAAGAGCACCAGTCAGCGGTGCACAGGATCACAGCTGCTGGCAGCGGCTGCTTTGGCGGGAACGAGGGGCAGCCTGAGCTCACTCCCGAGGAGAGTGCACGGTGCGAGGGGGTGACCGGCCCAATGGGACAGAGCAATGGACAGAGCAATGGACGTGATATGTGTCTCTGCTGGAGAGTTTCCAATATCACAGATGTCGGCGGAACAGGAGTAGACAGGGGAATGTTCACCTTTGAAGCCCCTCTGACCAGAACCTCCTGGAAGGTGGAGGTATTGCCAACAGGAGACACCCTCTGAAGGGGGGAATCCGTTTAAGAGTAGGCGAGTATCTCCCATACTTGTGAAGACGTATCCCTGGTATGCTGGGAGTGATCTCTCATACGATGACGAGGGGATCGTGTGGGAAACCGGTGGTGTCTATGGGAACGATGTCTCGTGCGAGACCGTGTTATTGGTCTTCGAGGCTCTACAGGACACGTGGGCTGAGGAGACATGGGCCCGGGCTGAGGAGACATGGGCCCAGGCAGAGGAGGAGGACTTGGTGGTGGTGGAGGGGTCACTGGCAGGGCCACCGGTTGACAAGGAGCAGGGGGAGTCTTGGATGGTGAATATTTAAAGAGTACTCCCAACCTGAAGAGACCAACGTCCTCAGTTTTCAAGCTTGCCGCGAATAAGGGGCCGTGGACTCAACATCAGAACCCCCCCCCCTCGACAACGATCCACTGCTAGACGGTGAGCAGTGATGTCATCTGGAACGCGAACTTCCTGTCGACGATAGGCTCACTATGGAGCGAGTCGCAGAACGGTACCTCAACAGCGAACGTCGGTGTTGACCCCTCGACGTCGACCTTCTCGTAGACGTCAATGGCGATCGGTGGTGACGCATCGACGGCTATCCTAGTTGAGTCGACATTGAATGCGGGGAACCCCGCGACAGCGATCTCGTCCAAGACCTCGCCGCTCTTTTCCTCGACGTTGCCTCGACAGAGAGCATATAGTCTTCATACCTGCGCTCGACGTAGTCTTTGCGTCGATCGGGACCAGTGTCGTTTTTCTGTTTTTCGACTGGTGAGCCCCCCTGAGGTCTAAGCATGGGTTTTGGTAGAGGACTTACCCTCTCCTTGGCCAGAGGCTAAAGTTGCTGTTTTCTGTCTTCTCTGCTCCAACCCTTGGAGACGAATCTTCTCCCTGTCACGCAGGGTGCGCCTGGAAAAGGTCTTACAAATAGAGCAGATGTCAGGCACATGAGACACAGGCAAACAGAATACAGACTCTGTGAGCATCAGACTTTGCCTTCTTCCTAACACAGTCAGGACACTTGTCAAACAGAGATGGCATTTTGACAAGAAAACTGCAGAAATTCTGCCAAAAAACTACAGCCGAAGGTAAAGGCCAAAGAAATTGACTGAAACTGCAAAAATCCAAATCCAGAACTAAGTTTGAATGTAATACCAAAAAAAGTAGAGCTCAATGCTGCAGGGTCCTGCTAGCAGGAGCCGGAAAAAAGAAATAAAAGTAATTATCTCGGACTGTGCATCATGGGATACCAGGGGGTCTCTGCAGACTCAAAGGCACGGTATCCATTTGTAGACACTTGATGGAAGCCTATGGGGGCTTCTCTATCCATTCTTTTTCATCTCCATCATGAAAAAAGGAGCTTAGTGAAGGATTTTTCTATGTGTAAAACTCAGCATATTCCTAAATTAAAAAAGTTAAACTGGCTATCTTTTTTTCACTTCAAGATGAAGTAATGGCCAGTGTAGCCTTGTTGGTTAGGCTGCATTACTGTCTTTATATCTCTTAAGTGTCTATACAGGCCTTCCTGAAGAAGGGCAGAAGATGACAACGTAAGAAGATATATCTAATGAAGTGCTCCGGGGTCCACTCACATGGGTGGGACTATTCACATGATTATGATTATACACGGAAAATCCCCTACAAGAGAGGCTGGTTTAGCCCAGGTGCCTACTAACAAATCTGCAGAGCTTCATTGAAAGGCAACAATCGCTCCTGCGAGGAATATGCTGGGTCCAACACTTCCATCAACAAAGTAATCTTGACCACCAGAGTAGGTCGAATAAGTTGAAGAGTTCCCACCGTCCCTCAATACTATGGCAAAAGAGGCTTCCTCTTTGGTTGCCACAGGAGTATTAGGTGATACTTGTTTGATTTCAAGATAAATGCCTAATCCACTTGTATCTTGTAAATCTACAATATCATCCTGAATCTAAGTTGGATATCCAACAAGATAACTCCTCCCTAGAAAAGTCAGGCTTGGATAGAGTATAAATTCTAGAGGTAGGTAGAGCATTTCCCTCAGAATTCTACGATTGGATCCTCACTGATGACCTCAATATCAGCGCCAGACTGGGCAACCGCAGTGTTCGGACATAGTGCCGATGACAGAGCCAAAGGCATCATCTGGTCTGTATTCAGTGGATCCAGAACCAGCACTAGACGCAACCTCAGAACCGCATCAAGAGGCACAGCTGGCTCTGAGAATGGGTCCAGCGCCTGAAGCACAGCTAGAAGCCCCTTTAGACCCATGGTGTCCGAAGGCACACCAGAGGAACTCGGCCAACAAACATTTTCTCCACAGCTAGCTGTTTAAGGTGTTCTGGCACCCCCAACTGATCCAGATGAATCCAGGATCAGAAAAGCATCAGAGCCAGTCCTGCAAGAGGACCAAAGGCTTTATGGCCCAATCCTGCAAGAGGACAAAAGGCCTAAAAGTACTAGGTGTATCACGTGAATAAGTGGTGCAATTGACGCAATTCAGGGCTCCACTTTGATTGGCGTGACTTTGAGGTGGCCAGATCACACAAACGCCCTCAGCTGCGAGAGTGAGCCCTTGCCTTTGACTAGGACCGCATCACTGTAGGCTCCGATCTGGAACAGATCTTTGATATCTGCGATGGCTAGCTTGGCTTCTTGTTCACCGATGGCCTTCCTGTTCATCTTGGCACATGACCAACACTACTCTAGTTGCGGCTTGAGCCAAGACACTTGAGGCAATTGTTATGTGGATCTGTAACAGACACCTGCTGTTTAAAACTTAGTGCGCATTGTAGAGAATCTTTCAAGAGAATTGCAAATCTGTCAAATGACTGTCAAAGCTCTGGATCCACATCAGTTGGCAGGAAGAAAGGATCTCCCCCAGCATGAGCAGGTGACCTATATATTGGTTGAGACATCACGTCTGCATGAGACTGAGTGGTATGAAGTAGCACGTCTTTACACAGTGCCACCGGCTGATGCTGCATGAATTTCTAGTTTCTGGATCCAGTCGAACACCTGGGCTATTCAAAAGGTGAGGAATCTGCAGTTAGAAGTTTCTATCAGAATAAGGAATTCTGTGATAAACAGTTCTCCAGAGAGAGACTGAGTAAAGCCCCATCCAGGGACTTCCATTTACTGGTGACTGTTCTCCAGAAAAGACAACATGGAAAAACGTAGGCTCTCCAGGGTTAAGGTATGCGAGAGACTGCCATATCTCAACTTGAGGATTTGAATAACAGGTTCATTAATTGCAGCTGAGGCAACTACTTTTTGTATCAGAGGTTTTGTAAACATACCATCCAAATGATTGTAGCTCCTGGCTCTCCTGAGAGCTTAAAGCAGGATCCTTGCTGCTGATTGATCCAATTGGCCAGAAAAACACAAAACAATTATCTGCTCGACAATCCACTTACATACAAAGAAAAATGTGCATTTAACAAAATGAAAGTAGGAAATAATTTTGCGTTATTCACCTGCAAGTTGTGTGTGATAAAACAAACTGTTACTTACAACCCCCATATAGCAATGCATCAGTTACATGAGATGGGCATTTAGTGTTTGCCTCTAGAACATACTAAGTATTTGCACAATAAAGAAAATACATTTACAATCTACACAACAGTCGCAACACGGTTACAGGCATTAAAGGGATAGATTATGGGCTTTTATTATGAAAGTTTTGTAAAACAAACTTCAGAAACTGTACATCAACATGGCACGCACTGCAGCCTACTTTTGTATCTCTCCCAAACAAAAGTAAAATGCTCTTAAACTCTCCTTAATCTAAGAAAACAGCCAAGTTACTACTTTGCATATAACATGGAATCACTGTGGTATAAGAGTCAACTGCAGAGACAAAAACACAAATTTAATTAGTTTATACAACTTGGGACCAAATAAAAAGTACATTATCAACAGACTCTTTAAAAACATACAAGGGCAGTTTAAAATGCACTTCTATAGTTTACACAAAGCACAGAACAGAAAAGAAACAGTAATATTGGGCTATGAAAGATCACACAACACATTCTTTCTTGCCTAGTAGCGCTGTCCCATTTGTTAAAATGCACCTTAACCAAATGTCAAAAACCCAACTTCTGACAGAAAAAATAAAACCATACTCAATTTAGGAAAACATATTTGACTGTGTATCAAAGTACTTCACAGGATCAATTTTTTTTGTCCAAGTTACTGAATTAACCATCACAAGTTAGTGCATTTTAACCTCTCAAAACAAAGGGAAAAAAAACTCACAATAGAAATTTAGCACAAGGCTAAAATAATGATCTACAAAAATCACAATGTGTATTTCCAGATGTAAGGACTGTTAATTTTTCACAAAACAACACATAAGACCCTCAAGTAGATCCATCGTGTTGTACGATTTTCCTAGAGCAAACATTAACAATGTGGATGTCTTGTTCAACATGCAGGCAGTGAATTCCTTATGTAGCTATTTCTGTGATGAATCAAATTCTAGAAAACACTTTTGTTGAACTGAACTACTAGAGGATATCAAACATTAACAACCCATGCCTGCTATAAACACATGCAACCTTTTACGTGCTTGAAGCATCATCAGGTTTACTAAACTGCCTGTCTCATCAATTTTTTGGCCAAAACAAGAAATGTTATCCATGTGCTACTTTCAATTAAGACAGTGATGCAAATAACTTTAATAGCAGGAGATTGAGACGTTTAAAAAGAGCTGTACATATTCAGTTCATGAACAAATAAACAATCCACACAGGAATGACATTGATACATGTCTGCAGCAATTCAGTCGCTCATATCCATATCCTCTTCATGATGATCATCCCCGTTCACTTTGGATTCTTTCACAGCCTCTGCAACTGCTTGCACTGGTTCTTCTTCCACTTTGGGAGAACAAGATTCAGACACTAATATATCATCATGCTTTTCTTTTTCACTATCATACCCTTGTTCTTCTTCATCATAGTCCCTTGTAACCTGCTTTTCAAACCAAAAGCAAGGGAAGTTAGTTTCAAATACCTATACTTACTTGACAAACTTTAATGTAGAATTGAAATTGAACTTATTTAACTTACTTTTATATCTTTGTCACTGTCTGATTTTCTTTCACGTTCTCTCTCTTTGTCTTTGCTTTTCTTCTTCTTGCTGGTTGATCTCTCCCTTTCATCTCTGCTTCTTTCTTTATCTTTGTCCCTTTCCTTATCCTTGTCCTTCCTTTTCTCCTTTTTATGCCTAAAATGACAAATATTTTAAAATGTAATGAAAATGAGGTTAAAGTAAACCATGAAAGCTATGACGAATAATTAGGAGACTTTTTGAATGGTTCAGTTATATGTAAGACAAGGCCTGGAGAACTGAACAGGTATATTTTTTTGTTGCTAAAAGCATAAAGTCAGACTGACTTGCAAAAGTTCAAATCAGACTTTACTAGCACATCAATGTTACTAGGGAGTGACAATGAGAATAAAAAGGAATTTTAGGAAGCTCTATTTGCATATTTAATAACACAAGTGACTTTGTCTTGCTTCAAGGGCCTCAAGGATGCAGACCATTGTCACTTGAGGAAAATCTCCACTAGAAGTATAAAAAACACATCATGGGACAAATCAACACTTTCACGAGGACCCCAACAGCACTGTCTGCACGTCATCCACAACACTGTCTGAACATCTCAATCCTCATTTCCAAATATGCAGCAGTGCCTTCGGTTCGGGCCATGGGAAAAATAGTTAGTAGATTGTGGACACAAGTGAAACATGAAGAGCTACAGATTTATTAAAGGCAACTAACTTTTCTTTGAAATATCTACTGCATCCTTCCACATTCAACTCGGAGGATACCGCCAACCAAACGTTGAGCAATGATATTAAGAAAGAATACTCAGTATATGGAGTATTGGCACTCTAACGATTACTGTTTCCAGTTGGAGAGTCAAAATTGCAGACTAAAACAATCTCCAAAACTGGAACATGCATTTGTGAAGTGGCATACGCTGCCTTTGCTATGATGATGTGGGTGCTTGAAGTTGGCACTGCTGTGGCTATCCTCAAAAAGCAGACCACAACGAAGGTTTTAGAACTTACTTACCAGCAGAAAAGAAAAGGATGCTCAGCATAGCAACACCTCTACTACTTTGAATTTTAGGATGATTAGACAATTATAGCACCAGAATAGCTACTCAGTACCTCAAACCAAATTAATGTGTGACTGGGTAGCAATGCACACTCCCAGGCTCCAACATTCGACTCGCTCAGCTTCTACACAAATCAGGCTTACTCCATTGTTTTGAATCTTGAATAGAGCAACTCGTTTCATCTAGTTATGGTGTAAGAAAAGTTAAATAGATTTTTTTAGCTATTTAAATTGCTGGCACGATGGAATGAAAGAATAAGTTACTTACCTTCAGTAACGAATAGTTTCTTACCTGTCGGTGTAGTTTTGCAGCTTGAAGATCTTTCTGGATTCACTATGCTGTGCATATTCCGCAATCTGGTGGTTGGGTCCGGAATCGTAGTCTTTTTTTCCTCCCTTTTTTTGTAGCCCAGGTGGGCGTCGACGTCCCACCATTTGGTGTACCTTCGGTGACGTCGGCATGCTTCCGGCGGAAGCTCCCACCCTTGGGCACCATCTTCCGATTCTTTTTTCTGTCTTTTTTCTCTTCTGAGTTTGCAGTGAATCCATGGCTATGTTTGTTAATCCTTCTTTCAACGTAATTCTTTTCAGGTATCTTGTAAGCTTCAACTTGCTTTCTTTTCTATGTGTTTCCACCTTCTTCTCCAGCCTCATCTTTCTGGCGGAGGCGGGTGGGTTCGCTAGTGAATCCAGAAAGATCTTCAAGCTGCAAAACTACACCGACCGGTAAGAAACTATTAGTTTTGCAGCGTGAATCTTTCTGGATTCACTATGCTGTGAATAGATTTTGTAGCGGTTTTGTTACTTTTGTGGCGGCTGGGTGGAAGATGAGCGTTGGTTGTTGAATATATGTTGAAGCACTCTGTCCTACTTGTGCTTCCTTGTTCATCTGTACATCCACGCAATAGTGCTTAGTGAACGTGTGCACTGAAGCCCATGTTGCCGCCAGGCATATGTCCTGAATAGGTGTATTGGCCAGAAAGGCAATTGTTGCTCCTTTCTTCCTGGTTGAGTGGGCCTGTGCCCATCCTGTTAGCTCCTGACCCGCTTGCTTGTGGCAGAATTTTATCGTTTGTGCGATCCATCGAGCTATGGTGTTCTTAGTCATTGGACTACCCATGTAACAGTTTGCGAAGGATACGAAGAACTGTTTTGTCTTCCTGTGTTCCTTCATCCTTTCAATGTAGTGCATCACTGCCCTTCTTGCGTCTAGAGTTGGAGCGCCCTCTCAGCGCTTGTCGTGGGGTTCTGGAAGAAGCTAGGAATCTGAATACTCTGATTCATGTGGAACCTTGACACCACCTTTGGCATGAAGTGCGGGTCTGTTCTCATCACGACCCTGTCACTGTATCTGGATGTAGGGTTCCTGCAGTGTTAGTCCTGTAGTTCGCTCACCCTACGTAGCAAGGTGATAGCTACCAGAAAGGCCGCTTTCATCGCCAGCATTTGCAGTGATGCCTTGTGGATGGGTTCGAAAGGTGCTTTCATGATCTGTCAGTACCACATTCAGGTTCATTCTCTTAGCCCCTTCCAGGAATCTTTTTACTACTAGAGATGAAAAGAAGCTTCTCCCAGTTTCTCCTCTTGTGTATGCCACAATCGCTGCCAGGTGTACCCTCAGCGAGGATGAGCTTAGCTTGGCTCTTATTAGGTGCGAGAGGTATCTTAGCACCGTTGACTCCTTGGTCAACTTTATCTGGAGTTTCTTCTTGCAGCACCATTGAGTGAATCTTTTCCATTTTTCCCCATAGCACTTGCGTGTGCTGGGCCTCCTTGCCTCTCGTAGCACCCGTAGGGTGCTCTCTGGTAGTTTCAGATGTGCGAACTCTAAGTCCTCAGGAGCCAAGCTGATAGGCTGAGGCCCTCCGGCTCTGGGTGTAGAACTTCTCCGTTTCCCATGGAGAGTAGGTCTTTTCTTTTTGAGAACTTGTGGGGTGGACCCTGTGCCATCTCCATTATCTGTGAGTACCAGGTCTGCCTGGCCCATTGTGGTGCCACCAGGATGAGCTTCATGTTGCTCGTCATGCATTTGTTGAGAACCCTGGGAATCAGTGGTATCGGGGAAAAAGCGTAGGCAAATGTTTTTGACCAGCTTATCCATAGGGCATTCCCTTGGGATAGTGCCTCTGGGTGTCTGGATGCAAAGTACTGGCATTTTGCATTCTGGCGTGTTGCAAACAGGTCTATTGTCGGAGTGCCCCACCTTCTGAATAGTCTGTTTCCTGTATGTTGAGTTCCCACTCGTGGGATGCTGAAGTTTGCCTGCTGAGCCAAACTGCTTCTACATTGTCCTTCCCTGGCAGGTGCATGGCTAGCAGGTCTATTTTGAGTGGTATTGCCCATCTCCAGATCTCCTGTGCCAAGCTTGACAGAGGTAATGATTGTGTTCCCCCCTGCTTGTTGATGTAAAACATCGCTGGGGTGTTGTCTGTCTTTATCAGCACTTCTGGTTGTACAGTTGTTTCTGAAAGGCTTTTTTGAGGGCAAGCAACACTGTTTTCAGCTTCAGTTAATTGATGAGTTTGACCGCATCCCCTGGGCTCCATAGACCCCTCGCTCTGAGCTTGTTCATGTATGCGCCCCATCCCTTCTGGGATGCGTCTGTGGTGATGGTCACTGTTGGGTCCGGTGGCGTTAGAGGCTTCCCTATTGTTATCCTTTCTTTGGTCCACCACTTTATTTCTTCCTGCACTTTGTGCGTTACAACCACTAGATCCTCCCAAATTCCTGTAGCTTGTGACCATTGCTGTTGCAGCCACTCTTGGAGTGGTCTCATCTGCAGGCGTACATTGGGGACCAGGTGTATGCATGACGCCATCATTCTCAAGATCTTGCTCACTGTCCTCACTGTCTGAGCTCGCCCCTTTTGGTAGTGACGTTTCTCCATCAGTAGGCTGAGTGTCTTCTACTCGCTGGGTAAAACCCTGCATTGGACGGTGTTGATTTGAGCTCCCAGGAAGATCTTCACTTGCTCCGGTTCCATCGAGCATTTTCCCCAGTGTATGGAGAATCCCAGGCTTGCTAGCGTTCTTGTGACCTGTTCTGCATGATCTTTGCATGTCCTGTAAGAGCTTGCCTTTACGAGCCAGTCGTCGAGGTAGAGGTACACGTGTATCCCCTCTCTTCGCAGATGTGCGGCCACTGCTGCGAGGCATTTGGTGAATACCCTTGGTGCGGACTTTAGACCGAATGCCAGGGTTGTGAATTGGTAGTGATCCTTGTTTACCGTGAATCTTAGCATGTGCTTGTGCTGCCTGTTCATGGGGATGTGCAGGTACGCATCTTTGAGGTCTATGGTGTACAAGAAGTTCCCGGCCTTTATCTGTGGGATGACCTCTTGCAGGGACGTCATCTTGAATTTTTGAGTCTTTACATATTTGTTTAGGAACCCTAGATCAAGGATGGGTCTTAGGCTTTCGTCCACTTTTGGCACCAGGAAGTAGTTTGAGTACACTCCCCTGTTCTGTTCTTTGAATGGGACCTGTTTGATGGCCTCTTTGAGGAGGAGTTCTTGGGCTTCTTCTAGGAGCAATTGCAGCTCCCTTCCAGAGTGCTCTTTCTTGTTGAGTATCCACTTGTCTGTGGTTATTTTTCTCCACTCGGAGGAAAAAATCTCAGCCTGCCTCCTACTGGTGTTACATGTTCCTTTGTGTCTTGTCCGTGTAGCCCTCTCCTCTTTGCTTTTCCGTGATCTTCCCTCAGAGGGTATGAGTGGGTGAGCACCTTTTCCTGTGTGAAGTCACTTAGAGGGGGGCTGTTCACCACCTCTCCTTCTCTGGCCCCGTCCGTTTCCTCTCCCGCGAAAGGACTGGCCCCTGTTCTGGTAGTTCCAGTTTTGCTTCTGCTGGCCCTGGTGACCTTGGTTGTCACTCTGTTGACCCTGGTGGAACGCCTGGTGTGGTTTCCTTGCTGGTTTCACCCCTTCCGTTCGGCCTCCGCGTAGGAGTGCCTCTTCTCATCCCCCTGAATTGCAGGGCCCCCATGGACCTTGGTGTCTCGTTGTCTTTCTTCAGTTGGGTGAGTTTCTCATCAACTGGGGCTCCGAACAGTGTTTCTCCATTAAAAGGGGTGTTCAGAATGTTGTTTTGAACCTCCGTCTTGAAGCCTGAGATCCTGAGCCAGGCTTGCCTTCTCTCTGTGATTCCTATAGTCATCAGCCTGCTGGATGTTTCTGCCCCGTCCAAGGCTGTCTTCAGGCACGAGTTTGCGATGCTTTTCCCCTCTTCCACGAGGTGAGCGGCTCTCTGCTGGTGTTCCTCTGGGAGGTGCTTGAGCAATTAGCCCATTTCGTCCCAATGCTGGTACCTGTTGAGAAGGGCGTTGGAGTTTGCCATCCTCCAGTGCATTGCTGCGTTTCTCTCAATTTTTCTGCCTGGAGGTCCATCCTCCTGCTTTCCTTGTCAGGTGGTGGCCCAGATGTTGTTGGGACGTTGGCTTTTCTTCTGGCCGTTGCGGCTCTAATTGAGTCTGCTGAAACGGTCCCCTGGATGTAAGGTGGGTCCTGGGAGGAGAACGTGTACTTTTTCTCCGTCCTTGGCGTGACTGACATGCAGGTAGCTGGTTCTTTGAACGCCTCTTTGCCCTGTGCCATAAGAGTTCAGCATGGGCAGAAAGTGGCTTTTTGTCTGTGCGGGGAGCAAGGTTTCCAGCAGGAAATCTGCCTTAGCCTTCCCTCCTCCAATTTGACTCCATATGCTGCTGCAGCCTTCTTGACGACCTCATAGTAGGCCCCAATGTCATCTGGCGGCGAAGGCCTTGAGGGGTATGTCTCCACACCCTCCTCTGGGTTTTCGGCCTCGATGTCCTGCAAATCCTGGTCCTGAGCCGTCGAGGATCCTGAGTCGTAGCTCGAACGTGGGTCCCCATAATCACCCTCTGTGTAATAGAGGTCCTCCTCTTCTCCCTGCTCCGAGGGCTGCGGAGTTTTCGGCAGCTCTTCGGCGTCGAACTCCTCATGTTCTTCTATGTCTTCGAGGACCGTTGTGGGCTTCGAGGGGATCCAGAAGCATTTCATTTTGTCTTCGAAGTCCTTCTTCCTCTGGATGATGTTTTCCATCTCGGCCTCGAGCCTTCTTTTCTTTCTCTCCATCTGTGCGGCCTGCTCGGCGTCGAGCGTTTCGGCCGCCCTCTTAGACGGTTCAGTTGACGTCGAAGCGGCTCTCGGCTCCTTCGAAGTCGAGGATCCCTTTTCGGGAGCTTGCTTCGATAACCTTTGTTTTTCACTGGTCTTTGCCACCTGGGAGTCCTTCTCGAAGGATCCGCTGGGCTGTTTTTCGGGAACCGCAGCTTCGGTCGTCGAAGATTTCGAGGCCGGTGCTCCCTTCGAGGTTCTAGACTCTGATTTTCGAGAGCCAGCCTCCGGTTTTCGAGGCCCTGTCGAGGGTTTCGGGGTCGTAGACTCTCCTACCTTGTCTGACGTTTTCTTATCGGTCTCTGCGACCGTGGAGACATCTGGACCTTCGGCGATGTTGTCCTAGTCGTCGGTGGAGAGGCCCAGGTCGTACAGCGACGGGGCCTTGCCCTGCATCGTGTGGCGAGCTATCCTCTGTTTTTCCCGAATCCTTAGCGTCTTCGGCGTGAAGACTGAGCAGGCGTTGCAGTCCTAGCTCCCGTGGTTAATAGGCAGACAGAGGTTGCAGACCGGGTGCTGGTCTCTCTGCGCGTACTTGTGGTGGCAATTACGGCAGAATTTAAATGGTGTGTTGTCCATTACTGCGCTCAGGGGGCCCCCTGTGTGCGCATTCTCTGTCGGACGTCGAAGATCTCGAGGTTCCTCTCCTTCGTCGTCGTCCCGGCTCGGATGATCTTCTTCTCCTGGTCTTCAAGTTTTTTCCTGAAGAAATTCGCTTATTCTTCCCCTTTTCTCCTCCAAAACTTCTGGAGCTTCACGCGACGATCCAGACCCAACGGCGGGAAAAAGAATCTGAAGATGGCGCCCAAGGGTGGGAGCTTCCGCCGAAAGCATGCCGACGTCACCGAAGGTACACCAAATGGTGGGACGTCGACACCCACCTGGGCTACAAAAAAAATAAAGAGAAAAGACTACGATTCCGGACCCAACCACCAGATTGCGGAATATGCACAGCATAGTGAATCCAGAAAGATTCACGCTGCAAAACATTGTATCTGATAGAGACATGTTAGTTATATATTTTATACCTTAGAATTTCCCCGAGGCGTTATCCTGGATGCGGAAATGTTTCTTCAGCAGTACCCCTGTGCGTCGTTAGGTGGAGTCAATCAGCTCCTACCTAGACGCCGCCCATGCACGCCGTCATTTCTTAAAACTACTTTCCACGCCAGAAGCGCAGAGCCATGAAAGACACTGACCGCTGGTGCGTCAAAACTAGGGCCATGTAGGGGAGTCCCTATTCCTAGTAATCAGAGCATGGAGGATGGGTGGTACGGTAAGGAATCTACAACTAACATATGTCTTTATCAGATACATAGTTACCGAAGGTAAGTAATTTGTTCATCTGACAAAGACTGTTAGTTGTGGAGGCCATACCTTAGAATAGATACCCCAGCAATATCATTCCCGCCACAGGGTTTGCGAATCAAGATCATGCCAGGAAGTCCAGGTGGAGCGAAGGGGCAAAGTACTTGTCCCTCCAGACTTGCCTGTCCAGGCTGTAGTGTCTGGTAAACATGTGCAAGGATGCCCACATTTCTGCCCGACAGCTGTCAAGGACTGGGACGCCACGTGCTAATGTTGTGGTTGCCGCCGTTGCTCTGGTGGAATGAGACCGCAACCCCACAGACAGTTCCTTCTTTGCCAAAGCATAGCATATTTTGATGCAGAGGAAAACTGTACGAAGCTGACTCTGTATATACTATACGAAAGTAAGGTATAGTGTGTACAGTCCAGGGAGTTCCCAAAGGTATAGCAGAGGCTAAATTAGTTAAGTGTTAGTATTAACGGCTCTCTTTGTGGTAGTGTGGGCGCGCAGTTAGGCTTATCCTGAGGGTGATTTAAGCAGTTATTGTAAATAATCAAGCAAGACTGATGGCGCACACACACACACAATGAATCCAGACCAACTGGGTAAATATTGGGTAAATATAAAAAAAAGTTATACTTCTGTTTTATCTTTTGAACCACGCAGGACTTTGCACAAGCAAGTAAAATATACACACAAATCAATCAATCATAGCATTTGTAAAGTGCACTACATACCCGTGAGGGTCTCAAAGCACTGGGGGGAGGGGAACGCTGCTACTGTTCAAAGAGCCAGGTCTTGAGGAGTCAAATGTAATACTTTACAGGGAAATGCAGTTGTGGTTGAATATGCAACCGTTACAGTTTGGGATTGGTTCATAAAGCGGTTTAAATTACACAGTAATTACGTTTGGATTACATGGACTACTCTGGGTGGTATGCCTAGATACCATCTATATCAGAAGTGTATGAGAAGAACCCTGAGGTGTTATGAGTAGAAGATCTGAACTTGATAAATGTGGTGAAGATGGTGGAGGTGGATGAATAGGGCTTGCAGCCAAGTCCTCCTTTTTCTTAAGAGGAATCTTATAAGTGGGGTCCATCTAGATGGTGTCTTAGCTAAAATATATCCAGTATCTGGATTCATGCACATCTTCTAATTTTTCTTTGAAAAGCTCCAGGATAGGTTCCAGAGACTTTGTGAGGCTCTCTTTCATTTTCGGTGTTGAAGGTTTCGGCGCCAAACCATTCTTGCCTTTAGGAGCAGAAGGTTTCGACTCCGAATCATGTTTATCTTTAGGGGCGGAAGGCTTTGGTTCCGAACAAGTCTCATCTTTCAGAGCGGAGGGTTTCGGATCTGAAGACGACTACTTTGGACGACTCGATTCAGAGCCAGAAGGCTTGACTTTTTGTTTCGGTGCCGGACCCAAGGGCAGGTGTCGGAAACATTGTCTCGGTGCCAACCAAGGCCCGGAGGCTAAGTTGGTGCCGTAGCCTTATGCTTGATGGAAGAGGTTTTGAGGGGTAAATGGTCTTTAGTACTCACGGTACCATGTCCCGGAAGCGCATCTTCAGACTCTAAATCACTTTCCAGTTCAGAATTGGATTCTGGAACAGAGAAGGTTTCTTTCTCTTCATGTTCAGATTCTTCCCCGAAGGTATCTGGAGTATGCCGAATGCTTTGCTGTTGCATTTCACTTTGTCGAGCCAGACGATTGCGTAGAGTTTTTTGGACCGGAACGACTTAAAGGCATCGCAGTCTTCTTGTGCTACGGTGAGAGGCACAAGTTACAAAATTTGGGTAGGTCGGTGCGCAAGTACTTGGAGTGGCACTAAGGACAGAATTGGACTGGAGTCCATTCCATCGGAGAACAGGGAAACATGTGTGAGAACAATACAGTTGAGGGTACAGTGGATTGCACACCAAGGGGAACCCGAAGGACCGTTTTGAAGCAGAGTGCAGAAATCTAACAATGAAGTTGATGCCCATGCGCACTCACCGAAAGGAGGAGTCACCTTACCTCACGACTGTAAAGACTTCTTTGAAGAAAAATAACTTGCAAACATCCGGACCCAACACTAGATGGCATGAGCATGCAAAGCATGTGTATCTACTGTACACATGCCTCTAACACATGGTTATCAATTTCACTGTTAAGTACTCTGCTCACAAGTGGGAGTTTTTGGGGGTTAGGACCAAGGTTCCCCAAGGTCTAGGTAGGCACTCAAGTTGTACCACCAGCACCACTGGGTCGGTCGGGTGCCGAGGCCCAATGTTAGCCAATAGGACTAAGGGGGCCTTCGGTCAGGAAATGCTCAAGAACAGTCCACTCGGGTGGGGGCCATTATCAAAAATGGGGTGACCCAAAAGGTACTGGACCTGGGTACAGTTCGTTATCAAAAACAGTGGTCCTAGACCTAGTATTTAAGATGGAGTAAAGCAGGCCTACAATCATAAATTATTTTGTTTCTTCAACTAGGCTCGTTTAAATCCCTGCTTTATTTGTAACAATAGCTCCTCTCACCCCAGATGAGGCTGCCACCATCCCGAGAGGATTCACATATAAATACCGGCGACTAAACTGCACCCAGCCAGTGAATGAAAGCACCCTAAATCTAAATAGAAGAGGACCCCACTTCCCTTGTAAGGGGTAAGCCTTGATTGTGCGGACTGCTACAATTTAATGACACCCCCTCCTCCATACAGTGTAAGAAGCCGCCACTGAGGGACCATATGAGCTTCTAGATTCACATGACAGGGCTCCACCAGCACAGTCCTTTTATTTAATGTACTTAATTATTGCACAACCCTGACACTCCACCATTTATGTTTAGGAGCCTGACACCTTACTGGTACGGAGGCTGTCCTCCCGTCCTGAAGAAGACCCGCAGGCTGAGGCCCCCAATCACCCCTAAGCATTAAGCCAGGTCGAAACGTCGACGCTCTCATAACCCCTCTTGGATCACACATATTCCTGAATTGTGAAAACGTACGACATATGGGATTGCATTCCACTACAGTAGTGATAAAGAACTATGTTAGAATACTAAAAGTGGCCAATAAAAGGTGACTGGAATTAATAAACCAGTCTGTATTCAATAACTATGACCTTTTTATACAATCACCAACTTGTTGCTCTTTTCATTCACCCTTTCAATTCCTGAGCACCTCTTTTGCACATCCTTAGGAGTTTCCTTCTTATGTACCTTATTGTGTCAAAAATGAAATGAACCTTTAATTTAAATGTTGAACTGGGTAAAATAAAAATCTCTCTACTTTTCTACAAGTGAGTTTGGGTTGTTGCATTCTCAGTCTAAATGAATGTACATGATATTATGAGTAATTGATTTGAATGCTCATAACAAAAAAAATATGATTGTAGACCTGCTGTGAGAAGTTGGCCTGATATATAATGTTCACTATTCTAGTGAACACTTTGTATCAGTCCAAACAACCCTTATTGATGTTTGGTTGTAAGTCAACCTGATAGACCAGCTATCCTAGTAGCATGGACACGTGCAGTCTTTAGGCTAAACTCTAGAGGGCGTGTTAAGCCAGCTGTTTTACCATCACATTTACCCCTTGAACACCAAGTGAAAGGACACCACACAAGTTGTTATGAAAAATAAAGTATATTTATTTATAACAAGACTACCCTGGCTCTTTATGAGACAGGGAGCTAAGCACACAACAAAACTCTTAAAGAAATACTTAAAGTCGCACAATTTACACAAATGCTCGAGGGGCACAAAAAACCATATACTATACAAGTGGAATGCGAAATACTAGCAGGTAAGTTACTATTCTCATAGGCTTTAGAATCGCTAGGACTGGACTACTGAACCTTTAGATTACAAGCAGGAGGCCTAGGGACGTCGTGTGCAGAGTGGGAACTCTCACGCGTAAGGCGGGAAAAAGCCTATGGAGGCTAGTAAAAGCAAAGTTAGTGTTTTCGGGCGAACCAGACTAGGTAGGTCAAAAACGAAAGTGGATCTAGACACTTAGAGAGTTGGTCTACGCTGGAGCACCGGAGTACTCGGTTTACCTAGCCCAGGGGCTGCGGCTGCATAGGGTTCAAATGTCGTCGGATTTCTTCGTTGATGAACCAGGAGCCTGAAGGAAGAAGTTGCTGGCAGGCGACCAGTGAAGAAGTTCTTGGGGATCCAAGCCTGGATCGGGGAAGAGGAAGACCTGTAAGCAGAGGGGACCAAGTTTTGAATCACTAGCCAGTGATTTAGGTGGGCACCAGAGTGGCACCGGACGAAGTCACCTCGACCAGGTGAGTGGGCGCTGCTGGGCTCTGCAGTCTCTCGGACCAGGAGGCGTTGTCGGCGACCAGGATGGAGGTGCGAGCTGTCCCACGAAGATATCTGCTGGCGACGTCGCTGGACCCAGGATTGGGGCAACAAGTCTTGGCAAATGCAAGTCCACGCGGTGGACTTAAAATGGCGTCTGGAGTGGACCAGGAGGGTCCGGGGTGCTCCTCTGTTGGAGGGGAGCAAGGGCCAGTCTGGAGCAACCAGACCAGCGGTGTTTGTCGTCGAAGTTCGTCGTCAGAGGGCCACTAGCCAACGGGCAAGTGACCTGGACAACGCGGTGAGCAGCAAAGAGCAGAAGGGCCCCACGCAGATCTCGTGGATGCAAGGGGGCTGAACTTCGGTGCTGGAGCTGCTCAGGGTTGGGGCTTCTCTTACCCAAAAGCACTCGGTCGAGGGTCACTCGGGAGTCGTGCTGGGCAAGCGTCGTGCAGTCTTGAAGATGGCCGGTCCCTCGAGGTCTCGTCGCAACCACGGGTCTCAGCTGGGCTGAAGATGCAGGTAGAGGTCAGAGGTGCCAGGGAAGCCGGTTCTCGTCGAGCTGGACAGTCTTGATCCGGAGGAGAGACTTACAGCAGACCGCGATGCTTGGATGGTGCCTGCTGCTGCAGGGTGACTACTCCTTAGTCACAAGGGAGAAATCTTGAGAAGAGTCTTGAGTTCCTTTCGTGGAAAGTCGGTTCAGGATTCAAAGATGATCTAATTTGGAAGGGGGCCTGCTCCTACCTTTATCCTGCAAAAGGGGGCTGGCACGCAACTAAGTCCTGCCCTATGGGTGGGACTAGGAGGGGGGTGGTAACACCCCTCTCCTTTGCAGGGCTTTTCCCCAGATCAGGGGCTGGAGTGCCCCTGGAACTGGTTCAAGCCGGCCTATGCATAGTGAGCACCGGGGTGCCACTTGCAGTCACCTTCCTCTAAAGCCCTGCCTACCTAGGATACACAAAATCCTGTCTGGGACGGTGCTGGCACCGCCCCTGGCAGGAAACCCTTTGTCCTTGCCTCCTGTGCTGGGAGGACTCCCAGCAGCAGGAGGGCAGACTTGTGTCTCGGTGGCAGCATCCATCTTGTGGAGCTGAGGCTATGTCTGACTTTAACCGGGGTTACAGGTTACCAACATGTCGTGTCCCTCTAGAAGGGTGGAATGCTAACCCCGTCGCCAGAATTGGCGAGGGGTTAGTATTCCAATTCGTATGACACCTTACTCGACATGTTTTGATAATGTTATACCAAAGTTAGCATATGACCGCGAGGTACATAATGCACTTAAGAGTATATGGTATAGCGTTATCATGGAACAGCTATTAGGACTTGGTTCCGCAAGCTGCACGCGGCCTCAGCTCATGCCAGAGCACCATTTCACATTATTCCACGCACTCTGCCTTCAGGATTGTTAAGGCCTGCCATAGGAGTGACTGATAGGAATATATGTGTCCATTTTAGGTTTAGATATAGGAATACTATATCTACAGCAAAGGGTGATTACACCACCTTGCCCCAGCTGTCCAGCAGCCAGTTGTGTCTGGTTTAGTTAGTCAACCCAGGGGTGGCATAATACATGCTGCAGCCCCTGGGAGACTTCTGGGTACACCTCTGCCCTGGTTTCAGGGACACAAGAGAGGGCCCAGTGCCAATTCAGTACCTGGGTACAATTTGGAGTAGAGAGAACAGCTAGGCTGTGGGTCTGATTAGCAGGCCCACAGCCAGGGAAAGTCGTAAACCAGTGAAGCAAAAAGCAAAAATCTGGGTGATCATAGGATTGCAGACCCTACTCTCCTACACCTGCATCACTCTATCTTAAATACTAGGTCTAGGACCACTGTTTTTGATCACACTCGGGTGGGGGAGCAAAGCTCCTGGGATTAAGGTCAGCACTGCAAGGGCCAACAATCAGCACAGGAGCTGCACTACCAGCGGCAGAGGGGCGGCCAGGTGCAGTGTGCCAAGAGGACATCGGGGAACCTGTGGATTCCAATGGAGACCTCTGGTTCGGAAAAGATGCTGCAGGCTTGGGCAGGGAGACTTCCTGGAGGCGACCACTGGCTGGAGAGGTAAGTTGGGTTTTCGGGGATGCCTGGACACAGTCGGTGGGGCAATAAAGGCCGTGGGGTGTTAGTGCAGAGATGTCTTTTGGTGTTGGGTTCTTCTTACCAGGTCCGGTCGCAAGGACCCTTCAAGTTGAGCCTGCAGGCGTCATCTTGAAGCTTGAAGGAGGTCGTAGATCAGCAGAACTCAGGTCAGCGTCTCTGGGGAAGACCTCCTCGTGGTGTTGGCCCACTTGAACTCGGGCAGTGGCGTCTGGTGCAGAATCGCGGAGCCACCTGGATTTGGATTCTGTGGGTGAGTTTGTTTTGAGCAAATCCGGTGCTCACGGGAGACCGAATCTTAAAGATGAGTGCAGGGCAGGTCCTCCGGGCTCTGGGGGCGACTGGATTTGCGGGGTTCTCGCTGTAGGCAGGGCAGGACAGGCCAGTAGGACTGGGAACCAAAGTAGTAGGTGTCCTCTTCTTCCTGGGTCAGAACGGCCCTTCGGTCCTCCTTTCTTCCTCGATTCTGAGGGGGCAAGGTTCAGGGTTGCCCCATAATAATTAAGGGGCGGTAAAATGGGTTTGCAGGTCGGGACCAATGGGTCCCTTCCTTGGGGTGGGTACACCCCCTATTATGCCACCCTCCAGTGGGAGAGGGGCATGAGGCTCTCCCTAATTGGCTGAGTCCCCTCACTTTCAAGATAGAGGGGACTGAGATGTGTGCTTCATTTTGCCTCCCCCACTTGAGGGGTGGAGTTGGCAGATGTGGACACACCTCACCTCCAAACTTGGTTTTACCACCGTATCTCCTGTCCAAATTAGGGGCAGAACCGGGGGAGACAGTTGCTCGGGCAGCAAAAGGCAGGCCTTTGAAGCTCACTCTTCGTGGACCTGACACGCATGACACCTCTGCCCAGTATGGACTTCCTCTCTGGACCCAGAGCGGAGGCTCTCTACCCTTGGGTCCAGAAACCTGTCTGGTGGTGGCAAATGGCATTCAGACATACAGGAACCGTGTGCGTGTGCGTGTGCGTGTGCGTGTGTGTGTGTGTGTGTGTGTGTGTGTGTGTGTTAAGGTACAGGACCTCTAAGGGTGGAACAATATGAGCTGCAGTCCTTAGAGGCCGTCCCTGGTCACAGTGCCCTTACAAGGGAATTACATGTGGCCAGAGAGGTGCCAATTGGGGGTACAAAGGTGCAGTTTGTCAAAGAACACAGGTCCTGGGAACCTGACTGGCAGCGACCCAGGGCCAGGGCACATCAAGTCAAAGTGCATCAGAAATCTGGCAAAAAGTGGGGTGTTACTGCAACAGAAACCCAGCTTCCTACAGGGACCAGTCCAGCAGAACCAAAGGGATGTGGGTCTCTGGATCAAGCGCCCAGCAGGTCGCTTGTCCACCGACACAGCAGCCGCCCAGGAACAGGCCACCGTGCTCCAGGAAGTCTCATCTGTCCTCTCTACCAAGTTTGTACGCCAGGAAATCCAGGAGCCGCCCTGCACCAGTTCCGGTGTTCCAGACCCGTTGCTTGTTGTGGGTCCAGTCCGAACACCAACGGAGCCGATACAACGCAGCGACGAGGGAATTCAGGATCCACAAGGGCTTTGAGAGTGACCATGCTGCCCTGTTTTCACCTCCCCACTAGGTCGATACCAAGAAGTGAGAGCCTCTAACGCAAGCAGCCTTCCAGACAAAACACCACTGCACCTGTGCCACACAGCCCGAGTCCGAGCCGACCGACCGACCGACCGACCAACCAACCGTGCCCCAGAGACCCTCAAGAGATGACTCCCCTGTTGAGTTGTGACAGACTGGTCCCCCATTTTTTGCCTGCAGCTTCTTTCTTATAGGTACTATTCCCCATTGACTTAAGCAGTAGTGTTGGTTACCCTTGTAGCCAGCACCACTGCACCCAGACACACCAGGGCAGGTAACCAAAACTGCTGGTAGTTTTAAGGACCTTGTCCCCTCCTTGAAATCCAGAAGAACACATCTGTAAGTCGTTTGCAAGTGACCCCAGAGTGAATGTTTCTCATACAATGACATTACTGTGATTTTCTACTTTTTCACAAGTAAAAATCCACAATGTCTAAAGTACTTACCTGATACTGTAGTTCGTGGAGTCTAAAAATAAATTTTGTTTTTCTAAATTGGTCTCGATTTTCTTCTGGAGTGTGCGTTTCATCTGTTCACTCTGTGTGCAACAAATACTTAACTCTACCCTCTGAAAAGCCTAAATTGCTCGCCCCCACTACTAAAAAAAAAAAAGAGCATTTGGGATTATCACACACATCCCCATACCCACAATTCTCACAAATCCCCTGAGGCTCCCAACCCTTAGCAACAGAGGTTCCGTCCCTAACAACCTCAGAAAAGTCCCCCTCTCCCTAGAAGGCTCGTCCACCCTTCTCACTCCCAAACTTAAATGCATCCTACTCAATTGCAGATCGGCCCAGAGACACTCCTCCGACATCGCTGATCTCGTCACAACAATGGATCTGGACCTAGCCATTCTGACTGAAACGTGGCTTACTGAAGCCTCTACACCGATAATGGACATACTAGTCCCCCCCAATTATCACATCATTAGACTGGACAGGCCTGTCAAGACGGGCGGGGGAATGGCATGCATTTTTAGGAGCAACCTCTACGTTACTAAAGCTACCTCCCCCTCCCTTACTTCCTGTGAACTCCTCTGCCTCGATATCACCAACGAGGGCAAACAAGTTTGTGCTTTACATCTCATCTATCACCCGCCTGGTGACAACCTCACATTCACTCAACAACTCATGGACACAATCACATCCAATGCCGGTCGGCAGACCACCCAAGTCTACCTGGGTGACTTTAATCTCCACTGGAACGATCAGAAAGAGGCAGTGGTGAATAGTCTCAAAACTTTCCTTAATGCGCTTGACCTCACCCAAATATGCGATAGACCAACACACGACAAAGGCTCGATACTCGATCTCATCATCGCCAAAGAGGACTCTACCCAACTGGAGGCGATCCAATCCTGTGACTGGTCAGACCACCACATTATCACCTTCTTTATCAACGAAAAAGTTAAAATTAACCCGGCTCAACCTACCAAATCCAAGACCTGGAAAAGGGACATGAAGAATCTTAACCCCAATACCCTGCCTCCCCACATCGGCAGTCTCCTACTTCCCCCTTCAGGTGCCTCGGATGTTCAATCACTGACCGATCACTACCTTGACTCTATGACTTCAATAGTCAACGAAGTCGCCCCATTGCAACTGAAGAGAGTCTCCACCAAGATCTCTAACCCTTGGTATGACGCAGACTCAATGATGACAGGCGTGCTATGCGAATGGCCGAGCGCACCTGGAGATCTGACCCCTCATCACTGCATCTCAAAACGCTTAAGAACAAGAGAAATGCCTACTTTAGGAAAATAAAGCGCGCAAAGTCTGACTTCTTTAGCCGCCAGCTGGACCAAGCAAAAAACAGCCCAAAAAAGCTGTTCGAACTTATCAAAATTCAAACAAAGACACAACCCTCACAATTAAACAGCACAATAAGCTATACCCCACACTGTGAAGCCTTCTCTGCTTTCTTTAAGCTAAAGACCGACAACATAAGAAATGACCTCATCATGGATGTAAACCGATTCCCCAGCCACACCAGAATGTCTAACACTCAACCTAAAAATAATGCATCATGGTTGTCCTTCGACACCTACTCGGAAGAAGCAATACACAAACTGCTCTGCACCTTGAAGCCCTCTAATCACCTCATAGACCCCCTACCTGCTAATGCTGTAAAAGACTTCATCCCCCTGCTCCTCCAACTTTGGACCAAAATCATCAACAGCTCCCTTCAACAAGGTCTCATCCCAGACTCCCTTAAGGTGGGGCAAGTCACGCCCATACTCAAGAAACCTACAGCTGACCCGTCTGACCTGAACAATTACCGCCCTATCACCAATATCCCCACCCTGGCCAAACTGCTGGAAAAATGTGTCCAACTCCAACTAACAAAACACATTGACCAATTTGACCTCCTCAACCCTCATCAATCAGGCTTCCGAGCGAAACATAGCACGGAAACGGCTATGACGCACATAATTGAGGACGCCCTCCAAATCCTTGACCGCAATGAGTCCTGCCTCCTCATCCTTCTTGACCTCTCTTCAGCATTTGACACGGTCAAACACGAGAACTTACTGGAGCTGCTAAGCACTAGAATGGGTCTATCGGGAACTGTTCTCAAATGGTTTACTTCCTTCCTTCATAACCGGTCTCAGAAGTTCAAGATCGACAATGTGCTATCTCTACACCTGTGCCAGCAGATCTAGGTGTTCCACAAGGATCTTCCCTCTCCCCCACACTGTTCAACCTCGTCATGGAACCGCTCGCCACCTTGCTCCAAGCATCCAATGTTCAATTCCATATGTACGCCGATGACACAACTTTACCTAAAGCTACGATCCCCGGAAGATATCAAACTTCTGAATTCCACACTTAGTAACACTCAATCTTGGTTGGCCGATAATCACCTCATACTAAATGCTCTGAAAACTGAGTTCCTACTCATCTCACCTCCGGCGAAAATTACCACCACCCAAACCTGGCTCAATAACCTAACAGCACTCAATGTCCAACCTACCATCGTGGATTCTGCGAAATCCCTAGGCATCACACTCGACGCCAAGCTCAACATGCAACAGCACGTAAGCAAAGCAACAAAAGGAGCTAATTTCCAAATCAACACACTGAGGAAACTTAAACCCTTCCTCCCAGCCAAGGACTTCCAAACTGCTGTACAAGCTTTAGTCATCCCTCGCATAGACTATGGAATTGTGGCCCTCAGCAGACTCCCGCTATCCACAACAGCACCCCTAAGAGCCTCCCTGAACGCTGCCGCGAGACTCATTACTGGCTCAAGAAAACATTTGCATATATCCCCAGACTTCAAATCTCTAAAATGGCTGCCTTTTGAAGCCAGAATACAGCTAAAAATTGCCGTTATGACACACTCGGCCGTGCACCACAAGGCACCCAACTACCTCGCTCAAAAGTTGTCTATATCAGGAGGGTCGAGATCCAATAGAAGTACAAAAAATCTACTCCTGAAACCTCAGATTCCGGAAGGAAAAAATATACAAGCGCTCCTTCTCAGGAATGGCACCCAGGATCTGGAATGCACTCCCTCCTGAAACAAGGCTTATCTCCTCCACTGCATTCTTCAAGAAAAAGGTGAAAACCATCCTTCTGGCCAAGATCTCCTGAACTTTATAGGTGTTGGATCAGAGACTCTGCATCGCTCTGTATTATTGATCACCTGTTTGTCTCTTGGCACTATATTCCTATTTGATTGTGACACTATTATGCTACTCTCCTACTACCGACCAATATATGATACACTTTAGTTTGTTGAATCACCCTCCCGATGCCCCCACCCCGTGTTCTCTCTATCCTAAGAAATTGGTATTAGCCATCCCTACATCCAAAGTTTACCTGGACTCTATTGTAGCGGGATCAATGACCTGCGCCGTCTTATTATATTACTTGTTACCTGATTGTATATCGGTATGTTTTCTTTACATCACTGTTATCCTATTATGTTTGTATCTATTATACTGCTCCCATTATTTCTGTTCAGTCCTGTTGCCCCTACCCCTGTCTCTGTGAAGCGCTCGGATATCTGTAAAGATCTTGTTCGCGCTATATAAAACTTTGAATGAATAAATAAATAAATAAGCACTGTAAACCAATAAGGATCGCCAGGACTTTATGCATAGTGTACCTCACATTGGTGAGAACGCCAGCTTCCTATAATTGTGTTCCTCTGTGTAAGCCTTGCTGCTCAGTGTCTTAGCTACCCAGGGTTAAGCTGAGGGTTTTACAGACGAAACCTACTGATCTTAAAGTGGTAGGTAAAGTGTATTACACAGTGATGTCGCACAACCACACCATATAATACACCCTATTTCATCACACTTAGGTTTTCTAAATACTTGACAGATTTAAGTCTCCCCCATAGCTTTGGCATCCTTAATGTGGTCATGTTGGTGAATCTCCTTGGAAGTGGAAGGAACACATACGATGGACTCCTCCCCAAAGGAGGGAGCATCTTCCCTCTTTTAACAACCATAGATCACGCTGCCCTGTGCAATCAGCAGGAAGGCATGGTTTACAAACATCATTTACCTGCCTAAGGATAAAGTCCTTTTGAGAGAGAAATTGAGAATAAATTTGAACCTTTGATAACAATTACACTCCACGTTATTGCTTGCCCTTTCTAAATCTACAATCAGTTACTACGCCATTGAGGGCTTCAAATGCATTACTTAATGTCTTTGCAAATACCACACAACTATTTGTGAGGATTTAAATGCATACGGAAGGAAGGAAAGGGATAACTGAAACAAGCGGTCTTTACATGGATCTAAAACCGAGTTCTTGGGTCTATTAGACCATTTACCTGACTAAAGGAATGCTCTGAAAATATACTTCAGTGACATGGATGCACTGAAGCTCATATGGCTGAAAATTGTGTCCTCTACTTTATCAGGTTCGGCTAATGCAATACATTATGCAAGGATACCAATATTTGATAAGATTCACATGCTGTAAATCGCACATTGTGCACCCCAGCAGCTAGACAGTATAATTCCTTATTAACATATGAAGCACATGATGGCAAAATAATGCTGATTCACAGTTAGACTACAAAAATGTCATGGAGTTTACCCTAACTTAGTTTCAATCCAAGGGCAGAATGTTGTCAAAAATTAACATGTTACTTATCTTTGGTAATGCTCTTTTCGGTGAATACTGGACTCCTGGGGAATATTCAGAAGGAGAAGAATCTGCGGTTGGGCTAGATCTGAAATTTTGAAGCAGGACCCCAGTACCGGCAGTGCTACAGTACAGACACCATTCCGCTCCAAAAGTAATATGCAAACCAGATATGAGCACCGCCCGTGCATGCTGACATCAGTTGCTTTCTAGGACATCCACAGATGCAGCCCTCAACAGCAGATTGGTCCTAATGAGTGTGCAAATGTCACGAATTGGGAATTTTTTAGACGGAAAAGGGTCCAGTTCACAGAATGGGTCGGCGGGAGGTTTGATGAAGAATTTGAGATTAGGTAGAATCTCCACCAGAAAGAGATTTACCGAAAGCAAGTAGCTTGTTCTTCTTCCCATGGATACTTTTAACCACAGATTCCTCACCTTTTGAATAGATACCACAGCAGTACCTTCCAGGTGGCGAGTCTGAACTGGCTCTAACCAGAAAGCCTTGCAAGAATGAGTAGGGAAAGTGTTCCTCTTATTGGACCTGTCCACCCAGACAGCAATGCCTTGTGAACATGTAGATCGATATCCACCTAGCAAATGTCCAGAACATGCATTTTGCATGCCAAAGCAGTAGTAGTAGCCTTGTCTCTATTGGAGTGAGTTTGCTCCTTCTGTGGGCAGCTTATTTTCCAGTGTGCAGCTGATCTTGATGCAGAGAACATTCCAGCGAAAAATGGTCCATTTCTACACTTCTCTGCTCTTCTTCGCTCCAGTGAATTTAACAGAGCTGATCGTCCACACAATGTTACTTGGAACAATCAATGAAAAACCTGATCGCTCTTTTGGGATCCTTTTCGTAAGGCTGATGTGGAGAGAAGAATGCCAGGAGGGGGATGTTTTGTCCGATATGAAAAAAAGAGTTAATACTCTTGCTAGAAAGGAGGCTCTGGCAATCAACACCAGCATCCCCAGAAAGAATTTAGTAAACGGCAGGTTGCCATAGAAGGCTTGAAACTAGCTGATGATAGGGCGATGTGTGAGGAGGGTAAGCGGTTCAAAATGAGTACACATTCGAAGCAAGATGGTGCCTGAGTAGGAAGCGGACCGGACTGCTCCGCCTGCAGTGCTCCCAGAAGCTAGTGAACGTAAGGAAAGAATCGTCCTACCGGAGTAGGACATCCGGATTTTGCATGTGATCTGTATTGAGACGCGCTGCCAACAAAGCCAGGATAGCGGACGCTGACTGCCAGTGTCTCTGATGTTGTGCGTCTTCCGACACTGCTGCTATGGTTTCAGCGTTGCTACATTTTAGCAGTGGAATCAGCGACGCACTCCAGAACATCAAAATGCCCGGCCGTGGATCACGAAAAACCGGCCCGAGTACAGGGGGAGAGTGGTACTAAGACCCGATCAGGGAAGACTGGGACACATGGACAGTCCCTAATCACTACTCTGTTTTCCGGTAGCGCAAGGCATTGGACCAAGAAGCAAGTTAAGGTGCAAGGGGTAGTTCTAGCTGGCAAAACAGGAGGAGTGGTGGTAAAAGTGGATAAATAATTAGGGATTAACGCTCTTTGAATATTCATGGGGCTACAAGGATGACTTAGCTCTCACTCACTGGGGTTAGGGGGGATTCTTAAGCTTTGGGAAACTTTCTTCTGTGTTTATTTCTAATTTTCTGTTCTTCCTCGTCCATGGGAGGGCACGGGTTAAGAACGATTGAGGAGGCACTCTTGCATAAGCGCCATCATTAAGGCTGTTGGCCTGATTGCTTACTGGTGGGGGGGAGAGTGGGGAGGGGCGGTTTGGTGGGGAGGGTTCTGGTGGGAGGTTGCTGCACAGAGGGGGAACGGACACAATGAACACAAATAAAATACAAGGAAATACTGGAAGAGATCGTGCTGTTTTGGATAGGCAAAGTCCCTTTTTGTTAGGTAATGGTATGGGGTCATGCAAGATTATTAGGAGGGGAAGTAAGAGACAGGGCTAATGTCTAAATTAATAATTGCTACAGTAAACATTTGTGGTCTCAATGATGGGAAAAAGAGGGCCAGGGTAGCTTTAAATGAATTGCAGGCACACATCAAAATATGCGGATTTGTGGGGTGGCCGTGTTGGTTAGAAGGGATCCGGCTCTGTTTTTCTCGCAAATTCATACCAATAGTTGGGGAAGATGGACCATGATGGAATATTGGTCTAAGGCAGGGGTCTCCAACCTTTTCTGTAGTGAGAGCTACTTTTGATCAGTGAAAACTGTAGTGAGCTACTAAAAGGTTAAACAACTCACAATTTTTTTTCCAAGAGACCTCCACGCCCAGCTTCATTGACTTTAAGGCGGTCTCACACCTTATCACCCACCATACTGCTACGCGCTGCGTCCTATAACATGATAACCGCACCTTGGTGTTCATCACGCAAGACATGGAAACACTTCCGACAAAGGATCAAAAACCAAAGAAAACACTTCCAACCACCCACCTTACACATGCCATGGCTTGCTCACAAAGTAGGTAAGTACTTCAGTGCCATACATTGGTTTAGTAAGCACTATAAAAATGCTGCAACAAAATGACTCCTTTCTTCGTTATCAAATAAACAAAGGGAGAAAAGCTATGCTACAAAATTAATACATATGATTTTCTTTCATGCCTGGGCCTTGGCAGACTATTAAAACAACAACAAATGACCGGTATTTGGAAAGGTGTCAACTCTAGTTTCACTATGTGCATTATTTTCTTTTCAAATGACAATGCATGCTCATGTCCATAACCTCATTAAATTAGTGTTTGTACCAGCATCCCAATTTTTAAAACAGAAAGTAAAAGCTGTCCCTGGGCACAAACGTGTGCCTTCATTGAGTAACTTCATTTTATGACAATTTAATCATGGAAAGAAAGTTGCTGGCTCCGGTTTGCGAACTTGCAGCTAGCTCAAATAGATGCAATTTATTAAAAAGTAAATTTAAAAAGTCTGAAACGACATGACAAATCTTTCTACTATGTACCAACGTGAAACTTGTTATTCTAAGCCTTAAGGGATGGTATATTCGGGGCTTTGTTTTTAGTTTGAACTTCATAATAGTCAGACAGCTGTCCACTAAATAAAACAGTATGGGTTCCCACATAAAACGAGGATAGATTCACCACATGGCATTGGAGTGGTATAACCTTATCATCATTATGAAATGGGAGAAAAATAAGCCAAATTGCTTCCGTAAATCAATATTTGATAAATGGCTTCTTTGGGAAAACATTTATTTTACCAGGGCAAAAAGCCCATAGGAGGCAAAAAGGAGCAAATTTGTTATTTTATTTAGTTTTTCTGGATTCTTCTATGTTTGAACCATTTACATATAAATGTTTTTGGAGGCACTCAGGTTTTTACACCTGCCACAGACCTGCCTACCCACTTCTTTAGAAAGTAGGACAAAAGAGGGTGGCTTTATTTTATATTGTATTAATGTTGAGCAGCATGTGGAAAATCTGGAAACCCTGTACAAACATATTCACAAAATAGAAATGTTGGTTTTCCAACTGACAGAAGCCAACTACACTGTTAAAAAAGTTGCACGCCCCTTGATTATTCTCTGCGCCAGGGTGTGTACATATATAAACATTGTTTTTCGCCCCTCCAGCTTTACATAAAAAAAAACAAAGTAACAGAGTAATGTTCTCGTGTCCCCCACCCTGAATTTGGCACCTGGTTCTGAGATATTTTAGCTGCACCTAATGATTAATCATTAATGCAAGAGGTTTCAAACACTACTTTAGCTGGCCACCTGGTTACTTAGGCAAGTATCTCTTTCAGCTTCTGTCAAGAAAAAAGAAATGCAGACTAGTATATTTTTATTGAGAGCCACGTTTTCCATGCTGGTCAAATTATGGTTCCATAGCAGCGAACTCAGTGGATTAATATGCCTGCTGCAGAAATGTGTTATGCAAACTGAAGGTTGCAGATTCAAACCCACTACGAAAGCTCAGGAGGTTATTGTGAATGAAGCAGAGCTCCAGATGTAACCCGCAGGTTAATACAGATAACAGTTTCCTGTTCTAGAATATACATCAGAGGTCAATGCACCTCCTTCACTTATCTGTATTAACCTATGGCTCATTGGTTCCAATGAAAGTAGGATAGATCTGGGGGGTAATGCACCTGTTGGTTAGCACTGGAGGTGACAGTTTACAAGTGACTGCCCCCACTTCCTGCCTCTTCTATGCCTAGCTCTCAGTGTATGGGCTGATCATCTTTTCACTAATCTGTTTGCTGAGAGAGAAAGCAGGTTAACTGCCAACTATGAGAATGCATAGCTTACCTACTGCTTCACATGCACTTATCACGGCTTGGGGGCTGGCCTGCCAGTGGCTGTCTATCGTCTAACTGAGCACTTGGTCCAGAGAAAGGAAAATAAAATGCATGACTTTATTTATTATCTGATTTTTCCCTAATCAATTCCCATATATGAAGAGTCGCCTGACTACTCAGCAATTGTATTTCAGCTAGTGGACAGGAAGAGGAATGGGAATCCGTAAGGGCGTTTTGCCTTGCATTCATAGTACTTTTTCCTGCTGGCTTTTTTCTTGAATTCCAAATATACATCTTTGAATCTGATAATCTGCAGCACTTGCAAGTAGGCCTTTGCTGAAATAGGTGGCAGTGTTATTGAACATAAAACAGCACATTTACTGAAATGTTATCAATAGTGAATGTTTTTCAACTGCACTCATTTTTAAAATGAAGAGGAGGACGGTGTTCCCCGAGGCGCAAGTTTGGTCTAGCTTATTATCAGTATGCTGATAAGCTATTTTAGTAGAATCATTCAAAATAGGCAGTGCTTCTCTCCGATTTTTATTTGGGGTGGGGGCAGTATTGCATGTACGAGCACACACGTTCCAATCAAGGAGTCTCACATGCAATGAGCTGCTTTTGCTTAATATGAAGCTACTGGGCCAGGGGCTCACTTACCAATCTGCTAATGTGCTCCTCTCATCGCGGGATCAAAAGGCACGTGGCGCGGTTTCCCCTAGGGTAGATAGCTCAACAGTGCTTGTGCCACCTGCACTACAGCTATCAGGTTTTCCATACTGCTGCTTTGCGCACACATTACACAGGATATAAAGCCCGCTGCCAGTCTGGAAAAGGCCGGTGGGGCGGGTCCTGCTTGTGCCGGAGTTCAGGAAGAACGTCATGTTCTTCAGCCCGCCCTGCCCCAGCTAAGCTCAGTTCAGCCTATCTGAGCAGTTGGTTTGGGTGAGGGCGGGCAAGCACTCAAAACACGCCTAAAGAAAATAACGAAGGTATAATAAATAGATACTGGAGCTCAGAAACAAGCAATAATTGGATGCCAGGCACGAGCTACTTCTGGGAGTCGGCGAGCTACTGGTAGCTCGCGATCGACCGGTTGGAGACCCCTGGTCTAAGGTATGCACTAACATTATGTTCTTTATATGGGCTAATTCTAGATGACTCTGGCTGTATTACTGGTTGAATAACAAGCTTGTATCTTGGCCGACACCCATTATTTTTTTGGGAGATTTAAACATTAAAGTTAGCCAATAATTGGTCATGCGAGGAATACTATAAATACGATGGTAGGAAACCTGTGGTATTTCGGCCTCTTAAAAATCTATGTAGAGACTATGCCCCGATGGATGTGTGGCAGTGTAGGAAGCCAAATGAACATGGCTACACGTTCTTTCCTCATCCCATCAATCACATGTTCATCTCGATTTTTTTTTCCACATGCTATAATACAAGACTGCGACAAACTTTTCCCATAGCTCATGTCAGATCACGACCCTCTAGTGTTGGTGATTAATGTTGGGGTGCCCTGTAGAAGTGGTAGGCAATGGAGTTTTGAGCTGGCATTTTTGATAATGAATATGCTACTTACCAGTATGCATCTGTTCTTGGCATGTAGGGCTGCTAACATTCATATCTGTAGCATAGATCGCCGCCTAGTGTTGGGTCCGGATGATTACACATTGTTGTCCTGGAGGCTGGACAGGTCTCCTGGCAAGACGGGCGGGGGAATTGCATGCATTTTTAGGAGCAACCTCTCCGTTACTAAAAACACCACCCCCTCCCTCTCCTCCAGTGAACTCCTCGGCCTCGACATCACCAGCGAGGGCAAACAAGTTTGTGCTTTACATCTCATCTATCACCCGCCTGGTGACAATCTCATATTCACCCAACAACTCATGGACATGATCACTTCCAATGCCGGTCGGCAGACCACCCAAGTCTACCTGGGTGACTTCAATCTCCACTGGAACGATCAGAAAGACACAGTGGTGAATAGTCTCAAAACTTTCCTTAATGCGCTTGACCTCACCCAAATATGCGATAGACCAACACACGACAAAGGCTCGATACTCGATCTCATCATTGCCAAAGAGAACTCTACACAACTGGAGGCGATTCAACCCTGCGACTGGTCTGATCACCACATCATCACCTTCTTTATCAATGAAAAAGTTAAACCTAACCCAGCTCAACCAATCAAATGCAAAACATGGAAAAGGGACATGAAGAACCTTAACCCCTCTACCCTGCCTCCCCACATCGGCAATCTCCTCCTTCCCCCTTCAGGTGCCTCGGATGTTCAATCACTGATGGACCACTACCTTGACTCTATGAACACAGTAGTCAATGAAGTCGCCCCACTGCAACTGAAGAGAGTCTCCACCAAAACTTCTAACCCCTGGTATGATGATAGACTCAATGACGACAGGCGTACTATGCGAATGGCAGAGCGCACCTGGAGATCGGACCCTTCAGCACTGCACCTCAAAAGGCTTAATAACAAGAGAAATGCCTACTTCAGGAAAATAAAGCGCACAAAGGCGGACTTCTTTAGCCGCCAGTTGGACCAAGCAAAAAACAGGCCAATAAAGCTGTTCGAACTAATCAAGACCCAAACAAAGACACAACCCCTACAATCAAACAGCACAACAAGCGACACCCCACACTGTGAAGCCTTCTCTGCTTTCTTTAAGCTAAAGACTGACAACATAAGAAATGACCTCATCATGGATGTAAGTCGATTCCCCAACAACACCAGAATGTCTTACACTCAACCTAAAAACAAGGCATCTTGGCTGTACTTCGATACCTACTCGGAAGAAGCAATAGGCAAACTGCTCTGCACCTTGAAGCCCTCTAATCACCTTACAGACCCTCTACCTGCTAATGCTGTAAAAGACTTCCTCCCCTTGCTCCTCCCTCTCTGGACCAAAATCATCAACAGCTCTCTGCAACAAGGCCTCATTCCGGACCCCCTCAAGGTGGGGCAAGTCACGCCTATACTCAAGAAACCTACAGCTGATCCGTCTGACCTAAACAATTACCGGCCCATCACCAATATCCCCACCCTGGCCAAACTGCTAGAAAAATGTGTCCAACTACAACTAACTAAACACATTGACCAATTTGACCTCCTCAACCAGACTTCCGAGCGAAACATAGCACGGAAACAGCTATGACACACATAATTGATGACGCTCTCCAAATTCTTGATCGCAATGAGTCCTGCCTCCTCATCCTTCTTGACCTCTCGTCAGCATTTGACACGGTCAAACATGAGAACTTGCTGGAGCTGCTAAGCACTAGAATGGGTCTATCGGGAACTGTTCTCAAATGGTTTTCGTCCTTCCTTCACAATCGGTCACAGAAGTTCAAGATCGACAATGTGCTATCTACACCTGTGCCTGCAGATCTAGGTGTTCCACAAGGATCCTCCCTCTCCCCCACACTGTTCAACCTCGTCATGGAACCGCTCGCCACCTTGCTCCAAGCTTCCAATGTCCAATTCCATATGTACGCCGACGACACAACTCTACCTAAAGTTACAATCCCCGGAAGATATCAAACATCTGAATTCCACGCTTATTAACACTCAATCTTGGCTGGCAGATAATCACCTCAAACTAAATGCTCTGAAAACCGAGTTCCTACTCATCTCACCCCCGGGGAAAATTTCCACCACCCAAACATGGCTCAATAACCTAACAGCACTCAATGTCCAACCTACCATCGTGGATTCGGCGAAATCCCTAGGCATCACACTCGGCGCCAAGCTCAACATGCAACAGCACGTTAGCAAAGCCACAAAAGCAGCTAATTTCCAAATCAACACATTGAGGAAAATTAAACCTTTCCTCCCTGCCGAAGACTTCCAAACTGCTTTACAAGCTCTAGTCATCCCTCGAATAGACTACGGAATTGTGGCCCTCAGCGGACTCCCGCTATCCACAACTGCACCCTTAAGAGCCTCCCTGAACGCTGCAGCAAGACTCATTACTGGCTCAAGAAAACATTCGCATATATCCCCAGACTTAAAGTCTCTAAAATGGCTGCCTTTTGAAGCCAGAATACAGCTACAAAATTGCAGTTATGACACACGTGGCCGTGCACCACAATGCACCCAACTACCTCGCTCAAAAGTTGTCTATATCAGGAGGTTCGAGATCCAATAGAAGTACAAAAAACCTACTCGTGAAACCTCGTAGATTCCGGAAAGAGAAAACATACAAGCGCACCTTCTCTGGAATGGCACCCAGGATCTGGAATGCGCTCCCGCCTGAAACTAGGCTGATCTCCTCCACTGCACTCTTCAAGAAAGAGGTGAAAACCACCCTTCTGGCCAAGATCTCCTGAACCTTATTGGTGTTGGATCAGAGACTCTGCATTGCTTTGTATCTCTGTTCACCTTGTCCTCTGGCACTATACTTCTAACTTGATGTTGTCACTACCATTATATGATACACGTTGGTTTATTGATTCACTCTCCCGATGCCCCCACTCAGTGTTCTCGCTACACTAAGACCTTGGTATAAGCCATCCACACACCCAAGGGCACCTGAACACCTCTGCAGTGGGATCAATGACTTGTACCGTCATATTACTTGTTTACCTGATTGTATATTGATATGTATGTTACTTTTATCCTACCATGTTAGTGACTACTATACTGCTCCCATTATCTCTGGTCACTCCTACTGCCCCTACCCTGTCTTTGTGAAGCGCTCTGATATCTGCAAGGATCTTGTTCGCGCTATATAAAACTTTGAATAAATAAATAAATAAATAAATAAGAGTCTTCGAAGTATCACGAGATAGGTGGCTCCTCCCCTGGACTACAGTGCGCATGGGCATCGACTCCATCCCCAGATTGTTTTTAGCCATTGTGGCAAAGATGGAGTTTAACAGTGAAAGTGATGGCCATGCTAGAGATTAAATGCAAGAAAAGTCTGCAGCCGCTACGGGCGCCGAGGAGGAGGGCGGGCGATATGAATGTTAGCAGCCCTACATGCCAAGAACAGATGCATACTGGTAAGTAGCATATTCAGTTCGAGGCATGTGGGCTGCTAAATTCATATCTGTAGCATAGAATACATAGCAGTCCCTCCATTAACGGCGGCCGCCCGTGCCAGCTGCAGAAGTCTGAAAAAGTGTTTTAAGAACAGCCTGTCCTACAGCTGCCTGCTGTTTGGAATGCACATCTACACAGTAATGTTTGGTAAACGTATGTGGTGTAGACCATGTGGCTGCCCTACAAATGTCTTCCAAAGGAATGTTACCCAGGAATGCCATGGAGGCCCCCAACTTGCGTGTGGAGTGTGCTCCGGGGGGGGACCGTTAAAGTGCGCTTAGCCTTCTGATAGCAAATCTGAATACACTTAACGATCCACCTGGCTATTCCCGCTTTGGAAATGGGGTTGCCTTTATGCTGGCCTGCGAAGGCAACAAAGAGTTGCTGTGTCTTTCTAAAAGGTTGTGTTCTGTCAATGTAGTACATAAGCGCTCTTTTGACATCAAGCGTATGGAGCATCCTTTCTGCTACCGTTTCTGGGTTGGGAAAGAATGCGGGCAGTTCGATGGTTTGATTGACATGAAACTGCGACACCACCTTAGGGAGAAATTTGGGGTTAGTGCGCAGCACCACCCTGTTTGAATGAATTTGTATAAATGGCTCTTGAATGGTGAGCGCCTGTAGCAAACAATAGCCGAACTGGATAAGTTTCCTGACCTACCTGTCTGTGGTGATGGACTTCCAGACGGGCAGGAACTGTTGGAGTCTACCCCGACAGGTGTTGGATGGTCGGGGGGCAGTGACAGGGAGTCACTGTTTGTTGGCGGCAGAGGAACGGGAACTGTTGTTGCCTCTGCCTCTACCCCTGGCACTGTTTCCTCTGTATCCACCTCTGCCCTGCTTGCTGTAGGAGGATTGCGCACCACTTTTATTGAATGGCGTCTGCTGCGACATGTGCCCTCTGTTAACACCTCGATTGCCTGAGCGACGAAAAGTGTTCCCTCTAAATTGTTGTGACTGGAGAGCTCCCATGGACTTGGCAGTCTCGGTATCTTTTTTGATCTTCTCCAGGGTGGTGTCTACCTCTGGGCCAAACAACCTGTCTGGATTAACGGGCTGGTTGAGGATAGTAGTTTGTATTTCTGGCTTGAATCCCGAGATGCGGAGCCATGCTTGACGCCTCAACATCACACTAGTGTTGATCGCTCTCGCTGCCGTGTCCGCAACATCTAGCGCACACTTTATAGCAGCGTTGGAGATGAGCTTCCCCTCCTGGATAAGCATTTCAGCTCCTTCTTTAAACTGGTCTGGGAGGTGTTGTAACAGCTGCTCTAGGGTGTCGTAGTGTGCCCTATCGTATCTGGCCAACAGAGCTTGCGTGTTTGAGATGCGCCATATGTTGGCCGCCTGAGCTGCCACCCTCTTCCCAGATGCCTCCAGCACTTTTGACTCCTTGTCTGGGGGAGGAGCTTCACCCGTGGTTTGGGAGTTTGCCCTCTTGCGGGCATTAGAGACCACCAAGGAGTCCAAAGGCAACTGGCCCCTGATGTTGGTCGGGTCTCCAGGTGCCGGTCTGTACTTCTTCTCAATGCGTGGGTTGACAACCCGGGATCTTGTGGGTTCCTTGAAAATGTCTGCCGCATGCTTAAGGACCCCTTTCAACATTGGGAGAGTCTTGACAGTTTTTTCAGCAGTAGAGAAAGTGTCAAAAAGTAAGTCCACCTCCACGGGGTCAGCATGCATTTCCACTTTATGGTTTGTAGCTGCCCTTTCAATTAAGGCATTAAATGCCGCAGAGTGCTCAGTGGGAGACGGCTTCACGTTACAAACCTGGGGATCCTGGACCGTCTGCTGGTCCCCTTGATCACCAGTGTCCATCCATGAGTCCTGCTGCTCATGAGGCTCTGTATGAGCAGGAAAATTGTACTCCTCATCTTGCTCCCCTCCATCCCCATCAGAGTATGTGGGTGAAGGTGTTGCACTCCGCCCATGCTGAGGAAGAATTCGCTCCATAAGAACTGGTGTTTCTGCTTCAGGCTTTTTACGTTTCAGAGGAATGGTAAAGAACTGCAAAGGTTGTGAAGTAATCTTCCTCTTGTATAGCGTGAGTTTCCCGGTGTCGGCATCGATGAAATGCTTCGACCGTTCTTCAACCAAAGGGTGTCGATGACCCACAGTCCCAGCCGGTGGAGTCGACGTCGGCACAGTGTCCTTGGGCACCGACCGCGGTGCAAAGGCCTTTGGCGCCACCTTAGGCGGCAACGTGTAGAGGAGCGGTGCCGATGTGGTCTTCGGTTCCGATGCCAAAGCCTTGTCCTTAAGGCGCTTGAGGGAGTCCGAGACCTGCCTCGTAAAGGAAGCGGACGGTTTCGTCGATCCGACGGATGTCCTTGGACCGCCCCCCGGGGAAGACCCGAGCGTGGCTGACTTGTGTTTGTCCGGACGAGGCGCAGGAGCACTCTTGACTGGTGCGCTTCGATCACTGTCCACTGCCGCAGACGTCGATGCCGATTGCTTCGGATCGATAGGTTTTCCTTTAGGAGTCACGGCCCCAGACCTTTGTTCTGCGCCCTTCACCGACTTCGCGTCAACGGGCCCCTTGGTCTTCGGCGCGACAGACTGTCCCGATGTAGGCTCAACAGTATTCTTGGGCGTCGGCTTGACCACCTTGGTGGACACCGGCTCGACGGGCTTCTTCGAGCTTGGCTCCTTAACCACCTTCGGCACCTTAGCCTGGTCGGCAGCTTGCGTCTGTTTGGGGGCCCCCGAAGATGACGGCACCGGAGCAGACGTCTTCGGTTTCGACTGGGTGTCGGCCATCTTTGTTTTCATCGATACCGAGGGTTTCGGTTTCGATTTCAGTAATGGCGGCTCCGCGGAGGTGTCCGTAGCCGGGCCGGAAGGTGGGGCCGTGGATCGAGGTGTAAGGTCTTGGGTAAGGCCCCGTGGCGATCCCGTGACCTGAGCCTTTGTAAGAGTACGAACGGGGCATAGCTCTTCCTCCAAGCTATCTTCCATGGCCCCATATGCATCGTCGTCGTCCCCTACCTTCGACGATTTCTTCAATGTCGGGACTGTGGACGTCTGCTCCGTCGTCGGACTCGACCTCCACCGGGGTAGGGGAAATCTGCAGGTGACGCACTTGCTCGTCTTCCGCGGGGTCGTCAAAGATGTCCACCGGTGCCGGAGCCGATCGCTGGGCCTCAAGGCGCGCCACGCGCCGAAGCTTGATCGTCTTCTTCGATCGAAATCTGGAACAGGCCATACAGTTGGCCTCGTCGTGGTCCGGCGACAGGCACTTGTTGCACACAGGATGGACGTCGATGTGTGGGTACTTGGATCCACACACGGGACATTTCTTGAACGGACTCCGTTCCATGCCGTCGAAGTCTTGCTGCGTCGACTAGGCCCCGATCACCGAAGAGTCTCACGACCCCCCGGATATCCGACTCTACGAGCTGGAAGATAGACGGGACCGAACGCGAACAATACCGACGGTGCAAAGAAGGCCTTTTGGCCTTGAAAAAGTTCTATCACGATTCCGAACAGGAGACGTCGAAATCACATCCGAACCCAATGGCGGAAAAAAACAATCTGGGGATGGAGTCTATGCCCATGCGCACTGTAGTCCAGGGGAGGAGCCACTTATCTCGTGATACTTCGAAGACTCTTCCAGGACAACAATGTGCAATCATCCGGACCCAACACTAGGCGGCGATCTATGCTACAGATATGAATTTAGCAGCCCACATGCCTCGAACATGAAGATTATGTAGCCCATATGAAAACCTAGATTGCAATGTTCCTTCATGAGAATATTGTTAGTGCTTACCTAGAAATAGTCTGGTATATGTTAAAGGCTGGGATTCATGGGGTAACCCCCCTGTTCTCGCTGACTAGGGTAAGGCAGGAGAAGCAAAAGATGAGCTATATACCTTATTAGCTCAGGAAGAAGGAAAATTAATAACAGCTACACAACAGGGTGGTGGAAGTGGGGGGGGGGCGGGAGGGGAGGAACGGCCTGAGGTACTAAAGAGGGTCTCTATAGGCTGCAGCACAAATTGTGCCACCATAAGTGACCCTTTACCAAGCACATACATGACTGCTGCTGTAGGCTGCGTGTCTTAGTGCACAGAAAAGGAAGTTGTTGCTTCTACACCACAAGGTATAAATGAATTATCCTCAATGTTCACTGATTATTTTAACAAAATTGATCAAACTAACGCCTGCTGCACGGTGTCGGAGGGTTGCCAATCCCTCAGGTGAAGTAAGTATGGGTGGTGATTAGAGACAGGGTGTCTGGAATGAACCGTGTGCACAGCTGGGAGAAGATAAAAGAACTGTACCAAATTTTTACAGGTGTATACACAATCTCATGCAATGTGACAATCAATAATCTCACAATTATGTCACTATTGATTTTCATTTACTCTTAATGAAACAAGAATTTAAACATCATCAAGTATGTGCTGATACATTTGTCTTTACTTCATGACAATCAATACGTGAAAGACGTATCACAATCAAAACAGTTTAGTTGGATATCCAAATTCTAAGACCTCAGGAGCCAAATCGCTAGATTGAGCTGCATTGGGTCTGGATGCATAATCTCTCCATGGTTATGTGTCAGTAGATGTGGGGAGAGTTTTAGTTTATGATGTGGTACTACTGAGAGCTCTAGTAGCGTGGAGTACCAAGGTTGTCTTGCCCACGTTGGTGCTATGAGAATCAATGTGAGAGAATGTTGCTGTAGCTTGCGTACCACTAATGGAATTAGTGGGAGAGGTGGAAAAGCGTACGCCAATTTGTTTGACCAGTTTATCCATACCGCATTGCCTTTGGTATAGCTGCACCCACAGTTCTTTCTCACACAGTGGAGAAAAAAAAAAAATAACTTGAAAAGGGGCTTAAAGATATGCTCCGGCTCTCTGTCTCTCAGGAATGTTTCTTCATGCTGTACCAAGTAAGGAAAGTTTCAATTTAAGGCCTGAAAGTGCATGCAAACTAATTTTCTTAATGTGTTTATTCTGCCGGTCTAGCTGACCTCTTTGGGTCACACATTTCTGACAGTCTTAGCTCCAAGTATTCACGCTGTCAACAATGCACCCTCCTCCTCAAACGTTAACACCTGATGTTAACACCTGTAGTAGTGCAAACAGTGAAATACAGGCCCACCCCCCACCCTTTGATTAACATGTGACCTAAAACTCACTGGGTTACAGGCTCAGCGCTCGAGATGTCAAAGGAACATCAGAAGGAATTTCCGAGCCTAGCAGAGAGTGATTAATGGCCCAGCAGGTGCTAATGAGGGCAATCAGGAAGAGGGTTGTGGCAAGAAACCCTGGCTGGAGCATGGATTGCAAAACAATTCTCGGGCTCAGAGAATCTAATTTGGCTGTATTTTTCCGCTTCTATTTATAAATGCAGACGGAAAAAACATATTTTTCCGTCTGTATTTATATGTATAAATCCGTATAAACGGAAAACTGGGAGCCTTAATTATAATTGATTTATGAATTCGAAAAGAGATCGGTAACGGGACCGAACTATGAACACATCCAAGCCCGATGGCAGAAAAAAACAATTTGAAGATGAGTCGATGGACCAGTTACTTACCTGTTATCCTAGTTCTCTTCCAGGGGTATACTCAGTCATAAGCACTGAATTATCTCCGCCCATAAGCGGGAACCCGGAACATATAGACTAATACATATATATGTGTAAAATATATAAAAAGAGTACAGAGTACTGAAATAATTATATACATATACAAGTATAACTAATAATATGCAGCCTCAACCATAACCAATAGGCTAATAAAGCCATAATTACATGTCTTCTGCAGCATGAAAATAACCAATAAAATAAAATGCAAGAAAAGGACCTGAACCTTAAATGCATTCCACAGAAAACAACCTTTTATTTTCATCAAAGAACAGGTAATAAAAGGCAATTAGCCTAAGTAGGCTGCATAAATAAATAACATCCCTGTACAGAAAAGGAGACTGTCACCTCGCCTTTAAGGCCTCAGAGAATCTGAACACTTTGTCTTTAAGGCCTCCAGGGGAACTCTGCTCCCATCATGCCCCACAGGTGACAGTTAGGTCAGTTCTTTTTTCCGGCTTGTTCTGTGAGGAACCTGGAACTGGAGCTCGACTGAATCTGATTTGTTTTTCAGCCAGAATTTAGTTTTTTCCTACTTTTTTCGGCAGTTTGTGCTGTTGGTGGTATTTTTCTATCTTTTCTGACTAAGTCTTAATTTTAGTCAGTTATGCCACCTTTATTCTACAACTGTCCTTCCTGTGGGAAGAAAATGTCCAAAACAGACCCCATTCTGTTTGTGTGGTTTATCTTCTTTCCACACAATGTGGAAACATTTTATCATTGCCTCAAACTTTCCAGAAGAACTTTGAAGGAAAGAGAGTAGATTCGACTTTTGAGGCTTATGGAGAGAGAAAGACGTCATGAAAAGGGGGCAAGAAGTGAGATATCATCTGGAAGGCCCTCCTCTCCGGCAAAACGTCAAAGATCTGCTACCCCTGAGGTTAGAAGTAAGAAAAAACAACATGAGGAAGCGTTGACGTCGAAGAAAGTGAGTTCGGCGTCGAAGTCTAGATCGCCGTCAGGTATGTCGACGTCGAGACGAGTAGAGAGAAGTAAGTCGACGTCGAAGACATCGCCTTTAAGACACAAGTCGACGTCGAAGCAGAGGTCTAAGTCTGTCGACGTTGAGGCTTTTGGTGTCTGGTGCGGTGAAGACGACGTCGAGAGTGAGAAGGTCGACGTCGAGAGATAGAGGTGGATCGACGTCGAGAACTGAGAAAAGAAGATGATCGAGGTCGCTGTCAAGACATGGGTCGACATCGAGGCCTTTTTGTTCAATAGACTGTTCACTTCCTTTAGTAGAAGACTGTAATACTGATGACCAACACCTTTTAGAGTCACAACAGGAGGTGGACTTTTGAACTTGAGGAGGTATCCGTTTTGAACAGTGTTTAGAACCCATTTGTCTTTGGTCAATCCTCTCCACTAGTCTAGAAATAAGGCAATGCTTCCTCTCACTGGAGTGGACAACAGACTTAGAGGAAGTTCTGCCTCATTGCTTCTGAGGCTGCTTTGAAACCGCAGATTGTTGCCTGTTTCCACCTCTGCCCCGTCCAGGTCTGCGTTGCTGAATCTGCGACCTTTGTTGAGACTGGCCCTGGTTCTGCGAAGACCAGTTTGACGATTGCCCACGCTGCTGAAATGACCTTTGTCGTAGGGGCGAAAACGACGGCAAAACTCTCATTTCTTTTCAAGGCCAACAGCTTTCAGAGTATCAAGCTCCGCCTTCATTTTGGCCATCTCATCGTCCGCATGAGATCCAAATAAAGTTGCCCCGTTGAATGGAAGAGGGACTATCTTTCTTTGGGAATCAGGCTTAAGGCCCGTGAGGCAAAGCCATGCAGATCGTCTGGAGCATATGCCGTGCGCATAGCCATGCGCTGCTAGATCCGCAGAATCCGCAGCCGCACTAATACTTTGGTTTGCAACTAGACCACCTTCTTCCACAATCTCAAGGAAATCCTTCTGGTCCTCCTTAGGCACCTTTTCCGCAAACCTAGACATAGAATCCCACAGGAGGCGTCATAGCGACCCAGCAGAGCCCCAGCACTAGCCACTCTCATGACGGACCCAGATGTACTACACATCCTCCGTCCCAAGGAGTCCATGTTTTTGCTGTCCTTCTCTGGAGGAGCAGATGAGACCGACGCAGCCGAATGGGCTTTCCTGGCCGCCGCCACTATGAGTGAATCTGGTAGTGGATCAGTGCGCAAGAACAGAGGATCCTGATCAGGTGCCCTGTATTTTTTCGCAATTCTAGAAGGCCCTGAGCCCACTGTAGCTAGTGGTAAAAAAAAGTCTTCATCGCCGGTTCTCGCAAACCTGGCACCAACAGAAGAAGAGGTCTAGCAGACGATTTATGATGTAGGGTTTCAAATATAACTGAAGATTTCACAGGAGGCACTGCCATAGTTATATGGAATTTGCTAGCCCGCCGCACAATACTTCATTGAAAGTCCCCAAATCATCCACAGGAGATATCCTGGAAGGCGGTGTTGATGAAATTGTGGTGGAATAGTCTCTGTAAGACGACCTCGTTGAGGTGGACGTGTCAGGAGATCTGTGCCTTCTCCTAGGAGTAGGAGACCGATGAGACCTATGATCCCTTGAATGCGAACGCCTCTTTACTGGAGACCTAGATCTTCTTGGAGACCCACCCGCCGGTGGTCCTGAAGCTTCCAAGGTAAGAGGCCTGTTATTAGGTTTGGGCTGCATCTTCCAATGACGGATGCTCTCCAACCATCTAGGAGACAAGGCCGCAGGAGGTGTTCTACGCACCGGAGAGCCCTCCGAGGTAACCTGCACAATTTGAATTCCCATCGACGATGAAGAGGAGCTCCAAATAGGCTGCGGAGATCTGGATGCCGGTGTTGGCACCTCTCTGGGAACTAATGGTCTGTCCCTCGACGTCGAACCAGAATGAGCCACAATAGAAGACTCCTTATGAGGAGAGGCTCTGACCGATTGAGACCTGGGCGACGAGGCCTTAGACGTCGGGTCTTTCGACATCGACCTTGGATGGTCAGCCAATGTCCTCGACGTCGGCTCTGACCTCGGCAAATACCTATGAGGGGTCCGAGAGGCCGATCTAGAATGTCTCGACGCCGACCGTGAAGCTGGTGGCAGAGATCTCTACGCCAACCTTCTCGACTACGGTTGTCATTTCGACGTCGAACGAGCCTTTTGGTGCGAGGAGCACGAGGCATGCCTCGATGTCGACCCATGTCTCGACAGCGACCTCGATAGACTTCGACGCCGAACTCACTTTATTCGACGTCAACGCTTCCTCATGTCGTTTTTTCTTACTTCTAACCTCAGGGGAAGCAGATCTTCGACGTTTTGCCGGAGAGGAGGACCTTCCAGATGATATCTCACTTCTTTGCCCCCTTTTCATGACGTCTTTCTCTCTCCATAAGCCCCAAAAGCCGAATCTACTCTCTTTCCTTCAAAGTTCTTCTGGAAAGTTTGAGGCAATGATAACATTTTTCCACATTATGTGTGGAAGGAAGACAAACCACACAAACAGAATGGGGTCTGTTTTGGATATTTTCTTCCCACAGGAAGGACAGTTGTAGAATAAAGGTGGCATAACTGACTAAAATTAAGACTTAGTCAGAAAAGATTGAAAAATACCACCAACAGCACAAACTGTCGAAAAAAGTAGGAAAAAACTAAATTCTGGCTGAAAAACAAATCAGATTCAGTCGAGCTCCAGTTCCAAGTTCCTCACAGAACAAGCCGGAAAAAAGAACTGACCTAACTGTCACCTGTGGGGCATGATGGGAGCAGATTTCCCCTGGAGGCCTTAAAGGCAAAGTGTTCAGATTCTCTGAAGCCTTAAAGGCGAGGTGACCGTCTCGTTTTCTGTACAGGGATGTTATTTATTTATGCAGCCTACTTCGGCTAATTGCCTTTTATTACCTGTTCTTTGATGAAAATAAAAGGTGGTTTTCTCTGGAATGCATTTAAGGTTCATGTCCTTTTCTTGCATTTTATTGGTTATTTTCATGCTGCAGAAGACATGTAATTATGGCTTTATTAGCCTATTGGTTATGGTTGAGGCTGCATATTATTAGTTATACATGTATAATTATTTCAGTACTATGTACTCTTTTAATATATTTTACACACATGTATTAGTCTATATGGTCCGGGATCCCGCTTATGGGGGGAGATAATTCAGTGCTTATGATTATTGATGAGTATCCCCTGGAAGAGAAGCCCATGCGCACTACGATCTAAGGGAGGAAGCATCCAACAGACAAAGACTCTTCCAGGACAACAACAAAGTGTAATCATCCGGGCCCACCACCAGATAGTGATCTAATGCAGTAGTGTGAGGTGTGGAGCCCATATGCCTCGAACGCTAGGTTTGTGTTGCAGTAACCCTCCCCACCACCACTACTTTATGCCCGACCACTGATGCATTTTAACTTAATGTGCCCTGGGTCCCTGCCAATCAGGTTCCCAGGGCCTGTGTTCTTTCCAAAGATGTACCTTGTACCCCCAATTGGCACATCTATGGCCACGTCACTGGCATCAGTGTGGGTTTAATGTGCTGTGAAGTTTGATACCAAACTTCTCAGTTTTCAGTGTAGCCATTAAGTTGCTGTGGAGTTCGTAATGACAAACTCCCAGCACCATATACTCTTAATGGAAGCACTGTACTTGCAATGTCTAAGAATAGACTTAGACACTGTAGGGGTACAGGGCTCATGCACCTGTACCCTCACCACTGGTAAAGTGCATCCAGCAAGAGGGATGACTGATTTATGCCAGGGGAGAGGGTTTTAGGATGTGTGCGATGTTGAATCTTCACTTTGTTCTGCACCAAGACATGCAGCCTGCAAAGGCAGTGTGTGTGTGTAAATGTACAGGCCTCTAAGGGTGGCACAATAAGTGCTATAGCACTTAGAGGCTCTTCCCTAGTCACAGTGCCCCGAGTACCTGTGGCAACACATTCCAGGGGCTTACCTGTGGCCAGAGATGCCAATTGGGTTTAGGCTTCAATGGAATTTTAGGGAAAGAATGTAGGCCCTGGATATCTGGTTAGCAGGAGCCCAGGGCACACTCAGTCAAAGAACATCAGCGATTCAGCAAAAAGTGGGGGCAACCATGCAGAAAGAGGGCACTTTCTCACACTGCGATAGGACCTCTCCTATCCCTAGCTCAGAGGCATCAGTCTTCACAATGACCTGCTTGGCATAGTCTGGAGCTTTAAGAATTGATGCTGAGCACATTGCCTCTTCAGAGTGTCAAAATCCTTTTGACAGCAAACTGTCCAGTTTAACTTTTTGGGCAACTTATTGGAGGGGAGTTCTGTGAGGGGAGCCACAATGGACCCATATCCCTTCACAAACCTCCTATAGTACATAGTCAAGCCAAGGAATGCCCGACTTGAGTCTGGGTTGTTGGACCTGCCCAGGATGGCCTGGATCTTGGTTTGTAAGGGTTGTACCTGGCCTCAACCAACAAGGTGGCCCAACTACACCAAAGTTCCCTGCTTTATCTGGCATTTGGATGCCTTGATAGTTCGGCCTGCAGTTTGCAGGGCTTTTAAAAGCTTCCCAAGGTGGGTCAGGTGATCCTGAAAGGTGGAGCTGAAGACTGCAATATCGTCTAGATAAGCTGCACTAAAGGATTCAAACCCAGCAAGGATTTGGTTCACCAACCTCTGGAAGGTGGCAGGGGCATTTTTGAAACGAATGTGCAGAACAGTAAACTGATAATGCCCATCAGGTGTGGAGAATGCTGCCTTTTCTATTTCTCCTGGTGCCATGCCAATATGCCAGTACCCTGCAGTTAAGTCAAAGGTACTTAGAAATCTGGCTGCACCTAGTTTGTCTATCAGTTCAACTGCTCTTGAAATAGGGTGAGCCTCTATAGTCCACACAGAACCTCATTTCCATCTTTCCACCCTGTAGGTGAGGTTTGGGGACTAGAACCACTGGGCTGGCCCTGGGGGCTCTCAGAGGGTCGAATAACCCCTAACTCCAGCATCTTGCGGACTTCAGCTCTGATGCTTCCCTTGACTTGATCAGGCTGGCGATAGATCTTGTTTTTGACAGGTAAACGGTCACCAGAGTCCACATCATGGGTACACCAGTTTGTCTGATCAGGGGACAAGGAAAAGAGCTTAGCATACTGTTGCAAGACTTGCTTGCAATCAGTCTGCTGTTGGACAGAGAGGTGTCTGAAAAGACAACTGCATTCACTGACCCAACTTTTGGACTGTGTGAGAGGACGTCAGGGAGAGGTTCACGCTTGGTCTCCTAAGCCTCATCAGTCACCATCAGCATGGTGATGTCAGCCCTGTCATGGAAGAGCTTAAGGCGGTTCACATGGATAACCCTTTTGGGTGTCCTGCTTGTGCCTAGGCCAACCAAGTAGGTGACCTCACTCTTCCTTTCTAGGATAGGGTAAGGGCCACTCCACCTGTCCTGGAGAGACATTGATGACACTGGCTCAAAAACCCACACCTTCTGCCAAGGTTCAAATTCTACTAGTTCAGCTTTTTGGTCATACCAGTGCTTCTGAAGCTCGTAGCTGGCCTCAAGATGTCTGGAAGCTTTCTCCATGTACACTGCCATTCTGGACCTTAGGCCAAGCACATAGTCCACAATATATTGTTTGGGTTCTTGGAGAGGCTTCTCCCAAGCCTCTTTTAAAAGAGAGTGGTGCCCTCACAGGATGGCCAAACAGAAGTACAAAGGGGGAAAACCCTACTCCCTTCTGAGGCACCTCTCTGTAAGCGAAAAACAGGCATGGTAAGAGAACATCCCATCTCCTTTTGAGTTTTTCAGGGAGCCCCATAATCATGCCTTTCAATGTCTTGTTGAATCGCTCAATGAGGCCATTGGTTTGTGGGTGATAGGGTGTAGTAAACTAGTACTGCACTCCGTACTCTTTCCACATGGGTTTGAGGTAAGCAGACATGAAGTGGGAACCGCTGTCTGAAACCACCTCCTTAGGAAACCCTACCCTAGTGAAGACACCAATGAGGGCCTTGGCTACTGCAGGAGCTGTAGTAGTCCTAAGGGGAATTGCCTCAGGATACCTAATAGCATGATCCAGTACCACGAGAATTAATTTGTTTCCTGATGCTGTATGAGGTTCAAATGTACCCACTATGTCCACACCTAAACTTTCAAAGGGAACCCCAACCACTGGTAGTTGAATCAAGGCGGCCTTTGGGTGGCCACCTATCATGCCAATGGCTTGACAGGTGACACAGGAGCTGACAAACTCCTTTACCTTCTGAGTCATCTGGGGCCAGTAAAAGTGGCTAACTAGCCTTTCCCAGGTTATGGTATGGCCAAGATAGGGAGATGTCATGAGCTAACTTTAGGAGGAGCTCCCTGTACTTCGGAGGCACTACCACTCTTCCTAGTAGCTCCAGAGATGGGGTCTCTGGCCTCAGTGTACAATAGTCCTTCTTTCCAATATACTCGGTGGGTACCACTGACATGTTTTTTTCCTGTGCAGCAGCTTGCTGCCTCTGGCTTTCAAGCGTGGGGCGGTCCTGCTGCCCAATGCACAGCTCTTATCTAGAGAGTCTCCTTGGGGCTAAGAGTTCAACCTGGTAAGGTACAAGCTCCATGGGCTCAGTTCCCTCTGGGGTGTCCATGTCCTCTCCCCGAGGAGAGGGGTCCTGATCCTTTTGCTGTACAGAAGCTGGTTTACCAGCCTTCTTACCTCTTCTTTTGGAAGGTTGGGCCATACTTTCAGGCTCCAACACTTAATTTTCACCCTGTTTTCTTCCCAATCAAGTACTGTTCAGGGGAAACCAGTGTATCTCTCACCATAGTGACACTGGCACCTGTATCCCTCAGAGCTTCTATCCTTGTTCCATTAATCGAAGGGTATTGCAAATACTTCTTTAAGTTGGGTGGTCACACAGCTAGAGTGGGAAACTCGACTTCCCCTTCTGAAACTTGAACTGCTTCAGTGTGCAACCCGATTTGCTCTTGGCACACTGTTGATCCCATCTGGAGACTTGCTACACCAGGAGTAACTGTAGTAGGACTAGGGGCCTTCTTGTTAGGGCAAGCAGCATCTCCAGTGAAGTGTCCCAACTTCTTACAGTTGTTACAGCAGGCCTTTAAAGGATCAAAGCTCTTTCCCCTGTACCTATTATTGGAATGGGAAGAGTTTTGGGACAACCCCCTGTGCAGGTTTTTGGGGCCCTTTAGAAGACTGAGGCTTTTTATCTTGGGGATTCTCCCCACCTTTCCCCATGGAGGATTTGTAAACCCTTTCTTTTGGTCACCTCCAGTGGTTGTTTTAGTCACCCTTGTCTTGACCCAGAGGTCTGCCTTCGTTCCCAATTATTGGGGAGAAATTATACCTAGGTGTACCAAATGCTGATGTAACTTTTCATTAGTGCAATTACTTAAAATAAGTTCCTTCATAAACAAATTGTAAAGTCCATTGAAATCATGCACATTATTGTACCCAGTTAACCAACCATCTAGTGTCTTAACTGAGTAGTCTACGAAGTCAATCCAGGATTGGATTTGGGTTTTGTGAGCACCCCTGAATCTAATTCTATATTCCTCAGTTTTGAGTCCAAATCCCTCAATCAGAGTTCTCTTCATGAGGTCATTAGACCCAGCATCTGCCGAAGAAAGGTCTGTCTCTGCAATTACCAGGGAACGGTTCCCAAAAGGGTGCCCCCAGTGTGACTTCTTCACTTTTCTCATTTCACAAGCCCTCTCAAAGGCTGTGAACCATTTTGTGATTTCATCACTCTCTTCATATTTAGGGACAATCTCTTTTGGGGATTGTAGAATCATAAGATTGTTGTTTATCCTTATTAAGTAAATTGCTGCCACCATTGATGGGTGCTAGGCCCATCTCTGCTCTCTCTTTCTAGAGCCAGCAACCTGGTCTCTATATCCAGTCTTTAGGTCAACCTAGCAAAAAGGTTATCCTAGTCATTGAGGCTGTCATCAATAGTACCTGATCCCCCTATGTGGGATCTAGGTACTGCGAGATTGACTCAGAGTCAGGGATACTTTGGGCCTGAACTCCCTATGAAGTGGAGGGGGTTGCTCTACATGGCCATCCCCTTCCTCATCTGATTGGTCTTCACAATTTAATTTCAGATGGGTGGTCCTTAACATACCAAATCAACATCTCATGGAGCTTTTGTGTGGTGGGGTGAGACTCCATGGTTATATTTTTAATTTTGCATAGGGGCCTTACCTCCTTGAAAGACATGCAAAGGTAAGGGGTGAGGTCGAGCTCCTCAATGATGTCCTCTATGCCATTGTGGTTACCTTCACTAATAGCTGGGTTCTTGTTTTGAGACATTGTTAAAGATTTCTAACCCTAGCTAAAGTGACGATATTTTTCTAAAATTCTAAAGGGACTTAACCAAGGCCATAAGAAGACTTTTAGTAATTTCTCAAAAATGCCAATTTAAAAAAAAATCTGAATTCTAAAGACAATTTAAGAGTTCTGTTGTGTAATCAGGTGGTAACCAAGTAGTCCAACAAATGCAAAGTTGGAAATCCCAGAGCTGATCCACCAATGTAGGAACCTGGCTCTGTATCTACAATACCAAAGTGAGGTACAGTGTGCACAGAGGCCAGTGGAACCCCAAAGGTAGGCGCAGGTAAAGTTAGATAGTACCTTACTCTCTATTTGTGATAGTGTGGTCGAGCAGTAAGGCTTTATCAGAGGACAGTGTTAAGCATTTGTTGTACACCCTCAATCAGCAAATGAATTCACACATTCAAAGACTGAACTTCAGACCGATTGTTTTTGTATAAAAATATTCTTTTGGTTATTTTATTTCCTAGAACCAAGCAAGCACGGCACAGGTAAGTGATAAGTACTCCGCAGTAAATATACAGATGGTAACAGTTAGCTTGCAATTGTACTTTGATATGATTACAGTAGTGTTACTGATAATGCAATTCTTTTCAAAATACAGTACATATACTTTTTTTTATAGGATTTTGAGTAAAATTACAGGTAAGTTACTTTTGAGATTACTTTTCTTACACGGTTTTATATATCTGGATATTACACTGGGACATTTCCTGTAAACAGGCAAGTAAAATAGTTTGTTTTAGTTAGTACAATTTTAAATAATTTCTTTAGGTTTTCAAACTCAACAACTTTTCCAAGAAAAACAGCCAATGTTATCCTATGGATGAAAATAGTGTTATCGGGTTTAGGGTAAGTATTTGGTAGTGGCAGTTGAGGTTCTGGGGTTACACCCTCAGCGGCCTTAGGGCGGCCGGGTGCAGAGTGCTGAGGCCCAGTATTATCCAATCGGGGATAGGGGGCATCCGGTTGGTTGCTGCTGACTAGCAGGCCACTTGGTTGTGGGAGCAAAGCTCCTGGACTTTAGCTCATGGCAAATGGGGAAAAAAGTAGCACCAAAGATGCACCCTCAGCATCACTAGGGCGGCCGTGTGCAGGGTGCTGTTTCGACGTCGGCGCCCTGTTTGCAATAGGAAAGCTCCAGTTTGCAAAGGCACTACAGGCTCGGAGACAAAGGTCTTCTGGGTGAGCCCACCACTTTGCCAGGTAAGTTGGGATGTTGGGGGTTGGTTAGGCACGTTGGTTGGGCCAATCAAGGCAGTGGGGCGTCGGGCGCAGAGGAACCTTTTAGGGTCGATCTTGCCAGCTCCTGGTCACGGTTGGGGGGGACCTTCCGGTTTTAGCCTGCAGGTGTCAGCTAGAGGCAGGTCAGGGGTCACCGGATCTCGGGTCAGGATCGCCCGGGAGGGGAGGGGAGAGGGGGGGGGGGGGTTAGGGGGGGCAGAGACTTCCCAGTGGTATTTGCCCACTCTAGCCCTGGCCGTGGACGGCGGGTGCAGAGTGGTGCGGATTCACAGTTTCCAGCTGGGGCCAGAGGTTGATGACGAACAAATCTGGTGTTCATGGGCAAAACAGTCTTTGTAGTTGAAGGCAGGCAGGTCCTCCGGGGTTTGAGGTTGCTGGCTGCAAGACAGCGAGATTTCACAGGAGCCGGTTCGTGGCAGAGACAGGCCGGTAGGGCTGGGCCAAGTGAGTGGGCGTCCTTAGCTTCGGCACAGCTGTTCAGTCCTTCTTGTCTTGTAGTTGATTCTTGTCTGAGGAAGCAAGGTTCAGGAGTGCCCCTAAATACTAGATTTAGGGGTTTTACAGGTAGGTAAAAGGTTGGAACCAATGGGTCCCTTCCCTGGGGTGGGTACACCCCCTATTATGCCTCCCTCCAGTGCCTTCCCTGATTGGCTGTCCACCCCATGTGCAAGATGGCAGGGACAGAGTTGTGCTTCAACTCGCTTCATCTACCTGAAGGGTGGAGTTGGCAGAGGTGGGCACACCTCTCTTCCTCACTTGTTTATCTCACCGGTTCCCCGACCCAAAGTGGGGGTCAGAACCTGTGGGCACCAGTTTCTGAAAGCAGCAAGTGGCCCGGGGAAGTTCACAAAGGCAGCAAATCTTTGAAGCTTTCCCTTCGCAGACCCTGCCCATCTTGGAGAGGCGGCTTAGCACCTAGTCACAGGATGTGAATTGTTTCAGTTCCCAGAGAGCAGCAGGCTCTCAAACCAGGGGTCCAGAAACCTCTCTGGTGGTGGCAGCCACTCAGCCAGGACATTAGAGGTAGGATAGTTATCAGGGAGCATCTCTAAGATGCCCTCTGTGTGCATTTTTCATTAAATCCCACACTGGCATCAGTGCGGCTTTAATGTGCTGAGAAGTTTGATACACAATTCTCAGTTTTCAATGTAGCCATTACGGTGCTTTGGAGTTCGTAATGACAAACTCCCAGCACCATATACTCTTAATGTCAGCTCTCAACTTACTGTGTCTAAGAATGGACTTGTACACTGTAGGGTTACAGGGCTCATGCACTTGTACCCTCACCACTGGTATAGTGCACCCAGCTAGAGGGATGACTAATCTATGCCAGGGCAGTGGGTTTTAGGCATAGCACAGAGGGATGTGTGCCATGTCGACTCTTCACTTTGTTCTGCACCAAGACACGCAGTGTGTGTGTGTGTGTAAAGGTACAATACGTGCTGCCGCCCTTAAATGTCTTTCCTGGTCACAGTGCCCTGGGTACCTGTGGTACCATTTACCAGGGCCTGACCTGTGGCCAGAGATGCAAATTGGATTTAGGCTTCAATGCAGTTTTAGGAAAAGAACATAGGCCCGGGTACCTGGTTAGCAGGAATTCAGCAAAAATGTGGGGGCAACCATGCAGAAAGAGGGCACTTTCTCACATGTTTGATACCAAACACCCCCATTTTCAGTGACACCATCATGTAACTGGGGAACTAAATTTTACCAGAGTTCAGCAGATGTACTCAAAATGGCTTTCCTGTTCACTTGTACTGGAAGCAACAGGGCTGGACAGAACAGTGGCATATCTGCTCGTGCAGTTCAGCCCTCACATGTAGCAAAGCGTACTTTGCCTTAGGGCTGTAAGGCCAGCAGTAGGGCGACTTACCTATACTCCATGCAGTGTCTGTGGGCATGGCTCACATGCTGCGTGCCATGTCATGTTTTCACTTTTGTCTGCACCAAGACACGCAGTCTGCAGTGGCAGACTATATGTGAATGGCGAGGGGGCCTTTGGGGTGTCACAATTTGTGTTGCAGCCCTTAAGGACCCTCTTTGGCCTCCCTTCCCTAGGTACAAGGGTTACCACTTACTAGGGACTTACAGGGAGTGCCAAAGGTATTGCCAATCAGGGTATAATTGCACAGTTTTTGGAAAGCAATCTGGCACTGGGGATCTGGTTAGCAGGGACCCAGTGCACTTCCAGTCGCAATTACACCAAATATCAAGCAAAATGTGGGGGTGACCATCTCAAAAAGGGGCACTTTCCTACATTCACCTTTCAGAGTAAACGACAACACAATAAAAGCTGTTCAGTTAGTCATACTGCCTGTAGCAACTCATGCATATTTGGTATTGGTAAACCCATTATATTTGCAAATGGCTAAAAGAATTCCACAATTCCTTTATCATGAGGTTGAAAAAACAACATCCAATATAGTAAAGTGCTTTGGCACTGAAATGGTTCAAAGAGAACACTTTTCTACTGGTTACAGTGCAATTTTTAGTTGACCATTAACAATATATGTGCTTAAATTCAAGCACATCATTTGGTTAAAAGGTAGTGTGTATCCTACTAAAGCAGGGGTACTCAAAGTACGGCCCGCGGGCCAGTAGCGGCCCGGCAAGCCTTCAGTGGCGGCCCGTGGAGCTTTAGACATCGCACCTGTGCGTGTTTTTTTTTTTATCTTCAGCTAACACCTCTGGGACCAGCAGTGCGAGTCAGAGACACTGCTCTGTGGGAGCCAGGGCGATTCCGGCCAGTCAAGAGTGGAGCTGCAGGGGCGCTAAGAGGTGAACAAAGCCTCATTAACAAACAAATGGTCGTTTAAAGACCTGTTAAGTACTGGGGTGCCCTGGAGGCTGTGTCAGCCAGGCTGACGCACAGGGGAGAGGGGGTGGGAGGGGGGAGTACAGCAGGAACTGAGAGCGTGGTGAGGTGGGAGGGCAGAGCAGGAAGTGAGAGCCAGGTGAGGGAGGTGGAGGGCAGAGCAGGGAGTGAGAGCCGGGTGAGAGAGGTGGAGGGCAGCAGGGAGTGAGAGCCGGGTGAGGGAGGTGGAGGGCAGAGCAGGGAGTGAGAGCCGGGTGAGGGAGGTGGAGGGCAGCAGGGAGTGAGAGCCAGGTGAGGGAGGTGGAGGGCAGAGCAGGGAGTGAGAGCCCTGTGAGGTGGGAGGGCAGAGCAGGGAGTGAGAGCCCGGGTGAGGGAGGTGGAGGGCAGCAGGGAGTGAGAGCCCGGGTGAGGGAGGTGAGAGGGCAGCAGGGAGTGAGAGCCAGGTGAGGTGGGAGTGAGAGCCCGGGTGAGGGAGGTGGAGGGCAGCAGGGAGTGAGAGCCGGGTGAGGGAGGTGGAGGGCAGAGCAGGGAGTGAGAGCCTGGGTGAGGGAGGTGGAGGGCAGCAGGGAGTGAGAGCCAGGTGAGGGAGGTGGAGGGCAGAGCAGGGAGTGAGAGCCAGGTGAGGGAGGTGGAGGGCAGAGCAGGGAGTGAGAGCCCTGTGAGGTGGGAGGGCAGAGCAGGAGTGAGAGCCCGGGTGAGGGAGGTGGAGGGCAGCAGGGAGTGAGAGCCCGGGTGAGGGAGGTGAGAGGGCAGCAGGGAGTGAGAGCCAGGTGAGGTGGGAGGGCAGAGCAGGGAGTGAGAGCCTGGGTGAGGGAGGTGGAGGACAGAGCAGGGAGTGAGAGCCTGGGTGAGGGAGGTGGAGGACAGAGCAGGGAGTGAGAGCCGGGTGAGGGAGGTGGAGGGCAGCAGGGAGTGAGAGCCAGGTGAGGGAGGTGGAGGGCAGTGCAGAGAGTGAGAGCCTGGGTGAGGGAGGTGGAGGGCAGCAGGGAGTGAGAGCCCGGGTGAGGGAGGTGGAGGGCAGCAGGGAGTGAGAGCCCGGGTGAGGGAGGTGAGAGGGCAGCAGGGAGTGAGAGGCGGGTGAGGGAGGTGGAGGGCAGAGCAGGGAGTGAGAGGCGGGTGAGGGAGGTGGAGGGCAGAGCAGGGAGTGAGAGCATGGGTGAGGGAGGTGGAGGGCAGCAGGGAGTGAGAGCCCGGGTGAGGGAGGTGGAGGGCAGCAGGGAGTGAGAGCCTGGGTGAGGGAGGTGGAGGGCAGCAGGGAGTGAGAGCCCGGGTGAGGGAGGTGAGAGGGCAGCAGGGAGTGAGAGCCCGGGTGAGGGAGGTGAGAGGGCAGCAGGGAGTGAGAGCCGGGTGAGGGAGGTGGAGGGCAGAGCAGGGAGTGAGAGGCGGGTGAGGGAGGTGGAGGGCAGAGCAGGGAGTGAGAGCCCGGGTGAGGGAGGTGGAGGGCAGCAGGGAGTGAGAGCCCGGGTGAGGGAGGTGAGAGGGCAGCAGGGAGTGAGAGCCCGGGTGAGGGAGGTGGGAGGGTAGCAGGGAGTGAGAGCCGGGTGTGGGAGGTTGGAGGGCAGAGCAGGGAGTGAGAGCCCGGGTGAGGGAGGTGGAGGGCAGCAGGGAGTGAGAGCCGGGTGAGGTGACAGAGGGCAGCAGGGAGTGAGAGCTGGGTGAGGTGAGACAGATAGAGATAGAGACAGATAAAGACATATAGAGACAGATAGAGACAGGGACAGGCGGAGCTAGACAGGGTCAGAGACAGGACAGCCAGAGACAGATAGAGGCAGAGACAGACAGCGATAGAGACAGACAGCGATAGAGACAGACAGCGATAGAGACAGACAGCGATAGAGACAGACAGCGATAGAGACAGACAAAGAGAGAGACAGAGAGAGACAGAGGGAGAGAGGGAGACAGACATAGGAAGGGATGGAGACAGACAGAGGGAGAGAGACAGACAGAGGGAGGGAGGGAGACAGAGGGAGGGAGGGAGACAGACAGAGGGAGGGAGACAGACGGAGGGAGGGAGACAGACGGAGGGAGGGAGACAGACAGAGGGAGGGAGACAGACAGAGGGAGGGAGACAGACAGAGGGAGGGAGACAGACAGAGGGAGGGAGACAGACAGAGGGAGGGAGACAGACAGAGGGAGGGAGACAGACAGAGGGAGGGAGACAGACAGAGGGAGGGAGACAGACAGAGGGAGGGAGACAGACAGAGGGAGGGAGACAGACAGAGGGAGGGAGACAGACAGAGGGAGGGAGACAGACAGAGGGAGGGAGACAGACAGAGGGAGGGAGACAGACAGAGGGAGGGAGACAGACAGAGGGAGGGAGACAGACGGAGGGAGGGAGACAGAGGGAGGGAGGGAGACAGACGGAGGGAGGGAGACAGAGGGAGGGAGGGAGACAGACAGAGGGAGGGAGACAGACAGAGGGAGGGAGACAGACAGAGGGAGGGAGACAGACAGAGGGAGGGAGACAGACAGAGGGAGGGAGACAGACAGAGGGAGGGAGACAGACAGAGGGAGGGAGACAGACAGAGGGAGGGAGACAGACAGAGGGAGGGAGACAGACAGAGGGAGGGAGACAGACAGAGGGAGGGAGACAGACAGAGGGAGGGAGACAGACAGAGGGAGGGAGACAGACAGAGGGAGGGAGACAGACAGAGGGAGGGAGACAGACAGAGGGAGGGAGACAGACAGAGGGAGGGAGACAGACAGAGGGAGGGAGACAGACAGAGGGAGGGAGACAGACAGAGGGAGGGAGACAGACAGAGGGAGGGAGACAGACAGAGGGAGGGAGACATACAGAGGGAGGGAGACAGACAGAGGGAGGGAGACAGACAGAGGGAGGGAGACAGACAGAGGGAGGGAGACAGACAGAGGGAGGGAGACAGACAGAGGGAGGGAGACAGACAGAGGGAGGGAGACAGACAGAGGGAGGGAGACAGACAGAGGGAGGGAGACAGACAGAGGGAGGGAGACAGACAGAGGGAGGGAGACAGAGGGAGGGAGACAGAGGGAGGGAGACAGACAGAGGGAGACAGACAGACAGAGGGAGGGATGGAGACAGACAGAGGGAGACAGACAGGGAGACAGAGAGAGGGAAGGAGGGAGACAGAGGGAGGAAGACAGAGGGAGGGAGACAGGGATGCAGAGGGATTGTGGGAGACAGACAGAGGGAGATAGACAGAGGGAGGGAGACCGAGGGAGGGAGGGAGGGAGACCGAGGGCGACAGAGACAGACAGACAGACAGAGGAAGGGAGACAGAAAGACAGAGGGAGACAGACAGACAGAGGGAGGGAGGGAGACAGACAGAGGGAGGTAGACAGAAAGACAGAGTGAGACAGACAGAGGAAGGGAGACAGACAGAGGGAGGGAGGGAGACAGAGGGAGGGAGGAAGGGAGACAGAGGGAGGAAGGGAGACAGAGGGAGGGCGGGAGCGAAACAGAGGGAGAGAGGGAGGGAGACAGAGGGAGGGAGACAAACAGAGGGAAGGAGGGAGACAGACAGAGGGCAGACGGCGGGAGGGAGACAGAGGGAGTTGGACAGTGGGACACAGATAGAGGGAGACCGATGGAGGGAGACGGAGAGAGGGAAGGAAAGAGAGGGAGGGAGACAGAGAGACAAAGAGAGGTAAGACAGAGAGAGACAGAGGCAGAGAGACAGAGGGAAACAGAGAGAGAGGGAAGGAGGGAGCGAGAGAGAGAGGGAAGGAGGGAGCGAGAGAGAGATAGAAGGAGGGAGACAGAGGGAGGGAGAGTTAGGGAGAGAGAGAGAGAGAGATGTGTGTGTATGCTGGTCTGTTGGCTCAGTGGATGAACGCGTCAGCTGCAGGGGCCTGTGTTCAACTTCATGGTCACAGTTTTTTTCTTTCTAGCCCCTTTCCCCTCCCCCACTGACCCCGCCTCCACCGGTGCGGCCCTCGGCCACAAACCCCACTGTAAATTTGCCCCCGAGAGAAAGTTTGTGAGTACCCATGTACTAAAGCAAATGAAAAGGTGTCAGAAATGCACACTTCTGAAACTTTATCCGAAACGCTGTTATCAAGGTAACTGTTTCTATTACCCAGAACAGCAAAAGATTGCAGGAGTATGTTTTTAAGCATAAAAACATAATTAAATTACTGATCAGCAGGGCTGTTTCCATTCCATCGACTACTGTGAAAAACAGCATGAAAGAAAAAAGAAACCTTGAACATTAAAATGTAATATATATACACAAACCAAAGCAAATTGACACAATGCGACATGCTTATTTTTAAGTTCCTGAATTGAAATAAATTAATTATTCATGCACAAAAAACGCACTGTATGGTTTACAAACCGTCTAGGAGAAGGAGATCTTGATGGTTTTCTCTTCGGAGAACGTAATTTCTTGGGAGACCTTGATCCACTTCTGCTTCTTCTGCGTCGTCTGTCTCTGCAAGTTATTCAAAGGAAGAAGTCATACTAGGGCAGGTTTTTTTAATTGACATATCGTCTTTGGGTTGTATGGAAGAGAAATACTTCCAAAAGGAACCCTTATACCGAATTTGATGGGACAAACCAAACTGTTAATCAGTAATGTAAATGGCAGCCTGACCTAGGAAGGGTCCCAAGTGACAGTTCACAAGGTTACACTGAGATAATTAGATAATCTCCCTCCTACTAGTAAAATACTTCAATTAAGAAAGTGGATGCTTCTCCATGCAACTTTTCAATACTACCATACTTCAATTTGTTTCCCGCATTCCCTTAATTTACAGTGACCAGTAACATTCCATTTTGCCTTACTTCAGAGTTTGACACTCAAGCCTGCCTGAAGAGCAGCCAGAAGTGTCATAGGGAGTGTCGAATGGTTTGTGTGGTGGGAATTGGGGATTTGTGACCGCAGTGAGAAGGCTGGTGACTAGTGCAGTCAGCGACTCGCTGCACAGAAATCAAGCGGGAAAAGTAGCCAAAGGCAAACATGTGCTTGAATAGCAGTAATCGGGCAATAGCTTCCTCCTGTCAAGCAGTATCTATGACTCAGATGTTTGAAGCAACCAGGAATTTTAAAGCACTTTATTGAGCAGCTGAGCGGGGTTGTCCGATTTTGTATACAACCAAGAGAAAAATGGATTTCTGTGTGAGTCCTTACAAACGGTGCCCTATAAGAAACCCTACAGTGGAAAAATCTAAGCTGTGAAATGTTTCTCATTCTGTTCCATATGTAGTGCTGCCCACCAGAGTCTATAAACTATAGTAAAATTACCTCTTTTAAATTCAGACTCTTATTTGAAAGTCTTTCTGACATAAGCTAGGAAACACTGCTGTATTTGATCTGCATGCCATTATATAAACTATTATACAAACTACCACAGAAAAAGCCTCAATCAGCTTCCTAAACGGATGTGATATTGAGTGGGCTGAAGGGGTAGCATCTCCTGCATAGGAATGCTATGATTAATTAAACTTCAATGCTGCAATATAGAGGCATGTAGTACAAAGTAAAAAGAGGAAAAAAGATATCTGACCAAGGCAAAGAAAAATGATCCTCCTCTTCTTATTGAATCAAAGGAGCACACTACTATGGTACTAGTTCTTACGAGGCATTTTAATATGCAGAACAGTGGAAACAAATTCTGCTTTTTTTAAGACCTTCTCACACATCCTTAGACTGTATATAAAGGAAGAGGCCGAACTAGTGGTTGACTCTTCTGTTTAACCAAAGTTGAATCTACAACGAATTATACATTTAAATGTAGAGTCCAAAATGATTCCACCCTATTTGTATAGAAGGACCTAGATGAAATCTCATTTACTGTGATAAGGCTCTGAATCACTTTACTCCATGCTTATTCAGATAATGCATAAACAAGTCCATCCTAAGTGATGGAAGGAAGGATTCAGAAATAGGTGAATCTCCCTCAATTTAAGTAGATCCTTAAAGAGGTTGATGAACCATTTGTACATCGCAGTTGAGAGGGAGACATCGGTCACTACGGTTTCAGATGGAATCTCCGGACGGAAACTCATTCCGCTAAGCAGATACTCTGGATGACACTGCCATTCGAGGGACTGAATAGCTTGAGGGAAGATAGGATAAGCGTGTCCTCTCACTTGTCTGAAAATTAGCTTCAGTGTTGCAGTGGCCTCATGTGGAGGCATGCAGTTGGAATGAGGAAGATGGAGGAGCACATTGAGCATAGCAAAGATATGTGCCTCGCTGTCGGATGGGCTGATCTTACCAGACGGTGGCATTTCAGATATGCTTTTGTTTTTAATATGCCCAGAACTCTTCCCATGTAATGCAGAGATTGCACCGTGGTTGAATTTAATATGTGATTATTAAAATGCAGTACTTATTGATTACGGGTGGAAACAACAATCTAGAAACGCTGACTAGCTTGCTAAAAAGTTGATGCCCAAGTGGGAGGATCTTATGCAAATGTTTTCTTCCCACCACAAAAATCAAGAAACTCTGATGTTTCGGGCTATGTGCACATGAAAGTACGTATCTTGAAGATCTATGGAAAATAGCCAATCTCTCTGAAGGAGCGGAGGATAGATCTGATCCAATACCAGCATACTGAACTTCTCTTTCCATAGCCATTTGCTCACTAAGTTTAGATCCAATTAGTCTTAATTAGTCTTTGGGGCTCTTCTTTTTCACTAGAATACTACCAGCGGCACAGGGGCATCCAGGTGCAGTGTGCAATTTCGACATCAGGTGGCCAGGTGCAGGGTGCAATTTCAAAGTCGGGCACCCAATGCTTTTCAGTGGGGATTCTCTTTTTGGCAGAGGCTGCAGGCATGGCACCAGAGGCTGCAGGAGGGAGACTACCGACAGCAGAGGTAAGTAGAGATGTAGGGGGTCGTCAGGCATCGTTGTTTCATATCACCAAGGCCCAGGAGCTTCCAGTGCAGGGGTGACTATCAGAACTAGTCTCGGGGAGCCTCTGGATTCACATTGCAGGCACCGTTGTGGCGGTCAGGAGCAGTCAGAGCCAACGGTGGACACGAGGCCAGGATCGCTGGGGAGACTTCACTGCACAGGTGAGTCACTCAGACTAAGCCTGTGGGTGTCTGGTGCACAGTGGGCAGGATACACGGATCAACCAGGATCCGGAGTCCTTGGAGTAGTCTTCTTCTGGGCAGGTCCGATGTCCACAGGAGATTGGAGTCTTTTTCTAAGGCAGCAGACCTCCCAGGGTGTCAGAGGCCGCTGGATGCAAGACATGTCGCAGAAGCTAGAGACATTCCAGTAGAGCGGAGGCCAAGGCAGTCTTCTTCAGTCTTCTTAGGTCATTGCAGATCTAGTTTGCAGGTCTGTGGGGAGCCACCTAAATACTAAATTTAGGAGGTGTTTTAGGGGAGTAGCAGGTCGGGCCAATGGGCACCTTACATGGGGGGACTACACTCTATTATGCCACCCTACTGTGGGAGGGGGGCATAGACCTTACCCTGATTGGAGGGGTCTCCTAATCTTAAAGATGGAGGGTACTGTAAGTTGTGCTTCACCTTGACAGAGGTGGGCACACTTCTTTTGAATTTCTCGACGGTTTTCCTGCCCAAAGTGAGGGGTGTAAACCAGGTGCTGCAATCTGTTGCTAGCAGCAGAGGCTGGGTGCACATTAAAAAAGGCGCATGCCTTTAAAGATATCCTTTTCGAGCACTGGCCCATCCTGGGGGCGGAGACATGACACCTCTATCCATGAAGTGCATTGTTTCTTTTCCTATAGACCAGAAATCTCTACCCAGGGGTCCAGAAACATGTCTGGTCGTGACTGCCTACAGTCGGTCAGACCACGCCGGGGTTGGTAGGTTTTCAGGGGCTACCTCTAAGATGCACTCCGAGTACATGGTACAATAAATCCCACACTGGCATCAGTGTGGATTTATTATAAGGAGCTGTTTGGTACCAAACATTCCTGTGTTCAGTGAAGCCATCATATTGCTGTGTAAGTCGAATTGTCGAGTTCCCAGCCTTTGTACTCTCTAGGACTTCCCTGGCACTTACATTACTAAGGAATTGAGCCTAATCCTGAAGGGGCATATCTGCTCCGGCAGATCTGCCCACACCTGCAATATAGTGCACCCTGCCTTAGGGCTGGTGAGGCCTGCTAGAGGGTGATTTACCTATATCTTAGGCCTTGCTAGTTGGCAAGGCACACAGCAGTAAGCCAAATCGACTGTCATTTTGTCTGCACCAAGCCACGCATGCTGCAGTGCCGACCGCATGGCTTAGGTGAGGGGTCCCTAGGGCACCCTCTTCAGTCCCAATGCCTTTGAGCCACAGGTACCATTTACTAGGGACTTACAGGGGGCCTGAAGGGCCAATTACAGAATAGCTTTTTAGAGAAATATCTCTGGCACAGGGGACCTGGATCGCAGGTACCTTGTGCACTACAATAAAAACCACATTGTCCAGGTAAAAAGTGGGTGCTAACCATGTTAAAAGAGGCACTTTACCACACAAGCTTTAGTTGCTGCAAGGGGTCCGGTACCCCGAGTATTATTGTACTTGGTGGGGAGACAGATCTGACCCCCTGGAGCACGGTGACCTACTCCTGGCGGCGGCTGCTGCATCGCTGGACCCGGTGGTTAGCAGACCGGTGAACCGGTCATTGCAATCCATGCCTGCAGGGAAGTGGCTCCTCCATTTCAAGGGAGATGCGGACGGCTTGTTGAAGTGCTGGAGGCCACACAGCTGCAGGACGAGTCGGATTGTCACGATTGTTGGGACAGGAGCAGGCAGGCAGGGTTGCACGCCAAAGACCACTAGAAGTCCAAAATTCTTGCTTCTTTGGCTCTTCTTGGTCCTTCTTCTGTCAGGGTAATCTACGTTCCTAGTGTCAGGGGGGCACGTAAATACTAAATGTAGGGGCATTGTGGGGAATGAAGGGTAGTAGCCAATGGGCTACTTACCCTTGGGGTCCCTACACCCCCTATATGATCACTCCTGAGGCAAGTGGAGAAGAACTGAACAGTTACCTTGTTTTAGGGATAGAGCACTGAGGACCTGGTAAGCAGGAACCCAGTGCACTTAATTTAAATTTGCATCAGATACCTGGCAAAATGTGGAGGTGACCATGTCAGAAAGGAGCACTTGCATACACTGAGCTTAACCCTCACGCCATAAGTGATACGTTTTTCTGTCCAAGACCATCCAAAATCAAGCTACACAAAATTAGATTTATTTTTGGTGTAAGTTTTGACACATGGCCAATCAGAGTGGGGGTAAATCTAAATGTCCTCTTACTTGCCATACAGAAAGGCTGCACTATACAGACTCTAGCTTGTATGCCACCCAGCTAAACCGACTAAACTTAGAAAACTGAAAACTAGACACCCAGGGGAGTCCAGGTTGGTATGTCTTGCTTGAATTTCAATATGTTTAAAATAGATGCTAGTCTGGAACAGACCAATGAAATCTCTCCAATATGACAGTTCAAGCAAAGTTACAACTAAAACAAAATAAAATCAGTTATTACCTGCTTGTGCTCCTAGATCGCCTGGAAGTGCTGTAGCTTTTAGGTGGGGTTTTCGAACGCTTCTTTTCTTTGTCTTCTTTCTTCCTATCTCTGGAAATGGTATTGAAACAGGCGAAATTAGAAAAAAAATATGATATACACTGAATGTCAATAACTTTATGGGTGAATGAACAAAAGTAAGACATTCTGATCCAGGTATAACTGCTACATGTAAGGCCTTGCTGAACAGCCACGAGGAAGGCAGTGTTCTATGAAAGAAATGTAACACCACTGTTGCCATAAATTCAAAAAGCTCAATGGCCAATGTTTTCAAAACTACACTTAGGTGCCATACTGTAGGATGATGGCTCTGTATGGAAATAAATTAGTTACCTGTAACTGTAGTTCTCCAGTACTGGAATCTTTTGTAGATTCACATGCTTGAATCATTCAGAGTCGTCGAGATGGGAGCCGCTAGTATCCTTAAAAGCAATGGCCTATTAGACATAGAACAGAGGGCCCAAGACCTCAGTACTTAGTAAAATGTTGCTGTCCTTATATTTTTTTTTTTTAAAGGACCAAACTTATAAAACAGCCAGACGACACCACCTGTTCCACCTTCCAGAGAGAAGCTCCAGTCCCTCATATTTTCCAAGCACTAGTGCGTACAAATAGAAATAACTGAAAAAACTATAGGTGAGCCTGTCTTGGAGGGGGGGGGGGGGGGTTACCCAGTGGTTGAGGCAGGGTTGTTTGATGCCTAGAGGTAGGGTTCATAGGATATATATATATATATCCTATGAACCCTACCACTAGGCATCAAACAACCCTGCCTCAACCACTGGGTAACCCCCCCCCCCCCTCCAAGACAGGCTCACCTATAGTTTTATATATATATATATATATATATATATATATATATATATATATATATATATATATATATATATATATATATATATATATATATATATATATATATATCCCCTATGAACCCACACACACGCACACACACACACACAACAATTTAGTGGGAGCTGAATGAAATATATTGATTCAGAAAAGGGGGTGGTGATGAACAGAGTGCCTGAATTAAGCAGACCACTCTTACCCAGTCCAAAGATCAGGGCTTGATCCATCACCGTTTTTTAGCTCACTGCACCATCCCAGCTCAGAACTTGACTATATGCAAATTAGTCTGTTCCTGTCCCAGTGCATGATGGGAACAGGGCAAACCAAACTACCAAGCCAATTCTTATACTGGGAAGGAAACAAGCTTCCGGGGACCGGTTTCTGCCATTTCAGGCGTCGTCGGCCCGGCTTGCTTGAATCCTGATGGTGCAATGAGCAAGGGACTCACATCTGAGTATACCCTTCCACGCTTATGGTGGACAAAATGATTCAGAAAAGGGGGTGGCGATGAACAGAGTGCCTGAATTAAGCAGACCACTCTTACCCAGTCCAAAGATCAGGGCTTGATCCATCACCGTTTTTTAGCTCACTGCACCATCCCAGCTCAGAACTAGACTATATGCAAATTAGTCTGTTCCTGTCCCAGTGCATGATGGGAACAGGGCAAACCAAACTACCAAGCCAATTCTTATACTGGGAAGGAAACAAGCTTCCGGGGACCGGTTTCTGCCATTTCAGGCGTCGTCGGCCCGGCTTGCTTGAATCCTGATGGTGCAATGAGCAAGGGACTCACATCTGAGTATACCCTTCCACGCTTATGGTGGACGCACAGCTCCATCAGGATTCAAGCAAGCCGGGCCGACGACGCCTGGAATGGCAGAAACCGGTCCCCGGAAGCTTGTCTCCTTTCTGGTGAAGAATTGGCTTGGTAGTTTGGTCTGCCCTGTTCCCATGATGCACTGGGCCAGGGACAGACTAATTTGCATATAGCCAGGTTCTGAGCTGGGATGGGGCAGTGAGCTAAATAACGGTGATGGATCAAGCCCTGATCTTTGGACTGGGTAAGAGTGGTCTGCTTAATTCAGACACTCTGTTCATCACCACCCCCTTTTCTGAAATATATTGATGTCATGTGGCTTAGGCGATGCACAGTGTTTGAGATAGGTGGTTGAAAAGGGGCGGGTGAGGTTGTGTGGTGCATACTGATTGATATGGGGTTGCATGATGCCAAGTGGTAGGGTCAGGAATATGCGTCGGTCACTAGTAGAGTAATGGATGAATTATACATATTGATTAAAATGAGGTTATAGGATGCCTTCTGGTTGAGATGGGGTAGAGTGATGTCTCTTATCTGTGGGTGCTTTATGTAGGTCTGTGGTCGTTTTGGGCAGCTGGACAGGTAGGGGGTTGTACAATTCCCAGTGGTTTTGATTTTGTTACATGATAACTAATGATTAGGATAAGGATTCATCTGCACTCATGATAAGTTGCACTTTCTGTTAAGTGCAGCAATAAAGATTTTGAAGGAAATTATACATACACCATATTAGTGACTTATGTCAATACAATAAGCTAATAAGGTTTACGTGCTTCCAGACATTCCTCCTTGTTTATGAAGTGGAAGACAAAATAGTTAGTGTTTTTGCTAAATTGCTCATCAATCCTTATCCGAAATCATGTGCAATTGCATTCTGTTCTAGCTAGTCCAATTATACTTATTCTCGCATTGAAAATGAGGCACCAGCGCTTTACCGTTAACCATGTTAAGCATGGGTACCGCGATTAACAAAAGTAAAGAAATAGATGTTTTTTCTATTTCTTTACTTTTGCTACAATAGCGGTACCCGTGCTTTACTTTTAAAATTAAAAGTAAAGCGCGGGTGCCACGATTATGCGAAAGTGAAACAAAACAAGCACGTGAGTGGTGCGAAAGCTGGTGGCTTAACCGCAAGTGCTAGGCCAGCAAAAGCGTGGGGAAGCACTTTTAAAATCCCACTGCTAAATGTCTCGCAGAGCAGCGCATGCGCTGGCTCAGGCGAGACCCAAAAATGCATGTTAGAAAAAGGATGGTGGGAAAAAAGATAAAGGCTAATCTTTATTGAAATGGTTGTCTGAAAACCGCTTGACCCACTGCTGCATCTTGCACAGTCTTCGAGTCCAAGCAGTAGTGCTTAGTGAATGTTTGCGGCGTTCTCCATGTTTCTGTTCTGCAGATATGTGGAAGGGAGACACCTGCAAACAGTGCCATAGACGTGGACATGGCTCTAGTGAAGTGAGCATGGACCTTTGATGCCAAAGCTTGGCCCGCTTGTTGATGACAGAAAACAACAGCACTTGATATCCACCTTGATATGCTTTGTTTAGTGAGAGGAAACCCCTTTCTATGTGCACTGTAGGCTACAAACAGTTGATTGGATTTACGAAAAGATTTGGTTCTGTCCAAAAATAATTTTAGGCACAGTTTGACATTTAAGGAATTGAAAGCAAGCTCATCTGAAGTCTAGGGTTTGGAAAGAAAGATTTTAAAACAATTGGCTTGTTTAGGTGAAAGTCCGAGGAAACCTTAGGGATAAACCTAGGGTTAGTACATAGAATGACTGTATAATGTTTAAATTGTAGGTAAGGCACCTGGATAGTGAAAGCCTGGAGTTCACTAACCCTTCTCGCTAAAGTAAGAGCCAGTAGGAGGAGCAACCTTCCCGGACAAGAACTTTGTATCCACTCTATGGACATGTTCGAATTGATGCTTCATTGATTGAACAAGAACTGTGTTTAGCTGCCATGTAGAAGGAAGTGTCCACATTGGTTGAAAAGTTCTGAATAACCCTTTGAGGAACTGTTTTATTGGTCTACTGGACCATAAAGATGGAACACTTATCTCCCGGAAACGGGAAATGGATCGAACTTTAATTGAAGCATGTTCCAAGCCAGAGCACGCCAAATGCAGAGGATACTGCAACATTTCTTCTGGTGATGAAAGAAGAGGATGGACGTTGGTCGATGTGCACCAAATGCAGAATCTCTTCCACGTGAGAGATTATGCCTTGTTAGTACTATCTGATTGTGTCCTAGCAAGTACATCTCTAAACTCCTGTGGGATCTTTAAATGCCGAAATCGTTGGGACTCAGGAGCCAGGTAGATAATTTCAGAGATCTGGGTGACGTACTTTTTCTAGCTCGACAACGGAGATGGAATCGGTTTGAGGTGGATCAGAGGTATAAGAATGTGCCCTCTTTTTGCATGGTTGCTCCCACTTTTTGCTAAACGGCTGCTGTACTTTGACTGAGTGTGCCCTGGGTTCCTGCCAAACAGGCACCCAGGGCCTACGTTCTTTCCCTAAAACTGCATTAAAAACAAAACCCAATTGGCACTCTATGGCCACAGGTCAGTCACTTGTAAATGGTTCCACAGGTGTGGCCATGGAAAGCCTCGTAACAGCTGCAGCACTTATTGTGCCACCCTTAGGGGCCCTGTACCTTTACACACACACACCGCCTTTGCAGGCTGCGTGTTTTGGTACAGAACAAAGAGAAGAGTCGACATGGCACACATCCCTTGGCAGTTCGGGCTGGACTGTTCCCATGAGGCACAGGGTCAAGACTGATTTGCATATGGCCATGTCTGAACTGGGGTGGCTTGGTGAGCAAAATAATGATGGTTTTAAACCCAGATCTGTGACTGGGGGTGAATGTTTTGCCATTGTGCAACATTCCGTCCATCATCTTGTGTGTTTTACACATCCCTGTGTGCCATGCCCACAACCCACTGCCCTGACATAGGTCAGCCAATCCTCTGGCTGGGTGCACTATACCAGTGGTGAGGTTACAGGTGCCTGACCCTGTACCCCTACAGTGGGTCTAAGCCAATTCTTAATCATTGTAAGTGCAGTAATCAGACCCCCAGGATATAGCGGCATGGATTAGCAAATTTAGCTGCACAAATATGGAAATTTAGCAGCACAAATATGGAAATTTTACGGCATTTTTGCAGCACATTATTTTACTCAATCATTCATTCTCAGCCTTAAATCAATGGAAACTGTATTAGCAGAATATTACGCTTTGTAATAGGAAACCTGGGATATGGAACAGAGGAAGCAGCCCATAGGTGAAGGCTGTTATCCCTTGGAAATGCAATCCTCCATTTGCTTTAGTACAGGTTCTGAGAAGCCCATTAAAGATGGGCTGGTAGCATCCCATGGGAATGAATATGCTACTTACCAGTATGCATCTGTTCTTGGCATGTAGGGCTGCTAACATTCATATCTTAGCATTAGATCGCCGCCTAGTGTTGGGTCCGGATGATCGCACATTGTTGTCCTGGAAGAGTCTTCGAAGTATCCTGAGATAGGTGGCTCCTCCCCTGGACTACAGTGCGCATGGGCATTGGCTCCATCCCCAGATTGTTTTTCGCCATTGTGGCAGAAGATGGAGTGAAAAGTGTAAAGGATGTCCATGCTAATGATTGAATACAATAGTAGATCTGCAGCTGCGACAGGCACCAGGGAGGAGGGTGGGTGATATGAATGTTAGCAGCCCTACATGCCAAGAACAGATGCATACTGGTAAGTAGCATATTCAGTTCGAGGCATGTGGGCTGCTAAATTCATATCTTAGCATAGAATACATAGCAGTCCCTCCATTAGCGGCGGTTGCCCGTGCCAGCTGCAGAAACCTGAAAAAGTGTCTTGAGAACAGCCTGTCCCACAGCAGCTTGCTGCTTGGAATGCACATCAACACAGTAGTGTTTTGTAAAGGTATGTGGTGTAACCCATGTGGCTGCTCTGCAAATGTCCTCTAAAGGAATGTTCCCTAGGAAAGCCATGGATGCCCCTAATTTGCGTGTGGAGTGCGCCCTTGGGGGTATCGTTAACGTGCGCTTGGCCTTGTGATAACAGATTTGGATGCACTTAACAATCCACCTGGCTATTCCTGCTTTGGAAATAGGGTTGCCTTTGTGTTGTGGTGAGAAGGCAACAAAAAGTTGTTTTGTCTTCCTAAAGTGTTGTGTTCTGTCTATGTAGTACATTAACGCCCTCCGTACGTCTAACGTATGGAGCATTCTTTCCGCTACCGTTTGTGGGTTTTGGAAGAATGCCGGCAAGTCAATAGTTTGGTTGAGATGAAACTGTGACACCACCTTTGGAAGGAATTTGGGGTTAGTACGTAGCACTACCCTATTTGGATGAATCTGAATGAATGGCTCTTGGATTGTGAGCGCTTGTAGCTCACTAACACGCCTCAGTGACGTAATAGCAATTAGGAAAGCCACTTTCCACGTTAGGAACTGGAGTTCACACGAGTGTAGTGGCTCAAATGGTGGTCCCATCAGTCTGGTGAGGACCACATTGAGGTTCCACACCGGAGCTGGCGGTGTTCTTGGGGGAATGACTCGTTTCAGGCCTTCAAGGAAAGCTTTAATAGCAGGCACCCTGAAAACAGAGAGATGCTGCCTATTTTGAAGATAAGCTGCGATGGCGGATAGATGTATCCGAATAGAAGTGAACGCTAGATTGCACTTGTAGAGATGTAGCAGATAGCAAATGATGTTAGGGATAGATGCATCTAGCGGGTTGATGTCATTGGCTGTACAGTAAATGACAAAACGCTTCCATTTTGCAGCATAGCATGCTCTGGTAGTTGGCTTCCGTGCCTCCTTGATGATGTTCATGCATTCTGGAGGTAGGTTAAGGTATCCAAACTCTAGGACTTCAGGAGCCAGATCGCCAGGTTGAGCTGTTGCGGATCTGGATGCTGAATTTCTCCATGGTTCTGCGTCAAGAGTCTGGGCGTGAGGCGCAGTCTTTGATGCGGCACCACTGAGAGTTCGAGGAACGTGGTGTACCATGCTTGGCGCGCCCACGTTGGAGCAACCAGGATGAGAGTCATCGCGTGCTGCCTTAGCTTTCTCGCCACCAGCGGTATCAGAGGGGCTGGCGGAAAAGCGTACGCAAATTTGCCTGACCAGTTCATCCATATCGCATTCCCCTGCGACTGTGGGTGAGGGAACCTGGCGGCAAAGTGTTGGCATTTTGCGTTTTCTTTTGTTGCAAACAGGTCTATCTCCGGATGACCCCACCGCTGGAAGTACGGGAGGAGTACTGACAGATGTAACTCCCACTCGTGCATTTGATGGCTGTATCTGCTGAGCAGATCCGCCATCTGATTGTCCTTGCCCGGGAGGTGTTCTGCCATGAGGAAGATGTTCCTCTGAATGGCCCACCGCCACATGCCCTGAGCCAGATGAGACAGCTGTGGCGAGTGGGTGCCCCCTTGTTTTTGAATGTAGTACATCGCGGTCATGTTGTCCGTCCGGACTAACACTACCTTGTTGCACAGATGTACAATGAAGGACTTGAGCGCCATGAAGATTGCCATCAGTTCCAGATAGTTGATGTGCATCTTCTGTTGTTGCGTCGTCCATAGTCCCTGCACGGTGTAAGTGAGCAGATGAGCTCCCCATCCCTGGAGAGATGCGTCAGTCGTCAGGATAATCTGTGGCACTGGCTCCTGGAACAGTCGGCCCTTGCAAAGGTTGTGTGGAGTCCACCAATGCAGAGAGTCGTATGCCCGACTGGTAACCAACACTAGGTCTGTTAATTGTCCTTGAGCCTGTGTCCACTGATTTGCTAAGCACTCCTGGAGCGGGCGCATATGTAACCGTGCGTGAGGGACTATGAAGATGCAGGAGGCCATCATGCCTATCAACTGCATGAACACTCTCGCTGGGAGTGAGTGTTGTGGTCTGAACTTTCGGATTAGAGACTGCATGCTGTCTATCCTGACCTGGTTTGGGTGAGCCATGGCCGTCAGGGTATTGATCGTCGCACCCAGAAACTGCCGGACATGTGCCGGCTGTAGATGCGACTTCGGGTAGTTCAACGAGAAGCCCAGATCGTGAAGGAGGTGAATGGTAGTCGACATGTCCGCGGCGCACTGTTGTGCCGACTTGGCTTGAACGAGCCAGTCGTCTAGGTAGGGGTAGACATGGATGTTCTGCCTCCTGAGGTGCGCCGCCACTGTCGCCAGACACTTGGTAAACACTCTTGGGGCTGTGGTCACTCCGAAGGGTAGGACCTTGAACTGAAAATGTTTGCCTTGGATAGTGAATCTGAGGTATTTCCTGTGGGACGGGTGTAGTGGAATGTGGAAATAAGCATCCTTGAGGTCTAAGGTTGCTAAGAAGTCCCCTTGGTTTAACAAGGGAAGAATCTGTTGTAGTGTAAGCATATGGAAGTGTTCTGACAGTATATACAGGTTGAGGGGACGCAGATCCAGAATGGGTCTGAGAGATCCGTCCTTCTTTGGAATAAGGAAGTACAGGGAATAGACCCCTGTGCCTTCCTCCTCCACTGGCACGAGCTCGATTGCGCCTTTTTGCAGCATCACCACTACTTCTTGCTGCAATAAGTGCAAGTGCTCTGCGGACATAGGCCTTTGCCTTGGTGGAATGTTGGGTGGAGTGGATTTTAACTCTAGACAATAACCGTACTGGACAAGTTGTCGCACCCACCTGTCTGTGGTGATGTTTCTCCAGACGGGCAGGAACTGCTGTAGCCTCCCCCCGACAGGTGTTAAGTGGTCGGGGGGCAGTGACAGAGAGTCACTGTTTGCTTGGGTTAGAGGAGCGGGAGTTGTTGTTTCCTCTGCCACGTCCTCTGGTGCGGTTTCCTCGGTAACCCCCCTTGTTCTGTTTGGGGTACGAGGATTGTGCTCCACCTCTGGAGAATTGTGATTGTTGACCCATCTGTCCTCTGGTGACTCCACGCGCACCTGAGCGACGAAAATTGTTGCCACGAAACTGTTGTGATTGTAAGGCCCCCATCGACTTAGCAGTTTCGGTGTCTTTTTTTATTTTTTCTAGGGTGGTGTCAACATCTGGACCAAACAGTCTATCAGGATTGACGGGCTGATTGAGTATGGTCGTTTGAATGTCTGGTTTAAACCCTGATATGCGTAGCCACGCCTGTCGTCTCAGCATGACGCTAGTGTTAACAGCCCTAGCTGCTGTGTCTGCGGCATCAAGTGCACACTTTATTGCTGCGTTGGAGATGAGTTTTCCCTCCTCAATAAGCAGTGTGGCACCCTCTTGAAACTGCGTAGGCAGGTGTTGTAAAAGTTGCTCTAGGGTGTCGTAATGCGCCCTATCATAACGTGCCAATAGTGCCTGTGTGTTCGCAATACGCCAGAAATTGGCAGCCTGCGCAGCTACTCTTTTGCCCCCTGCCTCAAGCACTTTAGACTCCTTGTCTGGGGGAGGAGCTTCACCCGTGTTCTGGGAGTTTGCCCGTTTGCGTGCATTTGCGACCACAAGAGAGTCTAGTGGCAACTGTCCCCGAATGTATGCAGGGTCTGCAGGTGCTGTTCTGTATTTCTTCTCAATGCGTGGATTGACCACCCTCGCCCTGGTAGGCTCTTTGAAGATTTCCGCAGCATGCTTAAGGACACCTTTGAGCATAGGAAGTGTCTTGACTGTCCTTTCAGAGACTGAAAAAGTGTCAAACAGAAAATCTTCCTCTACCGGGTCAGCATGCATGTCCACATCATGATTAGCAGCTGCCCGTTCAATGAGTGCATGAAATCCTGCAGAGTCTTCTGTTGGGGATGCACGTGCACTGAAAGGCTGTGGGTCTTGTCCCACATTTTGGATTCCCTGGTCACCTATGTCGTCATAGGAATCTTGTTGTGCATCGGGCTCATTGATGGGGAAAGTGTACTGGTCATCTTGTCCATATTCCTCTCCCTCAGAGTGGTCAGGGGAAGGTGTTGGGCTCCCTCTAGGAGGAGGCTGGATAGGTTCGATCAGGGCTGGAGTGTCCTGTGCAAGCCTTTTCTTTTTAAGTGGGATAACATAGGAGTCCACTGGCTGGGAAGTGATCTTCCTCTTGTAAAGGGTCAACTTGCCCGTGTCCGCGTCGATAAAGCGTTCCGAGTCGTCTCCTGAGTCGAGTTGTCTACCCAATACTCCAGCAGGCGTGGCCGAGTCCGATGTCTTTGGCGCCGTCTTGGGCGCAAAGGCCTTTGGGGCCTCCTTTGGTGGCAGAATGAAGAGAAGTTTGCCAGTAGGCTTTACTGGCATGTCCATCGTCTTCTGGTGCGACGGCGCCGGAGCCGACGTCGCAGAAGCCTTATCCCGTATTCTTTGAAGTGAAGTGGCGATGAGGGATGCGTCACTCACAGCGGCACTTGGCGCCGACGAGGAGGACTTCACTTTGCCTTCGGTTCCGACGTCTTGTGGGCCCTTCGGAACCATAGACGTCGATGCTGCAGCTGTAGACACAGAGTCCTTGGACCGATGTGTTGAGCCTCCGCCCTTCGATCCGTGTGATTTTGCAGACTCCGTCTCAACTACGCGTCCGCCTAACGACGTCCCCGTCGGTACCGGAGTCTTGTCGCTGACTTTGGCAGACTTTGACGGCGTCGTCTTGGTCGACCCGTGCCGGACGACTTTCTTAGAGGAGGCCTCCTCTGCGGACGACTTCGGCACTGTCGGTTCGACAGTTTTCTTCGACTTCTGTGGACCGGAGGCCGACGGAGTCGATGAGGTAGCAGGCTTTGGTGGTTTTGGTTGAACGACCGCCATCTTAGGTGCACTCGAAGCAGTTAGTTTCGGTTTCGTTTTCGGGTCGGCCATTTTAGGAGCAGTCGATACCGAAGGTTTCAGTTTCAGTTTCTATACGGGCTGCGTAGCAAGTATGTCCGTGGCCGGGCCTGAAGGCGGGGCCGTGGCTTGTGGTACAGGGTCTTGGGTAAGGCCGAGTGGCGATCCCGTGACCCGAGCCTGATCCGCATAAGTTTCGGGGCATAGCTCATCCCCTGAGCTATCTTCCGCGGCCCCATAAACTTCTTCGACGTCCCCTACCTCGTCGACGTATGCAAGGCCTTGATCCACGACCCCGTTGTCGTCTTCCGGATCTGCCTCGACCTCCGTCGAGGGCGGTGAGATTTCGAGATGATGGCTTAGGCCCTCTTCTTCCTGGTCGCCGAAGATGTGATCTGGAGCCGGGGCCGCTTGTCTGGCCTCAAGGCGCACCGCGCGCCGAAGCTTGAGCGTCTTCTTCGACCGGAATGTGGAGCAGGCCATGCAGCTGTCCTCGTCATGGTCTGGCGAGAGGCATTTGTTACAGACCGGGTGCACGTCGATATGTGGGTATTTGGACCCACAGACGGGACAGTATTTAAACGGGCTCCGCTCCATGTTGAAAAGTTGTGGTCGTGTTGCGATGAGAAGGCCTCGATGTCCGAAGAGTGATACGACTCCGCAGATTCCGACTCAAAGAGACGGAAGAACTCGAGACCGTACGCAAACAATACCGACGTAATGAAACGAAGGCCTTTTGGCCTTAAAGAAGCTAGTTTCCTCGGTTCCGACAGAGAGACGTCGAGACCGCATCCGAACCCAATGGCGGAAAAAAACAATCTGGGGATGGAGCCGATGCCCATGCGCACTGTAGTCCAGGGGAGGAGCCACCTATCTCAGGATACTTCGAAGACTCTTCCAGGACAACAATGTGCGATCATCCGGACCCAACACTAGGCGGCGATCTAATGCAAAAGATATGAATTTAGCAGCCCACATGCCTCGAACACATAGTACACACAGTACACAATAGTCAAGGCAAAACACACAGTGTAAAGCAAATGCAGGAAAGCAGTTGAAACATTTCCTTGACAACAAAATAATTACATTACAGTAACTCTGGCATAGAAGAGTGGACAACGGGGAGGCGGGTGGGTCAGTGAGGAATCCACAGGCAGATATAGTATCTACCAGAAAAAGCGTTACCGAAGGTAAGTAACTTGTTCTTCTGATAGATACATCTGCCGTGTGGATTCCTCACCTTGTGAACAGAGTCCCACAGCAGTCCCCACTCCCGGAGGAGGGTGTCCACTCTTCTAAACCAGGAAATCCTGAAGGACAGAGCGTGCAAAGTGACCGTCCCTCCTCACTTCGGAATCCAAGCAGTAGTGCTTCGCGAAAGTGTGGAGGGAAGACCAAGTTGCCGCTCTACAAATATCCTCTACAGGCACACCTCTAGCCACTGCAGAGGTCGAAGACTTAGCCCTTGTAGAATGAGCCCTTATACCCTCTGGTGGTTCCTTACCGGCCAAAGAGTAGCAGATCTTTATGCAGAGGACGATCCATCTTGACAAGGTTCTTTTATGGACAGCTCTTCCTTTCTTTCAGCCAGCAAACCCAATGAAGAGCTGGTCTTCCAAACGAAAGTCCTTGGATCTGTCCAAGTAAAAGGACACCGCTCTCTTAGGGTCCAGACGGTGCAGTCTCTCTTCCTCCTTAGAAGGGTGAGGGGGAGGATAGAAGGTAGGTAAGGTAATGGACTGCCCCAGATGGAAGGGAGTTACCACCTTAGGCAGAAAAGCAGCCTTGGTCCTGAGAACCATTCGATCAGCATGAATGGTCAAGAAAGGGGGCTTATGACTAAGAGCTTGCAGCTCACTTACCCTCCTTGCCGAGGTTATTGCAACGAGGAAGACTGTTTTAAAGGTTAAAAGCCTCATGGGACATTTGTGAAGAGGCTCAAAAGGAGCACCCATCAAAAAAGTCAAGACAAGATTTAAATCCCACTGAGGCACAATAAAAGGAGTAGGAGGGAACTTATTTGTGAGGCCCTTCAAAAATCTTAACACCACAGGAGACTTAAAAAGAGATGGGTGGTCAGGCAAGCAGAGAAAAGCTGACAGCGCAGAAAGATAACCCTTCACTGTGGCAACAGCAAGCCCCTGTTGCGCCAGAGAAAGGGCAAACTGGAGAACATCAAACAAATGGGCTCTCACAGGGTCAATAGACTTTTCCCCACACCACGTGACAAATTTCGACCATCTATAAGAATAAATGGACTTAGTGGAGTCACGCCTGGCTGACAAGATGACATCCACAACGCCAGGCGGAAGGGAAAAGGAATTCAGGTTGCCCCGTTCAATCTCCAGGCATGAAGGTGTAATGTCTGGAGGTGGGGGTGTAGAACCTGCCCCTCCATCTGAGAGAGGAGGTCTGCCCTGAGAGGGAGACGGAGCGGCGGGAGAGAGGAGAGGTGGAGGAGATCTGTATACCACACCCTTCTTGGCCAGTCCGGGGCGACCAATATGACTTGGGCCCGGTCTTGACGAATCTTCCTCAGAACCCGAGGAATCAAAGGTATGGGAGGAAACGCGTAAAGGAGTTGATTTCCCCAACTCAACTGAAACGCGTCCCCCAAAGCTCCTTGCATCGGAAACTGGAGACTGCAGAACGACAGGCAGTGAGCATTCTCGTGAGTGGCGAACAGATCCACCCGAGGAGTTCCCCACATCCGAAAGATGTCGTGAACCACCTCCGGGTGAAGCCGCCACTCGTGGTCGGCAGAGAACTGTCGACTGAGACTGTCTGCACGAACGTTCAACACTCCGGCCAGATGATTTGCCATCAGACATTTCCGATGGTCCTGAACCCAGAACCAGAGGCGCAGAGCCTCTCTGCATAGACACTGCGACCCCACTCCTCCCTGCTTGTTGATGTACCACATCGCGGTCGTGTTGTCCGTCAGCACTTGAACTGACTGACCGCGAAGGGAAGGGAGGAAGGCCTTGAGCGCCAAACGTATCGCCCGCAATTCTAGAAGGTTGATGTGAAGCAACCTTTCCTCTGGAGACCAAAGCCCTTTGACCTCCAGATCCCCCAGATGAGCACCCCACCCTAGAGTGGATGCATCCGTTATCACTGTGGCCACCGATGGAGGCAGCTGGAAAGGCTTTCCTTGAGACAGATTGCCTTCCACGCCCCACCAAGACAGATCCGCCACAGCTTCTCTGGAGATCCTCACTGACTCCCTGAGATCTCCATTGTGTTGATACCACTGCCTGCGGAGGCACCACTGGAGTGCCCTCATGTGCCAGCGTGCATGGTTGACCAACAGAATGCAAGAAGCCATCAGACCGAGCAGGCGAAGGACCTTCAGGACTGGAACGACCGCTCCATTGTAAAATAAAGGAATCATCTCCTGAATGTCGCGAATCCTTTGAGGGGGAGGGAATGCACGACATACAGTAGTGTCCAGTACCGCACCTATGAACAGGTTGCGCTGGGAGGGCACCAGGTGAGACTTGGGTACATTTATTGAAAAACCCAACCTGTACAACAACTGGGTTGTCTCCTGCAGATGCTGGAGCACTCTCTCTGACGACTCTGCTTTGATCAGCCAGTCGTCCAGATACGGGAATACAGGTATCCCCGATCTTCTGAGATGTGCTGCCACCACCGCCATCACCTTGGTGAAGACTCGAGGCGCAGTAGTAAGTCCAAACGGAAGGACCGCAAACTGGTAGTGCTGCGATCCCACCGTAAAACGGAGATACCTCCTGTGCGACTTCAGGATTGGAATATGAAAATACGCATCCTGCAAGTCGAGTGACACCATCCAGTCTTCTTCCAGCAGAGCCTGAAGAACCTGAGCAAGGGTGAGCATCTTGAATTTCTCCTGCTTCAGATAAAAATTCAAGATCCTGAGATCCAGGATTGGACGAAGTCTGCCATCCTTCTTGGGAATCAGGAAATACCGGGAGTAGCATCCCTGACCCCTTTCCTGCTCTGGGACCACCTCTATCGCACCTTTTCTCAATAGAGTTTGGACTTCCTCCTGGAGGAGTAACAGATGTTCCTCTGAGCAATACCCCTGGCAAGGAGGGTAATTGGGAGGGAATTCCCGAAAGGGAAGGGCTTACCCAGTTTCTACGAGATTGAGAACCCAAAGATCTGATGTAACCGATTCCCAATCCCGTAGAAAGTGGGTAAGCCGACCCCCCACTGGGCCTACATGATCCTGAATGGAGGATCTAGGGCTGCTTCTTTGCGGCTGGGGGGTTGGAGGAAGCGGAGGAGGAGGAGGAGGCTTGACGCCCTCGAGGACGTGCCCTCTGTTTTCCCCTGTATGACCTATACAAGGTATTCTGCTGCTGCTGTTGTTGTTGCTGCTGCTGACCTTGTCTATAAGAACGAAAGGACGAGCGGCCAAATCCTCTAAATTTCCTGACCGTAGAGCCTCTGACCTGAAGGCCAAGAGATCTAGCAGTCGCTCTGCAGTCCTTGAATCTCTCCAAGGCCGTATCTGCCTTTCTTCCAAAGAGCCCCTCACCATCGAAAGGCAAATCCAACAAAGCAGACTGCACATCAGCCGAAAAATCAGACGACTTCAACCAGGCTGAGCGCCTCGTGGCAACCGCCGTGCCCATAATCCTTGCCACAGAATCCGTAGTATCAAGCCCACTTTGGATGACCTGACGGGATGCCGCTTGAGAATCAGACAAAGCTTCCTCAAAGTCTTTTCTGCTATCCTCAGGGACCTTAGGGATTAATGAGCGCATAGAGTCCATAAGAGCATGAATATATCTGCCCATAAGGCAAGTGGCATTAGAAGACTTCAACGCCATACTAGCCGAAGAGAAAGTCTTTTTTGCAATTTGGTCCTGTCTCTTGGCCTCTTTGTCGCCAGGCACCTGTGGAAAAGCACCCACTGATTTTTTAGAACAAGCGGCCTGAATAACCAAACTCTCAGGAGAGGGATGTGAAGATAAAAAAGCAGGATCCTCAGGAGCCACTCTATACCTCCTAGCCACACTTTTTGAAACTGCAGGAGCAGAAAAGGGTTTTTTCCATACCTCCATAATGTGATCTTTCAAAGCATCATTAAAAGGTAGTATCGGCTCCACTGCCGAGCTTGGAGAATGGAGAACCTCAGTCAATAAATTTGACTTAAATTCGACAGTAGGCAATGTCAAACCCAAAAGTCCTGCTGCCTTCTTCATGACAACATGATATGGTTGCACATCCCTGGAGGGTGCATCAGGTCCTGAAGGCAAAGACCACTCAGGAGAAAATTCGAGACCACTCGCCTCTGCTAGGTCCTCAAAACAACTCCCATCCAGTTCGCCCTCCTCCACTTCAGAAGAAGACTCATCAACCCTCTGCTCATCAAGAAGACGTTGAGCTTCTCTCCGAGATCTCATTTTGACTCGAAGTGCGGTCGAATCCAACGTCGACGGCGTCGGAGCCGACTTTGGAATCGAATCCGAGGGCTTGGAAGGATGCTCCATAGATTTGCTAGGAGTCGGTGACGCCGGAACCGGAGTCGTCGACTTCGGCCGAGCCGGCGTCGATATCGGCGTCGACCTCGGTGGAGCTTGGAACTGCCACAACGGAGTCGGGGCTGGCATATACGGCATAAAAGGTGCCGGAGTATATGAGTGAGGAACACCCAAATTAAAAGTCATGGGACCCGAAGGTGCTCCAGGGGGGTACCATGATCTCAAGAAGACACCATACATCGCGTTTAAAAACGCAGAGGGGTCCTGACCTGGAGCCGGGAATGGAGGATGCTCAGGCCGATCTCGAGGCAGGTTAGAATCTGTCTCCTCAACAGGATTCGAAACCTCTTCCTCAACAGGAACTCCATCGGTGCCATCTGGAGTCGGAGATGGAGCCGGAGACGGAGCCGGAGTCGGATCCGGAACCGGAGTCGGAGAATGGACCATCGACTCCGAAGGCGAAGCCTCACCTTCTTGATCCGACACTTGCGGAGGAATAACTTTTGACTTCATCCTCTTGGGAGATCTCGATCTAGAACCAGACTTATCACCTGAATGATGACGGGATCCATGCCTCCTCTTCTTATGTTTCTTATTAGAACCGGAAACGTGATCAGACGAAGACTTCGAGGCCGACGCCTCTCGAGACCTCGACCTGGATCTCGACTTCGATCTCTTCGAGTGCTTCGAGGATCTTTTAACTTTACTCGCCTTTAATTTGGCCACAAGAAGTTTATATTCTCTTTCGCGAAGAGCCTTCGGATTCATCTTCCGACATGAAGAACATCCCTCCACGTCGTGATCCGAACTCAAGCACCAGATACAGTCCTGGTGGGGGTCCGTAACGGACATCTTCCCACATTCTCTACAAGGTTTAAACCCTGTCTTCTTTGTCGACATGACAACGGTAGCAAAGGGTCAGAGATTGGAGAATCAAAGAATATTAAGTAACAATAAGCTATAAGCTACAGAGTATCCCGAAACCGTTAGCGTCGACGACGCGGAATGAATATGCTACTTACCAGTATGCATCTGTTCTTGGCATGTAGGGCTGCTAACATTCATATCTTAGCATTAGATCGCCGCCTAGTGTTGGGTCCGGATGATCGCACATTGTTGTCCTGGAAGAGTCTTCGAAGTATCCTGAGATAGGTGGCTCCTCCCCTGGACTACAGTGCGCATGGGCATCGGCTCCATCCCCAGATTGTTTTTCGCCATTGTGGCAGAAGATGGAGTGAAAAGTGTAAAGGATGTCCATGCTAATAAGTGAATACAATAGTATATCTGCAGCTGCGACAGGCACCGGGGAGGAGGGTGGGCGATATGAATGTTAGCAGCCCTACATGCCAAGAACAGATGCATACTGGTAAGTAGCATATTCAGTTCGAGGCATGTGGGCTGCTAAATTCATATCTTAGCATAGAATACATAGCAGTCCCTCCATTAGCAGAGGTTGCCCGTGCCAGCTGCAGAAACCTGAAAGAGTGTCTTGAGAACAGCCTGTCCAACAGCAGCTTGCTGCTTGGAATGTACGTCAACACAGTAGTGTTTTGTAAAGGTATGTGGTGTAACCCACGTGGCTGCTCTGCAAATATCCTCTAAAGGAATGTTCCCTAGGAAAGCCATGGATGCCCCCAGCTTGCGTGTGGAGTGCGCCCTTGGGGGTATTGTTAAAGTGCGCTTGGCCTTTTGATAACATATTTGGATGCACTTAACAATCCACCTGGCTATTCCTGCTTTGGAAATAGGGTTGCCTTTGTGTTGTGGTGCGAAGGCAACAAAAAGTTGTTTTGTCTTTCTAAAGGGTTGTGTCCTGTCCATGTAGTACATCAACGCCCTCCGTACGTCTAACGTATGGAGCATTCTTTCCGCCACCGTTTGTGGGTTTTGGAAGAATGCCGGTAAGTCAATAGTTTGGTTGAGATGAAACTGTGACACCACCTTCGGAAGGAATTTGGGGTTAGTACGAAGGAATTTGGGGTTAGTACGTAGCACTACCCTATTTGGATGAATCTGAATGAATGGCTCTTGGATTGTGAGCGCTTGCAGCTCACTAACACGCCGTAGCGACGTGATAGCGATTAGGAAAGCTACTTTCCACGTTAGGAACTGGAGTTCACACGAGTGCAGTGGCTCAAAAGGTGGTCCCATTAGTCTGGTGAGGACCACATTGAGGTTCCACACCGGAGCTGGTGGTGTTCTTGGGGGAATGACTCGCTTCAGACCTTCAAGGAAAGCCTTAATGGCAGGCACTCTGAAGACAGAGAGATGCTGCCTGTTCTGAAGATAAGCCGCTATGGCGGATAGATGTATCCGAATGGAAGTGTACGCTAGATTGCACTTGTAAAGATGCAACAGATAGCAAATGATGTTAGGGATAGATGCATCTAGCGGGTTGATGTCATTGGCTGTACAGTAAATGACAAAACGCTTCCATTTCGCAGCATAGCATGCTCTGGTAGTTGGCTTCCTAGCCTCCTTGATGATGTCCATGCATTCCGGAGGTAGGTTAAGGTAGCCAAACTCTAGGACTTCAGGAGCCAGATTGCCAGGTTGAGCTGTTGCGGATCTGGATGCTGAATTTCTCCATGGTTCTGCGTCAAAAGACTGGGCGTGAGGCGTAGTCTTTGATGCGGCACCACTGAGAGTTCGAGGAACGTGGTGTACCATGCTTGGCGCGCCCACGTTGGAGCAACTAGGATGAGAGTCATCGCGTGCTGCCTTAGCTTTCTCGCGACCAGCGGTATCAGAGGGGCTGGTGGAAAAGCGTACGCAAATTTGCCTGACCAGTTCATCCATATCGCATTGCCCTGCGACTGTGGGTGAGGGAACCTGGCGGCAAAGTGTTGGCATTTTGCGTTTTCGTTTGTGGCAAACAGGTCTATCTCCGGATGACCCCACTGCTGGAAGTACGGGTGGAGTACAGATGGGTGTAACTCCCACTCGTGCATTTGATGGCTGTATCTGCTGAGCAGATCCGCCATCTGATTGTCCTTGCCCGGGAGGTGTTCCGCCATGAGGAAAATGTTCCTCTGAATGGCCCACTTCCACATGCCCTGAGCCAGATGAGACAGCTGTGGCGAGTGGGTGCCCCCCTGTTTTTGAATGTAGTACATCGCGGTCATGTTGTCCGTCCGGACTAACACTACCTTGTTGCACAGATGTACAATGAAGGACTTGAGCGCCATGAAGATTGCCAGCAGTTCCAGATAGTTGATGTGCATCTTCTGTTGCTGCGTCGTCCATAGTCCCTGCACTGTGTAAGTGAGCAGATGAGCTCCCCATCCCTGGAGAGATGCGTCCGTTGTCAGGATAATTTGTGGCACTGGCTCCTGGAACAGTCGGCCCTTGCAAAGGTTGTGTGGAGTCCACCAATGCAGAGAGTCGTATGCCCGACTGGTAACCAACACTAGGTCTGTCAATTGTCCCTGAGCCTGTGTCCACTGATTTGCTAAGCATTCCTGGAGCGGACGCATATGCAACCGTGCGTGAGGGACTATGAAGATGCAGGAGGCCATCATGCCAATCAACTGCATGAACACTCTCGCTGGAAGTGAGTGTTGTGGTCTGAACCTTTGGATTAGAGACTGCATGCTGTCTATCCTGACTTGGTTTGGCTGAGCCATGGCCGTCAGGGTATTGATCGTCGCACCTAGAAACTGCCGGACATGTGCCGGCTGAAGATGCGACTTTGGGTAGTTCAACGAGAAGCCCAGATCGTGAAGGAGGTGAATGGTAGTTGACATGTCCGCGGCGCACTGTTGTTCCGACTTGGCCTGAACGAGCCAGTCGTCTAGGTAGGGGTAGACATGAATGTTCTGCCTCCTGATGTGCGCTGCTACTGTCGCCAGACACTTGGTAAACACTCTTGGGGCTGTGGTCACTCCGAAGGGTAGGACCTTGAACTGATAATGCTTGCCTTGGATAGTGAATCTGAGGTATTTCCTGTGGGACGGGTGTAGTGGAATGTGGAAATAAGCATCCTTGAGATCTAAGGTTGCTAAGAAGTCCCCTTGGTTTAACAAGGGAAGAATTTGTTGCAGTGTAAGCATATGGAAGTGTTCTGATAGTATGTACAGGTTGAGGGGACGTAGATCTAGAATGGGTCTGAGAGATCCGTCCTTCTTTGGAATAAGGAAGTACAGGGAATACACCCCTGTGCCTTCCTCTCCCACCGGCACGAGCTCGATTGCGCCTTTTTGCAGCATCACCACTACTTCCTGCTGCAATAAAAGCAAGTGCTCTGCGGACATAGGCCTTTGCCTTGGCGGGATGTTGGGTGGAGTGGATTTCAACTCTAGGCAATAACCATACTGTACTAGTTGTCGCACCCACCTGTCTGTGGTGAAGTTTCTCCAGACGGGCAAGAATTGCTGCAGTCTCCCCCCGACAGGTGTTAAGTGGTCGGGGGGCAGCGACAGAGAGTCACTGTTTGCTTGGGGTAGAGGAGCGGGAGCTGTTTCCTCTGCCGCGACCTCTGTTGCTGTTATTCCTGTAACCTCCCTTGTTCTGTTTTGTGAACGAGGATTGTGCTCCACCTTTTGAGAACTGAGATTGTTGACCCATTTGTCCTCTGGTGACTCCACGTACACCTGAGCGACGAAAATTGCTGCCACGAAACTGTTGTGACTGTAGGGCCCCCATGGACTTAGCAGTTTCTGTGTCTTTTTTTATTTTTTCTAGGGTGGTGTCAACATCTGGACCAAACAGACTATCAGGATTGACTGGCTGATTAAGAATGGTTGTCTGAATATCTGGTTTAAACCCCGAGATGCGGAGCCACGCCTGTCGTCTCAGCATAACGCTAGTGTTGATAGCTCTAGCAGCTGTGTCTGCGGCGTCAAGTGCACACTTGATGGCTGCGTTTGAGATTAGCTTCCCTTCCTCAATAAGCAGTTTGGTGCCTTCTTGGAACTTTGGAGGCAGGTGTTGTATAACCTGTTCTAGGGTGTCGTAATGCGCCCTATCGTAACGTGCTAAGAGTGCTTGTGTATTGGCAATGCGCCAAAAGTTTGCGGCCTGTGCAGCTACTCTTTTGCCCCCTGCCTCTAGCACTTTGGACTCCTTATCCGGGGGAGGAGCTTCACCCGTTGTCTGGGAGTTGGCACGTTTCCTGGCATTGGCGACCACAAGAGAGTCCAGTGGCAACTGTCCCCGAATGTATGCGGGGTCTGCAGGTGCAGGTCTGTACTTCTTTTCAATGCGTGGATTGACCACTCGTGCTCTGGTAGGCTCCTTAAATATATCCCCAGCATGCTTGAGGACTCCTTTAAGCATAGGCAGCGTCTTTACTGTCCTTTCAGAGACTGAAAATGTGTCGAAAAGGAAGTCTTCCTCTATCGGGTCAGCATGCATGTCCACATCATGATTGGCTGCTGCCCTCTCAATTAGCGCATGAAAACCTGCTGAATCCTCAGTTGGGGATGCACGTGCATTAAAAAGCTGCGGGTCCTGCCCCACACTTTGGGTGCCCTGGTCACCAGTGTCATCATATGAATCCGGTTGTGCATCTGGTTCATTGATAGGGAAATTGTATTGCTCGTCCTCATCGTACCCCTCACCCGCAGAGTGTTCTGGTGAGGGAGTAGGGCTCCGTCTCGGAGGAGGCTGGATTGGTTCCATGAGGCCTGAAGCGTCAAGGGGCACCCTTTTCTTTTTCAGTGGGATGACATATGAGTCCACTGACTCTGAAGTGATTTTTCTCTTATAGAGGGTCAATTTGCCTGTGTCAGCGTCGATGAAATGCTCTGAATCATCCTCTGATTCGAGCACCCGACGTGGAAGTGGGCCAGCCGTTGAAGAAACCGTCTTCTTCGGTGCCGATTTGGTGGAAAAGGCTTTCGGCGCCTCCTTTGGCGGCAAAATAAAGAGAAGTTTGCCAGAAGGCTTAGCTGGATTGTCCTTTTGCGGCTGCGGCGATGATGTCGGAGCCGACGGAGCAGAGGCCTTCTCCCTGATTCTCTGTAGTGATTCGGCGATGAGGGACGTCTCACTCCCAGTGGGTTTTGGCGCCGACGAGGATGTTTTGACCTTTCCCTCGGATCCGACGTCGTTGTGGGCCTTGTGCGCTTTCGACGCAGATCCCGCTGTCACCGACCCAGAGTCCTGGGACCGGTGCGCAGACGCGCCAGTCTTCGATCCGTGCGCCTGCGTAGCCTCCGTGGAGCCGGCTTTGGCGTGCTTGGACGGCGGCGCCGCTGTTGACCCGTGCCGACCATCTTTCTTAGAGGACCCCTCCTCTGGCGTCGATTTTGATTGTGCAGCAGCGGAATCGACGGACTTCTTCGACTTCTGCGGACCGGAGGTCGACGGAGTCGATGGAGTAGCGGGTACAGTCGTTTTCGCCGGCACGGCAGCCATCTTAGGGACACTCGAGTCCTTAAGTTTCGGTTTCGTTTTCGGGTCGGCCATCTTAGATGTAGTCGATCCCGATGCTTTCGGTTTCGATACAGTCTGCTCAGCAAGTAAGTCCGTGGCCGGGCCAGAAGGCGGGGCTGTGGCTTGCGGCATTGGGTCTTGGGTAAGGCCTACAGGCGATCCCGTGACCCGGTCGGTATCCTCGAAACCTTCGGGGCAGAGCTCGTCCCCTGAGCTATCCGCCGCGGCCCCATAAATCTCTTCGTCGTCTCCTACCTCGTCGACGTATTCAAGGCCTTGACCCACGACTCAGTCGTCGTCTACCGGATCCGCCTCGACCTCCGTCTCGGGTGGGGAGATTTGAAGATGATGACCCTGGTCCTCTTCATCTTGGTCGCCGAAGATGTTTTCCGGATCCGGGGCCGCTTGTCTAGCTTTCATGCGCACCGCGCGCCGAAGCTTGAGAGTCTTCTTAGACCGGAACTGTGCACAGGCTTTGCACTTGCCGTCGTCGTGGTCAGGCGAAAGGCATTTGTTACAGACGGGGTGTAGATCGATGTGTGGGTACTTGGACCCACAGAGCGGGCAGTATTTAAACGGGCTCCGCTCCATGTTCAGAAAAGTTTTGCAGTCGTGTCGCGATGAGAAGGCCTCCAACTCCGAAGAGCGAAAGAAAACTCCGCTTATTCCGGCTCCAAGAGACGGAAGACTCGAGACCGTGCGCAGACAATACCGACGCAAAAAAAGCGAGGCCTTTTGGCCGCTAAAAGTTAGTTTTTCTCGGTTTCGACAGAAAGACGTCGAGACCACATCCGAACCCAATGGCGGAAAAAAACAATCTGGGGATGGAGCCGATGCCCATGCGCACTGTAGTCCAGGGGAGGATCCACCTATGTCAGGATACTTCGAAGACTCTTCCAGGACAACAATGTGCGATCATCCGGACCCAACACTAGGCGGCGATCTAATGCTAAGATATGAATTTAGCAGCCCACATGCCTCGAACAAAAGGGAACTGATGTCATCACGCCGGCGTGGGCCTATTGTAGGCGTCGGTGACGTCAGCGGAGTCGCGAGCGAGGTCGTGTCTCTATGACGTCCTAGTCCACGTCGGCGCGAGGCTACAAAAGAATTTCCGAATGTTGCTGACGCAAGGGGATATTCACAAGGTGAGGAATCCACACGGCAGATGTATCTATCAGAATCTCAACGTACACATCAACAACTCTGCCAAAGGAGCCCTCTTTACCCTCCGTAACCTTAAGAAAATTAAGCCCTTCATCCCAATTGATGACTTTAAACTGGCAGTCCAATCGCTTGCTCTATCGCGCATTGATTACGGCAATGCCATCCTCACCGGAATTCCCAAAACCCACCTGGCACCTCTTAAATCTGTGCTCAACCTCGCGGCTAGGCTTATCACGGACTGCAAACGATTTGACCACATCTCTCCCGCCCTTAAATCCCTTAAATGGCTCCCCATTGAAGGTAGATCCACATATAAAACAGCCTGCATTACACACAAAATCCTCCACCAAAAAACACCGACATACCTCTCCAACAAACTGACCAAAGCAGGCTGCACGCGATCACTGAGAAGCTCCAACACCCTCCTACTTATCCCCCCCTACAGAAAAAGAATTCCACTCAGTCACGCTACTTTTCAGGCAATGCCCCACTTATTTGGAATGCCCTCCCAAAAGACCTCCGCTGTAACCAGTCCTACCCCAGTTTCAAAAAAACTCAAAATTCTTCTCCTTAATAAATACTGGGGTTTCTAATCGCTCCCTGGTAACCTCGCCCCTCTGCATCACCCCGTCTAGCTGCTCCGCATATGACATGTGACCACCCGCCTGGCCAACTCCTTTTCCGTCTATCTGATCACCTTTACTCCCCTCCTCATGACCCTCATTTCTCTTGCCTGTTTTTTTTTTTTTTTTTTATAAGTGAGGCTTCCTGCTAAACTGTGACCGCTATTTTGTATTAATCAGAGTTTCTAGCAATTTGTTTTTACTCTTGATGTCATGTATCCTCTATGTGGACTTGCTCTTTTATTATTCCATTGTCTGTGCTAATACACACTGTACCTGTTGGAAACACCTTGTAAAGCGCTCTGATACTCCTGGGTCCAGCCAGCGCTATACAAAACCTCTTAAATAAATAAAATCTTCCCAACTTCCTGTAGCTTGTGACCATTGTTGTTGCAGCCATTCCTGGAATGGTCTCATGTGGAGCCATATATTGGGGACCAGGTGTATGCAGGACGCCATCATCCCCAAGATTTTGCTCACTGTCAGAGCTCGTCCCTTCTGGTAGTGGCGTGTCTCCTTGAGCAGGGCCAGTGCTGTCTTGTCGCTGGGGAACACCTTGCGCTGTATGGTGTTGATCTGTGCACCCAGAATATCTTCGCTTGCTCTGGTTCCATTGAGGATTTCCCCCAATGTATGGGGAATCCCAGGTCTGTCAGCGTTTCTGTGACCCGCTGTGCGTGTTCCTTTCATGTCCTGTGTAAACTTGCTTTTATTAGCCAGTCCTCGAGGTAAGGTTAAACATGAACCCCTTCCCTCCGCAGGTACGCTGCCACGGCGGCTAGACATTTGGTGCAGACCCTCGTGCGGATTTTGTTCATAAGGCTAAGGCTGTGAACTGGTAGTTTTCTTTGTTGATGGTAAATCTTGGTAGATGTTTGTGTTGCCTGTTCATGGGAATATGCAGGTAGGCATCTATGAGGTCTATGGCGGACATGAAGTCTCCGTCCCTTATCTGAGGAATGACCTCTTGTAGGGACGTCATCTTGAATTTTTGTGTCTTCATGTATTTGTTTAGGAACCTTAGATCCAGGATGGGTTTTAACGTTTCATACACCTTTGGTACTAGGAAATAGTTTGAGTACACTCCCTTGTTCCTTTCTCTGAATGGCACTGGTTCAATGGCCTCCTTTCGGAGGAGTTCTTGTGACTCCTCTAGGAGTAGCGCTAGTTCTTTTCCTGAATGCGCCTTCCTTTTTGGTTTTCTGTTTGGTGGTTGCTTTTCCAGTTCTATGCATTATCCGAACTGTATGATGTTGAGTATCCATTTGTCTGTAGTTATCTTCTTCCACTCCTGGAAAAAATGTCTTAGCCTGCCTCCTACTGGTGTTACATGTTCGTTGATGTTTGGTCCGTGTAACCCTCTCTTGTTGACCTTGCTGTGCTCCACCCTCGGAGGGGTTGTGTGGGTGGGCACGCTTTGCGGGACTGAGTCACTTTGAGGTGGGTTGTTGGCCCCCTCTTGTTTGCTCTCATCCATTCGCCCTCCCGCGAAAGGACTGGCCCGAGGCTGGTACTGCCAGGTTTGTTTTTGCTGTCCCTGCTGTGATTGTCGCCCTGGTGGGCCTGCTGGAATGCCTGGTGTGACGTTCCCGGCTGGTTTTCTCCCCTTCCGTTTGGTCTCCGTGTCAGGGTACCCCTTCTCATCCCTCTGAATTGTAAGGCCCCCATGGACCTTGCAGTTTCATTTTCTTTCTTGAGCTGGGTGAGTTTTTCATCGACCGGTGCCCCGAACAGTGTTTCTCCATTGAAAGGGGTCCTCAGAATGTTGTTCTGTACTTCCGGCTTGAAGCCTGAGATCCTGAGCCAGGCATGCCTTCTTTCTGTGATTCCTATCATAAGTCTGCTGGATGTGTTAGCCCCATCCAAGGCTGTTTTCAGCCAAAAAATTGCTATATTTTTTCCTTCCTCCACCAGGTGTGACGCTCTTTGCTGGTATTCCTCGGGGAGGTGCTTGAGCAGTTGGCCGACCTCGTCCCAGTGTTGGTACTGGTCAGACCCTCCAGCTTTTCGCGATTCGCAAAATAACCGCGAAATTGGCTGCAGAGCGCGATGACCGCGATATGGACTTTTTTGGCCGCGAAAAAGGTCTTCAGCAGGCTGCAAAAATGATGGTGACATCTTATTGGCTGTACGCGCACACGTCACTAGGTGGTGCCGTACAGCCGTAATACGCTTTGGAAGAAGAAGAATTAGCGAGTCTCGGAAAAAGGCAGGCAGTGTGAGTGCAGGGCTCGGTACGCATTGACTTTCAAATAGGCAGAATAATGTTTATGTGAAATGACAAAGCTTCCTCCTCCTGGAAGCTGAAATACTTAAAAGTTCTAGGAGGTGCGGGGGTTTCAACCACCCACCCGCCATTGAGCTCCCTTTCCTCTCATGTCGTCCAAACTTGCTGAAGAAAAACCATGACTTCAGGAAGAGGTTCTTACCTTCTCTTTCCTCTTCTTCATCCGTTCCCACATTAAATCGATTCGAAATAGGAAAGGAACATTTTGTTGGAAACGTCTTCTTTCTCGGGTATTTTCTGTCCCAACTGCAGCCTGGTGACGGAAAGGGGGGGGAAGAGGGTCAGGGGGTCAGCCCCATGTGCTCCCTCGTCCAAGCTTGCTGAAGGAAAACAGTGACTTCTGCAAACGGTTCTTGCCTCTTTCCTTTCTTTCATTTGTTTGCATGTGAAATGGATCCAAAAAAGAAGGAAACATTTGGTTGGAAATGTCTTTCTCTGGCATTTTATGTTCGAGCTGCAGCCTCAGGACGGAAGCGGTGAATAAATAAAAAAAACATTATATGGAAAGTAACTACATGCAACTAGACATAGTGGTTGCAAAGTGACCAGAGTGTTTTCTGTCACACGCAAACACATTAGCGCCACTTTACAGAGTGGGCCAGTGGTGTTTTCAACTCTTTCCTTGAACAGCATTGTTGTTGGAACAGAGGGTGAGGAGATGACGTCTTCATGGTCAGTGGGGTCTCTGGGGTCTCCCTATGCCATTGTGCTTGACTGAGCCTATGCTCCAGAATGTTATCACAAAGGAGGATATAGCAAAAAAAACTCCCTTGGACTGTTTATAAAGCCTATTTCAAAGTTAAATGCTCTACTAAGTCAGTTTACAATGATTTAAGGCTGAAAATAAATGATTACAAGTAAAATAAAGTGCCGCAAAAATGCCGCTAAATTTTCATATTTGTGCCGCTAAATTTCCATATTTGTGCCGCTAAATTTGCTAATCTCTGCCGCTATATCCTGGGGGGTCTGACTGGTGTCTGTTTAGTAGGGCATTGGAGTTTGCCATGCGCCAGTGTACCGCATCATTTCTCTCTATTTTTCTCCCAGTTAGGTCCATCCTCCTACTTTCTTTTTCTGGTGGTGTGCCTGATGATGTTGGGACGTTTGCCCTCTTTCTGGCTGTTGCCGCAATAATGGAGTCCGACGTGACGGATCCCTATCCTGAGAGGAGTGCTTGTATTTTTTTCTCCGTCCTAGGTGTGACAGACCTGCACGTCGCTGGGTCTTTGAACGCCTCCATCCCTTGATCCATGACACTCTGAAGCATGGGGAGGAACTGACTGTTTTAGTCAGACCCTCCAGGAAATTGCGGCATGGATTAGGGAATTTAGCAGCACAAATATGGAAATTTAGCGGCACAAATGTGGAAATTTAGCGGTATTTTACAGCACTTTATTTTACTCCTAATCATTCATTTTCAGCCTGAAATCAATGGAAACTCTTTTAGAAGAGAATTCCACTTTGAAATAGGCTTGCAGCTTTAGGATGGACTAATGCCCGCTCCTGCTCATGACATTACCTAATGTATTTGAAGTGATCTTTAAATACAGTTCACATTGTGTAGAATATGGGGCAGGGACGTGTCCAGAGATGAATGGTGCTACCCTTAGCAAGTGCGAAGCCAGGGCCACATTTTTGCATACCAGGACCAATTTTTATCGCAATCCGACCCTAGAAATCTGTAGGCAGTGTCAAGTTCAAAGCTTCAAATCTCATGGAGGATAACCCAGCTTTTCATCCTTCTCATGTTTTCAAAATGAGTGTCAGTTATGTAGGCAATAACAACACTTACTTACTTTGATAATTACAGCAAGATTGCATTGTTAAAGGCTGATAAGGGTACTATATTAACTGCTAAATATGTTTGTGCTTACTGATTTCAGTTATTATCCATTTAAATGAAGGCCCTGTTATCTAGTAATGTCTCCATAGCTCAGTCTACTTAATATGCTTTCACTGCCATGCATTTTTAAAATGTGGGTATACGTATACGCCTTTGCTCATGTAGTCTGTGGCTGTGGTTTCATTTCTAAGTCCATAGCTGTAAATGTTATTTGAAACATGGATCAACAGACTCTAGTTTCTCTGCAGAATGATCTTTAAATAACCACTTGATGGCGATATACTGTGTAATGCATTTTAGCTTGTTCGAGGGTTCGAAAAAAAGATGACTCATTTAACATTTGTATAGAAGATTGATAGCGATGCAAATGTATTTTTACTAAGGAAACAATCTATTATGGAAAGTAGATCTACGGTTTATCAAAATATTTCCTCACATTTAAAATATCTGTGCCATGTATCTGGATCACATATTCCAAATTTTGCGGGCAGTTTTGTAAAAATCGCGGCATTTTTACAAAACTGTAGATTTTGTGATTTTTTTGCAAATCGCGAAATCCTGGGGGATCTGTTTAGTGGGGAGCAGGGTCTCTAAGAGGAAGCATGCCTTTGGGATTTCCTCCTCCAGTTGGACTCCATAAGCCGCTGCTGCGTTCCTGATGACCATGTTATAGGCCCCAATGTCATCTGGCGGCGAAGGCCTCGAAGGATACGTCTCCACGGGCTCTTCCGGGTTTTCGGAGTCGAGGTTCTGCCATTCCAGGTCCTGTGCCATCGAGGATGCTGAGCCGAAACTCGTTCGCTGGTCTTCGTCGCCTTCTTCCTCGTAGTATAGGCCCTCTTCCTCTAGGTCAGAGGTACTCATAGTACGGCCCGCGGGCTAGTGGCGACCCGCCTGTCCTTCACTGGCGGCCAGCGGACCTCTTTGCCATACGAGTCATATGTACCGGTAAAGTAAACAGAGAAGATGGCCGAACGGAGGAGCATATGTAGTGAATACGTATTCAATACGTATTCCCAACATTTGCTCCTGCGGCCACCTTCTCTGTTTATGCTTGCCTCTGATTAGCCTGAGCTTCAGAAACGTCACACACGGCGCACGGCTCGAAGCACAGACCCTTTAAAAGTCAGCTATAACTAGCGCTGTTACAGCTGACTTTTAAAGGACCTTTTAAGAAGCCTGTGTCCGTGGTGACGAAGTAGACGTCCTCGCAGCCCGCAGAATCTTGAAAATCTTCAGCTTCACTTCACTTTAGTTGCAGCGGGCAGTACTATGGGTTATAACTGAGTTGTAAATGTATTTGCTGAAACATCCCATTTCCGGCTTGGAGGGAAGGAATGCCTGCTTCTGATGTCTAAAGGTCATACTGTCGAGGGCACTGAAAATACAACCATGTGGCGGATGTATCATGAAGGGTTATTATATCTGTAAGTAAAAAGCAAGCCCTCCTTTGCCGGATGGCTGCGCCTCACCTCGTTGGCCTCCTGACCCCTCACTAAGCCTGTTAAAGTTGTTCTCCGAGCACAGGAGATAACCTGCACTGTGTTAATGCAAAGCCTTGTGGTGAGAGGCACCCGCCCCGTGCCGCCGTCCACGAGCGGCCACAAATTGTATGTGCAGTTAGTTCCAGAAGTCCCGGGCGTTTGTAATGTAAAATATTTAATGTCGGCGGGAGACGAATGGCAGCATTTTCACGCCATCCCTAGGTGAACTGAAACTCAATTTCATGATTCAGCACACTTTTGCTTTCCTCCCGCAGGCGGGGGGGGGGGGGGCTGTTTGTTGACGACCCCTTTGCGTTTTTATTTCTATTTCTTTCTAGTCGCAACACGAAACGAGCGCAGCAGATATGGAGCGGTTTTAAACTCTACTACACACAGTGCTTTATGAATCCTGTCCCCAGCCGCTGCTAAACCCATCCCAGCCTGCCAGAGCACGACACACACGCAGTGTTTGTATGCGATAGAGATCTATAGAAACAATTGTCCTGGCAAGAACAGGAGACACAAAATGAGGGAAAAGAAAGGATGCAAAGATAATAGAGAAGAAGCAAGGGTGAAGAGAAAACAGCTCGAGGTGGAAGGGGGAAACAGAGTAAAAATGAGGGAACACCAAAGGTAATTGGGGAATAGGAGAGAAAGGGAGGGAACATGAGAGACAAGAAAGGAATAAGGGAGAGCAGAAGGGATTAGGAGAGCAAGGGAGGGAATGTGAAAGAGGTGATTAGTTGAGAGAAAAGGGAACAGGAGAGAATAAGAGATTTGGATAAAGATGAAGAGGGAAGAGAGAACAGTGGAAAGGCAGTAAAGACATCCCTCAGTTGCTTGCCAGCTAGTTTTGCCCTAAATATAAATGTCAAGCCACACATACCTTCGTTATCCTCAATGTGCACTGGCTCTGCTGTTTGAGGGGCATATGTTTGTTTGTGTTTCTATGCCCGCCAATTGCCAAATGATTTGCCGATTGATATGTCCTCAAATGCCAGACAGCATTAAGAATAGGAGCATATTATGTTATTCAATGTCTGCAGTGAGGAAAATTCTAATGCGCCTGCCACATGCAGCTGAATATTAGATTAACTTCTACTCTTTTTCATGTTGAAATCATCATTGAGGACAGATATGGCGTTTAGCGGTTAATACTGCTTTCCTCATTCCTTACATGAAAAGGACATTGACGCATTACCTTTGTTTCCCTGCAAATGCATTTTGAAAACCCTGCTACATTGCAAAACAATTGCTTTAGCTCTGCTGATGTAGAAGACGGTTATCTGAAAAGGTTTGTATTTCTGTGACTGATGTTCGGTCCCTGAAAAACAGCGAGTTTTTACCAAAATGCAAGAAGTGACTGCAAATGTTGCAAGTGAAAATGTCTGTTGTCAAGAGCCATCCAGAACTGTCTGTCGGTGGCATGATCTTTTCTAGAACAAACTGCATTCTTACACCCGTGTTTGCCAGAGGACCTGTTTGTTAGCATTAATGTGAGCAAGCATAGGTGATGTATGGTGAGTATTGTTTACTTGGAAGTCGTGCGTGTTGTGTCTTGTACTCTCGAGTTCAGGGCTTTAAGGAGGATGAAAAAAACCGAAAGGGCCTCTAAAAGGGGCGTTTCCTATGTCTTTCCATCTGTCTCTGCAGCATAAAAGAATGCAAAATTGCCTGCTCTAATGCTTCTTCTCGTCCACCGCAGCGTCTTCTCGCCCCAAAGCCTCTTCTCTGCCGGAGTCTTCGCCACTTGGATTTGGCCTGCTGCAGCTCTATCACCACATCTGCCTCCATCTCCAAGACCAGCTTGATTTCCATCACCCTGTTGCTGCAAATTGCCATGCAATCCCACTTAAGATTGCCATTGTCTGCTAATAAAAACATGTTATAAACATGTGGTCCATGTAGTTACAACTGCTTTGGAAATACAGCATTGTCTAGTAATGTTTTGAAACGGCAGCGATTTGTTCCCCCCTTCTAGCCCCGCCCCCGCTGACCCCGCCCTCACCCGTGCGGCCCTCGGCCACAAACCACACTTTCAATTTGGCCCCCGAGAGAAAGTTTGTGAGTACCCATGCTCTAGGTGTTCCTAGGGCTCGGGAGTTTGACGTCTCTTCGGCGTCAAACTCCTCTTCCTCTTCTATTTCGACGATAGTCGTCGGCTTCGACTGAATCGTGAACCTTTTCATTTTCTCGTCGAACTCTCTCTTCCTTTGCAGGATGTTCTCCATTTCGGCCTCGAGCTTTCTCTTTTTCCTCTCCATCTCGGCGGCATGTTCGGTGTCGAGCGTTTCGGCCGATCTCTTCGATTTAGTCGTCCACGTCGAAGCAACCTTCGGGTCCTTCTCCTTGAAAGTCGAGCGGTCCTTTTCGGGGACGTGCTTCGACGACCTTCGCTTTTCGCCAGTCTGCGCCGCCTGGGAGTCCTTCTCGAAGGGTCCGCTGGGCTGTTTGTCCTTGGATGCAGCTGCGGCCGTCGAGATTTTCAGTGCCAGTGCTCCCTTCGAGGACTTACGACTGTTTTTCGAGAGTTTGACTCAGGCTTTCGAGAGTCTGTTGGGGGTTTAGGGGTCGACGTCTCTCCTACCTCTTTAGATGCCTTCTTATCGGTCTCTACGACCGTGTAGTCGTCTGGTCCCTCGGTGATGTTGTCCTCTTCGTCGCTGGAGAGGCACAGGTCCCGAAGCAACGGAGGTTGGCCTTTGCCTTGCATGCTGTAGTTGGCTCTCCCCGGTCTCTCTCTAACCCAGAGTGTCTTCGGGGTGAAGGCGGAGAAGGCGTTGCAATCCTTGCTCTCGTGGTCGACCGGCAGGCAGAGGTTGCAGACCGGGTGCTGATCCTTCTGCACGTATTTGTGGTGGCAGTTACGGCAGAATTTAAAAGGTGTTTTGTCCATTCCTGCGCTCAGGGGTCCCCCTGTGTGCGCATTCTCCACTGGAGGTCGAAGATCTCAATGTTTTCCTCCTTCGTCGTCCCGGCTTGGTGATCTTGTTCCTCTGTATCTTCTCCAATCTCTTCTGTGAAAAAAAATTGTCTTTTTCCTCTTCTTTCCTCCAAAAACTCTGGAGCCTCTCGGTGACGATCAAGACCAAACGGCGGGAAAAAAAAGATCTGAAGATGGCGCCCAAAGGTGTGAGCTTCCGCAGGAAGTGTGCCGACATCACAGGAAGTGCACCAAAAGGTGCGACGTCGACGCCCACCTGGCCTACCGAAAAAAGAAAGAAAAAAGAAGAAGAAAAGACTACGATTCTGGACCCAACTACTAGAACGTGGAATAATGCACAGCATAGTGAATCCAGAAAGATTCACGCTGCAAAACCCTATGCCTAGAACCCTTCCATCCCTGAACGATTAAAACCCCTTACCATACCACCCCTAAACTCCATCCACCCCAGAGCCCAAATAAAACCCATCTTCCATTCCTGAACCACAAAACATGACCCACTCTGAACCCTAAAACCACTCTGAACACTAAAACATCACCACCTCTAAACTTTACCCACCAATGAATCTTAAAAACTCTCAACATCCTTTTTTTTTAAAAGTTTCAAACACCTTTATTTAGTAAATGAAGTTTACACTGCTCTTCAGCCAACAACCCTGAGGCAGGCAGCTAGTCTTGAGACCCAAGAACAATATATTGAACAACATGTATCTCTACATATGTGCTTCTGTCATCAACAAGCCATTATGTCCATAAGTCCAGTGCAATCCATAGCAGTTGCAATGCAATAATGTCCAAACATCACAAAATAGGTTGATAATGTGCTTCATAACAACAAAACTATTAGTGCCCTATCGCCTAACCTGCGGTAGTCGTCTCCCCCTCTCTACGCCCCGTCTTTAAGAAGTCTCAGTCTTAAGCCTATTTGAACCTCTACACTCGGACCTACAGTCAGCAGAAGTCCACATGCGTATTATAACAGAGCCCCTGGTCCCAGCATCCATCACACAACAGACATATCTACTCACATGCACTCTGAAAAAGACCAACCGTGATCAATTTAGCTACGGTATTGCAGTCCGGTGGACTCCAGCCAGTGTATCAGTGGCTGCCATATCTCAACAGGTCTGGAGCTCTGTGGCAGTAGCTCCCCGTACGCCGTCAATTGATCCGTACAATATATAGCCGCGTTAATCCAGCCCGCCACTGTGGGTGGGGCCGTCCGCTTCCAGTGCAACGCTATTTGTCTCTTGGCCAGCAGCAGCAAGAGAGCGACCAGTTTGAGAAGCGCGCGGCACATCCCGAACAAAGCCCAAGAGAGCCATAATGGGGCCTGCCCGCAGCTCTAAGTCGGTTATCTGTTTTATGCACTGCAGGAATTCAGTCCAATATGCATTCACCGGATCTCATTCCCACGTTAAATGAAAAAATGTGGTTTCATCTGACCCACATCTCCAACATTTTGCGTCTGCTTGTAGGCCCATTCTGACTAGCTGCGTGGGTGTGTGCTATGTCATATGTAGATAATTAAAATGAATGAGTCTGAGCCTATAGTTAGAGGATAGGTTTTCCAGTTGTGAGCAGTGTGAGAAGTTGGCCTGATATATGATGCTCACTAGTTCCAGTGATCACCTTGTATCAGTCCAAACAACCCTTATGGTGATTGGTTGTAAGTGAACCTTATAGACCAGCTATCCTAATGGTAGCATGGACAAAGCAGTCTTAGGCTAAACTCTTTTGGCATGTGAAGCCAGCTGTTTTACCACAATATAACCCCTTGAATACCAGATGAAAGGATACCACACAGGTTGTTATGAAAATAAACAGTATATTTATTAATAACAACACCTCTGAACTCTTTATGAGGTCAGAGGGCTAAGCACATGACAATCTCTTACGAAAAATACGACAAGTTGCACAAAATTACAATGGTGCCCTAGAGGCACGACAAACCATATACTAAGTAAGTGGAATGTGAAAGTCGATAAAAGAATTGGAGCTGTCCAGAGGCTGGAGGTTCGCTAGGACTACGCTATCTTCACCTTAGGTAAGTAATAGGAGGCCCACGGGACGCGTGTGCAGAGTGTGAACTCACACGCGAGATGCTTAACAACGTCTATGGACAGTACAGTTCAAGTTAAAGGTGAGTACGGACAATCCTGACTAGGTAGGACTAAAACGACTGTGGAACTGGACACTAGGACAGTTAAACTACCCTTGAGCACCGAAATGCCCTCGTTACCTCACCCACGGGCTGCGGGTGCATAGGTGTCAAAGTGTGTTGGGTTCTCGCGTTGAAGTCTATGGAGCCTGGAAGAAAAGATGCTGCAGGCGACCAGGAGGAAGATGTCCGGTGCGATCCAAAGGTGGATCAATGAAGAAGAGGACCTGAAAGCAGAGGGGACAGTGTTCAAAGTCAATAGCCAGTGACCGGTGTGGAACCAGGAAGGAACCAGGTGCTGTCGTCGCGATCAGGTGAAGAGTGGACGCTTGACTCTGCAGCCACGTGGACCAGGAGGTGTCTTCGACGACCAGGATGGAGGCACGAGCCGTCCCACGCAGGCTCTCGCTGTCGGCGGTGTCGGATCCGGAATTGGAGTCAACAGGCCTTGGCAAAGGCAACCCACGCGGTGAGTGGAAAAGACGTCTGGTGCGGACTAGGAGAGTCCGGGGTGCCCCTCTTTTGGAAGGGAGCAAGGGCCAGTCTGGAGCAACCAGACCAGCAGTGAAGATTCAAAGGTTCGTCGTCTAGGAGGCCATTAGCCAGCCGGCAAGTGACCAGACAACGCGTCGAGCAGCAAACAAGCAGAAGGGCCCCACGCAGATCTCGTGGAAGCTGGAGGGCTGATCTTCGGTGCAGGGAAAGCTCGGGGCTGGGGCTTCTTAATCCCCAAAGCACTTGGTCGAGTTTACCTCGGGAGTCGTGCTGGAAGCGAAGTGCAGGTTTGTTCAAGATGGCCGGTCTCACGTGTCTCGTCGCACCCACGGGTCTCAGCTTTGCTGCAGATGTGAGTTGAGGTCTGGGAATCCGGGTCTCGTCGGGCTCTGAAGTCTTGATCCTCGAGGGAAGACGACAAAGTGAAGCCGCTGGACGCTTGACGGTGCCTGCAGTTGCAGGGTGGACACTCCTTGTCCACAAGGGAGATTCTTCAGTCTTCTGTGGAGCAGAAAGTCGAAGTCCAGAGTTTCTCCTTGTAGAATTGTTCAGGATAATCTAATTTGGAATGGGACCAGCTCCTACCTTTATTCTCCTAAAGGGGGCTGCACTACTGACTAGGTCCCTCCCCTGGGTGGGACCAGGAAGGGGGGTGGCTACACCCCCTACCCTTTGTCCGGTTTCCCGCCAGAGCTGGGGCAGGGATGCCCCAGCAACTGGTTTGAACCGGTGTATGCACAGGACACCTTGTGTGCCCCAGGCATGTCTCATTCCTTTCAGGCCTGTCCTACCCAATACACAAAATCCTGTCTGGGGTGGTGCTAGCACCTCCCAAGGCAGGAAACCCTTTGTCCAAGCCTCCCTCGCTGGAAGGACTCCCAGCAGCAGGAGGTCCGACTTGTGTCTGTGGTGGCAGCATCCATTTTGTGATGCTGAGGCTCGAGTTAACTTTAACTGGGGTTCACAGTTACATACATGTGTCCCTCTAGAAGGGTGGAATGCTACCCCCGTCGCCAGAATTGGCGAGGGGGTAGTATTCCAATTCGTATGACACCTTACTCGACATGTTTTGATAATGTTATACCAGAGTTAGCATTTAACCGCGAGGTTGATAATGCACTTAAGAGTATATGGTATAGCGTTACATTGGAACAGCTATTAGGACTTGGTTCCGCAAGCTGCAGACGGCTCAGCTCATGCCAGAGCACCATCTCACATAATTCCAAGCACTCTGCCTTCAGGATTGATAAGGCCTGCCATAGGAGTGACTGATAGGAAGATATGTGTCCATTTTAGGGTTAGATATAGGTATACTATATCTATAGCAAAGGGTGATTACACCACCTTGCCCTAGCTGTCGTGCAGCCAGTTGTGTCAGTTTTAGATGGCCAGCCATGCTTCAGTCCCTAGGTACACCTATGCCCTGGATACCTAAGGTATACTGTACAGGGACTGATAAGGTGACTCAGTATCCAATTAGATATGTACCTAGGGTACATGGAGTCCATTTTAACAGAGAGCAGGAAGCCTGGGGTCCTGAATAGCAGGATCCCAGGCCAACTAAGTCAAAAACCAGCAAAACACCAGGCAAAAAGTTGGGGGTAACCATAGTCAGATATCCACCTTCCTACAAGCAGCAGTAAAGCCATGCCTTCTCAGTGATAATTATGTTTGCTGCTTCTTCTTCCCAACGCCTTCTAGATGAGACTTGCAGCACGGGAGCAGTGTCCTGTGTTGCGTTGTAGATTCGCGTTATCAATTTCCGTGGGGAAGCGCTTGCCAGCACGTTTTCGAGTGCCTGTAATGTCTGTGGCTCATCTGGGAAATCCGCATATCTAGCCCTACATGCCGCTCTTAGTTGATAATAAAGCAGCATGGTGGTAGCAGTGGGGTTCGTCCGGTTCACACAACTTTTGCATGGTCAGAAAAGTGCCGTCCGGGTATAAATCTCCTGCCGTGGTCAAGCCGCACTTGTGTGCTCCGTCAGTCACCGCCCTGTCGGTCAAAGGCACCAGCATAGGGCTCTCAGCCAACGGTATCAACGGTGCGTATAGCTCCGACATTCCCGCCCGTTTGGCTATAACTCTCAACATCCTTAAACTGCACCTGTCCGCCCCTACACTCCAGCCATCCCCAAACTCTAAAACGCTCTACATCCCTAAACCCCACCCATTACTAACTACTAAAACCTCTCACCATCCCTAAAGCCCACCCATTCCTGATCACTAAAATACCCACCTCACCCCAACACAAAATTAAACCCTGAACCCAAAACATCTCACAACCCCTACACTCTACCAAATTTTAGTGTAATTTCGAATTTTTCCTTAAAATTATCTTTCCTTTAAAATGTTTCAGTTAATTTTTGATTGTTTTTTTATTTCTTTAAAATTGGTTTCCATGATTTGGTTTTCCTTAAATGTTGCCCAGTTTGTTTATCCAATAATTCATATAACTCAGAAACGAATAGTTTTCTTACCTGTCGGTGTAGTTTTGCAGCTTGAAGATCTTTCTGGATTCACTATGCTGTGCATTATTCCGCGGTCTTGTGGTTGGGTCCGGATTCGTAGTCTTTTCTTTGTTTTTTTTTTTTTTTTTCTTTGCCCAGGTGGGCGTCGGCGTCACACCCCCTTTGGGTGTATTTCCGGTGACGTCGGCATGCTTCCTGCGGAAGCTCCCACTCTTGGGCGCCATCTTCGGGTTCTTTTTTTCCGTGTTTCTTTCGTTTCCGAAGTAATGGCAATGTTCTTCTTAGTTTGTATTTACCGCTTTGTATTTTCAAAGTCTATTCTTTAGTTAACCACCTCTTCTCTCTCCAGCCTCATCTTTCTGGCGGAGGTGGGTGGGTTCGCTAGTGAATCCAGAAAGATCTTCAAGCTGCAAAACTACACCGACAGGTAAGAAAACTATTCGTTTTGCAGCGTGAATCTTTCTGGATTCACTATGCTGTGCATAGATTTTGTAGCGGTTTCTCATCTCTGTGGCGGCTGGGTGGAAGATGAGCGTTGGGTGTTGAATATGTGCTGTAGCACCTTCTGTCCCACTTGAGCTTCCTTGTTCATTTGTATGTCCACACAGTAGTGCTTCGTGAACGTGTGCACCGAAGCCCATGTTGCCGCCAGGCATATGTCCTCTATGGGTGTGTTAGCCAGGAAGGCTATTGTAGCGCCCTTCTTCCTGGTGGAGTGGGCACGTGTCCCCTCAGCCAGTTCCTGTCCTGCCCGTTTGTGGCAGAGTTGGATTGTTTGTGCGATCCATCGTGCAATGGTCCTTTTGGTTACTGCTTTGCCCATGAAGCTGTTTGCGAAGGACACAAAAAACTGTTTCGTTTTCCTGTGCCCCTTTGTCCTTTCAATGTAGTGCATGACTGCCCTTCTGGCGTCCAGGGTGTGCAGAGCTCTCTCTGCGCTGGTTGTGGGTTTTTGGAAAAAACTCGGTATCTGTATAGACTGGTTCATGTGAAAATTGGATACCACCTTCGGCATGAAGTGTGGGTCAGTCCTCATCACAACTCTATCGTTGTGTATTTGTATGTATGGTTCTTGTAGCGTCAGCGCTTGAAGCTCGCTTACTCTGCGTAAGGACGTTATCGCAACCAGGAAGGCTGTTTTCATAGTTAGCATCTTTAGGGAGGCCTTGTGAAGTGGTTCAAAGGGCTCTTTCATGAGTTCCGTTAGGACTGTGTTCAAGTTCCATGCAGGTGGCGGCACCCGCTTGGGTGGTGCGATCCTTTTCGCTCCTTCTAGGAATCTCTTCACCACCTGTGATGTGAAGAAGCTCCTGCACGTTTCTCCCCTTGTGTAGGCTACTATCGCTGCCAAGTGAACTCTTAACGAGGATGAGCTAAGGTTCTTCTCCAGTAAGTGCGTCAGGTACCTTAGCACTGTGGAGTCCCTCTTCATCTTATTGTGGAGTCTTTCCTGTCTGCACCATATTGTGAATCTTTTCCATTTCGCAACGTAGCACTTTCGAGTGCTGGGCCTTCGTGCCTCCCGAAGTACCCTCAGGGTGCTTTCTGGTAGTCTCAAATGTGCGAACTCTATGTCCTCAGGAGCCACGCTACTAGGCTCATGCTCTCTGGCTCTGGATGCAGTACCTCTCCGTTCTGCATGGACAGTAGATCTTTCCTCCTGCTGAATCTGTGGGGTGCACACTGTGTCATCTCCATGATCTGCGAGTACCAGGTCTGCCTCGCCCACTGCGGTGCGACCAGTATCAGTGTCATGTTGCTCGCTCTGCACTTGCTCAGTACTCTGTGCATCAGTGGTATCGGGGGAAAGGCGTAGGCAAATGTCCTTGACCAATCTATCCATAGGGCATTCCCCAGTGTCCCCTCCTCGGGCTGCCTGGATGCGAAGTTTTGGCATTTTGCATTCTGGCGTGTGGCAAACAGGTCCACCGATGGTGTCCCCCACCTGTCGAACAGGTATCTTGTCTCCTGAGCATTGAGCTCCCACTCGTGGGATGCCGATGTCTGCCTGCTGAGCCAATCGGCTTGTATGTTGTCCTTCCCTGGTAGGTGTATGGCTAGCAGGTCTATCTTGAGAGGGATGGCCCATCTCCATATCTCCTGCGCCAGCGTTGAAAGCGGTGCGGACTGTGTGCCCCCCTGCTTGTTGATGTAGAACATCGCAGTGGTGTTGTCTGTTTGTATCAATACCCTGTGCTTGTACAGTCTTGTTTGAAAGGCCTTCAGTGCAAGGAAGATTGTCTTCAATTCTAAGTAATTGATGCGCTTTGTGGCATCCGTCGGTGTCCACAGTCCCCTCACCTTGAGCTCCTCCATGTGAGCGCCCCATCCCTTCAGGGATGCGTCTGTGGTGATGGTCACTGTTGGCGTTGGGGGCGTTAGAGGCTTTCCCCTTGCTATGTTCTCCATGGTCCACCATGTCATCTCCTTCTGCACTGCGTGCGTTACAACCACTAGATCCTCCCAACTGCCTGTAGCTTGTGACCATTGCTCCTGTAGCCATTCTTGAATGGGTCTCATGTGGAGTCGTACATTCGGTACCAGGTGGATGCATGATGCCATCATCCCCATGATCCGGTAGAGGCGAGTTTCCTTCACCAGCGCCCTCGCCCTCTTCTCGCTGGGGAACACCTTGCCCTGTAAGGTGTTGATCTGTGCTCCCAGGAAGATCTTCACTTGTTCCGGCTCCATTGATGATTTCTTCCAATGGATGGAGAACCCCAGGTTTATGAGCGTGCTGGTCACTGTATGTGCGTGCAGCTTGCATTTCTGGTATGAGTTTGCTTTCACCAGCCAGTCGTCCAGGTAAGGGTATACATGTATTCCCTGCCTTCTTAGGTGCGCTGCGACTGCTGCGAGGCACTTTGTGAAAACTCTTGGTGCCGATTTTAGACCGAAGGCCAGTGTCGTGAACTGGTAGTGGCTTTCTCCGACGGTGAACCTGAGCATGTGCTTGTGCTTCCTGTTCATTGGGATGTGCAGGTATGCGTCTTTGAGGTCTATAGTGACCATGAAGTCCCCGGTCTGCAACTGTGGGAGCACCTCTTGCAGGGAGGTCATTTTGAATTTTTGCGTTCTTATGAATTTGTTCACGAACCGTAAATCGAGAATGGGCCTCATTGTCTCGTCTACTTTTGGTACCAGGAAGTATGTTGAGTATACTCCTGTGTTTCTTTCCTTGAAGGGTACCCTTTCTATGGCCTGCTTCTGCAGGAGTTCTTTTGCTTCTTCCTGAAGGCACTGCAGCTGCTTGCTTGCTAGCGGCTTTCTTCTTGGTTTTCTGTTTGTTGGCCTCGCCTCCAACTCTATGCAGTATCCGAATTGGATAATGTTGAGGATCCATTTGTCTGATGTGATTCCTCTCCACTCCTGGAGGTGGAATCTTAATCTTCCTCCCACTGGTGTCCTGTGGTCGTAGGTGTCTAGTTTGTCTTGACCCATCTGTACGTGCTGCCCCCTGGGATCTTTTTTGTGGGTGGGCACACGGATTTTTTTGAAGTCACTTGGAGGTGGGCTGCTGGCCCCCTCTTCTATTTTGTCCCCGTCCATTTCTCCCTCGAAAGGACTGGCCTCTTTGTTGGTACTGCCAGGGCTGTTTCTGATGGCCCTGCTGACCCTGCGAGTCTGCCTGGTGCGTTTGCTGGAAAGCCTGGTGTGATGTACCTGGCTGGTTTCCGCCTCTTCCGCCGGGCCTCCGTGACGGGGTGCCCCTCTTGTTCCCTCTGAACTGCAATGCTCCCATGGATCTTGCTGTTTCGTTATCCTTCTTAAGTTGGCTGAGTTGCTCATCAACTGTTTGTCCGAAAAGCGTACTGCCGTTGAATGGTGTGTTCAGGATGCTGTGTTGCACCTCCGGTTTGAAACCGGATATCCTGAGCCAGGCGTGTCTCCTTTCCGTGACGCCCATCATCATGAGCCTGCTGGCGGTGTCTGCCCCATCCAGGGCCGTCTTAAGGCAAGAATTTGCAGCATTCTTCCCCTCTTCAATTAGCTTTTCGGCTTTCTGCTTGGCATCCTGGGGCAAGTCCTTCACCAACTGCCCCAGTCCCTCCATGATTTGGTACATGTGTCTGTTTACCAGGGCGTTGGAATTAGCCATGCGCCAGTGGGTCGCGGCATTCCGTTCGATCCTTCTGCCCACCAGATCCATCCTTTTGCTCTCTTTATCCGGTGGCGGGCCCGAGGTAGTGGGTACGTTAGCCCTCCTCCTTGCTGTGGCCGTGATAATGGAGTCTGCGGAGACCGTGCCCTGAATGTAGGCCGGGTCCTTTGCGGCATGCTTGTACTTCTTCTCAGTTCTGGGAGTTACTGCCTTGCATGTTGCGGGCTCCCTGAAAGCTTCCTTCCCCTGAGCCAAGACGCTCTCGAGCATCGGGAGGAACTGGCTCCTCGTTTGTGTTGGGAGCAATGTTTCCAGAAGGAAGTCTGCTTTCTGCTTCTCTTCGTCGAGCTTGAGCTTGAAAGCTGCTGCGGCAGATTGTATCACCGCGTTGTAGGCCCCGATGTCGTCCGGCGGCGAGGGCCTCGAGGGGTAGGTGTCGACCACCTCCTCCGGGCTGTCGGTGTCGACATCGATGTAATCTACCTCCTGAAGGTCATAGGGCGCCGACTCTGTGTCTGTCCTGCCCTCATCTTCCTCCCCATAGCTGTAGCTCTCGTGGGGATTCTCGTACTCCTCCTGGTCGTCGAACACCTCGACGTCCTGGTCTTGCTCGGTGACTTCGGCGACCTCTTCTTCTTCCTCCTCGACCGCCTCCAGCACTGGTGGCTTGGTCTTGTGAGGGATCGTGAAGGCCTTCATCCTTGCGTCGAAATCTTTTTTCCGCTGCATGAAGTTCTCCATTTCTGCCTCGAGGCGCCTTCTTTTCTTTTCCATCTCGGCCGCGTGTTCCGCGTCGGATGGTTCCGCCGCTCTCTTCGACGGATGGCTCGTCGCCGTGCCTCTCGGAGTCGAAGTTTTCGACGTCGAACCGGATATCGGGTCTCTGGTCGTCGTCGACAGTTTCGGGTCTTTCTCCCTCGTCGATCGATCCTTTTCGGGGACGATTTTTGACGTCTTCTGCTGATCAGCAGCTCTCGGCGCCGGGGACTCCTTCTCTGAGGATCCGCTGGGCCTGGGAGTAGTCGCGGACGCCGCCTTTTTTGGCGTCGGCGCTTTCGGGGTCTTGCCCTCGATTTTTCGAGACTCAGAGTCTCTCGGGTTCTTGGGGGCCGAAGAGTCTCCTACCTTGTCAGAAGTCTTCGTGTAATCGGTCTCTACGACCGTGTAGCTGTCGTCTTCGGCGGCAGCGTTGTCTTCTTCCTCGGAGGACATCCCCAGCTCGTAGAGCGACGGGGTCGGGGCCTTCCCCTGCAGGGCGGCGTGTGCTACCCTCTGCCTCTCTCTCACACGAAGGGTCTTCGGGGTGAAGGCGGAACAGGCGTTGCAGTCTCCGCTTTCGTGGTCCACCGGTAGGCAAAGGTTGCATACCGGGTGCTGGTCCTTCTGCGCGTACTTGTGGTGGCAGTTACGGCAGAACTTGAACGGCGTGTTGTCCATCCTCGAGCGTCCAGGGCCTCTCTGGTCGCGTGTTCGTCGACGGTCGTCGAAGATCTGGATGGAAAACGCCTTATCTTTGCTTGTCTTTCGTCGGTGAAGTCCCCTGGAGTCTTCAGATGACTTCTCCTCGTCTTTTCTGTATTTTCTTTCTTCTTTCTCCAAAAATGTCTGGAGCCCAAACGGGAACGATCCAGACCCGACCGCGGAAAAAAAGAATCTGAAGATGGCGCCCAAGAGTGGGAGCTTCCGCAGGAAGCATGCCGACGTCACCGGAAATACACCCAAAGGGGGTGTGACGCCGACGCCCACCTGGGCAAAGAAAAAAAAAAAAAAAAACAAAGAAAAGACTACGAATCCGGACCCAACCACAAGACCGCGGAATAATGCACAGCATAGTGAATCCAGAAAGATTCACGCTGCAAAACTAAACTTTTTTTGTTTATATTTCAGTGTTAACTGTTCCATTTAATAACTATTCATTTTTATAATGTCAAGCTCGGACTGGTTATATTGTGTACGAGTTATAAACCAATTCACACGTGGAGTAAGGTTTAACTGTTTGCCCTCAACCCTCTGGGCACCTTAAGGGGTGCACTGGCTATCCAATTTGAGTGCCAATGTAATTTGGCCATGGGATAACATTGGTATATTAAACTACCCACACATGACATTGCCAAGTTACCTATGATTACCCAGGAACCCAAGAAAATGTCCCAAAAACAAAAACCACCAAAGCACAATAATGATCCGGTTTCATGATTGCATTTTAACTTGCATTATTCTAGGGTTAAAGAACTGCAAGATATTTCAATAACCATTAGTTGTCTATATTAAGTTATTTTCCATCCCTTACCTACTACCCCTAATAGCCATTTAGTAAATATTCAAATCTTCTCATGAACATAGGCATCCCCAAGTAATCGGTCATCAAGACAGTCCTAACATGTATACATTCCTAATGATGCATTTCAAGTCAAATATATAAAATGCTACAGTGCTTTTACCTGGATTTAGATGGACTCCTAGATCTCCTAACTCTCTCTCTTGAATGAGACCGTCTTCTCCTTGGACTTTTAGATCTCCGCCGGCTTCTGGACTTTGAATGTGACCGCCTTCGTGATCTACTTCTAGAGCGTCTAAACATGAAGGTGACAGATAAAAGTCAAGGTTACAAAATAATTTGCCCTTAATAAAATTGATTTTAAAGGGGCCAGCCAGCGTAGCGAAAAGGATTGCTACACTTACTATGTTACTTACTCTGTAAGCATTTGTGCGTCACATGTGGTGCTGTAGATTTACATGCTCTGCATAACCCTGCCATTTAGTGTGGAGCCTAGACTGTTGCAACTTGTTTTTCTTCAAAGAAGTAATATGAGTGACAAGGTATGGGTGACTTCTTTATTAGTGATGAACACGCATGCTAACTGACTCCTATGTTAGATTGTTTTCCACATGTGGGTAAGAGTAGGTATGGAGTAGCGAGTAAGATAGTATAGTGAACATGGGTATTATATAAATATTTTTGTCAGTTGAATATATCTGTATCAAACACTGGCTTCCGGGTAGGCGTATGTGAATCTACAGCACTAAATACGATAAACAGATGCTTACAATGTAGATTGTTTGTAGCATGTGTGGTTGCAAATGCACATGCTCTGCATAGACTGTAAAGCAGCATTCACCTTAGCAGTGGCTAGCAAGTGTAAGTTACACAGCTCTGAAATGGAGTCCACATGACAGTTTGCCCAACTCTTTCCAGTTCCCTTGAAAGCATATCCAACTATTTTGTGAAGAAATGTGGAGTTAACCATGTGACGGCTTTGCAGATGCCAGCTATGTGTATGTTCCCAAGGAAGGTCAAAGTGATGCCCATAGTGGTGCCCTGTTTACAGGCAGAATGAGGTTTTATGGTGGAAGGTTTGGTTGCATCTGATGATCCACCTTGCTAGACTTCACTTTGATATGGAGTGACCTTTATGAAGCAGTGTAAAGGAAACAAACAAAAACTGTTGTGTGTTTCCTTGTCCTAACTATGTAATACATAGGAAAAGCTTGATGTCAAATTTGTGGAGTGTTCTCTCTGCCACTGAATCAGGCCGATGGAAGTTGACCAGGAACGCAACTGTTTGGTTAAGGTGAAAAATGAACACTACCTTGGATTTGAATCTGGGGTTGGTCCTAAGGAAAACTCACTCAGGACCTGGCAGAAAGGCTCTAAGACAGTGTAAAAAGTCAATAGCGACGTCTCTTGTGATGATGCCTGGATCGTGATGAAGATCCGCGGCCACTCCTCGACTTGTCCCGTCTCCCCGAGCGAGACCTCGACCTCTTGGGCCTCGGACGCTCCTTCGGCCTCCCAGGGTCAGGAGCTCCAGGCTTCTTAGGAGTCTTCTTCGGAGGCGTCGGGAACTTAGGCATCGACACCCCCCTCGGTGGGATCGGGGGTGGAGGAGCAACCGGACGCGGGTCCCGCGGAGCCGGCCTCGGAGGCGGGGTAGGGGCCTTCGGAGGAGGACCCTTCGGCACAGCCGGCCGCGGAGGAGGCGTAGACGGCTTCATCGGAGTATCCACCCCGGAATGCGCCGGTCCCGGCGAGCCATCACCTCTACCAGAGAGTGGGGAGCCCCCCACAGTCCTGGGCCTGTCCTTAGGACCTCCAGACGCTGAAGACCGGTGTCCAGACGACGACCGATGTCCCCTCGACGTCGAACGGTCCTTCGGCGTCGACCGAATCACACTCCTCGACGTCGAACCGTGTCTCCGTCTCGACGTCGACCCCGACCAGATCGACGAGCCACGAAACCTCGACGACGGGCGATGGTGCCTCGACGGCGACCTCGACCTCTACGCCGGTCTCGACGTCGACTTCCTGGATCGCTTCGACGGCGAACCTTAGGACCTTCTCGACGTCGACCTCTCCGACCTTCTCGACGTCGATCTCCTTGACCGTCTCGACGTCGGCCTTTTGGAATGCTTCGACGTCGACCTCTTCGGCGCCGGAGATGCCTTTCGTCTCGACGGCGACCTTGACGACGAGGATCCCCTCGACGACGATGTCCTCGACGGCGAACGGCGGTGTCGCCTCGACGGCGAGCGCCGACGCCGGGCCCTCCGATGTCGATCACTCGACGCCGACAGCGACGACGAGGATATCGACACCGGCTTCGACGGCGGCCGGAACACGTTCCTCGACGTCGACGGGCGACGTTTTCTCGACCCAGAGCCCTGGGGAGACCTGGAACTGGCCGTTGACCGTCCCCTCGACGTCGTGGTCAGCGCAACTGACCCAGACGGAGACCTTGGGCGAGGGCTGGACTTCCTGCCCCTGGGGAGCCCCCCAGAGGCCTCAGCATGGGTAGAAGGAGCCCCTCCTGACCCACCTCGTGCCTTCAGCTTTCTCTCCTCAAGTCCCTGAAGCCTGATCTTCTTCCTCTCCTTCAGGGTCCTTCCAGAGAAGCTTCTGCAGATCCTACACTCCTCAGGGATGTGGGAAGAGGGAAGGCAGAGAATACAGACCTCATGGGAGTCTGTCTTGGCCTTCTTTCTTGAGCACTCAGGGCATTTGTCGAATAATGCAGGCATTATGGACAAAAAAGAGTGCAGAAACACAGAAAGAAAGTCACCAGAGTACTTTAAAAGTACCAAAAATCGAAATCAGTGTAAAACACCAACAAAAACCCTTGAAAGGGAGAGCTCAATGCTCCAGGGTCCTGCTTGCAGGAGCCGGAAAAAAGAACTGAGGCTAAGTTGGACCTGCTATGCATTCTGGGATACTGAGAGAAGGTTCTGGAAGGTTCCTTAAAGGCACAGTATCCTAATTAAGCCACATAATGGCAGCCTATGGGGCTTGTCTGTCCAGGTTCTTCTCTCTATCATTCCTGAGGGATTTTGCTGTTAAGCAAGGGAAATCTGTACAGGCTTTGCTGTTTTGTGGATTTTATGGTGGAATTTCTAGTTGAAGTACTGGACAGTGTAGCCTTTTTTGGCTGCATTATCTGTCTTTAAATTCTCTCTTAAGTGTCTATGCATTTTCTGCATTTTTTGACACTGTAAGAGATTATTTTTGATTGCTCCGGGGTCCACGCACATGGGCGGGACTATTCACTAGATTATGACTATACACAGAGATCCCCTACTACAGAAGAAAAGCATTTATGCAGCTTATCAACTGTTTTGTGTCATTTACTAAACTCTGAAAAGATTGCATTTAATGATTACGTGTGCTAGGGTGTCTTTTTTGCATTTGTTCTGTTGGTTTTCCATACAGATGTTTTAGGAAGGCAGGTGGTTCTTCCTATCCCGTTAGCACCGTCACACTTAGTATTGTTGTAAATATCTAATAGTGAATATCCCTTCAGCGCCTACCGACCTATCACCCATACCACCTTTTCGTCCCCCAAAACGTCCCGGTGTATCATGACTACAACCCACTGCCCTGGCATAGGTCAGTCACCCCTCTAGCTGGGTGCACTATACCAGTGGTGAAGGTACAGGTGGAGGAACCCGGCACCCATACAGTGTCTAAGTCCATTCTCAGACACAGTAAGCGCAGAGCTGCCATTAAGAGTATATGGTGCTGGGAGTTTGTCATTACGAACTCCACAGCACCATAATGGCTACACTGAAAACTGAAAAGTTTGGTATCAAACCTCTCAGCACATTAAATCCACACTGATGCCAGTATGGTATTTAATGAAACATGTACACAAAGGGCATCTTAGAGATGCCCCCTGAAAACTAACCTACCACTTGTTTCCAGGTTTGAGTATCTACTTTCAGCTGCCACCACTAGACAGGATTCTGGACCCCCTGGGGCGAGAGTCTGCTGCTCTCGGGGGTCTGAAACAATGCACATCCTGGGTTGAGGTGTCAAACCTTCTCCCCCAGGATGGGCAGGGTTCACGAAGGGGAAGCTTCAAAGGCTTGCCGTCTTTGTGAGCTTCCCCAGGCCACTTGCTGCTCTCAGCAACTGTTCCCCACTGTTTCAGACACCCACTTGGGCGGGAGAACCGGCAGGAAAAACAAGTGAGGTAGAGATGTGTACCCACCTCTGCCAACTGCAACCCTCAGGTGGGGGAGGCGGGGTGAAGCACAACCATCAGTCCCTGCCATCTTGCAGATGGGGGGGGGACCCAGCCAAGCAGGGACAGGTATGTCGCCCTCCCACAGCAGGGTGGCATATTGGGGGGTGTACCCACCCCAGGGTAGGGACCCATTGGTCCCAACCTTTTTACCTACCTGTAACGCCCCTAAAGGAATATGCTACTTACCAGTATGCATCTGTTCTTGGCATGTAGGGCTGCTGACATTCATATCTGTGCATAGATCGCCGCCTAGTGTTGGGTCCGGATGATTGCACATTGTTGTCCTGGAAGAGTCTTCGAAGCATCACGAGATAGGTGGCTCCTCCCTCGGACTACAGTGCACATGGGCATCCTCTCCATCCTCAGATTGTTTTTCGTCATTGTGGCAGAAATGGAGTATAGTACAGTAAGAGATGTCCATGCAAAGAGTGAATGCTACAGCTGCGACAGGCACCGGGGAGGTGGGTGGGCGATATGAGTGTCAGCAGCCCTACATGCCAAGAACAGATGCATACTGGTAAGTAGCATATTCCGTTCCGAGGCATGTGGGCTGCTGAATTCATATCTGTGCATAGAATGTATAGCAGTATCTCCCCTAGCGGTGGCTACCTGTGTCAGCTGCAGCAGTCTGGAAAAGAGTTTTGAGAACAGCCTGTCCTACAGCAGCTTGCTGTTTTGAATGTACATCTACACAATAGTGTTTGGTAAATGTATGTATGGTTGACCATGTGGCTGCTCTACAAATTTCGTGTAAAGTAATATTTCCCAGGAAAGCCATGGATGCCCCTAGCTTGCGTGTGGAGTGCGCCCTAGGGGGAACTGTTAAGGTGCGTTTTGCCTTTAAATAACATATTTGGATGCACTTAACGATCCATCTGGCTATACCTGATTTTTAAATAGGGTTGCTTTTGTGTTGTGGTGAGAAAGCAACAAACAACTGTTTTGTTTTTCGAAATGCCTTAGTTCTGTCTATATAATATAGCAGAGCTCTTTTGACATCTAGAGTATGCAAGGCCCTTTCGGCTACTGTCTGTGGGTTTTGAAAGAACACTGGCAGTTTTATGGTTTGATTTATATGGAAATGGGATACCACTTTTGGCATGAATTTAGGGTTTGTTCTGAGAACTACTCTATTTGCATGTACTTGTATGAATGGCTCTTGAATAGTTAGGGCTTGCAGCTCGCTAACTCTTCGAAGTGAAGTAATGGCAATAAGGAAAGCCACCTTCCAAGTAGAAAATTGTAGTTCGCATGAGTGTAGTTGTTCAAAAGGTGGTCCCATAAGTCTGGTTAGAACAATGTTCAGATTCCAGAATGGTGAAAGTGGGTGTCTTGGAGGAATTACGCGTTTAAGTCCTTCCATAAACGCTTTAATTGCTGGCACCCTAAATAGTGAAAGGTGTTGCCTGTTTTGAAGATATGCTGCTAACGCAGCTAAATGTATCCTGATGGATGAGTAGGCTAAATTGCAAGAGATAGCAAATGATGTTTTGAGTAGAAGCATCAAGTGGGTTTATATCGTTGTTACTACAGTAAATGACGAACCGTTTCCACTTAGCTGCATAACATGCTCTGGTAGTGGGTTTTCTTGCCTCTTTGATAATATTCATGCAGTCTGGGGGCAAGTTTAGGTATCCAAACTCTAGGATTTCAGGAGCCAGATCGCAAGGTTGAGCTGTTGCGGGTCTGGGTGTTGGATTTCTCCATGGCTCTGAGTTAGAAGATTGGGTGTGAGTCGCAGTCTTTGATGAGGCACCACTGACAGTTCTAGGAACGTTGTGTACCATGGTTGCCTCGCCCATGTGGGAGCAACTAGGATCAGCGTCAGCGAATGTTGGCGCATTTTGCATGCCACTAGCGGTATTTATGGAGCTGGGGGAAAAGCGTACGCAAATTTGCCTGACCAGTTCATCCATATCGCATTGCCCTGCGGATGTGGGAACCTGGCGGCAAAGTACTGGCATTTTGCATTTTCGCTTGTGGCAAACAGATCTATCTCCGGGTGTCCCCACTTCCGGAAGAATGGTTGGAGCACTTTGGGGTGAATTTCCCATTTGTGCATCTGTTGGCTGTGCCTGCTGAGCAGGTCGGCTACTTGATTGTCCTTGCCTGGGAGGTGCTCTGCCATGAGAAACATGTTCCTCTGAATGGCCCATTTCCACATTGTTTGAGCTAAGTGTGACAGCTGTGGCGAGTGTGTTCCTCCCTGTTTTTGAATGTAATACATAGCTGTCATGTTGTCCGTCCGGATCAACACAGGCTTTGTTGCATAAGTGTGTCTTGAACGCTTTTAGGGCTAGAAAGATCGCCATCAACTCCAGAAGGTTGATGTGCATCTTCTTTTGTTGTACAGTCCAGAGACCCTCTACTGTGTAATTTAAGACATGGGCTCCCCATCCTAGCAGGGATGCGTCCGCGGTTAACACTATTTGTGGGACAGGCTCTTGGAACAGTCGTCCTTTGCAAAGGTTTTGTGGATTCCACCAATGCAGAGAGTTGTATGCCCGACTGGTCACCAACACTAGGTCCTGTAATCGCCCCTGAGCCTGGTTCCACTGCCTTGCTAGGCACTCTTGGAGCGGACGCATGTGTACTCTGGCATGAGGGACTATGAATATGCACGAGGCCGTCATGCCTATTAGTTGCATAAACACTCGAGCTGGTAATGAGTGTTGAGGTCTGAACTTTTGGATCAACGTTTGCATTCCGTTGATCCGTGCTGCGTTGGGATATGATTTTGCTGCTAGTGTATCTATTGTCACTCCCAGGTACTGTTGGACTTGGGAGGGTTGGAGGTGCGACTTTGGGTAGTTTAGCGAGAAGCCTAAACTGTGCAGGAGATGGATGGTCTTTGACATGTGGTTGGCACATTGCTGGGCTGATGACGCGTGTTTTAGCCAGTCGTCCACTTATGGGTACACACGGATGTGTTGTCTCTTGAGATGTGCCGCCACTGTAGCTAGGCATTTGGTGAACACCCGTGGAGCTGTTGTGACACCAAATGGTAGGACTTTGAACTGGTAGTGCTGTCCCTGAATGGTGAACCTTAGATACTTTCTGTGAGCAGGGTGTATTGGTACATGAAAGTATGCGTCCTTGAGGTCTAGAGTTGCTAGGAAGTCTCCCTGGCGAAGCAATGGTATGACTTGTTGGAGAGTGAGCATATGAAAGTGCTCTGACAAAATATACAGGTTGAGGGGCCTGAGGTCCAATATTGGTCTTAGAGAACCGTCCTTCTTTGGAATAAGGAAGTATAGAGAGTATACTCCTGTTCCTTGATGTTGGAGTGGAACTGGTTCTATGGCCCCCTTTTGCAGCATACTGATGACCTCTTGCTGTAGTAGCGTTATATGTTCCTGTGACATTGGACGGTGCACGGGTGGTATGTTGGGTAGTGTGGAGGTGAGTTCGAGGCAATAGCCATGTTGGATCATTTGCCTGACCCACTTGTCTGTAGTGATCTTTAACCAGACTGGCAGAAATTGTTGCAGTCTTCCCCCGACCTGTGTTATATGGTCTGGGGGTAGTGCCAAGAAGTCACTGTTTGGTGTTAGTGGAGGATCTATTTGCATTGCCTCCACGACCTCTTCCCTTGGTATTATTTCCTCTGTATCCACCCCTGTGAGTTCTTGTTATATGTCGATTGCGTGTTACTTTTGTATGTGGAGGATTGCTGTGATGTATGACTTCGCGCTCCTCCTCTATAGTTGGTGCGACGAAAGGAGCCTTTGTGTTGTTGGGACTGAAGGGCTCCCATGGACTTAGCTGTTTCCGCGTCCTTTTTCATTGTGTCCAGAATTGAGTCAACTGCTGGACCAAACAAAAAATCTGGGGTTATGGGCTAATTAAGAATAGTGGATTGGACTTCATTCTAAAAGCCTGATATGCGAAGCCATGCGTGTCGCCTAAGCAGTACGCTTGTGTTGATGGATCTGGCAGCAGTGTCTGCCGCGTCTAGAGCACATTAATTGAGGCATTTGTGATGAGCTTTCCCTCCTGTATAAGTTCATCTGCCTGATTCTTGTAAGGCTCAGGTAAGAGTTGGAGAATTTCCTCTAAACTATCATAGTGGGCCCTGTCATATCTGGCCAGCAAGGCCAGTGTATTGGCTATTCTCCATGAGTTTGCTGCCTGAGCTGCTACTCTCTTGCCTGATGCCTCTAAAATCTTTGACTCCTTGTCAGGAGGAGCAGCCTCTCCAGTAGTCTGTGAATTCGAATTTCGTGCGTTGGATACCACTAAGGAGTCTAGAGGTAGTTGTTCCTTGATGTATGTAGGGTCTATAGGTGCAGCCCTATATTTCTTTTCAATTCTAGGGTTTATGACACGTGCCCTAGCAGTGTCCTTAAAAATGTCATTGCGTGCTTTAAGACGCCCTTCAACATGGGGAGTGTTTTCACATTTCTATCCGATGTTGTTAATGTATCAAAAAGAAAGTCTTCTTCAATAGCATCATAATGCATATCTACATTATGGTAGCTTGCTGCTCTATTAGAGAGTTAAAAGCCACTGTATCTTCTGTGGGTGATGGCTTAGTTGGGTATACTGTAGGGTCTGTAATAGGCAGAGTACCCTCAGTAACTGGTTCACCTCCCCCACCCCATGGCTGTGAATTGGGGTCTCCATATGGGTTTTGTGGATAACCAAACCCTACATCTGCATTCTGATCCTCATCTGGGTTGTAGTCAGAGCGTGCAGGTGAGGTTGGGGCATATGGAGTAGTAGGCATAGCTGGGGAGATAGGTTCAAAAAGTATTGGAGAGGTAGCACAGTCTTTTTTTTTTTAGTGGAATTCTAGAAAAGTCTTCAGTAGGCAGAGGTCTTTTCTTTTTTACGTAAACAGTCACTTTCCCAGTGTTTGGGTCAATATATAGTTTTGAATGGTCATCTGTGGAGGGGTCTGGATGGATAATTTGGTCTTCCACAGTTTTTGGCCTTGGTGCCGTAGGTTTTGGTTTGACCTTTTTCGGTTTGATGCCTTTAATGGGTTCGACCGCTTTTGGTGGTTGGATCGGTTTTTGAGGTTTTTCGACACGTTATGTCAGTTGGACGTCTTTTACAGGCTTTACCACCTTCTTCGAACGAGCTGTTTTGTCGGTTCGGCAGCATCTTTAGGTGGTATAGGTGTCTTCGGAGCCTGCGGCTTTGGCTCGATGCCCCTCTTTGGATCGATGGGCTTCGGCTCGACCGATTTACTTTGGTCCACTTTAGGTTTCACTTTCTGTTCGACGTTTGTCTTGGACGTAGGCCTTTTGCTGTCGTCGACCAGTTTTTTCCCATTGTCGATAGTTGAGCCAGATTTGCTCGATTTGACGTGCTTTGTCTTGGAAGTCGAGTCGACGTGCTTTTGTTTAGGTGTCAATTCGACGTGCTTTGGCCTCGATGTTGACTCGCCGGCTTTCGGCTTCGAAGTCGACTCGACGGCTTTTGGCTTCGAGGTCGACTCGACGGCTTTTGGCTTCGAGGTCGACTCGACGGCTTTTGGCTTCGAGGTCGACTCGACGGCTTTTGGCTTCGAGGTCGACTCGACGGCTTTTGGCTTCAAGGTCGACTCGACGGCTTTTGGCTTCAAGGTCGACTCGACGGCTTTTGGCTTCGAGGTCGACTCGATGGCTTTTGGCTTCGAGGTCGACTCGACGGTCTGAGGCTTCGAAGGTTATATTGGAACTGTGGCCTTCGGGTCGGCGCCCCTTGGCTTAATCACCTTCGGTTCGACAACGTTCAGTCCGAAGACGGTATTGTCGACGAGTTTCGGTTTCGATGGAACCGGTGTCGTATATCGTGTCTCAGAAGGCTTTTTAGGTCTCCTGGCGTTTAACAGCGCGTCAGCGCTGTGTCCGCCAGGAGATCTTTTGTTGCTGACTCTGCTTCCCAGGAGACAGCACCTGGCCGCGCGCATTTCGCAAAAGGCGATCGCCGCAGTCCACGCGCGCGCGAACGCGCTCGCCGTGGCTGTCTCCTGGGAAGCGCAAACATACACAGGCACACCTCCCCCTGCACCCTGCACGCATGCGCACACACATACACGCACGGAGAGACATCCCCCCCCACCCCTCCGCCGTCGCACACACAGACACACGCATGCACACATACAGGCATCCCCCCCCTTCCCCGCTCACCGGCACTCCGGACTTGTGCAGCCTCCGACCGCGGGGCTCTCCCTTGGTCATGGGAGCCCCGCGTCACAACTGCTCCTCGGCTCCAGGCACTCCGTGGGCGCGGGCTTCACAAAACGGAAGTCCCGCCCCCACCATAGGTTTCGTTATTAGTGCGCGCGCAGTAGCGTCCTCCTCCGTGCCAGCAGCAGACCTCATTTCAGCACTCCAGCCCACAGCAACAGGAAACCACGGAACCACAACAGAGGCCGGCTTTCTAGCGCTGCAGGTCACGCTTCTATCGGTGGGCTGTGAGGAGGCATGGCTCACACTCAGGTAGTGACACTGCAGTTCCGGCCGATTGCCAGTGGACATTGAGGCTCCTGGCAGACTCTAGGGAGGCGATGAGACGCGCAGGGTGGCACACATGTAGCGGCTCTGCCCCCACGGGGTTAATTATAATTTAATACCGCTTGCCTGCTGTGCTCGGCCATTATCCTGCGGCAACTGGAAGTTCGGATGAGAAGCGGGCAGCCACGTCCATGGCGCCCTAATGGTGATTTTTCGCTTGCCACGCTGTTTACCTCGGACCACGATCGGAGGCTCGCGGGCCCGGGAGTCTGGACATTAGGCGCAAACCTATTTCTCAGTTCGAAGGTCGGTTGCTCTAAGCTCAACACACAACCTCGACTTTACTGCGGCCAATAATTACTTGGGCTGATAAAATCTGCACTGTTAAATTTTACTAGATGAGATCAGACTTCCTGAATTTTAGCGAGGGACAACTGATAGTTAATTAACAGAACATGCACATTCTGGTGGGGTATGCACAAAAACATGCATGTTATATCCCGTTGTTTGTGAAAAACATTAAATAGGTGCCAATTAGTTCTCCTGATCAATTTCAAACCACGTAGTGTTGTTTTTTCGTGTATAATAAATACTGAATACCACTGCAGGGTATTAGTATTCAAGCACGTGTTGGTTTCAGTCTATAGGCGCATTTTCATTGGTTAGACTAGGTGCCTGAGCCTGGTAAAACCATACCCAGTGCTTTAAGTGGGGTAGAAAGGATGGCCGCGTCTAAAATGGTTTTGTCTAAAATAGGTGACATATTTATGCGTGACAAATTCATAACGTTTTACTCAACAAAGAATAGCTGAAATTAGGAAGAAGCAAGATATTTATCCCAAGCCATAAACACTTTACAAGAACAACTGAGTGGGGGAATGCAGATTATTTACACTAGATAAGGTATGAACACCCTTATGGCACTGTGGAAAAAACACACTGCCGTCAGCCTCAACTCTAAAGCTCCTAATTGTTCTGCTATGAACACCCATCCACACCCTGAACTCACCCAGATACCTGTAGGTGACTCAGTTTGCAGTACAAGCAAAACAAGGATCATATGTAGCATGAAAAACAAACTATAACAAGCATTTACAATGCAATAGGTGCTGTAGTGTGCTGTCTCCCTGCAGTGTGCTGTCTCCCTGCAGTGTGCTGTCTCCCTGCAGTGTGCTGTCTCCCTGCAGTGTGCTGTCTCCCTGCAGTGTGCTGTCTCCCTGCAGTGTGCTGTCTCCCTGCAGTGTGCTGTCTCCCTGCAGTGTGCTGTCTCCCTGCAGTGTGCTGTCTCCCTGCAGTGTGCTGTCTCCCTGTAGTGTGCAGACTAGTGAGTGCAGACTAGTGAGTGCAGACTAGTGAGTGCAGACTAGTGAGTGCAGACTAGTGAGTGCAGAATAGTGAGTAGTGAGTGCAAAGTAGTGAGTGCAGAGTAGTGAGTAGTGAGTGCAGAGTAGTGAGTAGTGAGTGCAGAGTAGTGAGTAGTGAGTGCAGAGTAGTGAGTAGTGAGTGCAGAGTAGTGAGTGCAGAGTAGTGAGTGCAGAGTAGTGAGTAGTGGGTGCAGAGTAGTGAGTAGTGGGTGCAAAGTAGTGAGTAGTGAGTGCAAAGTAGTGAGTAGTGAGTGCAAAGTAGTGAGTAGTGAGTGCAAAGTAGTGAGTAGTGAGAGCAAAGTAGTGAATAGTGAGTGCAGAGTAGTGAGTGCAGAGTAGTGAGTGCAGAGTAGTGAGTGCAGAGTAGTGAGTGCAGAGTAGTGAGTGCAGAGTAGTGAGTGCAGAGTAGTGAGTGCAGAGTAGTGAGTGCAGAGTAGTGAGTGCAGAGTAGTGAGTGCAGAGTAGTGAGTGCAGAGTAGTGAGTGCAGAGTAGTGAGTAGTGAGTGCAGAGTAGTGAGTAGTGAGTAGTGAGTAGTGAGTGCAGAGTAGTGAGTAGTGAGTGCAGAGTAGGGAGTAGTGAGTGCAGAGTAGTGAGTGCAGAGTAGTGAGCTGACTCAAGTGAAGTACTCTGGTACCCAAGGATGACTAGCAAACAATATTATTCACAACGTTGCTTACTATTCAGCAACATTTGACAGTTTGCAAATCATCTTTATACAACAATTCAGAGTTTGATAACAAATTAATGTAACACATTGTAATATACAACGCCAATAGCTCAAACTTTTATGTTGGGAGACCTATTGCATTGTAAATGCTTGTTTTGTATGTTCTTAACCGGGCGGTATGGTGGGGCTATAGAACCAGTATGTTGATCTCGGCTAAGGCCTGCTGGCGATCCCTCGACCTGAGTCTCTGATATCGGTGTAGTGTCTATATGGGGCGGTGTACTCACGGTTCGCCCCTCGTCGTCATCGGAGTTGTCTTCGACAGCTACAATGTCTTGATCGTATTCCTCGAGATCGACTATTTGTTCTTCCTCGTCGAGGTAATATTCGGAGTCGTGCTCAGAGTATTGTTCTTCGTCTAGATCAGAGTCTTCAGCGTTAACTAAGTCTTCCTCATCGTCGAAGATATTCTCGGGCTCTGGTGCCGACCTCTGCATTTCTTGCCTCGCCGCCCGTCGATTCCGGATCGTCTTTTTTGACCGGAACTGTGCACAGGCTAGGCAACTATCTTCATTGTGATCTGGAGATAGACATTTGTTGCACACTGGATGCTTATCTGTGTGCGGGAACTTTGAGTTGCACTGCGGGCAGAATTTGAATGGACTGCGTTCCATCGACGGTCGGTCCAAGTGGCGTCGAGAAGGCCTAACGGTCCGATTCGACGACCGGAGTGCAACAGATGTTGAAGAAGTGTATCGGTACCGAGCGCTTTACAATACCGACGGATCCGAAGGCCTTTAGAAAAGTTTTTGTTGATTTCGAACTTGAAGTGCTGGAAAGTACATCCGAACCCAATGGTGCAAAAAACAATCTGAGGATGGAGAGGATGCCCATGCGCACTGTAGTCCGAGGGTGGAGCCACCTATCTCGTGATACTTCGAAGACTCTTCCAGGACAACAATGTGCAATCATCCGGACCCAACACTAGGCGGCGATCTATGCACAGATATGAATTCAGCAGCCCACATGCCTCGAACGCTAGTATTTAGGCGCACCCCTGAACCTTGCTTCCTGTGACAAGAACCTGCAACAAGAAAAGAAGAATAAGGCCTGAACAGCCGTGCTAAAGCTAACAAGAGGAAGACGCCCACTGACATAGCCCCAGCGCTACCGGCCTGTGTTCACCTCGAATCTGCTCCTGCGAAATCCCGGTGTGCCCTGCAGCCAGCAACCTCGAAAACCCCTGAGGACCTGCCTGCCTTCAGCCACCAAAACTTTGTCTTCAGTGAACACCGGATTTGTTCATCTGCAACCTCTGGCCCTGGCCAGAAACCACTTATTCACCCCACTCTGCACCCGCCGTCCACGGCCCGAGCGGGCAAACACGACAAGGAGGTCCCCCCCGGCAGTCATGACCAGAGATATGGCGACCCCTGACCTGCCTCAAGCCTCCAGCAGACGCCTGCAGCCTAAATCCGGAAGGTCCCCATCATCCGCGACCAGGAGCTGGTAAGAGGATACGATCCCAAAAGGTACACCTGCACCTGACGCCCCACGGCCTTGGGTAGCCAAACCTGACGGTGCCTAATGAAGCCCAACTTACCTCTCGAAGTGGTTGTCGCGCCCAGAAGACCTTCGTCCCCAAGCGTGCAGTGCCTTTGCAAACCGGAGGTTCCCCATTGCAAAAAACAGGGCGCCCAATGTCGAAACAGCACCCTGCACCGGGCCGCCCAAGTGCCGCTGAGGGTGCACCTTTAGTGCTACTTTGTTTCCCCATTTGCCCTGAGCTAAAGTCCAGGAGCTTTGCTCCCACAACCAAGTGGCCTGCTAGTCAGCAGCCACCAACCGGAGGATCCCTATCCCCCATTGAATAACAATGGACCACAGCACTCAGCACCCGGCCGCCCGAGTGCCACTGAGGGTGTAACAAGAGAACATCCTTGACACTGGGAGACCCCTGAGTCTACCCACAGAAACTTAACTCCCCCTACCAAATACTTACCTTAAAACCGATACTATTTTCCTCCATAGGAAAACATGGATTGTTTCTCTTGTGGAGTTTAAAAACCTAAAGAAATTCTTTAAAATTGTACTGTTTAACAAAAACGATTTTACTTACCTATTTACAGGAAATGTCCCATAGTATCTAGGTATACTACTCTGTGTAAGAAAAGCAATCCAAAAACTAACTTGCCTGGTATTTTACTGAAAAGACTATTCGAGTCTATGTACTTTATTTACAAAGTATTGCATGTCTCTGCAACCATTCTGCAAGTCAAAACAAAGTGCATTTGCAATTACAATCCAAACTGTATTACAACTGTATATGTACTGCAAAATATTTATCACTTACCTGTGCCATGCTCGCTTGGTTCTAGGAAATAAAATGAAAAGAATATTTTTATACAAAAACAATTGGCCTAAAGTTCAGTCTGAGTGTGTGAAATCATTTGCTGATTGATTGTGTACAACAAATGCGTAACACTGGCCTCTGATACTGCCTTACTTCTCGCCCACACCAGCACAAATCGAGAGTAAGATGCCATCTAACTTTAACTCTACCTACCTTTGGGGTTCCACTGGACTCTGCACACAATACCTCATTTTGGTATCGTATATACAGTCAGCTTCCTACAGGCATCGCTAAGATGCCATCTGAGTGCATTTTTAACTAAATCTCACACTGGCATCAGTGTGGATTTAATGTGCTGGGAAGTTTGATACCAAACTTCCCAGACTTCAGTAAAGCCAACATGGAGCTGTGGAGTTCGTCCTGACAAACTCCCAGCCTACACACTCAAAATAGCTTGACTGCACTTACAATGACCGTGAATGGCACAGACACTGTAGGGGTATATTGCTCTTGCAGGTATGCCCTCACCTGGGTATGGTGCACCCTGCGCCTTTGGGCTGTAAGGCCTGCTAGAGGGGTGACTTACCCATGCCGTGTCGACTCTGGGCATGGCGTGTCGACTCTTCAGTTTCGCCTCCACCAAAACACGCAGCCTGCCATGGAAGGGTGGGGGAGTTTTGGTAAGTGGTCTCTGAGGGTGGTACAATAGATGCTGCAGCCCTCAAAGGCCTTCTCTGGTCACAAGGCCCTTGGTACCAGGGGTACCTCTTACAAGGGTCTTACATGTGGCCCATAGTTGTGCCGATTGTGGGTACAAGGTAACGTTTTGAGAAAGAACAATGGTGCAGGAGCCTGGTTAGCAGGATCGCAGCACACAATCAGTCAAGTTGGTATCTGGAATCTGGCAAAAAGTTAGGGGGTAACCATGTAAAAAGGGGAACTTTCTTACAGGTACCAAAGACTCCTTGGTTCAGTGCTGTGGAATTAGAGTTGTCGATTTTCCAGCCCAAGTATTATTCATGGCCTCCCTGGCACTTACAATATTAAGGACTCATGCAGATCTGTCCTCACCTGGTGTATAATACACCCTGCCGTAGGGCTGCTTAGCCTGCTAGAGGGGTGACTTACATATACCTTCAGGCAGTGCTGGCTGGTGTGGCACCCAGGCAGGGTGCCATGTCAACTTTGTCCTTTTCTTTCTCACAGGGACATGCAAGCTGCAAGGGCAGTGGCATGGTAGCAGTGACGGGAGGAGGGGGCAGGGGATCCTCTTCAACTCCCAGGCCCTACTTACTAGTAACTTACAGGGGGCAGAAGTACCAATTGTGGATAGGTTTTAAAGGAAAAAGCACTCTTGCAGGTTCTTGATCAATTCTTTGTCTCATCACTGTTTTCAAATAGTTCTCTTCTTCCTTCCTTCTCCCTTTTCTACATTTCTCTGACTGGACCTGGGCCAAAGTCTGACAAAGAATAATAAATCTTGGTGACAGAAATGTGAGCCGTGTCCAGGACCTGCAACAATAAGTTGCTTGGTTTTTCTGAAAGGTTTTGTCCTTTCTATGCAGTATAGTAATGCTTTTTTGACATTTTGTCCTTTCTATGTAGTATAGTAATGCTCTTTTGACATATAAGGTGTCAAGAGCACTTTCTGCCACTGAATCTGGTTGAGGTAAGAACACAGGCAAGTCAACAGATTGGTTGATATGAAAGGCAGAAATGACTTTAGGTAGAAATTTGGGGTTAGTTCTTAAAACCACTTTGTTTTGGTGCATTTGTAAGAATGGTTTTTCTATGGTTTGTGCCTGAAGGTCACCTACTCTTCTTAGAGAAGTGATGGCTATGAGGAAGGCTATCTTCCAAGCGAGAAATTGTAGTTCACATTTGTGTAATGGCTCAACCGCTGGACCCATACGTCTTGTAAGGACTATGTTGAGATTCCACAATGGAGCAGGTGGAAGTCTGGGTTGAATGACTCTTAAGTCCTTCCATAACTGCTTTGATAGCAGGCACTTTAAAAAGAGACCAATGCGGTCTGTTTTCTAGATATGCAGCTGTTGCAGCAAGATATAAGCGGATAGATGTGTACGCCAAATTGGAAAGCTGTAGATCTAGTACGTAACAAATGAGGTTTTGAATTGAAGCAGCTAGAGGATTGGTTTTATTGTTACAGTAAACCGTAAATAACAAACCGCTTCCACTTTGCTGCATAGCATCCTCTTGTGGTAAAGCGCCTAGCCTCTTTGATAATATTCATGTAATCAGGCAGAATATTAAGATAACCAAACTCTAAGATTTCAGGTGCCAATCGCAAGATTGAGATGACTGGGATCGGGATGCCTTATCTCTCCATGGTTCTGAGTGAGAAGATTGGGAGTAAGGTGCAGTTTTTGGTGAGAAACTACTGATATTTCCAACAGGGTTGTGAACGAATAGTTTCTTACCTGTCGGTGTAGTTTTGCAGCTTGAAGATCTTTCTGGATTCACTATGCTGTGCATATTCCGCAATCTGGTGGTTGGGTCCGGAATCGTAATCTTTTTTCTCTTTTTTTTGTCGTAGCCCAGGTGGGCGTCGACGTACCACCATTTGGTGTACCTTCGGTGACGTCGGCCTGCTTCCGGCGGAAGCTACCACCCTTGGGCGCCATCTTCGGATTCTTTTTTCTGTCTCTTTTCCTTTTTTGTCTTTGTAGTGAATCCATGGCTATGTTTGTTAATCGTTTTTTCAACGTTAGTCTTTCCACGCATCTTGTAATTGTTCCAACTTGCTTTCTTTTCCATGTTTTTCCACCCTCATCTTTCTGGCGGAGGCGGGTGGGTTCGCTAGTGAATCCAGAAAGATCTTCAAGCTGCAAAACTACACAGACAGGTAAGAAACTATTCGTTTTGCAGCGTGAATCTTTCTGGATTCACTATGCTGTGCATAGATTTTGTAGCGGTTTTCGTTACTTTTGTGGCGGTTGGGTGGAAGATGAGCGTTGGTTGTTAAAAATATGTTGAAGCACTTTTTGTCCTACTTGTGCTTCCTTGTTCATCTGTACATCCACGCAGTAGTGCTTTGTGAAAGTGTGCACTGAAGCCCATGTTGCCGCCAGACATATGTCCTGAATCGGTGTGTTGGCCAGAAAGGCAATTGATGCTCCTTTCTTCCTGGTCGAGTGGGCTTGTGCCCCTCCTGTTAGCTCCTGGCCAGCTTGTTTGTGGCAGAATTGTATTGTCTGTGCGATCCATCGCGCTATGGTGTTTTTAGTAACTGGTTTGCCTATGTAACTGTTAGCGAAGGACACGAAGAACTGTTTCGTCTTCCTGTGTTCCTTCGTTCTTTCAATGTAGTGCATCACAGCCCTTCTTGCGTCTAGGGTGTGGAGCGACCTCTCAACGCTTGTAGTGGGGTTTTGAAAGAAGCTAGGGATCTGAATACTCTGATTCATGTGGAACCTTGACACCACCTTTGGCATGAAGTGTGGGTCAGTTCTCCTCACGACCCTGTCACTGTGTATCTGGATGTAAGGTTCCTGCAGTGTGAGTGCCTGTAGTTCGCTCACCCTACGTAGTGAGGTGATTGCCACCAGGAAGGCCGTCTTCATTGTCAACATTTGCAGTGATGCTTTGTGGATGGGTTCGAAAGGTGCTTTCATGAGCTCCGTCAGTACCACATTTAGGTTCCAGGCCGGTGGCGGCATTCTCTTTGGCGGCGCTATTCTTTTAGCCCCTTCCAGGAATCTTTTCACGACTTGAGATGTGAAGAAGCTTCTCCCTGTTTCTCCTCTTGTGTATGCCACAATCGCTGCTAGGTGCACTCTCAGTGAGGATGAGCTTAGCTTTGCCTTAATTAGGTGTGTGAGGTACCTTAGCACCGTGGACTCCTTGGTCAGTCTCCTTTGGAGCTGTTTCTTGCAACACCATTGAGTGAATCTTTTCCATTTTTCCCCATAGCACTTGCGTGTGCTGGGCCTTCTTGCCTCTCGCAGCACCCGCAGGGTGCTCTCTGGTAGTTTTAGGTGTGCAAATTCTAAGTCCTCAGGAGCCAGGCTGAGAGGTTGAGGCTCTCTGGCTCTGGGTGTAGAATTCCTCAGTTTTCCATGGAGAGTAGGTCTCTTCTTTTTGAGAACTTGTGGGGGGGCCCCTGCGCCATCTCCATTATCTGAGAATACCACGTCTGTCTGGCCCATTGTGGTGCCACAAGGATGAGCGTCATGTTGCTCTTCATGCATTTGTTGAGAACCCTGGGGATCAGTGGTATCGGGGAAAAGCGTAGGCAAATGTTTTTGACCAGCTTATCCATAGGGCATTCCCCTGGGACCGTGCCTCTGGTTGCCTGGATGCAAAGTATTGGCATTTTGCATTCCGGTGTGTTGCAAATAGGTCTATTGTTGGGGTGCCCCACTTCCTGAATAGAATCTCTGTTTCCTGACTGTTGAGTTCCCACTCGTGGGATGCTTAAGTCTGCCTGCTGAGCCAATCCGCTTCTACATTGTCCTTCCCTGGCAGGTGTATGGCTAGCAGGTCTATTTTTAGTGGTATGGCCCATTTCCAGATCTCCTGTGCCAAGTTTGACAGCGGGAACGATTGAGTTCCCCCCTGTTTGTTTATGTAAAACATCGTTGTGGTGTTGTCGGTTTGTATTAGCACCTTTTGGTTGTGTAGGTGTTTCTGAAAGGCCTTGGGGGCTAGCAACACAGTTTTCAGTTCCAGGTAGTTGATGTGCCTGACTGCATCTGTAGGGCTCCACAGACCCCTCACTCAGCCTGTTCATGTGTGCGCCCCACCCCTTCTGGGATGCGTCTGTGGTGCTGGTCACTGTTGGGTCCGGTGGTGTTAGAGGTTTCCCTTCTGTTATTCTCTCCTTGGTCCACCACCTTATCTCTTCCTGCACCCTGTGCGTTACAACCACTAGATCCTCCCAACTTCCTGTGGCTTGTGACCATTGTTGTTGCAGCCACTCTTGGAGTGGTCTCATTTGTAGGCGTACATTGGGGACCAGGTGAATGCATGATGCCATCATCCCCAAGATCTTGCTCACAGTCCTCACTGTCAGAGATCGCCCCTTCTGGTAGTGACGTTTCTCCCTCAGTAGGCTGAGCGTTCTCTTTTCGCTCGGTAAGACTCTGCATTGTATGGTGTTGATCTGGGCTCCCAGGAAGATCTTCACTTGCTCTGGTTCCATCGAGCTTTTGCCCCAGTGTATGGAGAAACCCAGGTTTGCTAGCGTTCTTGTCACCTGTTCTGCATGCTCTTTGCATGTCCTGTAGCCGTTTGCCTTCACCAGCCAGTCGTCGAGGTAGGGGTACACGTGTATCCCCTTTCTCCTTAGATGTGCGGCCACTGCTGCGAGGCATTTGGTGAACACCCTTGGTGCGGACTTTAGGCCGAAAGCTAGGGTCGTGAATTGGTAGTGATCCTTGTTTACAGTGAATCTTAGCATGTGCTTGTGCTGCCTGTTCATGGGGATGTGCAGGTACGCATCCTTGAGGTCTATGGTGGACAAGAAGTCCCCTGCTTTTATCTGAGGAATGACCTCTTGCAGGGACGTCATTTTGAATTTTTGGGTTTTGAAGTATTTGTTTAAGAACCGTAGGTCCAGGATGGGTCTTAGGCTTTCGTCCACCTTTGGCACTAGGAAGTAGTTTGAGTACACTTCCATGTTCCGTTCTTTGAAGGGGACCCTTTCTATGGACGCTTTGAGGAGGAGTTCTTGGGGGAGGAGTTCTTGGGCTTCCTCTTGCAGTAGTTGCAGCTCTATTCGTGAGTGCTGTCTTTTCTTTGGTTTTCTGTTTGGTGGCCTTTTTTCCAACTCTATGCAGTACCCGAACTGCATAATATTGAGTATCCACTTGTCTGTTATTTTTCTCCACTCTTGGAGAAAAAATCTCAATCTTCCTCCTACTGGCGTTGCATGTTCCTTTGTGTCTTATCCGTGTAGCCCTCTCCTCTTTGTTTTTCCGTGCTCCACCCCCGGAGGGTGTGGGTGGTGGAGCACGTTCTCTCGTGTGAAGTCACTTAGAGGGGGGCTGTTCACCGCCTCTCCTTCTCTGGCCCCGTTCATTTCCTCTCGACCGAAAGGACTGGCCTCTGCCTTGGTAGTTCCAGTTTTGCCTCTGCTGCCCCTGGTGGAAACTCTGGCGAGAATCTCCTCGCTGGCTTCCACCACTGCCGTTCGGCCTCCGTGAAGGAGTGCCCCTTCTCATCCCTCTGAACTGCAGGGCTCCCATGGACCTTGCCGTCTCGTTGTCCTTCAGTTGGGTGAGCTTATCAACTGGGGCTCCGAACAATGTTTCACCGCTGAAGGGTGTGTTCAGGATGTTGTTCTGGACTTCAGCCTTGAATCCTGAGATCCTGAGCCATGCTTGCCTTCTTTCTGTGATGCCTATAGCCATCAGTCTGCTGGATGTTTCTGCCCCATCCAAGGCTGTCTTCAGGCATGAGTTGGCGATGCTCTTCCCTTCCTCCACCAGGTGTGCTGCTCTCTCACGGTATTGTTCCGGGAGGTGCTTGAGCAACTGTCCCATCTCATCCCAGTGCTGGTATTGGTGCCTATTCAGGAGGGCGTTGGAATTCGCCATCCACCAGTGCGTTGCAGCGTTCCTCTCAATCTTCCTGCCAGTTAGATCCATCCTCCTGCTTTCTTTGTCAGGTGGTGGTCCGGACGTTGTTGGGACGTTTGCCCTTTTTCTGGCCTTTGCAGCGATGATAGAATCTGCTGCGACGGATCCCTTGATGTAAGCTGGGTCTTCGGAGGAGAATTTGTATTTCTTCTCGGTCCTCGGCGTTACAGATCTGCATGTAGCCGGGTCCTTGAAGGCCTCCTTTCCCTGGTCTGATACTCTTGAGCATGGGCAGGAACTGGCTCCTTGTCTGTATGGGGAGCAATGTCTCGAGCAGGAAGTCTGCTTTTGGCTTCTCCTCTTCCAGCTTAATCCCATAAGCTGTTGCCGCCTTTCTTACCACCTCATTGTATGCCCCAATGTCATCCGGTGGCGAAGGCCTCGAGGGGTATGTTTCCACCGCCTCCTCTGGGTTTTCGGCCTCGATGTCCTGCCATTCCTGGTCTTGGGCCGTCGAGGAACCTGAACCGTAGCTTGATTGCTGTTCCCCGTAATCCCCCTCTGTGTAGTAGAGGTGGTCCTCCTCTTCGCGCTCCGAAGGTTCCGGAGTTTTCGGCGGCTCTTCGACGCTGAACTCCTCGAGCTCCTGTACCTCAGCGACGGTCGGTGCCAGCTTCGGGGGGATCTTGTAACTTTTCATTTTTTCGTCGAAGTCCTTCTTTCTCTGAAGGATGTTCTCCATTTCGGCCGCGAGCCTTCTCTTCTTTCTCTGCATTTCTGCGGCCTGTTCGTCGTCGAGCATTTCGGCCGCTCTTTTCGGCGGCGTCGTCGAAGCTTTCTTCGGCTCTTTTTCTTTCGACGTCGAAGTCCCTTTTTCGGGGGCGTGCTTCGATGACCTTTGCTTTTCGCTTGTCTTCTGCCTCCGGGAGTCCTTCTCAGAGGATCCGCTGGGCTCTTTTTCGGAGGATGCAGCTTCGGTCGTCGATTTGCTCGGCGCCGGTGCTCCTTTCGAGGCTCTGTGCTCTGACTTTCGAGAGAGTGCCTCAGGTTTTCGAGGCCCTGTGGGCGTTTTCGGGGTCGTAGACTCTCCTACCTTATCAGGCGTATTCTTATCGGTCTCAGCGACCGTGAAGTCATCTGGTCCTTCGGCGATGTTGTCCTCATCGTCGGTGGAGAGGCCAAGTTCATAAAGCGTCGGGGCTTTGCCCTTGCCCTGCATCGTGTGGTGAGCCGTCCTCTGTCCTTCTCGAATTCGGAGTGTCTTCGGCTTGAAGACGGAGCAGTTGTTGCAGTCTCTGCTCTCGTGGTCGATTGGCAGGCAGAGGTTGCAGACTGGGTGCTGGTCCTTCTGTGCGAACTTGTGGTTGCAGTTCTTGCAGAATTTAAACGGCGTCTTGTACATCCCTGCGCTCAGGGGGCCCCCTGTGTGCGCATTCCTTAAAGGACGTCGAAGATTTCGAAGTTCTCTCCTTTCTTCGTCGTCTCCCCTCTAACGGTCCTCTTCTGTCGATGTTCTCAGGTCTTCACCTGAATATTTGCTGTATTTTCTTCTTTCCTCCTCCAAAACTTCTGGCGCTTCACGCGACGATCCAGACCCAACGGCGGAAAAAAGAATCTGAAGATGGCGCCCAAGGGTGGTAGCTTCCGCCGGAAGCACGCCGACGTCACCGAAGGTACACCAAATGGTGGGACGTCGAAGCCCACCTGGGCTACGACAAAAAAAAAAAAAAAAGAGAAAAAAAGACTACGATTCCGGACCCAACCACCAGATTGCGGAATATGCACAGCATAGTGAATCCAGAAAGATTCACGCTGCAAAACCATGGTTGACTGGCCGATGTGGGAGCAACTAGGATTAGTGTCAGGGACTGCTGTCTGAGCTTCCGAACCACTAACGGAATGAGTCAAAAGGTAACTGGCCTTTGATGTATGTAGGACCGGTGGGTGCAAGCTTATATTTTTTCTCCACCCTAGGAGTAATAATTCTTGCCCTGACAGGGCCTTTGAAAATGTCCTCAGTGTGTTTTAAGATGCCTTTGAGCATAGGCAATGTATGGGTGACTCTGAGAGGAACTAAGGGTCTCAAAGAGGAAATCCTGCTCTAATGTCTCTGAATGTAACTCCACCCAATGATAGTGAGCAGCCCTTTTAAGAAGCTCAACATACCCAATGTTATCATCTGGTGGGGAGGGTCTGGAGGGATACAAATCTGGATCATTATCTTGATCTGGATCAGTGTGATCGTCCTGCCAAGCATCAGTGTCCAGTGGGGAATCTTGATTGTCATCCCCATCACCATCATCTTGTGGGTTAGGTGAAGTTGGTGGTGAATTTTCAGGTGAAGTATGTAGGAGAGTAGGGTCTGCAATCCTATGATGACCCAGATTTTTGCTTTTTGCTTCACTGGTTTACGACTCTCCCTGGCTGTGGGCCTGCTAATCAGACCCACAGCCTAGCTGTTCTCTCTACTCCAAATTGTACCCAGGTACTGAATTGGCACTGGGCCCTCTCTTGTGTCCCATGAGCTGAGCCCGCGTGCAGCTTGCGGAACCAAGTCCTAATAGCTGTTCCATGATAACGCTATACCATATACTCTTAAGTGCATTATGTACCTCGCGGTCATATGCTAACTTTGGTATAACATTATCAAAACATGTCGAGTAAGGTGTCATACGAATTGGAATACTAACCCCTCGCCAATTCTGGCGACGGGGTTAGCATTCCACCCTTCTAGAGGGACACGACATGTTGGTAACCTGTAACCCCGGTTAAAGTCAGACATAGCCTCAGCTCCACAAGATGGATGCTGCCACCGAGACACAAGTCTGCCCTCCTGCTGCTGGGAGTCCTCCCAGCACAGGAGGCAAGGACAAAGGGTTTCCTGCCAGGGGCGGTGCCAGCACCGTCCCAGACAGGATTTTGTGTATCCTAGGTAGGCAGGGCTTTAGAGGAAGGTGACTGCAAGAGGCACCCCGGTGCTCACTGTGCGTAGGCCAGCTTGAACCAGTTCCAGGGGCACTCCAGCCCCTGATCTGGGGAAAAGCCCGGCAAAGGAGAGGGGTGTAACCACCCCCCTCCTAGTCCCACCCATAGGGCAGGACTTAGTCGCGTGCCAGCCCCCTTTTGCAGGATAAAGGTAGGAGCAGGCCCCCTTCCAAATTAGATCATCTTTGTATCCTGAACCGACTTTCCACGAAAGGAACTCAAGACTTCTCAAGATTTCTCCCTTGTGACTAAGGAGTAGTCACCCTGCAGCAGCAGGCACCATCCAAGCATCGCGGTCTGCTGTAAGTCTCTCCTCCGGATCAAGACTGTCCAGCTCGACGAGAACCGGCTTCCCTGGCACCTCTGACCTCTACCTGCATCTTCAGCCCAGCGGAGACCCGTGGGTGTGACGAGACCTCGAGGGACCGGCCATCTTCAAGACTGCACGACGCTTGCCCAGCACGACTCCCGAGTGACCCTCGACCGAGTGCTTTGGGGTAAGAGAAGCCCCAACCCTGAGCAGCTCCAGCACCGAAGTTCAGCCCCCTTGCCTCCACGAGATCTGCGTGGGGCCCTTCTGCTCTTTGCTGCTCACCGCGTTGTCCAGGTCACTTGCCCGTTGGCTAGTGGCCCTCTGACGACGAACTTAGACGACAAACACCGCTGGTCTGGTTGCTCCAGACTGGCCCTTGCTCCCCTCCAACAGAGGAGCACCCTGGACCCTCCTGGTCCACTCCAGACGCCATTTTAAGTCCACCGCGTGGGCTTGCATTTGCCAAGACTTGTTGCCCCAATCCTGGGTCCAGCGACGTCGACAGCAGATATCTTCGTGGGACAGCTCGCACCTCCATCCTGGTCGCCGACAACGCCTCCTGGTCCGAGAGACTGCAGAGCCCAGCAGCGCCCACTCACCTGGTTGAGGTGACTTCGTCCGGTGCCCACCTAAATCACTGGCTAGTGATTCAGAACTTGGTCCCCTCTGCTTACAGGTCTTCCTCTTCCCCGATCCAGGCTTGGATCCCCAAGAACTTCTTCACTGGTCGCCTGCCAGCAACTTCTTCCTTCAGGCTCCTGGTTCATCAACGAAGAAACGCGACGACATTTGAACCCTATGCAGCCGCAGCCCCTGGGCTAGGTAAACCGAGTACTCCGGTGGTCCAGCGTAGACCAACTCTCTAAGTGTCTAGATCCACTTTCGTTTTTGACCTACCTAGTCGGGTTCGCCCGAAAACACTAACTTTGCTTTTACTAGCCTCCATAGACTTTTTCCCGCCTTACGCGTGAGAGTTCCCACTCTGCACACGACGTCCCTAGGCCTCCTGCTTGTAATCTAAAGGTTCAGTAGTCCAGTCCTAGCGATCCTAAAGCCTATGAGAATAGTTACTTACCTGCTAGTATTTCGCATTCCACTTGTATAGTATATGGTTTTTCGTGCCCCTCGGGCATTTGTGTAAATTGTGCGACTAAGTATTTCTTTAAGAGTTTTGTTGTGTGCTTAGCTCCCTGTCTCATAAAGAGCCAGGGTAGTCTTGTTATAAATAAATATACTTTATTTTTCATAACAACTTGTGTGGTGTCCTTTCACTTGGTGTTCAAGGGGTAAATGTGATGGTAAAACAGCTGGCTTAACACGCCCTCTAGAGTTTAGCCTAAAGACTGCACGTGTCCATGCTACTAGGATAGCTGGTCTATCAGGTTGACTTACAACCAAACATCAATAAGGGTTGTTTGGACTGATACAAAGTGTTCACTAGAATAGTGAACATTACCGTATTTTCTGGCGTATAAGATGACTTTTTAACCCTTGAAAATCTTTTCAAAAGTTGGGGGTCGTCTTATACGCCGGTGTCATTTAATAAGCAAGCGAATATAGCCCAAACCCTATATTTTAAAAGGAAAAGTAGGGGGGTCGTCTTATACGCCAGAAAATACGGTATATATCAGGCCAACTTCCCACAAAGTAAATAAATTAAGATTAATAGGAGAAGGGTTAGTGCCCACACTTTTCTTCTTTAGAGGAATGTGGTAGTCCTCTGGTAGGTCTAATGTCCTCTTTTTTGGGTAAAGTGGCCTGAATATGCCCTGTATCAGGGTGAATCACCAGCTTTTTCTGTTTCGGATCCGAAATGGAGTGATCGGACCGAAGATTAGACATGGAAGGGGCAGGCACGGACAGTGCAATTACCAGTTTAGCCGCTCTCCTTACCAGAACCTCCTGAAATGTGGTCATGTCATCCACCGGTGACACCCTCGGAGGTGGGGAATCCGACAGTCGGCGAATATCTCCCTGCACTAGAGGACTCCGTGTCCCTAGTACATCTGGAGCGTGACCACTCATGATGATGACGGCGTGATCTGGTAGAAGACCGGCGCCGGCTGCGAGATAGATGTCTCGTCCGGGATCGAGACCGTGGCACCTTCGGGACCACTGGTACAGGTGGAGCCACAGGCAGCCGAGGAAGCGGCGGAGGTGTCTGCAGGCGTGGAGGAGGAGGCGGAGCAGAAGGAGTAGGCGTCCTAAGCCACATCGGCGACTGACTAGGAGCCACAAGCTGAGCTGATTCCGGTGACCTGGTTGGTGAATAGGTCCTGGAGTACTTCAGAGTCCCAAATATGAATCACCCTCCTAAGCTTGCGGGCAGGCCTCGAAGAGGAAGCTCTGGAAGCAGTGTACCTTGACGGTGAACGTCAACGTCGTCTTAACCTCGAACTCCGAGATGTGGAGCTGCAGACCACAGAGGGAGACAGGCTTCTCGATGACGAGCTCCGATGGCTTCTGGACGTCTACCTTCTCGTCGACGTCGACGTCGGCAACCTTGACGTCGGCAACCTTGACGTCGGCAACCTTGACGTCGGCAACCTTGACGTCGGCAACCTTGACGTCGGCAACCTTCTCGTTGACGTCGGCAACCTTGACGTCGACGTCGGCAACCTTCTCGTCGACCCTTCTCGTCGACGTCGGCAACCTTCTCGTCGCCGTCGGCAACCTTCTCGTCGACGTCGGCAACCTTCTCGTCGCCTGCGACCTGCGCGTCGACGCCAAGCGTCGATGTCTCCTGGACTTAGATCGACGGCGATGATACATCCTTCCCCTTGACGTTGATCTTCGACGTCGTTTACAACCAGAGCCCTGGGTCCATGGGGAGCATATGGTAGTCATACCTGGCCTCGACGTCTATGTTGTCGCCTTCGACCGGGACCTTGCGTCGTTTCGGAGTCTTCTTTCTACTGGGGAGCCCACCCAGAGGCTGACGCATGGGTTGTGGAAGAGAAAAGGCTCTCTCCATGCCCAGATGTCCCACCTGCAGCCTGTTGTCTTCTCTGCTCCAGGCCTTGAAGACGAATCTTCTCCCTGTCACGCAGGGTCCTCCTGGAGAATGACTTGCAGATGACACAGGAGCCAGGAACATGAGAAGAAGGAAGACAAAGTATGCAAACTCTGAGAGAGTCCGATTTGGCCTTCTTCCTGCCACATTCTGGGCACAAATAAAGATGGTATTTTGACAAGAAAAAAGGGGCTAAACTGGCCCAAAAAGACAGCAAAAGGAAGGTAAAGGCCTCAGACTTTGAGTGAAACACTCAAACTATCAAAAAAGCTCAAATAATTGAAAATATCCCACTAAAGGTAGAGCTCAATGCTCCAGGGTCCTGCTAGCAGGAGCCCGAAAAAAAGAACTGAAAGTAACTAGCCTGTGGCAGTGCATCATGGTATACCGAGGGTCTCTGGAGGGTTCCTTAAAGGCACGGTATCCATTTACAGACACATAATGGCAGCCTATGGGGCTTGTCTGTCCAACCCTTCTTCTCTATCATGACAAAGGATTTTTGTGAAGGGGAGTATCTCTATGTGTGAAACTTAGCAAAACGTTTACATGTCAGTGTTATCTGGCTATCCTTTTTCACTTCAGGATGAAGTACTGGCCAGATGTAGGAAGGTAGATCCCTGACTATGGTTGCCCCCAACTTTTTGCCTGGTGTTTTGCTGGTTTTCTGACTTAGTTGACCTGGGGCCCTGCTATTCAGGACCCCAGGCCTACTACTCTCTCTGTAAAATGGATTCCATGTACCCTAGGTACATATCCAATTGGATACTGAGTCACCTTATCAGTCCCTGTACAGTGTACCTTAGGTACCCAGGGCATAGGTGTACCCAGGGCCTACCAGGGGCTGCAGCATGTATTATGCCACCCCTGGCTGGCCATCCAAATCTGACACAACTGGCTGCACGACAGCTGGGGCAAGGTGGTGTAATCACCCTTTGCTTTAGATATAGTATTCCTATATCTAAACCTAAATGGAGACACAGATCTCCTATCAGTCACTCCTATGGCAGGCCTTGACAATCCTGAAGGCAGAGTGCTTGGAATCGTGTGAGATAGTGCTCTGGCATGAGCTAAGCCTGTCTGCGGCTTTCGGCATCCATCCCTTAGCCGTTTCCATGATATCGCATACCATATACTCTTAAGTGCATTATAATCCTCGCGGTTATATGCCAACTCTGGTATCGCTTTATCAAAACATCTCGAGTAAGGTGTCATACGAATTGGAATACTAACCCCTCACCAATTCTGGCGACGGGGTTAGCATTCCACCCTTCTAGAGGGACACGACATGTATGTAACCTGTAACCCCGGTTAAAATCAGACAGAGCCTTAGCTCCACAAAATGGATGCTGCCACCGAGACACAAGTCTGCCCTCCTGCTGCTGGGAGTCCTCCCAGCCCAGGAGGCAAGGACAAAGGGTTTCCTGCCAGGGGCGGTGCCAGCACCGTCCCAGACAGGATTTTGTGTATTCTAGGTAGGCAGGGCTTTAGAGGAAGGTGACTGCAAGTGGCACCCCGGTGCTCACTGTGCATAGGCCGGCTGAAACCAGTTCCAGGGGCACTCCAGCCCCTGGCCTGGGGAAAGCCCGCCAAAGGAGAGTGGTGTAACCACCCCCCTCCTAGTCCCACCCATAGGGCAGGACTTAGTCGCGTGCCAGCCCCTTTTTGCAGGATAAAGGTAGGAACTGGCCCCCTTCCAAATCAGATCATCTTTGAATCCTGAAACTACTTTCCACGAAAGGAACTCAAGACTTCTTCCCAAGATTCTCCCTTGTGACTAAGGAGTAGTCACCCTGCAGCAGCAGGCACCAACCAAGCATCGCGGTTTGTTGCCAGTCTCTCCTTCGGATCAAGACTGCTCAAGCACGACGAGAACCGGCTTCCCTGGCACCTCTGACCTCAACCTACATCATCAGCCCAGCTGTGATCCGTGGGTGCGACGAGACCTCGAGGGACCGGCCATCTTCAGAACTGCACAACGCTTGTCCAGCACGACTCCCGAGTGACCCTCGACTGAGTGCTTTGGGGTAAGAGAAGCCCCGACCCTGAGCAGCTCCAGCACCGAAGTTCAGCCCCCCTGCATCCACGAGATCTGCGTGGGGCCCTTCTGCTCTTTGCTGCTCACCGCGTTGTCCAGGTCGCTTGCCCGTTGGCTAGTGGCCCCTTCACGACGCTCCACGACAACTAACACTGCTGGTCTGGTTGCTCCAGACTAGCCCTTGCTCCCCTCCAACAGAGGAGCACCCTGGACCCTCCTGGTCCACTCAAGACGCCATTTTAGGTCCACCGCGTGGGCCTTGCATTTGCCAAGACTGTTGCCCCAATCCTGGGTCCATCGACGTCGACAGCAGAGACCTTCGTGGGACAGCTCGCACCTCCATCCTGGTCGCCGACAACGCCTCCTGGTCCGAGAGACTGCAGAGCCCAGCAGCGCCCACTCACCTGGTCGAGGTGACTTCGCCCGGTGCCACTCTGGTGCCCATCTAATCACTGGCTAGTGATTCAGAACTTGGTCCCCTCTGCTTTCAGGTCTTCCTCTTCCCTGATCCAGGCTTGGATCCTCACGAACTTCTTCACTGGTCGCCTGCCAGCAACTCCTTTCTTTAGGCTCCTGGTTCATCAACGAAGAAACCCGACGACACTTGAACCCTATGCAGCCGCAGCCCCTGGGCTAGGTAAACCGAGTACTCCGGTGCTCCAGCGTAGGCCCACTCTCTAAGTGTCTAGAACCACTTTCGTTTTTGACCTACCTAGTCGGGTTCGCCCGAAAACACTAACTTTGCATTTACTAGGATCCATAGACTTTGTTCCGCATTACGCGTGAGAGTTCCCACTCTGCACACGACGTCCCTAGGTCTCCTGCTAGTAATCTAAAAGTTCAGTAGTCCAGTCCTAGCGATCCCAAAGCCTATGAGAGTAGTACTTACCTGCTAGTAATTTCGCATTCCACTTTTAAAGTATATGGTTTTTCGTGCCCCTCGGGCATTTGTGTATACCGTGCTAACTTAAGTATTTTCGTAAGAGTTTTGTTGTGTGCCTAGCACCCTGTCCTCATAAAGAGTACAGGGTTGTTGTGATTCTAATAAATACACTGTTTATTTTCATAACACTTGTGTGGTGTCCTTTCACTGGGTGTTCAAGGGGTAATGTGATGGTAAAACAGCTGGCTTAACACGCCCTCTAGAGTCTTAGCCTTAGACTGCTCGTATCCATGCTACTAGGATAGCTGGTCTATAAGGTTGACTTACAACCAATCATCAATAAGGGTTGTTTGGACTGATATATAGTGATCACTAGAATAGTGAACACTGCACATCAGGCCAACTTCCCACACCAGAGAAGCCTTGTTAACTTCAAGCTGCATTATTTGTCTTTGATTTTCTCTTAAGTGTTTATGCAGAATTGCAGAAGAGGACAACTTAAGAGACTATCGATTGCTCCGGGGTCCACGCACATGGGTGGGACAATGCACAGGATTATGACTATACACGGAGATCCCCTACTACAGAAATAAGGATCTAGGAGGGATTTTTTCCAACATAAATTGAATTCAGAAAGATTGATCAGACTTCTTAAGAATGTAAATTAGTTGAAAAAATATGAGGAAACTTCACGGAGAAAATTTCTCCAGAACAGTTTCTCAAATATGTTTTTCACCATAATCACATACTTCTATTTGAAAGACCCAATGTCGATTCTTTTTGCCCTCAACAGCTTTTTTTCAAACACCACAATAGTGAGGACTGAACAACTATTGGGAACGGGAATGGGGGAGACGTTTGGGGAGTTTTCAGAGACTAGACGCAACCGTTGAAAAGAAACCCTGCACAAAAAGTCCTGAGCCTTCTAACATTCCTGAGACTGTAGAACATTCCATCATACAATCCAATTCATTACACAATCATGCTGTGTAAATGTGCAACGGACATATTGAGTCTAATTACGCATGTAAAAATAGTATGCGAGGGGCCCTAATGACCAAAGGGACAGGGCATGCCATTAGATGATCAAATCTGCAAATCACTCTGAGTTTGGTTGAGACATACGGCGCACAAATGACCCAACAAGGAGAGAGGGTGTAGCCCCCATAATCAAGCGCAAACGGAAGCTAAGGAGTGTTAAAAACACACACAAGTAGTAAGAAGATACCCTTTTGGATGCCAATAAATAATTTATATTGATTAGAGAGAGTAAAAAATACTGTCTTGCAGAAGGTGGTCAGAATTGGTTGAATACAGCCGAAACACAACAACAAATATACAAAGCTAAACTTAAAGAATGTATCGGCATAGTAGATGAGAGATACCAATCATGTGGCTGTATTGATTGATTGTACAAATTAACTGATACATTTATAACTAAGTGTAATTGTCTCGTGTGCGTTCTCTTTTTTTACGGATTTTTTTATTATGGTTTATCAATTTTTACTTTAGTCTTTGTTGCATTTAAAAAAAAATTACATTGGAATTGTTTTCAAAAGAACACCTGATTTTATAAAAAAAATTCTGAAATGATTAATGATCTTGTTGCACTATATATTCCTGCTAGGTATGTAAATGTGATTAAGTATTGACCAGTGAAGTGTGTGGCGACTGATACTCAAGTGTATGTGTATGGAGAAAGGCTGGAAGCCAAAGGGAATATTTGCAGATTTGATAGTCTAATTACTCCTGACATAGTCCTGTAGAAAGCACCCAAATGATGAATGTGGGGGGAGAGAAGTCCATGCTGCAGAACTGTAATAAGTTAGCCATCTTATTCCACACTTGTTTTAAATGTTGCCTTTTTTGTTCATTCCATCACTCAAGTGCACTGTTGTGGTCAAGTGAACTGATGAAAACCTTACCTGTGCCTAGAAGATGATGGTGTTCTCCTCCTCCTTGATCGGGACCTTGATCTTGAATGCCTTCGCTTATCATCTTTCTTATCTAACAAATAAGAAATATTTTAGAAAACATGCAGTAAACGTGAAATTAATGTACAAGATTGATGCATGAAAAATAAAAATAGTGCTATTTTGTGCCCATATAATCAAACTTATCTGTAATTTCTGATCCAGAAGCAAAACTCACAGTTATCAAGACAACCAATTATTTCTTGGGTGTCTTGATTCAGAATAAAAAAACTATTTAGGTGTCACTTCTAATTCGCTGTGCTCAACATTCCACACCTGTCTCCACCTCCAGGTTCCCAGTGGCCATCTGCTCCGGTATTATTCTCAGTACTGATACCAAAATGTGCCGGTCCCCAGACTGAGGCAAGAAATCCCTGCAGAATGATCCTGTTTGCTGCCTCATAAAATGTTTTAACAAAACACACACAAATATTGACTGCACAACCACTTCAAGCACTAGCCTCTTCGATGCAGTCACCGTGGGCATGTGCGGAGGACGGCGGGGGGCTGTCCGAACCGCGCACGCTTCATTTGTTTCAGCACTTTTAAGTCTGTATGGGTGCTCGCTGGATGACGTGATCTGCCGCCCTTTTGGTGTGCAATTTCGCACCAACTCAAACATTGTTTATTTTCACGTGACAAAAGGGCAGATCACGTCATCCAGTGAGCACGCATACAGACTTAAAATTGAAAGATGCAGTTACAAGGCGAAAAAGGTTAAAAGTGGTGTGCACGGCACTCTTCGACTGTTTCATAAAGACTGCCCTACGCCAGTAGCACCCAAGGAATATCATGAACAATTGCCCTTAAAGAATATGTGACCGCACGTGAGAAGCACATCCAAGATATAAAAACGTTTTGCATGTATTGTTTGGTTGCATTAAACTTTTGGACACTGTTATTGTCGTCATGTTTTTAATGCTGTATATGTTGCAAAGTAATCTGTAAAACATATAATTAAGGGTTCAGTGTTATAGCGCAAACGATAACATCAATAGGGTGGGCGGGGTATAGTTTTGAATTATCCAAGGGACCACGAATAGAATTGGGAGAAAATGGATTGGATTAATCAGAAAGGGATCGCACATCAACACTAGGTTTGATAACATGAAGAGATGCATTATGGGGGTTGTAGGTAGTAGTGATGATATCGGTGTTAATTGAGCGGCAGGTGAAGTTTAAGAGGCGGGGTAACTCCAGAGTAGTGAAATAAGTTGGAAATGATGGCGTGCACCAAAACGCGGCCATTTCAGAGGAAATGAAGGGGAAAGATTTGAGCGCTGAATGAAGCTGTAAAGGTAGGAGCCTACAAAGAGTTGTTTTGTGATGAGTAGTGGGAATGGGAAGGGATGGAAATAGGGTTAAGCAGTGGGGATGTTTTGAAAGATGAAGGAAGGTTCAAATAAGGAGCAAGGAGGGTGGTTCAAGGATTCTTCATGTTGAATAATGGTAGCGTAGTAGCACCGGGTCTAGAGGGAGAGCGCTAGATATGGGTCGTTTTGAAATATGGTATAGTGTTTGGCATGTGAAGCACAGTAATTTGCAACTACATTTTAACAGCTAAGTTGTTTTATTTTTTTAGTGAACCCCTGAGGAAGGGCTATTTTTAAGCCCGAAATGCATTTGGTAACATTATCACCAACAGTCGAGGATGGTTCAAGTCTTTGCGTGCCTGGAAACAGGCATGGATTTGCATATCCAAGGCATGAGAAGCTGTTTAAAAACGTAACGCAAATCACTTGTGGAAAGATCAAACTAAAATGGAATGAAATGAAAAGTTTTGGAGTACATGGATTTAATTTGGATTAATTAGTATGGTAAACAAATGGAAAAAATATGTGACATTCCGCTGTGCCCCTGGATTTGGTGTGCAATTTCGCACCAACTCGAACCTTTTTGACACAGTCAGTGTGTTCCTACTAACCTGGTCCCTAGTACAAGAGTTTTCCCAAAAACAAGATAACTGTACAATTGTTCCTCAATTCCACAGGTACGAAAAAAGGGTACCTAAGAGCTGCAGCAGGTATTGTGCCACCCTAAGGGACCCACCACATAATTCATGCAGACAGCCATTGCAGGCTGAATGAAATGGTGTAGACAAAAGAGAAAACGCAATATGGCACACACCCTGTGTGTCAGGTACCCAGACAATGCAGCAATATATGTAAGTCACCCCAACAGCAGGCCTTACGGCCCTAAGGCAGGGTGCACTGTACTACATGTGTGGTCATATCTTCATGAGCAGATATGCCCCTGTGCTGTCAAGTTCAATTATTAAATAGTACAAGTGAACAGGGAAGCTATCTTAGGTACATGTACTGGGCACTGGTCATTACAAGTTCCCCAGCTATATCACTCAAACATATGGTGTTTGGCATCAAACACCTTGTATTAATTAATTAATTCATACACTGATGCCAGTAGTGGATTTATTCAGACATGCACCTAGAGGGCACCTCAGAGGTGCCCCCTGGAAAGCAACCAACCAACCACTGGTGTACTGGCTAACACTGCAGCACCACCACTCTCCTCAGCATGACTCCGCACCACAGCTTAACCCTAGCACCACCTCAGCATCACCACCGCACCACCGCACCACCGCACCAGCACAGCACACCACCACCACCACCACCACCACCACCACCTCAGCCTGCCCTTGGAATCTGGTGTCTGTTGATTCTGCCCAGGTGTCTGTTCGCTGCTCAGGTACTATTTCCCAGCCTCCACCCTCAAGTAGTTTTGATGGCTTCACTGAAACATATGGTGTTGCTCATCAAACACCTTGTATTAAGAAATTCATTCTGATGCCAGGAGGGGATTTATTAAGACACTCAACCAGAAGACACAAAGGTGCCCCCTGGAAAACAACCAACCAACCACTGGTGTACTGGCTTACTGGTGTAGACTAGCCTGCCTGCCACCGCAGACAGGGTTCCAACCCCATGTACCCCGGAGCAGGGGCTGTTTCTGCTTCAGAGCCCAGACTCTCACCTGCAGGGGATTAGAAACTGTTCTGTGATGGAAGGTTGGTACACATCAGTCAGCCAGTGTACTAGTAGTCAGTAATAGATCTTAGCAAATGCAAAATAAGGAAAACAGTTACGCACATTTACAGGTAAGTACTCGACTTACACATCCAGTCTTCGGGGTTTAGACCAACACTGGGCGAGGGTCAGATCAAGATAGGTACTGCACCACCAGCAGCACTGGGGCATCCGGGTGCAGAGGTAACTGAGCCCAATGTTAGTCAATGGAGACTGGGGGCACTCACAACAGGTATGGTCTGCAGGTAAGTCAGGGCACGTGCCCCGGGGGTTAAAGCAAGCAGGGGGGGGGGGGGGGGGGGGGGAGGAGGGGAAACAAGTCACCACCAACCATACCTCACCAGCGGCAAAGGGGTGGCTGGGTGCAAATCAGCGTAGGGTGCCTACTGAAAGTAAATGGGAATCTCTGTCACACAAATAGGATGTAGGCTCGGACCAGGAGACTGGACAAAGGTGACCACCAGCTAGGCAGGTAAGTTAATACGTCAGTGAAGGCCTGGGCATCGTCGCTGGGCTCCCCAAATTTGGGGGCTGAGGTTGCAGGGGTGCCTTTAGGTGCCGAATTTTCTTTGCCAGTCGAGGTCAGGGAGATCCTTCAAGATGAGGCTGCAGGCATCTTCGTGTAGTCCAGTAGAGGTCAGCCAATGCTAGAGTAGAGGTTGATATCGCTAGGGAGACTTCATGGGACAGGTGAGCCACTCGGGACGAGGGCGTCCGGTGCAGAGTGGGCGGCATCACAATTCCAGCTGGATTCGGATGCTTGGAGTGGTTTTCTTGTGGACAGGGCAGCTGTCTTTGGGAGATCTGGTCTTTGTCGAAGAACAGGCAGTCTTACTCGGGCTTCTGGAAGCCGCAGGCTGTAGGACAGGTGTCATCTGCAAGATCTTTAAGCAGGAGACAGGCCGGTAGGGCTGAGGCGAAATCAGTAGTCTTCAGGCTTGGCTGCATGGCGTCCTTTTCCTTAGGTCGCTGGAATCTGTGGAGCAAGGTTCAGGAGTGCCCCTAAATACTCAATTTAGGGGGTTACAGCTAATGGCAGGTAGCAGCAAATGGGCTACTAACCTTTTTAGGGTGACTACAGGGTCAGACTGATTTGCATATGGCCATGTCTGAACTGGGGTGGTGGAGTGAGCTAAAGAATGGTGATGGATTAAACCCAGATCAGTCGACTGGGACTGAGTGTTTGATTTGCTCAAACGCTCTGTCCATCATCCCCTTTGGTATCGCTTTGTTCGCCCTAAGTTGGCAGGGTATGCCCAGACGTGGGTTCCTTGCTCACTCTACCACTGGATTCAAGATAGCCTGGCTGATGAGGATTATGAATACGAAACCGGTCCCAGGATGCTTGTTTCCGGTCCAGGGAAGACGTGGCTTGGCAGTTCGGGCTGGACTGTTCCCATGAGGCACAGGGTCAGACTGATTTGCATATGGCCATGTCTGAAATGGGGTGGCTGAGTGGGCTAAAGAATGGTGATGGATTAAACCCAGATCAGTCGACTGGGAGTGAGTGTTTGATTTGCTCAAAAGCTCTGTCCATCATCCCCTTTGGTATCGCTTTGTACACCCTTTTCATGACACTCCCTTTGGGAGTGGGCATCCCCTAACCTCATTGCATGAAATCCTTTCACCCAAAATGGAGGATTTCCCAAGGAGGTCACTTCCGCTCTGGACACCTTAGGGTTGGTCCTGGCTGAGAGCGGACACGTCTCCTATTAATTTTTCCCCCAACCTTGCTGCCAAAAGTGGGGCTTGGTCAGGGGGGCGGGAGGGGGGGGGCAGGCATCACCACTAATTGGAGAGCACTGGCTAGCATACCAAAGGGCAGTAAGTCTTTGAGGCTCGCCGCCCTGATTGTTGTTCCTGCTTGGGGGTTGGCGATGAGCACCTCCACCCCAACCAACGAGAGCACAAGGGCTCCCACCTAAGGAGGTCAGAAACATGTCTGTGTGAGGCATGCTGGTGAAGACTAGTCAACTGTACACTAGAGAAACAGTTGTTTTTCAAAGGGCATCTCTGAGTGCATTTTTCAATAAATCCAACACTGGCATCAGTGTGGGTTTATTGTGCTGAGGATTTTGATAACAAACTTCTTAGCATTCATTAAAGCCATCAAGGAGCTGTGGAATTCGTAAAAACATCCTCCCAACCCATGTACACAATATGGCTTCACTGCACTTTTAATGTGTAAGAATGGACACTGTAGGGGCATATTGCTCATGCAGCTATGCCCTCACATGTGGTATATTGTGCACCCTCCCTTAGGGCTGTGAGGCCTGCTAGAGGGGTGACTCGCCTATGCCACAAACAGTGTTGATAGACATGGCACACAGGGATGTGTGCCATGTAGACTTGTAAGTTTTAACTGAACCAAACCACAATGGTCTGCAAAGGCAGTGTGTATGTGTTAGGTGAGTGGTTTCTAAGGGTGGCACAATACATGCTGCAGCCCTTAGAGACCCTCTCTGGTCAGAAGGCCCTTGGTACCAGGGGTTCCTTTACAAGGGACTTAAGATGTGGGCCAGAGGTGTGCCAATAGTGGAAACAAAGGTACAGTTTTGTGAAAGAACACAGGCACCACAGGGATCCAGTGCACATGCAGTCAAAGTGAAAATCATGCAAAAAGGGGCACGTTCCTACAGTTGTGTCCAGGAAAGGTTCTTAAAATGGCTTTTCTATTCACTTGTATTATCTTTGATCAGACTTGGACATTACAGTTCATGTATATATATCCACACATGTAGTGTAGGGCACCCTGCCTTAGGGCTGTAAAGCCCGCTTTAAGAGTGACTTACCTATACTGCATGCATTGTCTGCAGGCATGGCACACAGGAGGTGTGCCATGACGTGTTTTCACTTTTCTCTGCACCAAGTCACACAGCCTGCAATGGCAGTTTGTATGTTGGTGCGGAGGGGTCCCTTGGGGTGGCAGAATGCATGCTGCAGCCCTTAGGGACCCTCCTTAGACTCTTTGTCCTACCCACTAGGGGTACCATTTATTACGGACTTATAGGGGGAGCTAAAGGTATTGCAAATTGGGGGAACAACTGTACAGTTTTAGGGAAAGATTGGTCACAGGGGACCTGGACAGCAAGAACCCAGTTCACTTCTCTAAAAATTGTAAAAGATACCAGGCAAAAAGTGGGGGTGACTGTCAAAATGGGGCACTTTTCTACACAATCTAAATTGATGACCTTATGTACCCACAGACTACACACTCCACTTGCACCCATAAGCCAGATTCCCTTGAATTCGCCCTCAATAAAGTAAATTCTGGTTTCAGTAGAGATCAAGTGCTGGGGAGTTTATAGAATGACCAGAGGGGTTGAATGCACAGCACAGGAATTGGTACTGAAAGTAATCTAATTACAGATATGTGTAAAAAGCCTCAGTTATTCCCCAAGAATAAGAGCCAGATTTAAATGGGTTTAGGAAGCTGGCTCTTTATGCAATATATGAAGAATCTGATATACTGTGTAAAGAGTTCATGGGTTTCCTTAAGAGTGAACAGGGGCTGGCTATGCAATCCCAAAGTGCTCTATTAGTGGGTAGTGTGGTCGAGTAGCCTTAGGCTTAGTATAGAGAAGTGCAAAACATTTGCAAAATACACACAATGATTGATAAATGACAACTGAAGAAGATCCACACCAATATATAAAAATAGCAAGTATCTATCTTTATATATGTTTAGACGTCAGAGAAGATCTTTCAGGTAAGTATGTCTTTAAATATAAATTCTTTTTACTTTAAACATTGGACAGTGCAATTTCTGAGTTCTGCAATGTTAACCTATGGAAGTTCTGCAAATGGGTATATCACAGCGACTTACAAGACCAATCTACAGGAGTTAAGGTGAGTGGTAGGCAAGGTCCAAGGCAGTACTAGCAGTACACCACCAGCGGCACGGAGGCAGCCGGGTGCAGGAAACTGGCTCTATATATACTACACCAAAGTGAGGTATAGTGTGTATAGAGTCCAGATGACCCCAGAGGTAGGCAGAGGTTAAACTTAGATAGAACCTTACTCTCTTTGTGGTAGAGTGGTCGAGCAGTAAGGCAGTATCAGAGGACAGTGTTAAGCATTTGATGTACACACTCAGTCAGCAAATGAATTCACACACTCAAGAACTGAACTCTAGGCCAATTTTTATTGTATAAAAAAATAGTTTTTTTTTTTTAGAACCAAGGAAGCCTTGCACAGGTAAGCATTAAATACTTTTCAATAATAAGTTGTTGAATATAGAACAGTTTGAAAATTCAATAGAAATTGCAATTTGTGTGATTTACAGAGATGCAGTAGGTTGCAACACTTATCAAATATAGTACATTGAAATGAATAGGCTTTTCAGTAAATTACAGGTAAGTTACTGTTTACATTACTTTCCTAACTCAGTACTGGATACCTAGATTCAGTACTGGGATATTTTCTGCAAATAGGTAAGTAAATAAGTTTTTTGTGTGTGCAATTTTTAAAGAATATTTTTATATTTCAAAACTCCACACTTCGAAACTTTTTGGAAGAAAATGGTCAATGTTATTCTATGGAGGAAAAACAGGTTATCGGTTCACAGGTAAGTAATCAACTGTGGGAGTTAAGGTTCTGGGGTCAGACTCAGGGGTCCCCCAGGGTCAGTGATGCCCTGCTCTTGCACCCTCAGCGGCACTAGGGCAGCCGAGTGCAGTGTGTTGAGGCCCAATGTTATCCAATGGGGGAAAGGGGGCCCCCGGTAGCTGGCTGCTGGCAAGCAGGCCACTGGGTTGTAGGAGAAAAGCTCCTAGGGTTTAGGTTAGGGCAAATGGGGAAACAAAGTAGCACAAAAGGTGCACTCTCAGTGGCACTGGGGCAGCCGGGTGCAGAGTGCTGTTTCGATGTCAGGAACCCTGTTTTCTACGGAGAACATCCTGTTTGCAAAAGTACTGCAGGGAGGGAGGGAGGAGGGAGACGAAGGACTTCTGGGTGCGACCCCACTTGGAGAGGTAAGTTGGGAAGTTAAGGGTTGGTTAGGCACCGTCGGTTTAGGCACACAAGGCTGTGGGGCGTCTGGTGCAGGGGTGCCTTTTGGGGTCAGCCTATGCCAACCCCACCCCTCAGGTGGGACAGGCAAGGTGAAGCACGACTCGGGTCTCCGGCCATCTTGAGAATGGGGAGCCCTGCCCAATCACAGCTAGGCTCCTGCCCCCTTTCACAGGAGAGGAGCAGACTAGGGGGTGTACCCACCCCAGGACAGGGACCCATTGGTCCCTGCCCCTGCCCTACCTGTAACTCCCCTAAAGTTAATATGTAGGGGCACCCTCAACCTTCCTTCCTCAGATCCCGATTGCAACAAGAAGAACAAGAAACAAGAAGACCTGGCGTGCAGCTGCTAAGAAGAGGACAACGCCCACTGACTTGGCCCTAGAATCCTACAGGCCTGATGATCCTTGAACCTGCTCCTGCCAAACTCCGGCGTCTCCTGCGGACAGCAACCTCGAAAACCCTGGAGGACCTGCCTGCCTTGTACCTTCCAAAAGACAGACTCCCACGAGCAATGGTTCTGCTCAAACAACAAAATCCCTGGTGCCAGCCAGGAACCGCGAATACAGCCCACTCTGCACCCGCCAAACCCGGCCTGTGCCTGAGTGATCTAAGACCACGAGGATGTCCCCCTGGCGACTGTGACCTGGAGTCCAGTGCCCAAAGACCCCCCTCGACGATCCAGACAACGCCTGCAGCCTCAGAACCAGGGACCCCTCCAACCGTGACCAGCTGAGGGTAACATTTCCCGACACCAAAGACAACCCTGCACCCGGCGCATTGCGGCTCCCTGTGCCTTCCTTTGGGGTACCTACCTCTTCTCCAAGAACCCACCTTACCTCTCGAAGTGGTGGTCGCACCTGAAGAATCTCCGTCCTCGAGTCTGCAGCCTTTATTCCCTTTTTAGGTCTCGCCTGTCGATGCGCATGCGCATCGAGCAAGCGAGACTATAGGGGCTCATCTACTCTTTATCTAACTTGCAAGGAATCGTGGCGATTCCTTGCAGTGCCCGTGACTTTTAAGCTCAATGCGCATGTGCATTGAGCTTAAAAGCGCGTGCACAGCCGCCCGCATTCCTCCGACACCTTTGAAGTGAAGCTTAGCTTCACTTCAAAGGCCCGGCTTCTTCACACCCACATGCCGCTCTGCCCCGCTCCGCCCCCTCCCCTGAGTCATCCTGCCTGCCCCTTCCCGCCGTGTCGCATTTCTCCTCCCCCCTCCCCTCTCCCCTCTCTTCCCTCCGTCTTGTTTTCTTTGATGCTGGTATTTCCATATCTGGCAGCTTCCTGCCCTCACCCCACGCACGCTGTTTATTTATTTATATTTAATATGCAGGAGATCTCAGTTTATTTAATTTATAATTAATGATGCCGCCCACGCTGAGGCTCGAACCCTGTTCTCCTTCTCCAAAGTCGGCATCGTTATATGTTGAGCCACCTCTTCGCACCGTTTGTTTGTGCTGACTTTCTTGCTCTGCCGCTGCTGGCAGCGGCATTGCGCTTGGAGGGAACATGTAATTGACCCGTCTCGCTTCTTTTCATTTGAATTTTTTTTACATTGTCTCCTTCCTTCCGCCCCTCGCAGTTTGTTTTCCTTGCACCGTCCCTTCTTACAGTCCCTTTAACCATTTTGGTGTTGCTCAGCCCCAACTAGCATGTTATTGTCAAGCCTCCAAATATGCAGCACAAACACGACGTACAAAGAGATTAACGTGTTGCCTGGAGCACATTTCGGGAATAACATTAAATGAAAGCCCAAACCCGCTTTACCGCAACTTGCTTTCACTTGTTGTCTTTGTTTCCAGTGCTATTTTAGAGCTTTGTGCAAACTACACTCTCGTTATTTTGCTGGTAATAACTTTGAGGGAATAGCGTATTTTTGTTTTTTAAATAGCATGCACGAAAACAGTATAATTTCAATTTGCACCACTTATTTCCCATGTTTGTGTCAATGTAAAAATCGACCCTGCACACCCAGCACCAGGGCCGTGTGCCTCAATGATGCAGTACACGCACCAGTAACTGAAATATGACGAAAGACTGAAAGGAGTAGCTACAAGCTGTGCTCTAGTTCTGCTCTCCAAAAAATCAGCAAAGAAACAAGCAATTAAGAACATTTCATTGAAGAAACCATTGAGCAGGAAACAGAAGGAAATCCTACAGAAAGAATCCTAGAGAAAGAAGCTTGAGGTATGTAAACACTTTTATTATGCAAAGGACGTCAATTTCAGGATGCTCAGATGCTCTCATTGGAGTGAAGCGATGGCTTACGTTGAATGAAGAAGCAGCTCTGAGCACTTCAAGAACAGCTGTAGTTTACCACAAGGCACAGAGGCTCTGGCAAGCTTGCATAATGTGGTGGTAGTCCACATCTCGTCATCTAGTGCCCCTCCCTCTGACCACATTATAACACGTTTGTGCCGAGTTGGCTCTATGGTTTATGCAGGAATGAAAAGAAACAAGTAAAATGCATCAGAGATGAGAAAATAAAAAACAGCGAATCTTTCGTACTAAAAAGATGTATGTGAAATAGTTACGAATCTGTTAAAATATGAGCGACAATCCTCAAGTCATCCACAACTTACACTGGTGCTGTTCACTGAAGGGTTCACACTCTGCTTATTCAATTGTTGGCCTCTTGCTGAGATGGTGAATAAAAAGCTATTTAGTGTTCATTTGTATTAGAGCATGAATTACAAGATCAGCGAGTAGTAGTGAGACCACCCAACAATTCTCCATCAGTTGGCAAGTAAGGGGCCATTCTAAAATGGCAACACCCAGATCCTGGACTGCCTAACTCTCGGCCCACCCATAGTATAGTCTGGTAAAGATGATGCTCACGAGTGCCTGTGCAGCAACAAAAAATATCAAAAATGCATAATCTCGCCGGCGCTGAACTATGGATCGATAATTATTTGTCAAATACATTTTTAAAACATAAATGTTCCTCTAAGGCACATGGCAGATGCTATCTGTAGCCTTGAAAGTCCATAGGCCCTGAGAAGTGAAAGGTGATTGGTGAGGGCAAGTTGTGCTAAGACATACTCCTAAGCTTGTGTGCTCACCCTCACCCTCAAACCTTCACCCTCAACCCCTCACTCACCCTCACTCACCTCACTCAGCCTCAACTACTCTCACTCACCCTCACTCAGCCTCAACTACTCTCACTCACCCTCAACCCCTCACCCTAACTCACCCTCACCCTCACTCACCCTCAACACCTCACTCACCCTCAACACCTCACTCACCCTCACCCTCACCCTCACTCACCCTCAACACCTCACCCTCAACCTCAACCCCTCACTCACCCTCACTCTCACTCACCCTCACCCCTCACCTCACTCACCCTCACTCACCCTCACTCACCCTCACTCACCCTCACTCACCCTCACTCACCCTCACTCACCCTCACTCACCCTCACTCACCCTCACTCACCCTCACCCTCAACCCCTCACCCTCAACCTCACTCACCCTCACCCACTCTCACCCTCACTCATCCTCAACCCCTCACCCTCACACAGTGCAATAGGTCTCAGACCATTTCAGTTAGAGCTTTAAGAAATGTTTATGGCTTTTTTTATTTGTAATTCTTTAGCATTGGCTACAGGAAACAAAAATGCTAAACATTTACAAAAAAAACCCATAAACAATTCTAAAAGCACTAACTCTAATGGTGCGAGACCTATTGCATTTCCAATGCTTGTTAACTTTCCCATTGAATAACATTGAGCGCCCGACGGCTCAAAAGCACCCTGCACCCAGCCGCCCGAGTGCCACTGGAAGTGCAACCACTAATCTACTTTACTTCCCCACTTGCCCTGAGTAAGTGACAAGGAGCTCAGCTCCCACAGCCATGTGTCCTGCTTGCTTGCAGTCACCAATCAAAGGCCCCCCACCCTCCTTTGGACTGCATTGGGCCTACTCTCTCTGCACCCGGCTGCCCCTGTGCCGCTGAGGGTTCAACAACTGTACCTTTCCGACCCTGGGAGACCCCTGAGTCTATGCCCAGAACCTTAACTCCACCAGTCAAGTACTTACCTGAAAGCCGATAACTAATTTTCGTTCCGTAGGTTAACATTGACTGGTTTCACTTGAAATTTTTTCAAAGTGTGGAGTTTTGAAACTTTCAAATATTAATCTAAAATCAGCCGAATAACGGATTCCGAATTACTCACCTGTGATCAGGGGAGAAGCCAGTACGGTACCACGTAGCCCAGTACTGAACCACAAAAGTAATCCTAACTGTACTTACCAGTAACCTGCATTTTCTTCCATAGGAAACCATTGACTGTTTTTCTGTGAAATTTCTTCAGTCGATTTTTGCAAACTACAAATATTCTTTAAAAATAGTACCAACTACCAAAACGTAATTACTTGCCTGTCTTAGGTAGAGGTTCCAGTGCTGAACTTAGGAGTCCAGTACTGGATTACAAATGTAACAAGAACATACTTTACCTGTGACTTCCATTTCCTCCCATAGGATAACATTGCTTGGTTTTCACTAAAAAGCTTATGTGTCAACTTTGAAAATACATGTATATTCCTTAAAAATCACTACTGTAACCAAAACGCTTTTACTTAACTGCTTACAGTACATGTTTCTAGACTGAATCTAGGATCCAGTCTTGGATTTAGAACAGTAATCCATAAAGGTATCAACTGCATTTATGTAGCAAAACCCATTGAGCTCAATGTTAAATTGTGTTTGAAATTGTGTTGCCTATTGGAACCACTGTAGCTATTGTGCTTACAAAGTCTACTGCCTTTTTGCAAAGTAATTACCTAAAGTCACTCATATTGAGAAAAGTATATTTTGATACCTGTTGGTTCTAAAATAAAACAACTATATCTTTTGGTATAAAACCTTTGGCCTAGAGTTCAGTTCTTGAGTGTGAGAGACCATTTGCTGACTGAGTGTGTACAACAAATGCTCTACACTGTCCTCTGATACTGCCTTACTGCTCGACCAAGCTACCACTTTAGAGAGTAAGGTTATATCTAACTTTATTTATAACAAGGGGGGAGAGAGAGACTATAGTGGATTCATTCTCCCTAGGCAATCTAAATAAACAAAGTGGAATCCACTGGGGATTAGAAAAGTGGTCCCTACTGAGGTGGGGAGCACTTAGTGTTGTTTAAATACCCCTCACACACCAAAAGGGCCCTTGGTGTCATTCTACCATCATTGGGGTCTTCGCACCCCTCTACGGGATGCGGCGTGCTGCGACCAAACGATTGCGCGGGAGCACTTTATCGTGTTGACTATGTGTGGTGGTGTGTGGGGTACTAAATGTGAGTAGTGAGGTGAGGGTGATATTAAAAAATACCTGGCCAAGGGTTGAAAAAAATTTAATTGAGCCCTGGCTCAATCCCCTACAGTGTATAAGTAAATTAGTAGACATTTTAAGTGAAATGCTGCCATTAAGAGTACATGGTGCTGGGAGTTTGTCATTACTAACTCCACAGCACCATAATGGCTACACTGAAAACTGAGAATTTTGGTATCAAACTCCTCAGCACATTAAACCCACACTGATGCCAGTGTGGGATTTATTTAAAAATGCACACAGAAAGCATCTTAGAGATGCCCCCTGAAAAATGGCCTACCACTAGCGTTCAGGCCGAGTGGCTGCTTTCAGCTGCCATCAACACACGTTTCTGGACCCCTGGGTCGAGAGCCTGCTGCTCTCGAGGGCCTGAAACAATGCACATACTAAGACTAGGTGCTACGTCTCCTTCCCCAGGATGGGCAGAGCCCACAAAGGGAAAGCTTCAAAGGCCTGCCGACTTTGTGAGCTTCCCCAGGCCTGTTACTGCGTTCAGGAAATGGCCCCCACCAGTTCTGACCCCCACTTTGGGCGGGAGACCCAGCGGCAAAACTAAGTGAGGAAGGGAGGTATGCCCACCTATGCCAACCCCACCCTCCGGTGGGGGAGGCGAGGTGAAGCACAACTCTCAGTCCCCTCCATCTTGCAGATGGGGGGACCCAGCCAACCAGAGTGAGGCAAATGTCCCCCTCCCACTGGAGAGTGGCATAATAGCGAGTGTACCCACCCCAAGGAAGGGATCCAATGGTTCCAAACTTTACTTACCTGAAACGCTCTAAATCTAGTATTTAGGGGGCACCCCGACCCTTGCCTTCTCAGACAAGAAAAGAAGAAGGACCAAACAGCCGTGCCGAAGCTAAGATGAGGAGGACACCCACTGACTTGGCCCCAGCCCTACCATCCCTGTCCCCACCTCGAACCTGCAGAAGCGAAACTCGGGTGTGTCCTGCAGCCAGCAACCTCAAGAACCCGGAGGACCTGTCCTGCCTTCCAAAGAAAAGGCTTTGTCTCCCGTGAACACCGGATTTGTTCACCCACAGATTCCAGCTCCGGCAAAAATCAGCGTGTGTGCACCACTCTGCACAAGACATCCACGGCACGAGTTTGAGTGGCCCATCACCACGAAGAGGTCTCCCTGGCTATCCAGACCAGAGATACCAAACCTGCCTCAAGCCTTTAGCCGAGAGCCTAAATCTGGAAGGTTCCCCCCCCCCCCAACCGTGACCAGGAGCTGGTAAGACGATCAAGTCCCTAAAAGACACCCCTAAACCAGACGTCCCACGGCCTTGGGTGGCCCAACTGATAGGTCTAGCCAACACCCAGCATCCCAACTTACTTCTCGAAGTGGTGTTCGCACCCAGAAGACCTTCGTACCAGAGCCTGTAGTGTATTTGCAAAACGGAGAAACCCCATTGAAAATAACAGGGCGCCCAACGCCAAAACAGCACTCTGCACCCGGCCGCCCTAGTGCCGCTGAGGGTGCACTTTTGGTGCTGTCTTGAACCCCCATTAGGAGTTTTGCTCTCAAAACCTTGTGGCCTGCTAGTTAGCAGCCAGCAACCAGATGCCCCATTGGATAACATTGGGACTCAGCACTCTGCACCTTGCTGCCTTAGTGCAGCTAAGGGTGTAGCAAGAGTGCATCTGACCCTGGGGGACCTCTGAGTCTGACCCAGAATACCAACTTCCACAACAAACTACTTACCTGTTAACGGATAACACTATTTAATCCCATAGGATAACATGGACTGTTTTTCTATGAAAAGCTTATAAATATGGAATTGGAAAATCTATAAAAGCCCATAAAACTGTAACCACAACAAAAATGCATTTACTTACCTGTTTACAGGTAATATCCCAGTGCGGTATCCAGGTATACTACACTGTGTAAGAAAAGTAATATGTAAAGTAATCTACTTGACATTTTATTCAAAAGCCAGTACAAAGTATATGTACATTATTTCAAAGCATTGCATTACCAGCAGTTCTACAGTAATCAAACCAAAGTATATATACAACTGCAATTCAAACGGTATTATTTCTGCAAAGTTGAAATCACTTATCTGTGCCAGGCTTCATTGGTTCTAGGAAATAAAATAACTAAAAGAATATTTTTATACAAAACCAATTAGTCTGAAGTTCAGTCTGAATGTGTTAAATCATTTGCTGATTGTGTGTACAACAAATGCTCAAGACTACCCTCTGATAAAGCCTTAATGCTCGCCCACACTACCACAAAAAGAGAGCAAGGTGCTTTCTACTTTGCCTACCTTTGGGGTTCCACTGGACTCGGTGCTCACTTCCTCACTTTGGTATAGTATATACAGAGCCAGCTTCCTACACCATGTCATAAGAACCACACCACATGCTCACAGCTTTTATAAAAGGCCCACTTAAGTTCATTTGTAGAGTATGATATTGGGCTGTGTAAGACACATAATTTAATCTGAAAGAGGAGAATCAGGATTCTGGTCTGAGAACTGGGACAGTGGTTGATAAAAATAGGTTATTTCTTACGTGCTAGTTAACTGTAAGGCAGAACAGTGGTAGGGTTAGCATGATCCCTGTGACCTCTTCAGGCAAAAATGATTAAAATAATGAAGGGATCAGCAAGAGGATGCAATCTTGAACCCCCAAAAACCATGAATCTAGGGGTCAACAGTAATATATGACACTGATGCAGAAAGCCATGCCACCTTCAGCAAACTTAAGAGACCCTTTGGCAGCTTATGTAGGGCTGGTTATGCCCACGCTAGTAGTGAAAGATCCTATCAATGGAAAGGTGTATGCTTCGTTCACCACTACATCATCCCCTCAGTAACACTCCTCTGCTCGCCCCTCCCAGGAAAACGATTACCGAGCAGGGCTTAAGAAATGTTGTCCCACTGTGACACAACAAGAGCAGATATGACTCATTCAGGTGCTCATTGGAAGAACCTGTTCTACAGCTCACATGCCTTGAACTGGGCTTCTCCAAACAATTAGTTGCTTGGCAACCTACTTTAATCATATTCCAACAACTACTGCTCCATTCTGATCCACCTCTCCACAGGTTCAAAATATCTTCCCACCCCTTTTCTTTGAATGTTCTCATGTCTGCAACAACTCAACCATAATCTTCTCTAACCTTGCAACACAGGTTTTATGTATTATTTACAGAGTATAATGTGTTATGCCAATACATATGGTTTACCTACACTGAAGAAAGGCAGCAAAGCTGAAAGGGATCATACCAGAATACAAACTTGGCATAAACCATAGATTTCTGGAAATAAATGAAGAAACGTTGTGATCCTAGTCAAACATGGGCACTGTAGTCTCTTTTAAGGCCCAGTGTGGGTATCAGACGTAACAACTTTGCAGATAATGCAGAGCTCTACTCCAGATAGTGTGTGTGGCATAGAGATTAGGATGTAGTTTTAAACTAAGCACAGATTGGAAGTCACAAATCAAACATGACAGTAACCACGTTTGCAACTTCTACAAGCACCGTCTTGGACAGGGAGTGATTCCTCTTAATTTGATAGTTGTGAGTTGGTATTTTGGCCTTCAATTCTGTCTATTTGGCGCATTATGCAAAATGGTAGACTTTCAGGCCATCATTCGCAACTCCTGGATACCCCATGCAGCCGTTAAAACTAAGCAGAAACGAGGATCGCTGCAGAAATACAGATTGCACTGGTACAGAAGTACGCTAGGACTCTACCACCCATGCTTAAGTTGGCCTTGATCATAAAGTAATGATCTACATAATGCCAAATTTGGAAACATAAAAAGGCAGACATAGTACTTTCCAATTTGGCATGTAACGTAAATGATGAGCGGTTTGGCTATTTCCATACTACATCCCTACCTAAGCTTGGTATGGTCCCCCAGCAGGCTTAAGAAAATCAAACGGCAGTAGATTTATCTTTCACCTGCACAGGTCAGGAAGATGGTTGTGATACTCAATGGTAGGTGCAGTGATAGGTAGGATCTTTAGTAAGGAAAAAAGGCAGGGTAATGAAGTGGGTTGATTGTCACTGCATTTCAACACTGCTGTAGCAGTCTGCGCGTTGACAAAAGCTAATACAGAGAAAAAAAACACTGGATATGCCATAGTGATCCAGAATAATTAGGTCAGTTTAGTGTTACAAACGTGTTGCAAAATTACTTTGTTTTATCTGCATGCGTTTTGACAGTCACATGAGAATACAAACTTCATGGTGAACATGTTAGCTACATTAATCGAGCTGGGCTGCTCAAAACACAATTCTACACTGAATCACATTCATTTGACTATTCAATAGTGTCACAGGAAATGTGTGTTTTTAAGTAAATTAAGGTTACCTGGCTCTATAGCAGCTGAAATCAAGGACTGTGCTTCCCTTACTCGTTTCATTGCTTCTTCTATCTCTTTATTAGAAGCATCAGATTTCACACTTGGCGAAACAAGTCCAGCAGCTACATGGTTCAACCTAGAAATTGAAACAAAGCTAATCACTTTACAAAATTGATAATTCAACATGTACCAGAAATAAGTATTAACTACTGTCTTCTATCAAAAGTTTCAAGATACTTTTCCTTTTTAAGGGCATCAATCAATCTTCTTATAAAGCGCAACTACTCACCAGTTAGAGTTTCACGGTGCCGAGTGGAAGGGGGGCGGCGGTAGTTCAGTCAATTTGCAAGGTCTTTAGGTCCTCAATTTTCACTGCCCCATAAAGTCTACAAGGATATGTACTGAAAAGTCTAATGTGCCATTGTTTCAAACCAGTCTGGCTGGTAACAAAAGCCAAAGATCATTTAATTATCTTCTGATGCACCCTCAAGAAGAGAAACTCAACTGCATTACTTCAAGCAGGAAGATAAAGTGTAGCAGAATGATCTTGTTACAAGAACACAAATTATTCTCTTCTTTACTATGTACTGTGTATCATTTTTAATGTGGGCCACTACAAAAACACTTCGCGCCATGTGTCTAACAAAGATGAACACTTGTGCAAATATTTTTGATGGACTTCACAATATGAACTAAGGCCTCAACAACAATATGGGGTAAAGTAGGTTGACCCACTGCACTAGGCTGTATGGTGTGGAGAGTGGAAGCTGGCTTTTTATGTAGTGTACCAAAAAGTGTGGCAATATGTAGAAAGGCCAGATGACCCTTATTGGCTTACAGGGCTTAAATTAATAATCCCAAATGCTCTCTTTAGTGGTAGTGTGGGTGACAATTAGGCTTATCAGATGGTAGGGTTGGGCATTTGTTGTACAAACAGTCAATAAATCAGACACACCCAAGAAGAAACTCGAGACCAAAGTAGAAAAATAGCAAGTATTTTTGTATATATTTTAATACCAAGACCTTCGTAATTGGGTAAGTACTTTTCAGGTTATCAATTTTTACTGTTACGTAAAATTGCACCTGGGACCATCAAATCTCAGTATTTCTCAGGACATAGGTATAATTATTTTCCTACGTCAATTTCTGTAAATGAAAGCTATACTTTTAACTGTTTGACATGTATGTTAGAGAGACAGCATTTCATCTATGCCTTTACGACAATCAGCACAACAAGATTCGTTACTCTTATGTTTTCTTTTGCATAAAGAATTTACTTCATATCCATGAATTTGTTAGAAACCAAATTACGATTCTTTTAGTGCTATTTTTTACATGAAATGTATGTACATACAATTCTATACGACTATTTTTCCGTGAAAGTTAGACAAATGTTTTAAAAAACGGTGCAAAATACATATATATTTATACAAAATCATTCTTATTCAAAGAATCATAACTTGTAGTCAACCTATTCCTTTTTACATATATATCAGGATACACAGAGCTCAAATTATCCTCGATAATCTTTCACTAGGTGGTCCTACAATGAGTGTGCTCTGAGTAAAATTCAAGAACTATTAGAAGTTTAGCAAATACAAGATGGTCTAAACTTTGATGTCATTTAAAAAGTCTCCATTTTTTCTGGTAGTGCTCCGAGTCACGTGAATTAGGCAGTGAATAGTGTTGGTGCAGACGCGTGTCGACCTTCGTGCAGGGGACCAGGAGGATTTCTAGGAAGGTCTTCCTCAGGGCTGGTGCTGTGAGTGTAGGATTTAGTGATCAAATGTGCAGGGAATAACTTAGGACTTATTCCATAGTCCCATTCTGAAGGACACTGAAGGTTTACATCTTTTTTTCTTTCTCTTTTTCCTTTTTTATTTCTTTTCAGAAGTCGCTGGTTTGAGGAGTTGCTCTCAGTTCAACTAGTGAACGCTGCTCCAGCGCTTCTCTCCGTGGCTCACAAGTTCTGGGTTAGGACCAAAGTGGTAATGCTTAGGACAAAAGGGCATATACTGCACAGTTATTTGCAATTGTATTCCGGGGGTCCCCTTAAGGACTTAAGGCACTAGGGGTCAATGTGATTGCAGAAACCGGATGCCTGCAGGCATCACTGCTCACATCGCTCCAAGCCCGAGTTGAAGGGGGCCAGCAGTGTAATCGTGGTCCCCCAGCCATTCAGAGATAGAGTCCAATGTAATTTCGCCCACAGTGAACTCTCCGTCGCCCGTAGCCTCTGCGCCCAAGTGCCCTCTATCATGAATGCTACCGGAATGGAAAACCAGACGCCTAAAGACACATCTGCACCAGTCACCTCTGAGCCATGGAGAAGAGGACCACAAGTGCCCCTGCGTCCCAGAGCGAGGCCTGAGCCCTCCTGTTAGTTCATCCCGCCTAGCCAGCAGCCCCTTTACGCAAACACTGATCCCCACAGAGTAACATTGGGCACCCAATGCCTGTGTTCTTCTGGTGCAGACGTGGACCTAGCCCACCACTCACCTTAACTCCTGGAAACTGGACCTGTAAGTCGCTGTACCGTACCTGAATGCTGCACTTGATTTACCTCCCTTAGGATAACATTGCAGCTTCTGAAAATTGCACTGTCAACTTTTTAAATACAAAAGTATTTCTTTTGAAAAACAAACTTAAACGAACACATTACTTTTGGTGCCTGAATATATATAAAGATACATGTTATTTGCATAAAATGGTGTGGATCTCCTTATTGAGTCGTGTATCTCACATACTGAATATTGTGTGCAATTGTAAATATCTAACTCTCCTCTCAGATAAGCCTATGGCTGGACGACCACACTACCCCCTACCTAGAAGAAGCACCTGTTCACTTATACGGAAACCCACAAACTCTGCACAGTGCACAGGCCTACCTGTACCCCTGCAAGGACCTTCTAACTCTCCCAAGTAAGAACATGCACATCCCCATAACCAGGGTCTTTCAACTAGATCATATCTGGGACATGGTTGTAGGGTTTATGTTGTTTGCATGAAGGATATGTTAATCACTGATGAGCTGGCAAACGGAGTGATCTATTTAAGACAAATGTGTGGGTGTCACAAAATGTTCGGCAACTGAGAGTTGTGCTAATTAGTTTCATCTTCGACATCCCAATCTGCATGTACACCAGTCCTGCCTGTAGCAGTATTACCTGCCTTGTGGAAGTGGGGAGAACAGGGGAGTGGAGTCAAAACGGGTTTGCTCAACTTCAACGCTTGAATGATCGTAAATCAAGGCAGTGATGCTTTGTGAAAGAATGCTCTGAACACTGGAATAGTGAGAGTCTTTTTTATGTGAAAACTGAGATGACCTTTGGTAGGATTTATGGGTGCTTTCTCATTACCATATTTTTGTGCTTGGATATGTATGGCTCTTGCACCTTTAGAGCTTGTACCTAGCTCACTCTTAGTGATGTGACGGCCACCAAGAAAAGAGTTTTCATTGTATTTGGTCAGCATTTGGCATTATGCATGAGTTCAAATGGAGCTTTTTTTAAATCCTACTAGCACAAATTAAGATTGCACTTTGCTCCCTCCATGAACCTTTTGATCAGTATTAGTAAAGAAATGCTATGCGTATGTAGCACTTTTAGATAAGCCTCAATGACTGACAAATATACCCTCAGCAAGGCATAAGAGTTTGACAACAGCTTTTGCAGCTCTTCCTGAAGAACTGGTCACTGGTCCCTTTTGTAATGCTCAATCAATCAATCGTAGAGCGCACTACATACTCGCGAGGGTCTCAAGGCGCCGAGGGGGTGGGTGGGGGCATACTGGTCAAACAACCAGGTCTTGAGCAGCCTCCTGAAGGTCAGCAGGTTTTGGGTCTGTTGTAGGCTCAGTGGGAGGGTGTTCCAGGTCTTGGCGGTAACGCCCGCAGGGGGTTGTTCTTCGGATGCGAGGGACGGTGGCGAGTGCGAGGTCAGCGGAGCGGTGCTGGCAGTTGGGAATGTAGAAGGAGAAGGAAAGTAGTTTGTTGAGGTAGGCTGGGCCGGTCTTGTGGAGTGCGTGGATGAGGAGCTTGAAGGATATCCTCTGGTTGACTGGGAGCCAGTGCAGGTTTCTCAGGTGGGAGGGTGATGTGGCTGTGGCGTGGTACGTCGAGGATCAGTCGTGCAGATGTGTTGCAGTCGTTTGATGAGCTTTTTCGGGGCTCCCGCGTAGAAGGCGTTTCCATAGTCTGCTGCTGACAAGGGCCTGGGTGACTGTTTTCCTTGTATGTCGGGATCCACCTGTAGATCTTGCGGAGCAGTCGGAGAGTGTTGAAGCAGGAGGAGGAGGTGGCGTTGAGTTGCTTGGTCATAGGGAGCGTGGAGTCGAGGACAATTTCCAGGTTGCGTGTGTGATCTGTGGGTGTTGAGGCTCCCCCCAGTACCATCAACCACCAGGAGTCGTCCCAGGCTGAAGGGTTGGAGCAGAGGATGAGGACCTCCGCCTTGCCGTGTTCAACTTAGGTCGGCTGATCTTCATCCAGTCAGCGACGGCCTTCATTCCTTCGTGGAGGTTGGATTTGGCGGTGATGGGGTCCTTGGTGAGGGAGAGGATCAGTTGAGTGTCGCAGGCGTAGGAGATTATGTTGAAGTCGTGCTGTCAGGCGACGTGTGCGAGCAGGGCCATGTAGATGATTAACAGTGTCGGGCTGAGGGAAGATCCCTGGGGTACGCCACAGATTATCTCGGAGGCTTCAGATCGGAATGGAGGAGGCGGACGATCTGGGTTCTGCCGGGGAGGATGGCGGCGGTCCATTCCAGAACCTTGTCTCAGATCCCTGTGGCGTGGAGGCGTGCATGTAGTGTGTGGTGGCAGACGGTGTCGAAGGCGGCGGAGAGGTCCAGGAGGATGAGGGTCTCACCGTTGTCCAGCAGGGTCCCGATGTCGTTGGTGGCGGCGATGAAGGCAGTTTCGGTGAGGGTGGTTGCTGCAAAACCCTGACTGGGAAGGGTCCAGGTTTCTGTTTTCTTTGAGGTATCTGGTTAGCTGTCTGTTGACGATCTTCTCGATGACCTTGGCCAGGAACGAAAGCTGAGAGATGGGCCGGAAGTTCACTAAGTCTCTTGGGTCTGCCTTGGGATTTTTGAGTAAGGCGTTCATCTTTGTGTGTTTCCAGCTCTCTGGGAAGGTCACAACCTCGAAAGAGATTGAGGACGTTGCGCAGATGGGGTGCGATGGAGCTGCTGGCTTTGTTGAAGATGTGGTGCGGGAATGGGTCTGACGGGGAGCGGGAGTGGATCGTGCTCATGGTCTTGATGGTGTCATCGACGCTCACGTTGGCCTAGGCTAGCAGGGGGTCGTGATCGATGTTGATGTCTGTTGGGTCTGTCTGGGTGTTGAAGCTGTCGTTGATGTCTGCTATCCTGCGGTTGAAAAAAGTGGCGAGGGAGTCGCACAGGGCTTGCGACAGCGGGATGTCGTTGGTGTTGGAAAGTTCCTTCACAGTGTTGAAGAGCTCGTTGCTATTGCGTGCGTTGTTGTTAAGGCAGTCTTTGAAGAATGTCTGTGAGAAAGTGCCATCATTCTTGCCTTGGTATGTCCCCACTCTTTTCTGAATTGCTAATGTGCTTTGACTGAGTGTGCCCTGGGCTCCTGCCAACCAGGTACCCAGGGCCTGTGTTCCTTCCCTAAAACTGTAATGAAACAAAACCCAATTGGCATCTCTGGCCACCTGTCAGCCCCTAGTAAATGGTACCCAGGGCATGGTGACCAGAGAAGACCCCTGAGGGCTGCAGCACTTATTGTGCCACCCTCAGAGGCCCTGTACCCTGGCACCCACACACTGCCTTGGCAGGCTGCCTGCCTAAGTACAGAACTAAACCAAGAGTCAACATGGCACACATCCCTGTGTGCCATGCCCACAGAACCCACTGCCCTGGCATACTTCAGTCATCCCTCTAGCTGGGTGCTTTATGCCAGAGGTGTGGGCACAGGTGCATGAGTCCTGTGCCCCTACAGTACCCAGGGCCATTCCTGGGCACTGTAAGTGCAGTGATGCCATTAAGAGTATATGGTGCTGGGAGGTTGTCATTACGAACTCCACAGCACCATAATGGCTACACTGAAGACTGACAAGTTTGGTACCAAACTTCTCAGCACATTAAACCTGCACTGATGCCAGTGTGGGATTTAATGTAAAATGCACCAGAGGGCATCTTCGAGATGCCCACTGAAACCCTAACCTACAATCCACGTCTGGGCTGAGTGGCTGCAGAGGCTGCCACCCAGCAGACATGTTGCTGGACCCCTGGGTGGAGATCCCCCGCTCTTCTGGGCCTGCAACAATGCACATCCTGGGCGAGGTGCTAGGTCTCCTCCCTCAGCATGGGCAGGGGGCAGCTTCAAAGGCCTGTCGCCTCAGAGCTTCTCCAGACCATTTGCTGTACCCAGCAACTGGCACCCACCAGTTCAAACCCCCACGCTGGCGGGAAGACTGGCGGGAAAAATTATATCAGGAAGGGGGGGTGCCAGCCTGTGCCAACCCCACCCCTCAGGTGGGGGACACGAGGCGAAGCACGACCCCGGGCCCCGGCCATATTGTAGATGGGGAGCCCTGCCAATCCCAGCTAGGCTCCTGCCCCCTCCCACAGGAGAGGAGCAGGCTAGGGGGTGTACTCACCCCAGAACAGGGACCCATTGGTCCCTGTCCTTGCCCTACCTGTAACGCCCCTAAATTTAGTATTTAGGGGCTCCCTGAACCTTCCTTCCTCAGATTTCGATAAGAAAAGAAGAAGATCAAGAAGAAGACCCGCCGTGCAGCTGCTAACAGGACGACAACTGACTTGGCCCCAGACCTACCGGCCTGTCGATCCTGGAACCTGCTCCTGCCTAAATCCCGGCTATTCCTGCGGACAGCAACCTTGAGACACCCGGAGGACCTGCCAGCCTTGACCCGCTTTAAGAATGGGACTCCCATCAGCAGAGGCTCTGCTGCAACAACCCACCTGGTGCCAACCAGGAAGCTCCGGAACAGCCCACTCTGCACCCACCGAGCCCGGGCCGGGCCCAACCGAACCAAGACCACGAGGACGTCCCCCGGCGACTGGGACCCTTAGTCCAGTGCCCAAAGACCCTCCTCAACGAACCAGCCGACGCTTGCAGACTCAGAACCAGGGGTCACCCCAAACACGACCAGCCGAGGGTAAGCTTTTCCGACACCCAAAGACACCCCTGCACCCGGCGCCCTACAGCCCCCTGTGCCTCCCTTTGGGGTACCTACCTGTGCTCCAAGATCCCAACTTACCTCTCGAAGTGCTGGTCGCCCCTGGTGAGTCTTCGTCCCCGAGCCTGCAGTCTTTGTTCCCTTTTGACCTTTCCCATTGGATAACATTGAGCGCCCAACGGCTCAAGAGCACACTGCACCCAGCCACCTGAGTGCCGCTGGCTGTGCCACCTTTGTCCTATCCTACTTCCCCCCTTGCCCTGAGCAAGTGACCAAGAGCCCAGCTCCCACAGTCGCGTGGCCTGCTAGCCAGCAGCCACCAACCGAAGGCCCCCTTTCTGTCATTGGATATCATTGGGCCTACCTACCTCTACACCCGGCCGCTCCTGTGCCGTTGGGATTGAACTAACTGTACTTACCTGACCCTGGGGGACCCCTGAGTCTATGCCCAGAACCTTAACTTCACCAGCCAAGTACTCACCTGGAAACCGGTAACTCACTTAGCTGCCATTGGATAACATTGACCCATTTTGACTCGAAAATGTTCTAAGTGTGAAGTTTTGAAATTTACAAATATTCATATAACATCAACCGAAGTCCGAATTCCGAAGTACTCACCTGCAAGCAGGCGAGAAGCCAGTACTGTACCTTGCAGCCCAGTACTGAACCGCAAAAGTAATCCTTACCGGGTTTACTAGTAATCTGTATTTTCTCCATAGGAACCCATTGTCTGCTTTTCTATGAAATTTCTTCTAAGTGCCACTTTTGAAAAATGTAAATATTCTTGTAAAATCGTACGAACTACTGAAACACAATTACCTACCTGTTTAAAGTTAAGATCCCAGGGAAAAAACAGAACTGGCTAACCAGAAACCACCTGAAACTCAACTCAAAACCGAATTCCTCCTATTTGCCCCACCTAAAAGATCCCTCGACATAGAAGATTGGATGAAACACTTAACAGTCTTCAACTGCCTTCCACACATTATAGATTCTACAAGATCACTAGGAATTACACTTGACAAGAATCTCAACATGCAAGAACACATCAGCTCAGCCACCAGAGAAGCAAACTTTCAAATGAGCATTCAAAAAAAAATAAAATAACCCTTCTTCCCCTTCGACGACCTTAAATCAGTGGTGCAAGACCTAGTTATCCCCAAATTAGACTATGGGTCTACACTAAGGGCAACCCTTAACTCTGCTGCAAGGCTTATTACTGAATCGAAAAGGTACAGCCACATCACTCTAGATCTGAAGGAACTAAACTGGCTCCCTTATGAGGCAAGGATTCAGATGAAAATGGCTTGCATGACCCACAAAGCCCTACACTTCAAAACACCGAACTACCTAGCTGACAAACTGGAACTGTCCGGCGGTGGCAGATCATCTTGAAGCACCAGCAACTTATTGTTGAAACATCAAAAATTTCGAAAAAAGAAAACCTACAACTGATCCTTCTCCGGATTGGCCCTTAGAATCTGGAACTCCTTGCCACCCTGAAATCAGACTGATACCTTCAATCACTTCATTCCAAAAAGAAGTCAAACTGCTTTTAAGTAACAAATCTCTACCCTGAACCCACAAACTCATTCTCTGGATACTGATCTGGCACTGTTCTCCAACCAGGGCTTGCATGCAGTCTGAGTACTAGTTTATAACTCAGTGTCCCACTCCTGATTTGCAACGGATATTGTCAGTGTTTTTTTCTTGGTTATCTATTTTCTACCTATTGAACTATTCTGTAAAGAGCTCCGATAGCCTTCTAGTCAAGTTTGCACTATATAAAACGTTATAAATAAATAGCGGCATAGCATGGGGATGCTCCGCAGATATGTTTTTTCAAGTGAACTAGCATAGAGCAAAAATCCAGCACTTCATAGCTGTGTTTTTGAGAGGTTAAAATGGGTTATATATTTATAGACTTGCAGTAGTTCACCTATATAGAATAAAGATCAAGTAGTATCATGTTTATGTACAACATTTTTAAGAACAACATGTTAACAGATCTGAGTCCACTAACTTTGCACACAGACATATAACAATTTGTGTAAACTCTTCAGAAGCCTCATGCTAATGTCTATTATTGAGTTGCCACTACCCTGTATATTGTAACACCCATTTGCCATGAATGTTGGATATTGTAACACCGGTTTGTCATGTACACATAATTTGCATTATGGGATATGGTTATGGGAATTAATATTTGATAAACTCTAATAGTTATGTTTACATTAAGCTTGCGATTCGAAATTATATTTAGGGCGAACATCATTCAGCAAAAACATTGACTTAACAAGCATAGGCCTTTCCCATTGTCTGTTAAGCATCTTTTTCTCTCGGAGTCTTTCTTCACCTTTCACCGCCCGGGGCACGTATACAATCATGTAACATTAGCATGCATTGACTAAAGAGCATCAGCGTCTTTGGCATCAGTCTTTAACGATTTCTAATGGGATTTTTTCGCTTGGCGCGACGTTACACCACGAGCGTAAACAGATCCGTAAGATGATCGTCATTTAGGCATGTGTATGCATTATAGATATTATTCCGCATATTCTAGGTTCCAATGTTTATTTTCTGTTATTTTCAGATTGTTTTGCAGCATTGAAATACTACAGAGGGCAACCCAGTACACGCCAGTTACCGGATATTTCTGGCATATTACAGGCCACAGCAGCCTGTTCAGAAGTCATAATTGATCACAAACTGTAGCGGCACGCATCATGCACTATAAATCAGCATAATTAAATTACACTGGATCACGTTTATCTGATCACGCTTCCTATTATCGCTCACACATGGCATGGTCTCTTCACTGACTGCTCAGGTTGCATGTTGGGAGAGAGTTCTCATACACACAATGACTTTTTACGCATTGGCTAAAGCAGCCCGATCATGCTAGCTATTTCAAAGGAGCCTCTGCCTTTACTTTATCTGATTTCGCACTAGTACACAATGTACTTTCTTTCACAGGATCTGTCTCTACAGAGGTTAGGCCTCACATTCCGATTCCCTACCATTCACATAGTCTGTCACTAGGATAGACCTGTACAATGAGTTAAATGACATACATCCAATGAGTAAATATGTATTATATTTTTGTGATTGCAGTGACCCCTGACGAAGGGTTTTTTAAGAGCCGAAATGCATTGTGTTTGTTTGAATGGACATTAACAAGAGAACAGTGCAACTTGTATGCTGGACTACACAAATGTGAAGTTAACATTTGTGAAAAGAACTCACCATCCACAATCAACTGAATTAAAGAAAGGATTTGTTTTTTTCACGCGTTTCATTGAATTATTCCATGTGGACTTCTGCATAATTTGTTTGATAAGATTACAAGGCAGCCCTAGGGCACAGTTTTTAACACAGTCTCTATGATACTGTTCTAGGTTTTTCACATTTATTTAGCATTGGGCTAGGGTGAAGCCCTTTCCATGGCGTCAACATAAAGCCCCTTTTAAGATATTTACTTACAAAAGTGTTAAACATTATTTTAAACTCAGATAATATAGAGTGCTTTACAACCAATTTCTTAATTACAATACAAAATTTAAAAAGGTGAGCATGCACATGGGCATTGTGTAATCCTGGTCGACATTATTCAGGGCTCTGCCTAGACAGACACAAATTGACACCCTAACAAACTAAAGTTTTAGAAAAAACAACGACACGTCCAGTCGCAACCACAAGATAGAGGAATTGTGGAAAGCATGTAAACTAAAAGAATTCATACTGCAAAAAAATATTTTCACTTTACACAAGAAAGAAATCCATCAGACCACAAACCAACTTACCTCGAGTAAAAGCAACATATTCTTTGTAATATTTTTTAAACAAAATTAACTCATTATCAGAGTTTGAACATAAATTTAGCTGCAATGCTACCGTGACCATTTATCTCTTACGATTAAACAAAACTGTTCCATTACCCATATACAACACAATCGTACTATGCTATCAAGCACTGTGGTTTTAGGAACACAAACCATGATGTCCGGCATGCCTGGTCATACACAATTAAACAAAACTCTTCAATGTAAGAATTATATTTAGATTTTAAATAGTGTAACATTGGTCATTCTCCCTAACCCCCAACAACTAACCAGGAAGCAACTGACCCCCATGCCTTACTTTTAGAAAGCTATGCTAAAAACCAACCTTCTCTCTTTTAAGTTGTTGAACTATCTTAATGTATTGCAGCAAACATTAGACACACATTATTTTAGACTTACTTTGGATCCACTGAACTCATGAGCTTTAGCAGTTGATCTGCTGCAAGTGACTAGAAAAACAGAAATCAAAGTTAGGTAATTTGAATTTAAGAAAGCAGGTATTAGTCAAGTGTGCATAGCTAATCATATTCAGCACAAGTTGTGGTATTTATCTATAGGTAGAATCAAGGAAAATCAGGTTGACAGGTTTATTTTGTCAACACTGAGAAGGAACTGGTAACTTTAATTTGTAACTGTCAACTGTAGCTTCTGTACAAATCCTAGGTGGCAACCCTGTCTTGATTTAACAGGCTGTGGCAGCAGTCAGAGTACAGGCAACCCAGTGCACTCTTAATGCATCCATTTCACATGTAATCAGAATAACAACGTGGACAAATATAATATTGCAATGTGTTAAGTGTGTGAACAGAGAGAAGATCACAAATTAACTGGGTGAAATTAAAGAATCTTGGTCAGAGACAACAAATGGAATAACAGATCCATTGCCCCCCCACCCAATCTCATCCAGGTGTCCTTTCACCCACCTTAAAACCTCCTATCCAACCAGCCCCTCTACCAGAAAACCAGGGCTATAGATCCTTTTAAAATAAACACACTTAAGTTTCTAGGCTAGAGAAGTATGGACCAGTACACTTGCAATATGAACAAGAGACATACTCTGATACCCACCTTGAACACCCACATAGCTGAACCAAGCATTCAGCAGTAATAGCCTGATTAACTCTTGGCATACAATTTGGCCTCTACAATATATATTCCATGAAATACTATACAAATCTCATATTATATAATGCAAGGAGCACACATAGCATTAGAAACTACCCCAAACACCCTACACAATCACTATCAACATGAGATTTCACCTACCGTATCTTGACCATTTATCTCTAACCAAAAAATCCCTAATCATCCTCTACATTTAGTGATCCAATGCTTATAATGCACTCGGTTTTGTCCATGACAACCCCCATGAGCAAATTTACTCAATCTTATCTTCAATACCATTGGTGGTGGTGGTGGTATTGGGAGGAGTGGGTGGGGAGCAGTTGGTTACTCCTAAAACATTAAACCAAACAAATCATTTTCACTGTCCAGTAGCCAACCAGATCCGGGTCACACATTCATCTCTCACCTCATCCCTCAGAATTTTCTTTTAACTTCTCGCACCGCCAAATCAGTTTCCAAAAATATGCCCTTTCCTCAAACAATCAGATTTGAAATTTCACTTTTCCAGACAAACCTTTTGCATCCCCCCCTTTCAAACAACTACCAATGCTTTACTCTGTATTTTTTTTTATTTACACCACAAACTCCGGAAAGCAAACACTATTATCTTGAAACTCCGCCTCTCTGAACAAATACAGGCCCATACGCCTTTCACACTGGCATCTAAAACAGCGCTGCGTTTTCTCCAGGGATAAAAACTCAAAGGCACATGCTAAATGTCTCTTAACTCCGCTTGAATTCCACCTCACACTCTTTAGACCACACAAATTGAACCACCATCCCAAGTAGTTTTCCAATCATAGCCTTTTTGCTGGCTCAATTGCTAATGAACACAGCATAGAATCCAATCATCCTGGAAAAGGCAAACACCTTTTTTGTGGGAGACAGAAACCTTTTAAGTGTTTGAACCAATGCCAATGTTGGAGTAACTCAATTTTTGGTTAGTAAGTGCCCATATTTTTCAATTACTCCTGGTTCTAATATACATTTTTTCTATTACAAAGCCTACCTTTTCAACTTTAAAGTAGCCAGGACCTTTTTTACTCTTTGATCATGCCCCAATGCAATCGGACTGCAAATTACAATACCATTCTAATAAAACTTAAACGCACAAGTTCTAGCCAACATATGCCCATCATGATCTGAAACACAGACAAAGCCAGCAAAGTTGATAGATTTAAGAGAAAAAGCATCAAAGGAAAACGAGAGCATTTATCAGTGAACATTGCTCAAGGTTGACTAGGACATGGGCGCAATTTCATGCGGACACACCAAGGAGGTTCACTCCAGTCAAAGATTCTGACTTAAGTCTCTGAACTGGAAGTCAAAATCTTCCAGGGGGGCAAGTCAACTGTCTGTTCCTAGCAAAGTCCCTTTGAAGACGGATAAGCGTTGAGTGAGTACCCGATAAAGCCACTGGTTTTGGCAGGAGAAGCTCAGAGCAGGAAATATGAATTTTCATGCCCAGAGAACTCCTCTCGTTGGCCAGATAGGTTTGGTGCCTTTGCCCGGTCCATATTTCTACCTTCAGACAATCTTTAGGGTTCCTCTAATGGGGCAAGGTAACAGGGAGTACTCGACAAGGTTGCACATAAGTTAGACAGGCTTGTCCAATGGGTCCACTTAAACGGAAGTGTGACCAACCAGATTTCCTCAACCAGCTAAGTCTTGGAAAGATTGACTTGGGTGGTTGGCGCCTGTCCTCTGGAAGTTCAAAACGTTTCTAATCCTAATTTTTTTGTGTGAAATTGCAGAATAAGTTCTTCTGGACACCACCAAGGTTTCCAAGACCTCAAGAAAGAGCACTTAGCGGTCTGGAGATTCTAGCAGAGGCCACCAGTATGGCCCAGTCCTCTTCCAGTTGCAATGGATTACACTAGGAATGAGACCTCTTGCAGCTCTGATGTTCCTGTAGAAACACAGATTTCACTAACCTGTGGGTGTAGAGCATAACAGACACTACCTAATGAGAGAGAAAAAGATCCTGGGGGCAACATAACCTACTTTGGCAGCACACCCTGTTACCCTGTTACCTTTACTACAAGCTGCCCACCCAGAATGTAGGAAGAATCTAAGATGTCACAGGACTTCTGCCCTTGGGAAAGCTTATGTGCCAGTTAAGAGTGTGCTGAGGGAAAAGAGTAGGGTAGGACCCTGAAGAGTAATGTTGTCTACTTAACACAAATCAAAAATTACTGGCGATTCACTGAGCGGTCTGGAATGTGAAAGTGTAAGGAGTGCCCTTTTTTTCCTGTCACCTGTAGGAAGCTGGCTCTGTATATACTATACCAAAATGAGGTATGGTGTGACGAGTCCAGTTGAACCCCAAAGGTAGGCAGAGGTAAAAGTAGGTAGCACCTTACTCTCGATTTGTGGTAGTGTGGGTGAGCAGTAATGCTTTATCAGAGGGTATTGTTAAGCATTTGCTGTACACAATCAGCACACTCAAAAACTGAACTCAGACCAATTTGTTGTGTATAAAAAAAAAAATATTTTGTTGTATTTTTTTCCTAGAACCAAGCGAGCCTGGTACAGGTAAGTGTAAATGGTACTTCTCAAGGCAGGTTGAACAATACAAGCAAGCTGACTGAAAAGGACTGTTACAGGTTTGTAAATGCTTTAATACAGTGGCAATCACGGTCACTTTACAGACTCCGTTCTGGGTTACTTTTTCTACTCAGTGTGATGTACCTAGATATCGCACTGGGACATTCCCTAGAGAAACGGTAAGTAAATCACTTTTAGTACATTTGCAGTTATGTTATGGTTTCATAACAACCAACTCCACGCTTAGATTTTATTTTATGAAAAACAGTAATTGATTTCCCAAGTTACCAGTTAACAGGTAAGTACTTTGTTGTGGGAGTTGGTATTCCAGGGATAGAACCAGGGTTCCCCCAGGGTCAAGGATGCACTCTTGAAACACCCACAGCAGCACTAGGGTAGCCGGGTACAGAGTGCTGAGGTCCAATGCTATCCAAAGGAAGCCTCCGGTTGGTGGCTGCTCACGAGCAGGACACAAGGTTGTGGGAGCAAAGCTCCTGGTGTTAGGTTCAGGGCAAAGGGGGATCAGTGTTAGCACACAAGGTGTACCCGCAGCAGTGGCTGGGTGCAGGGTGCTATTTTGGTGTTGGGTACCCAGTTGGTTTCAATGGGGATTCTCCGGTTTCAACAAAGACTGCAGGCTTGGGGACGAAGAACTTCTGGAGGTGACCACCGGTTGGACAGGTAAGGAATATGCTACTTACCAGTATGCATCTGTTCTTGGCATGTAGGGCTGCTGACATTCATATCTGTGCATAGATCGCCGCCTAGTGTTGGGTCCGGATGATTGCACATTGTTGTCCTGGAAGAGTCTTCGAAGTATCACGAGATAGGTGGCTCCTCCCTCGGACTACAGTGCGCATGGGCATCCTCTCCATCCTCAGATTGTTTTTCGCCATTGTGGCAGAGATGGAGTATAGTACAGTAAGAGATGTCCATGCAAAGAGTGAATGCTGCAGCTGTGACAGGCACCAGGGAGGTGGGTGGGCGATATGAATGTCAGCAGCCCTACATGCCAAGAACAGATGCATACTGGTAAGTAGCATATTCCGTTCGAGGCATGTGGGCTGATGAATTCATATCTGTGCATAGAATGTATAGCAGTATCTCCCTTAGCGTTGGCTACCTGTGTCAGCTGCAGTAGTCTGGAAAAGAGTTTTGAGAACAGCCTGTCCTACAGCAGCTTGCTGTTTTGAATGTACATCTACACAATAGTGTTTGGTAAATGTATGTGTGGTTGACCATGTGGCTGCTCTACAAATTTTGTGTAAAGGAATATTACCTAGAAAAGCCATGGATGCCCCTAGCTTGCGTGTGGAATGCGCCCTAGGGGGAACTGTTAAGGTGCGTTTTGCTTTTAAATAACATATTTGGATTCACTTAACGATCCATCTGGCTATACCCTATTTAGCAATAGGGTTGCCTTTGTGTTGCGGTGAGAAAGCAACAAACAACTGTTTTGTCTTACGAAATGTTTTAGTTCTGTCTATGTAGTATAGCAGAGCTCTCTTGACATCAAGAGTATGCAAGGCCCTTTCAGCTACTGTCTGCGGATTTTGAAAGAACACTGGCAGTTTTATGGTTTGATTTATATGGAAATGGGATACCACCTTTGGCATGAATTTAGGGTTTGTTTTGAGAACTACTCTATTTGCATGTACTTGAATGAATGGCTCTTGAATAGTTAGGGCTTGCAGCTCACTAACTTTTCGAAGCGAAGTAATAGCAATAAGGAAAGCCACCTTCCAAGTAAGAAATTGTAGTTCGCATGTGTAGTGGTTTAAAAGGTGGTCCCATAAGTCTGGTTAAAACAACGTTTAGATTCCAGACTGGTGAAGGTGGGTGTCTTGGAGGAATTACGCGTTTAAGTCCTTCCATAAACGCTTTAATTGCTGGCACCCTAAATAGTGAAAGGTGTTGCCTGTTTTGAAGATATGCTGCTAACGCAGCTAAATGTATCCTGATGGATGAGTAGGCTAAATTGCAACGTTGTAGGTGCAAGAGATAGCAAATAATGTTTTGAGTAGAAGCATCAAGTGGGTTAATGTCATTGTTGCTACAGTAAATGACGAAACGTTTCCACTTTGCTGCATAACATGCTCTGGTAGTGGGTTTTCTTGCCTCTTTGATAATATTCATGCAGTCTGGGGGCAAGTTTAGGTATCCAAATTCTATGACTTCAGGAGCCAGATCGCCAGGTTCAGCTGTTGCGGGTCTGGGTGTTGGATTTCTCCATGGCTCTGACTTAGAAGATTGGGTGTGAGTCGCAGTCTTTGATGAGGTACTACTGACAGTTCTAGGAACGTCGTGTACCATGGTTGCCTTGCCCATGTGGGAGCAACTAGGATCAGTGTCAGCGAATGTTGGCGCATTTTGCGTGCCACCAGCGGTATTAATGGAGCTGGGGGAAAGCGTACGCAAATTTGCCTGACCAGTTCATCCATATCGCATTGCCCTGCGACTGCGGATGTGGGAATCTGGCGGCAAAGTACTGGCATTTTGCGTTTTCGCTTGTGGCAAACAGATCTATCTCCGGGTGTCCCCACCTCCGGAAGAATGGTTGGAGCACTTTGGGGTGAATTTCCCATACGTGCATCTGTTGGCTGTGCCTGCTGAGCAGGTCGGCTACTTGATTGTCCTTGCCTGGGAGGTGTTCTGCCATGAGAAACATGTTCCTCTGAATGGCCCATGTCCACATTGCTTGAGCTAGGTGCGATAGCTGTGGTGAGTGTGTTCCTCCCTGTTTTTGAATGTAATACATAACGGTCATGTTGTCCGTTCGGATCAACACAGCTTTGTTGCATAAGTGTGTCTTGAAAGCTTTTAGGGCTAGGAAGACCGCCATCAACTCCAGAAGGTTGATATGCATTTTTTTTTGCTGTACAGTCCAGAGTCCCTGTACTGTGTAGTGTAGGACATGGGCTCCCCATCCTGTCAGGGATGCGTCCACAGTTATCACTATTTGTGGGACAGGCTCTTGGAACAGTCATCTCTTGCAAAGGTTTTGTGGATTCCACCAATGCAGAGAGTTGTATGCCCGACTGGTCACCAACACTAGGTCCTTTAATTGCCCGTGAGCCTGGTTCCACTGCCTTGCAAGGCATTCTTGGAGCGGACGCATATGTAGCCTGGCATGAGGGACTATGAAGATGCAGGAGGCCATCATGCCTATTAGTTGCATTAACACTCGAGCTGGTAGTAAGTGTTGGGGTCTGAATTTTTGGATCAACGTTTGCATTCCCTTGATCCGTGCTGCGTTGGGATATGCTTTTGCTGCCAGTGTATCTATTGTTGCTCCCAGGTACTGTTGGACGTGGGAGGGTTGCAGATGTGATTTTGGGTAGTTTAGTGAGAATCCTAAACTGTGCAGGAGATGTATTGTTTTTGACATGTGGTTGGCACATTGCTGGGCTGATGGCGCGTGTATTAGCCAATCGTCCAGATAAGGGTACACATGGATGTGTTGTCTTCTGAGATATACTGCCACTGTAGCTAGACATTTGGTGAACACTCTTGGAGCTGTTGTGACACCAAATGGTAGGACTTTGAACTGGTAGTGCTGTCCCTGAATGGTGAACCTTAGATACTTTCTGTGAGCAGGATGTATTGGTATATGAAAGTATGCGTCTTGGAGGTCTAGAGTTGCTAGGAAGTCTCCCTGGCGAAGCAATGGTAAGACTTGCTGGAGAGTGAGCATATGGAAATGCTCCGACAAAATTTACAGGTTGAGAGCCCTGAGGTCCAATATTGATCTGAGGGACCCGTACTTCTTTGGAATAAGGAAGTATAGGGAGTATACTCCTGTTCCCTGATGTTGTGGGACTGGTTCTATGGCCCCCTTTTGCAGCATACTGATGACCTCTTGCTGTAGCAGCGTTATATTTTCCTGTGACATTGGACGGTGCACGGGTGGTATGTTGGGTGGTGGTGAGGTGAGTTCGAGGCAATAGCCATTCTTCCCCCGACCGGTGTTATATGGTCTGGGGGTAGTGTCAAGAAGTCACTGTTTGGTGTTAGTGGAGGATCTATTTGCATTGCCTCCACGACCTCTTCCCTTGGTATTATTTCCTCTGTATCCACCCCTGTTGGTGTTTTTGTTGTATGTGGATTGTGTGTTACTCTTGTAGGTGGAGGATTGCTGTGATGTACTACTTCGCGCTCCTCCTCTATAATTGGAGCGACAAAATGAGCCCCGGTGTTGTTGGGACTGGAGAGCTCCCATAGACTTCGCTGTTTCCGCATCCTTTTTCATTTTGTCCAGAATTGAGTCAACTGCTGGACCAAACAAAAAGTCTGGGTTGATGGGCTGATTAAGAATTGTGGATTGTACTTCATTGTTAAAGCCTGATATGCGAAGCCATGCGTGGCGCCTTAGCAGCACGCTTGTATTGATGATCTGGCAGCTGTGTCTGACGCGTCTAGTGCACATTTAATTGAGGCATTGGTGATGAGCTTTCCCTCTTGTATAAGTTCATCTGTTTGTAAGGATCAGGTAAGTGTTGGAGAATTTCTTCTAAGCTTTCGTAGTGCGCGCCCTGTCATATCTGGCCAGCAAGGCCTGTGTATTGGCTATTCTCCACGAGTTTGCTGCTTGAGCTGCCACTCTCTTGCCGGACGCCTCAAAGATTTTTGACTTCTTGTCTGGAGGAGCAGCCTCCCCAGTAGTCTGTGAATTTGCACGTTTACGTGCGTTGGACACCACTAGGGAGTCCAGGCGTAGTTGCCCCCTGATGTATGTAGGATCTATAGGTGCAGCCCTAGATTTCTTTTCAAATCTAGGGTTTATGACCCGTGCCCTAGCAGTGTCTTTAAAAACGTCACTTGCGTGCTTTTAAGACGCCCTTCAAAATGGGGAGTGTTTTAACATGTCTTTCAGATGTTGTCAGTGTATCAAAGAGGAAGTCTTCAATAGCATCAGAGTGCATATCTACATTATGGTAGGTTGCTGCTCTATCTAGTAGTGAATTAAAGGCTACAGTATCTTCTGTGGGTGATGGCGTTGTAGGGTATACTGCAGGCTCTGTAATGGGCAGAATCCTTTCATTGTCTGGTTCTCCTCTCCCACCCCATGTCTGAGTTGGGGTCTCCAATTGGGTTTTGTAGATAACCAAACTCCACATCAGCATCCTGATCTTCATCTGGGTTGTAGTCAGAGCGTGTAGGTGATGTTGGGGCATATGGAGTGGTAGCCATAGCTGGTTCAAAGAATATAGGAGAGGTAGCACAGTCTCTTCTTCTTTAGTGGAATTTTAGAAAAGTCTTCAGTTGTCGGAGGTCTTTTCTTTTTTGTGTATACAGTCACTTTACCAGTTTTTGGGTCAATATACAGTTTTGACTGGTTTTCTGTGGAGGGATCTGGATGAAGAATCTCTTCTTCCACAGTGTTTTGCCTTGGTACTGTAGCCTTTGATTTGTCTTTGTTTGGGTCGATACCTTTCTTGGGTTCGACCATTTTTGGTGGTTGGATCGTTTTTTGATGTTTTTCGACGACTTTTGTTGGTTGAACGTCTTTGGCTGGCTTCACCACCTTTTTCGGACCAAGCGGTTTTGGTCGGTTCGACAGTGTCTTTGGGTGTTTTCGGAGCCTGCGGTTTCGGCTAGATGTCCATTTTGGGGTCGATGGGCTTCGGCTCGACCGATTTACTTTTGTCCACCTTAGGTTTCGCTTTCAGTTCGACGGTAGTTTTGGGCGTAGGCCTTGTGCTTTCGTCAACCGTTTTTTTCCCCTTGTCGATACTGGAGGCTGCTTTGCTCGATTAGACAGGCTTTGTCTTGGGGGTCGATTCGACGTGCTTTTGTGGTGGTGTCGATTCAAGGTGTTTTGGCCTCGAGGTTGACTCGACGGCTTTGGGCTTCGATGTCGACTCGACGGTTTTTGGCTTCGAAGGTTGTATTGGAACTGTGGCCTTCGGGTCGACGCCCTTCGGCTTAATGACCTTCGGTTCGACGACGTTCGGTCCAAAGACGGTATTGTCGACGACTTTCGGTTTCGATGGAACCGGTGTTGTATGTCGTGTCTCAGAGGGCTCTTTGTGTGTGTTCTTAGCCGGGCGGTATGGCGGGGCTGTAGAACGAGGATGTTGATCTTGGCTAAGGCCTGCTGGCGATGCCTCGACCCGAGCCTCTGATATCGGTGTAGTGTCTATATGGGGCGGTGTACTCACGGTTCGCCCTTCGTCGTCATCGGAGTCGTCTTCAACCGCTACGATGTCCTGATCGTATTCCTCGAGATCAACGATTAGTTCCTCTGCCTCGAGGTAATATTCGGAGTCGTGCTCCAAGTATTGTTCTTCGTCTTGATCCGAGTCTTCGGCGCTATCTAGGTCTTCCTCATCGAAGAAGATATTATCGGGCTCAGGCGCCGACGCCTGCATCTCTTGCCTCGCCGCCCATCGATTCCGGATCGTCTTTTTCGACCGGAACTGGGCACAGGCTATGCAGCTATCTTCGTTGTGATCTGAAGATAGGCATTTGTTGCACACTGGATGCTTATCTGTGTGCGGGAACTTGGAGTTGCACTGCGGGCAGTACTTGAATGGACTTCGTTCCATCGACGGTCGGTCCACGTGGTGTCGAGAAGGCCTCACGGCCCGATTCGACGACCGGAGTGCAACAGATGTTCAAAAAGTGTATCGTACCGAGCGCTTAACAATACCGACGGATCCGAAGGCCTTTTGGCCTTTAGAAAAGTTTTTGTTGATTCCGAACTTGGAGTGCTGGAAAGTACATCCGAACCCAATGGCGGAAAAACCAATCCGAGGATGGAGAGGATGCCCATGCGCACTGTAGTCCGAGGGAGGAGCCACCTATCTCGTGATACTTCGAAGACTCTTCCAGGACAACAATGTGCAATCATCCGGACCCAACACTAGGCGGCGATCTATGCACAGATATGAATGCAGCAGCCCACATGCCTCGAACATTGGGATGTCTGGGAATGCTGGGACACCGTTGGTTGGGCACCCACAGGCAGTGGGACTTCGGGTGCAGGGGTGTCTTTAGGCGTCTGGTTTTCTTACTAGGTCCGGTCGCGGTCGGGGAGATCCTCCCGAAAGAGGCTGCAGGCTTCGCTGGGAGATTAGAGGCAGGTCAGAGATCACCAGATCTCAGGTCAGGATTGCCGGGGAGACCTCCTCACTGGTTTTCCCGCCAACTCTCCTGCTCAAAGTGGGGGTCAGAACCAGTGGGGGCCAGTTGCTGGAAGCAGCAAAGGCCTGGAGTAGCTCACAAAGGTGGCATGACTTTGAAGCTTTTCCTTCATGGACCCTGCCCATCCCGGGGGAGGAGGGGGAGGCTTGGCACCTCGTCCCAGGATGTGCTTGGTTTCAGACCCCTGAGAGCAGCAGGCTCTCGACCCAAGGGTCCAGAAACATGTCTGGTAGTCGCAGCAGGCGAGCAGCCACTCAGGCTGGACACTACACTAGTATTAGGTCGTCTTTCAGAGGCATCTTTAAGATGCCCTCTGAGAGCATTTTTTATTAAATACCACACTGGCATCAGTGTGGGTTTAATGTGCTGAGATGTTTGATACCAAACTTCCCAGTTTTCAGTAAAGCCATTATGATGCTGGAGTTCGTAATGACAAACTCCCAGCACCATGTACTCTAAATGGCATTACTGTACTTACAATGTCTAAGAATTGGCTTAGACACTGTAGGGGTACAGGGATCATGCACCTGTACCCTCACCACTGGTATAGTGCACCCCGCTAGTGTCCTCTTGCTGCATGGTTGCCGCCACTTTTTGCTGAATTGCGGATGTGCTTTGACTCAGTGTGCCCTAGGCTCCTGCTAACCAGGTAGCCATGCCCAGGGCCTATGTTCTTTCCCTAAAACTGCATTGAAGCCAAACCCCACTTGGCATCTCTGGCCACAGGCCAACACTGGTAAATGGTACACACAGAACCTCATTTCTCTCTTTCTACCCTGGAAATTAGGTTTGGTGACTAGAACCACTGGGATGGCCCTGGGGCGGGTTGAATAACCTTTAACTCCAGCATCTTGCTCACTTCAGCTCTGATGTTTTCCTTGATCAGAGTGTTGATCGATTTAGTTCATGACAGGTGCCCTGTCACCAGTGTCCACATCATGGGTACACTAGTTTGTCTGGGAGAAGAGCTTAGCATACTGTGAGAAAGTGCCATCTTTCTTGCATTGGTATGCCCCCACTTTCCTCTGAATTGCTGATGTGCTTTGACTGAGTGTGCCCTGGCCTCCTGCCAACCAGGTACCCATGGCCTGTGTTCCTTCCCTAAAGCTGTATTGAAAAGAAAAAAAACAATTAGCATCTCTGCCCACCTATCAGCCCCTAGTAAATGGTACCCTAGGTTTTCAAGGCCTGGTGACCAGAGAAGACCCCTAAGGGCTGCATCACTTATTGTGCCACCATTAGGGGCCCTGTACTCTGACACCCACACACTGCCTTTGCAGGCTGAGTGGCTAAGTACAGAAATTAACAGAGAGTCGACATGGTACACATCCCTGTGTGCCATGCCCACAGAACCCACTGCCCTGGCATACTTTAGTCAACCCTCTAGCTGGGTGCCCTATGCCAGTGGTGTAGGTACAGGTGCACGAGCCCATTCCTGGGCACTGTGTGCAGTGATGCCATTAAGAGTATATGGTGCTGGGAGGTTGTCATTACGAACTCCACAGCACCATAATGGCTACACTGGAGACTGACAAGTTTGGTACCAAACTTCTCAGCACATTACACCTGCACTGATGCAAGTGTGGGATTTAATGTAAAATGCACCAGAGGGCATCTTAGAGATTCCCCCTGAAAACCTAACCTACAATCCACGTCTGTTCTGAGTGGCTGCAGAGGCTGCCACCCAGCAGGCATGTTGCTGGATGCCTGGCCGGAGAGCCCCACCCGCTCTGCTGGGCCTGCAACAATGCACATTCTGGTAGAGGTGCTAGGTCTCCTCCCCCAGGATGGGCAGGGGGAAGCTTCAAAGGCATGCCGCCTCTGTGAGCTTCTCCAGACCATTTGCTGTGCTCAGCAACTGGCCCCCACCAGTTCCAACCCCCACTCTGGCGGGAAGACTGGCAGGAAACTCTACGTCAGGAAGGGGGGTGTGCCACAGCCTCACCCCTCAGGTGGGAGAGGCGAGGTGAAGCACGACCCCGGACATCTTTAAGATGGGGAGCCCAGCCCAATCACAGCTAGGCTCCTGCCCCCCTCCCACAGGAGAGGAGCAGACTAGGGGGTGTACCCACCCCAGGGACCTATTGGTCCCTGCCCTAGTCCTACCTGTAACGCCCTAAAATTTTGTATTTAGGGGTACCCTGAACCTTCCTTCTTCAGATCCTGATAAGAAAAGAAGAAAGAAGATCAAGAAGACGACCCGCCGTGAAGTTGCTAACAGGACGACACCCACTGACTTGGCCCCAGCCCTACCGGCCTGTCATTCCTGGAACCTGCTCCTGCTTAATCCTGGCGACTCCTGCCCACTCTGCACCCGCCGAGGCCGGCCCGTGCCCGAGTGACGTCCCCCCGGCGACTGGGACCCGAAATCCAGTGCCGAAAGACCCTCCTCGACGAATCAGACGACCCCTGCAGCCTCAGAACCAGGGACACCACCAACCGCGACCAGCCGAGGGTAAGATTCCCGACCCCAAAAGACAACCGTGCACCCGGCTCCCTGCAGCCCCCTGTGCCTGCCTTTGGGGTACTTCTCCAAGATCCCAACTTACCTCTCGAATTGGTGGTTGCACCTGAAGAATCACCGTCCGAGAGTCTGCAGCCTTTGTTACCTTTTTACTTTCTCCATTGAATAACATTGAGCGCCCGACGGCTCTAAAGCACCCTGCACCCAGCCGCCCGAGTGCCTCTGGCCGTGCACCTTGTGTCCTATCCTACTTCCCCATTTGCCCTAAGCAAGTGAGCAAGTGACCAGGAGCCCAGCTGCCACAGCCGCGTGGCCTGCTAGCCAGCAGCCACCAACCGGAGGCCCCTGCCCCTCATTGGATAACATTGGGCCTAACTGCCTCTGCACCCGGCCGACCCTGTGCCGCTGAGGTTGAACCAACTGTACCTACCTGACCCTGGGGGACCCCGAAGTCTATGCCCAGAACCCAACTTCCCCAGTCGAGTACTCACCTGGAAACCGGTAATTCACTTACATGCCATTGGATAACATTGACTGGTTTGACTCGAAAAATCTTTTAAGTGTGAAGTTTTGAAAACTTAAAATATTCGCATAAAATCAACCGAATTCCGAAGTACTCACCTGTGATCAGGAGAGAACCCAGTACTGCATCTTGTAGCCCAGTACTGAACCGCAAAAGTAATCCTAGTCGGGTTTACTATTAACTTGAATTTTCTCCATAGGAATCTACTAGAGAATAGCGGAAGCAAGATTGGAACAAGCCACATTAGATCAGAACGAATACAATGAGCGGGTATTGGAAGCAACGATAGCAAGAGCAGAAGCTGTAATGGGGGTGGCAATTAAGGCTGCTAGATTATATGATACACAGAGAGAAAGGTGCTACGAATTTAGTGAAAAGATAGGACATACCTTAGCAGCACGTACAAGACAAAGGGTGGCCAAGGGAGAGATTAAGGAAATAAAAGACAACACTGGGCGTTTAATCACGGATGAGAAGGGGATAGCAGAGGTATTTAGGGAGTTTTACAGCAAGCTATACAAGGAAGATCAAGTACGGGACAGGGGGGAAATATCGGACTACCTACAGAATATCCCCGGCAAGGTTTTAAATAGGGAGGATAGAGAGTTTCTTGATGCTGACCTGAGAGACGAGGAGATTAATGAGGCTATATTGGGTTTACCAAAGGGGAAAGCAGCAGGTCCAGACTTGATACCAGGAGAGTTTTATAAGGTATTCCTGCACTCAATATTTAAAGATTTAGCAAGAACATTTAGGGGGGTGCAACATGGCCAGGCAATACCGGCAAGTTGGGCTGGGGCGGACATCGTAATAATACTTAAAAAAGGAAAGGATGCAACAGAACCAGTGTCGTACCGCCCCATAACATTAATTAACGCAGACACCAAAATATTCTCGAAAATACAGGCAGATAGATTCGCTAAGATAATAACCCAATTAGTTAGCACTAATCAACATGGCTTTATACCACAAAGGGGCACTACACTTCATATCAGGAAAATGATAACACTCTTTGATGTTCAGGAAGTAGAAGGGAAACCTATAGCGGCCATGTTATTGGACGCAGAAAAAGCCTTTGACATGGGAGTACCTGTGGGCGGTTTTAAGAAGGGGAGGGGTAGGTGAGGTTTTTGTCAAAGTCATTCAATCACTCTATACGAACCCTACTGCCTGTGTTAGGGTGAACTCTGGCCGTACTAGACCCCTGGATATTACAAGGGGCACTCGGCAAGGATGCCCTTGTTCGCCCCTATTATTTGCTATGTACATTGACCCCTTGATATTGAGGTTAGAGCAGAACGATCGAATTAATCCAATAAACACTAGCAGGGGAGACATTAAGGTTCTAGCATATGCAGATGACATTGCGGTCATTACACCTAGCCCAATAGATGCAATAAGGGAAATAGAATTAGAGGCAGATCGGTTCGGAAGAATAGCAGGGTATGCTCTGAACAAAAGCAAGTCACAAATCATAAAGAACGTTTACACAATATGTACAGATGCACGGGTGGTTGATGAGGGGATGTATTTAGGTGTTACGATCACGGCTGAACTGGAAAAATTGGTGGAAATTAACATTAATCCCATTATTACAAAAGCAAAGAAAGATCTGGATAGGGTAAATAATTTACATATGTCCATAGTAGGTAGAGTAAACTACGTAAAAATGAACTTGTTGCCGAAATTTCTGTATTTATTTAGAACAATTCCGCTGTTTTTTAGTATGAGTTGGTTTAATAAGCTGGAGACTATGGTAAATCGATTTGTTTGGTCCCAGGGGAAGACGAGAAGAGCATTGAAGTACATGTCATTACCACGAGACAGGGGGGGATGGGCGTTGCCAGATTTCAAAATGTATTACTGGGCGGCAGCATTACAGCAGATGACGGGTTTATTGGGAGGTGCGGAGGGGGAAATTGAGATTCCTACGGGGTCAACAGAGGTGTATGGGATAATACTTGGCGGGGAGACAAACAATGCTTTCCTTAGATACTCGGAGCCAAGCTATTTTAAGCGGACCAGGTTCAAGACACTAGAAGCTGCTGGTAAAATATGGAAAGCATTCAAGAAAAGTTTTGGCTTGGGAAGACTTCATGCACACACTAGATTAATGGAGGATCCAATGCTGCCCACAGAAATATTTGCGGATGCTATATTTAAGGAATGGGTTCGTTTGGGAATTAAGAATTTGGGGGATCTAATAGGGGAGGCAGGGGTAAGGCAATTCACAGAAATCCAGCAGGAATTTGGTGTTAGCAATAGGACTTTTTTTTAAATATTTACAACTAAGAAGCTTTCTAGGTAATAAACGAGGAGGACCAATGGGTTTTAAAGCAAATCCGATAATACAGATGGTTGAGGGGGGCCAATCTTGCTCAATTAAAAGGTTGTATGCTGAACTAATAGAACATCGAGGGGATGACCTTGAAAAATATGAGACCAAATGGAGGGAAGCAATAGGAGCAACAGAGGGCGTATTCTTAAGGTCACTAAGATTAGGACGGGAAACCCTGTGTTCAGCGGCATTGCAGGCACAACGCTATAAGACGCTATACAAACTCTACTACACACCAGTTAGAATTGCCCAGTGGGGAGGAACACAGGGGGTTAGGTGCCCTAGGTGCGATAGTACGGAGGCAGATATAGTGCATATGTTTGCGGGGTGCCCAAACCTTTCTCCGCTAATAAAAAGTGTTGAAACATTTTTTGATAACTCCTTGGCATTTAAATTGAAGCTGACACCCGAAGTAATACTACTAGGACTAGAGGGGAGTAACTCACAGCAAAATCAAAATGGGGGGTTTTTGTTTGTGGCCACGGCTGTTCTGCGCCTATGTATAGCAGCTGCCTGGAAAGATAAGATACCACCTCCGTTCCAGCACTGGTTGGCTAGGTTACTGCATATGTATAATCTGGAGAAAGCTATCTATGCCAGAAGGGGGGAAAAAGGGTAGAGCGCTGGGATTACAGCTGTGGAAGCCCATTGCAGAATGGAAAAGTAGGATGGCAAGTGTCTAGGGGTGTGAATAGCTGGATGTGATAAAATATATATACGCCTTATATATGCCTCTTGGGGGTATCTTCTGTCCCCTTTAACTGCGTTTTATTAATGTTCCTTTATCTATTGTGTTCTTCTTTTTCTTCCCCAACTTGTTTTGCTTTGTTTTGTTATAAGATGTATATATTATGGAAGTATGCAAGTATGCAATGGAATTGTTTCATGTGATTATTTAGAAACTTGCCTGCTGTTAAAAGATATTGACTGGTGCGGGGGGGGGGAGGAGGGGGGGGGGGTGTTAAATAAAAAATTCTGTAAAAATTGTCAATAAAAATATTTAATAAAAAAAAAAAAGGAATCTACTAGTGTCTACTTTTGAAAACATGAAATATTCTTCAATAATCATACCAAATACTGAACGTAATTACTTGCCTGTTTTAAGTTGAGACCCCAGTGCTGGACCTAGGAGCCCAGTACTGGATTACAAAAGTAACAAGATTGTACTTTGGCTGCAACCTGAATTTTCTCCCATTGGATAACATTGCCAGTTTTTCATTGAAAAATTTCTAAGTATGAACTTTTAAAATAGCTTTATATTCCTTAAAAATCACTGCAATAACAAAAATGTTTTTCCTAGACTGTTTTCAGCTTAGATCCCAGGACGGAATCTAGGATCCAGTCCTGGAACTACCAGAGTAATCTACAAAGTTTTCAGCTGTATTTATATAGAAAAACCCTTTGAGCTCAATGCTAAATTGTTTTTAGAATTGTGTTGCCTACTGCAACCCCTGTTCCTGTTTACGAAATGTATTGCCTTTCTGCAAAGTACTCATCTGAGACCTCTCATATTGAGAACAGTATATTTTGATACCTGTTGGTTCTAAAAATAAAACAACTATATCTTTGATATAAAAACAATTGGCCTGGAGTTCAGTCTTCGAGTGTGTGAAACCTTTTGCTGAAAGAGAGGGTACAACAAATGCTTTACACTGTCCTCTGGTACTGCCTTACTGCTCGATCAATCTACCACTTGAGAGTGTAAGGTCACACCTGGCTTTGACCTCTGTTATACCTCTGGGGTTTGTGGGCTCTATACACACTGTACCTTATCTTGGTCCAGTATATATAGAGCCACTTTCTCACACGTACTACTGCAAGACTTGCTTGCAGTCAGTCTGCTGTTGGGTAGCGAGGGTGTCTAACAAGACAACTCCGTCCACCGACCCATCTTTGGGGCTGTATGAATAGTGGTCAGGGAGAGGTTCACTCTCTGTCTCCTGTTCCTCATCAGTCACCATCAGAATGGTGATGTCAGCCATGACATGGAAAAGCGTAAGACTGTTCACATGGATCACCATTTTGGGTGTCCTGCTTGAGCCCAGGTCAACCAAGAAGGTGACCTCACTCTTCTTTTCTAGGATAGGGTAAGCGCCACTCCATCTGTCCTGGAGAGCCCTTGGTGCCACTGGCTACAAAACCCACACCTTTTGCCCTGGTTGAAATTCTACCAGTGCAGCTTTTTGGCTATACCAGTGCTTCTGAAGCTCCTGGCTGGCCTCAAGATTTTTGGAAGGTTTTGCATGTACTCTGCCATTCTGGACCTTAGGCCTAGTACCTAGTCCACAATGTCTTGTTTGGGTTCTTGGAGAGGTTTCTCCCAGCCCTCTTTTACAAGACAGAGAGGTTCCCCTAACAGGATGGCCAAACAGTAGTTCCAAGAGGGAAAACCCTACTCCATTCTGAGGCACCTCTCTGTAGGCGAAAAGCAAGCATAGTAATACGACATCCCATCTCCTTTTGAGCGAGTCTATAATCATGCCTTTCAATTTCTTATTGAAAGTCTCAACAAGACCAATGGTTTGCAGTGATAGGGTCTAGTAAACATGTATTGCACTCCACACACTTTCCACATGTATTTTAGGTAAGCAGACATGTAGTTTGACCTTCTGTCTGAAACCACCTCCTCAGGGAACCCTACCCTGGTGAAGACACCAATGAAGTCCTTGGCTACTGCAGGAGCTGTAGTAGTCCTAAGGGGAATTGCCTCAGGATACCTAGTGGCATGATCCACTACCACTAGAATACATTTGTTTCCTGATGCTGTGGAAGGTTAAAGTGGACCCATTATATCCACACCTACCCTTTCAAAGGAAACCCCAACCATTGGTAGTGTAATCAAGGGGGCCTTTGGGTGTCCACCTGTTTTGCCACTGGCTTGACAGGTGACACAGGAGCGGGCAAACGCCTTTACCTTCTGAGACATCTGGGGCCACTAAAAGAGGCTAACTAGCCATGCAGATGGCCGAGGGGGGGGGGGGGGGGGGGGGGCTCATCAGCTAAAAATAGTAGGAACTACATGTACTTCGGAGGCACTACCGCTCTCTTAGTGGCTCCAGGTTTGGGGTCACTGGCCTCAATGTACAGCAGTCCCTTCTCCCAATAAACGGTGTGGGTACCACTGACATATCACTTTTCCTGGGTAGCAGCTTGCTGCCTCAGGCTTTCAATAGTTAGACAGTCCTGCTGTCCAAGGCGCAAGCTTCAACATGCTCCACTAGTATAGGACTACTGATTTTAAAATAGGCCTTTCGTAATAAATAAATCAGGCTACTAGTCTTTGTTTTAAATTGTTACGATAAACGGACCCATGACATTGGATTTAACCTTTCTCATTAATCCAATCAGGTCTTAAACTCTTGCAATACAAGCAGTTTCACCAATTTCTGCCCAATCAAATCCCATAGAAAGGAAGATCAACATGTGGGAAACGCAAAAGCCCCCGCCCTCAGTAGTTCTTTCCAAAGGTGGCTGTTGTACAAGTTACATCAGACCTAAAGAGATTTGGCCTTACCAACCAACAACTCAAACAAAGAAAAGGAACACTGCATCAAACTTTGAGGCTTTTGACACGGACAGCCTATCAGCACAGATGAGCAAAATATTTTGGTTAAGATCAGAAGTTTGAGATTCTGTTTGATGCCAGTAAAATTATCGTTCCTCAGTCAGAGTAGTCATTTCTCTTTTAAATGCAGTTTCTCGTGTTTTGAGCTTGCGCTGAAAAATGGGTCTTCCTGGGTATAATCATTTGCAGGTACATACATTAGCAGACCAATGAAAAGATATATGTATCAAAAAAAAAATCTCTTCTAATGAAGATTAGAAGCTCAATTTCAGGTATAGCTACGCATTATATGTAACAGAAGATAAAACACTTTTTAAAAGTCTTCCACAACACAAAATCCAAATTACCATATTTCATCAACAGTAGCCGAAAACTGGATAGCATCGAAATCTTACCTGTGAGCCTATGTTTCCACCGGGAAGCCCAAGGGCAGCAAGGGTGGGGTCCAGGCTAGAAGCTCCTAACGCAGACAATGGAACAGCACCCATCTATAGAAATAAATCAATGCACATTAGAAAAATAACTTTAAAGCTGTCTTACACATCATGATCATGAAATACAATTCAATTTATTTTCTGTTTTTCTTTAAATGTATGCATCTTAACCAACTTGGATAGACTGAAAATGAATAAAGCATGAGTAATGCATAACTGGATTACAGATAACTCATTAAGTATCCCAATTAATACAAAGTTTTGGTTATAAAAACACTCTTGCTGAACAGCTTTTTGTTTTATTGAATGTTACCTGGATCAGCATAGCTATGCAACAATTGTAACTTGCTTTTAAACTACAGAGTGGACCTGCCTTATTCCAAAGAGCAATGCTGTGTCATTTGACAGTTTTCTTGTTAAACATATCGTTTTAGTGACTTTTGAAATGCAGCAGATTATGCGCATTAAATGCAATCTTACAGTATACAAAAAATATGTTGCCATGAAATACTGCGTTAAATCTTACAAGAAAAAAACGTGTTATTCACATGTCTTTATTTTTGTTTCATATAGTGCAAACTAGACCCGAGACATTGGTTATCAGATCGCTTTACATGATCAACAGGTTCATTGCAGATGGACACATTCATTTTTGTCAGGCACAGGGAGATTAAGTGATTTTCCCGGTATCACAGGATGTTGAGCGTGGTTGCAGAGACTCGACCCTGGTTCCCCAGTTTCGAGGTCGACCACTCTAGCCGTAAGGCTACTTTCTCTCCCCTAATATTTTTGCTTCCTTCCCTCCCCCATTCTTAACTAATGTAGGAGATTCTCTTTCTTGTTGAGCTGTGCATTTCCTGTAACACTGTTCTCTTCCCATAAGTAGTGCCTTTTTGGTAGGAGAAGACCTTTAGTGTTTAATGAGATCATTTTAATTCCCGATTCCATTGACAGTCTTAGAGGTCATTGTGTGCGACAAATAGGCATCTCCAAGTTTTTTCTTTTGCCTTTTCTATGGTGACACTGCTTCTAAAAATCATTCTCTCTTGAACCTTCCCAAACCAACAATTGCCAATTGCTATACTATTAATCATTAATGTAACTTCATCAACAAGGGTACTAGTGGGCTTGGCTGAGGGACGATCCCCCACTTTAATGATTTGATCATAGCCACCCGGTTTCAAAAAGGTTACTTTGCCACACTGGATAGGGTTGTGGTCACAGCATTTTTTCGGGCACCCCTAACTGATGTGTTACCAATAAGTTTCATCCTCTACAGGAACTTCAATTCTGTTATTGCGTATTCAAAACACTGAAAATCGGGGGCTATCTATATTCTCCTGATGTGCTCAGACCCCACTAAGTCCTGAAGATAAGAAACCCAGTTGACAGTACCCATAAATCAAGGCCACAGGTAAGACTCTGGAAGTGACATGCTGAGCCAACTGGAGTGGGTGCCAGCTTGGCACACAAGTTACTACTTGTGTAACGATATATCTGTAAGAGACATTAGTTAGTGATAGATTCCTTACCTTAGAATATTCCCCAGGCGTCAGTCTGGATACGGAAAGTTTTCTGCTTAACAGTACCCCTACGCGCCTGTAGGTGGCGTTGTGCGACTCTGCGTCCGTCACTGGCGTCCAGACATAGGGTCCACGACCCGCCCAGCTTGTTGCAATACCACATGGCGGTGGTGTTGTCTGTGAACACCTGCACAACACATCCACCAGGCGGAGGGAAGGAATGCCTTCAGTGCAAGCCGGAACGCCCGCAGCTCCAGAAGATTGATATGGAGCCGGGACTCCGCCGGAGACCAGAGGTCTCTGATCTCCGCCTCTCCCATGTGGCCTCCCCATCCCAGGGGGGACACACCCGTCACCACTGTGTGCTCCGTATGGGGAAGGGAGAGAGATTTGCCACTTACCCAATCGCGATCCGTGAGCCACCACTGCAACTATCGTGCAGCGCCCTCCGAGATCTGGACAGGTTGTCCTGATGCTGTGCCCACTGGAACTTCAGGTCCCACTGCAGAGTCCGCAGATGCCATCTGGCATGTTGTACCAGCAGGAGGCCATCAGGCCCAGGAGCAGGAAGGTATCCTGACCCGGTATAGAGACTGAAAGATCAGAGTCATAGCCTGAATATTCCGGACTCGCTGCTCAGGAGGATAAACCTTAAACAGCGTCGAATCCAGAACCGCTCCGATGAAAGGGAGCTTCTGAGAGGGGCACAGGTATGACTTCGGCACGTTGATGGAGAACCCCAGCGAGTGTAGGAGGTCGGCCGTAGTCTGGAGGTGGGTGACGACTGTTTGGGGCGATCCCGCCTTCAACAACCAATCGTCGAGATAGGGGGGAAGACAAACCCCTGATCTGCGCAGGGAAGACTGAAACCAGACTGAAACCCCTGATCTGCGCAGGGAAGACTGAAACCCCTAATCTGCGCAGATCAGCTGCGACCACCGCCATCACTTTCGTGAACACCCGAGGGGCGCTGGTAAGGCCTAAGGGGAGCACAGTAAACTGAAAGTGCTCATGGCCTACTGTGAACCACAGTAGCGCCGGTGGGCCAGCAGGACGGGGATGTGGAAATAAGCTTCCTGCAAGTCCAACGCTACCATCCAGTCTCCAGGGTAGCTAGGACCTGAGTTAAAGTCAGCATCTTGAACTTCTCCTTCCAGAGGTAGCCATTGATGCTCCGGAGGTCCAAGATAGGGCGTAGGCCTCCTTTGCCCTTCTTGTGTACCAGAAAGTAGTGGGAATAGCAACCACGTCCTACTTTTGGCCCAGGAACGCGCTCGATGGCTCCCTTGGCAAAGAGGGCCATAACTTTCTCCTGCAGCAGTTATAAGTGATCCCCTGACATGCGGTGGTACAGCGGTGGCATGACTGGAGAGGTCGACTCGAAGGGGAGGGAGTAGCCCCTTCGGACGATTTGCAGCACCCACCTGTCCGACGTGATGGAGCGCCAGTGGAGGAGGTGATGGCGAACCCTGCCCCCACTGGCGTCGAATGGGCCGGAAATGCCGGACTAGGAAGGCTTAGAGGCAGATGCCGCGGGGGCGAATGTGGACTGACCCTGCCGTTGTCCCCTGGTACTGCCATGGAGGTAACCACATCCGCGACCGCGCTGAGACTGGTTCTGCGGCCTGTGGCTGGCTGGAGTGGGGGCGCCCCTTGGCCACGAAAGGGGCGAAAAGCGGAAGTTTGCTGGCGCTGGCCTAGGCCCAGAGACTTGGCGGTAGCCCTGGAGTCCTTAAAACGCTCTAGCACACTATCCACTTTGTCGCCAAAGAGGCGACGGCCATCGATGGGCATGTACATGACCGTGGCCTGGACATCCCCCGAAAAGTTGGCAGACCGCAACCAGGCATGGCGACGAACCGCCACCGTCGTGGACATCGCTCTGCCCAGCGAGTCCGTGGTGTCAGGTCCACATCTAATTGAGTACCGTGCTGCATCCCGCCCCTCTGCCAGGGCTTGGACAAGCCGCGTCCGGGCCTCCTCTGGACACTGTGGCAGCACCTCCGCAACCGTATCCCACAGGGAGTGGGTGTAACGGCCCAAAAGGCAGGCGGTGTTGACAGACCGCAGCCCCAAACTCAGAGAGGAGAACAGTTTCTTCCCAAACTTATACCTTTTTGATTCCCGATGTGGTCTGGGACGTAGAGGCCTGAATCACCAGGCTCTTGGGGGTGGGGTGAACGGACAGAAAGCAGGGGTCGCCCTGAGCCGGACGGTGGCGTCTGGCCACGTTCCGATCCACAGGGAGACCTGTAGTGGGCTTGGACCAGGTGCCCATCAGAACGTCAGTGAGGTCTTCGTTAAACGGCAGTAGAGGATATGATTAGCTCGCCTGCGGTTTGAGCACCTCAGTGAGGAGGTTAGTCCTCACGGCTGCGACAGGGAGATCAAGAGCCAAGGCCTTGGCTGCCCTGGTCAACACCACGGTATAAGTAGTCCCATCCTCCGAAGCCACTGAGGGAGGAGAGATGAATCCATTGTCAGGCGAAGTGTCTAGACCACTGCCCCCCCCCAGCTCATCTGCCCAGTCCTGGCTTAACTGGCACTGCTGGGCCAGAGGGTCCTCAGATCCCTCCCAGTCCTCCTCGTCATCCTTCTCCTGGAAACCAAGCAAAAATGATGAAGCCGGGTCGTAGGTGAATTGGTCACCCATCGGCGTCGGAGATGGCGCCGATCCGGCATCGCACCCGGACAGGGTCTGAAACCGGGGCCGGTGTCGCCCGAAGACTGCACCGGGAGCGACACCCTCAGGGTCGGCACCAGCGGAAGAGTCGTGAGGTCTAGTGGTGACGACCCGGATCCAGGCCTGGATCCTGTGAGACCCTGCGGCGTCGGGACCGGAGTCGCCGACGGCACCGGGACCCCAGTCGGACCCACAGGCACCTCGACAGGTGCCGACGGAGGGAAGCGAGTCCTCCTAGCCACGGGGAAGTCACGTATCTCCTCCGGCGTCACGTGCAGCCCAGGGACCGGTGGGTATGGAGCTGGATGTGGTGCCTGCGGCTCCAGCAGAGCAGCGCGGCTCGTGTCGCCTGAACCCCCAGCTGCGTTGCGCGTGCGCCAGGGGGAGTCGGAAGAGCGATGACGCCTCTTCAACTTCTTTTTCAAACGCCTCGACTTACCAGAAGACTTGGAGCCCTACGAGTGGTAGTGACTCGACTGTGGCTCCGTGACCGGTCCCTGGACTTCCTCCTCGACCTGGACCTCAAGGGGTGCGGAGCAGACTGCCGGAGCTCGAGCAGCTTACGGGACCGCTCCAGCCTATCCTTCGAGGTCAAGGCCCGGCAGTCGGGGCACGACTTGTCGTCGTGGTCGGCCCCGAGGCAGTAAAGGCACCAAAAAAAAATTATTAGAGGACTGCTCTTCCCGGATCTGCGCTTGCCGGCGCGAAAAAAGAAGAAGAAATGACATCAGCGCGCGAGGGCGGCGTCCAAGTACTCCGACGACGTCATCCTGGCGATCACGACGACGGGCGCGGAGCCGCAGATGATTCCTACCGACGCACAAGGCTACTGCTGATAAAAACTTTCCGGATCCAGTCTGACGCCTGGGGATATTCTAAGGTAAGGAATCTAACACTAACGTGTTTCTTTCAAATTGCTCACCCACACAACCACAAAAGAGAGTGAGGTATTATCTACTTTAGCCTCTGCTATACATCTGGGGATCCACGGGACTACCTTACTTTGGCATAGTATAGACAGAGCTAGCTTCTTACCGCTGTTATTTACAATATCAACATTTTATAAAAGTATAATAAACAATGACCTATGCAACCACAAATGCATGCCTTACTTCCTAGAAACATTTTTAAATATACCTGAGCAAGTGGGTTTGGAGTAGGGAGGAGTGCTCCTCCAGGTAGAAGGCCTGCCACTGCATTTGCTGGTGCCAGAAGAGACAATGCCTTAGTCTCATCTGGAATAACTCCTGTAGAGAAACACGACTCCATTAGCATGCATTCTTTTTCAAGAGGGAAAACACAAATACACCCAGAAAAGAATACTCCCTGAAAAATCTTACATTCTGTTTATTGAAACAATTTATTCAGGCTCAAACAAAGAGTTCTAATGACTATGATTAATTAAACATTAGAATGACATTTCAAAGTGTGGACATTTGAAGGCTACCCATTGCTCCTGAACTACAGTTAAGTGTCTAGTGGAAAAAATAGCACAAAACACACTACTTTTTTGTGAACACTGCCAAGATTTCATCACCTGTACTCGATTTTTAAGTCATGAACCAAACGTAAGCAAGCACAGTCAGTTCTCCAGTGGTGTGCTCTCAACTTTCAAAAGCTGTTTTATGAACAACGACTCGTGCCGGCTGCTTCACTATAAAGCACACAGAAAATCAAGATACACAAGACAAAAAAAAGTTTGATTTAGGGGTTAATAATATGGAACAACGCACTACGAATGTTTTATTTCAAACCTACCACACAAATTAGGTAAAAACAAAAATATTCTGTGGAATAAAGCGTAGGGCTTCAGCTGACGTGTCCCAGCACATCTCAGGATACCAACTTCGTGTGCACATTATGCACACTCCTTACCTGTGTAGTAAAACTCAATAGAGTTTCAATGTTTGGCATATATGCTGTACCAAACAGAATTTTACTGACTGCCACGTCAAAAGCCAACTCACAAAAAGGCCCCAAATCCACATAAGTATCTGAAGACAACTACGTCTGGTTCCATAGGGAAAACACATTTAAACAAGGATCCCACTGAGATACAAACACTTAAGACAATTGTTTTTCTAGCCAGCTGCAAAAATCCCTATTTAAACTGAATAACTGGTTAATGTGCCCAAGCCCCAAGAAAATAATGCAACTATAATTTTGCAAATACCCATTGTATTTTGTGAATACACATGAAAAAACTGCATCTCATCATAAAACATACAATATGTATAGGGCACTTAAGAGAAACTGGATAAGCTGCAGAAGAAAACTGTTGGGTGGTTTTTTCAGCAGGGCCTGGTATAAAGTTCAGGCTGAACCAGGGAAAAGAACTGTAAAACACAACAACAAAAAAGAAAAACCACTGTTAAATAAAGGTAATGGTTCCTTCCACCTAATCTGAGATCTGCTGATAATATAAACAAATGTATAATACACAGCACCGTTATTTTGCTTGTGTCACTGATATGTCATCAATTTTGATAGCATGGGCAATTGTGGAAAGAAGGGAGGGAATAGAATAGGGTAAAATTCCATGTTGGGTTTTGTATCATGTAATTCAACGCAATAACATACCCAATGAGAGTGTGGGAATTTATTATGCATGCATAATACGTCTCAAAGGAGATCTCCAAATTATATTTAGTACAGGAAGTTGTAACTTAAATACAAATCCTTTCGGACTCATCTTGAGAGAGTATCTGGAGATAGGTATCCATTGAAATCATGCATCTGATTTGGATATTAAAATGTGTTTTAATAAAACTACAATTTAAAAAGCAATGAAGCCCCTCACCAGTTTATTTTCATGCGTCAACTTTTTTTTACAGCTGCTTTGTTAGAACCATGAAATACTGCATGAATGTGTAGAAACGAAAGAAAAAGAAACAGACAAAAGAAACAAACATTAACCAAAACACCTAGATACCGGCCAAATCCAGATACAATATTAATTTGAACCACATACTGGGTTACAACAGAAATTGTAATGGCTTCCAGTTCCTTGTTATAAACTCACAAAAGGGTAATTGTAAGTGCTCTGTGGTTCTGCTACTACCCACTGGTATACATAGTTAGGAGTGCTCACAGTGCTAACAAAGGCCTGCAGAAACCTAAGCAATCTGCCACATCATAGTCTTAGGTGGACCATACAAAGATTTACCCAACACCACAGCGGGGAAGCACTAGTCTGACTCTGCAACAGATAACGCACATCACTAATGGAAAATCATTGGTCACATTCACCTTTAGTGATGGGTAACAGAATACTGCATTTGAAATCAGTATGCGATGTAAATGGTGACACGAATCACACTGGCTACATTGCAAAGTGCCTATGAATTTACATCCTGCACAAGTTAAAAAAAAAATGGTGAAGCAGCCTCACTCCTCTTACAATGACAGAGGTAATATTAATACACAGTTGTGTTGTGGCAGTCCAAAACAAAACAAAAATGTAAGAAAACCACAACTTAAGAGTCAAAAGGAATCATAAGCATGACCTGCAACAAACAGGCTTCTAAATATGGACAACCTTTTAATCACAACGTCAATCAAAGATTGCGACATGACAAAATACATCACAGCATCCCGGTGCTAGGACTGAGCCCAATGGCATACAATTAGTATAAACATTACCCATCACTAAAACGGAAAGTAGCTTGAAAGTAAAGATTTTGAAATCAGTTTTAATTAGAGGATGTTCTTTTGCACAGGTTTTCTAAAGCAGCAGCAATGTATCTAGTTATTTCTGTTAATTGGACACTTTGTAATACGCATGGCATGGGTGTCCAAAAGTACTCAACCCTACTTCTTGAGAACGATTTACAGTAGGTCCTCGCCATTTAAAACAAGTGTGTTTTTTGTTTTTAGCTTTTTTATTCTCATAATAAAGATTATGCCCTCAAACTCGGTGAAGGAACTGGTTTAAACACAGACAAACAACAAGGGGTTTAACTGAATGAAAAACAATGCTTTTGGGAAATGTTTAATTTAGTTAAAGGTTTTGCAGCAATGAAATTTCATTCTCTTAGTAGTGTTGATCATTGCCACGCTGATAATAGATGGCTCTGGCATGCACTCGCACAATGGAAGCATAAAGCCGATGCAATGGCACTCTTGATCCAAGGTAAGGGAGACTAAATAACACGAAGAGCAAACGTCTAAATATAAGGAGTTTGGTTCCATTATAAAAAAAATTTTTAAAGCTCATTATTATTTCATTGGACTAAGTTTATTAGTCTTTAAAATAGACAGTACTGCTGCTTGAAACAAGTGTCTACTCGATTTGTAAAGCTTATCTAGATATGAAATCATCCTTAAACTTATGGAAATACTACCAAACCTTTTTTTAACAGATTTCAGATAACTAAAAGAAACTCTTTGCCAGCTCCTCAAAACGGAAACGACCAAGTTAGACTGTTTCAGGTGTAAATTACACGTTTTCACACGTTCAAGTGATACCTCAGCTCAAGTGTGCGTGTACTTCGTGACAAAATTCCAGGTTAATATTTCAGGGAACAGTACATTTTAAATAAGCAGTTTTCTAGTGTATAATTAGTTAACAAATGCAACGATTGCAAACAGCAGAAACGTGTCCTTTATCAGAGGTTACATTAAGTTTACCATTTCAACAAACTTTATCAAAACATTAGACGCTCTCAAACACTTGTTAGAAAAATGTGGTTAACAAGGTTAACACAAAAGCACGAGTGCTTGTTGACCCTTAGTTTAGGTTTAGAATCCCCTGTAGCTGCAGAGGACCCCCAGTTTTTCCGTCATCTGTAAGGGTTTTGCATTTGCCTTCTCCACTACAAGAATCACACACACAAACAGAAAAGTTATATATTTAGTGAAAAAATGCTAAGATATACAGAGCACAAAACCATGGGAAAAGTTACCCAGTGCCCTTGTGACACCTTTTGTAAGTGATCCTGACATGAGCCTCAAACATTCAAACCCTTGGTAAATTGGGAATTTTGTGTAAGACGCATATAAGATTTTTACTTTGCGAGAGTAGAATTAATGTGTTTATCACGTAATCGTGAGGCCAAGCCAGATATCTGCTCCCACCTTCGTGTGGATTTCTTAGACTTTTCACCCCACCAAAAAAGAATTTTTAGGATTCCTCCAACACAATAAGAATGGTTCGAGGCAAACAGTGTTATTTCACTTAGCAGTGAAGGTTGTTGTCTTACTCAAATTATGGCAAATTTTGAAAGTAATATTTTGACATAGTGATTTATGAGTGGTAAAAGATAAAATATCTAAAAATTCCGATATAACGTAATTGAAGTTGATAGGATACAAAGATATTTCAGTATGATACTTATGTGATTAAAAACACAAGAGAAAGCGGCCCTTTCCCCAGAATACCAAGGGTCTGTTCTTAACTCTACTTAACTGTCATGCCAAAACACATTTTTAAGCAATACTTGTCAAAAAGACCATCAAAACAGTGTACAAACCTTCTGCATATGGTACGACAATTAAAGCTCGGTCAACGAATACTGTGTTTGTCAGATGCTGGGCCACAACTGCCGAATCAGCGTCAAGGAACTTTACAAAACAGACACGAGATGTTACAGGCAAAGGAGAATCACTGAAAGGGAAAAACATCATTAATCACAAGGCTCAGAGTTTATAACGTTCACTTTAATATTTCACTTTCAAAAACTACATTTGACTAAAAAAAGTTATTTCTTCTAAAATATATCCGAAAAAGAAGGGTAAGAGTCACTAAGTAATACAGAAAAAGTAAAACAATTCCAGCACTTCAAACACTAACTACAAAATAGAGGTTTATGGCTAATGAAGTCGCGGCACCTAAAACACTATTTTACCAAAAACTCCAAACAATTTAACATTAAAAGTGGAATTTAGCCCCAAAAATATTTAGACAGGAAGCATCAACTACATGTACAGGTTTATTTTTCATTTTAGAAACCACAGTTAATATTCTGCAATAACAAAAAACATCCAGTTTAATGGAAGATGTTGGTAGGGCTGAAAATATTAGCAACGGAATCACCTACCAGCACAAAATCTAAGACTCGATTTGGAGCGTGGCAGTAACCAGGGACCTGTTCCACTAGTACAACCACCACCATTTGCCCAATAGTATATGGATGAACTTCCCTTCCCCGTTCTTCATATTCCTTAATGCTTTCCAAGCGTCTGAAATGGTCTCTCTATACATTCCTTTTGGTCTCCCGTCTCTCCACACTCTAAGCTAAACATTGCTCCATAGCCCGAGTATGATCAACAAGGATCTGAGAGCTCCTGTATCATCATATGGCCTAAATTGGTAAGCAGCAAAACACACAAGATGATGGACGGAATGTTGCACAATGGCAAAACATTCACCCCCAGTCACAGATGGCCATGTCTGAACTGGGTTGGTGTGGTGAGCAAAAAAACGATAGATGTAGGCCCAGATCTCTGTACTGGGGTGAATGTATGACATTGTTCTGCATTCTGTCCATCAACTCGTGTTTTTAAATTGGTATGCAGGACATGGTCTACGCCTGGTTTAAATATTTTTACGTTTAACTGTTTCGATTTTGTAGCTCCCCCTTTACCTCGGATATGGCTGTCATTCATTGGGAGGTTCCTCTGGACTCTTCGCTGTACACCATACATTTTGTATGCCCCACTCCCAGCTCACTAGGTCTTACACTAATGATACTCAGATCATTTCTAGATTAGGTAACCTCACCATCAAATCTGTGTGTTGGGTGTAGGACTGACTACTGTGGAACAGGGATTTAACCACAATTTTCGAAAACGTGATGCTGGCCAGACAGAACCCATGCTTTTGAGAAATAATTCTTGGTAGGACATCGAGCTGTGGCCTTCTGCTCTGGGACCTGTGAGACCCCAAAAGCTAATTGTTAATATTTACCGTTAGTCACGATTCCTCCTTAACAGCACAGATCAATGCTTGTATTTTTTCCTGCTTTTTTACTCTGTGCATCCCCAGGAGGCCCCTCGATTTTCTGCCTGCTGACAAACATTTCACTGTAGCGTGTGCACTGCTTTAACAGTCTATATTGGGTCTTTCAAGATAGCGGCTATACAGCACCGAGACCGCTCTCCTGGAGGTTGTGGATAACATCCGGCTGTCCCTGGTCGCCAAGCTATCAGCCATCCAGATTTTACTTGACCTGTCGGTGGCATTCGACACCATCTCTCATAGCGTCCTATTAAAGCGGCTAGCTGAGATTGGTGTCGAGGGTCAAGCACACAGATGGATTCAGAGCTATCTGACAGGGAGGCGGTCAAAGGTCCAAACAGGCCCTTTCTCGTCATCGTACGTGGACAATGATAAAGGAGTCCCACAGGGCTCGATCTTGAGCCCAACTTCATTTAATATATACCTATCGCCTCTAGCTAAAGTAATCAAAGCACACGGCTTTGAGACGGTATCTTACGCCGATGATACCCAGATCCTGATAACCCTAGGACCAAACCACTTAGATGCCAAAGTGAGATTTCAACAGTGCATGATCTCCATTGAAGAATGGATGACGACCAACTACTTAATGCTAAATGCCGCGAAAACGGAAATCCTGCTATTTGGCAAGGCCAATAAAATCTGGTCGGAAGAGTGGTGGCCATCATCCCTATGCCCTTGCCCGGCTCCAAAAAGTTCAGCAAGGAATTTGGGAATCATCATCGATGACAAACTTACCCTGTCCCAACACATAAACAAAGTGGTTCACACCAGCATTGGGCAAATGCGAAGCCTTAGAAAAATCTTCAAGTGGATTCCACTCGCTTCCCGGAAACCCCTCATCCAGGGCCTCATAATCAGTCGCCTTGATTATGGGAACGCACTACTGGCTGATGTGAACGAAGGTCTCTTAACTAAACTTCAGACCCTGCAAAACTCTGCCGCAAGGCTGATTCTTGACCTCCCTCCCCGCACTCCTTCAGCTCCGTGCCTAAGGACTCTTCACTGGCTCCCAATAAGAAAGCGCATTAAATTTAAGATCTGCTGCCTAGTGCACAAGTCCATAAACAGACAGGGACCAAAGTACCTCCAGAGAAAACTCCAGGGCTACTGCCCGGGAAGAACTCTACGTTCATCAAATAAACATCTTTTAAAAGTCCCAAAGGTCAGGACTGTCAGAAATGGGGACAGAAGTTTCTCAAAATAGGCCCCACCACCTGGAATTCCTTACGATTATCTATCAGAACTGACCCTAACCACAAAACTTTCCGCAAGAATCTTAAAACCTGGCTTTTTTTAATCTGTTAACTGCCCCTCGTCTCTCTAACTTTTTAGATTCAGCAAGCGCTCTGAGACCAAACGGTGAGACATGCGCTATACAAAAATAAACACATAAACATAAACATGAACATGCTACAGAGAATCCAGAGCTTAGCTGTGTGGACCATCAGCAAGATGTACAAACACATATCTCAGAGGCTTGGCTGGCCATTTGTTGGCTGCCGATCCAGTAAAGCGTTCAATATATGCTCCCTAGTTCGCTCACAAGATCTTTTATGACCTAGAGAAATCCGACTAAAAAAAAAAAACTCTTGTGATTGACACACCTTGCTTCTACATAAGGCTGTTACATCTCTTGCTCAATGTGCCTCACGTGAAGAAAAGCGCACTTGGCAGCCACTGCATTCACTACCTGAGGCACAGACTTTAAAACGCTCTTCTGTTCAGGATCAGACTTCAAGTTGGTCATCTAGCCTTTAGATGAGCATTGAAAACATTTTTGTCAACTTTCTCTCCTTCTCTGTAGTCTATTTAAAGTTCCAATGTTTCTTTCAGTGCCAGGAAACTCCCGAAGTGTTAGTGAATTTATAAATAAAATAGAAAAATATAATCGCTGCAGGTGAAGTTACGTTCTCAGTTAATTTGCCTCCAGTATTTGAGACTTACATGCGCCCTTTCTCTGCTATTGACCATTCTATCACGTCTTTCAACCAGGGCTGTTTCTGAAGCCCCCCGTCATTCTTATGTAATGGATAATCATGCATCGCTTCATAAGCTTGGTGCCCTTAATTATGGCTCATTTTGCCTTGCTTTCCTTTCGAGATCGCTCTCTACAAGCACTGCGGGTTCATATGCATTGGTATGCCACTGGTAATTGGGAGCAGCTTGGTCAGTGTGTCTTTCAAATACTGCCCCTCTATGCAACAGCACCAAACCATGAGTAAAGGTGGCCTCTGCAGCTCCATAGCTCAGATAAGAGATCGGGCTCCCCAGGTATACATTTCTCAGTTTCTTCGAGGTTTGTTATATTACTGCATTGTAACATGTATATAACACTACCATGGGCAGCTACTGAAGTGCTTGCCTACATGGGTAGCCAGCATACTACTCCATGTATGGTTTATTGAGATAAACTGAACTAGTTTGAATCTAGCATTACTTGAAACTTTTTTGACATATAGGCATGCTACTTTCCCATTTTCGATCACGTAGGAGCTCCAAGGAATCTGTAATGCACTCCTAACTTTCAATGAACTCTGCTTTTAACAAACTAACGTCCTTTCAATAACCTCTCGTCCTTATCTACTTTTAATGCTTTAATTAGATTTGATATAGATCTCACTTTCTATATCAGATTTATATGCTTGACCAGAGTACCCGTTGCCTTTAGGGCATCTGGCAACTCGGTCCATCTCACTCGAGCAGTTTGCAGCAATTTGGCATGCTATACGCTGGTCGCACCTGGAAGTGGAAACTATCATGTTTCCTGTATTTTGGAAAGCTTATCATTTGGATATGTTTTATCGAACTTTCCTCCCTGCATTGAGCCGCTGCCATTTCTAGGCAAAAGCATTAGGGGGCATAACAGTCCTCAATGGTCTCTCTCAAATATTCTCAAGCCGACAAATATGTAGAGGAACTGAGGTGGCATCATAGGCATCCATGGAGTCAATGTGACGAAACACATCTAATCAACCAAGAAAGAAGGGTAATGAATTGTCTGACAAATGGAGAAAACCACATTCTTCTATATAAATGGATACACGTTCTGGAGCTAATATCTGAATATTTATTGGCCTAAGTTGGTACTTGAAATCTTCTCTTCATGTCTCTCCCTCCTTGTTCTCTAGAGCCAGCCTGCCACAGTGCTTAAAATGTTTAACATTAGGCCTTACGGTGTAATTTAGTTTACTATACTTGTTTTCTACAATGTAGGCTGATGTTCGATGGTTGTTTGGGTGCACTTAAGAATATGCAGCGGTACAACGTTTACTGTTATCAAGATGCTTCTTAATGCTTAACTGAATAGATGCACCAACATAAGATCGTAAATTGAAATAAAAAAAATCAAGAGACACACAATCGCATTGAATGTACTTGACATAAGACAACTTTGAGCCTGTCAAGTGGATCTCAGAAAACTGTCACATGTACTTCCCATACCATATGTTCCTTTTCCCATTCACTATGCAGTTTTAAGCTGTATACATGCCTCATGTGCCAGAAATATCCTTTGACATCAACCCGCAGTTCTCATGAATGAATGTGTGTATTGGAAAGAATAAGCTAAAGCAGGTGGTTTGAGCAAAATTCAAGTTGAGGTAACATTTCTGAATACAGTAGACATTTTGCTTGTTGTGGCACATCTGGTTCATCCCCGGATGTCCCGATTTCTGTACTAATATAATAAATGTGAAATGATTCAGATTACTAAACAGTGAAATCAGTCAGAAGTGATATTAGGCATGCAAGTCTAGCTTACATTGAGACACAATGAAGACGTTTTTAAGCAGCCACAATATGTTAATGCATTACTATAATGTGTCAATACCCCAGCATTATTATGCAAGTTTTGGTTGTTTTGACAGATCTAGTTTTGGACTGCAAGATTATGTGCTACTATTAAGCATTTGAGTCTCAGCCACAGGGTAACACATCAAGCACTAGATTAACTACTAGCACCATACTTGGATTTTTGGTCAGACATTAGAAAGTAACACTTCAGAAAACATAAGGCTTTTCCTACATTTCTCTCCAAAATGGATGTTCTGTTGCTGTCCCAAACCAAATTCAATTCATTTTTAATATTGGCAGCCACTACTACCTCGCCAAGTAAACACAGATCATCAATGATATTTAACTGTAGCCAGTAATTCTTTTATTAGAATTTATTATTATTAGTACGCTTTATTGTGCAGGATTAAAACCATGATACAATAGCTGGTATGACAAAATGAAAAACAAGTCATCATACATTGTCAACTAAATGATGTAAAATATGTTTTAAATAAAACTAAAGTTTAAATGTTAAAAATCGCAAAAAGGCGAAAACACAAAGTTGTAGTTCTTATCTTGTCTATGTATTTTCGCCAAGTGGTACAAAAGGGGATGGTGATGGACGGAGCATCTGAACCAATCAAACACTCACACCCAGTCAACAGATCTGGGTTTAATCCATCACCGTTCTTTAGCCCACTCTGCCACTCCAGTTCAGACATGGCGTATGCAAATCAGTCTGACCCTGTGCCTCATGGGAACAGTCCAGCCCGAACTGCCAAGCCATGCCTTCCCTGGACCGGAAACAAGCTTCCGAGGACCGGTTTCTGGCGTTTCAGCCGTCTTCAGCCCGGCTTGCTTGAATCCAGTGGCAAAGTGAGCAAGGGACAGATTTTCACCAGTCAATAGTAGTCTGCCAAATGTGTAGGCTGCTAAAAACAGTCGCCTAATTTCAGTTTTTTAAAGACTTACAATTCTAGAGTTTCCCTATCTATTGAAAGCCAGTCTCTAGTTGCAGCACTTCGACAATCCTCTGTTTGGCAAATCCTCCAAAATTTTAGGACTCAGCTGATGATACCATTACTTGCCAGAGAAGTTTTGTGCACCAGCTGATTGTATGGTCCTACAGGGCTTTTTCTCAAAGATTAGCCCCAGATGTTTTAGGTTCATCTAACAATACTGGACAAAGACTGGTTATGTAAGTAATAGTCTCCAAGCTCAGGGCAGACAGGCAGCACAGCTGATTTTGTACGACAATTTTTCTCTAGGCGCTCCAATTATATAGGATGGAGATGTACATCAATTGTAGGCTAAGAAAAGTTCTATAAGAGCAGTTCAGCAAGCCAGAATCAAGTGAGAAACGGATTGTTCACATCAATATACATGTTGGGGTGGGGAAAACATATGGTTTAATTTGCTCCACAGACGGGGAGTAGTGCAGAAACATTCAGAAGAACAAGCATCAGCATTACCTCAGCAGGGAAGCCAGGCCAGAAAATGAGAGTGCGAGAAGTCAGAGTCACACATGAACTTCTCAGGTGTGCAGTGTGCGTAAATAGTTTTGCTGTATCCAAGTACATATATATGGTTTATTTCGATCATTGAGCAGAAAACGTTAGAGATGCTATTGTTCGAGGATATGAAGAAACCAACATCTACATAAAACTATGCAGCTTGACAATTGCTACATTTTATACTGCCAGATTAAAATACCATAACCAGCACTAAAGGAGCACTAAAAGTAGAACTGTCAATATTTGTCTTTTTTGTTCCCCAAATAACAAGCAATTTTAAATTGGATGTCACAACGTGCAAGCGTTGATAATGGATGTTGGTCATGTATCCAAAACCTCAAAATGTGCAGAACTGAAAATTTGGTTTGGTTTTATTTGGAAGCTGGATTATTCTTGATTGAAAAACACGTAGCCCATAATTCTGATTATTCTCTGATAATTTGCCAACCAATACATTAGTGGACCACTCCCCTATTAACATCATTATTGGCGGGCCAATAAAAAACAACTATTTAGTTATAGTGAAGACCTTCGGCTGGCCTTCTAGTGTGAGATTGTCCTGCTACACATCAGTGAATTTCCTGGGCCTAACAGATGTAGAAAAAAATACCTTGTTTATGTTAGGGTTTCAATAGTTTTGTTACATAATATGTTGGGCACAAAAACGGTTATTCATCAATTGTGTTTTGCTATGTGCAAACCAAATCCATTGTTGAAATGTGCAGCTGCACAATTTAAGACTGTTAAGTGAATATCCACTGAAAGCCTCCCCAAACTCTGAAGAGGGAGTAAAAACACCCCTTTGAAGCTCGGATGCCTCCATAAAAAAAGACATTTAAGCGCATCAACTTCTATATATGTGGAAAACTAACCACAACCTCACCCTGGAACCGCAGGGTACACAAAACATCAGCTGGCATGGAAACCACTGCAACTAACACCTGTATCTGCAGAGTGGCAACCACTGAACATTATGAAAATCTGTCCAACAATTTAATTCCACACAGATTTCAAATTCATCTTCTCACTAGGTTTGACAAAACTTAACATTATAGCAACATCTAAATAGGTATCCCTTTAGTGTTTTATCCCACTGGTTATAAATGTTACCACAAAGACCCTTTAGAATGTTCTGAGACACACTGCTTTCAATATAGTCACTTAATTGGCTCTGCAAAAAACAAGAGGTCTTCATGAGCAATTACTCGTGGTATTTAGATGTATACATGGCCCTTCCCCCAAACTACCTCCCAGAACTTCTGCAAAGATCAATCTCCAATGGCAACTTACACTTTTCTACATCGTAGCCATAGCCAAACGACTAACAACAGCTTTGAAAGTTCTACCCTTTTACTTACTGAATCCACTATGCTGGAGCTCTCTTCTAATCAAACTGCATTTTCTCTACCTCCTCTCATCATTCTAAGATGGACTCAAAGAATGTCTTCTTTCAGTAACTAACCTAACAATTGCACACTGAACCAGTCCTTGTCTACAGGCATATATAATAAATGCATCATCATCTGCATAACCCATCACCTTTCTGAGTTTATCCAAAGCGTCAATGTCTTATTTACCATGTGTAAGAAAGTGCCCTCTTTTTGCATGGTTGCCCCCACTTTTTGCTGAACTACTGATGTGCTATGACAGAGTGTGCCCTGGGTTGCTGCCAAACTGCATTGAAAAAACCCCACAATTAGCACTCTTTGGCCACAAGTCAGTCCCGTACCACTGCTAACAAGGGCACTGTAGCCAGGGAAGGCCTCTAAGGGCTGCACCACTTATTGGCAACCCTTAGAGGCCCTCTACCTTTACACACACTGCATTTGCAGCATGCGTGTTTTGGTGCTGAACAAAGTGGAGAGTCAACATGGCACACATTCCTGTGTGCCATGCCTACAACCCACTGCCCTGGCATAGGTCAGCCACTCCTCTAGCTGGTTTCACTATACCAGTGGTGAGGGTACAGGTGCATGAGCCCTGTACCCCTACAGTGCAGAAGTCAATTCTTAGACATTGTAAGTGCAGTAATGCCACTGGCCCCCACCGGTTCCGATACCTACTTTGGGAAGGAGAATTGGCAGGAAAACCAAGGGAGGTGTGCCCATCTTTGCCAACGACACCCCGCAGGTGGGGGGAACGAGGTGAAGTACAAGTCTTAGTCCCCGCCATCTTGCAGATGGGAGGACCCAGCCATCCAGAGTGAGGCAGATGCCCCCAGGAAGTGTACCAACCCATGGTAGGGGTCCATTGGTCCCAATCTTTACCTACCTGTAAACCCCTTAATCTAGTATTTAGGGCCCCCCTGAACCTTACCTCCTCAAACAAGAACAGACTAAGCAGAAAAAGGACCGAAGAAGCCCTGTTAAAGTAAGAGGAGGACGACGCCCACTTACTTTGCCTCAGCCCTACCGGCCTGTCCCCACCTCGAACCTGCAGAAGCAAAATCCCCGTGTCCTGCAGCCAGCAACCTCAAGAACCAGAGGACCTGCCCTGCCTTCCACAGAAAAGACTGTCTCCCGTGAGCACAGAATTTTTTTACCCACAGACTCTGGCTCCGGCCAAATCCGTGAGTCTGCACCACTCTGCACCCGACGCCCACTGCCAGAGTTAGAGTGGCCCAACACCACGAGGTCTCAACGGCGATCCTGGCCTGAGATCTGGTAATCTCTGACCTGCCTCAACCCTCGATCCCCCTGACCGCTACCGGAGCTGGTAAGAAAACCAGACGCCTGAAGACACCCCTGCACCCGAAGTCCCACGGCCTTGGGTGGCCCAACCGACAGTGTCCCAGTATCCCAACTTACCTCGCCAACCGGTAGTCACCTCCAGAAGATCTTCGTCCACGAGCCTGCAGTCTTTGTTGAAACCGGAGAATCCCTATTCAAATCAACAGGGCACCAGATGCCAAAAAACAGCACTCTGCACCCAGCTGCCCCAGTGCCACTGCGGGTGTACTTTGGGTGCGAACTCAGATCACCCTTTGCCCTGAGCCAAACACCAGGAGCTTTGCTCCCACAACCCTGAGGCCTGCTCGTGAGCAGCCACCAACCGGAAGCCCCCTATCGCCCATTGGATAACATTAGGCCTCGGCACCCGGCCGCCCTAGTGCCGCTAAGGGTGCATTGAGAGTGCATCCTCGACCCTGGGGGAACCCTTGTCCTAACCTCAGAAACTCAACCCCAAAGGCTGAGTACTTCCCTATTAACCAATAACTTCATTCTCTCCATAGGAATACATTGACTGATTTCCCTTGAAAATTGTTTTTAGTGTGGAGCAGAGTTGTATGAAAACCTAAAAAACTACAACTGAACAAAACTGATTTTACTTACCTTTTTTCTAGGAAATGTCTGTGTGAGATATCTAGTCATATCATACTGAGTAAAAAGAGTAACTTAAAAAGTAATCTGAAAAGTAACTGAGAAGTAATTTGAAAAGTAATTTTGACTCAACTGTATTTCAACCAATTGCATTTGAACTTGCATTCAATTGTAAAAGACTGCATAAGATTTTGCACAGCATTTATTAAACTTACCTATGCCAGGCTTGGCTTTGTTCTAGAAATAAAAGAACTTACTAATATTTTTATACAAACAAAATTGGTCTGAGTTCAGTCTTCGAGCGTGTGACATAATTTGCTGATTGAGTGTGTACAACTAATGCTTAACACTACCCTCTGATAAAGCCTTACTGCTCGCCCACACTACCACAAATAGAGAGTAAGGCGCTATCTACTTTTACCTCTGCCTACCTTTGGGGTTACGCTGGACCTATACCTCATTTTAGTATAGAATATACAGAGCTAGCTTCCGACACCGCATAACATTGCATAAACGTACTACACCTCTTGTTGAAATGTTCTGTTGCAGAGAAATAAATAGGTCACAGTGGGAAAGATATTAAACATCCCAAAAATCAAGTAGGGAAAGTGTTTAAAATAGCCTTTGTCTTTACTCTATTCGCAGACTTCCAACAATAAGTTGGTCCTCTGGAAATTGATTACTGAAGTACGATGTCTCATCGTACTTAAGAAGATGATAAAATGGGTGTTATTCAATCAAGTGGGAATACTATAGCTTTATTGCCAGCTGTAGTGGGCTATAACAGCCAGTAAAGGCCCGACCCAAAGGCAAGGGCCTGTAACAGGGCAGAATAGTCTAATTACTAAAAATAAAGGCCTCGCGGCGCTTAAGGGGACTGAAATCCCATAGTCTCCGGAGTCTTTGTTCACAGCTGTTGATGTGAATGTTCCACAACTAAACAACAGTGCACAGTGCCATGGCTGTAAGGCAGCTTTTGAACTTTCACTGCAAGAGCTGTGAAAAGTGGCTTAAGTCAACCCCTGGTTCTCCCTGCCTGGCTTGGTTGAACTGCTTTTGTAGTTCAGCCAAGCCAGGTCCACCCAGGATCTGAGCAGCATTCACCCCACCCTCTATCTGAAGCCCTAGTACCATTGAGCTACAGGAGAAGTGAAGGTTGAAGGCTGTGTGTCCTGCATAGTCTCTGCCTTTCTTTTTCCTCTGCCTAATTAATATATTTTCTAGAAGCAGGGGAAAGAGAAAGGCAGAGGCTGTGCATTAGGGTATTGAAATGTTGAATGCAGCGGGCCTATACCAGTTCCATATAGGCTGCTGCTGCTTCATTGTCTTCAATAGAGCTCTCAACATTCCACAGTTCTTATATATCTTCTTTCAGGTCTCTGAAGCAGCAAAATTGCATTAACTTGAGCCATGTAAAATGTATGTCAATTTTACCTAGTGCGCCTTCTTGTGACTCCAAACTGCTACAAGACCGCAAACTCTTACCCCTTTAGTATTCACCAGATGGTGGTAAAAAAGGAGTGCAATTTCGAATTTTCAGGCGGAAGAAAGAAAGTTGGATATCATTTTACGAAGAAGCCTACATGAAAATTAGACTTGAAAAAAGATTTAAACAACAGGATGCGTATTTGGTATTTATATAGGACACCGGCCAGAATGACAAAGGTTGCTATGCAATTTCAACACGTGCTAATTCCGTAACAGGATACTTGGCACAATGAAAAGCAGATTTTGGGATACTCAAACTTTAGAATTTTTACTTTTTTAAGTAGTTATTGAATATATGGAATTAGTTTTCAACTGAACTGATAGAGTGGTATTGCTCTCGAAAAATTACACAAAACAAAATTAGCATGTTAGCATAAATAGAGGAGTTTATGGCCTGCCTTTCACAAACTGTATGTACAAATACTTATCTTTTTTGTCACTGCCACCCAATTTAAACATGGTAATTCAATTTGAATGGTAGAAAACTGCAGAAACTATTCAGCAAACAATCAAAGGGTGTGCATTTCATCACTTGTCTGCTAATAATGAAATTGCATTTAAAAATAGACTGAAACCTTCTGATAGCTTTAGTAGTTTGCTAGCAATGAACTGTAAAGTGCATGGAGATGGCCCACATCTAACATTTAAAAATTCATAAGACCCTTTCTTGTTCAATACGTAAACGGATTAGACATTGTTTATTTTAATACTGTATATTCCCAATCTTAACCTTTTTTCTTTAACAGGACATCAATGACAAATTTACTTCAGTCCACAGAAATTGTTTCGCATCATGTGGACAGAAAGTGATTCAGTAAATCGGGCAATAGTGCAAATGCCCAACCATGTTGGTCTCTTACAGGCTACTTGTGAAAATACACACTAAGCAACTGGAATGAAAATACTTTTTTTTTTTTTTAAAGTTGCAGATCTATGACGGGCTATAGGAATCTATGAAAAACATTGGGGGGAGGGGTGTTTAAAGGGAATTTTGAAAACGCTTTGACCTATTATTGCACCCCAAATAGTGAGGAAAATGACTGGTGTCCCTTTGAACGCAAGGATATGTTGCTGGCCTGGTACTTTTGAGACAGTTGTCAATGGCATGGTACTCGCCTCATCAGTTTGTATTAGTGTTGCATGTTCAGGAATGTAATGGCTCCATGCATTTAACAAGCATTGGCATAGCCAATAGGTCTCGATTTTGGGACCCTATAAGTATTTAGTAATGCAGCACAATATCCTTGGTGCAACAACATCAACTGTTGCATGGCTAAACACTTATGAGGTCCCAAAGGCGAGCCCTATTGGCTATGCCAATGCTTGTTGAAAGAGTGGTATGACTGCAAAGTCTGAACTCTTCGGTGATGTTCCATATGCTAGCAGCTGAGCCACAGAAGACTTTCTGGGTTTAAAAATTGACTGTAGAGTTTCCTGGGTCAATGCTGGAGAGAGAAGCATAAGTGTGTGCTACAACAGCCCACATGTTCCCCTAAGGCTGGAGTCACTCAAAGGGCTGGCTGTCTGAGAAGAGCAAATGGTCAATTGAACAAATGTAATAACGCCCACCCCACATTCTGAGATTTGTGTTTCTAACCTCTAGCGGCCTGCAGATCTCTGCAGTAGCACCTCAACCCATGAAAGCTACCTTTCAAGCTCCAACCATTGCTAATAAGGGCTTATGTATTTTAGCGCTGTGAAATCGCTCTGGGATGAATGTTGCGCTCTACAAGTAGAGGAAAGAAATAAATGTATGAAGAAAGATAAAAAACTTAATTGTATTTATATCCTGAGCACATATAGTAGAAACTCTCTAGGTACTAACAAATAAAACATAGGAAGGCGCACCGCCGTAATTAAAGATAAAGCTGGGCCTCGGAAATGCCCTATTGGAAGTGCTTTGTGAGTCACTGAAAGGCAGGACAATGCTATTTAAACAAGCGCAGCCATAAAAGTAACGTGCCGCGCGGCCGTTAAAGGGGATCGTGTTCTGTGGTGTGGGAGAAGCAGAGCGAGGAAAAGCAGATGGCGGCGCCGCGAAAATAAAAGTAATCATGGCTGTAAGGGTGCTCTCGCGGGCACCCTTACAGCCGTGATTACTTTTATTTTCGCTGCGCCGCTATCTGCTTTTCCTCGCTCTGCTTCTCCCACACCACAGAACGCACTTGTAACCAGACGCTGGAGAAAGCCTTTGGTAGCACTTCAAAAAGCCAGTTACTAAATGTTTTGCCAAACCAGCGCATGAGCTGACTCTAGTGAGACCTAAAAAGGATTATATAATTTCCAAAATTGTCACTTGTGCATACCTTCCTGTGAGGTCAGCTGTTTGCCTGCGCCTCAACTTCGATGGTGTAAAGCTGCACTGCAGAGAGTCTGGCCGTGAAAGGGGGTGGGGCGGGGGGTTTAGAGGTCCAAGCACCCAGTGAACAGCTGATGCAATGCTGGAGTAGGGTGAAGGACGAAGAATTTCTCAAAATGGATGTATTTAGTGTGGGTTAGGAGGGCCTGAGGTCCCTCACCTCTCCACACGTCCTCTATGACGGAAGCCATCCATCCAGTTCGTTGGTATGGAAAGGTGGAAAAGTAGGCTCCCATTTAGGTCAGTGAGGCGCTTTTGGAGAGGCAGGAACCCACATAGCAAGTCTTGCTTTCCTCGAGAAGCACAAATCTCTTTATTTTGAGGGATCCATCTCCTCTGGATTTGCAGGCTAGTTGTTTGTGGAGACATGTGGGATCCCCGCTTCAAACGTAAGTTTACCAATGGGACATGGCACTTTAATGTTTTGGCCTCAAATTTCCTGGATTGAGGGTGAAAAATACTTTTGGTGAGACGGTGTGAAGGCGTATTTCTCCTAAATGCTACAACACTTGATAGAGCTAATAATATTATGGAGCTTTGTTACGGACAACAGAGTTTGGAATAGGATTCCCACGTTTCCCAGAGAAAAATATCAGCCATTTAACCTTTTAACATTATGCAACGGCCCAGACATGATTCTTACATACATCAAATTGTCTGTATTTATTTTTACCACTGTTTAACTATCACTCGGGGATCGTTAAAGCAGTTTAGTGTTTCTCACATTTACTCTACTGAAGTATATACGTGCAGGGGGAAAAATACCCAATCTGCATGATTCTTATTTTTTGTACCGGCTGAGGCATTAAAATACTGGTCATGCCGGTAAAAAAACGGCCGCGATAAATCAGACCCGAGGGCCACTGCATGAGCAGACTACTGTCACGCAGTGCTTCATTCTCTCCCTCAACTGCCTTTACACAAGTCCATCACAATATACAACAAGCATTGAAAATGCAATAGGTCTCGCATTTGCTTAAGTTAGAGCTATTGGCGTTGTAAATGACAATGTCTCCATCTCAGGAGGACACCCCCGGTCCACTCGATGCCTTTGAGTCCTCCTGATACAAGTTCTCAGAGCAGGCAGACGGTCGAGTGCCCCGTGCACTCCTAAACCCCAGAAGAGCCTACAGCTGCAACACCTTACCTCGCACATCCACCACGGAAGGGAAGGCGATGGCCGCTGCGCCAAGAGTAGGCCCATGTGCCCTTCTTAGGGTGGGGTGGGGCTTGGAAAGTGTATTAATATCTGTGTCCTGTCTGGATCCGTGTCTATATGATGGAGCACCCTCAAGTACCATTCTGAAATAATAATAACAGATATTGTCAACAAAGCACTCCATAGTCTAGTGCCTCCAAGTACTCAAAATAAGCAGTCAAGCGTCTCCAAGCACTTATAATGTTAAAGTTAAGGCGCAGTCAAAAGCCTCAAAATACTAACAGCAGTGAAGCATCCATGTGCTCGGTACGTCGAAGGAAGACGGTTCTGCACTTCGGAAGACAAAGACAGGTGCAAATAATAGAAAAATTTATTTGGAAAGCGCAAGTTCACCCGTGGGCATCTTGGTGCTGAATAACAGATCTTTATTGCTATCCAACTCAATGGGACTCATTTTATCGACCTGAGATGGATGAAAGGCGGAGTGGACGCGCTGGGATTTTAACCTGTGACTCATGAGTACAAACACAGGACCCTAAGTGGAAGCATTAGTCCACTGAGCAGCCCGACCTGGCAGATGCGCCCAGAACAGCAGCATTTTTTCCATCTAGGCACTGGATAAGGCAAGGTGGTACAGAGTACGCATAATAACAAAGTCAATATCCTATGACGCAGGTACAGTGACGTCGGTTACTACAACGTACAAGAACAGATTACTTAACCTTACATTGGTATTTAAGGCCTATTTACGCATTACTAGTATTAGCTGCTGGCGTCTAGAAAGTAAGTATTACATAGTATAATAAACAGGCAAACAAAATAGGAAAGGTAAAGGGGCCCGGAATTGCGAGGCACGCGCCTTTTAATTTATAAGACTACTAACTTTAGCACTTCTAGGCACTCTAGTATTCGGGATGCCTATGAGTTCTTCACTTGCAGTTGAACAAAAGAGCTTCTGAGTCCTTGCAACACTAAAGTCGAGCGCCTTGAGCTAAAGAAAGCCAAAAGCAACAAGGCACTTTGAATAGCAAAGCCCCCTGAATCCTACGATAGCCACAGGTTGAAATATGAGTAAGATTGATAAGTTATCTACATGGGGTGTTCGGCTTACTATTTTTCAGTGTATTTTTTTCCTTATTTGTAGTCTATGTTTGACATGCATACTCGTGGAGCAGCTGCCCCTGCGCCCGGACCACCATGGCTGCAGCAGCCCGCACCTCGCATTCCAGCGCCAATGGGTGTGAACAGCCCCATGGTCATCCTCCTTGGAGGGACCCAAACTGACATTCTGCAGGGACTCCCAAACTAGTCAAACAAGCCCAACCGCCGCCGCATGCACAACGTATCTACATCTCTCAAATCTATTTACTATTCGAACTCGTCCTCGAATAGTTGATAAAAGTGTTATACGCATGCGCGAAAAGCTTACGCACCAAAGACTCTGAAGTTTCACGACTTAGAGGAACGGCAGACCATCCCGCGGTGGTGTGACCTCGGCCCAGTAACATACTGATACTGTAAAGGGCTTATTTAACCAGGCAAAACCAACTTCCCATCTGTACGCGAGATAGGAGGGAGTGGAGGAGGCCACGTCCCCAACCCAGACCGGCGTTTACATTTCTTGGCAGAGTCCGATGTATGTCCGTCAGGGAGGACGCCCAATGAGAGAGCTGGACTAGCAAGTGCAAGGCAGCATGACGAAGCTTCTGATAAGAAACTTCATCACGACAGCCGTAATACAGGCAACCGAGTCCTTCAGGGCCGCCCAAAAAGGCGAAAGGGCGGCAACCGAAAACCACCCTTTTCAATGGGAAGCCAGCGTTTAACAAACGCTGGAGCTACGCAATGAAAATGAGGGGCGGGGCTACGAGTCCCCTTCTTGAAACTGCCTTGATGACTATAGCTCTCGCAGGCAAGGAGAGCATGCACGCTCCAACGCCAGGCGAGACCTAAAAATATGTTTTAATTCTACAAGAGGGACAAGAACATAGTTCTAATAAAAACCTTGGCATAAACTGTGAACCGGGTAGCTTTCAGTACTAGTAAACACGAAGTAACTACTTCTAAGCACCAGCAAGAGTCAGCCTGCTGATTATGTTTATGTGTGCAGCTGCTGTACATGCAGGCAGCGCTGCATAATAAAGTACAAAACCAGAATAATATTTTCTTGTAACAACCAATGTGTCGTCAATGACTTCTATGGTGAATGTTCTTTGCTTTCAGTTACAAAATAAATCAAAGTTTTAAAACTCAGTTCATTAAAGTGAACCGAATCAAGACTACAGCTCCCAAAATACACAGGTTTGTTAAAGCCTGGGGCCAGAGAAGACGTGCCCTGTGTACAAACTATGGCAACGTTGTACTCCTTTTCTGCAACGTTTTCAGCCAGCACCCTTTACTATTAACACCACATCATCCTTGTGTATCCACAGCGCTCCATTATTTTTTCTCAACCACCCCTTTCCAGTAAGCACAATGCTCTAGCTCCATGGTTCTCTCACAGTGCTCTCACGGCGATCCTGCAGCGCAAACAAACCCACTATCAACTTCCCATAACCAGTAAAATGATCACTCACTTAAAACACTTGTCATTTAAACTAGTGCACTGCACACCCTTCCCAGTCATTTGAATCAAAATTGGACTATGGAATCTTCGTTGTGATCTTCACTCACTCACAACAATCTAGTTACAACACACCTCAGCCCCTTCTTATGCATTATTACTAACCACTCATTCAAAACTCCACTGGTCGATGACCATGCACTTCACCGCTGCCATTTTTTACACCCTAAAACAACACTCAACTGCTTGCTTGCAACTCAATGCTGCACCCTTGCACATCAGGTCACCAACATCATTCATTCAAAATCACTGTTGATGCCATTCCGGTCTGCTACAGCCACCAGGCACCCATAGCCTACTCACAGTACCACATAGCCAAGTGGAACCACTTACTAATTATTACTCCACATCCATTACATGACAACTAACAATAATTCTTCAGTGAGAGCCTTTTAATACACACATCACACATACACACCATCCAACAGCAACTTTGAGAGGCCTTCTTCCACCACGGATGTGCACGGCCAGCGCTCAAGATATGCCACCATATCATTTCCTTCGCCTTTTTCACGCAGACCTGTGACCCTGTTATTTCGGCGGGCCCTGTTTTCTGCGTCTTCTGCACACTGTTAGAGGACCAAGACCCTTTTTCTTTGTCTTTGGACTGTGCGTGCGGTCGCAGTTATCGGTGGCCTCAGGCCTTCAACCTCCTCCTTTACTGTTGTGACTCGATCAGCCAATTTTCTGTGATCCGCCTGTAGGAGACCCAGGTCCTCTCGGATTGTGTCAATTTTTGTCTCTACTGCCGACTGTTATTTTTCAATGGCCTGCAGGATGTCATGAAGTGGAAGCTCTCCTTTGGGCGTTGCCCCATTGGTCCTGGACGCCGTGCGTGAACGCGGGTCCCCAGTTACTTCACTCATTGACTCCGGATGCTCAGTGTCGCGTCTCTTAGTGATCCAACCCATGATGCCACCGAGGTGGGTACACTCTGCCCCTAATGCGCCGATCACCGGGATAGGCCTGCAATGGTTTGGAGGCCAGCCCTATAAACCGTGCACCTCTCTTTCTGCCCCTGACTCCCAGGTTAGGTATTGTGCTATGTGCATACCAGGTAGGTGTCAACTCCACCCCCTCGCTGCTCTTCCTATGCCACTCTGCAATGTACCACCAAATTGTTATTGTCCCCCACTCGATACCTATGGCCAGGAGAGCTCCACAGGGTCTGAGTGAGGTGCACCCCGCTACGCTCCGCCAACTTAATGATGTCTCCTACTCGATATCTCTGGCCAGGAGATTTCCTCAGAATCCACAGCTGCCTGAGTGTCGTCCCTCCGCACGCAATGCTCCCCCTCCACTACCACTTGGGCATTCATATATAGCTTGGAGTCCATGGTCATTCTGAGGTTTCTTACTTCCTTCAACACCTTAGGCGGTGTTCCCAGATCATCAGGCCAGGTGACAAGTGGGTCATATTGTCTCCAATCGCCACATGAGTATTTCTGTTTTGGAAGTATTTCATTTGAGATGGCTCCACGTCAACCGGTAATCAACGGCTCTGAGACAACTGAAAATTGGCGAGTTTGCGTTGTCTTTGGCGCATTACAGTTGAAGAACTATTTGCGTGTCATCTGCATTGTTCTAGCATCTGAGGAGCAATTGGTTGATCAGTGGCGGTAATGACTTCTTTTAGATGTGGGAAAGCATTGGCAAAACGATAGAGCCTTGAGGGACCCCTGTTTTTGTGGAGTAAGGAATGGACGAGAAAGGTGGGGTATGGATGACATTAGTTCTGTTGCAAAGGTAGAATGCGATCCAGTCTAGAGCCGTCTCATCTATGCTGGCTTCATAAAGTCTTTGTATCAGTGTCATGGTCAACCATGTCAAAGGCAGCCGAGAGGTACAAGCAAAGTAGCACAGCAACCACGTTGCGGTCAACTGTGTTCTTCAGGTCAACCCAGATGGCAAGGGGAGAGATTATGACCCTTTTCCTGCACGGTCTCCCGGTTGCAAGTCTGAAAGTATGGCATTCTCTTCAATGAGTTGTGACGTCAAGGCGTACGTTGCCCTTTCTGTCAGTTTTCCCAGGAAAGGTCCATTTGTAATCGGTCTATAGTTGTCGGGGTTCAGCCGGTCCAAGTTTGTTTTCTTCAGTAATGGGCGTATGTATAACTTTGTGAGTTCTGGAAATAGTCCAGTAGTTAAGTGGTTGATGATTCTTCTTAGTGTAGTGGTACCATAGCAGAGGTTGTTAAAATAATTTTCTTGAAGGTTTGCTACGGACACGGGTCAGAACGGCTTCCTGTAAGCCTGCTTGCTTTGACTATATCCATAAGTTCATTGTGTGACATTTTTTTGGGGAAGGAACGTAAAGGCTGAGTTAGAGTATTCGTGGATTGTTGTTTTGTAAAAGGGTCAGTGCTGGTGCTTTGTTCTTGATTTAAGTATGAATCGTACGTGTCTGCTTTGGCCATTTAAGGGTTTGCCAGTTTGTCTATGAAATCTGGAGTTACGGGATGAGCTTGTAGGCAATTTGGTTTACGAAATGTATTGAGTATTTTATAGAATTCTTTATTTGCACATTTAGCATTTTGAATTTTGTCTGAATAGTATCTTTTCTTTTTTGATAGCTGACTGGTATAATCTGTTAATTTTCTGTAGGAGAAGTGCTAGCCGCACACTGACCTCTCGGAATTGTAGTTTTTCTTTTCTCCTTAATAAGCATGAGCTTTCATGGCTCAGCACACACACAGTGCTGTCTGCAGATAAGCCAGAAATTACTGCAGGTATAGCACTTGGCACAAGGGCATTGATCTGATATATAAATGATTGCACCACAGCTTTACCATACTTTCAAAGGTAGTTTATGAAAAGACAGTCACTTATGTGATAGAATACAAATGATTTGTAAGATATATGTGGTCTCATTAAACTCAAGTATTGCAATTGCATTTATTTACCTCTATTAACTAAGTAAAATACTGGCGACTCGCCTACTCCCTTATAGAGTACCTCTGGTACACCAAGACCAGGCAGGCTTTATACCTCGCCGGGATACAACCTTAAATATTTGCTGATTATTATTCATCATTGAACTCGGGACAAAGGTGGAACAGAGAGCGGCGGTGTTTGCCATGGACATCGAAAAGGCGTTTGATAGCCTCTAATGGGGGTTCTTGTATGCAGTCCTATTCAGAATGGGCGTAGGAATGGGATTTATACGCTGGGTGCGGCATCTATATACGGTTCGGTGGCGAGGGTCCCCACTGGACGCACAATATCGGCAGAGTATCAGGTGGAGAGGGGGACACACCAGTGATGCCCACTGTCCCCACTGCTATTTGCCTTGGCAATGGAACCATTAGCCTGTATAGCGAGGTCCTGAGGAGCGTACCGGGGAATCCAGGTGGGTGAGAATCGGCACCAAGGGGCGCTATACGCCGATGATCTCCTATTTATAAATGATGCAGAGGATGACCTGCCGGGAGCAAAGGCTATGATTGAGCGCTTTGGCTCGTTATCAGGGCTGCGAGTGAATTGGCTGAAATCCAAATTATTCCCTTTGGTGAGTGACGCGAGGCCTCCGCTGAGTCTGGGGAACCCGAGATGGGAGCCCCACTGCTTCCGCTACCTGGGAGTCCACATTTTCTGCACTGTGGAGGACGTGAGGTAGGGTAATATAGGGAGAGCGCTCCGCTCGCTTAAAGACACTGTGACCTTCTGGGGAAGACTTCCCTTCTCGATGATGGGTCGCTTCTCACTACTTAAAATGGTGGCTCTCCCTTGGCTGCTCTATTTTTTTGTAACGCTGCCGATTTGGATCTCGGCAGCCTGGTTCCAAGAGCTGGACACCTGCATGTCGGCATTTATATGGGGGGCAGTACGCAGAAGGGTAGCCCTTAATACATTGAAGAGGCCCAGACTGGGGGCGGAATGGCGATGCCCAACATGGAGGCCTACTACTTAGCATAACAACTACAAAGGTTCACACAATGGGTAGCGGGAAGCAGAGAACCAGACAGGGAGGTGCATCAGTTCGCTCCGGAGAGGACCGCTGTGTTTCTAACCCTGCTAAGGACGGTCAGGCCTCAACAAATCGGCAGTAATTTACATAAAGTGATACACCGTTGCTGGGGCAGATGCCTACAGAAAACCAAAACAAAGCGCCCATATTCCCCGGAATTGACCCTGTCGTTGTTTGAAGCCCTTCCCCACCGAGGACAATGGCAGGGCCTCGACGGCTGGGTTGATGCCGGAGTAACAACGGTTGGGGATCTTATCCGAGACGGGGAGCTCCTCTCCTTTGAGTACTTTAGTACTGGCTGGGACATACCACAGGGTCATTTTCTCTTATATGGGGTGGTCTCTGGAGCGATAGGAAGACACTGGGGCGTGGGGTCGATAGGAAGACACTGGGGCGTGGGGTCAACGGAACCGCCTCAACACTACACATGTGAATATGAGTTTGGCGGGTGGAACCATTGGCTGTGGCTTGCCTCTATAGAGCCGTAGGACGGGACTCCACAGAACCACTGGACAGATTAGGGCACAAATGGGGGGACGATATTGGCAGGCCGCTAGATGACAAGGACTGGGACAATGTCTTATAGCGCACTGCCAAAGTATGTCGGAATGCCCAGTTTAGCCTGATCAGCTTTTATATACTCCATCAAGCCTATTTAACCCCAGAACGTATCAACCGATATTTTGACGGCGCGGACGCTAGGTGTCAAGATCAGGGGGCGACCTTTATACATATGATGTGGAGCTTTGCCTCATTAACACACTATTGGCAGGAGGTAACAAGTGACAGCGAGGGTGATGGAGAGGGTGGTCCCCTGCACGCCTGCCCATGTACTGCTCAACTTATTTCCACACTCTGCTAAAACCAAAACCACAGCCAGATTTCAAGATCTGGCATTTATTCTGGACAAACTAGAAATAACCAGTAGCTGGAAGAAACCAGGGGGCCCCAGTAACCTCAGATGGAAACGCGATGAAATGGGTGTGCTGCGAGGGTAGGGTCCTACTTCGGAATGCAAAGCGGGGAGTGGGAAAGCAGGAACAGGCATGGGAAGGGCTGGTAGCGGACTTAACAGGAATTGGCAGGGACTCAGTCTTCCACCCCAGAGAGGGTTCAGCATGTAGAGCACCCCCAGGGATCAGACTATGGCAGCATACCCCAGTAGAGACAGGAGAACGGGAGCGTTACACAATACCGCGCACATGGGTGAAGAAGGGGGTCACAAAGGAAGGTCCCGGCACAACGTCGGTTTTCATGGAAATGCCAGAGAGCCTACTGACTGAGCTGAACAATAATTGAGGGGAGACAGCAGTGCGGGGAGGGGGGGTGAGGAACGTTTTGGTTTGTTGCCTTATTGTTGGGGGGAAGATGAGGGGGGTATACTTTGCATATGTGGTACACTGGAAAGAGAAGGCATGGTGATCAATCTAGATGCCGTATACATAGGAGATCAAGTAATGGTAACTATGGACTAAATGTATCAGACACAGTATACTGCATGGTCACATCCTCTGTACCTTGACGCTCTAAGGAACATGTTATTTGACATCTAAAAGGCAATACAATTTGTTTTTAAAAAAAATTAATGCCCAAGTGGACAAACTAGCAAGATCAAGCTTTGTTACTATAAAAACTCTGCAACAATTCTTCCCCCATTTGGGATTTCCACACAAGGCCCAGCCTGCCATCTCCCTTGTTCTGTCCAAACTTAATTACGTCAAAAGCCTCTACCACAATCACCTTTAACACTCATGAAAGGACTACAATGGATTCAGAACTCGGCTGACAGACTACTCATACATATAAAACCGCAAGACCACATCTCCCCTGCATTGGTTACCTGTTGCCAGAAGATACACTTTCAAGCTGCTTTATATCACCCACAAAGCGATATATGGAACGGGACCACTCTCCATCAAGAATAAAATCACCAAGCACATTCAACATAGGAATTGCCGCTCATGAGTGGCACCTTGCCTCACAATCTCAAGATACAAGAAAAAAACATGGTCAGCACACCCTTCTCTGTTCAAGCAGCCAAACTATGGAACTCTTTACCACCCAACATAAGATCCACAGATAACCACATTATCCCCAGAAAACTACTCAAAAATTGGCTCTTCCCCCACATAAGCACCCTGTGCAAAAATAAATATACAGCATATCCCTCTGTACATAAGCATTGATTTGTACTATAGTTATGTACCTATATGTGAGTATTGCTTTATAAAAACATGTAGAATAATTATGTTTAAAAAAATAGATATTAATTAGTTATGCGAAACAAATGTACATATTACTGAGTTACATTATTCTATGTATTTAACATGTATATAAGTGACTGCATAAACAAGTACATCTTTTATCATAACTATCTACAATTGCTTCACTATTGAATTACAAAAAAATTATTATATATATAAAAAATAAAAGAAATTACATATATTTTTATTTTATGTACATCATTTGAAATCTGGAGTTTATTTAATGCATCTTAAGTCTACATATACTTTCTTTATGCATCTAGATACCTTCCATGTGCTTATGGCTCTATATGTTTATTACTTTTTCTCATAATTCAGCATATCCAATGCAGTACCCTACTTCTCACCCTATACCTCTATCAATATATCCTTTATCTCCATTCTCATTCATCCCAAACCCCATACCACTATGATCCCCGAAATAACCCTTTCTAGACTTTTCCCTTGCATCATCTCATACCTCTTCTACTATGCTGACCTCCCAAAACAAGCCTTTACAAACCCTTCCTTTTGACTCTTCCCCCTCCACATCCCTTTTACTCATCCGAATCCTCCTACTACTGCTATGACCTCCAAAACAAAAACCCACAAACAAATGTCTAAATCCTTCCCTCTTCTATTCCTCTACTAACCTTGCAATCCAAACAACAGACTAACATGTCCACCTCTCTAATTAATGTCATTTTTCACTATAATAATTCACCACTAATCCTTTATGGGTTTTGGAGTAATGTGCTAGTCCCCAAAAAGCACTTCAACATCTCATGAGGGGCGGCAAGCACTATATAAATGCAAACATTTTCCCCTCTTCTATCCCTTCTCAATCCAATTTACTGACTAACATATCCACCACTCAAATTACTTTCATATTGCACTATTCTATTTAACCACTAACAGGCCTTGAAAAACCCCAAAATTGTTTCTAGACATGCAAGTATAGTGACTTAAAAAATCTACTCGACCTAATTATAATGCTCTTGACCCATCAACTCATTTCAAAATATGCGATCCTGGGCAAGTATTTCATTCATTGGGGCGTCATTTTCTTCTTTATCACATATGAGAGCACCTTCAAATACGCACAGTTAGTATGTCTACTGTACAGAAAACTCTTGTTTGGTTTAAGACTAAACTTTTGATTGTCATCAGTGCAGGGGCAGAAATGCTTCTGAACTCATGTTTAAAATTTGTAATTTCTAATAAATACATAACTAAAGCATTAAGTAGCAGCACACTGTAATTTGCAATCAGCAGATTTTACATTGAAATGCCCACAGAATTTCCCACTGACATGTTGTTTTAAAACTATATAGTGTACTATGTCTGGAAATTGAGTATCTGCAAATATTGGTCATTTGCACATCACCAAGTAAATTTGTTGTGATTTGTTTTGCTCCTATGTAAATCTTTGCGTGCATCACACTTCTGAATTACAAAAAAAAAGCTATCAGAATTCCTGATACATTTTGAAATAACTGTACTATTCCATTACAAGCTGTTTAAATATTGTGGTAGAAAAAAATCTGACATTATACAGATTTTAGTTTCACAATTATTGTCAGATAACTCACTTGACAAAAAGCACTAACTAAAAAGAGAAAGAAAAGTAAAATACATTTTCCAGGAACAGATAAGCAACATTTAGTAAAAAGAGAAACTGACATTTGACCTCTGTCCCTGAACAGACAGCAAATGTGTAAAGACAAAAACAAAATGTAAAGGCCTCTTCATTGCTCATTCACTTTCTGAATGAACAGCACACCTGTTCCATCCAGTGTTAATTAACTCGCCAGCAAGGTTGAGTAAATGCTAAAAATAGCTCGACCTGCTAAAATCTCACTCGACATTGCAAGTTGGCGAGTGGATTATTTAGGCCTGACCAATCCTTTACAGGTTCCGAAGTACCGTACTACTTGCCAAAAAAAGCGCTTCAACACCTCATTCGGAGTAACAAGCGCTATATAAATTCAAACCTTTTCCCTCTTAATAGCTCCACTATCCTTCGGAATCCAAATAACTGACTAACATATCCACCACTCAATTTACTTTCATATTTTACAATACTATTTCACCACTAATACTTTAAGGGTTCGGGAGTAGCGTGCTACCCACCAAAAAAGCGCTTTGTCAGGGGTAGTAGGCGCTACATATATGCAATTATAATACATAACATAAGCCAAGTCTGCAGCACTGCCGAAACAAGTCAAGATCATCTCCGACAGGTAAGCAGACCTAAAGCAGAGTGCAATACATGAAATCATTACTACTGCCCGGACTGAGGAATAATATGCCAGGGATTGCTTGTAAAATACTAGCGTGGGTGGATAAGGGCATGGGTGTACAACTGTTCTCTCTCAACATACGTGAGCTCTCAATGACAAGTAGCACAACATATAGACTAAACACACAGACAATAAAAGTACACTTAATAAACATTCCTGCCCACAAAAATGCACTAATGGAAAAAAAACCTTTATAAAGCAAAACACATAAAACATGTTTTTTAAATCACTTAACACCACTCCAACCAAACCTTTCCAAACATGGTTAAAACGTCCCCACCTTTAAGTATTTCGCTGATAGTAGCTCATCTAAATTCAGCGGCCTCACAAAAATGTCAATGTCTGGGTACCCGTTTTTTCTCTCTCTAAACATCTGCCTTCCATAGCACAAGCCCACACATACTGAACCTTAACATGGCACGTGTAGCTAACGCATAGGGGTTTAACATTTCCTCCAACCTTGCTTTTGAATGTAGTTTCTCACACGTCTCGAGACGAACATCAATAAAGTAAATCAAAGGTCAACCTTCAAGAAAACGTCTACATTACAGAGAAAGTCTGCCTCCCCCAACCCGTACCCTTTCGACCACGAGGCTATATATAATAAATGTAAAATAATTAGCAAAAGGCACTTTTAACTTCTGAAAAAGCGGAGTTGAAAATAAACAAAATATCGTAAACTATAGTCCTACCAAACGTGAAACACGTAAACATATATGTTAAGCCAATGATCATGTGCTTACTTTGTTTGATGCCACATACAACCGCGGAGATATATTACACCATCCAGTACTGTCTTACAAGGTCGGCCCCAGAAATAGATTTCCCATAAATACACAGAGCAGCTACGAGACAATTCTGAGAGGAGGGGGATGCTCCCGATAGGTGGGCCAGAAGCAGACACTCGGTCACAATCTACCCAAACAGGGTCAGAGCAGGAACACATTGAGATGTACACAACAGCAAACTCACAAAACATCCAAATGCAAATATGAGATGCTAAGCACGCGGTCACTATCTACGAAAACGGTCTCAGAGCAGGCACACAACAGCAAATTCACAAAACAACCACAAAGGCTCACTAGGCACGCAGTCCACATATGACGGTGCAAGCCTTATAATGTATCATTACCCAGACGCGCGGATACAACCCCCCACCCCCCCCAAAAAAAACTTAACACATGGCACCCCAGATCTACCCAAATGGATCCTTAAGAAACTGCAATTCTCTTTCTTAAGAGAACGTGCTGCAGAAGTTGCTACGGTAAAGTAAAGGCAATGTACCCTAAAAAGCAGCGCGCCACTGAAAACCCGTAGCTGCCCCACTACAGAGAGGGGTTAGGCGCCATCAATGGGCCTCAGATACATCATCATAATTCGCCGTGCAGAGGCCGGGAGCGGCCTGCTCGGGTCCCACACTAAGCTCCCGCCGCGTTCATTGAGCCGAGCTCTGCTCGTCGCCCAACCAGGGCTCCACTTACTCCGGAGGGAAAAGCCGTAACTCCTCGATCGGACCCAGAAACCCAAAGAGGGTCAGCATCTGCTCGGAGCTGGCGCTGGGGGACACATTGGTCACTTGGATCACGTCGGAACTCATGGCGCGTCTCCTGCTTTAACACATCAAATACAAAAGAGCGATTAGTAGCGGGCGCTGCTGCCGCCGCCGCGTAAGGACGGAGCCGAGGCCTCGGCCGAAGACCGTCACTGAGGACACCAGAGCCCCGCCGCCATCAGCCAACGAACAAGCTGCAGCACCAGCCTCGCTGCACAGCGCCTCGATCCCACAATCCCCTGCGCGCGCGCGTGCGCACTTCCGATGCTCGAAGACAAGCTGCGTCGGCAGCTAGTCTTCGAGTTCAGTCGGGGAGCAGAGCCGGGGGGAAAGGAGGAGCAAGAGACAGACAGATATCACCACAGGCAGCGAGAGTGAGATAATAACGGTGAGCTAGCCTGTCTCACAAAATAAACAAGGAAAGGAGAGGATAGGTCCCGAGTGGGCACTAAGAACCCTTGTTTAAACCAAACCCCCAAAAATATTTGGAGTGTAAATCATGCACCAAACAGAATGTAAATTATGATGAAATCTGTTGAAAATTAAAAAAACGTGTATTTCTATAACTTGTGGAAAATCTGCCATTAATGTGACATACTATATCACTGCACTGAGCCGTAGTTATTAAAAAAATGATCATTTTTAAACATCGACTGAGAGCCATTTATGCCCTTGCTCTGACGATAATGCCCTTGCTGCTATAAGAGGCAAGTCAGTTATGTGTGTTGTGTTTCAGGAAGTGGGTCAGCCCATGTCCCTTTCCCCTGCAGGGTTTCTGTGGGTAACCCCTCCCCCGTCAGCCCCGATAGACAGGACCTGTGATGTAGGGACATGGGTATATAATAAACAGGCTCAAGGGCGTTGCTAGTAGATGTATTGTATTGTATTGTAATTGCATTTATATAGCACTTACTACCCCTGGAAGCTGGCTCTGTATATACCATACCAAAGTGAGGTATAGTGTGCAAAGGGTCCATTGGAACCCCAAAGGTATGCAGAGGTAAAAGTAGACAAAACCTTACTCTCTATTTGTGGTAGTGTGGGCAAGCAGTAAGGCTTTATCAGTAGTGTTAAGCATTTGTTGTACACACTCAATAGCAAATGCTGTCTCACACTGAACTCAGACCAATTTTGTTTGTAAAAAAATATTATTTTGTTGTATTTATTTCCTAAAACCAAGCAAGCCTGGCACAGGTAAGTGTATAAGATGCTTTTCAAGGCAGATTGAACAATACAAGCAAGCTGAATAAAAATTACGTTGTTACGGGTTTGTCAATGCTTTCAATACAGTGGAAATTACTGTTAGATTACTTTGAATTATTTTGCAGATTATTTTCTGGATTACTTTTTCTAGTCCGTGTGATACACCTAGATATCACACCGGGACATTTCCTAGAGAAAAGGTAAGTAAGCAATTTTTAGTTCTTTGCAGTTTTTCCAAGTTCCATACAAAACCAACTCCTCACCGCTCTTTTCAACCTTTTGGACACTGACTCCCCGGACTTCCTTTTCCTTACTGAGACCTGGCTCTCCTCGGATTCCCTCCCTGACCTTCTGGCCATTCTCCCTGGCACCCATTATGCTCTCCGTGGTGACCGCCCTGATGGTAAAACTGGAGGTGGAGTGGCTATGATAGTCCGCCGCTCTTTGCAATTCCAGCTCCTGCCGCATCCTAGCATTTCTGGTGTCGACTTCCTGGTGGCCCGCTCGCTCAACCTTCCAGTTCCCCTCACGGTGATCCTTCTGTATCGCCCCCCTCAAAACATGCCATCATTTGTGTCCACCCTGCAGGACCTCCTGGCCACTTTGGCTGTAAATAACTCCTCGCTACTCCTACTTGGGGACTTCAATTTTTGGCCGGGTGATCCGAGGGAGGACTCCTCTTCTAAAGACTTCTCTGCCACCCTTCGTTGTCTTAATTTTCTCCCTCACGTCTCGGCCCCTACTCACACCCATGGCCACATCCTGGACCAGATCTGGTCTTTGCGTTGCAATTCCTCGGTTAATTCGATCTCCCCTTGCGTTTGGTCTGATCATTTTTTGATCTCCTTTTCTATCGACCTAGGCCAATCCGAGAAAGCCCCCTTGCCCAAAAACATCTGGGCCCGGAGTTGGAACAAGATTGATCTTAATGATCTTTCTTCCTCTCTGTCCTCATCGGCTCCCACCCTGACCGACCTCTCTGTGGAGAATCAGGCGGACGCTATTAACATCTGGCTTTCCTCGGCCTGTGACCGGGCTGCTCCACTCAAAAAGATCAGATCAGCCCGCCCCCACGATGCTCACAAGTGGTTTTCCAGCGACCTCAGATCCCTGAAATTAGATCTCAGGCGTTCTGAGCGTCGCTGGCGCCGTAACTATTGCCCTACCCTCCCCCTCACTTACAAGGCCCTTCTAAATACTTATAAACTGGCCATCTTAGCGGCCAAATCCAAATATTTCTCGGAGCGCGTAGCCCTCTCGGCCAACAAATCACACGAGATTTTTTCACTGGTGCGTAGTCTTGCCACCTCCGACCGTGCTAGCCTGTCCCCTGCTCCTTCTCAATCCCTCTGTCATTCTCTGAATGATTATTTTATCAATAAAATAATCACCATCAAGGCTAACATTCCGATTGTACCTCAACCTAACTTGCCGGATCATGCCCTCTCTTCATCCTCTGTTCTGGACCATTTTATACCCATTTCACCTGAGCTCTTCCGCGACCTTCTTGTTAAGGTCAAGTCCGGCTCTCCGGCGGATTGTGCACCTGCACGGATCCTTAGAACCCTATACACTTGCTGTCCCACCCCTCCTCTAACTCTTCTCAATTCTTGCTTGGCTCTGGGTTCTGTCCCCTCTTTCTTCAAAACTGCCATTGTGCTTCCTATCCTGAAGAAAGCTGGCCTGGACCCCTCCCTCCTATCGAACTTCAGGCCGATCTCCCTTCTTCCCTATCTTGGGAAGATTCTTGAGAGCTACGTAACATCTTGCCTCTCCAATTTCATCGAGGAGAATAACATCCTGGCCTCTCACCAGGCTGGCTTCCGACCAGGCCACTCTACCGAGAGTGTGGTCCTCGCGGTCCTGGATGAACTGAAGGGGAAGGCCGACAGTAATCTCCCCCAGGCCCTAGTCCTTCTGGATTTGTCCGCTGCGTTTGATACGGTCGACCACGCCATTCTTCTCGACCGTGTCAGCGCAGCGGGCATTCAGGGCACTGCTCTCTCCTGGATCGCGTCCTTTCTTCAGGGCAGATCACAGGCAGTTCACCTTTCTGATTTCGCTGCACCCCCCCTCCCGGTCACTTGTGGGGTTCCCCAAGGCTCCTCCCTTTCCCCTCTTCTTTTCAATCTTTATATCCGCCCCCTTATTTCTTCCCTTCTCGGTCTGGGGGTCTCTGTGTACAACTACGCAGACGACCTCCAGCTCGTCTTTGATCTATCTTCTCCTACTCACTCTCTCCCCAAGTTCAGCTCCACTCTTGTCTTTATCTCCCAATGGATGAGCTTCAATCATCTGAAGCTCAACCCTGACAAGACAGAGCTTGTCCTCACTGGTGGTCCCTCTAACCCTTGGTCCTCTGTTCACTGGCCCCTTTCCTTCGGTCCTCCCCCCTCCCCAGTTTCCTCTGTCCGGACCTTGGGCATCAAGATCAGCAATGATCTTTCTATGCATGCGCACATCAGTTCCGTTGTTTCCTCCTGTTTTCTTTCCCTCCGTCTCATTCGTAAAATTTCCCGGTTCTTTTCTGTTGATGCCCTCAAAGTCATCATCTCTGCCCTCATCACATCCCGCCTGGATTATGGTAATGGCCTGTACGTAGGCATTCCGGCCTACGAAACCCGCCGGCTCCAGGCCATCCAGAACCAGGCGGCCCGTCTTGTTTTTCGTCTTCCTAAGTTTTCCCACATCACTCCTGCCCTTAAATCCCTTCACTGGCTCCCCGTTCACTTCAGATCCCAGTTTAAACTTGCCTGTTTGGCTTTTCGGGCGCATGCCCGCTCCGCTCCTCTCTTCATCAATTCTTTAATCTCTTCTCATGCCCCTTGTCGTTCTCTTCGTTCGTCTTCCCTTTCTCTTCTTCACGTCCCCCGCTTCCGCAAATCCCGCACCGGAGGCACCCGCTTCTCGGTGCGGGCTCCCCAGATCTGGAATACTCTCCCCCTCTCGATTCGCTCCATTCCTATCTTCTCACATTTTCGCAAAGCTCTAAAAACTTTCTTCTTTCTTCAGGCTTTTCCTGGCTAAATTCCCCCGGACCCTTTGGCTGATATGGTTGTGTTCCTTAGCGCCAGGAAGCCGCTTGGCCGCAGTGCGCTCTAGAAGTATTTCTTTCATTTCATTTCATTTCACTTAGAACATTTTTCAAGGAAAACCAGTCAATGTATTCCTATGGAGAGAAATGAAGTTATCGGTTAACAGGTAAGTACTTTGTTGTGGGAGTTGGTATTCTGGGGTTAGAACAAGGGTTCCCCCAGGGTCAAGGATGCACTCTTGTTACACGCTCAGCGGCACTAGAGTGTCTAGGTGCAGAGCGCTGAGGCCCAATGTTATCCAACGGAGGATAGGTTGCCTCCGGTTGGTGGCTACTCATGAGCAGGCCACAAGGTTGTGGGAGCAAAGCTCCTGCTGTTAGGCTCAGGGCAAAGCGGGATTCGAGTTAGCACCCAAGGTACACCTGCAGTGGCGCAGGGGCGGCTGGGTGCAGGGTGCTGTTTGGGTGTCGGGTGCCCTGTTGTTTTCAATGGAAATCTCAGTTTTGTTTTTTAGCTACAGGCTTGGTCCAGGAAGACTTCCGGGAAGAACCAACAGCTTGACAGGTAAGTTGGATGGCTCAGGGATGCAGGTGCACCTCGGGTTCTTTTCTCCTGGGAGCAGGACGGCTGGATGCAGGGGTGTCTTTTGAGGTCGGATTTCACCTTACTGGTCCATTTGCGGTTGGGGGATTTCTGTGCAGAGGCTGCAGGTGATGGGGAGTCCTGGAGGGGTCAACTCACGGTGGACCCAGACTCTCGCAGTGGAGGTTTCAGGCATCGGGGTTCTTTGTCCTCAGCAGGCTCCACGTTTTGCTTTGGAGATTCTTTTGACCAGAACTGCTTTTCAGAGGAGATCCGGTCTCTGTTGTAGGCAGTCAGTCCTCCCAGGGGTTCTGGAGGTCGCTGGCTGCAGGACAAGGCGATTTTTGGCGCAGGATCTCTGGAAACTGCAGACGGGTCGGTAGGGCTGGGGCCAAGTCAGTTCTTCTCTGCAGTCTCCTCTGTTAGGTGTCTTCTTTCGTCCTTCTTGTTATGTTATGTTAGAGCATTTGTAGCACGCACAGCTACTCAAAGAGTGTCCCGGCGCGAACCCAGTGGGGAGTGAGGAAAGAGGAAGGACTATTTAATTAAAAAAAAAAGTCTTGAGTCTCTTCCTAAAGTTTTTTGGCTCCTGCAGGCAGCGAAGATCAAAAGGAAGTTGGTTCCAGGCCATCGCTGCTCTATAAGCAAGGGAGCTGCCACCTATTCTTTTAATGTGGAACCTGGGGATGCAGGCCATCAGCATTGAGGAAGAGCGAAGCTGGCAGGTAGGCGCATAGAACTGAAAATATTTCCTAAGATACACCGGGTGTAGCCCTTAAAGGGTAGCGTGTGCCGTAACCAATGACTTAAATTTCACCAGTGGTTTCACTGGTAACCAGTGCAGGTTTCAAAGGTGTTGCCTGACACTGATTCTCTTAGGGAGGTTAAGCTGGGTTCTGGCTGCGGTATTTTGGACTACCTGAAGTTTGCCCAGAAGATAGCTAGGCAGACCAGTGTACAGTGCGTTGGCATAGTCAATACGTGAGGTCTTTGTAGGTTGTGGGAATCTGCTTTCTTGGTTCAGGGCTGCCCTCTAAATACTGTATTTAGGGGGTGTTTTAGGGGTCTTGAGGTCAGTAGCCACTGGCCTACTGACTTTAGGTTAACTACACTCTTGGTGTGCTCACCCCATGTGGGGGAGTGGGCACAATCCCTAATCCTGATTGGGGAGTGCCTATCAATCAATCAATCAATCAGTGCATTTATATAGCGCACTACTCACCCGGAGGGTCTCAAGGCGCTTGGGGAGGGGGGGGTACGCTACTGCTCGAACAGCCAGATCTTGAGCTGCTTCATGAATGCGAGGTGGAATTGGGTCCAGGCGCAGATGGGTCGGGAGGGAGTTCCAAGTCTTGGCGGCCAGGTAGGAGAAGGACCTTCCTCCTGTGGTGGCTCTTCGGATGCGGGGGACGGCGGCGAGGGCGTGGCTGGTCGATCGAAGCTGGCGTGTGGGAGTGTAGAAGTTGAGGCGGCTGTTGAGGTATCTTGGGCCTTGGTTGTGCAGGGCTTTGTGTGCGTGGATGAGGAGCCGGAAGGTGATTCTTTTGTTGACCGGGAGCCAGTGCAGGTCTCTCAGGTGTCTGGCGATGTGGCTGTGTCGGGGCATGTCGAGGATGAGTCTTGCTGAGGCATTCTGGATCCGCTGGAGTCTCTTCTGGAGTTTCGCGGTGGTTCCGGCGTAGAGGGAGTTGCCGTAGTCCAGTCGGCTGGTGACGAGGGCCTGGGTGACCGTCTTCCTGGTCTCGGTGGGGATCCACCGGAAGATCTTACGTAGCATGCACAGGATGTTGAAGCACGACGAGGAGACGGCGTTGACTTGTCTGGTCATGGAGAGGGAGGAGTCCAGGATGAAGCCCAGGTTGCGTGCGTGGTCCATTGGTTTGGGTGCGCTGCCCAGGGCGGGGGGCCACCAGGAGTCGTCCCAGGCGGAGGGCGAGGAGCCCAGGATGAGGACTTCCGTCTTGTCTGAGTTCAGTTTCAGGCGGCTGTTCATCATCCACTCGGCTAAGGCTGTCTTCCCTTCGTGCAGCTTGGCTCTGGCGGTGGCGGGGTCGTTGGTGAGGGAGAGGATCAGCTGGGTGTCGTCGGCGTAGGAGATGATATTGAGGTTGTGTTGGCGTGCGATGGCCGCAAGGGGGCTCATGTGGACATTGAAGAGGGTGGGGCTGAGCGAGGAGCCTTGAGGAACGCCGCAGATGACTTCGGTGGCTTCTGATTTGAACGGAGGGAGGCGGACTCTCTGTGTTCTTCCGGTGAGGAAGGAGATGATCCATTCCAGTGCCTTCTCTTGGATTCTGACGTTGCTGAGGCGCTGCACTAGGGTGCGGTGGCAGACAGTGTCGAATGCCGCGGAGAGGTCCAGGAGGATGAGGGACGCAGTTTCCCCGTTGTCGAGCAGGGCTCGGATGTCATCGGTGGCTGCGATGAGGGCGGTCTCGGTGCTGTGGTTGGCCCGGAAGCCGGACTGTGAGAGGTCGAGGGATCCGTTCGTCTCAAGGAAGGTGGCCAGCTGCTTGTTGACGGTCTTCTCGATGACTTTGGCCGGGAACGGGAGGAGCGAGATGGGGCGGTAGTTTTTGAGTTCGGTGGGGTCTGCTGATGGTTTCTTCAGTAGAGCGCTGAGTTCGTCATGCTTCCAGCTTTCCGGGAAGATAGCGGTGTCGAAGGAGGAGTTGATGATGTCTCGTAGGTGGGGTGCGATGACGGGGTCGGCCTTGTTGAAGACGTGGTGAGGGCAGGGGTCGGTAGGAGATCCGGAGTGGATGGAGTTCATCGTGCGTCGGGTTTCTTCGGTGTTGATCGGAGTCCAGGCGCGGTGGGGGGTGGCGGTGCGGTCGTGGGGTGCGTTGGTTGAGTGATGAAGCTGTTGTGTATGTCTGCGATCTTGTTGTGGAAGTAGGAGGCGAGGGAGTTGCAGAGGTCTTGAGATGGGGTGATGTCGTTGTTTCCGGCGTTGGGGTTGGAGAGCTCTGATGTTGAAGAGTTCCTTGCTGTTGTGTGCGTTGTTGTCCAGTCGTTCCTTGAATGCGTTTTTCTTGGTGGTGTGGATCAGTTGGTGGTGTTTTCGGGTGGCGAGCTTGAGGGTGGTCATGTTGTCTGGTGTTGGGTCTCTGCGCCAGGCTCTCTCGAGGGTTCGGCAGTTCTTCTTGGAGCTCTTGAGTTCGTCGGTGAACCATGGTGCTTTCTTATTGCCGGGTCTGCTAGGCGGTGTCCTCAGAGGGGCGAGGTCTTCTGCGCAGTTGCTGATCCACTTCGTGAGGTTGTTGGCGGACTGGCTGGGGTTCGCTGAGCTGGCGGGGGGGTCCCGGCTCAGGGATGCGGCGAGCTGGTCGGCTGTGATCTTGTTCCAGCTTCTGCGTGCAACCTGTTGCTGGTGGTGGTGGATCGTGTTCTTTCTGAAGCTGAAGTGGACGCAGCTGTGGTCCGTCCAGTGGAGACCGGTGGCGTGGCTGAAGGCGATGTCCTTGCTGGATGAGAAGACGGGGTCGAGTGTGTGTCCGGCGTAGTGGGTGGGGGTGGTCACCAGCTGCTTGAGACCGAGGTTGGCGAGGTTGTCCAGCAGGGTGGTGGTGTTGCGGTCGTTGTAGTTCTCCAGGTGGAAGTTGAGGTCCCCGAGGAGGATGTAGTCAGCGGAGGGGAGGGCGTGCGGGCTGATGAAGTCGGCGATGTCTTCGCTGAATTGTGTGCGTGGGCCCGGGGGTCTGTAGATGAGGGTGCTTCTGAGGGTGGTCTTGGGGTCGGTGTGGATCTGGAAGTGCAGGTGTTCGGCGGATGTGAGGGTGCCGTCGGTGTTGGTCGTGATGCGGATGGTGTTCCTGTGGATGATGGCGATGCCTCCTCCGGTCTGATTGCCGCGGTCCCTCCGGGTTATCTTGTGTCCGTCCGCGATGGCGATGTCGGGTGCTGAGGAGGCGTTCATCCAGGTTTCGGTGAGGAAGGCGACGTCTGGGGATGTGGTGTCGAGCAGGTTCCAGAACTCTACGGCGTGTCTGTTTACGGAACGGGTGTTGAGCAGGATGCACTTCAGGTGGTTGCTGCTGGGGGTCGACACGGTGGGTGCGGGTGCGGTGCAGGTCCGGGTGCAGGCGAACTTGCAGGAGTGGCAGCTAAAGGGTCCGTGGGTGCGTCTCGGGGTGGCTCGGTAGCATCCTGGGATTCGGCCGGTGTTGAGTGCGTTGATTTCGGTGGCGTTGTAGGTCCGGCGGGTGGGCTGGTGTCTGCGGGGTCCGGGCACTGGGCGCGGGCCAGGCGTGGACGGGCGCAGACGGGCTTGCCTTTGGCGCGCCCGCTGCGCGTCAACGCTGCGCGTTTGCCACTCTGCCATATGTGGAGAGTGGGGGGGGGCGGAGCGAGGGAGGAGCAGCTGGGAGGCGGGAGCGGGGCGATGAATGGGAAGGGCGGCCGAGGGAATGGGGCGGGCCGCAGGGGGGCGGCGGCGGGGAGCGGGGAGGTGGCGGGAAACGCGGCAGGGGCTGAGCACCACGAGGGGCAACAGGGGACAAAGGCAGCGAACTAAGTATAACTAAATACCACAGGGAGGGAATACAATCACAGAAATACAGAGCAGAAACAGCACACTAAAGCGGAGCGAGAAAACAGGAAAAAATTACAATACAATACAGGGCAATACAATACAAGGCAGCGCAAGCAGCGGCGGTCGGGGGCCAGGAGCACAGCTGCGGCAGCGATGGCACTCGGGGGCAGCCTGGGCTCACACACGGAGGAGTGAGCGCGGTGCGTGGGGTGACCGGCCCAGAGGGTCAGAGGTCACTGCTCACCACTGCGCTCCCTCTGTCCTATATGGTCCAGTGGGAGGGAGGAGCAGCTGGGAGGCGGGAGCAGGGCGGCGAATGGGAAGGGCGGCCGAGGGAAGGGGGCGGGGCCGCAGGGGGGCAGCGGCGGGGAGGTGGCGGGAAACGCGGCAGGGGCTGAGCACCACGAGGGGCAACAGGGGACAAAGGCAACGAACTAAGTATAACTAAATACCACAGGGAGGGAATACAATCACAGAAATACAGAGAAGAAACAGCACACTAAAGCGGAGCGAGAAAACAGGAAAAAATTACAATACAATACAGGGCAATACAATACAAGGCAGCGCAATCAGCGGCGGTCGGGGGGCCAGGAGCACAGCTGCAGGCAGCGATGGCACTCAGGGGCAGCCTGGGCTCACACACGGAGGAGTGAGCGCGGTGCGTGGGGTGACCTGGGTTGCCATCTGCAACCGCAACATTTTTATATTAAATAAAATGCGTGCGCGATATTGATTAATGATGTAACTCCGCCCATTGCAGATGACGTGACGGTGTTCAAGACGTATTTACGCATCCTGACCTGGAAGTCCGTTGAGAACTGGGAGGCCATATGCCATCTCCTGGTGAGTAACCCATAGATGTACGTAGTGGGAATGTCTGCAATTTAAAGACTTCACATTGTTTGTTAGAGTGTTTTTGTGGCTAAAACAGCAGCTGAACATAACAATATGAGTAGTTAAATCGTGCTTCCTTAATGTACGAGACTTCCATGACTGGTCCTTTGTCCTGTACAATATTCAAGCAATAAAGACCAGAACACTCGACGTATCTCCGGGTCCCGTAGTATATATTGAAATCTAGACACGTGTAACCACGGGATTAGTAATTTGCCTTTGGAGTTATTTTTGCATATATTTTAGTGATATCTTCTATACATAGCCCTATAATAGAAACCTATACAATTGGCTTTTTATACTATATTATAATGGTTGGAGTACAATGGTCCATTTGTTTAAAAATCTTTTAATTCTTTTAAAATATTAAACTTTGATAGTTAATGTCCGTTCTTTGATTACGTTTGCAGATTTTAAAGCATCAACCTGCAAACAAACAACAAAATGAGGTAATTTAAATAAAGTTTTTTGGACAACTTCGTAAATCAAAAAAATAAGCATGACCGAACAGAGCTAGGGTAGCACCAGGTCTCTAGTGTTACAATTTGGATTTTGTTTTTATCATAGAATAGTACAACGTCAATGATAAACGTTGATTGTAGCCTATTTTAACCTGCAAATTTACTCTTCTTGGCACATCTGCTGGCATGAAGGGTAAGCAAGTAAACGCTAGACTTGTTTAGAGAAACTATATAAATTAGAATCATTAAACAATACTTTATTGTAATATAATTCTTTACTCTCATCTCCATCAGCGATTAGCCCGACAGAGATGTATTTTTAATTCCCCCATGTTGATTATAACGGTGGCTCTAATGGACAAAGCGAAGGCACATGTGATTAATTGTGCAAGGTATGCCACAACCGAGATACCCATTATGACAACAGTCAAGAACAACATAATTGAAATTCTTGAAATTGGGTACTGACATAAACATATCATTTTCCTGTTGTTTCAGTATAGCTTTCTCTATTGGATGAGGTTAACCCTTCCACAGATCATGGAATTTGAATCAAGTACTATTTCAATTTAAGGTATGTCATAATCATACAAAAGTAGAGCCATAAAATGCAGGGTGTGTTGAACAATAATATAATTCTTTTGGCCAACTTGACCCTTAATGTGACTACCAGCTCACAAGTATGTCACACTGTGTTTTGTTCTCACTACGCAGGAAACATGGGATCCTCAAATTTATTACAGAGGAAGCGAATAGAACAACCATACATGCCTGGCTTAAATTTATTCAACACCAGTTAAAGTGATGAATGAAAAACGAAATACAATATTTTTTTTTGAGAAGTTGGATCAAGTGTCAAGTGAGTGTATTTAAATGATAGAATAAGTGAATTAGATAGATGAATGCCATTACCGATTGTTCAAATGTACAGATGTCTAAATAAAATATTTCTATTGTTTAGATTTGCTGAAAACTTTTGTAGTCCTGAGGAAGGTGAAAATTTCAAGGTTACACCGAAACGCTGCGTCAACTGTTTTAAAAAAAAGTTTTTAACTGACACATGAATTATTGCTATATTATCTAGATTGTAACCTCTGTGAGGAGGAGTATTAGTCATTTTTATTATATTATCTGTAGAAACATATGTTTGAATTTGAATGTCTACAAATACATGTTTTCAAATAATGAATACTTTTTTTATGTATATGAATTTTGTTTTCGATATTGATTAATATGAAAGTTTTTTTCTGTACATTTGTTATGCTAACTGGGTTATATCGATAGGGAGACACTTGATCCTTAGTGAGGCAATTGCCCCGTTACATTCAACTCTACAGGGACTTGCTTGTTTGTTTCTTGTTCTTACCCCATACCTCTGCGTAGCATTTGGGTAACTCCCCCCATTTTTTGTCTTACCTTCCTCCTGCATCAGCGGCCTGCCTCTTGCTGACACTGTACCAAGGGTCCGCTGTGGAGCACATCTGGACTTGTCTCGGTGTCGGATCCTGCTGGGACTCTCATAGCCATCACGCTGACTGCTGGTTTGCGTGCACTGTCCCGTGCTCCCCAGCGGCTGCAGTGCTGTCTGTGGTGTGCTTGCCTTTTTGCTGAGGGATCCCCGCCCTTCAAAGAGGCCGGCCCGTGCCGTTGATGGTAGCAGGTGTGGCTGCATTTAGAGGGAGTTATTTAAGGACAAGGGAACCCAAAGGTATACAAGGGACCATGGGTAAGGATTGTTTATCAAGGAACAAAAGGCCCCTTGGTTCGGAAATGCATACAACAATATACATAGAAATAGAATAAGTTCTAAGGGCCATATGTATGAAAGTACCGATTTGTGATCTTTATTTGCGATTTTTACCGAATCGCACATTCAGATTCGCAAATCGGTATGTATGAAATAAATCGCAAATAAATAGCGATTCCTTATAAATCGCGATTTATTTGCGATTTACCCTAGTGCGATTCCCTAACCTTAAGGAATCTCAAAATGTGCGAAATCGCACAGGAAAATTGCAATTTTTGCGATTCCGTCCCGGAAAAAAATCGCAATTTTGCGAATTTCGCAATTAAGCCAATCAGGGTCTCTGGTGCAGCATGATGACATCACAACCAGGAAGTGATTGACTACCCATGCTGCACCTGAGTTCCTGATTCAGAGGCAGAGTGAAGGTGTGTTTGGGAGAGTGTACTGTGTTAAATCACTAGGGGTATAGGGGGAGGGTGATCGGTAAGGCTGCCCCCCACTCAATTAACAGTTACTCACACATATAATTAACCACTTTTAAATGGGTGGTTTTGCAGCAACAGAATAAAAGATAAGCAGCCAGCAAAACCTTGCCTGGTTTTATTTGTCTGTTTGTGTGGGGGTCTATGTATGTACACATTATTCTACAGTAGTGTCTATATGTACTCACTTTTCTTTCTCTGTCACTATTCTCACGTGTGCACTTTTGATTTCGTCTGTGTACACTTTGTTTCTTCACATAGAGTGAGTGACCAATGATGAGAAGCGGGTTAACCGGTGATTGTTAGCCGTGAACCCCCTCGGGTGTTACTACCGTGAGGCACTCACTCTATTTTCTACACTTTTTCTGGTTCAAGGAAGTGTTGGTCTGTGTTTTTATTGTGTTGAGTTATGTATACATCCTGACCATAGGGATAGTGTTATTTTACACACCCTGGGTATATATACTGAGAACGAGATACTATACCCCATGTGTTGGTCTAATACACAGATGAAGTAGATTTGGTAAGGCTTTGTGTGAGTAACTGTTAATAGAGTGTACTGTGTACCTGGAGAAACATGGCAGAAAGTGGAGACACGCCCAGGCAGGAATCCCAGCAGCAGGAGATGAAAGCTCCAGGAAAAGAAAGCAAACATTTTCTGAGGCAGAACTGGAGGCTTTGATTCATGAAATGGTGTCAAATCATGAATTATTATTTGGTCAAAAATCCAGGGAGGTGTCAGAGAGCCGTAAAAGGAGAATTTGGGAAGACATCCAGCATAAGGTGAATGCTGTGGGGGTGACACCCCGGAGTGTGGAGGACCTCAGAAAGCGCTGGTATGACCTGCGCCTGCGCTCAAAAGAGAAGCTAGCTGCCAGGCTTGAGCAGTCCAGGATAACCGGTGGTGGGACCTCATCAGTTTGAGACTCCACACCCCTTGAGGAACTGGTGGAGGGGACCCTGCAACCGGAGAGTGTGGGAGGAGTGGCTGATCTTGACAGCTCTGACCAACCAGCATCTGGAAAAGGTAAGAAGCTTGCCCTCACACCCCTTACACCCCCCCAACACCACCCAGCAGTGACCAAGGGTCAGGAAACAAGATAGGTAGTCCAGAGCAGGCACACAGGCAGACATAGCAATGCATCATGGGAGATGTAGTCACATGTAAATCAAAGTCCAAAATTTGCTGCTAAAATAGTCAAACATATAATCTGCAGGTCATGACAGGGAAACAATAAACCAATGTAAACCGAATAAGTGTTGGAGAACCGGGCCTTATGGGCCCAGCGGCACAGGGCACGCCTGAGATCTCCGGGTTCACCTGCCTTATCAGACAGAGACACGAGACACTCTGTTCGGCGTAGAAAATCAGGTTTATTAGCTGCAGCTAAGCACAGTTATCCAAGAAGTACAGAAGTATATTCTTAGGAGACTGCCACTTAACTGCGTGGCTCACAATCTATTATAGTATACATGTTTACAATGCCCACTCCCAAAACATACAATATTGACGAATAGGAATAGTTTGAAAACAAGTTATCGAGTGACAAAACACGCCCTCCTTTCAGACCCCGTGTGCTCTCCTCCCCTCAAGTTAATCAACACTAGTGCCCGTAATCTGATTGCAGGTGGTAGAACATGTTTGAATGCTTCAAAGGATAGTTTATGTAACAAGAGAATACACGAAGAGAATAGTGAAGGTCAGTCAAATACAATGAAGTCGAAAAGAATGGTGGGACCCAAACAGTGGAGTTAGACAAGGATTAATCAGTCTAGACAAGGATTTAACTAACTCGGCCAGACCCTGACATTGGTTTCTCAGACAAGGACAAGAAGGTTGTTTTTTAACAGGAGAGGCAAGCAGCTCAAAAGGCAAAAACACTATGTTCGACGTGTCGCCTGAGTGAGGGCAACACAAAATGGCGGCTGACACAAAATGGCGGCTGACTACGAAGCAAAGTCGAAAATCACGGAACCTCAGACCCTTCTTTTGCCATTACTCAGGCAAAACACAAGGAACTCACGCTAGTCTGAGTCAATGTCAATGGTCATGAGGTCATTGAGCTGTTGCTGCAACATCATCTTGATATTCTCCGTTTGCTGTGACATAGGCTTTGGGACACATAAGGTGGCACACAGACCACAGATAGCAGGACCACATTGCAAACAGAGACAGCAAGAGAAAATGATGGCTAAAATCATCCCGAGGAAAGTTGACACTTTCCATCCCCATGTGGACAGTTGTCCCCAAAACCATCCCATCACAGACCAACTTCCTGAGTCCTGATGAATAGACTCGGAAATGACATGTAGCTTAGAAATGGCTTGGTATACTGTAGGAGCATTATCCGGAAAGTAAATGAGCAACTAGACCCGATCAATTTACAGACTCCTCTATCAGCGAGAACAATGTCTAACACCATTCTGTTTTGTAAAGTCATAAGACGATCCGCCTGAAGCTCAGCCATCAAATTACTCAAGGCTCCGGAAGTTACATTAATCGTGGCCTCGACGACACAAACCAACTGTCTAATGTTTCTGCTATTAACCATTGGGCCCCAGAAGGGAAGAAACCCTTTAATAAAGTCTCCTCCCTCTTGTACAGCTGTGTCTCCCGAATCAATAACCCTTCTACCATATCTTTTCCTGTGGTGTCCTGAAGGAGCAGTCTATGTAGGGGGAAGTAAAAAGGCTATATAGCATGTTCCCGAAAAGTAGGCAAGAAGCCATGTGTAGGCCCTATCATGACAAACAAAATATGTACCTTGAGATGGTACTAACGGAGAAGAAATCAAGGGGGAATAGACATAAGTATGGGAACAAACACTCCTTTCCATTTTTATTATTCTGACCAGTTATTTGCAAACACAGGGTGCCTTTATGAGGTACAGTCCAAATTGGTAGGGATCTTCTTTCTTTGGCTCTATCAGTAAGGCTAGTAATGTAGCGAGTCACATTCCAACCATCATATGCCCTTTTCTCATCCACTGGAATCTTTCTGATGTCGGCAATTTTGGCCCTAGTTACTATTCCTTTAATCAAAGGACTGTGACTATAGTCTGATCCACCAGTATAGATATCCCCAGGAGGATATCGGAGTTGGTTCTGATATGCATTGGAAAACATAGCCAGATAAGCCCAAGCGGAACCTTCATATGAAAATGGAAGAACCAAATATGGCATCCCTTTCTCAGCGTTATGAGGCAGAAGCCCACAAACCCAGCAATCAGTAGTATTAACTACCAGTTGATGCTGATGTAACAACTGAATGAAGGAATTGTTGAAATATTCTGGTCTCCTTACTTGTTCATGGTCTGGGAGTGTGTAGAACTTATGCGGGGAGTTAGTAGGAGAAGAGAGCAAAGGAAAAGTAGTCGGAACAGGTGCTTGCTGCATAGTGTGGACAATCCATCCCACAAAAGCTAATAAGATACATAAACACACCAAAATACACAGTGCTACGCCACATCTATTAAACAGCAATTTCTTATACTTGTTTCTTTTCACAATCATAACATCATGCCCTTCCATCTTAGTATCCACTACTCTAAAGGCATTGCTCACGATAATCTTCCTAGATCACTTGGCTGTGATTATTAGCCGTCCTATGACACTGCAAGTCCTGTTGACCTAGTCACTATTCAGGTCACAGCTCAAGACTCCTACCGTGACCCTGCAACTTGGTGGATAGTGGAAAGGAAATGTCTTTTATTCAAGAAAAAAAGGTAATCAAAGGACAGAGAAAGAGTTCTTAATTAATGTTCAATTGTCTTTGGACACCCCAGATCTTAAGTTGTACCGGGTCTTGCCAGGTACTGTTTGCTCCTTAAACAGGCTTTCTGGGTTAGTGGTGTCCAGTCTCAGGTGTGATGGGACAGCCTCTTGTAGCACATCATCATCTTCTTTTTCAGAGTTTGTCCAGTCCAGGCGTGCACTACTAAAAGGTACGAATCAGGGTACTTTTCCGCACTCGTTGTCTCCAATGCCTTCTTGAACCCACTGATCATAGGGTAAAGACAGGGGTACCCTCTTACAGTGCACGCCGTGGACCCAATTCTTCTTGCCGACGACCTTCACAGCTGTACGTGTTGTCAGAAGGACTTGTCTCGGTGGCCCCCAACGATGTTCCAGATTCCTCTTCCTCTGGAAATTCTTAACACAGACGAAATCCCCAGGTCGAATGGAGTGACCTGGATCTGTGGAGGCCTCCGGCAGAGCGTTTTGGACCTGTTGATGAATAACACGTAATTTAGTGGTGAGGTCATGCAAGTAGTCAACCAACAATGGATATGGGATGTCGGAATATCTTTTTGGTCGAGGGACTCCCCAAACATTAGCTGGGCGTCCAAAAACGACCTCATAAGGACTAAGTCCTAAACGAGAATGCACAGTTGTTCTCGTAGAGAGAAGTGCCAAAGGTAAAACGTCAGGCCAAGCGAGACCAGTGCTAGCCTGAATCTTAGCTAATTTGAGCTTGAGAGTGCCATTATTGCACTCTACCAAACCCGCTGACTGAGGATGGTTTGCCGCATGGAATTATCTGACCCACAAATTCACTTCCATTGTCACTCCAGACAATGCGCGGCAAACCAAACCTCGGGAAAAATTATTTCAAAAGGACTTTAGCAGTGGACAAGGCAGTATTATCCTTTAGGGGGTAAGCCTCTATCTACCTGGAAAAGGCACAAACCACCACAAGGACATACTTGAGGTTGTTGGAACGTTCCATATGGATGTAGTCTATTTGTAAAACCTCAAAAGGATACATAGGGGGAGAAAAATGACCTGCCAGAGTTGGTGTTCCCTTTCCCGGATTGTGCATTAAACAAACAATGCAATGCTTCACTACATTTTCTGCACATTTAGGAATACCTTCATTCTGCCATACTGGAGCCAGAAGCTTACATATTCCTTTCACGCTAATATGAGCTGGACCATGTGCCATAGTAACTACAGGTAGTACATAGGCATCTGGTTACAGCCATCTTTGGTGCTCCGACAATTCCCTCCATCATCCTGTCTCATCCAACATTCCCATACTTTCTTTCCACTTACTCACTTCCTTCTCAGTCGCTTCTGCTTGAATCATTTTCACACTTCCCACTGTGTCTTCACACATACCTCCTTCTCTAACCCAATTCGTGGGACCTGCAACATACATATGACTCTTGACGCTCCTCGCTGTTTCCTTCGCTACTTCATCTGCAAATGCATTCCCTTGACCTATATCATCAGTAATCTTCTTATGCGCACTACACTTTACAATTGCTATTTGGGTAGGCAAAGTAAGTGATTCAAGAAGATCAGTAACCAACTGACCATGCTGTATTTTGGTCCCATGGGAAGTAAAGAATCCTCTTTCCTTCCACAAATGACCAAAACTATGAGCCACGCCAAAGTCGTATTGGCTATCGGTGTAAATAGTCACTCTCTTTCCCTTTGCTAACACACACGCTCTTGTCAGCGCAATCAACTCGGCTGCTTGTGCTGAGTTGTGTGTGATACGTGCAGTTTCTACTATTGTATGCAAAGTAGTAACAGCATAGGCTGCAGTCATATCACCATTAGGAAGCTTAAAACACGAACCATCTACCCATAGGATCCCATCCGGATCCACAAGTGGTGTATCTTTCAGATCTATTCTGCCTTTAGTTTCCGCCTCTGTTCGAAGAAAACAATCATGCTGACCTTGTGTACCCTACTCATCTGGAGTAGGTAACGATGTTGCTGGATTCAAGACATTACATCGTTTGATGTGTATATGACTTGCTAAAAGCGTCAGCTCATACCCAGACAAACGAGCACTCGTCAAATGTTGCGTTTTCGTTCTGTTCAAAAGAGTATCTACTGCATGAGGTACCATAACCACAAGAGTGTGATCTAATACCAACCCAGCAGATTGACGAATGGAGATCGCCGCTGCTGCTGTTGCTCTGAGACAACTAGACAATGCCTTGGCTACTGGATCCAAAGTAGCCGAAAAATAGGCACATGGCCTTTGTTTGTCTCCAAATTCTTGTGTTAAGACAGACAATGCACAACCTTCTCGTTCATGCACGTAGAGCGTAAAAGGCTTACTATAGTCTGGAGTACCCAACACAGGAGCTGAACACAAAGCAGTACGTAAATCAGAAAAACTCTTCTGACATTCGTCAGTCCAAGGAAGAGTTTGGGGTGTATCTTTCAAAGTAAGTGCCAACAAAGGTTTAGCTAGTAGAGAGAAATTTTGGGATCCACTGCCGACAATAGGAGGTAATACCCAAAAAGGCACGCACTTCCTTTTGCGTGGATGGCACAGTCATTCGTGAAATTGCATGAATACGTTCTGGGGTCAATCGCCTTCCCTCCTTCGACAAGAGATGACCTAAATAGGTAACCTCTTGTCGGCAATACTGCAACTTAGAGGGAGATACCTTATGATTGAGGTCGGACAAGTTGTGCAAAAGAAATATAGTCGCATCTTTAGGGACATCTTCAGAGTACGCAGCCACTAATAAATCATCCACGTACTGAATTAAAGTAGCACCGGAAGGTAAAGAGAGGAAATCCAATTGTGATTTCAAGGCTTGACTATAAATGGAAGGACTCTCACAGTAGCCTTGAGGTGCACGTTTAAATCTAAAGCTTCGGCCTCTGAGACAGAAGCCAAAAAGATCTCTACTTTCCTCAGCAATGGGTATACTAAAGAAAGTATTTTTAAGATCGATAACTGAAAACCAAGCAGCCGAAGCAGGTACCATTGTGAGCAAAGCAGTAATGTCCGGGACAACAGGAAACTGAGGGACAGCAATTTTGTTAACTTCTTGAAGATCAATCACAAAACGATGCACAGGTGGCATGGAAGGATCGGTACGTTTAAGAACAGGCAACACAGGACTGTTGCAAACATTTCCTCTAGTTTCTTCAATGACATCTTTCTGAACTAAATCATGCACAATGGCCAACAGAGCTCTTTCACCATCGCTAGAGATCTTGTATTGAGGAATACGTGGCAACTGAACATTTGGCTTGACAGTAATCACGTAAGGTGGTTGTCAGGTTTCTAATGCCCCGTGTGCCCACAATTCACAAACAGCCTGAAAAACCGCGCTCCTCTCACATCGCATACCCGAGAAACTACAATTCCCGACAGGCAATGGGCGGTGACGGGAAGAACGCACGGAACGTGCGCAACACGCAATCAAAAGGAGCCCATGCAGTCGCGGCATTGCCGATAATTCCTGGTTCCGATCGGAGGACGGTTTGTGTGCTGTTGGTAGCGGTAAGAAAGCGGATTTAGTCCGCACTTTCCTGTATTCAGAGGCGCGCGGCGCCTGAACTGTGTTTTCCGCGCTAGTAGCGTGGAGCTGCTTGGGACTTCTCATTCTTTCTCTCGGACGAGGGGAGGAAGCGGAAGCGCTATTGAACTTTGGGAGACTGTCAAAAGAGCCACGCATGAATAGTGGCATTGGGTTAACAGGCGGTGTTTTCCTCTCGGCTGAGGGGGTGTGATCTTCACCGCATGTGCACTTCTTGGCAGTTTTCCCTGTGATACGAGGCAGGACCTCGTGAAAACATTGGTTACTTATAAACTTTGTCCTGCTATGTGGGTGTGGTGTTGAACACTCATATATCTAAAGACCTACTGTCCATGTGAAACCTAACAGTGGATCAAGTTCATTATTGCTTATCTATCCTTTGGATGTTCTTTTCACAATTGTTGTTCATCCTTTATTTTTACTCAGGAGACACATGAGGGGTACAAAATCAGAGGGATTAAGCACCACCTTTAAAGAATGTTTATAACATGTATTAGGTAGGTGGGTCAGTCCTCCCTGTATACAACGTCACCCACATAAGTCAGGATTCTCATGAAGTGACTCTATGTTTGATTATTTCGCAGTTGGGTGAGAGTGCCTGGTACCACCTCAAGCCGTGTCTCCTCGAGATACAACCCTTTTATTTTCCTTTACAGGTACGAGTGAGGGGTTGCAAAGTGTTCTATGTTATAAGGGGCCAGCAACAAACGTGGGTTGGTTCAAGCCAGGGGGGGTTTCTCTAAAAAAGTTGTTATTTCTCGTTGCAGATCTCCCTCCCTGCTGTCCCCTTCCTTTCCCTCCCCGGTTGGACTCCCTCGGTTGTTTGTGTTTCATACTTCAAACACTGAGGCCGTTCATAGGGGAGGTTATAGGCATAGCAACACAGCCCCGAAGAGGCCAGAAAGCAGAGCCTGACAGTGGTATTCTGAGCAAACCAACGTCATTCGGACCCGTAGCCCAAAGCGTAGCAGGAAGTGACCGCAATTCAAGTGGCAGTTGGTCTTTGGACAAATACATAGGAGAAATTAATTTATCTCCCAACGTTAGATGTACACCAGAAGGGGAGCAATACAACGTTGCATGAAGACGTTTCAATAAATCCAAGCCCAACAAATTCTCACCACAACCAGTCGTTAAAATGAGCGGGGCTTCCAAATCGTAAAGACCAATAGAAATGGGTAAGGGACATGAAACAGGGTTGCTAACTGGGGCGCCAGAGAATCCTATAGAAACATTCGTTAAGCCAGACAAAGGTGCCCCAGGGAGTTTGGAGTGAATAATAGAACTCCTCATGGCACCAGTATTCAAAAGAAACGGCTCTGAAACACCTAATGCAACAACGTTAACATAAGGCCCATCCTGATCCACTGGAACTGATACCACTCCCTTGCTTTGTCTACGGCTGTCCTAGCTAGTGGAAAAGTCAGAATTGTCTGTTTCAATACAATAATCGTCATTGTAATACTGTGCAGACTGTGAACTCTGCTGATCAAAATAATTCATAGTATTCTGTGGGGGTAAGGAAGGCTGTCCTTGAGACGGCACACCTCGACCTCTACCCCAGGGTGCTGACTGAAAACCACCACGACCTCGTTGCACTGTTAATTCACCATTACGTTGTAATAAAATCGGACAACTGTTCTTAAAATGACCTTCCTCTTTACAATAGGCACACTGATTAGGACCCAACAAAGCTCGTGGAACAAATTATGTAGGTTTCTGTAACAATTTCTGAAACTGCGGAGGCTGTTGTAATTGATTCTGAGCAGAACGAGGGGGATAAGCCTGCTGCAAAAGAACCTTCGTTTTCAATTCTTTAGTCTTTTTCTCCGCTTTTTCTTTTTCTTCCTTATCCCTATTCTCATAATATTGAGCAGTGGCTAATATCTGAGCAGATGAAGAAACGGCCCACTAACACTCATAATCTTTCAATTTATGTGATAATTCAGGAAGTAAATTAAATACAAATTTATCCACAAATAATCGCTGTCCACCCTCCGTACTCAAATCCTGACCACTATGGTCGATGAATGTCTCTTCAAAACGGGTAAAGAAATCAGAGACACTCTCATCTTTCTTCTGTTTACACGCAGCTAACTTATCCCAATTAACTCGGAGGGCAGGCATCATCATCTTCATTAATGTGATTATTCTACCAGGCAATTCAGTGATCAAAGCATCGGGCTTAGCACCACCCACTTGCAGTGCATCCGCAGCAGTTAAAGCAGCCCAATCACCACCCAAAGCTTGAGCATGATCTTCCTTACGAATTCGAGCCCATATTGCTGGGGGAACTACATTACCCATCAGTAAATCAATGTCTGCCAAATTCATAATGCACGCATTAACAGTCTGGGACAACTCTTTATAATACCCAGCAGGATTCTTGCGAGGGTCCGGTAAAGACTGTTTGAGCGCTAGAACTTCAGACTGTTTCCAAGGGTCATGTACCCATATACGCTGGAAGTGAGCAGGGACAGGTGGATTAGCATTCTGATCCCCTTCCCTCCATATTGGGGGTACTTCTCGCATAGGATAATGTTTCACTTTACTCCTTACCGAAGGATCCGGTTCAAGAGAAGCCTGAGAGAAAAAGGAAGATCTAAAAGTAATAAGTGTCCGAACAGCATCCTCGACATCGGGACCCACAATAAGACCTTTATCGAAGGTAGCTTGTATGTCAGATAAACCCTGAGGAGGTGAATCCAAATCCATGTCACCCCATCCTTTAATCAGGGTATTACACATTACATTAAAAATGTATCTCTGCGTGGGCGCATTCCACTGAAGGAAAGTATCCAAGATATTGTGTACATTATACAGTGGACCACTCATGATCCAATTACGAGCAAGAAGATCTAACCTAGTTCGTTCATCAGTATCCGGAATTTGACTACGAGATTGTCTTCTAGACGAAACAGGAGTCAAATTAAGAGCACCGAAGAAAGGTGACAAAAGACCGGATACGGTCTCAACTAATCGTCGACGAGCTGTAGGAGAATCAGACAATAGAACTGGAGACATCGTATTAAGCAAAACAGGAGAACAACTGTCGACAGGAAAAGAAACTGGCGGTGAAGGAGACGAAGTTACAGAAGTCGGTGGCAAAGGAGGTGGGGCTGAATTACTGGAAGAGGCAATTGTGGAAAAACTGGAATAACTGGTTGAACAATAGGTTGTTGGACGATAGGTTGTAATGGAGGTGCTTTAGCACCTGGTACATAAGGTGGGGGTGATCGCAACAGCTGAGACATGAAAAGATCTTCATGAAGATCTTTATTCTTTGTGGGAGGGGTCAACACTGGATAACATCTATCTATCGCCATACGATGCTGCCGCTCCGATACATCGATCATTTGATCGATTTCATCATTTTTGAACTGTTGCGCAGCCTGTAAAATCATCATATCCTGTGCTTTCTTATCCTTTTTTGCTTGTTTAATTTCTTTCTGTTTGGCTTCCTTACGCCAGAGGCGGAAAGAGTCAAACATTGCCGGCCGGGCTTTTCTTTTAAACAAAATCGATTCTAAATTGTCTAATATATCAGGTTCAAAGCTACCATTTTGTGGCCACTGCAGAACACCAGCGTTCTTTGTATACCGAATCCATGTATCATTAAAAACAATGGCACCAAGACCATGTTTGGAGTAGAGCTCATAAGTGGGAGTTCCAACCGGAGGAATTGGACAAGAGTCCTCGAGCTGGGAATCCCTAGTACAACCAAAACAACAACATTTCCTAAATTTACTAAGTCCAGGCATTTCGTAACTAACTGAACTATTCCCAGACTTCAAGGGGTTTAAGACAACTATTACAGTACAAACGTACTTACCCCTCGGCTTCGATAGGTGCACTAATCGAATAACAAAAACTAAAAAACACAAAGAGTGGGCGCTACCCACGTATACTTAATTAAGTATTTTCTCACGCCGACAGGTGTTCGTCTAACGTCTCGCGATACCAATCATCACCAAGGGCCAAGGCAGGGCGACAGTCAGGGCAGCAGTCGTCAGCAGCCGTCGAAAAGGATTATACAGTGCAAGTTAGTACAGTCAATTAATGTGTGCTGTTCTGTCCACAGCACCATCTTCAACACAGCCCTCAGGCAGTGGGACAGTCGGTGAAGGTTTGGACTCAGGAGATGCCGGCCATGATGTGAACACTGATGGGGAGGACAGCCCCGTGACCATTCACAGGCAAAAGAGGAGACACATTGTCAGACAACTTGCACCAATACAGGATGATGCAGATGCTAGTGGTGAAAATATTACCAATGATGACACAGCCACAGCAAGAGGGACCTGCACCAGACCATCATGTCCCACAAAGTGCAGCCAGGCGCAGACGGCGCACGACCAACAATTTTGAAGGGCGAGGATTCTGTGTTTGCCGGCCTGGAACTCAATATGTTGCAGGTGCAGCGCCTGCAAGCCAAGAACATTAAACTATTACAAAGGGAGGTGAGGGAAGGCTTCAGGGGACTGAGGAATGAACTGAGGGATGGCCTACAGGCGGTATGTGAGGAATTGCGCACAGAGGGTTCTGCTAGGCGCAGAGCTTTGCAGCGCCAAGATCGGTATACCCGGGCCATCAACCGCTTGGCGGCTACAACAAGCATCCAGGCCAGGCGCAGCATTGAGATGCAGCGGCAGTTCACACATGCTGCACAGGATATTGCAAATGCACTTTTGCAAGTAACAACTGCTGTGGATGAGCTGCGGCAAGTACGCACAACAGGGCCTGGAGTACTAACTCCAAGTGAAGAGGACGTGCAGTCAGGTCGGAGCAGCACCACCCCACCACCCACCTTGGAGAGGCGCCGTAGTGGCAGGACCAATAGGCCTACACCTTCAAATTAGCATCAGGCTGTGCAACATCTCACTCTAAAGTCACTCCTTTATTCTTCTTAGCACTGTGACTGAAACATGTGCCACACATATGTAGTATGACTACTGTGCCTGAATGTTTTGTGTTAATATTTTTCATGCAAGTAAGGATTAAAATACCACATTCACACTTACAAGATTTGGCATTGTGTCATTTTTTCTTACCTAAAAATAGTTGCGCGTAATCTCATCACGCCTCTGGCGCCCAGCTGCTGCAACAGCTCTACCAGCTACCATACGTCCTGGTCCAGGCCCCTCAATGTCAGAGGATCCTGAGTCACTCAGCTCCACTGGTGTGCCTTTTCTTGTGGCAATATTATGCAGCATGGCACATGCTACCACTATTTTACAACACGTATTGGGGCTGTATTGGAGTGCACCTCCACTTTTATGGAGGCACCGAAATCTGCTTTTCAGGATCCCAAAGGTCCGTTCGATGGTGCCTCTGGTTGCAATGTGTGCCCTGTTGTGCCTGCGTTCACTAGCATTGGTGGGATTGAGGTAGGGAGTCAAGATGAAATCCCGTACTGCATATGCACTATCACCTGTGGGTTTGAAAATAAATGGTTAGTCTGTGAAATGTACATGGTAGTTAGTACAAATGATCCCTATGTCTGAAGGTATTTACCGAGTAGGTATCCCTCGCCAAACTCCCCTCTTGAAAGTCTACGGTATATCCCACTGAGACGGAAGATGAATGCGTCATGTGTGCTGCCAGGATACTTTGCTACAATGTCAGTAATGATGTGTTTGGCATCACACACCACCTGAATGTTCAGTGAGTGGTAGCATTTCCGGTTCCTGAAGATGTATTCATTGCTTGAGGGGGGGGGGGGATATAGCAACATGTGTGCCATCTATGCATCCTATCACGTGTGGGAAATGCGAGATTTGATAAAAGTCCTGCTTTGTCTGTGCTATTGCCTGTGGTGTGCAGGGGAAGTAAATGTGATGTTGCATCCTCTGAACCATGGCATCTAGAAAGGCATGGAAGAATCGCGAAAGGGCACTTTGTGACACCCCTCCTGCTGAAGCAATCACCCCCTGAAAACTTCCAGAGGCCAACAGGTTTAATGAACACAGGACCTGTATTTCAGTGGAGATGGCATTTGTCCTTCGTGTGGGGTGTTCAAGGTAGGGTCTGAGTTCTACAATTAAATCATTAATGCTATCTTCCTCCAGCCTGTAATGGGTGTAGAGCTCCTCCTCAAGGCGCTGGGAGGTGCTGACGCGCAAAGAGGAGGCGTATCCTCCTCTGTGCAGCAGCTCTCAGACTCATCCTCCTAGCTATCAGGTAAAGCCCCGCCATTGTGGTAAACAGTTTGTGGAATTCTGTTGCTGCTTAAATAGTTTGCACCTGGTTACTACCTGCTCCTACTTGGTGGTAATTGCGATGTTGTAATTAGCGAATTTTCAAAAATCGCTAATTGCGATTTTTTCATACATATCATTGCGATTCCTTATTTTGCGAAATTGCCCATTCTGCGATATTTCTGCGATTTCCTACATTTGCGATTTTCCGTTTGCGAATTTCGCAAACTGAAAACTCGCAAATGTAGGGAATCGCAGAATAATCGCACATTGGCCAGTTTCACAAAATTGGGATTCGCATTTTTAGAGATTCCTTGAATCCCAAACATTTTGCATTCATACATACCATTTGGCAAATTCGCATTCGCAAAGGCCGAAATTCTGCGAATTTCGGCCTTTGCGATTGCGAATTTGCTTGATACATATGGCCCTAAGTCACAAAACTTGCAGAGAAGGATTTCTGAGTATTTTTTCAATACATAATAAAAAGGAACTTAAATGAAAGTGGGAAACATGAGACAAAATACAAGGGAGAACAGCACAGTAAACCATAAACACTCAGACAGTTAAAGAGGGAGTGACAGTTAACAATGCAACAAAGATCATGTCACAGTTTTTGTTACTAATTCTATTGTACTTCTGAATCAGTAATATGCAATAGTCATGGTACATCTGTATTGAAGACGTTTCGATCCCGTTAAGCGATATAGGGATCATCATCAGGACTTAGATAGTGCCTGAGATTAACAATTATCTGTGGAAAAGAGGGGAGGGAAGAGAAAAGAAAGGATAGAAATATTCAGGAAAGGTTACCGTAATCATGAAGATCCAATCTAGTTACAAAGGCGGGGGAGCTCTTGTACCATGCACAGATGCGAGTATGTGACGTGCAACTCAATATATGCAAGGGAGTGCCAAAACCATGCAACTTGTAAAAGTGCCTAGCTGGAGTTGCTTAGAGAAGTGAACCTATAGAGGGAGAAAAGGCTCTGGTCCTTCCTCCAGCGTTTCCTGGTGTTCCCCGACTGCAACCAGAGAAGACAAGCAAAGACATAAAAGAAAAAGGTGATGAAAATGAAAGTACTATGAAGCAGGGCTGAATATTTATAAAAATTGGCTGTTCCCGCATTGCAGAGGCTGTTCTGAAGGCATCCTCCTCCTTCACTGGGTGACAACAGTACCACTCAACTGCCCCAGGTTGGTGGCCTCTTGGTTATTTTTCTCTTCTGATGGGGAGTACACATAGACACAAGGTATATTGATCGTGTGGGACACAATGATTGACACTCTAGGCTGGGGGCTGATGAGAACTGGGAGATAGTATCTCCAATCATCAAATAACTGACAAAGGAAGACTCTACCTGTGCCACTTTTCTTTTCCTTCATAGCCCATATACATGTCTACTGGTGCATTCACCATGTCAGCTATACCCCTGGTGGAACCATTTCTTATTGAAGGCTCCTCATCTGCACAGGCAGCAAAATGGAAGGATTGGGTGGAGCGTCTCGAAACCTACTTCGTGGCCATCGACCTTGACAACGAGAGACACCACCCTATGCTCCTACACTTGGGTGGGCCAGCCATACACAAACTGGGAAGTCAGTAACAGAAGGAGGTCCCCATCACACATATGACACATTGAAGCAGGCTCTAACTGCCCCTTTGGAGCCATTGTCAAATCCTGACTATGAACGTTTCTACTGCGTCAGGCCAGGCAGCTGCCTGAGGAATCAGTGGATGATTTCTATGCCCGCTTGAGAAAGCTAGCATGCACCTGTACCCTGCCCGATGAAAACGAGATCAGAGCCCAGTTCATTCAAGGCTATTCCTCATCCAAACTCCGAGAGAACATTCTTCAGGTCCCTGGAATGTCCATGATGGACTTGTTGACAATTAGTAGGTCAAAGGAACTATCCCAGGTGTGAGCAGCACTCATGGAGGCTGCATAACAGCAACAGGTCAAGATGGAACGAGTCAACGCTATTGGGGTGAAGACCCCGGACAAGAAGAAGACACATAAAAAAACTACATCAGCATCGAGAAGGTGCTACGGATGCAGAGACTCGTACCCCGAGGAAGGAACATGCCCTGCGCAAGGCAAGCGATGTTCAACATGCAACAAACTAAACCACTTTGCGAAAGTGTTGTAGTTCGCCAACACCCTTGAGGGGTCAGAGGCCCGGCTGATAAAAGGCCCTGGTTGCATCAGACGTCCTTGTGGATTAGGATGACATGGATGATAATGACATCAAAGGTGCCGGCCATGCAATCCTCGCTTTGCAACCTGAAGGATACCCTCAAAATAACATCTCGAAATGTACCATACTCATGGGTGGCCACCAGGTGCAGGCACTGATTGACACTGTAGCCTCCATAAACATCATTGTACATTCTTTGCTACTTACCCTACTGGCACAGCCTACCCTGAGGCCCACCACTTCCAAAGTATTCGCCTATGGATCAACCTCTCCCCTCCTATTGGCCAGGGTACTCACAACAGAAATTGCCCATGAGTCTCCTTCCAATCGCACCAAGGTTTACGTTACCAAAGGAGGCAGCGGGATGCTTTTAAGCTTTTGAGCGGCGGAACGCCTGTGGCTCGTTGCATTTGCCCTCAGCATACACCAAGAAAGTGTGGATGATTTGCTGACTGAGTTCCCATCCCTGATTGAGGTCATAGGCTGCCTTAAAGACCATCTAATACGTCTGCACATAGATGACTGAATCCAACTGGTGGCCCTGAAACATCGAGGAGTAGCGATACACCAAAGACCAAAAGTGGAAGAGGAGTTGTTGAAACTGGAACAGGCGGATATCATCACAAGCGTGAGCGGCCCAACCCCATGGATGTCCCCAATTGTTATGGCCTGCAAGACTAAGCAACCTGGGGAAGTTCTAATCTGTGTGGACATGCACCTTCCCAACATGGCGATCAAGCGCGAGCAGCACCTGACACCGACAGTGGATGACATAGTGTCAGAAGTGAGTGGTTTTCAAAAATGGACTTGCGAGCAGGATATCAACAACTGCTTCTGGACCCTGAATACCGAGCCATTACCACTTTCTCCACCCATGTAGGTTTAAGGAGGTACAAGCACATTCGTTTTGCAATCTCCAGCGCCGCTGAAGTGTTCCAGGACACTATCAGGAGTGTCCTTGCTGGGCTAGAGGGTGTCAATGTCAGTGTCTGGTCCATGCCCCCATGCTAGAAGACCATTTCGATCATCTGAGAGCTGTGTTTCAACTCCCTCAAGAAAATGGATTTGACACTTCATAAAGAAAGGTGTGATTTTCTGCAAAATGAGTTGGCATTCTTCGGATACCGGTTTTCTCAAGAAGGAGTGTCATCTGAACCAGTCAAGGTTCAAGATATTCAGGCTGCCCTGGTCCCCACCACAGTCTCTGGCGTGAGGAGTTTTCTTGGGACGGTAACTTATTACGGCCTTTCATCCAGAATCTTACAGACCTTACTGTTCCTCTCAGGGAGCTGACCAAGTCTAACACCAGCTGGAACTGGGGACTGGATCAGGAGAAAGCCTTCCAAGCCACGAAACTAGCACTGTTGGCGGACACTACAATGGCATACTTTGATCCGGCAAAGGAATCTGAACTGTCGGTTGATGCCAGCCCTACTGGCCTAGCGGCAGTGTTATTGCAGAAACAGTGCAATGGTGATTGTACTCCGGTGGCTTATGCCTGCCATGCACTAACAGAAACGGAGCAACGCTACTCCCATACTAATAAGGAAGCCATTGAAGTGCATTGGGGATGCCGGCATTTTCATTTGTATCGATACGGTCAACCATTCATAGTCCACACCAACCATAAACCTCTGACCCCATTGTTCATGGGGTCTTCCTCCAAGCCTCCACCTGCATCTAAAAGTTGATTCTCCAGTTGCAGGAGTATCACTTTTCTGTGGTATTCCGTCCAGGGACCCAGAATCCTGCAGACTATTTGTCAAGGCATGCTCGGCCTGCTACGATGAGTGAGGAGCTGGACACAGAGGAAGTCGAGGAATATGTTCGACTGGTGGTTGAGCGCTCACGACCACTCCCTATTTCGCTTGAAGAGATTTTGAAAGCCACCACCCTAGACGAGAACCTCCAGGTCGGCATTTCAGCTGTGCAGTCTGGAAGATGACATAACTTGGTTAACAAGGCCTCCTATCGCATGGACGATGCCAGACAGATATTGGCTTCCTTGCACAATGTTCATGAGGAACTGGCTATCTCCCCTGAAGGTTGTCTCCTGAGAGGGTCACGCCTGGTTGTTCCAAGGGTGTTGCCACTGTGGGTGGTTGATCTCACACATGTGGCCCACCAAGGAGTTGTCAAAAAGAAATCTCGTTTGAGGTGCAAGGTGTGGTTTCCTAACTTAGATTCCCGGGTAGAGTCAGTCAAGCAACTGGACCCGCCAGCACCAATTATCACTGAAGACATCCCACCTTTGCCCTTGCAGAGAACTAGTGTAGACTTTGGCAGCCTCCCAGATGGCCGACACATGCTGGTGGTCATTGATTATTTTTCGAAATACCCACAGGTGGAGATAATGGAAACCACCACTGCCAACCAGACTATTCATTGTCCTGAAAACATCATGGCCACTCATGGAGTTCTCAAAGAATTGCGTACCGATAACGGCCCTCCCTTCTCCAGTCAAGAGGTAATGGAATACCTGCAATCCCGAAGGGTTCGCCACAGGAAGATTACACCATGATGGCCTCAGGCCAAAGGGGAGGCAGAGCGCCTTATGCGTACCCTCAATAAGGTGCTCAGAACTGCAGTGGCCAATGGACAGAATGTGGACTGGGCCCTCTATGCTTTTCTGAGGGAATATCGGCTGACTCCCCATTCCACCACTCAAGTCAATGCAAGCTCTCTGTGCATGAATTGCAATGTGGGTGATGTTTTCCCTCAAATGGAAAAAGCATCAAGACTGCAGGAAAAGGCTGCTGACCTGTTACAATGGTGTTGATCAAGGAATGAACATATGTCCAGAACTCGCAGAGCTAGACCCAGTTAGATTGGTGTTGGTGACCTAGTGATGATAAAGAATAGACAACCCTGAGGGATATTTACGCTTCCTTTTGAGCTCCATCCATGGAGGGTGTAGGCGGTAAAAGGAACCATGAACAGAGCCCAACGGGCGGGAGAAATCATCACTAGAAATTTGTCATCCTTCAAGCGATACCAAACTCCGGAGGGTGGATCACTAACCCACCCTTGTATGAGACTGGAGATTGAGGAGTCTACCGAAGACGAGGGGTTGCCGCATGGCAGTTTTGCTCAATACACAACGCCCGGGGTGGCACCTGCATTGTTTGAGAGTGAAATAAGTTGTGTCCCAGAGAGACGATCACCTGGCTCCCCTGGTCTCCGTCCTGTATCCGGGACTGATGATTCTGATGAGAGGAGAAATGACGTGAGTCATCAAGGGGTTGGAAGGTACCATCTCTGTTATGTTAAAAAGCTTGTAAAGCGCACTTACACCCAACGGTTTCATGGCGCTGTGAGCAAAAGAGGATGAACGTTCAGCAATTAAGGCAGCAGAGGAAAAAGGGATTAGTCATAAGCTATACGGAATAGGTGAGTTTTCAGAAGAGATCCAAAATGGGCATAAGAGGTGGTGGATCTAAGCTCCAGAGGGAGTGCGTTCCAGCGGGTGGGGGCAAGGAACCAGAATCTAAGGCCCCCGTGCTTCTTGCGTTTAAAAGTGGGAGTCGTAAGCAAGGCAAGGTGAGAGGAGCGGAGATTGCGTGATGGGCAGTAATGGTGGAGAAGAGAGGAAATAAAAACCGGGCCGAGGCCGGCCAAGGCTTTGAAGGTGATGCAGCTGATTTTAAATTTGCACCGTTTGGCTACCGGGAGCCAATGGAGGGTTTTGAGCAGGGGGCGAACGTGATGGTGTCTAGGCTGGTGAAAAATCAATCTCGCTGCCTGGTTTTGAACCAGCTGCAAGCGGTTCAACTGGTATGCAGGGATGCCAACGTAGAGAGAGTTGGCGTAATCGATCCTGGAGATTACAAGGGCCAAAATGGCCAAAGTAAGGGCCTCCAAAGTGAGGAAGCGGGAAATCTTGCCGATCTTTCGGAGGTGGGAAAAACTAGAAGAGACCACTGCATTAATGTGGGGCTTCATCGAGAGGTCCTTACAAATAGTAACTCCCAGGCTCTTTGCAGAGTCAACAGGGCGGGAAGGTAGGCCAAGACCTAGTGGCCAGAAGTTGGAGGTCCATGGATTGGGGGTGCCCCCGATCAAGACCAGCTTGGTCTTGTCGGGGTTAAGCTTGAGGTGATTTTCCCCCATCCAATCACTAATATGGCACAGTGTGGACTGAAAATTGTGAATGGATTGGTCGGAGGAGTCATTATCAAAGACCAACTGAATATCGTCCGCATAATTAAATGCGGTGACGTTACTGCCTCGGAGGGAACGGATAAGGGGGGTAAGACACAAATTAAAAAGGAGAGGGGAAAGGGAAGAGCCCTGGGGGACGCCACATGTCAACTTCACTTTGTCAGCTGAAAAGTGGGAGAGGCTGACCGCCTGGTGACGGTTGCTTAAAAAAGAACAGACCCACTCAAGGGCCGGCCCCTGGATGCCGGCCTCTCCGACACGGCCGACCAGAATATCATGGTGGACCGTGTCAAAGGCGGCCGACAAATCCAGAAGCACCAAGGCCTGACTGGTGTTAAGGTCCGCCCCTCTCCGCAGCTCCTCCATCACTGACAGTATGACTGACTCAGTCGAATGGGCAGGTCTGAAGCCATCCTGTTGAGGGTAAAAAAACTGAGTGCGTTCGATGAAGGAACTGAGGAAGTTGGTGACATGGGCTTCCAATACTTTGCTAAGATAGGGAAGCAAGGAAATGGGGCGGAAATCGCTCATCAGAGCCGGGTCAGCATTAGGCTTCTTAAGAATTGGTACCACTTCGGGGATCTTAAAGGAGGCGGGAACCAGGCCGAGTCGGAGGGAATTATTAAGAAGTGTCAGAGGGGGCTTCGGACAGGCAGTGAATGCCTCTCGCAGGACATGGGGAGGGCAATAATCTGAAGGGGAGCCAGAGGCCACCTTTTTTAACAAGGCAAAAAATTCTTCTTCCGAAATCGGGGGTATCTGTGCAACTGTATAGGGGTTCATAGTGACGGGAATAGTGACAAGGGTAGGTGTGGTTGAAGGTGTACTACGGGAAATACTATTTTTGATTTTGACAATTTTGTCCATGAAAAAAAGGTTAAGGGAGTCACAAAGTGCTTGGGAGGGGAGGGGTTTAATGGTCACCCTGTCCGGGTGTGATAGTTCTTCCACAATGGAAAAAATATCTTTCGCCCTAGTTGCAGAGTCTATAATCGTATTGGAGAAGTATAAGGTTTTTGCCCGGAGAATGCTATATTTATAATCTTTAAGCTGGGTCGTGAAAGCCAATTTTTTAGGTCTCGCCTGTCGATGCGCATGCGCATCGAGCAAGCGAGACTATAGGGGCTCATCCAGACTTTATCTAACTTGCAAGGAATCGTGGCGATTCCTTGCAGTGCCCGTGACTTTTAAGCTCAATGCGCATGTGCATTGAGCTTAAAAGCGCGTGCACAGCCGCCCGCATTCCTCCGACACCTTTCAAGTGAAGCTTAGCTTCACTTCAAAGGCCCGGCTTGTTCACACCCACATGCCGCTCTGCCCCGCTCCGCCCCCTCCCCTGAGTCATCCTGCCTGCCCCTTCCCGCCGTGTCGCATTTCTCCTCCCCCCTCCCCTCTCTTCCCTCCGTCTTGTTCTTCTTGCTCACTTGTCACTCTTTGCCCCTTACTTCTATCCCTTCCTTTCGATTCCCTCTCTGAACCTCCTTCTATGCCCATCTCCTGTTCCTTTCTTTTCTCCAACATTTGCCACGTCTGCTTTCCTCGTCTCCCCACACGTTTGCCTCCCTTTACCTCTGTTTCCTTAGCTCCTCGTTTCTCCCGCCTACTCTCACATCTTTCTCTTTTCTTTCTACCCTCTCGCCCCCACTTCTCTTCGTGCTCATCTGTTCTCCACACATTTCTCTCACTTAATTCTTCCTGCCTCAACTCTCCGCTCCGCCCCCTCCCCTTCCCGCCGTGTCGCATTTCTCCTCCCCCCTCCCCTCTCTTCCCTCCGTCTTGTTTGTTGTTGTTTGTTGAAGCAAACCCTTGCATTCACCCTTCGGGAGTTCATCCATTTGCGAGACTGCGATAGGCACATTTATTATTTTGTTTCCCATTCACCACAGTTTTTATTTTTTTAATAGGCACTGGTAGAAAGGGAGACTCGAACCGGTCCGTAGTCCACATCAATGCGGTACGGACAAAGATAATGACCGTGAATTGTGACCGTGAATTGTGACCTCCGCTTCGGCATTATAATTTAGCTTCCCCTCTCCTGCTTCGCATTACCAGCCCTCCCCACCCTCTGAGCACAAACAGTGCCTTTCTTAAGCAAGTGTCAATACTTCCTTATTCCTCCTCCCGCAGCCATTCCCATGTCTGCCCGACCCCTCCCTCACTCCCTACACCCCTCCTGCACAGGTCCAGCGGGCGCCTACAAAGTAGGAGCTCCACAGCGGCATTTGTATTTTTAAAAAGCAGCAGCTTGTGTAAAAGCATTTCCATTCGGGCTTCGCAGCTGTAGCATTTGTATTTTCAAAAGAGTAGCGTGTGTACGCATTTGCAGTTTGTAAATGCTCGGTCACTACAGGTAAATAAATATTGAAGTGCGTGGACTTTAGTATGTGAACTGCCAGAGCCGCAAAGAAATGCTTTCACATTCTTCCTGAATCAACTTGTAGGTGTCACCAGAATTGGCACTCAGTGTCGGCCTCGTGATATGGTGAATAGGCAACAAGAGACTTGAGCAAAGCTGTCCTTCTTAAGGAGGCGATGTTAACCAAGAGGACGGTAGCTGGACATGAGGTAAATACAACACTGGAATTAAGGGGCAAACCAATTGCCTACCTAGGTATTCAGTCTTCCACCCCTGCATTCTTGAATCTTCTTTTCACTGACTCTTCCTTATGTTCTTAACCCTTTCAGAGTTACTGGACTGTTTGGAAAACGTTTAATTTCCTTTAAATCTACTCCAGTGTTGCAACCATCTTCTTAGCGGTGAACAAACAGTAGCTTGATCGCTTTAATCGTGAATTGTTTTATGCTCTGAAACTATCCAAGGAGCTAAATTGGTTCCCTGTAAAGAGCTTGCAGTTTCTGCTTACATTTCACATGCTTCACTTGGTCTTGTTTTTTGTTGGAATGCGGCGGAAATGACTTAATTGCCGTTAGTTTAACCCCAAGGTGCATTGGCAGGGCTGTTTCAGCCGTCTTCCTCCTGTTGGCTCTTTCCCCCACAACTGTGTTTTTATGGCCCGCTCACCTGTGTGCCTCTCTGCTCTGTGTACGTCCCCCTAATGACGGACCTGGCATGCTGTCCCGCTGCTATGTATTCTTTCTGCTTTGCCACACTTTTCACACGCAACGGCTATTTTCTCACATGAGCGCCTGCCGAGCTGTGCGTCTTTGCTAAGTTGCTTTTTCCCATAAATGAGCCAGGAGTCGATGTTTTATGGCTGTGTTTGCTAGTCCATCCTTCCTTCAGTGAACCCTCAGACTGGGAATGTAATGTTACCAGGTCAGTGTCAAACACAGTACACCAGCAGATCAAGACTTTCTATTTAGATAGCTGTGCACTCTTGCACTTTTGGGTTCTAATCGTATTTCAAGAGCTGCATTTCAGAGCTTTTAGAAATGTTTATGGCTTTTTTTTTTGAAATTCTTTAGCATTGGCTACAGGAAACAAAAATGCTAAAGATTTACAAAAAAAACCCATAAACAATTCTAAAAGCACTAACTCTAATGCTGCGAGACCTATTGCATTTTCAATGCTTGTTTCTCAGGGGCATAGTCTTGCCTCCAACAGCGCTCAGCCTGCCTAAGTGTAAGTTTTTTTACTTTAAGTTCTTCAGAGGACCATCTCTGCGCATCATGGGGCCGTTTCAATTTAACACGTTTAAGTGGTGCCACAGTGTCGTTAGCTGATTCAAGCCAGTGTCTCAGGCTCAGGGCCTGGGTATCTGGAGAATCACACTCGGCAGGGGGGGAAGCACTGAGTAGAATACAAAGTTCGCTAAGGTCGGCTCTGTTCCAGTTCCTAGCCAAGAAATTTCCCTCGAGTGGTTCAATAGTGTGAGGAACAGTAACAATGGAGAACGTAATAATAAAATGGTCGGACCATGGGCAGGGCAGGATAAGGGGCGGGGATATAACCAGGTTGGCGGTCCAAACCTGATCTAAAATGTGGCCTTTAACGTGTGTTGCTGATTGGATGTGTTGGGAACAATTCATGCCAGCCAAAAGATCGGTAAAGGCGGACGAACAAATGCTCTCTCTGGTGTCAGATGGGCAGTAGTTAAAGTCAGCTATAATCAAGAGTTTTGAGTTGTTAATCACCAACTGAGAGAGCATGTCGCCAAACAATGACGGAAAGCTAGGCATGGACTGGGGAGGGCGATAAGCAAGGACACAAATGAGAGGGGACACAGAGGATTGGAGTTTTAAAATAAGGCAGACAACCAAAGGAATACTGGCAGCATCTAGTGATGTAAACCTAAATGGATGTTTAATGATGGCTGCAACTCCACCGCCCGGCTTACCCGAGGCTCTGTTGGCCTGGAGAATGTAATAGCCCGAGGGGATAGCCGCCAGGATGTCGGGGGATGACTCCTCATTAAGCCACATCTCTGCCCCTATCCTGTGAGTTCCTCCATATTGAAGAATTTTGTAATGTTCTAAAGACTGGAAGAATCATTGCATTGTGGTCCAGGATGGTAAAATGTGTTTGGTGTTTGCTCTTTGCTTTTATGTTTTCTCTCTCTCGCTCTCTCGCCCTCTCTCTCTCTCTATCTATCTCTTTCTCTCTCTCCCTTTCTTTCTCTTTTTCTTCCTTTCCTTTTCTTCTTGTTTATTTTTTTCTTCAAGTTATTGCATTCTTTTCAAGTTTTGGTATCGATTGTTGGCCAAAGAGGAACGTTGTGTTTCAGGAAGTGGGGCAGCCCATGTCCCTTTATCCTTCAGGGGTATCGTAAGTAACCCCTCCCCCGTCAGTCCCGATAGTCACGACCTGTGATGTAGGGACAGGGGTATATAATAAACGGGCATGAGGGCATTGCTAGTAGAGCACCAACCAAGACTGCTATGTGGTGTTCATTTCTTACGGCCTTAGATTTTACAAGGCCGGCCTCGTGACAACCATGCATGCATATTGTTTCAACACTCACACAAGAATGTGCACTCTGTCTGTGGCCTAGAGTCTTACAGATAAAGTAAAATTATATAGTCTATTATATACAGTAGGTTTTTGTACAGCTCCCATTTTTCAGCTCACATATTTGAAGGTACTATCAAATGCTATTGATTGTCCATCAACTCTGCCAGGATTGCTGACTTGCTCCGTTCTGCTGGGGGAAGCCGTGCCACACTTCTGGGCGCTGCTGGAGACTGCATATCCCATCTCCTTCTGTGCCCTGAATGCGCTGAAAAGCACGACGCCAGCTCGCGGCTGACATTGCCGCTAACAACTCTGCCAGGACTGCTGGATTGCTCCATTCTGCAGGGGAAGCCGTGCCACACTTCTGGGTGCTGCAGAGGACTGCATATTCCATCTCACGCTGCGCCCTGAACACGCTGAAAATTGCGACACCGGCCCGTGGCTGAAGTTGCTGCCATCAACCCTGCCAATAAGACTGCTGGATTGCTCCATTCTGCTGGGGGAAGCCGTGCCACACTTCTGGGCGCCGCTGGGGACTGCATATCCCATCTCCCCCTGCACCTTGAACGCGATGAAGAGAAAGGCGGGGGCCATCATCAGCCCCGCCGCGGGTATGGCGGGGCACCGGTCCCCCCTCCTCCACGTTCCATGGTGGGGTGCGCCCCGCCGCGTCATCATGACGCGGGGAGCGCGCCTCATCATCGATTGGCCCAAGGGGCTCCCAAGTGACCCGGAAGCAATTGGATCGCTTCCGGGTCAAGGGGGAGCAGGGGTCAGGACGGTTGGAACCGCCTGGCCAATTAGGGGGTTTAAAAAGCCGGGGAGCACGGAAGGCGTTCTCTTATTCCCGCGCTCCCAAGCCTGTCCTACCCAGCCTTCTAGGAGGTTGTAATCTTTTTCCTTTGTTTCTCTCCATTTGCAGGTTGGAAGGAGGAAAAGCGCGGCTCGATTTTCCTTTGTATAGGCAGGCAGAGTTGTCGATCGTGGGTCGGAAAGGAGGTGCGGCGTCGGATTGCGGGAGGAGTGGCAGCCGGCGATCTTTGTTTTCTTTCTCTTTGTCCTTCTGCAGGTACGCGGTCGGGAGAAACGTTTCAGCGGGGGAATTCAGGAGCAGCCGGCGTCTGAGGTTTACAGCATCCCGAGCGGCGGCGAGAGCGGGGGAACCCCCTTCGGAGAGCCAGTCCCGCCCTCGCTTCCCTTTATTAGCGGTTTGGTGTGCACGCAGTAGAGGTACCATGGGGAGGGGGGCAGAGTAAGCCGATTACGGCCGAAGCGGAACAATAGATCACTTAACTCTGCATAGTTTTGAGCACAATTAACAGAAGTTGTGGGGCGAAGTGGGCACAGGAAGCAACCGCTTTTCCTGGGGCGGTACATTTGTCCTTGGCCCATGATGTTCCCCGGTAGTGGGTGTTTTCTTGTACAAGCAGAGAAGGGCCTTCCATCCTCAGGAATAACGCTGACATCCTGTGATTCAGGGCAAATCACTCATCAGCCCAGTGTAAAACAAGGGTTGGGGGGGGCCTTTTTTAAGCCGCAGGGACAATTTGAAGTTCAACACCTAGAAAAGGAATTGTGTTGCACCCAGGGGCGCAATAAGTATCTGACAGCGTGGTATGCTATTAATGAAAAGTGTTAAATTTTTGTGTGCCCAGAGCAAACGGTAACCTGTGAATTTTTATTATAGGAGTGCACACAGGGGTACTCATCACACTGGGTCAGCGAGAACAACACGGAGGACATCGCATTTAGGGGTCACAGACAGGCCTGCACTTCACTGCTTCTGTGGGCCGCTGGGCTAGAGTTGCTCGTCCAACACCCAGACTAGCTTGTGTGGCGCGGTCCCAGTTGGCAGGTGCTTACGGCCAGTTTGTGTATCCCCAACGTGTGCAGGTAAGGACCTGGATAGGTCCCATTTAGGTAACAACATTGTGCTCGTGGTGTTATTGCTGATCAGTGCATAAGTTGCCTTAGAAAGTGTTGGCTTAGGAACTATGGCTAGTAAACGTGGTGCAAAGCGTTCCCGCATGGAACATATGTTGAAATCAATGATGCGTAGGATGGCGACTATGGATAGGAGATGGGGAAAGGTAGAGCAATTGGGGCATAGCTTGGCAGAGCTCAGACAGAAGGTAGATGGCCCAGCAGGCAGGCCCAAGCGAACAATAATGCCCCCAAAACCCAGAGGGGAATTGGACTCACTTCCCAGGCGGGCTAGACCCAGGAAGGGAAAGAACCAGGAGCCCACACCAAAACAACCTTTAGGGGGACTGCCTTCGGGGGAGGGTCCCTCAGGAGTTCCAGTAACACTGGTGAGCCCTACACCTATACCAGAGACCCCGGCAAGTGTCCCATTGATTCCTGCGCCTACCCCGCTGGTGCCTATGCCACTTTCGGTTCCTCCCACAGCAGTCCCAATGATAATCCCTGTGGTGCCCACACCAAGCCCCACATCATTCCCGGGGATTCCTGTTCTCGATCCAGTGGCCCCCACTCCGGTCCCAACACCAACAGGGGTTAATCAGGTACCGCCAGAGTTAGCGGCTCAGATAGCGTCAGTTCTCCCTTGGTTAGGAAGGGGGGGAATGTTACCTTCTTCAGTGGGTACAAAAGAGGTAGCGGAGGACCCGTTAGCTGAGGCACAGAGGATGGTGGCGGACATTATTGCCGCCCCAAGCAGAGTGCCAGGCGAAGGGCCAGGGACTTCTAATTTACCCCAACCAGCGGTGCAGGAAAGCGGCAATGAAAAAGACAAGGTGACGGAGCCAGCTGGAGTTGGGGCAATAGGTAAGGAGGTGACATTGCCATTGCTGGGCGCAGGTGTATTACCCTCTAGGAGGGAGCATTTGGCAAGGCATGTAACACACGAGGTGAAGGAATTAATATGGTCTGGTGCTTATGTCAATATGTTTACCTTGCTTGAGGATAACAGGGAAATGGAGTATGCTAGGAAGCAGAAGGATTGAAAGCTTCCTAGTGAATGGTGGGTTGGAATGTTGAAATTCAGGGTGGAGGAGACCTTGAACAACTGGATTAGGGCTTTCTCTGTATTTATGGCCATAATAGCTGAGCGTTCGCCTAATCTGCAAGCATAGATGGCGTGTTACCAGAGCAGGGTTACTATGACCCATGACAAATATGGGGGTGTAGGTTGGAAAGACTATGACATGAATTTCAGGAAGGATAAGGAATTTGACCCATCACTTACCTGGGACCGGGTTGAATCAATCTCGTGGGGATGTATGACGTTATAACGCATACTATTACTCCGCAGACCATTACAACGCGACTTTTACTCCGCATACCGTTACAACGCATAGCGCCTTGGGGCGCTGGATAGTGGTAAGTATAATTTACTATTCTAACTCCAGTCCCCGTGGACCCTAGGGAAGGTGTTGGATAGTAAATTATACTTATTCCCTATCCTAGAGCGCCCCCCAGCGCAATGCGTTGTAATGGTATGCGGAGTCAAAGTCGCATTGTAATGGTAGTGCGGAGTAAAAGATCCGTTGTAACGGGTGTATACCATCTCGTGGTTTGATCAGTTTAGCCCAGGACAGCCGGGCAATGCAGTGCAAAACTGGAACAAGGGTCACACTTCCGAAGCACCTCAGCCCTTTCGGCCACCACAAACCGGGGGCACGGCCCCTGGTTCAGGGAACGGGGGGGAAAGGGGTATGCTGGGATTTTAATAGACGGACATGCACCAAGGCCCAAGGCAGTTGTAAATTCAGACACGTATGCTCCATATGTAATCACCCCTCTCACCCAGAGGCAAAATGCCTCAAGAAAGGGAACTCCTCCTCAGGAATTAGGGGGGGGGAACACAAACAGGAATAAGGAAAAGGTGCGAATGGTAACACATTCACCCATTGATGTTCTGGCTATGACTCCTTGGTTAAACAGGTACCCAGACCATGCCACGGCTAGGATTTTACAAGAAGGTTTTTTGAATGGCTTTAGGATTCCGGAAGTTGACTACACAGGGACACCAGAATGTAAAAATCAGCTGTCTGTAAGGTCCAACTCGGGGGTAGCAGCAGTGAAAATTGCAAAAGAACTGCGCCTAGGTAGAATAGCGGGTCCTTTTGATCATATCCCTGTGCCCAACTTTGTCTGCTTGCCCCTGGGGTGGTCCCAATGAAAGAGGAAGGGGAGTTCAGGTTGATTTCATAATCTATCAGCCCCTAGAGACAATTCATTAAATGACGCCATCAATGAAGAAATTTCTAGCGTGAACTATGCCTCTTTTGACCCGGCAGTTGATATGCTAAGGGTTCTGGGACCAGGGGCCTTGCTAGCCAAATCAGATATTGAATCCGCCTTCCGGCTACTGCATGTACATCCTTTAGATCACCACCTTCTAGGCTTCTCCTTTCAGGGCAAATTCTACATGGATATGTGCATGTCCATCGGGTGTTCTGTTTCCTGCGCTTACTTTGAAAAATTCAGTTCATTTTTGGAATGGGTTTTGAGACAGGCAGCGGGGCACCAATATGTCATGCATTATCTTGATGACTTTCTCTTTCTGGGGTCGGCGGACTCCCGGGAATGCGCTTGGGCATTGCAGGAATTTTGTGTGCTCATCAGTGCTTTAGGGGTCCCCCTGCCGCCAGGGAAGACGGTGTCCAGCAACCACAATAGAATTTTTAGGCATTGAGTTGGACTCTGTACAGGGATGTTTTTGGTTACCTAAAGAAAAAATATTGAAATTGAGAGCGGCACTCCGGCAATGTTTGGCAAAAGATAAAGTAACCTTACATCAGCTACAACAGACAGTTGGCCAGTTGAACTTTGCACTAAGGGTAATACCTATGGCACGACCATTCTCCCGTTCCATCTCTCAGGCCATGACAGGCCTGCAGGAGAAACACCATCACACAAGACTGTCGTCTGAGGTTCGCCAGGACATGCGGATTTGGACCGCATTTCTGGAGGGTTTTAACGGCAGGGTAGTGTGGCCCGGTCCCCCCACTACTTCCGCAGAGTTAGCTTTAAGGACTGACGCTGCGGGCAGTGTGGGATTTGGTGCCATACTCGGGAACGAATGGGTGGCTCAGCAGTGGCCAGCTTGGTGGGGTGAGAGTGGTCTGACAGCCAACATAGGTTTCCTGGAATTCTTTCCCATCTGGGTTGCACTGACTGTTTGGCCTCATCATTTGCGTAATCAATCTGTGATTTTCTGGTCAGACAACATGACAGTGGTGGAATGCATCAATCAACAGGATGCCCGGTGTAAAATTATCCTCCGCCTGTTGAAGGAGATAGTGCTGTTGTGTATGAAGCTGAATGTACAGTTTAAGGCTAAACATGTCCCGGGGGTGCTGAATAATGCTGCTGACGCACTCTTTTGCTTCAAGATGCAGGTTTTCAGGGAACACTTACCGTCTGCAGAGGCAACACCAACAAACTTCTCTGAAGCACTCTGGCAGATTGGTGCCCCAGCTACAGAGCCTCGTGGCAGCTAGCCTAGCGCCCAGGACCAGGAAGGCTTACGAAGGGGCGTTTTGGTCTTACTGCACTTTTTTGGGGCAGGATTGGGTGGATAGCTGGCATAAGTCAGGGGCATTCCTCCAGTATTTAGACGCATTGAACAAAGATGGGCGCTCGGCAGCGACAGCCAGGCGTCATGTGGCAGCGGTTTCTTTCTTTGCACAGATCAGGGACACCAGGTACTCCACAAATAGTTTCATAGTGAGGAAGGCACTAAAGGGGTGGTGGCGCCTCCAGGGGGGCGCCCCGGATACGAGACAACCGATTGGCTTAGAGCGGCAGACATCACTGCTAACAGTCCTGGGTGGCATTTGCAGTTCAATAGGAGAGGCATTTCTGTTTAGAGCCAACTTTGCACTGGCTTTCTTTGGGGCATTTAGGGTGGGTGAACTGGTGGCGCGTAACAAACAGGATGTGCTAGGCGGGCTCCAGCTGGAACACGCGAGGATACAGGGCAACACACTGCGAATAACCATTAAAAAATCTAAAACTGATCAGGAAGCCCGGGGTGATGGGATAGTACTTCACCAGTCACAAGATAATCCATACTGCCCAGTGATGCACCTAGAAGCCTTCCTCCAACAGAGGAATAGTGCAGTGGGGGGCCTTACTAATGCATGCTGATGGTACCCTGCTTACCAGGTTCCAATTTAAAAGGGTATTGGCCATGGCAATCGACAGGACAGGTTTGGATCCAAAGGACTTTGGGCCTCATTCAATCAGAATAGGGGCTGCCACAGAGGCAACAGCTAGAGGGTTGCACAGCAACAGTGTGAAAAGAATTGGAAGATGGTCTTCTAATTGTTACAAGCGCTATGTGCGGTTACACATGTTGTGAGGGTGGCAAGACAGTTGTAGACTGATGCCTGTCCTGTTTGTTTGCTTGTATTTCAGTTTCTCGAACCCGCCATGCAGGGGGGAAACTGCCGTCAGCACATCACCAGCAAGATTCTTCACAACGGCGGCCACATCCACAGGGCAAGGGAGCACATGTTGTATGGGTCATTGGTCATTCTTATGTACGTCGTATGAAATCTGTTTTTCTTGCAGGTAATTACAGACAGAGAGCTGAGCAGGATGGTTTCAATGTTTCTTTCCATGGTAAAGGGGGTCTCTGCCTCAGTCAGTTTAGGGGTTTTGTGACACATCTGTTGAATAGACACAATCCGCCACCCACAATAGTAATCTTGCATTTGGGTGGGAACGATCTGGTAAATCTGGGGAGAAGGGTCTTGATGGAGGATATAATCTCTGAAGTAGGCTGGTTAGCTAAGGCATGCCAGGGCTGCACCATAGTTTGGTCCCAGATGATACCCAGATTCAAGTGTAGGGGGGAGATTCTGTGAAAGCGTTGAATCACTCGGTAAAGAGGATCAACAATAAAATAGGTAAATTGTTCAGGTCCCCTCTGTTGCAAAACATAGCGCATGGGTGTGTCAGGGGGGAACTGTGCTTCTTAAAAGACGGAGTCCATCTGACTAGATTAGGTAATGAAATCCTATTGGAAAATATAATGGCTTGGTTAGGGAGTGTCAGGTCTGGGCATGACCTTTCAGTGTAGGAGGATAGTCGGGGGCCAGATAGTCGGGCAACTACGCTGGCCTGTGGCGGTAAGGTCATAATTGGTGAGCAGTCAATTTAAGGTCCTTAGAGGGCGGCGATATTCTTGAATGGGGTCGCCCAGGGGGAGGGACAAGTGGTCTCTCCTAGAACTCCAGGGGCGGTACATCCGGTTGGCTGGATGGGTGCAGGGGAGGGGGTCCCGCTTTCTTTAGGCTGGTTGACCACCCCGCACGGGCGCAATGACGTCACTAAACGGTGCAGAGTGCAAGGGCCCCCTTTTAATGGAGTTCATGGAGCGTACAGGGGTAACGGGGGGGGAAGTACTCTCTCGGTAAACGGGCCCTCTGCGCATACACATTCCTACGGGAGGGCGTGGCTAGTTGGGAATTAATATGGTGAAATATGAGGTAATTTCAGTGGTGGATATTAGTCTGTTACCTTGAGTGAGAAGGATAGCGGATGGATAAAAGGGGAAAAAAGATTTGCATTCATATAGCACTTGTTACCCCTGATGGGTGTTGAAGCGCTTTTCTGGCGAGTAGCACACCACTCCGGAACCCATAAAGGACTAGTGTTGAAAATTAGTATAGTATAAATATGAAGTCATTTGAGTAGTAGATATGTTATTCAGTTATTTGGGCAGTATATTAGTATAGTTGAATATGGAATATGGAATTTGAGAAGTGAAACATGTTAGTCTGTTAATTTTGATTGAAAAAGGATAGTGATTTTTATTTATTGATGAATATTATTATTATTATTATTATTATTAATTTTTTATTCTCTGAACAACATAATTGTTTTACATGTTTCATAAAGTAATACACAAAGATAGGTACATATCTATAGTGAAAACAAATGCTTATATACAGAGGGGTATGCTGTAAATTTCTATTTCCGTATGGGGCTTATGTGGGGAAGAGCCAGATCTTGAGTAGTTTTCTGAAGATAAGGTGGTTGTCGGTGGATCTTATGTTGGGGGGTAAAGAATTCCATAGTTTGGCTGCTTGAACAGAGAAGGATCGCCACCCATTTTTTTTTCTTGTATAGTGGGATTTTGAGGCGAGATGCTCCTTTAGAGCATAGGTTCCTTTGTTGAATGTGTTTGGTGATTTTATTCCTGATGAAGAGTGGTCCTATTCCATGTATTGCTTTGTGGGTAATACAAAGCAGCTTGAACGTGGATCTTCTGGCAACCGGTAACCAATGCAGGGCTATCAAGGCAGGGGAGATGTGGTCTTGTGGTTTGATATGCAAGAGTAGTCTGACAGCCGAGTACTGAATCCGTTGTAGTCTTTTTATGGTCGTTAAAGGTGATCTGTGATAGAGGCTATTGGCGTAATCGAGTTTGGATACAACAAGGGAGATGGTAGCTTGGACCTTGTGTGGAAATCCCAAATGAGGGAAAATTCGTCACAGCGTTTTTATAGTAGCAAAGCGTGATCTTGCTAGTTTATTCACTTGGACATTAATCGACAGCTTAGAGTCCAGTTACAGGTGGAAGACGGTGTAGGATTGCATCTTGTTAGAAGAGCCTCACAATTCTTTATGGAGATGTTGTCAACTTTAGTGATATGTATTGTTTGCCTGAATACAACAGCTAGACCACCTCCTTTTTTGGCTATACGATTTTGGGTGATTATTTGATAGCCTAGAGGAATGGCTTCAATCAGGAATTTTAGTGGTGGAATTAGCTGTATTAGGATAGCAATCGTGTAGCTGTTCTTTATCGTGTTCCTCATCCAGCATGCTAAGAAGACATTTTGAGGGGTCTGCATGTGTATGTGTTGGAGATGGTGTTTGAGAATGAGTTGGAGTGCTGTGTTGCTTTTGTGGTGTAACATTGTTGTGCGGTAGACTTGGGGAAGCAAAGTTGTGAGGTGTGGCATGTTGCTTATATTTTTTGCGTGTGTTAAAGGCGGAAGGTGTATGAGTCAAGGGAGGTGGTGCAGCATGTGGGTCATGTCGTAATGTTCTAAATTGTCCAATGGATGAGAGGCGGTTAGAAGAGAGGTGCTGTATTGCTGTATCTGTGTCAGGTGTGGTGGAAGAGTGAAAGCTTGGCATTGGAGTTTGTTCCTTTGTGTGCTTTGAAAGGTGGGTATATGTATGTATTTTGTGATGGTAAGTATTATGAGGTGTTGCGCTCTGAAGATCTTGTGCTGGTGTGTGTGATATGTTTTGCTTTTGAGGTGTGGTGAAAAGGGGTGCTGATGTATATGTTTCATGCACCTGATTTGGTTGTGTAGTATTGTTTGTGAGAGGAGGTTGTGAAGTAGAGGGGGTGGTGATGTGTTTATGTGTAAAGTGTATGTTGTGTGTAGGAGGGAATGAAGTAGAGGTGAGAGTGTTTATCTTAGACTGGTTTGTTTCAAGAGTTACAAAGTGTGGTGGTGTGCAGTGTGTGTGTTGTGTGTTAGTGTTATTATGGTAGAAGGGAGAGGAGGGTGTTTGTTGGACAACTGATGGAAGGATCATTATATATTTGTTAGTGATAAAAGGTGGACTGTTAGGTGTAATTACAGTAGGGAGAGTGTGAGTGGGATGTAGTTATTTATGGTGTTGATTGGCGTTGTTGAGCCCCTCACGGTAGAACCGCCAATGGGGTTATCTGGCTAGTGATTACCAGTGTACCCACTTATCATCATCGGAAGCTCACTCTCAAGACAGTTTTTGGTGGTGTGGGTGATGGTTGTTTGGCAATTTTATGGTTGACCTTGTGTGTACTTTGACTAAGTTTGACACCCATACATGAACTAAGAGCCTCGCCACAAAAAGGGAAGGGGTAGTGATACTATTATGCACACACCCTAACGGTTCGTGTAGTTTAATTGTAAAATAAGAGTGTCTCAAGGGACAGGCCATATTCTGATTTGGTAAGGAAAAACGGTTACCAACTAAAGTGGAGTCAAATAGATAAGGTGAAAATGGTCCCTCAAATTGTAGCTAAGAACATGGAGCTGGTTTTAAAATGCTTGGCATCCAAGAGCACCCCACATTTACTACCTATGCATTTTGAGTACCTACTTGAGGAAGTAAAACTGGCCTTGACCCACTCTAAATCCAGATTAAAAACCACCAGCAATTCGCTGGTTTGATCACATTTGTACAGAATCTTTAAAAATCTTGCATATGGCCCTCAAAGAACAACCCAGAGACAGGGGACAGATTAAGTCACTGTGAAAGAAATATGCAGTGGCAAGGAAGGCAAGGGAAATGGCACTGAGAGAAGAAGCCTGAGAAAACCTAGAGAAAGCAGCAACCACTAAAAATAGCAGTGATTTCTGGAAGGTGATCAATGCCCCCTTTTTTAAAACGTCCACGGATCCTAATTTAGATACCCATGTTAGTAAAGATGTATGGGTGGTCCACTTTGAGCGAATTTTGGGCCTAAATAACATCACTGAGATTGATCTTTTCAACCCAGAGTTGTCCTCAAAGGAGTATTTAACATTCTCTGTACAGGAGGTTTAAAGCGGATTGGGTAAGTGTAGCAGTGGAAAGGCCCTGGGTCCAGACAGGGTTCCCATTGATCTCTTTTTAGAATATCAAGATCTGTGGGCCACACTACTAGCAAACGTTTTTAATGCAATAGCAAAATCCATCCCATTAGATTCATGGAAAACTAGTATTATTGTACCTACACATAAAAAGGGTGATAAAGACAACCCCAAGAATTAAAGACCCATCTCATTGCTGGATACCATAGGAAAGTTTATGGGGCTCTTACTGATAAATAGGTTGGAAGAGTGGGCAAGGGAGGAGAACATCTTTATTGAGGATCAGTATGGTTTTCAAAGTGGCAGAGATACAATAGACCAGTGCCTAACCATGACTATTGATAAATATACTAGAGCTAAGCCCGGCCAGATTTTCATGGCGTTTATAGATTTGACTGCAGCTTTTGACTGTGTGAACCACTCCAAACTTTGGGATATAATGGAGTTGGTGGAGGTTGGTGCACCAATAATCATTTTCAGCCGCCAAATGTATTCCAGTTCATCTCCCTGTGTTCGATATGGTAAAAACGGGGGGTGTACATGCTCATTTAAGATTCAAAGGTGTGTCAGACAGAGGTGTGTCCTTGCTCCATTTTTATTTATACTATATACAAATGGCGTTGAGGCTGCTCTTGCAGGCCCAACTCCAGATGTCCTTGTTTTAGTGACCGTAACTGTACCGATATAGGAATATGCAGTTGATGCGGTATTACTCGCCAGAATGGGGTGGCTATCCAACGTTTAATAACGGCGTATTCTTCTTTTATGTCCTTGTTTGGAATTGAGGGTTAATGAAACTAAGTGGCCGATTACTATGTCATCCGGAAAGGCTTCGAACAGGATTCGGATTGTCTGAATCATATTCGGATCCTATGTTTCCGACCGAAGCTGATACATTTCCGAATGACCGATTACGATGCAAGGAAACCATTTGGGCTGTCCGATTCGGTTCCGAGCGGCATTTGGACAGCCCGAGTCATTTGGAACTGAATCGTAAAGCTCTATGGACACAGTTTCCGACCGAGCGATTACGATGTCCGATTCTGACAGCCGTTCCGAATCGGCCTGAACGACATCAAACGGCTGTTGGAATCTGACTTTGGGGTCCCATAGCAGGCCCCCCTTCACCCTTAGGCCACCAGTTGGGGTCCGTGGAGGTACCCATGGGACTCCTCTTTCCAACCATGCACAGTGTGGCAGGCAACATGAGGTGTCCGCCACCGGGGAAAGGCTTTCCACAACCCCTTCTTTTTTCAATGGGAGCCTGTGTTCTCGTTCGGAACACAGGCTTCTATTGAAGTCAATGCAAGTCCAACCAAGCGATGTTCGGAAGCCTCGTAATTGGAGGGTCGAACTCGCAAAACCCGATTTGCTCAGAAATGAGTCCGAAACGGATGCGGTCGGAATCGTAATCAGCCCCTAAGTCTTTTGTTCTTATAACAGGGACACCTATGTCAAGAAGATAGGCTCATGAAGATTAGAGGTTGTAGACTCTTTCCCGTACCTTGGAGTCCAGTTGGCAAAAAACAGTCCTGGTTAAATACGGTGAACAACAGGACCCTAGTGAAGGAGATGAGTATGGCTGCTATTCTGGCCTTTTCCAAAAAGTTGGGCTTAAAATCTCTTACAACAATAAAGTAAATATATCAAGCAAAGAAACTATCTGGGGTGGGTGTGTGGGATACGGCTTATGTAACTCATCTTCAAAATCTTGAGGATAGATATTATAAGAAACTTGTTTCCCTTCCTAGTTCTTGTTCAAATTATATCTCTCACCTTGAACTGGGATTACCTTATGTGTCAGATAATATTAAGGTTGCCCACCTATGGCACGCTATATGGCTCAGGGACACAGTAAATCTAACGTAGACCATCATAATAAATTGTCTAGAGTTGGATAATACAGATAAAATCAACTGGCTGCAGTATGTGAAGTCTATCTTCCTATCTAAGGTGACCCATGATCGGCAGGAACTTAATCTTGCAAAGCAAACAGTGATGCAATACCAGTTGTCTCCGCCAATTTTAGAGGGGTTTATTCATATTTAGACAGTATTGGAAATTTACAGAATAGATATATTCTGATGAGACTTTGTTTGAATTTAATCCCCCTGATGCTGGGCTTCCCTGCAAGGAAGTTCAGCCGTTCTGATCTGTCACTTTGCCCATTTGATAATAGATCAGAGCAGTCCGATCTTCATATATTTTTATTCTGTGGTTTTTATAAGGAGGAACAACTTACATTGTTTCTTCCAATTTTAAAAAGATTTAAATTTAGGCAATGTCAACCCACTTTATACTTCCTAAAGAAACTTGTCGAGCTCTTTATATGTCTCTCGATAGCTAAATTTTTATTGGCTTGTACAAGGAGGAGAAAATCTGATGATGTGCGGACAGAATATCGAGTTAAATATATCAAGCTGCACAAATATCGAGTCAGAAATATTGTGGTTCAGAAATATTGACAGCAAGAATATCATGGTCAAGAATATCAACTTAAGGTTAGTAATATCGATTTATAAAAATATTGAAGTGTTTAATATCGTTTGCAAAAATATGTAGTTAATTAGTATTATGTATTTTAGTACATGTTTTAAATGTATGTGATTTATATTTTTTGTATAAGAACTGTTTGTATTTTTAATATATGTGTACATTTTTAGTAGTTATTAAAAATAATTATTTGAATTTTGCGTTTTTAGTTTCGTAGTGGGTTGTGGGTTTATAGGGGAATAGGGTGGGAAGTAATTTAATTATATTAAATGTATTGATTATTGTTTATTAATATTTGTTTAGTTGAGATGTTATAGTGTTAAATGTGTAAAGTAATTTATTAATTAATTAATCATTTGTTATTAATTAATAATACTTATTTAATTGGTAATTAATTATGATAATTGTGTAATTCATTGTAGGTGTTTGTTTTGGTGTTTATGGATGTAAAGGGTGGGAAGTAATTTATATTTAATTGACAGTTGGTTGTTAATTAATTATTTATTTATAATTAATTATTTGGTAATTAATTAGGGTAATTGTGTAATTAATTTTAGGTGTGTGTGCTGGAGTTTATAGGGATAAAGGATAAGTAGTTTATTTATTTTCTATTAATAATTATTTGTTAATTGATATGAATTAAATAAATAAAAAATTTATTATGGCATTTGTTTAATTAATTTTAGGTGTGTTGCGGTGTTTAGAGGGGTAATGGATGGGAAGTAATTTGTGTTTAATTAATTAATTAAAATATATTTGTTAATTAATGTTAATTATTTTATATTTATTTTGGGTAATTGTTTATTTTTGTGTGTGTTGTTTTTACTTTCAAAGGGTGGGTATAAAACAAATGTTAATTACTTTATAATTAGTTATGGTTTTTAATTTAAAAATAAGTTTTAATTGTGTTTTATCATTTTATAGTTTCATTTAGGTCTTTGTTGTGGACATTATAATGTTAAAGTTTGTGTAGTTAATTAATGTTTATTAGGTTTTTAAATAATATTTTTTGAATTGATTATTAATTATGTTATTTATGAAAGTTAATTTAATTTAAAATGTTGTTATTGGTTTAGTGTCATACGAGAGGAAATTAAATAACTACATTTATGTATTAAATAATGTTTTTGTAAATATTTTCTTGTTTCAAAGTATTTTTTTTTTTAACATGTAGTTATTATATGCTTTTATATAAGATTTGTAGGTATTTATTATATGTAATTAATATTATAATATGTTTTCTTTTTTATGTAGTTAATCTTTTTTTCTTCAATTTTTAAAAATATTGGTTTATTTTTATATTTTTCTTAATTTCTAATATATATATATATATTTTTTAACTGTTGGATTGTGAATAGTAATTTTTGCCTCTCCGCTATCCAACACTTTCCCAACTGTTGCACTCACCGGTGTTGGAATAGTAATTTTTAACAACTCCGCTATCCAACACTTTCCCTACTGTTGCACTAACTTTATTGTGAAATGTAAGTTTAAATATTTAATAGTTTAATGTTTTAATTTATTATAGATTTTTTTTATATTTTGAATTATTGATAGATATTTTTATTTTTTATATAATTTGAAACTTTAACATAAATTAAAAATAATATTTTATCAATTGTTTTAAAGTAAATATATATGTACACACCCTAACGGTTCGTGTAGTTTAATTGTAAAATAAGAGTGTCTCAAGGGACAGGCCATATTCTGATTTGGTAAGGAAAAACGGTTACCAACTAAAGTGGAGTCAAATAGATAAGGTGAAAATGGTCCCTCAAATTGTAGCTAAGAACATGGAGCTGGTTTTAAAATGCTTGGCATCCAAGAGCACCCCACATTTACTACCTATGCATTTTGAGTACCTACTTGAGGAAGTAAAACTGGCCTTGACCCACTCTAAATTCAGATTAAAAACCACCAGCAATACGCTGGTTTGATCACATTTGTACAGAATCTTTAAAAATCTTGCTTATGGCCCTCAAAGAACAACCCAGAGACAGGGAACAGATTAAGTCACTGTGAAAGAAATATGCAGTGGCAAGGAAGGCAAAGGAAATGGCACTGAGAGAAGAAGCCTGAGAAATCCTAGAGAAAGCAGCAACCACTAAAAATAGCAGTGATGATGATAACAAAGTTTATTTAGACAATAGTCTATAAACCATACATAGAACAATGGATCGCACCTTGTGATAAAATATTTAAAACTACAGTTCATTTGACACATTTCGACACTTATAAAACCTAAGCATAAAATATTTAAAACCACAATTCATTTTACACTTTTACAACACTTATAAAACCATAAACGTAAAATTGGGATGCTCTATATTTTTTAAACTCTCCCGTTCTCCTTTGTTATCTCCATTACATATTCTCTTGTTGCTTTCAGAAATTTCCCCAATGCAATTGTAATATCTAAAAAAGGCATTTCTGTAAGAAGGTCGATAGCATCAACACGAGAGGTCACCTCATATTTTAAAAAAATTGGGCGTAAAAAAGTTTTCCGAATTACTAAAATACAAGTACAATCAAGCAGTATATGTAAAATATCGTTTCTCACTCCTAGACCACATTTACAAGTGCCGTCCGGAAGGATCAGGGCCACTCTTATATTTCTTTCAATCTTCCAGGGATTTAGGCCCACCCGGACCTTCAAGATATCATGTCTCAGCCATCTACTAGGCAGTAAATCCAGGTATGGGAACCGGGTCTCCTTTTCCCATTCATTCTTAACCCAATTCACCGATTTTTTTAGCCTCAGATAGTCCATGTCTTTTGATCTAGAGTATTCAAGCCCTAATTCTCTAAGCATTTTTTTTGAGCATGCTATATTCATCAGAGGAAGGGAGAGGCTCAATTTCAGGTGCGCAACTACCATTTGGAGGGTTTTCTTTACATCTCGCGCCCAGCGTAAGCTGCTTGCTCGAATTTCCTCTCTACACCAAATTGAAACCTTCTCATCACTACCAGGCTCCTGTCGATTCCAAAATCTTATTAGGGACAATTGAGTCTTTACTTCCCATGATGTTAAACCCACCTCCATTCTAATAGCTTGAATCATGGAGCTATTTGGTAGAGATAATAGCATTTTCACAATTTTTCCTTCTTCCCGGTCCCACCCTCTTCTACCACTCAGAAAAAGCACCTCTGCTCCATATGGCACTTGAGGGGGGATCATAGCTTCAAAGGCCTTCAAAAGCGGTCTGTGTGACATATCGCCATAATCTTTATTAAATTTTTTCAACCCACAGACAGAAGAGTAGGCCTTTGCCGTCTGTGCCTCCAAGTGGGTATTCCACTTTAAAGCACTATTAAACCAGAGGCCTAAGTATTTGTATTCACATACTACATCCAATTTATCCTGACCTAAAAACCAATTAAAATTGTTTACCCGCTTTCCAAAACATAGGATCTTTGTTTTTTCCATATTCACTGTTAAGAGCTTTTTATCACAGTACTTTTTGAACACATTTAGCTTTCTTTGAAGGCCCATTTCAGTTTGGTCCAAGATCACCAGGTCATCGGCGTATAAAAGACATGACACTTAGTTATTATTCATTCGCGGGCTCGCACTTTTTTCAACTTCCAAAGTCGCTGGGAGATCTGCCAAAAAGATTGAGAACAACAAGGGTGCCAATACGCACCCTTGTCTCAAACCATTCTTTACAGGAATTTTATTGGTCAGAGAGCCCTTTATATCTTTAATGACCTGGGCCCAATTGCCACTATGAAGTTCTTTTAATATGTTCAATATACCCTGTGACATTCCATAATTTTCCAATACATCCCAAAGGCTATTTCGGTCTACTGTGTCAAACGCCGCTCGGAAATCGACGAAGCAGCAAAATAATTTGCCATTTTGCTCCATCGATTTCCTGGCCAGCGCCAAAATATGAAAAACAATGGTCTATCGTGGAATGGCCTTCTTTGAAGCCCCCTTGTTCAACTGGTATAATGGATCTATGTTCCACCCAAGCTTTTAACTTATTAAAAATTATTTTAGAGAAAATCTTTTCTCCTATATCCAATAGGTTGATTAGCCTATAATTCTTCGGGGCATGTACATCCCCTTTCTTGTGTAAAGGTCTTATTATGGCTCCCTTCCAGTTTAGGGGCATAATCCCTTGGTCTAAAATTAAAGCAAACATTTTTGCGTAGAATTCCGCCCACCATGTCTGGTTTGAATTTAATATTAGGGCTGGTAGGTTATCTGGGCCTGCAGCTCTAGTTAGGTTCAAAGTTTTTATTGTTCTAAGGACATTCATTGTTGTACATTCTTGTTGTAATTCCTCTACTAGGCCACGCCAGTCCCCAGATGCCTCATTTCCAATTCCATTTCTCGGGGCGTATAAATCCTGTATATACTCTGCCCACGCTCCCTCTTCCACTACGCAAATCATCGAAGCAACCGAAGGTCCCATTGCTGACTGGATTAACTTCCAGAATTGCCGTGTATTCCTGGCTTCGATTGCTTCCAATAATTTGCACCAACATATTTCTTTATAGGTCCTTTTTGCATTGCGGATTAGGGTAGTATATTCCCTCTCTATTTTTATTAGGTTTTCTGCCCTAGATTGCACAAAGTTTTTCCGTAGGCTACGTTCTTCTCGCCTAACTTCTCTTTTCTTTAATAGGCATTCCTGATTAAACCAAGTTCCTCGCTTTGCTTGTGGCCTTCCATTGTTCTTATTGGCGCTTGCATTATACCTTAGTTCTATGCTTATACATTTTACTATTTGACTTATTTTCTCGACGTACCAAGGTAAATTCTCGCCGCACAGTTGACCTAATTGCACCTTTTGTTGCAGACTAGTTAACCTTTCAATATATTTTTCAGTTAACCGAGTGGTTATCCGCTTTGGATAATCCATCTCTTGCGGGATAACTATGTCACCTGCTAAATGTTGGGCGATTACAAGCTCTAGATTTAACATTTTATGATCACTACATTCCGCAGGGGCAATCCTAAAATCTTTTATCAACTCAAAATTCCAAGCCAACATAAAAATATAATCTATCGGGCAATTTTGAGTCCCATATTTAAAAGTTTTCCTTGCGGGGCGGTCCTGAGTTATCCTCCCATTTAGACAGAATAAGCTTTTTGTCGCCAAAAAGTTACCCAAATTGGCCGCATCGGTCGTTATTTTAGTTTCCAGAAATTCTGCTTTTTTCAATTCACAAGCCTCTAGAATTTCAATGTACCACTGATCAGACCATTTGGGGTTTAATTTATGATTAAAATCTCCCAATAATAGCATCAAATCATTTCCATACTTATCACACAATGTATCCATATCGTTCTTAAAATATAGCAATTCATCCCCATATTCCTTCCGTGAGCTCCACTGCATATACACATTTAGGATCAACATATATTCATATTTTTTATCAGCAAAAGATGTTTGTATTCTACAAGCCAAAAGCCACTTAGACGTCACAGGTATCTGAAAAACCGTAGTTAATAGGCATGTTGAAATCATGGTCAGCAAGCCACCGGCAGGGCGGCCAGAGGTAGATTTTTCTGCTGAGCGGTAGATATGTTTAAATCCTTCCACTACCGGGGGTTCACCACAGAGCCAGGTCTCTTGTATACAAATGATTTCAAACTTTTTGGCGAGTTCTTTTAGAGTTTCCTGTTTTATTTGTGTACCCATCCCATTTATATTCCAAGAGACCATATGTGTGCTCCGTGGTTGCCCCCTTACCTATTCTACGTCGCTTAGGGGTAATTTATTTCTGATTCTTCCCTATAACTTTGTGAGGGGCCTGCCGGGCTTTCAATATAACTCCAATTTTTCCATGACTCTACTAGGTCCGAATTATTTATCACTATATTGATATTTTCCCGCCCTTGATCCATTTCTTTTCCGGGTAGCTTCACTTGTCTCTTACCTAACCCTGCATGGTACTTTAAAAAAGTTCTCTGCTGGGGCACCGTTAGGCTTTGTACTAGCTCTTCTTTAGGCACTAGTCTAATCCCCTCTTTTTGGATCTCCTACTCTGCATTTATTATTGCCGTTAAGGCCAGAGCGGAATAAAACTGTACCTTGGTAACCTCCTTACCGTCCCTATTTTCCTGGAAGCCCACCTGTTTCAAGTCTTCTGTACCTATGCATTTTAAATTAGGGCAGTGTGCAAATATGTTAAGAAGGTGGGACCTATTTAAATACGTGCTCTTTTTTGCTTCCCCCCCCCCCCTTCCCAATTTTACTCGTTCGAAATAGAGTAACTTATTCCCTTTATCCATCTCTTCTCTAGGATTACCATCTCCCTGATGATGTTCTGGGTTAATTCTACAACCCTCCTCCAGGCTACTTTCCCAATATACCTTCTTTTTATCTGGTACCTTCCGGGCGGGTGCACTCACTTGCTCAAGGGCCACCTGTCTTATATTTTTGTTAGCTTTGCCTGGTGGGTTTGCTTCTTACTTCTGCTTTCCTCTTTTACTAGGCTCCCGCCCCAGTTCTCTGAACTTGTTCTCATTAGACTGGATTTTCTTACCCTTTTATGGGGCATTTTATGGGGCTGGGGCTTGGGATCATGCACTACTGCTTCTATTAGCTCAGGCCTTTCTTCATAATTTTTTGTAGCTCTTTTACTTATCGTTGCTTTCGCACCCCTTCTTTCCACTCTAACTCTTTTTGGTAAACCATAATTCCTAAGTTCACATCTTCTTTTTACCAGCATTGGCCATCTTGACACGTACACTTGATTTCCCCCGGAATGGGCTATATCGTCTTGACTTACTGAAGGGGATTTAGTAATTCCACCTTCCTCTTCCCCTTCCCTCCCAAGGCTCGCAACCACCGAATCTACGACGGGTCTTAACATTGAGGGCATTTGCACCCTAATACCATGTAATTCTCCCTCAATTTTAGACAGATGCGTTTTTTGGCTTTTCAGAATGTCATGGTTTAACATTGTTACTTCTAGCAATCCTTGTAATGATTTTTGCACCATTATCATCAATTCCAGGATTGAAGATGCTGGGGTTTCCGACGACTCCAAATTTGTCTCAAGTTGCTGGTTTTCCCCATTTATGTCACCGTTTTTATCCAGGCCCACAAAGTCATTGCTTCTGGTTTGTACCAGCTTTTCTGATTCATCAAGACTGCCACCTGGGTTTGGGGTTCTTCCATCGCTGTGTCTCGAGCTCAGACTAACTACCTCCTCTGGCGTCTGTCGTAATAATCGCGGGGAAGAGGAAAGTTGCGGTGACATTAATGTCCCCTTATGGCCTAGCAAGGACTGTACTGTTCGTTCGGCCAAGTCTATTGAGTCTGCCAAGCAGTCATCAAAGATCAACGACGTGCCCCCCTTCCATAGGTCCTCCTCCTCTTCGGTAGCCATAGTTTTAGCCGGTGAAAAAAACATTTTAAAATGCTTTCCCACGAATTCTTTGATTGTATGCGTCGCTACACTCCCCTTACTTCCTCCCTGTTGAACTTCCTTGGGAGTTTTCTCTTTATTCTTTTGAGGGCGTTTGGTTTTTTCCTTGGTCCCTGGTGACGTCAGGCTCTCTAGGTCATCTTGTCTACTTTCGCAATTAGATTTTGCTTTCCTTGTAGTTCCTAAAGTGCTTTTATTTCTCCGTGGGGCCCTTTTAGTCCTTAAGCACTTTCCCTCACGTACTTCAATTTAAATCAATTTAACTTTATAAACTTAAATATTAATACAAAAACTGCTTCCACTTACCTCTGCTGTGCCTTGCGCATGCGCTCGTGCCCCGTGACCTTAGGGATTGACAAGGATATAATTAGAGGGGATTCCTCCTTTACAGATTTTTTGGGGATTCCTCCTTTGCAGTTTTTAACCCAGGAGTCTTCACCCTAAATCTCCTCTTGTCCTCTTCTCCCGCTGCAGCTTCCACCAGCTTCCTCTAGCCCCACTCTGCCTCCACAACACAATTAGCACTCAGGTGGGGAGGGGGGGGGAGATGTTTTTTTTTTTTTTTTTTAGCTTGCCGCCACTGGGCTATAGCCGATTTTTGTAGGTGCTAGTCCAGCAGTTCTTTGCTTTATCAGGGCTCTTGTAGCCCAAGGCTCCAGGATCAATGCCCCGAGGGCGATGGTGCTGCCTGGACACACGGGTCCCACAGGCGCCAACCGCCTCGCACCTCGCGGGCTTTTAGACTTCCTTTTGCCGGCTAATACTTTTCAGCGTTCATCCCACGCTGAGATTTGCGCCGAGAATTGCGGGTTTCAGGCTGCCCGTCGCTCGGCTCCCGACTCGATTCCCACGACCGGCTTCACCTTCCTCTCCTCGCGCTCCTCGCGCACTAGCTCTCGCGTCGTCACGTTGGGGTCACGGGTTCATGAGTCGCAGCGGCGATACGGCATCAACAGAGGCATCCAGTTGCTCCGTGACACTGTGAAAAATAGCAGTGATTTCTGGAAGGTGATCAATGCCCCCTTTTTTAAAACGCCCACGGATCCTAATTTAGATACCCATGTTAGTAAAGATGTATGGGTGGTCCACTTTGAGCGAATTTTTGGGCCTAAATGACATCACTAAGATTGATCTTTTCAACCCACAGTTGGCCTTAAAGGAGTATTTAACATTCTCTGTACAGGAGGCTTAAAGCGGATTGGGTAAGTGTAGCAGTGGAAAGGCCCTGGGTCCAGACAGGATTCCCATTGATCTCTTTTTAGAATATCAAGATCTGTGGGCCCCACTACTACCAAACGTTTTCAATGCAATAGCAAAATCCATCCCATTAGATTTGTGGAAAACTTGTATTAATTAGTTTAGGGTAATTGTGTAATTAATTTTAGGTGTGTGTGCTGGGGTTTATAGGGATAAAGGATAAGTAGTTTAGTTATTTTTTATTAATAATTATTTGTTAATTGATATTAATTAAATAAATAAATAATGTATTATGGCATTTGTTTAATTAATTTTAGGTGTGTGTTGTGGTGTTTAGAGGGGTAATGGATGGGAAGTAATTTGTGTTTAATTAAATAATTTAAATATATTTGTTAATTAATGTTAATTATATTTATTACATCGATAATTTTTATTCAATATTTTTGTACTTTCCTGTTTAAGTATAGGAGTCAATATTTTTGTTGTCTATATTGTTTACTCAATATTTTTTACATCAATATTTATTACATCGATGGTGCGTTAGTGAGCCAATCTGATGCCCTTAGCTTCTTAGTGTGATTAGGAAGTAACTATGTTGTGCAAAATGGTCTGTTTTCTAAAGAACTTACACGAGGGAGTTCTTATGTTGTTAATTTCATATTCACTTATATTCATTTTTATTGATGATTTTAGGGTATAACTATTATCATTTTAACTGGTCCTTGGACCAAATATGAATTTTGTTATTATTCAATCTATTAACATTTTAGAGCATATTAAGCCCTTTAGCCATTGATTGTATTTATGGCATTAACGTGAGATCTGCTTAATTGGCCTCAGTGGTAAATTAATGTAGTTTGAACTAATTAGACTTGAGTTTTCACATGATTTGTACTTTTATGATCTGTATTTTAAAGGGATCGAAGAAAGAGATTAATTGATTCATAGTCTGTTTATTATTATATGTGCAATAGAATTATAATGATAAAAGAAAATGAACATATAGTTGATGTAAGCTCTTTATAAAATGTTAAATTATATACACACAATATGATTCTCATACAGGAAAATTAGGATATTCTGTTGAGAAACTATTTATTTTAATTTTGAACAATGCAGCCTTATCTTTTTCAGCATCCCTCTGTCCTTTCCTCACCATTCATTCAGCACACAATAGCTATTTTGCAAATAACGTTTTTAAATATGATGTCTCGTTTCCTTGAACAACATGATGCATTGTTCTCAAACTTCATTGAATGTTTTGTTAGTGAAATTAGTTGTCACAAGGGCTTATCTATTGGGACAACTGTGTGACACTGTATTGTGTGAACCTGTTTCTGTAACTTGTTTAACAAATCATGTACCAGTTTTTACATGCGAAGTGTATTATGTAAATCTGTGGAATAGAGTTTAACAATGTGATTTCAAAGATTATTGTTTTTCTTCCCACTATGATTAGATGAGATTGTGGGACCTTTGTACTTTCACACCAAATTGTGAAATTTCCTATAAAAGAGGCCACATCCTGAGGGTTGTGGACTCACTCTTGCCTGATCTTTAGGAAGTGGCCCTGTTTCAGTCTGACCTCTGATTTACAACTTATTGTACATGATCCTAACTGTACTTTGTTCTCTGTTATTCTCATATTTACATTTTATTAAGTTTCATGCTATTCCTTGATGTAATGATTCACTGACTGACTTCTAATCATTAATTTAGCTTTCTTCAACAATTTAAACTTTTAATACATTTTCATGATTTGATTATAATACGTGTCTGTGTTTATTGGGACACCTATAGTGCTTTACATTTAATTCTGGAAATGTTATTTAATATCAAATTGGTTTGATGACCAGATCCAGTGAGAGCAACACATCCTTATGGGATTAAAACCAATCCCAGTTCATCAGAGACACTTTGAATTGACATGTCCATAAAATAGCATCTTCTGTCTCTTATAGTAGAGGATAGTTACAACTGTATCTGGATGCTTAATTTGATCTGAAGGGAATAGTATAGTTTAGCAAATCAGGCCCTGAAACTAAATTTGTCCTGAATCAGTCTGCATTCTCAAATTCTAATGGTTCCTTATGGATTAATGGCAGTATTCTTGAAGCTGTTCCTGGTGTTAAGGAGAAGTGTGTATGAATATTATTGATTAGTGCATTGTGGGACTTGTAGTTTGGGTTTATGGTGTCATGAAAAATGTATGAGGGTCCGTGGCGGTTTCTCTATGAGGGCGTCGGGGCTCCACCCCTGTTACATTGCTGGATATGCTCAGCATACACTTATGAAAATAAAATACCCATTTAAAAGCTGCAAAAATGCTTTGAACGCGGGGCACTGTATGCTCCACACTCACCGATATCAACACTGTAGAGATAATTGTTGTAATTGACTCACAGTCATGTGACCCGCCCTGTTTGATCAAGCAAGCAGCCAAGCGTAAGGCTACATGTTTGCCGGCTGAGAACCTCACAGCCCTGAAGGCTGTGATGTCATCAGCTCGGCAAAGACCTAGCTGCAAGCAGTAGGGTCCACCCCCTGAAGGCGTGGAGGTTAAGTTAGCCCCGGGCGTTTTGAATACAAGCCCGGGATCGCTAACCCTCCACGTGAATCAGAGAGTGTGAAGCTTGTCACCACACCCTTTCCCAACTTGTTACAGGGCGTGGGTGGGACCCCTCCCTGTGATGATTTGAGAAAGAGTGTGGCCACCCGCGTAGCTAGTGGGGGGCGAGGGGGGCGGACCGCCCCAGGCGGCACTGTTTTGGGGGTGGCAACAGCGCGACACTGGTGTGCCCCGTTGCGGTGGCCTTTTTATTGTACAGTGCTCTGACACCTTCGGGTAAAGTCCGCGCTTTAATGCATTAAATAAAATCCTGACATTAAGGCAGTGCAATGACACATCCATTAGTCTGGCACGGTGGGCGGACGTCACGTCACGTCACGTCCTGCTTCCAAAGGCGGGGAAGTTGGTTTTTGGAGCAGGAAGCGGCTCGGCCTGGCTCTGCGGGCGCCACCTCTATTATGGAGCTTGAAGCACCTGCCTCCTGCTCACAGCTGCAAGGCCGCCGTCGTGTGCTGTCTCATTACCGAGGCGAGCTGAGCTCACATCATGAAGTCGGTGACCGGCGGTTCCAGCAGCGGACACCAGGACAGTCGAGACTCTGAGCACAGACAGACCTGGACCAAGAAAGCGGGTGGCAAACTGACTTGAAGTAAGTTCCAGCCACCCGACTTTCTATTAACACCATGCTGCTGCAGAAATACACGATTTTTAAAACGGTGCCGTCTGCAGAGGCACACGCTCTTTGGGGGATAAAATAATGAATACTACCTTTACTACCTCATGTATTTCACAGTTTTTACTACCTCATGTATTTTGTTTGCTCACAATTGTCACTATTACCTTGTGTATGTAACGCATGTTTTTGCAATCTGTTCTTTTATAATGTTTCTCATTATGTTTCATCTCTGTTCCTAATGTGAAGCGCTCTGACGGCTTCGGGTAAAGTCCGCGCTATATAAAAATGCATAAATAAATAAATAAATAAATAAAAAAGAACAGAAGACTGGTGACTGGCAAGATGGGATGTACCAAAGAGGGCTCTAAATAGAAAAAGAAAGTAAAGAAATAGGCGGCCTTCAGGGAGAGGCTGCTGCGAGCAGAAGGAAGAGAGGGGGCACAAGAGATGATAAGTCATGGAAGAGGGAAAGAAAGCACCAGCAGCAACAAGGAAGATGATGGGGGAGTGAGATAATTGAAGAGGGTGAAACATAATGGCATGGAGAGCGTGAAATGGAGATCGGAATAAGACACAGGTTTGGGACAGTGGTGAGTGGAAGGTTGGTGATGTAAGAAGTTGGGAAATGAAGGGTAGGGGAGAAAATGAAAAGTAAAGCAGGAGGGGCTGATTGGGGTAAAAGAAAATGACGAAAAGAATGTAAGGGGAGAGCAATGGAATGAAGAGGGAAGGAAAGGAGAGTGTAAAGGAGACAAGGGGAGTCTTCCTGGTCCGGGGGACATGATGACTGCAGACAGAAGTGTGAGAAAACGAGAGTAAGAAAGAGAGAAGGAGGCGAGAAGGGAAGGACTGAGGACGTGAGAGAGGGAAGGGTAGGGTGGAGATACAGGGAAAGAATTAGGAAAGAAGTGAGAAAAGAATGACCGTGTGAGTGGGAGGGAAACAGAAGAGGAGGCAAGAGGGGGAAGATTTGGTGAGAAATAAGCAAGGAACTGGAAAATAGAAGGAGAGAGGGGAGGAAGGGTTAGAGAAAAGGGATAGGGGCCGAGAGGGGCGGAGGCTGTCCTATCATGGAGAGGGGGTCTGTGTAAATAAGGGAACCAGGCAAGAGGAATAGGGGAGGGGTAAGGGTCGAAGAGGGAAAGAAGGGGTGTAAATAAAAGTACGAAGCAAATGTAGGAATCCAGGAGGGACAGAAGGAGAAAAGATTGTGAGAGACCCGGTCCACTTAAAGCCCTGCCTGAGGCTTTCATGCACCCCCATACTCTATTGTGTCTCAGTGTTAATTGCTTAGACTAGCAATACAAGTTCAGCCTCAGGTTGTGAATAAATAACGGTCGGCACCGCACACCTTGCTGTTATCTGCTAATTCATTTTTATCAAATTGCTCAATGTGTCTTTTTGAGATAAATTACAGTCTGCAGAGGGGTTGTGACCTCTAAGGTACGCGTGTACCCTTCCATTTCCAGTGCTTTGCAGTCGTTTAACAATCTTCTTACAGTTTCTCGTTGCTCAAATGGGTGTAATTTCAGATATTTATGTTTCCGTTGTTTTTATTGCTTGATTTTAGTTGCGAAAAAAGTGTCACTCATAGTTGTTGAAATGTCACTCATAGTTACGCTGACATTATCAAAATGTCACACTTAGCAATCTGAAACCTTGGCAGCTATGCTTCCTTTATGTCCGGCCTGCTGTTGTTAGCTGTACTTCCAGTGCCAGCTGCGCCCCTCCACGTGCACAAACCATGAGCTGAACATTGCAGGCATTGCCCTGCAACTGCAGAAACGTAGACATTGCCGTCTGTTGTATAGTGGGGTGTCGGAGAACATTCCATAAAGTATAGAACCCAGTAAATGCTGGTAATTTCTAACTTGCACAGACATACATTTTTACAGATAAAACTAATATAGCGCACAAACGATGTGTGGAAATCAGGTGTCAATTCATCAAACAAAAAGGATTTGCATAGCGCTACATATCACCTGTGAGGTTATCTAGGCACTGTGGGGTGGGGCAATGCTTCTGCTGAGGGACGTTAATCGAATAACCATGTTTTTAGGCCCTTCCTGAAATCCTGCAGGGTGGCAGTCTGTGTGCTCTCCTTTGTACTGCCGGTCACTGGTGTATTTAACTGTGTAGCCTTGGACCGTGTCATGTATGTGCATGTAACTCGCATGATCGAGGTAACTATTAGCAGCAATACTACGTGTCTCTCTGACAGCTTTCAAAAGTGCTCACCGTCCTTTTTCCCAAGCACCCCCTATCCTCCCCCCGTTCCCCCTCCCCCCTAAGGGGCGGCAATCTGAGGGATAGCCCCGGGCGCCACAAGCTCTAGCTACGCCCCTGAGTGTGGCAGGTGGGAAGCAGGAATCGAGTCTGCGCAGACTCGACCACCACAGGCATCCCTCTGCACAGACTCGACCACCACAGGCATCCCGCGCATGAACCTGCACTCTGCAGTGACTGTGGAAATTGCGGTCGGAGTGCATTTTTTATCTGCGTCATCATCGTCATTATTTACTGCAGTGCCATGCCAGCACTGATTACTACCCTGCTTTCCGCTTCAAACAGCACCGGATTTGGAACTTGTTGCTGCCGCCTGCCAGAGAGTACCAGGCCGGACTGCCTGCTGACGTGATGTTGTCTGAGCTAACTCTGGTCAGTTAACAAGCCCAGGCAGGCATTTTTAACTTCCAGTAATACGCTCGGTTTGGGGGATCCCAGACACTCAGCGAGTCCCAGTGAGCAGGTATTGGGTAATCTAGACACTCAGTAAGTCTCACCCCGTCACCCCATTAAGTTGTGTTATCCCTCTTTAAAAGAACACCAGCTCTGAACCTGCGGAGAAGTGCAGGTACTAAGCTTTGTAAGTACAACAGACCTGACTGAGGCGAAGTGCTGGTACGGGGCTGAGCTCACTGAAGAGCTTCGGACGGATTGTGTGGGGGCGGAGGGTTCACAGGGAGGGTGATAGGCCCACTGAAAAGCATCGGGCACAAGAGGGAGGGGGCCTGTGTCCACTGAAAGAGCATCGGGCAGTATGGAGGGTCTGAGCCCACTGAAGAGCATTGGGCACAAGGCGACGTTTGTCTGAGCCACTGAAGCACAGGTAACTGTAACAGACAGAGGTGAACACTTTGGACTCTGACCTGAGGAAGTAAGTTCGAGTCTTGGCTTCGGCTCAAAATGCTGTGATTTTGGGCAAATCATTTATTCTGCCTAACAAAAATATGAATACGTCTTGTTTATGTAACTGCTCCTAGTGTAAAGCGCTTCATTACCTGAGGGTCGAGTGTGCGTTATATAAAATTGTAAATAAAAAATAGAGTGACATTAAACTCTTGATGTCACTTACCTGCAGTCTCGCAGCAGAGTGCGAGGAGGGATGCTAAAATAAACTGTTCATGGTTTCTGTGGGTCTGGGACCTTTGTCTGCCGCAGATCTAAAGAACCAAGTGGAGCGGCCCAAGACGGGTTTTTATTTGGCAGGGCTGACTGAGCAGGGGTCGGGTATCTGACATGCTCAGTTAGTCTCAGCGAGCAGGGCTCGGGATACGAGATACGAGATACTCAGTGACTGAGTCTCAGTGAGCATGCCTGCCTGGGGTGTCCCACAGTTGGCTCCAGGCCCTTTGCTGCCCTGAGAGTGGTTACAGCACCGAGAATATTACTTAAAAAAAAAAAGTATTTACTGCTGAGCGGAAGTTTGTTCTAGTCCAGTTTTATGGCGCGTTTAACAAGCCCATATAGTTTGTAGGTGCTTATGATGGCCGCTCCATGTCAGAGTGGTCAGATGCTCTAAAGCACTTGTCATGTTGTAGCCATTCGCTGGGCGGCACATCAAGCACAGGACACAGGTTAGTAGGGTTTATCCTTTATTAGCATATTGTACAGCTACTCGTCAGTGCGTCCGTCCTCGTCCCTGTCCTGGTCATTGTGTGTCCTCTTCCTGTCCCGTCACCGGAACTGGTGTCCGGTGACGACCTGGTCACTCTCCCATAGGACCCACAGGGTCCTAAAGCCCTACTGTCGGTCGCCCCCCTTATCAGGACATGACAGCACTTCTCTGGGTTTGGGGTCTGGAACCAGGAACCATGGCTTGATCAAAGCGCTCGCTCGATATGCAGGGCTTGCGTCGGACCCAAAGATTGCCTAATGTGCACACCCCGGCTGCCTGAAACTGAGATGACTCTACCCCTCACAGCTTTCTGCACAGCTTTCATTCTTGTTGTACATCAACCTCAAACTTGATGGGAGGCATCCCAGGTCAAACAGGATTACTTTAGAAGCCATCCTAGAGTCATTCGATGGTCATCCAACTACATGAGAAGTCATTTTCACACCATCAGACATCATCAAGCTCTTGAAGTCATCAGCAAAGCTGAGAAGCTGAGCCTGATGATTTGCGGATGACTTGAAAATGAGTACCCGATGACTTTAATAGGTGTCATTATTCGTAATGATTTAAGGATGACTTGAAAATCAGTATCTGATGACTTCAGAAGGTGTCGTTTTTCCTGATGATTTAGGGTGACTTGAAAATGACTATCCGATAACTTTACGAGATGAGATGTTCCTGATGACTTTGGGATGAATTGAAAATAAGTATCTGATTACTTCAAAGGTACTATTGTGTTTTCTATTAGATGTTTTTGCTTCTGGTGATTTTAACAGGAATTGCTTGTCTATTTAAAGAGCCTGTCCACCCCTTTTTTTTCAGTTTTCCTAGAAAAATACAAACTGTTGGATGATTGCCAGATTAATTGCGGATAAACGCAAAACGACGTCTACGTTTTCTATTATACACAACTGAGCATACAATGTGCTTTACCAAACTGTGCATAAGTCATAGGTTATTTTTTAACACATTTTTTTTATGTTTGTCACTTTCTCTTTGTACAAAACATGTAAAATAAGTATCCACTGTAAAAGGATCAATGCCTAACATTAATAAAGATGAACATTGGCCATTGTATGCATAGTCAATGTAGTTAAGGGACAATGAAGTATGAAAATCTGTCGCAGGATAGACTAAATAACGTAACAGAAATAAATGCTGCACATTATGCAATCACTGGAGGCATATTATGCAGCCAAATCTTTATTTATCCATGTGATATTTATTGATTTGCACCGCAAAATAATACACAAGATGACAGAAACAAGCATTCATCAAACAAATAAACAAATTATTAAATATTTCATTGAATTCACAAACAAATGCAAACATTTTTTTACTTTTAATGGGAAGGTTGAAGCTTTTCTAAACTCAATTGAGACCAGCCATTAGGCATACTATATTGTATTTGATGTACTTGCACTGCTTCACAAAATCAATGTGAGGATACCAAATGAATTATTTGCTGCACATTTATAAAAATGTTTTGACATTTTAGTTGTACATTTTGCTTCTATATTGATATGCACTTTATTATTTGGCCAACAATTCTGTGTTTTATGAGCAGTCTAGGACTCCTGCGTAGGTGTTGCGGACCCCTAGGTGTCCTTGGAGCACAGGTTAAGAATGCTTATCAAGATGATTTCTAATCAAATGTGCTATAAAAAGAGACGTGCATTTAGGAGAATTTTCTATCATGATTTGCCTTAATCTATTTCAAATCGATTTGGCATTTCACTTACAAATGATTCATTTTCTACCTGAATGTAAAAACAGGCACATTTTATCATTGATAGCCTGATAGCTGTGATGTTGTTATCTACTACTACCAGATGAACTGGTTCCCTGATGTCATAGTATTCACACTTAAGTGGAACCATGAGAGCTAGGTTAACAGACACGTCTGCCTGCTTACACTGAATGAATCTAGTGACTCTGCCATAAGCAAACACTCCAACCTTTCACCCAACGTGCAGTCTTACTCTTTTCTATCCTTCTGTCTGTCCGCCTCTGCAGTGGCCGCCCACCCTGCTCCTTTGATGCCCCCTTTCTCTATGACCCTGAAGTCCCCCTTCCCTCCTTCCTTCATTGCACCTCTTCCTTTCCGTGGTACTGTCTCTCCCTCACCTGTCATTGTATCTGTCGCTCTGTCCTGGTTCAACACATTGATTTGTCCACATGTACCAAGACAAATTAAAAGCTGTCTTCAAAAAGCAACGGAATCTGCATATTATTATTTCGTGAGCAGAATAGAAATAGGGGGGTTTTTGGGCATGAAATACTCATTTCAACGAAACTGTTCATGAATGCTTCTTAAACAAAGTTAATAGTTTTGTCGATGCAAATTTTAGTCAGCCTAATTGCCCTACTTAACTCTGCCCGTCCCGCACCCGATATTAAAATATATTTTAACTTCTTGACTGGCTTGGCCTCATTGACCCTGGAACAGAAAATTTGGCATTAAAGGCAGTGGAGTTCATAGCATTACGGTCCAACATTATTATTGCATGCATGTCTACTAACACTGTGGAGTAACTGGCGTTAACATGGTTTCTGCTATTCAGGGGCGTTTTCACAGGTCCCTGCAGCAGAAGGGGCCCAATCTTTCTGGGGCCCCCAATCCTTCAGGTGTTTACATTCAGCCCAAGGTCCATGAATATCTGCGAGACATGGGAGACACATGGGGCAAGTTAGAAGCAGAAGGGTATGCAGTTCCTAGCAAACACTTTAGGTAGACATGCAATTGGTGTGTAGTAGGTCACACACTAAGGGCAGGAGGAAATGTGGGAAAAAAGACCCTCACAGCTCGGTGGCTGTCAAGGGCGCCGATTGGGTATTGCAGCGCTGACCCGATTAGGAGCAGAACCGATGATGAAGTAAGACACCCCACTGTTGGGGGGGGGAGGGTGAAGGTCTCTTTTCCGAAAGGAGGAAATTTCCTCCTGCCCTTAGTGTGTGACCTACTACACACTAATTGCAAGTCTACCCACAGTGTTCGCTAGGAACTGCATACCCTTCTGCTTCTAATTACTTCTGGGCATGTATGCTGGACCTAGATAAATATTGCCCATAGTCCTCCTTTTTGTTAAATAGACACATGGGACACTCATCACATTCTGCAAGAGGGCATCACTTTGCGTTACGCCACATTTTACGCGACCTTGACCCAAAGGTATTGGAGCGCTACGCATGGGTAATAGACACAAATACATCACTCCATATTATTTTTGGTAGGCACTGAGTTTAGTGATTTAACTAGAATCACGGAATGGTGTGCACATGCCAAAACTCGAACCTGCGTTTTCCCAGCGCCGAAAGTCGGCATGTCTAGCCGTTAGTCTACAACTTCTACCACGAGGACTAACCCATTTTCAAAATTCTTGAAAACGAACCCGTAGTTATTGCATATTCATCTTATGCAAGTAAAAACCATTGCCAAAGTCGATAGTCCTTGCATGTTGTAGGTGTAATATTACTTGTTGTATCCTATATCTGGCTGCAATGACAGAAGAAGAAACATGCAAGTCGGGTGTCACACTTAGCTAAGCACATGTAGCAATATGGGTTGCAATTTTTGATAGTATTACTTCATTATTTTGACATCTGCATATGTTAACTGTCTGGTGCAAATGTTTCACCTCATTACTTTCAAATTAATACTAAAATCCAGCAATAAGTAAAGTAAAGGGGACTAGACAGTATTTGTTACAGGCTTTATACTGTGCCGCAATGCGCACTGCTCTCCTTTTGGTAACTTTGATCCTTTTGAGCTAGAACTAACATTTTTTTTAATCTGCAGCATATGATGGATTATGTGGCAAATTACGTGGAAAACACAGCAGTTGTATAATATCATAATATGCGTAGCCCTGTATATAAGTTACATTAATGTAGGACCTGTCATCCATGCCATGACAATATGCTGTTTGAAGAGAGAGCTTCATAAATGTGCCAAATCTTATGTTGGAAACTTCTGCATAATGTTGTAAGTATACCAACGCTGCTTTATGATTTGATTTCTACCCTTCACGATGGTCTTGACAGCCTCCAGGGCCATTGCCATTAGAGCATGGCAGAAATAAATTACGCACCAGGCTTAATTATGCGGCGAGAAAAGGGAAAATATTCAGCGGAATGCTGCACATTTTGTGATATTACTTCATTCTTTTATAATTTTTTACACATGCTAATTCTGCGTGAGCACATATTTCACCTCTTTAGTACCCATTTAAATACCAAATGCAGCAAAAAGCAACAGAAAGATGACCATTCAATTATTTGCCAAGGGCTTGTCACTTTGCAAGAACACATTTTGCCATGTTTTTAGTACAGTTTGATCTGTTTGAGCAAGAAATGTGTTTTTTGTTTACCTCTTCAGAGCACTTCCACTCTACTCTGCGCCACTCTGCATCACTCTATTACATTCTAAGCCACCGTCTACGTTTCTTCTTGTTTAAGCACTCTGTGTGACTGCATGGTTACTATCTGTCTCACTGTTGAGCTTTTCTACTATTCTCCCTTCACTCTCTGCTCTGTCTGCAATTTTTCTTTTGCTTGGCTTTACCCTCTCTAGCTGCATTTCATTATTCTCCTTCCCAGGTTTCCCTTCCGCTCTCCTGTATCGTTTTTCCCTGTCTTCTCTTTCTTTACTCCTCTTCACACTTTTTATTCTCACTATATTCTAGCCCATTTTTGCACTCCTAATCTCAGCTTTCCCAGTTCTCTTCACATTCTTTTTCTAACATATTTATCTTTTCCTTCATACTTCTCTATCCTTATTTCCCCTTTTGTTTTTCCTTCTTGCATATATCTATCATGGTTTCCACCTGTGTGCTTCCTTTCTTCTTCGTCACTATTTTTCACTACTCCTATACCTTTCAAAGTGTTTGCACATTGCAATCCAGGCCTGGTACATTAATACGACGATAGTCCATGCACTGTGGGGGTAACTTCAACATTTTATATACTACTATCATCAGAACTGTTTGTTCAGGACTCACTTGCCCAGCCCAATTCTCACTTGGACCCCTGGCAAACAGCAGCATGCACTCTTATCCAGACAGTGCAAATAGCAACTAAAAGTGACCCCAAATTGGCCCACTACCCCAGATCTCTTCCCTTGGGCCACTCGATCACTAAATTGTAGGCCTCCCCTTGCATAGTAACGAAACTTGGAATCACTCTCCTACGGTGATGCTACTCCCTTACGATGGTCTCTTCTATGCCACAAAGTGACATGACTGGGTTTGAACAATTTAAAATATTAAACAAGCAATGGCAAAGCCAAAAGTTCTGGCATTGATCACCAGCCTTTTGGCTTTGTCACTGTTCACCACATGGGGGGTTGGTTATAGAGGAAAACGGCCCTCCAAGACACATCAAACTCCAGTGATGCATATACTGTTCAGTACCAGAGGAGTATCAAAGGAGGAAGGAAGAAGATTGGAGCCTGCCGCGAGAGCACAAGAAACCTGTATTAATACAAGCAGAAGTGAGAAGCTTAGAAGGTGAGAATAACTACTTAAAAGGTGAGTGAGACTGATCATTTAAAACCAGACCACCGCTGTCTACGTTATATCACTGTACTTTAAACCACTGCACTGTACACCACTGCTTTCTATATCACTCTACTGTCAGTGCTCCTTACACCACTGCATCTACGCCATCTGCTTTGAACTACTGCACTTTACCCCACTATATTCTACAACATTCTACTCTGACGCTTTGTATTCCACCTCTCACTTGCATAGATGATGAGCAGCTTTGCGTTTACCAATGTGATGTCTTTTAAAACTTTACTGAATGGTAGCACAGTTAAAAGGCATACACGAAAATTAGTTGGCAGTTTTGAATTTGTAGTGAAACCTGGTTTTGATATATTCGAGGAAACAAATGCAGCATTCTCTAAAATATATAGTGGTTCATTTACAGTATATAAGGTGACTTGCTTCATTTTTCACTCTTACCATATTTGTTCTCTTAGACTCTGATAGTATTCCTGTAATACTAATAGTTTATGTTTGAGAAACCGTGATTCCTGAAAAAGGAAACTGGTTAAAGGATAGATTAATGCTAATATATATTTTTGATGCTTACCGTCTGATTTTGTTCTCATAATCCGTATATATGTCAAATCTCCATCCACAACCACTGCTTTTTATTTTTTTACACTATGTATACATAATGACGTGTATGATAATTCGATGTGTTGTTATATGCAGACTGATCTGCAGCACCGGCTGAAGGGTTCAAAGGGCCCTCCTGTGTACCAAGTGCCCCAGTTCTGTACAGAGCATTGCACAAGGATCAGCTAGCAACAATCATTCAGGTGAAAGTTATTGCATTGTTTGCATAAAAAAGTAATATAAATGGTATGTTTGTTTTGAGCCTTAAAACCGCTTGGCGTATGTTATCCCCTAGCAAATCAGATTGTAAAAGGATTCCATTTTTGCCGTTTTGTATTTTTTTCCTCTCTCTCCACTCTCTCCCTCTCCACTCTTCCAATCACTTGTTTCCAAAGGAGCAAGTCTTTCCTGGTCTCATGAAAAGGACTTAAATCTGTGTTAGAAGGAACGGCAGTGATGGTACACTGTGTTCCCAGCTTTATATCAAACTATGCCTGGTAGACCGTGACATATAAGCTGTATGAAGGCTTTTATTTGCCATATAATACCAGTTCCAGAGCAGTTCCTTTTTTTCTAGGCAGGCGTGATGCAAGGACAGTTTAATATCAAATCTCACTCGGTGCTCATCTTGAAGAAGCCATATCTTGAGGCTGGGACTGTTTATCCTCTGTATGCACAGGTGTCATTTGTTGACCTCAATTGCTGGTTCTGGAAAAGCATTTTATTGGGTTTCGCTTTTCTACTTCTGTACTTTAGCCCGTCTTTCTTCTTTTCTGCTATGAGCTCTATAGTTCAAAATTCAGCGAGGCCGTGTTTAAAAATGCTACCATGTAAAACTATGGCATCATATGGGCAGAGGTAAGAGTCTCCACTTTCCTCTTCACTTGCAAACAGAACAAAAATGAAAGAGCACATTACCCTATGGACATTATTATGTCGCTGTCTACCAGACAGCACCGCTGCCTGCTTTGCTTGAGACATCTTGGACATTCAGAAAGTTGACCTTGGAATGCATTCTGCCCGTTGCTTACCATTGGCTTTGTGGTTTCTAACTCACATTTGCTGGCTTTATTTGCTTTAGACTGGCCAGCTAGAGTTTGTCCCGCCAGTTGCCCAAACCCTGTTTACTGTCTGTATTCTTGCACAAACTCGCTTTCTGTACACAGGCCCTTAAATCTTGTTCTTATATTGTCACATTTGCTGTGTAGTCTACAGAGGTCAAGTGCCAGGCTGTGTCTTCCAGGGATCTTAGTGTTGATTTATTTTTTCTGTGACTTCAAAGTGAGAGGATTTATATGGCAATCATCCGGGCTACTGGGGTTTCTTTGAGGAACGCTGTATGATGTTCGTTCTTTTTTTTTTTTTTTATACACGAAAATTGAACTGTGCTGACAATCATATTAACACAATGGGTGATTACATTTCCACACATTGTTTGTGCTCTGTATATGTTTATCAGTGAAACTGTATGTGAGTGCAAATGTGATGTAATTTAAATTGAATATGTGTCGTCTGTAATGGCAGTACTCTAACATATGCCTTCTCCACGTTACCCCACCCTACTCTGCACCACTCCATGCCACTGTACTCTACTCTGTACTACTTCACACTATGCCAATCCACTCCAAACTGCGTCATTGCACTCTTCTCTGCATTTCTCCTCTCTACTCTATACCACTCCACTCTATGCCACTGCACTCTACTCCATATTACTCTACTATGCACCACTGCACTACACCCTACTCTGCGCCACTTCACTCTGTAACCCTACTCTACAACACTGCACTCTTATGCCAAAGCACTCTACACCACTTTACTTACAACCAAAGCACTCTACGCCAATCTACTCTGCACCAAATCACTCAACTGCATTGCACTCTACGCCACTCTGCTCTGCGTCACTGCACTCTTTGCCACTCTGTTCCACTCTGCATCACTGCACTTTGAGCCACTCTGCTCTACTCTGCACAACTGTACTCTACGCCACTGCTCTATGTGCCAATGCTGCACTAAACAACAGTATGCTCTGTACCACTGCACTCTCTGCTACTCTGCTCCACCTCACTCTACTCCAGTCCACTCTAGCCTCACTGCACTCTACGCCACTTCACTCTACTCTGAAACAGTCTACTCTGCCACTGCTGTCTACGGCACTCTATTCCACTGTTCGCCACTCCACTACACTCTATGCTAGTGCACTCTACACCACTTTACTCAAAACCAATACACTCTATGCCACTGTAGTCTGCGGCAATCAACTCCACTGCACTCAACCTTATGCCACTCTACTCTAAGCAAGGGCATTCTACACCAATTAACTGTACACCACTTTACTCAAAACCAATGCACCCTAAGCCACTTCCTATGCCAACTACGTTGCACCACTGCACCTTACATCACTGCACTCTATGCCACTGTATCTGCGCCACCCTACTGCAATCTACACCATCGCTATCTACGCTATGTCACTGTACTTTAAACCACTGCACTGTACACCACTGCTTTCTACATCACTCTACTGTCCGTGCTCCTTACACCACTGCATCTACGCCAACTGCTTTGAACTACTGCACTTTATGCCACTATATTCTACAACATTCTACTCTGTGACTGCACTCATAGATCTTGTACTCTACAAACCTGTTCTCTGGAACTTGACTCTGCATGACTGCACTCTACGCCACTGCACTCCTCCGTGCACCACTCGGCTCTATGCCACTTCAATCATCGCCACTACTCGACTCTGAATCACCCCACTCTATGCCATTGCATTTTACGCCACTGCAATTTACTCTGCACCGCTCTACTCTATGCCACTGCACTCTACACTACAGCAAAGCACTCTACACAACTTTACTCAAAATCAATGCACTATATGCCAATCTACTCTGCACCACTGTATTTTATGCCACTTCACTCCATGCCACTCTCAGACACTGCACTTTGTGATGTTCTACCTCATTACACTCTGCACCACTGACACTCTACTCTATGCTACTCCACAACACTCTTCTCAGTGTAATTCTATGACGCTAAGCAATTTCCTCTTTGCCACTCTACTCCACTCTATTCTATGGCAATCGACTCCACTCTGACACTCTACTCCTCTGTATGCCACTCTACTCTACAACACTCTACTCCACTCTATAAAATACACCACTCTATAAAATACACTCTACATCACTCCACGACACTCTATGCCCCTCCACTCTATGAAACTCTACTGAGCTCTGACACTATGCTCAACTCAACTATATGTCCATCCACTCCACGACACTCCACAACACTGACCTCTACTCTACTCCACTCCTCTCCATGACACTTAACTCTTCCATAACACTCTACTCCACTGCACTTTATGACATTCCATTCCAACACCCTCTCCTTTACTCTACTAACCTTTAGCATGCCGAACATCAGACACCCTGGTGTTCAACATTGCTAAAACATATTGTAAAAGTCAATAGCTCTTGCATTGGAGAGACCTATTGGCATTGCCAATGCTTGTGTAGCAACTGCCACATTATGACCTTTCACTCATTAAGTTCAGAGGGAGATATTTTCTTTTGTTATCTATAATCCTATAAATGACTTAATTGTGCATGTGCTCCTCTTGCACCTACAGTTCACTCATGAACCCAAAATCCTATACTATCTTATCATGCTGGCTGTAAATACATTTGTTGATTTTTGTTTTTGGCAGGCCATCTAATAGAAGCAAGTTATTTATCTATGCTCTTATCAATTTTCAGAGTTTATGAAACCTGCGTACAAGCCCAACAGCTGCCAATCTCCAAACAACAGATCCATGAAGAAAAAGCTTGCCATAAAAATGCTATTAGAGGCGAATTACAGAAAATGCTGAACCTGAAAACATATAGCAATGTTGCTTGTTTTCACTGACTACTTTTATTTTTGCATATCTTTAATATTGTCTTGCATGGTGTCCTGGATTCCTGTGGGGTGAAGTATGTGTTTTAACTTAATAAAATTAAGTGTCAATATGTCATTCAAGTCCATTTTATTTCAAACGGCATGTCACTAAGTTAAAAAAACATACGGCCAGATGTAGGAAGGCTATTACCGGTCGGTAACAGCCGAAATCGGCCGTTACCGTCCGGTAATAGGCATTTCTGATGTAGGTGGCAAATTTACCGATTCGTTAAATACCGAATCGGTATTGAATCGGTAAATGACATGTAGGAAGCACTTTAAAGAGTGCTCCTTTGCTTTAAGGATTCGTTATTTACCACCAACTATTAGTTGGTGGTAAATAACGAATACCTTTTAAAATGCAAATTTGTGCATTTTCAACTGTGCCATGTGGCAGACATGCATGCCCTTAGGGCATGTATGTGTGCCACATGTGCACACCAGCATTATTCAGGGGTGCAACAGGGTGTCAAAGTGACACCCTGCCACCCATGACCCTTTGCCTATTTTACCGAATCGGTATTTACCGATTCGGTAATTGACATTCATTCCTATGGGCCTTCAGGTCCATAGGAATGAATGGCAATTACCGAATCGGTAAATACCGTATCTTAACGATACGGTAATTTTTACCGAATAATTACCTACATAGGATTTACAGATTCTAAAATACCGAATCGGTAAAATTCAGTATTTTAGAAACGGTAATTCCTTTTTACCTACATCTAGCCCATAGTATATTAAACTGTACCTTAAATTCAAGACCCTATTGGTATTGGTGAACGTCACAAGATGCACGGCTGCTTTTAAATACAAACTATATGACATTTTGCTGGCATCTACTTTTCACACATGTTCATATCACTGTCCACCTTTTACGGTGAAGATGCACAAAATCATATGCCAAATAAAAAGCATTGGTTGATCTGATTACTGGTTATATTTGAAATAGCTGTATTGTACACACAATGAACATTTGTTACACCCAAACACAATTGCTGGTTTTAAAAGGCGGTGGTGCTTCTACAAGTTAATACTTACAAGTTTGTTTTTGTAAATTCCTCCTGATGGACCCTGGATGGGCAATGTGTCAATCGTAGAAAGTACTCCTGTCAGAGAACCCTCAAGGTGATCCAAACTTAACTTAATATTCAGTCACTTGGAAATAATCTGCAACTATCCATCCCTTTTCATGGAATCATTGAGATTCATCACACAGTTGTCATTAAATCATTCAAAAGTATTCCATAATATTTTGGAAGATGGTAGAAAATAATGAAGTAACCAAGGGCATTCTAAAGTTGATATAAAAAATATAGACTAGTTCACAATCATTTTAAGTTATCTAAATGTACTACTCTAGTAATACACAGCCATCCTGAAGTTTTTCCGAATCATCCTTGTGTAATTAAGACTCATCCTGAAGTTGTTCCGAATCATCCTGAAGTGGTCCTGGAATCATCCAGGGGTAATTCACACACATCCTGAAGTTGTCAATTAGTATTCCTTGAGTAGTAAATGATCATCACGCATTTTTAATTAAAGTAATCAGGAAACCATCCTAGAGTAGTTTTTGTGATTACAGTAAGAAGTCATCCCATTTAAATAATTTTCCCTGTGGGCAGACTTCAGGATGGCCTGGGATGACTTCCCCAGTTAATTGCAGGAATTGCCTGGCTGAAGTCATCGAATGACTTCCGAATCACTCCAGGATGATCTTCCTTTTTGACTTGGGATTGCAGAATTTGTCATAATATATAATTTCTTGGCCTATGTAAATACTTCCCTCTGTTATCTGAAAGGACTATTTTGGATTAGAACGGAGATGTTTTGGCGAGATGCACGCTGGAGTCTGTTCCAGAAACTTGCAGTCAGAAGGGTTTATTTATTGTTCCGCAGCAAAGTTGACCGACAAGGATAAGCATCGGAGAGACACGCTCACATGCCGTGGCTCAAGGCCATGCATAATGACACACTCCTTTGTAAATTCTTATTTGCTTCCTTAAATGGAAAGTTGATGCCAATATTTGAAGTTTGTTTGCTCAAAATAATTACCCAGGATTCTGTTTGCGCCCGCTTTTTGTGTTCACTTTTACTGTAGTAGCTCCTCTTCCACTGGTTCCCCTTAGTTCCACCCTTACTATGTATAGGTGCCCCAAATCAGCGTAGGATATATTCGAAATGTGGATCTTGTTTTGTGAATTATGCTCCCTGTTTAGTAGCTTTAGTTCAGCACTGAGTGAGGCTTGTCTTTTCTCGTGGCATTCCATTCATATTCACATATTTTGGGATTTCACTGTATTGATTTCAAACAGCAGCTTTACGAAGAGTCTCATTTAAAAAAAGCTCCTCTTGCAATCCCCAGGTGGCTATAATTGCGATTCTCCTATTTACATGACCAGAGAATCTGGATTTCATTAAAGACAAGGAGGCTAACATTATGGGGTCCATTAGGATGTCGGGCGGATTTCCTCCGCCAGGCTGGTGGTGGCTACCGCCAGCCTGGCGGAGGAAATCCGCCCGACATCCACAGCCCAAATCCCCCCCGCCATATTAGTATGGCGGGGTGGACCGCGGCGGTGAGAAACACCGCCCGCATGTTTACCGCCCCGGTCGCCTGGCGGCCGGGGCGGAAAACGAGTAACATGGTGGCGGTGTCTGTTAGACACCGCCCGCCATATTACAATGGGCTTACACCAATGCATTTCCGTGGCGGCAATGCCGCCACGGAAAGGCATGCGGAGACTCCCTGCGGGGGCCCGTTGCGGGCCCCCTGGGAGTCCCTGGCTTGGGGGGTTGCACATGGGGGGTACCTATGGTACCCCCCCGCATTTCAAAGTGCATCATGGCAGGCACCGCGCGGTGCCTGTCATGTTGCACTTAGAAATGCACAACGTGCACGTTTAACAAGGCGGCGGGCGGAGATTACTGCTCCGCCCGCCGCAATGGCAACAATACAGGATGCGCCCGCCTGTGTGGCGGGCGCATCCTAATGCACATTTCGGGACCCCCGCCCTCGAGGCGGGCGGTCCCGTTTCCCAATAGGGTGACGGGCGGGCAAAGCCCACCCGCCATCCTAATGGCCCCCTAAGCATTAATCCTTTAATGCAACTCACAAACAGCCGCTTACATCATAAAGATAAGAATAAGAATGTGATGACAGCATAGCAACAATATAAGGCATGAGCAAGAGAAGAGCTGCCTCTTTTAAATGCAATGAAGCAAGGAGAAAGTCAGCAAAATCAAGGTGCAACTTGGAGCAAAAGGCGATGAAGAAGCTGAAAACCAAGGAAGGAAGTGAAGGTAAATCCATGAAGATCAGTTAGTTCGAATTATCTGAAAAGAAAGTGAAGAAAATCAAAAGATTGAAAGAAACTTGCAAAACTTGAACATGAAGAAATAACAACATATGAAATGCAAATAGTTAACAACATCATCAAATGAAATGCAAAAAGTTAACAATATCATATGAAATGCAAGGCAAAGAATGGATTCTCCGTCCAAGGGAGGGACGTGAGGGATAATGTTAGCCTCCGTGTCTTTAATGAAATCCAGATTCTCTGGTCATGTAAATAGGAGAATCGCAATTTCATTACAAGACAAGTAGGCTACATTATGCATGTTGGTAGCCTTGAATAACGACGTCGGATACATGTTCAATAGGTTTACAATAATGATGAGCAAAGGTAGAGGCATTGGACCAATCAGCAGCCTTAAGGATAGCATCCAACTTACCACCAGACCAGAAGGACTTGCTAGCCATAGCACTTCTGAGAGAATGAGCTTGAAATTTGGAAAGGTCAATACCAGCAAAGTTCATAGTCAATTTAACCCATCTGGCAATAGAACAGGATGAGATGGGTTTAAAAGGTTTGACAAAAGAAATGAGAAGTTTATTGGCATCAGGAGGACCAAGGTCTTTCATTCTGGAATCGTATTCCTTCATACAATCAACAACACAAAGTTGTTTGCAATAGTCAAAACATGGATAAAAAATAGAGTCAGACATGGTTTTAGTCCTCCTGAAGATTTCAAACTTAATGCCAAACATGTCATAGGATCTATAAGAGAAATCTAGAGCTTTCACATCGGAAACACTACGACAAGAAACTAGGCACAAAAGAGAAGCAAGTTTAATGGAAAGACATTTCCTGTTAAGAAGAGAATTGTCAGGCCAAGAGCAAAAAAGGTGAAGCATAAGTTTAACATCCCACACAGATTGGTATTTAGGCCTAGGAGGTCTTTTTAGTCTAATACTTTTAAGAACTATACAAATGTTAACATTCTTACCTACCGTCTTACCGTTGACAAGAGAATGTCCTGCGGAAATGGCAGATCTATAACAATTAATCGATCTATAGGAGAGACCATTGTCGAAAAGTTCAACAAGAAAATTAACTATATTGACGATAGGAGCCTCCACGGGATCCAAGTTCCTCTCCATGCACCAACGAGACCATTTTCTCCAGATGTTATTATATCTGTAGTGAGTTCCTGGTGCCCAGGATTCTCAGAGGAGAGTGAGAGCAGATGACGAAAGTCCAGACAATTCGTTAGATTGCCTTACACTTTCCAGGCAAGAAGGTTCAAACTCCCTGAAAGAACTAGGTGGTGATCTTCTCCGTTTGCGTTTAGAACCAGACCCTTTGTTGCAGGAATCAGGAAGGGGATTTCGCATGAAAGTTCCAGAGCTGTGGGGAACCACGCTTGAGAGGGCCAGAAAGGAGTTATCAGGACCAGGGAGCACTGGTCTTGTCTGACTTTTTGACGAACCCTCTGAATCATGGCGAACGGGAGAAAGGCGTAAGGTCGAAGAGGAGACCATGGCTGGAGAAAGGCGTTCACTGCAAGAGCGCCTGGGTCTGGCATCCAGCTGAAATACCGAGGAAGTTGGAAAGTCAAACGCTGGCAAAAAGGTCCACATCTAATGGGCCCCAAAAAAGAGACAAAGAATTGAAAACGTTCACGTCGAGTTTCCAATCGCTGAAATCTTGAAGGAATCTTCCAATCCGCGGAGAAATTCGATTTCCCGGGGAGATATTCTGCCCTTAGCGAAATCTTGTGTTCCACACAGAACATCCAAAGTTTCCTGGCCAAATCGGAGAGGTCTGCTGACCTCGTTCCACCGAGGCGGTTGATATAGGAGACTGCAGAGACGTTGTCCATCTTCAAAACAACGGATCTGCCCTGAAGAGAGTGTTTGAAATTCATTAGGGCATAGAGACCGGCAGTCAATTCTAAGAAGTTTATATGGTGGGAGGACTCTGTCCGAGACCATACGCTACCAGTGTCTTTGTCAAGGAGACGTGCACCCCAGCCATGAAGGCTGGCGTCCGACTCCAAGACAAAGTCTGGAGTCGAACCGAAGATAGCTCTTCCGTTCCACGCATCCAAATTGTCCAGCCACCAAGAGAGTTCCAACCTCGCTTGTTGATCCAAGGAAACACGGTCCCCGTACCACAGACCGGATCTGAGGTCATTGGCTTTCACTCTCTGGAGGGCACGATAGTTGAGGGGTCTGGGGAAGATGGCTTGAATCGAAGAAGAAAGTAAGCCCAGGAGTCTGGCCAACTCTCGGAGAGTGAGGGATTGCTGTCTCAGGGCAAACCTGATCTCCTTCCGAATTTTGGCGATTTTCTTGTTGGGAAGTAAGAGGAGACATTTGGAGGTGTCCACAGTGAAACCTAGGAACTCTAGAGATTTTGAAGGGGAAAGAATGGACTTTTCTCAGTTTATAATGAAGCCAAGGTCCTCTATGAGATTCATGGCGATTCTGAGATCTTCCAAGAGCTGAGAACGAGTTTGTGACATGATGAGAATATCGTCTAGATAGATAACGAGGCAAATACCTTTCGCTCTCAGGAGAGACACAATTGTCCTCATGACCTTGTTGAAACACCAAGGAGCGGATGAAAGCCTGAAAGGGAGGGCTTGAAATTGAAAGAGGTGACCGTCCCATATAAATTGAAGAAAGGGTTGATGTTCTTCTGCCATAGGGATGGTAAAATAGGTGTCTTTTAGATCCAATTTGACCAGCCAATCTCCCTGAAGGAGAAGGTCTCTGAGGAGATGGATGCCCTCCATCTTGAAATGTCTGTAGATGAGGTATTTGTTTACTTCCCGAAGGTTTATCACCGGTCTCCAACCTTTGTCCTTCTTCTCGACTAAGAAGAGCGTGCTCACAAATCTTCTTTGAGACCCAGGAACCTCGATAATAGCACCTTTCTGGAGCATAGAGGAAATTTCCTCTTTGAAAATTTTTAGATATTCTAAAGGAAGAACCAAAGGGTTGGGGCAACAGTCTGACATGGAATATCTACAAAATCCATCTTGAACCCCCGAACTGTCTCGAGAACCCACGGGTCTTTGGTCAAGGATTTCCAAACGTGATAGAAGTGTTTGAGCCTTCCCCCGACCCTGGGAGGGGAAGAAGAGAGAGAAGGACTTACTTGGAGGGTTGTTGTTGGAAGCTCCACGGGAAGAGAAACCTCTGCCGCGAGAACCTCTTCCTCTTTGGGGGTAGAATTGTCGGTTGGAGGGGTAAAAGCCTCTGCCAGTGGTACCTCTTCCTCTACTGAATGAGAAGGGCTGGAATATTCCGTGGCCAGAAGAACGGCCCCTTCTTTCGACCTGTCCAAAAAGGTTAGTGGAGAAGACACGTATCATATTATCCTTATCCAGGGCGATGAAAGTGGCAACGTACTTTCCTATGGTCTTTATCATATCTTCGCCGAAGAGGAGACCCTTGGGTTTATTGGAAGGTTCCTTCTCGGCAAGGATACCTAGTTTAGGGTTAATCTTATTGAGGATAGTCTTCCTCCTTTTGTTATTAAGTCCAGAGTTAGCGTTACCAAGTAGGACGATCGCCCTCTGGCTCTAGCCCCTAATTAAGTTAGTGTTGAGGGGAGAATTTGAGATATGGGATTCCTCGGCCAGGTCGGGGATTTTAGTAAGGGGGCCGAGAACATCAAGGAGACGATCCTGACAAGCCTTAAGGGCCCTCTCAAGGCCCTTTCTGGGATCTTTACCCAGTTTGAATAAAAACTTAATGAGGTCAGGATCGAGATTGGGGGTTTGGCAGACCTTGTCTTCAATGCATTTAGTAATAAATTTGGCGACATGATCATGTGGGAACCATCTAGAACTATTAGGGTGGGAGATGTTGTTAGGGGAAAACATTTTGCCACCTAGAGGGTCGAAAATGGTGTCTTTAGAAGAGGGGGAAGAGTCAGCCTCCGAAAGGACATTAAAATCCAAGTCGTCCAGATCCTGGTCATCCAGGTCAAGAACGAACTCGTCGTAAGGGTCATTGAAGACCTCGTCTTCATCTGAGTCAGAGTCTGCGTCAACACGTGCACTATCAACAATTGTGCCGCTGAGGACACCCGCCAAATACGTGCCGCTAGGGACACCCACCCTAGTTGTGCCGCGAGGGGCACCAGTACCTTTTGAGGCGCAAGGGCCTCCCATAGAGCGCGAGGTGCTAGGATCTCCCAGGTCAAGTGAGGTACCGCGACCTCCAATAGTGCTTTCACAGTGTTTGACTTTTTCAGAACGCTTAGAATATACAGTTTCAGGATCATGAGGAGTGTCGCCATCCTGTAGCAAGGACCTCTTATGCGACATGACCTCCTACAGCGTGTCCAGCATACAGGACCTCATCTCCTTCTGGGGAGCTAACGACAGCGTCATCTAACTCAATGTCAGACATCACGGGTAGGTATGTTAGGATAATTCTATCAATTAATAATAACTTACTTATATATATTAACTTATTTTTGACTTATTTATATATATGTTATTATAAATTAGGTATAAAATAATCTAACCCCCTTTCTTATTTCCTTTTTTTTATGGTAATAAGGATATTAATTTGCGGGTGCGGGCAAAAAAACAGACAAAAGTTGGGTTCAGGGCAAAAAAATGGAAATGAGGAGGTAGGAGAGCCCAAAAGACTCATCGCTAGGCAGGATAAACAAAAAACAGCTGATCGGAAAGCAGGAGCTGATCGGGAGCGGCTGAAGAGCGCAACCGACGCTCTCAAGACAGCCGCTCCCCGAGGGCTAGAGGAATGGACCCTAGGAGGCATGGGGCGTAACGCCGTTGCTGCCGAGGTCCCTTTCTCCAGACCCGAAGAGAGGGAGATGCACCCGCAATCGGAAACAAAAGTGCCGACAAGTGGCGTTGAGAAGCAGCCGAAGGAGCGCACCTGAGGGCCTTTCAGTTAGGAGGCGGCAGACACCCGCAGGCTCATCCGGGATCCGAAAATGAGGCAAAAATCACCCCCAAGGGCCAAGGGCACGAAGACAGGAAAGCCCACGCATCGGTGAGGAAGGGACGGGGGGCGGGGGCGGTAAACTATGAACATAAATTGGAAGTCGAGGAAGGGAAAAGGGTTACAGGGAAGGTAACCAAGCCAAGGAAAGGGGTTGGGAAAGCAATGATCAACAGCTGATCAGCATAGTGGCAGAAAGTAAAACACTAGCAATCAAGAGATAATAACAATCTTAATAATATCTCGTGCCTAAACAGTGTTAAAGGAAGAAGAGAAAGGAAAGCAATTTATCTGTCTGCGAGCCGCATTTAAAAGAGGCAGCTCTTCTCTTGCTCATGCCTTATATTGTTGCTATGCTGTCATCACATTCTTATTCTTATCTTTATGATGTAAGCGGCTGTTTGTGAGTTGCATTAAAGGATTAATGCATAATGTAGCCTCCTTGTCTAGTAATGAAATTGAGATTTTCATTTGAAACTGTTGATTGGATATGCTACTATTATAAATGTTTCTATCTGCAGCACTGTGGAAATCCGTGCATTTGCTGCTCTTAAAATTCAGAAGCACTCAGTCTAGACATGTGATATGGTGATAAATCACATCATATAAGGCTGTAAACTGATTTTTTTAAGTTTAATGATGGGAAATGTTTGTTTATTTAATTCACAGACAATTTTAAGGCACTGAGTGACCAATCAGAATACATAAGACAAACTTCATCTTTAGAAACTTGCCTTTTGTTCTATGAATTCCATTTTCTTCAGTCAAATGAAAGACTAACCCCAGCACATTTACCTATAAAGAGGTGATTTTTGTCAGCCAAAACACGTGATATCCTATTATGCCCATGAAAAGTTGTCACAGTGCACAATGACGTGTGGGGAAGTTTCACCCTACTGCGTCACAAGGGAGCACCGCATTACATCTTGGCTGTTTTACAACCCTGAATAAATGTTTCACTAATCTTTCTCTGCACAGCACGCGACAAATGTTCTTTGATCTGCTGATATGAATGTTGTGTGTTGCTTGCCTTTAAACCTCTCTTAGCACCACGTTTATTTGATTGCGCAGATCCACGGAGTCCATTAGTGCAGGAAAATCCATTGCATGAACGCCCTGGCCACTTCCGTTTATCAGGGTTTGTTAATCTGCTCATACCTGATAATTTGGGAGCCTCTGTTGACGGCGTGGGGTGGCTTTTCTACTGAGACATTTGGCAAACAATAACGTGGGAAGCCTTTGCTGTTACATGCAGGCATTTTTTTACAGAGTACTACTTGAAATGCATTCATATTTTCTGCACTTTTATTTTAAAAGGAGTTTCTTGCATGAAAACAGAAAATTAATTTAAGGAACTGGTGTCATCGTATTGATGTATAGAACTGCACAGTCAATGAATGTATTTCTTTATAGTTAAAACCATTACAAGTGTATCAGTGTGTTCAAAAGTTAAAATGGGTAAATGATAACACCAGCATAAGCAAAGATTATCCTCTATAGCTCATAAAATTGGCAATTTTTTAAATTGAATGGTATTGCTTTATTAACCTTCCTGCTTCCTCAAATTTGCTTATAAATGCACCATTTGTGAACTCTTTTTTTCGAAATTTTCGCAAACCCCTCATAGGTTTTTCAGCCTCGCTCGCTACGCTCGCTTGCTCGCTTTACGTCCCACCACTTTCAAATGTCCAATGTCACCAGAGGGTCATGAGTGCTTTGGCAATGCAGGTTTGAATTGTGGGATAGTAGGAGTTTTGGCTATTGTGATTGTGATATTTTCATTCCACTGAGTTGGGCCCACTAATTGGATCCACTTGGGTGCAATGACATTTTAAGTGTTCATTTACCTGTATTGAATATGCTTATTGTGATTAATGTGTTCATTTTTTTTAAATCCAGTTTCTCATGATATAAGCTAGTTATTGAATTTGTTATGGTGAGATGTGTGTTGTGAGGTGCCACATTCACACCATGATAGGGACTTAGTAAAAGTCTTTTGTGATAGTACATTAATCCAGGACTAGTGTTGTTTTTCTTTGGTGCACAGGAGTATACACGCTGACCGAAAGTGGGTAGCCGCTGGCCATAAACTCACTTAGCGAGTTAGTGCTTTCAAAGGAAGGGAACAGAACACACTGTTCCTTTCCTTTGAAAGTGATTGTGGGTTTTCCATTTCCCCATTTAGGTAAAACAGAAAAGGATTGTTCTTATTTGTTTGTTGAAAGAAGGGGCCAAGGTGAAAAAGAAAAGGCCAACGAGTGAAGCTGAGTCAGAAACTAGTGCGAATGAGTCGGAGACTATGGTTACCACTTAGTTCCCTTTGAGAGAAGTGCAAGGAAGAATGTATGGGCATGTGCCTTGGAGTCAATCTGATCTTCTTTCATTCTCAAAGAACTTTCCCAAGCTGAGAAATGAGCTGGGGAAATGGTATGAAGAAGTAGAAATAATTGTAATTGTCTGAAAGGTGCTTTGGGAAGGTTTGAATATGTTATTTGAGATTGGTGTTCCTAGAGATTTATGAATAGAGTGCAAAGGGGTTATGAATTAGCCCCCACAAGATCCCACAAGAACAGCACAAATGGTCCATCTCCCGATGTCATAAAAATGTTAGGGAGGTGATGGAGCATGCATGTAAAACCGACAGAAATGTTTTAATTAGTTCAAAATTACGAGGGTAACACAGGTACCCAAGAGGTCAGTGCATTACATATTATGAAAGGTTAATGCAGATTTACAGACAGAATAGTAGAACAAAAGACCTAGCTCATGAAGTACTTAGTGGATTTGTTTCAGCGTTTGTGGTTGGGTTGCACCCCGAGCTATGGGCCCCATTACGATGGCGGGCGGACTAGAAAAACGAATTCTGGTGCATTTAAAATAACACACACAAGTTTAATAATGCAATGTTTAGAACGGTAGGCCAAATATATCAGTAAATGCAGATTCCCAAATGTCAAATGACTCAAATATACAATTAGAATAAAATGCAGTATGTACAAGTAGCAAAGAGTAGAAAATATATACAAGAGAGAGTGATTAGGAACACATCACCGATTGAATTTTCATCATCCTTGCCAGCTGAAGCTGGGGAAAGTCTGTCAACAGCCCAGGAAGGAGTTTGAATCAGGACTCAAGTTCCGTCACATCCAGAGCAATACGTCTATTCTGTGGTGAACTTCCCACCTGGCCCCTGCAGGTTCCCAGCTTAAATATCATTACAAAACGTAGGACAAATCTTCTAGAAAACCTCTCCCCCTTCTCATAAGAAAAAACCAAGCTGGCTGTACCAGTCTGCGTCAAGGCCAAGACGGAGGCTGGCCAAGCTCTCGTATTTTTACTTCGAGGCAGAGTTGCACATTCCACAGACACTTCCACAACATATTCCAGTTCACTCTGGTCAGTGAGGTGCGAAAAACAAGTGAGTAGCAGAAAGACCTTGAATACGGATCGCAAGCACTGCTGTACATGCAGGAGCAAGGCAAAGTCATACATGAGGCCATGTCAAAGCCAATAGTCAAAGACAGAAAACAAGATGACATGAGCCATGTCAAAGCCAATAGTCAAAGTCAGAAAAACAGATGGCCAGAGGCCATGTCAAAGCCAATAGTCAAAGTCAGAAAACCAGATGACATGAGGCCATGTCAACGCCAATAGTAAGCACTTATAATATAAATGTACTGTTTTACTCCATGACAGCTCTCACTAAACGACAAGTAGATTACAAGACAGAAGAGAAGCAGGCATATGCAGGACCGTCCTACATTAAGGCTAGAGTAAAATAACACACTAAAGTCAGTTAAAATGGTGGTGGTTGAACGACATCATAGGGTGCCAAATCACAAGAGTGGCTCTTTCACTACAGCCACATAATGCGAAAATGCCACATGTTCCAATGGAGTAACACAAAATAAAAAATAAAGGGTCTAGTTTCCAACAAAATCCCAGGTTTCAGTAATATCGTTTAATAATCGATGACAGTTTCCTCCAGGTTTTAGCCTTTTCTGGAAATCCCACTGGATTTGGTCCTAATCAGTCACAATGAAAGTACTCGAGAGGGGGAGGAAGATTGCCTGTGTCATGTAGTCCTAGAGGTAGACCAGACTGATCCATATGTAGAAGGTGAAGTGAATTGCCACCCAGTATCATTTTTGAACAATACCTGTGCTACCCGCTCCACGGTTTGTGCGATGGAAGTTCCATACCTACCCGTCTCTGGCAATGAAATCCAAGATAAAGGCATCTCAAATAGACAAATAAACATCAAATTTCAGCTAATGTCCCTGTAAAGACTGAGCCAACTAAAAATACCTATGAGTTTATAATATTTGGCACAAGTCCTGTTAATTTACTGGCAAGGAGTCTTTTTTGTGCAAAACTAATTGCACAATTTTCTGTACACCAGCTGGAGTGGCAATTCAGACCCAAGACGTGGACGCTGACTTTAAAATAAATTCACAAGAGTCAGATGCCTGTTTGTTCCCTGTTGTGACAAAGGAAGACTTGCCTCCTGATTTAAAATGTTCAGTAAGTGATGAAGTTTTGAATTTTACAGGCAGACATTGGACTGATAAAAAGTACAAAGACAGTGAAAGAGGTGACACCAGATGCAGTTTATCCCCTAATGTCACAATATAGTCTTACTCCAAAGGCAGTGTCAGGAATGACCCAAGTAATAAATCAAACTATAAAGCAGGGCATTTTGAAGATAGTCCTGATAAGTCTGCAATTTACCTGGTATTCGACTTCAAAGGGCAAATACAAATGGAGAATTGTACAGAACCTTGGAAGAGTTAATACAATTGCAGTTCAATAGTGTCCTGTGGTACTGAATCCTGCTGTCATCCTTTTCCAAATTCAATCATGTGCAGGACGGTTCATAGTCATAGACTTGTGCCAAGCATTCTTTTCAATTCCCCTACATGAAGACAGTCTGTTTCTTTTTGCATTTAAATTGTCGAATACAATTTTGGTTTGGTGTAGGACTCCTCTAGAGTATAGAGAAAGCCCCTTGATCTTTAATCAGACATTGAAGAAAAATCTGAAGGCGGCTTCTAAAACAAAAGAAATCTGCAGTTTAGACACAATGGCCCTGTTGAACCATCTTTAAGAGAATGGACAAAAGGTACCTCATATCAATTTCCAGTCCTGGCAGAAAAAGGTATTTGGAACATCATATTAGGAAAGGAGTGAGGGAGGTGTCCAAAGAGCACATCTCTGCAACTCTTAGAATGAAATCACACACAATACAAAGAGAGGTAGGGATGTTCCTGGGAATGGTTGGCTACTATCTACAGTGGATTCCTAACTTTTCGCCAGTGGCAAAGCCTCTACACAGACTTCACACCATGATGTGAGTGATCCGGTAACTTGGGATGTTGAATGCTTTTCTAAAGCTTAGAGACTATCTCTGTAGCATACCAGCAGTGGGCAGGGCAGGCTATAAGAGGGATTTCTCTCTCCTTTGTCGTGAACCTGATGGATGCACATTGTCTATGTTGGCACAGACCGATGGAGAAGTGAAACGGCCAGTGGCTTACTTTTCAACCACACTAGATCCTGTGGCTGTGGCACTTCCTGGTTGCCTGAAATCAGTCACTGCTGTTTGTTCAGGCATCCAGCTGAGCGAATAGATTGTGATGGGTTACACCCTTATTATAAGGCTCCTTATTCAGATGAGAATTTGCTGACTCGTACTCTAACTCAGCATATGACATACAACCGTTTGGCGAGATACGAGCGAATAATCTTGGCGACTGAAAACATCGCTATTCGAAGGTTCAATGAATCAACAACTTCAGATCAGGATGATGAAGAAGGAGATTTCAGCCATCATTGTGAGAGCAGCATATGCAGTCTGCACCACATCTAGTATTGTGGAAGCTTCCAACTTAAGAAATGCAACCTCAGCACAAGTAGCCAAATTGAATGCCTTAACCAGAGTGTGCTCTGTTGCCTATTATTTGAGTGTTACGATGAACACTGACAGCCAGTATGGGTTTGGCGTTGTTCATGATTTCAGCCAGTGATGGTTGCTAAGGGGTGTTATGACCTCCTCTGGTTCTCACTTTCATAATGGGCAGTACATTTTAAATTTCCCGAGAGCACCTTGGCTAGCTATTGCAATTTCTGTTGTGAATTGCGCTGCATAGAAAAGTGGTGACAACATGATCACATTGGGCAACAGATACACCAATCAACTGGCAAAATATTGTGTGCTTGAGTCCAGCTCATTCAATCTAGAGATGAATCATGTAAACATGACAGTGAAATCGTAACCAACATATTGGCAATAACAATCCAGATATTCAATAAGGTCAGAAGGGAACTCCAACACGAAGCACCCGAAAATTAGACAGAAGAAATATGAGTAAGGAAGATGTACCAAAGATGCTGTACTTGAGTCGCAGATGATGGGTGGTGTGTCCTGCCATTGTCTCTGTTATTTGCAATGATCTGATATTTCCAAGGGTCCAATACTTCCATGGTCCTGCTCATGTTAGAAGAGATGGGTCGATTCGTACATTTCATAAATATTAGTTTAATATTCATTCTGGGTCCATGGCAGACAGTTTTAGTCAGCGATGCATCACGTGCAAGCAGTTAAATGCCAGCAAAAATACAGTTGTGATCTCGAGTCACATAGGGAAGTCTGATGACCTATTTAGTCATCTACAGCTAGATTTTTGTGAGAGGCCTGTCTGCAATTGACTAAAATATATAGCAGTGTCATGATACAGGGGATCATAACTTACCTGAAGAACTACTCCAGAGGATCCTCCAAGACACAATATCTCCTGTCAAAAGAGAGGGAAGCATTAAAAGAGAAGAAAGACACAAAACCATTCAAAGCAAGAAAGGACAGACAATACAGAAATACTTCAGATTCTTCCTTTCCAGGCCTAAACACCAGAAGAGAAAGAAACTGAGAGAAGGAAGAGGAACAGAACAAAGAGGAAGACAGACTCTAGGATGGGGGAGTGGAGCCCTGGAAGTGCCAGAGGAGGGGGAGGAGGAGAGCACCAGAACAAGAGGCCCAGAGGAACCACAACGCGAGGAGACCTTGCCCATAAAAAAACTGTAGAAGTCCCTGAAGCCTTTCCTTCTATGAAAACGGGTGCGACAAGGTCCAGAGCACATTCATAACCGTTCCACAACAAGATGGGAAATGCGACCGAAACCGCCACATCCATGGAGGGACGTGGTTATCTCAGGTGGGTGCCTGGTTAAAAGCCTAGAAGCGGGGTGTGGAAAAAAGGGGAAGGAAAGGGCTTATAAAATCCCTATCAAGATGAAGATCAGAAGTAATGAGAAAAGGGCAATTAATTAAGACTACATCGCCCTGACTACATGTACTGAAGATCAGAGGAGAACATTCCAGAAAGAATCGGAGTTAATCTTTTTTTCCCTTGTATGTTTCTGTACTTGTTTGTCCTCTCTTCCTTCTGCAAATCAGATTTTCAGTATAAGAGGGCCAGGAGTCTATGGAAAGGTAAAAGGAAAACCAACTCTAAGAATTGTGAGTTGGAGAGTATTTATTTGTGCATTTTCTTTGTGACGTTTGTTTCTTTTACCAAAGAAGAACAAGATAGAGAAAAGTCTGGGAGAAACCAAATCATACGACAGAGCTGAATGGTTGTTGTTTATTTCCGTTTGGAAGGATTACTTACTATACTTTTGGTTCCTTCTAGGGTCCATCCTGTCTGGTGGTGTACCTGGGTAGAAAGAAGGGAGGTAAGTCAAACCAGTTATCCTCTGAGGAAGCATCACAACCACAATCGGGCCACATATAGAACTGATATGCAAATTTGTGGAGGTGGGTGAGCCAACAAACCAACAGGGAGAGCGAGCCAGAACCAAGCGAAGGATCTGGCTCGGATCTTGGAGTCCGTGCGCAAGCCGAGCCCTATAAATATTTGCCATGTAAATCATAGACCAAACATCAAGTAAAATATGATAAGGTCTCTTCAAAATTCAAAATGTTTATTTCTTTACCAAATGGAAACTCTAACATTAATACATCACATTATAGTACTTCAGTGAGAAGTGCTTTATTGAATGTGATAGTTTTAAAACATGAACCATTAGTGAACTGAAACACAAGGCACTTGTAATGTAAACCCTGTACGTGGCCCAGATTATTATAGAGCAACATTCATTATGTTAAGGTTTTGTCATTATTGCTTTTTGCAACTTTGGCAGGTTTTAAATAGCACAAACTTGGCCCAAAGGTATTGGAGAACTTTACTTGAGCATCCATTACATTACACAAGGTCACCATTCACTGTTTTATAGGGATGAGGAAATTAAGTGATTGGCCTGGAATCAGGATGTTGAGCCGACGCAGAGATTTGAACCTGGTTCGCCAGGTCCAAAGTCTTTAGTGCTGGCCCTAACTCCACACCCAGGGCATGGGGAGACAGGCGGACAAAAGCATCAGGAAAGCGCAGCTCATTATAGGATCAAGGTTTCAACAGGACTTCAAGCTAAGCTAGAGCAAGGATTCAGGCTCAAACCTGGCTAAACTTTCAGTGGCTTGCAACCTCTATGAATTCTGAATGTTATACTTGAGCGATGTGATGCAGCAAATATAAAAGTAACAAATCCATCTGGCTCACGCCCTCTTTAACTTCATGTTTTCCCTGATATCTCCAACCAACAGTAATCCAAAACCCAACACAGTATTCTGCCTTTTTAGGTCTAGCTGGTGTTAGCAGCGCATAGCGCTGCTCCAGCGAAAGACCTATTTTTATGGGTTTGCCGGGAATGGCGGACAGGGGATGGGCACGCGCTTTCCCTAGGCGATTTCATTGCCTGAACGTGCACGTCCATCCCGGCGCCGTGTACATCCCCTGTCTGCCATTCAGAGCAAGTCAGGCATTCGAAATCGCGGCCACACACACACATACACATGCACTGTTACACGCACACACACGCACCCCCCCGGGCTCACGCGCACACACACAGCCACGCACGCACTCACCCTCACCGCTCACGGGCTCACGCGCACACACACAGCCACGCACGCACCCCCCACCGCTCACGGGCTAACGCGCACACACACACGCACACAGACACACACACATATCCCCCCCTCCACTCACCGTGCTCTGTTGTCGCGTCGCCTCGCTGCGCTCTACAGAGCCCCGCGTCACCGCTGCTCTTGCTCTCCGTGGGCCGGGTTTCCCGCAAAAAGCGGAAGTCCCGCCCCACGACGTGACGCTCCCGAACTTTGAACTGGTTCGTTTTTGTGGGCCATCACCTTCCTCCCACTGGCACTCGTCACAGAGACAAACCCCGCAAAAACATTCGCACATCCAGCAAACAAGTCCTCGACGTTCTCAGATCTCCAGGTAAATAAAGGGTCGTTCTCTTCCTGTTGATGCATAGGCGACTGCTAAACGCTGTCCACCAGCTCACTCAAACACCAAAATCGGGAGACGAGCACCGGCCTATCCCAGTCCGCTTTTTAGTGGCGCAGGCCCTTCGTTGCTTTAACACGTTCATATTGGCTTCAAGGTCGGGCAGGAAACTCAGAAGACACAGCCTCGAGCCCCTACCAGGGAAAGAAGCGTTATCACTACAAGTGCATGCCCCGAAGCCAGGGGTCAGACAACGGTCTCGGAAGGGATCACGTGGAAGAAAGAGCCCTAATTAGGTAGAATGTCGGGAAGAGGATGCCTGTCATTTTCGGCCTTGTCCAATGGAAGGCGGGTGGGTGGGACCATTGAGCAACATCCGCATAGGCGGACCTAAACCGTTGGGTGCTTGACTCCGAAAATCTTATGATTGGTTACAACATTCTATTGCGTGCGGGGTAGGATGTAGAGGTTCAGTATTCCGAGTGAGGGTAGGTCATTTTATGTTTTCCGAGATCATACTTGGCTGTATTTTACATTTAGAGAATGAGTAAGAAACCATAAGGCATACATTTTGTGCATTGGTGTACCCGGGGCTGGCATTTAACCTAGGTACCAAGTGTTTAGATTGCTTGCCTGTCACAATTTATTCATATGTATATGTAATACAGTTAGAGTTATGCCTTCCCGCTATTAAAACAAAGGTTATGTCCATTTAGTGAGCTCGATTTCAGAACTTAGATATTCTTTTCAATATAATGGTCTAGAAATACATTCACTTCTGCTGCAATGCTCCCAAAATATATCTCCTCAGAGTTGTAAAGTTCCTCGTGTCTGTGTCGTCCCACATTTTTTTTTTACTTTGCATTCCGGGAATGTGTATCCATGCTAAAATTGCAACTATTAATCCCAGAATGCAAAGTACTGAGCGAGCCATTTCTCTCTTGGGCCATATACAACTGTCATGTCTGTCCCCTTAAATATCCTGGTGGCTAATGGCATGCATTTTTTTATATAGCGCAGACTTTACCCGAAGGTGTCAGAGCGCTTCACAAACCCACTTCACTACCCAACCCCTGCCGCCGGACAGCGGCTAACACGTCACTCACCCCACTGAAAATGTCACACTTAGCAAACCAAAACCTTGGCTGCTATGTCCATTTCTTAAACTGTATTCTCCTTATGTTTGTAACATTAAATTAGTCCGTGTATTGTCGGAATGGTGCCAAACCCGTAACCCACAGACCTGATGTGAGGGACCACCTATTGGATTATAGTCATCACCCACCCTGTTCTCCTTATCTGGAAAAAATTCCTTCATTTAGATGGCCTCGCCCCCCCCCATTCACCCTGTAACCAGACCCCTCGCTAGCTCTTCTTGAGCTGCCTAAATTACTGCCCACCGCTCCCCCTGCCGCGCTTTTGCCTCAGTCTAAACCGTATCAGTTCCCTCTATCCTGCCTCCTGATCCTCCCTCCCAGCGCTCCCCGTGTGCTGCCCCACTCGCGCGGCTTCTACCACTGGTCGCCGCTATTGTTTAGGGCCTAAACCTTGCGTTCCTTTCTCACCATTTTATTATGACCTACCCATAAACCAAACCTCCTCCCACATAGACCTCCTGTCACCTCGTCCGCCCCTGGAACCCGGCATGTTACTAACATGTAAATCCTCTAATCACCATTGTGCCAGACCCCGCACATTATGTATGCCGCAATGCAAATGATCAGTCGGGGTTGGACTTGTTTTCCTAGTTGTCAGTAACGAAGGTGGAGCACTACGCAATTCTATTCGCTTTACAGCAGAACCCTGCCATGTCAACAAATCGCAAATAATGTTTTAACTATAGGTCACTTTTCCTCTGTAACATTTTCTTGACAACACAGTTCAGCAAACAGAAATTAGCTTCCCTGCATCCCCCATGCTTAGAATTGGCTTTAATGGGTGTTTTTGTTTTACATTACCCACTCTCCCCTATTCTCCACACTTCCATTCCACACAGTGTGTCGATTGTCGATCTGCCACTGATTTTGTGTATGTCGGGAGGGCAGCATGACACAATGGCCCCAAGTGTGAACAGATCAATTAGATGCAATTCATATATTGGAGATTCACATGCAATCGTTTTGTTGAGACTGGTATACAACAGCTTTAGCACACAATTCTAGCATTCTTAAACTCAGTGGACTCCCGTTTTATAATAACGTGTCTTACAAAGCCCAGCACCCATTCGCACTGAGGTCTAACTCAGAAATATGTACCGCATCGACCTTAATGCTCGTGCGATCCATATCAGATTTTCCAGTGTACCTATTCAACGTGCCATACAAAAATATTACGTTTATACACGCATAAAATATCTTGCTTTTATTCTTTAAATGATTTTAACATTTAACTTTTTGTTTATCTTTCCAGACAAAGAGTAACTGCTTTTAGGCTGGTAAACCATCCGACCCTCCTGTATTACAGTAGTATCGGATCGTGACACATGTTTCGCTCTCACTAGAGCTCTCCCTCGGTTAGACTCGTTTTTGTGCCTTTCTGCCATCTGCATCACCACATCATCACTCAGCGCTACCACAGCATCACTCAGCACCACCACATTATCACTCAGCACCACCACATTATCACTCAGCACCACCACAGCACCGCCCAGCACCACCACAGCACCACTCAGCACCACCACAACATCACTCAGCAACACCACTCAGCACCACCACATTATCACTCAGCACCACCACATTATCACTCAGCACCACCACATTATCACTCAGCACCACCACACAGCACCACTCTGCACCACCACATCATCATTCAGCACCGTCACAGCACCACTCAGCACCACCACAGCACCACTCAGCACCACCACATTATCACTCAGCACCAACACATTATCCCTCAGCACCACCACAGCACCACTCAGCACCACCACAGCACCACTCAGCAGCACCACTCAGCACCACCACAGCACCACTCAGCACCACCACAGCACCACCACATTATCACTCAGCACCACAACATTATCCCTCAGCGCCACCACAGCACCACTCAGCACCACCACAGCACCACCACAGCACCACTCAGCACCACCACAGCACCACTCAGCACCATCACAGCACCACCACAGCACCACCACAGCACCACCACAGCACCACTCAGCACCACCACATTATCACTCAGTACCACCACATTATCACTCAGTACCACCACATTATCCCTCAGCACCACCACAGCACCACTCAGCACCACCACAGCACCACTCAGAACCACCACAGCACCAATCAACACCACCACAGCACCACTAAGCACCAACACAGCACCACTCAGCACCGTCACAGCACCACTCAGCACCACCACAGCACCACTCAGCACCACCACATTATCACTCAGCACCAACACATTATCCCTCAGCACCACCACAGCACCACTCAGCACCACCACAGCACCACTCAGCAGCACCACTCAGCACCACCACAGCACCACTCAGCACCACTCAGCACCACCACAGCACCACTCAGCACCACCCCAGCATCACTCAGCACCACTCAGCACCACCACAGCACCACTCAGCACCACCACAGCATCACTCAGCGCCACCTCAGCATCACTCAGCACCACCACAGCACCACTCACCATCACCACATCATCACTCAGCACTACCCCAGCATCACTCACACCACCACATTATCACTCAGCACCACAACATTATCACACAGCACCACTCAGCACCACCACAGCACCACCACAGCACCACTCAGCAGCACCACCACAGCACCACTCAGCACCACTACAGCACCACTCAGCACCAACACAGCACTACTCAGCACCACCACATTATCACTCAGCACCACCACATTATCACTCAACACCACTCCGCACCACCACAGCATCACTCAGCGCAACCCCAGGTTATAGGTGTCACATTTGCGAAAGTTATAACTATTGGCATTGTAAATGGCAAAGCTATTAATTTAGCTATTTTCAAAACCAACACGTAAATAAAAAAATTGTCATTTACAAGGCCAATAGCTCAAACTTTCCTAATGCAAGACCTATTGCATTGAAAATGCTTGTTTAGTCTGTAAGCATTATTTTCTTTAAATAGATTCTCCTACTGCAGGCACCCGGGACAATGGCGGTCGCTTCTTTGAATACATCTGGCATTTACAAGAGTTTGCGCTATTGGCATTGTACATGACTATGCCTTTTATTTATGTGTTAATTATCAAAACATATACATTAAAAGCATTGTCATTTCCAATGCCAATAGCTCAAACTCACACAAATGCGAGACCTATTGCATTGCAAATGCTTGTTTCCATTTGGGTTGAAGAATAGCCAGCTAGACGGAGTGATAGCTTGACTGTAGCCAAACTATTGTTGAAGGAGTTGGCCCTAGATTTTGTTTGCTAGTTTCTTTAGAATCAGAATGTGGCACACACTTCAAGAATAATATAATGGAGCTACTATGCATGGCCCTAAAAATCAACCAAATTACAGACCAGAAGCATTAGGAGCTGTTGAGCAGGTCAATAGTACGTTGTAATCCAGAATTGCAAAAGTATGCACCTCTACCAACTTAAGTTCACCCAATGTACTCCCACTTGTATTGATGAGTCACACAAGTATGCCAAACAAAAGAACATGACTCTCTCACCATAAAGTAATGATGTGATTTTTAAAAAAATCTTTTTATTGAATTCAAATAACAAAAAACATAGAAAAGAAAACAAAAAACAAGGCAGTACATTACAAATGTGTCATCTCGGTGCCGGGGGAGTGGGGGTACATTGTCAAATCAAATATCAGAAACATGTGGTGAGATCGGGGAGGGGGGAGGAGACCAGGAATAAGCAAGACATCTAGATTCCCGTGGAGGAAACATCAGGCCGGGGGAATGACGGGTCAGTGTCCAATTCTGAACGGGGGGGAGTACAGATATCACCACGGTATGCGTTCCAACGATTCCAGATTTTCCCCCATTTGCGGGGCGTGCCACGGGAAACATACACTGTCTTTTCCCTAAACATGCACCAGTCCATGTTTTGTTGCCACACCAGAACTGTCGGCAGCCTCTGGGCACCCCATAACTTAGCAATGTCTCTCTTGGCAATCATATTACCCAAGGTCACCCATCGAAGCTGTGCCAGGTCATAATCATTCGGCTCCCAGACATTCAACAGACACCGTCTCGCCTCTGGCATCGATTGCACACCCGTGACCTCACTCATAACTTCGTGCACGCGAGTCCAATAGCGCATCACTACAGGACATTCCCAAATGATATGGAGAAACGTGCCCACCAAAACACAACCACGCCTGCACAGACCATCCACAGAGAATCCCATGCGCACCAATCGCGGACCAGTCACGTAAACCCTATGAAGAATTTTGAGCTGGACAAACCGGAGGCGCGCCGGGATAGCCACTTCCTTCAGGGAAGAGATCGCAGCCTGCCAATCCTCGTCATCAAGTTCCAGACCATCCCCTGTCCATACCTCTCAAAGGTTACTCAGTAAGTCGGTTCTGGTATTGATCAACTTTTTGTAAATGAGCGAGATCGTGCTATCAGGGACATGCCCATCCAGTATCCGATCTTCAAGCGGGGACGCCTCCGGAATATCCGAGCCCAGGGGAAAGACGGACAAAACTGCATGTCGGATTTGCGCATACCGAAAGGATTCTCTATCAGTCAAGTCATACTCCACTTTCAGCTCTTCAAACGTCTTGATTCTACCCTTGATCCACACATCATTCACCCTGCTGATACCGATCACATCCCACTTATCGAAACCCTTCGACTTCCAGAGGGATCCAAGTTTTTCCGACGCATAAAGCGGGGTAGCACGAGTCGGCTTATCAGCCCAGCCCAGGGCCGCTGTAGCGCGATACCACACCTGTACTGCCGTCCTAGTGGGGCCCGTGAGAGATTTGCCAACAGATCTCGCGTACAGAGCCCTGTTATAGTCTCCACCGGGTAACAGCCACCTATCCATCTCAAACGCCGGGTTCGGCAAAGGACCGTAAGTGCCGTGGTTGATGGCCCCCAGCTGAGAGGCCCAATAGTAGCGGCGGATGTCCGGGAGCGCAATACCCCCGTCGTACCACGGGAGCGTCAGCTTCGCAAGAGCGATACGAGAACGGCCCCCCCATATCAACTGTCTCTGTAGGCTTTCAATCTCACGGAAGTAGCGGGCAGGCACAATATCAAGTGTATTTTGCAGCGCATAAAGGAACCGGGGGAGCGACATCATCTTAAACAACGCCGCCCGTCCCAGAGGAGAGAGAGGGAGCCTACCCCACGCAGTCACATCAGCACGGAGGCGCTGGAGAGGGGGCAATAAATTGCTTTCATAACGAAGCACAGGGTCCAAGGTGATAAAAATCCCCAAGTACTTAAAGCCCTCCCGCACCACCGAGATAGGACATCCACGAGGCAGGAGAGGAGCCTCACCGTAGAGAACATAGACGCAAGACTTCGACCAGTTAATGACAAGACCGGAATTTGTACGGAAAGAAGTCAAGACGTCAAAAAGGACAATCAACGATTTCCGAGGCGACGTTAGATACAGGAGTATATCGTCTGCGTATAAGGATACGCGATCTTCAAACTCCGGATTCCATCTAATGCCCCTCAAGGACGGTTCCCATCTCAGCGATGCCGCCAGTGGCTCCAAAGCAAGGGCAAACAAGAGAGGAGACAAGGGGCAGCCCTGGCGCGTTCCCCTTCCGAGAGCAAAGGAGGCCGAGACACGACCGTTTACCACCACTTGGGCTAAGGGGTCAGTGTAGAGCAGTTTCACCCAGTCAATGAAGGTAGGGCCGAAGCCGAATTTAGAGAGAACCGCCCAAAGATATGGCCACTCCAACGTATCAAACGCCATGGTGGCGTCTAGAGACGCCAGGACGGCCGCTTCTCGCAGAGTCTCCGCCCACGCGAGGACTCCATGCAAGCGCCGGAGATTCAGTGCCGTGTTGCGATGGGGTATGAATCCGGATTGGTCCGGATGAACCAGATCGCTTATGACAGTGACCAAGTGGTTAGCAAGCACTTTGGCCAGGATCTTCGGTTCAGCGTTAATCAATGATATGGGCCTAAAGGAGGCGCAGCGGTCACGTGGCTTGCCGTCCTTGTGAATCACCACTATGGAAGCCAATCTTTGATCAGGAGGGTGGGAGCCTACCTCCAGTGATTCTAAAAACATCGACCGCAGATACGGTGCTATCACATCTGGACGGAGCTTGTAAAGCTCTATAGGGAGTCCATTAGGGCCCGAGGCCTTCCCCGAGCGCACCGAGCGGATGGCGGTGGCGACCTCATCAACCGTAGGCAGAGCCTCTAGGAGATCCCTTTCAGGGTCGGACAAACGTGGCAGCGAGATATCGCGCAGGAGCAAGTGGGAGTCCTGCTCAGGTCTATCAGATACAGAGGAGTACACTTCCCTGAAATAGTCAGCGAAACATTCAACAATATCAGCAGGGTCGGTGATACTCACGTCATTCACATCCACAATCACAGGGACCACTCGACTCGCACATTCTCTCTTATCCAGCCAAGCGAGCAATTTCCCCGCCTTATCCCCTACATCATACAAACGTCCCTGCTGTTCTCTGCTCATCTCCTTCGCCGCATCTGTCACCATCGCCCTGTACTTGAGTTGTTTGAGATCCAAAAGGTGCAGCCTCTCCGGGGTGACCACGGACTCCAACTCCCCTTCAAGAACAGTAATATCATGCTCAAGTCGGACAACCTCCTCCCGCCTACATCTCTTAACATCGCCAATCAAGGAGAGGGCCTGGCCCCGAATAACAGTTTTATACGCTTCCCACAACGTGACAGAGGAGGACACAGAACCCACGTTTTCAGCAAAGTATTGGTCAATCGTTTTAATGAGTTCCACCCTGACCTTGGGATCGCGGAGATACCAGGGGTTTATCGGGGCCACTCTGCCCTCCGACCCCAAGTGAGCGTCCACTACCAACCAAAGTGGGGAATGACCTCCCTTATGGAGGAGGCCTGGGAGGAGGGCATCAGCACATAGTCAAGTCTCGAAAGGCTGCCGTGGGCCCCAGAGTGGAAGGTATACTGCAAGCGTCCAGGATGAAGCAGGCGCCAGTAGTCGGTGAGCCCTAGAGCCTCCAGGAAGTCCCCCAACCAGGATTGTGACTTCGCAATTTCACGGGGGGGGTAGCGATCACACATCCCCGACACTACAGAGTTGAAATCCCCGCCCACCACAAGCAGCCCCTCGGGGACTCCCAAGATCACTCTTCCCAGATCCGCATAGGTAGTAGTCTGGAGACCCGGCGGTACATATACGGAGAGCAGGGTAATAACCCTCCCCTCCCAGCGCCCCACAATGGCGGCGTACCGTCCCCTATCATCAAGGATGATGTCGTCAACAGCAAGAGGGAGGGAGTTCCGAACCAAAATGCCCACCCCCCTGGAGCCAGAAGTGAAACCTGAGTGCGCCATGAGACGATAGCCACGCCTAGTCATGGCATGGCACGTATTGCCAAGCAAGTGCGTCTCCTGAAGCAAAACCACATCAGGGGACAAACGGCGCAACAACTGCAACACCACGCCCGCTTGATCCTATCCCCCAACCCATTAACGTTCCAACACAGTAACTTAAGTCCCCTACCCCCCATCCCAAAGATCAACCCCATCCCCACCCCACACCCGATACGACACTGTACAGCAGGAGATCATCGATACTATGCCTTGAAGAAAACAATGAAACGTAAACCACAACCCCCCAACCCCCCAAGAGACCCCGTACAACACACCCCCCACCCCGCACCCCTGCGTAAGACTCAAAAGCCACCCCAACTTGCAGTGTGCCTGTCGCCCTAACATACAACTATTCTACGAGAAGAACCCCAGAGGAGGAAGACTCACCCACCCCCCCGCTCACACCCCAATAAGATAGCACATTAGCAAGCAATAGTGGTATAACACCAGACCACAGCCGAAAGTCAATACGACGGACCGGGAGCCGATTCCGCCCCCTATTCCTGCTCCACCGGGTCACCCCCGCTCCACCGGAGTGTCCAGAGTGTGCAGAATGATCTGGTCCCGGAGGCAGCGTGTCCAGCCAGTCACTCGCCGCCCCTGGATGATCAAAGAAAAATGTTCGTTCATTGTACACCACACGTAGCCGGGCCGGGAAAAGCATAGCATATTTCATGTCTCTAGTCCTCAGCCTCTTTTTCACCCCCTGGAACCCTAGTCGCTGTTTCTGAACCTGCTGGGTAAAGTCTGGGTAGAAGCTGACTGTAGTGTTCTCATAAGCCGTAGGACCATGACATTTGATTGCACGGAGCCCCCTCGCATTGCCGGTCTGGTCCTGCGTTTCTCACCCTCAGGCTTGGCGGCCATCTTAGTTCGTGCGCCCCGAAGGGTAGTTTGAGACCTCGTAAAAATGGCTAGACTCGATGCGCCCGCTGCAATGTGGAGAATAAGATGGGGATCTATCACCAGGTGAAGAGTAACAGGAGGCCGAGTCGCCAGTTGTTGAGGCGTGGGTAGGTCGAAAGCAGCAAGCCAGGGCGAGCGAGACAAAGTCAGATAGGTCTAAGCCCAAGAAACGAAACTGAAAGTAGACGACCGGGCAAGGGAGGCTCGCATGATCCGTTGTTATTCAATTACTGTCCGGCTGGCAGGGAAACCGAGCCCGGGGCAGCACCATGGAGCAGGCCGGAAAAGTTGGAGAGGCCATATCTTCGGCTCCCGAAGTCCGAATCGAAGTCCGAAAACGGATAAACGATCAGCAGGGCCGTGCCAATAATAACCGGTCCTCTAAGTCAGGATAGGGTACAGGATAGTCGGTGGAGGTGGCGAAGGTCCGGGAGCCCTGAGCTCACGCGACCATCTTGGGTGCGCGCTAAGCTCCTTCTCCGTAATGATATGATTTGATGTGATGTGGAAAGCCATGAGAATTCCTTTTGTTCCTGCAGCTGCACTGCACAGATGACATTGTTCTTGAGTACTGCCAAGGACTGTTTGATGTGGTGCGTTCAATCTCTTGTCAGGTCGACTCGGCAACACCACCTCCTTGGTGCCACAATCTCAACCCTTTAAACTGGTAAAGAAGCATGTTCGCAAGTCCTTTCTGGAGCCTTGCTGGACATGCCCTCACAAGGTGATCCTTGTGACAAACACTTCTGTAAAATCAGCCAGATTGCCACATTGGGTTCATGCGTTTCACATGAAGAGGGTGAGACAAGCTGATGAAGAAGTGGTGACTGCAGCATCTGGTTCACCGGATGTATGATGTTACAACGCATGGTTTTACCACGCATGCTGTTACAACGCAGTTTTTACAACGCATACCATTACAACGCATAGCGCTTTGGGGTGCTGGATAGTGAATAGTTTAATTTACTATTCCAACTCCAGTCCCCGTGGACACTAGGGAAGGTGTTGGATAGTAAATTAAATCTATTCCCTATCCTAGAGCGCCCCCCAGCGCAATGCGTTGTAATGGTTTTCGTTGTAAAACCTGCGTTGTAATAGCACTGCGTGGTAAAAGTTGCATTGTAAAGGATGTTTCCCGGTTCACCAAGTCAGACCCCAGCCCGATGTGAGGATCCTGAAAGAGAAGAAGCCCAAGTTGTGACTCTGCAAGATAAGTACCAGCAGATCCAGTCTGACCAAGCCCTAGAGCTGCAGGGTCAAGAACAAGGTGAGGATACTCAAGAGTATCAATTTCAGAGAAGGGAAACAAAATCACATCTCCAGAACCCCTGGGAAAACTGGGATTTCTATGGAAACAATGAGGATAAAGGTGATAATAGTCCCCAATTGGTGGCACGTGAAGTAAGCTGTGGTAAAAAACAGATCTGAAGACAAAAATGAGCACCGTTAATCAGAGCAGGCCATAAGCACTTTCAGTGGAAAAAATTTTCATGAAGAAAGGTGGCCAAACGGTACAAGAAAAATGAAAATACTGAAAGGTGTCGAAACCTGAGACAGTCGAAGAAGGAAAAAAACAGAGTAAGGTGACAGTGGTCAAAACACTAGAGAGACTTAGAGGTCCTTAATGATCATATTTGGTTGATGTTCATCAAACTGAGCAATCGATTCAACAGATTGTCAAATCTCCTTGAAGAACCTCAGTGACTCTGAGTTGATTCAAGCCAAGACACTTAGGCCCCGATTCCGATCTTGCTAGGAAAGCCCTCTGTATGACTTGGATCCGGAGGGCTTTCTGAGTGAGACCGTGCTGCGGGAGTCCGAACGAGCGAATACGATTCTGTCGTATGCTTACGGATTCAGTTGCTCAGACTCCCATTGAACTCAATGGGAGCCTGTCAGAAATGGGATTTCTGGTTGGCTAAGGCTTGCGCCAAAGCCAGACAGAAACCACCACTCTAGTCAGGGTTGGTAGCTTGGCACGAGCAGTCAGGCTTATCCCAGAGGCAATCTGTAAAGCATTTGCGCAACAGACACACAGCAGCAACATACTAGGCACACCACAAAAGGAACTCCACATAAGGTTATTGTCACGATCCCCACAAGCCTTACCGTCTGCCTGTAGAGTAGTCTCACAGGGATGACATGAATAACCTCCTCTGTCTCTTACCTACTCCCCTGTCCTACTATAATAGTACCAGACCGGGGGCGTGGTGACAGCCGGGGGAAGGAATCCTGGTAATGAGGTGTCTGAAGGTGAGGGTAAACAATAAGGTGCCCTCCTGGGGAATACGTCTTCCTGTCTTGGAACCTGTAGGAAGGAAAGGCCTGGGCAATCCTTGAAATGAAGAGGAAAGGAACAATGCGCTCCTGCGCTAGATATCCAGCAGAAGATAGGAGGCATAGGTGCAGCACACCGGATACCAGGAGGAAATGATGGGTAGGGCAAGTAATGGTAATGCGCTCCTGCGCTTACCGGAAGACTGTGACAAGAATACGGTGTGGCGCTCCTCCATGCTGTAGTAAAAAGAACAACAAGGCAAGGTGACGGCAACGCGCTCCTGCGCTCACCGTGCTTGGTAAATGCGGCAAAGACAAAGTAACGGCAATGCGCTCCTGCGCTCACCGTGGTTGGAGAATGTGGCCAAGACAAGGTAATGGCAACGCGCTCCTGCGCTTACCGTGATTGGAAAATGCGGGCAAGGAAAGCAACGGCAACGCGCTCCAGCGCTTACGGTGTGGATTTGTACACTTGTTCGGGTACTGAGGGCTGTGTCCGATGAAATCAGAAGCACCAGGATGTGCTTCCATCAGCCTCTTAATGATGTCACCCGGATGAAGTTTGGTGGTGACCTGCGGTATTGCGCTGCTGAAGGGCGCTAGACCCCTAACATGCCGCATTCGTTCCTTGTCAGCTCAAGGACATGACAGTACCTCCCACAAAACAAAACCCCACCCTCATACAGGAGTAACAGGGCATGGTTTCAAGGGATGGCAGTCGTGAAAAGGCACACACCAGTTGGGGGGCATGGCGTACATGGGACAGGGGCTCCCAGGGCCTCTCTTCAGGACCATACCCTTTCCAGTCTATGAGGTAGAAGAGCTTCCCTCTGGTTCTACGTGAATCAAGCACTGCACGAACTTCGTATTCCACGTGCTCATCTCGGAGCACAGGTGGTGGAGGTCCGGAGGCCTGGCCGTCGGACAGTGTCTGTTTCTGGAGGGACACGTGGAAGACTGGGTGGATCTTCATGTGGGGAGGCAGAGTGAGCTTCATGGACACTTTATTGATGACCTTGGCTATACTGTAGGGGCCTATGTAGCGTGGTAACAGTTTTTGGGGCCATGCACGTTGATATTCTTAAGGGATACCCATACCCTGTCTCCCTTCTTGTACTCTGGTTCGGCCTGTCTGTGTGTGTCAGCGTTATGTTTGTATATTTCTTTAGCTTTGGCTAACTCAAAACGGGCCTGTTGCCATAGGTTGCATAGCTGTGTGTGATATGCCTGGATGGTGGGCAGAGGGCTGGATTGGGGCACCTCCCAGGGTGTGGATCGAGGATGTTGTCCTTGGAGGCAGAAGAACGGTGACATCCCAATGGAAGCATGATTGTTGTTATTGTAGGCGTACTCCACCATCCATAGGACGTTGGACCATTCCTTCTCTACCGTGATGAGTAAGCAACAAAGGTATTGTTCCATGGTTTGGTTGGTTCTCTCCGCCTGACCGTCGGTTTGGGGATGGTATGCGGAGGAGAGACGTACGTCCGTGCCTATGGTATTGCACACGGCTCTCCAGAAACGGGAAACGAACTGGGTTCCCCTGTCGGAGATTAGAACAGAAGGAATTCCATATAGACGGATTACATTGTTCATGAAGATTCCTGCTAACTCCACAGCAGAGTTTGCTTAAAGGTACGAAGTGTGCCATCATGGTCAGGTGATCCACGATGGTAAGAACGGTAGTACATCCTGTCTTGGTACGGGGTAAATCCACTATGAAATCCATGGACACCGTATGCCACGGGTAGGGTGGCACAGGAATCGGATGCAGCAAACCCACTGTAGGTCGTGGTTGGGTCTTGCCCTGCGCACATACAGAACAGTGGGCTACATAGATACGCACATCTTCCTGCATGGTAGGCCACCAGAAGTGTCTTTATAACAGGTCTAAGGTTTTGTGGTATCCTGGGTGAAGTGACAGTGCTTGGGCGTGGCAGAAGTACATGGCTTGTTGTTGTTGATGTGGTAGCTGGAGGTTGAATGTTTCTCCCTTGTAAAGGAGTCCGTCACGTGTAGTGATCCCTGTTAGATCGCCGATCCACTCTTCTGGTTTCTTTACCTGGAGATCATCTCGTAACTGGTTTGGGAAGGACGAGGAAATGACGACTCCCTGAAAACATCGGTCTGGTAAGATAAAAGAGTGCGTTGGCTTGTCTATTCCTGCCTCGGTCTCTTCTAGCCTGGACAGTGCATCAGCTTTGGCGTTTTCTTTACCAGGACGATATGTGATCAAGAAATCATATTCATTGAAGAATAGCGTCCATCGCAGTTGACGTGCAGTAAGGGCCCTGGCCGACCGAAGGAATTGCAGGTTCCGGTGGTCCGTATATATGGTGACAGGGTGTTTTGCATCTTTTAGATAATGACGCCACTCCTCAAACGCTGCCTTGATTGCTAGCAGTTCCCGATCGGAAACCGTGTAGTTCCTTTCCGCAGGTTGTAGTTTCCGGGAATAGTATGCTACAGGATGCAGAAGATTCGACTCAGCGTCTCTTTGGGATAGCACTCCTTACAATGCATCTTGTGAGGCATCTGCTTCGACTATGAAAGGTTGTTCTGGATCGGGATGTATGAGGATGGGTGCACTGGTGAACCTGGTTTTCAGATCAAGAAAGGCCTTTTCGGCCTCTGGGTTCCATACAAACTTGGTTCCTTTCCGGAGCAGGCGTGTGATGGGAGTGATGATGTCTGAGAATCCCTCGATGAAGCGTCGGTAGTAGTTGGTGAAGCCAAGGAACTCCTGGACTGTCTTCAAGGAAGTAGGAGAGGGCCACTGTAACACGGACTCAACTTTTCTGGCATCCATTTTGATTTGCGCGGGGGTCAACATGTGTCCCAGGAACTCCACCTCAGTAGTATGGAAAACACTCTTTTCCAGATTTACATAGAGACCATGTGTCTGCAGTTTTTTGAGAACGCTACGGACGTGTTGGATGTGGTCGGTGACGTTGGGGGAGTAAATCAGGATATCATCGATATAGACCACGCAATACCGATCGATGTATTCGCGCAGGACCTCATTGATGAAGTACTGAAAGACTGCGAGGGCGTTGCACAGCCCGAAAGGCATTACCTGGTACTCGAAAAGGCCGTAACGGGTCCGGAATGCCGTCTTCCATTCGTCCCCTTTTTGGACCCTTACCAAATGGTAGGCCCCCCGGAGGTCTAGTTTGGTGTAGATCGTGGCAGTCTTCACCTGGTCCAAGAGATTGAAGATTAGGGGTAATGGGTGCCGGTTCTTGATCGTAATGTTGTTTATGGCCCTATAATCGATGCAGGTTCGCAAATCATCCCCCTTTTTTCCCACGAAGAAAAGAGCTGAAGAAACAGGGAATTTGGAGTGGCGTATGAATCCGTTCTGTAGGTATTCATCCAGATAATTGCGTAGATGAGTACTCTCTTTTTCTGTGAGTGAATAAATGCGACAACAAGGCAATTTGGAACCTGGTATCAGGTCTATCCTGCAGTTGAAACTACGATGCGGGGCAGAGTGTTGGCCTTTTGTTTATCTAACACTGTTGTTAGGTCTGCGTATGCTTTGGGTACTTCTCCTTCCACGACAACACCCATTCCAGTAAGGGACACGGGGTTGCTTGCACTGCTCGCATGCTGGTATCCCCTTGTTTTGGGTAACATGAGTGGCTGCAGAATGAAGAATCGAGAGTCATAAGCCTGGTTACCCAATCTATAAGGGGGTTGGGTTTCATGAGCCAAGGAAGACCCAAGATCAGTTTGAACTGGGGAGCATCAATAACATCACATACTATGTATTCATTATGTGCTATTCCACACACCATCTGTAAGACATCCGTCTGGAACCGGATCATACCAGAGGTCAGGTCCGTGCCGTCTACTGCCTTGACTGTTTCAGGTTGTTTTTTGGGCACTGATGGCAATCCGAGTTTGGCCATGTACTGGGTGTTGACGAAATTACCCGTAGCTCCTGAATCTATGAGGGCCTTCACATGCCATGTTTACCCTTCTTGATCCTGTAGCGTCACTGCGATGCGGACATGTTGGTTATGTTCTTTGGGGGTAACGACTGAGGTCTTCTCCGACAAACAACCCAATAGACTGACCTCCCCATCTACTGAGTTATGTCGTTTTCCGACCATTCACTACGTGACACTGGTAGAACGCTAGATCTATTAGAGGTAGGTTTTCTGGGTTTAACAGGGCATTCCTTGACGAAATGGCCGCTTTTGCCGCAATACAGGCATTGGTTTTGGCTTCGCCGTTTTTCTTTTTCGGCCTTCGATAAGGGACCCCGGATGCCACCTATCTGCATGGGCTCTGGGATATCCTGTGTTCTGGTTCCTTCCGTTCTGGGTTTTTCCCTGAACAGCGAGTATCGGTATTTGTTTCCTCTTGTCTTTTCTGTTTTGCGTTCCTGCAGTCTGAAATTCACCTTGACGGTCAGGTCTATAAACGGCCCTATTTCTTCAGGAGAATGTGTGATAGAAGGTCCTTTAATTCTTCACGGAGACCCCGGTAGAACACAGACACCATCTTGGTTTCGAGCCATTTTGCTTCGATGACCAACCTATTGAATGTGGTAATGTAGTGCAGAAGATCAGTGTTCCCTTGCTTCAGATTGAGTAGGGCGTTGTCCACTGCTTGGACTATTGTTTGTCGGGCAAACATTCTGCGTAAGGTGTCCTTGAAAGCTGCTAGGTTATAAAGCATGGGATCATCATTCTCAACTAAAGCTGTGGACCACTGGGCCGCATCCCCACCCAAATACGAGAGGATATAAGCTACCTTTGCAGCGTCATCCGGGAAGGCTGACGCACGAGCCATGAAATGCAAATGGCACTGATTAAGGAATATACTGAACTTGCTGCTATCCCATAAAAATGTTCCAGGGCTGCTAACTGGATAGGATGGGGAGCCAACACCTGGATAGGAGAAGTAGAACTTCCTGCCTGGGAGGAGGACCCCCAAGGGTTAAAGGTAGGAGGTTGTAGGACATATCTCTGTCTAGGTCGAACTGTGGGTGTCGGTTCAGAGGCCAACCGACCCTGCAGGGCGGTGACGTCTTGTCGTAAACTCTGGTTCTCGGCCTGGATGCAGGTCAACATAGCAGCTATGTCCTGCAGGGTTATGTCAGGGTTGCTCATGTCACCTGGGCGAGATGATTAGCGTGGGCTTCTGATTCTGTCATGATCCCCACAAGCCTTACCGTCTGCCTGTAGAGTAGTCTCGCAGGGATGACATGAATAACCTCCTCCGTCTCTTACCTACTCCCCTGTCCTACTATAACAAGTTGAAGTTGAAGTTGGAAAGGATTTATAGAGCGCTCTACTACCAAACGGTTTCTTGGTGCTGAAGACGGAAACTAAAAACTGAAAAAACTGAGGAAGAAGGGGAGTAGGAATTAAAGAGTATAAGCAGAAGAAAAGAGATGGGTTTTCAACGCAGCCCGAAAATCCAGGTAAGAAGAAATAGATCTGAGTGTCAGGGGAAGTGAGTTCCAAAAGAGGGGGGCAAGTGTCGAAAAAGTGGAGCCACCCGATTTCTTCCTCCGAAATTGGGGGACTGAGAGAAGAAACTGTGTGGAAGACCGCAGATGTCTAGCCGGGACATATGCAGTGATCTTTGATCTAATAAAGGCAGGAGCGGTGCCAGCTAATGACATGTAGGTCAGGCAACCCAACTTGAAGAGTGAGCGCTCCTTTATAGGGAGCCAATGGAGAGTTTTGAGTAGAGAGGTGGTGTGACTAGATTTGGGGAGCCTAAAAATGAGGCGCGCTGCCTGGTTTTGTATAAGCTGCAGCCGGCGACATTCATAGGCTGGAATGCCCACATATAGGGCATTACCATAATCTAGTCGGGAAAGAATCATTGCCGAGATCACAAGTTTGAGGGCATCAGCTGAAAAGTAGCGTGAGACTTTCCGGATAATTCTGAGGGAAAGAAAGCAAGAGGAAACTACTGCGCTTATCTGGGGGCGTAGCGAGAGGTCCTGGCTGATCTTGATGCCGAGGGTTCTGACAGAAGCGGAGGGAGAAGGGGGGGAACCAAGGATGGGGGGCCAGAAAACAGGGGACCAAGGGTTGGAGGGACCACCGATAAGAACCAACTCTGTTTTATCGGGGTTCAATTTAGGATGATTGAGGTTCATCCAATCATAAATGAAAGTAAGAGTGGAATGGACCCTAAGAACTGAGTCAGACGAGGGGGAGAGTTTAAAAATGAGCTGGTGACCTCCATATCCTGTAAAGCAACAATCAGAGGATATATGTATAGGTTAAACAAAAGAGGGGAAAGGGACGAACCTTGGGGTACCCCACAGGTGACAGGGCGGGTAGATGCAACAAAGTCCTCCAACCTAACAGCCTGAGTTCGGCCTGTTAGAAAAGAGGTGAGCCAGGACAAGGCTGTCCCCCGTAGGCCGGCACCCCTGACACGGTCGAGAAAGATGCAGTGATTGACCGTGTCAAAGGCCGCTGATAGATCAAGTAAGACTATGGCCTGGGGGGAGTTGGTGTCAGCCCCACGTCTGAGCTCATCAATCGCTGAGAGGACCACCGTTTCCGTCGAGTGTACCGGACGGAAGCCAGCCTGTTGGTCTGCCAGAAGGTGATGAGCTTCAACATAGGTAGAGAGCAAGGATGTGATGTGACTTACTAAGATCTTGCTCAGAAGAGGAAGGAGGGAGATAGGATGAAAGTTGGGAGAAACAGTAGGGTCGGCACCAGGTTTCTTTATGATGGGGATGACCGTGGCTGATTTAAAAACATCAGGTACAATTCCTGAAGTGATAGAAGTGTTAAGCAAAGTGATAGGAGGGACTGGGCAGCAAGAGAAAAGCTCCCTCAAGACATGTGCTGGGCAGAGGTCAGCGGGAGAGCCCGTCTTAACTTTGCCCAGGAGGATGCGGAACGCTTCTTCTGAAATCAGCGGAAATTGGTCAAAAGAGGAAGGGGACAGAGGGAGTGGAGGACAAACAAACAGGGGGGGGTGCAGAAGGAATTTTTTGTTTTATGATAATGATTTTCTCAATGAAATAATCATTGAGAGTGTTACAGAGGGATTGGGAAGGGATGGGTCTGGACACCACTCTATTAGGATCAGCCCGCTCATGTACTATTGAAAAAATCTCTTTGGATTTGTTTTGATTTGCTGCCTGATTGATTTTCTGAGAGAAATACTCTAGCTTGGCGGTGAGTATCGCTTTTTTGTAGGCTCGTAAGAGGATCAAATAGGACATCTTGAGGTCAGGGCAGTATCTACGGCGCCAGTGGTGCTTAGCCTGTCTCAATGCCAGCTTCTGGTTTTTCAGGGCATTGGTAAACCACCTATTTGCGTCGTGAGGGCGACGCGTTCTGATTAGTCTAAGTGGGGCGACAGGGTTACAGGTCTCTGAAAGCCAATTATCCAGAGCTTCTTCCTGCCTATTAGGGGGTAGGTCTATCAGGGTAGGGGCAGAGGAAGCTAAGGAATGACCTAGGCCAGCCAGGTCGACACTGTTCCAGTTGCGGGCGTAAATATTTTTAGGACGAAGAGGGATGTTGGTCTCCCTCAAAGGGGCCGAGAATCAGACCAAGGGCAGGGGGATACAATGGGTGTGGAAATTAACAGATTGGCTGACCAGACCTGGTCGAGGGTATGCCCGTGGGTATGGGTAGGGACAGTTATATGTGGCATGAAATTAAGGGAATGAAGGGTATCGGAAAAATCCTTGGACATGGTGTTCTCATAAGGATCACCTGGCCAAAAATTGAAGTCACCCAACAGGAGAACGGCAGAGTTGTTGACTATCAGGGTGGCTAGCAGATCTTGTGTAGCTGGGATGAAGTGTGGCATGGGTTGAGGGGGACGGTAGAAAAGCACAATAGTGAGAGGGGAAACTAAATTCATGGAGCGAGCCACTAAGAAATCAGTTGAAATAATGGGATGGTGGGGGAGAATTTGAAATTGAAGGTTTGAGCGTAACATCAATGCTACTCCGCCGCCGGTCGGCGCGAAGGATGTAATAAGCATCAGGAAGGGAGGTGAGGATATCAGGCATAGAGGCAGCCGTAAACCAGGTTTCAGTGAGACATAAAATCTCACGTTTAAGAGTATCAAGGAGGTCAAAGAGTTCCAGTTGATGCTTGACCGCGGACCGGGTATTGAGAAGGGCGACTGAGGCTATGGAAGGAAGGTCGGTCATAGGTTTAGGGCAACAATAAGGAAAGGCTGAACAAGGTAGTTCCTTGTGGGGGTTAGAGTAACAGTGTGCAGGGTCAGGGTAATCTTTACGGGCGATTTCAAAAGAAACAATACGGGTTTGAGTTGAAGGGCTAATAGGCCAGTCGTCACGGTATGCTAAAAGTTGGTTGGGCAGGTAGGAGAGGGGGCCAGCAGGGCGTAAGGCCCCGGGGCCCAGCCTGGCGAGGACGGGCGCAGACGGGCTTGCCTTTGGGGTGCCTTCGGCGTGCTGCCGGCACGCCCGCTGCGCCCGTCCGCTGCGCGGCCGGGAGAGACACATGATTAAATGGGGAAAAAGGAAGGGGCGTGGCCTAGCGTAAAGGGGGCGTGGCCTGAACAGGGGGGCTTCCCCAGAATGGCGTCAATCCTTAGAGCGACACGCGGCAGCGTCCAAATCGGCTGCGCGGGGAGATGTGCTAGGCGAGAATGTGGCAAAGTGCAAGGATCAGGTAAATAATGAAACCACAAGATATACAATTTTTAAAATCACTCGTTGCTCCCGGCTTCCGCCTCAGGAGTTCGTAGCTGTCAGACCGGGGGCGTGGTGACAGCTGGGGGAAGGAATCCTGTGCCTGAAGGTGAGGGTAAACACTAGGGTGCCCTCCTGGGGAATACGTCTTCCTGTCTTGGAACCTGTAGGAAGGAACAGCCTGGGCAATCCTTGAAATGAAGAGGAAATGAACAACGTGCTCCTGCGCAAGATGTCCGGCAGAAGATAGGAGGGATAGGTGCAGCACACCGGATACCAGGAGGAAATAATGGGTAGGACAAGTAATGGTAACGCGCTCCTGCGGTTACCAGAAGACTGTGACAAGAATACGGTGTGGCGCTCCTGCGCTTCACCGTGCTGTAGCAAAAAGAACAACAAGGTAAGGTGATGGCAACGCCCTCCTGCGCTCTCCGTGCTGTAGCAAGAAAGAACAATAAGGCAAGGTGACGGCAATGCGCTCCTGCGCTCAACGTGCTTGGTAAATGCGGCAAAGACAAAGTAACGGCAACACGTTCCTGCGCTTACCGTGATTGGAAAATGCGGGCAAGGAAAGCAACGGCAACGCGCTCCTACGCTTACCGTGATTGGAAAATGTGGCCAAGGAAAGTAACGGCAACGCGCTCCAGCGCTTGCCGTATCTGTAAACTGCGGGACAAGGAAGGTAACGGCAACGCGCTCCAGTGCTTACCGTGTGGATTCGTACACTCGTTCGGGTACTGAGGGCTGTGTCCGATGAAATCAGAAGCGCCGGGATGTGCTTCCATCAACCTCTTAATGATGTCACCTGGAAGCAGTTTGGTGGTAAACTGCGGTATTGCGCTGCTGAAGGGGGCCAGACCGCCAACATGCCGCATTCGTTCCTCGTCAGCTCAAGGACATGACAGTTATATATAAACATAGCCATTGTATTATCATAAACACATCAGAACAGTAATCACACAATATACACTGGGTCACTGGCACAGGGCAATATTTACAGGGGATTATATACACATGACAGGGCCAATTGGGTCACTGTCAGAATCATCAAAAATCATATTATGCATAGCGTACCATCAGGCGTAAAATACATTATGCGCCAACCTCATAAGCATAAACTTATTAGACCATAACCTCCTAATCATAAATCATGCTAGGGGCATAAATCACAGTAGAAAGTAACCTCATAACATAAACCATAGTAGAGGTATAAATCAGGGTGCATAATTCACATATGCTGCGCACCACATAAATCACATTCAGGGCCCGGCGCCCTATCCTCCTAACACAGTCCCCCCTGGCCAACTGGCCTTCTCAGATGGCTTAAATGCCCTATATTCCAAATATCAAGGCGGCTGCTCATGCAGCACAATCCCAACAGTGCGCCATTGCGCAGGCCTAAATGTGGCAGCTGTAGCTAATTGCGGTGCAGCTGTGCAGGCAAAAATGTGGGCACTGGAAAAACGGTGCTGGGCTCTGGGGTGCACTCACCCCTCCTCTAGCCAAAAATCACTGGCCCCCTCGTGGCAGCTGCCCCGTAATTCGATGGTATAGCTGGGGGACCAGAACATACACCAACCGCGCCTGGGGAGCCCCACCTCCCCGGGGCTCCTCTGGGTGCAACTCAGGCCTCCAGTAGGCACCTCTAGTACCTGACACGGGCTTCACTCACCCGGGCTTCTCTCCGACTTCCGGGCGACCTGGAGCTGGCTCGTACGGGAGCCGGGAGCATCCCTAACACTCGGTGGCTCCATACATGAGCATAAGGCAGGAGCAACTAAGGGGAGCCCGCAAGGCTCCAGTCCCTCATTCACCGCCGGTCACCACAAAAGAAAGACACGCGGGGCTCTCCCTTTCCTCATGGGAGCCCTACTCGGGCATACGCCTACTTTCTGGTTCTTAGGCCCCACCCACAGGGAAAACTCTGGAGCCTCCTCAGCCGTGAGGACTGTGCGCTAAACGCCCCTTATCCTGCCAGGCAACGCCTGATTTACGGCGATGTGCACGTCCTGCCTTAGACTTGTGTTTTGGCTGTGTGGGCCCGCCCACAGTCAGGCAAAGGCAATGCCTGACTTCCGGGTCGCCCCGCGATCGTGGCGGCCGTTTCTTTTCTCCTTCTGCCGTGGCAATACGGGGTAGGGTCACGTTTTAAATGAAGACACTTGCGGGGAGGGCACCCGCTAGGTGTATATAAAAGAAAAAGGCAAAGATGCGGTGTGGGCACCCGCTCAGTGCACAGAAATGCGGGGTGGGCACATTGTACAGGCAAGGCAAGGACCTATTCAGGGACAGGGGATTACTCCTCCCACTACTCCTAATGCAGATGTCCTATTCAGCCTAGCGCTGACTCACCCTGTCCCTCCTGAACCCACACACACACCTCCTAGCCCCTGTCACTCGAAATCCAGACATGCAATTCACATTAGGCAGGCAGACACATAGCACTTAGAAATGCCAACTTCTAAAAGCAAAAGACACACAATTGATGGACGGAACGCAGGATAAATCTGTACATTCACCCCCAGTCTAGAGATGTAGGTTAATCCATCATTTTTTTGCTCACTATGCCAACCCAGCTTAGACCTGGCCATATGCAAATCAGTCTTGACCCTGTGCCTCATGGGAACAGTTCAGCCCGAACTGCCAAGCAAGCCAGGTCCTCCCTGGACCGGAAACAAGCCTCCAGAGAAGGGTCCTAGGCTCACTGTGCCACTGGAATCAAGCTATCCTGGCTGATGAGGGGTGAAACCCCAAAACCGGTCTTAGGAATCCACGCCAAATTTGCATCCCTTTCTTCCAACATCCTGGGGGTTCTAAAGGATTTCCCTGGAGGGGACCCAGAAATGAGCCAAAATACAGCTACATTTTTTGGGGGGGGGTAAAAATGGGAAAAAAGGGCTGCAAATTAAAGTGTCTGGGTTTTTCCCTGCAAATGGTAGCAAAAAAGGGTTTGTGGGGCTGAAATCTCTTTTTTTGCTATTTTTGTGCTTTCAACCTCCTTCCAGTTAATGGTAGAAATGGGTATAAAAGCAATAATGGATCCTGAAAAGCTCTACAATTTAGTAAAAGATACACCATTCTGAATTCAGCAGGGGTCATTTGTCTAGATCCTTCAAGATTTCTTTATAGAAACTAACAGTTAAATATAGGAAAAATTGAAAATTAGTTGAAAAAAACAGCATTTTGTGTCAACGTTTTCACATGTAGCTCCTTCTAATTATGACAACTCTTTGAAAGCAATATACCGTTACATTTGGGGGGCCTTACTGGTTGTGGGGATATATAGGACTTGCAGGTTCACCAAGAACCTGACGAACTCAGAGCCAAAAACTGAGCAGCAGCTTGCAATGGTTTTTTTAAATTATGTACTGAGTAAATACAATACACATATTAACAGTTTTAGCTAATCAGTTGTGAATTGAATTTACATCCTCAGATCAAAAAAATGCACATGATAACAATCAATTGGCTAAATGAATACGGATTGTAATTGCATGATCACTTTGGTATGACCAGTGCGCTTGGCTCAAGACTGATCTAAAATGAGTCTCAAACCGGACAAAAAACTAAATTCTCATAAAGGTTCTAAAACCATTAGTCTGAACAAAAAACTGAACAAATTACACTAGACTGGTCCAATCCTCAGCCCTATTTAGACCATCTTGTATAGAGTTGAATTGGATGATGGACTTCAGTTCTTCTTTATTCAGCAGGTGTCCAATGTTACCCCACTTCTAAAATTTGCATACAATTCTAAAAATCTTTTGAAATAAACATCTCCTTGTCCGGCTGGATATTGGAGTAAAAAAAGACGCAGTTCTTATTCGAAGCCTGTGTTCATCATTTTGCATGTTATTAAAAATGAGCTTTGGACCTTTGTTAATCTTATAATTCTGGGTACTGTAGGGGCACAGGGCTCATGCACCTGGGCCCACACCACTGGCATAGGGCACCCAGCTAGAGGGGTGACTGATGTATGCCAGGGCATTGGGTTTGTGGGCATGGCATACAGGGATGTGTGCCATGTCGACTCTTTGTTTAGTTCTGTACCTAGGCAATCACCCTGCCAAAGGCAGTGTGTGGGTACCCAGGTACAGGGCTCCTAAGGGTGGCACAATACGTGCTGCAGCCCTTAGGGGTCTTCTCTGGTCACCATGCCCTGGGTACCTAGGGTACCATTTACTAGGGGCTGATAGGTGGCCAGAGATGCCAATTGGGTTTTGTTTCAACACAGATTTTAGGGAAGGAACACAGGCCCGGGGTACCTGCTTGGCAGGAGCCCAGGGAACACTCAGTCAAAGCACATCAACAATTCAGAAAAAAAGTGGGGGCATACCAAGGCTAGAAAGATGGCACTTTCTCACACAACCCCCCTCCCCTCCGTCCCCCCAAACGAAAGGTGATGAGACTAACCTTTCCCTAGGGAGTCTTCATTGTCTAAGTGGAAGAACCTGGAAAGTCTATCTGCATTGGCATGGGCAGTCCCTGGTCGGTGTTCCACTTCAAAGTCCATACCCTGTGGGGAGATGGACCATCTCAGTAGTTTTGGATTTTTCCCTTTCATCTGCATTAGCCATCTGAGAGGTTTGTGGTCAGTTTGAACCAGGAAGTGAGTCCCAACCAGGTAGGGCCTCAACATCTTCAGGGACCAAACCACAGCAAAGGCCTCCCTCTCAATGGCACTCCAACGCTACTCTCTGGGGAGTAGCCTCCTGCTTATAAAAACAACAGGTTGGTCTTGGCCTTCCTCGTTGATCTGGGAGAGGACCGCTCCTATCCCCAGCTCTGAGGCATCAGTCTGCACTATGAACTGCTTGGAGTAGTCTGGTACTTTTAGAATAGGTTCTGAGCACATTGCTTCTTTCAGGGTGTCAAAAGCATTTTGGCAGCTAACAGTCCAGTTCACTTTCTTGGGCATTTTATTGGATGTGAGTTCTGTGAGGGGAGTCACAATAGACCCATATCCCTTCACAAACTTTCTGTAGTACCCAGTCAAGCCAAGGAATGCCCTGACTTGGGTCTGGGTGGTTGGAGCTACCCAGTCCAGAATGCTCTGGATCTTGGGCTGTAAGGGTTGGACTTGGCCTACACCAACAAGGTGGCCCAAGTACACCACAGTGCCCTGCCCTATCTGGCATGTGGATGCCTTGATAGTCAGTCCTGCAGACTGCAGGGCTTGTAGAACCTTCCCAACTTGGATCAGGTGATCTTGCCAGGTGGAGCTAAAGACAGCAGTATCATCAAGACAGGCTGCACTGAAGGATTCCAACCCAGTCAGGACTTGGTTCACCACCTCTGGAAGGTGGCAGGGGCATTCTTTAACCCAAAAGGCATCACAGTAAACTGATAGTGCCCATCCGGGGTGGAGAATGCTGTTTTCTCTTTGGCTCCTGGGGCCATGCCAATTTGCCAGTACCCTGCAGTTAAGTCAAAGATGCTTAGGAATTTGGCTGTCCCTAGTTTGTCTATCAACTCATCTGCTCTTGGAATGGGGTGAGCATCTGTCTTGGTGACAGAGTTGAGCCCTCTATAGTCCACACAGAACCTAACTTCTCTCTTTCCACCCTGTTGATGAGGATTGGGGACTAGAACCACTGGGCTAGCCCAGGGGCTCTCAGAAGGTTCAATCACCCCTAGCTCCAGCATCTAGCTGACTTCAGCTTTGATGCTTTCCTTGACTTCGTCTGATTGTTGATAGATTTTGTTTTTGACAGGGTTACTGTCACCAGTGTCCACATCATGAGTACACCAGCTGGTCAGACCAGGGGTCAAGGAAAAGATGCTAGCAAACTGCTGCAAGACTTGCTTGCAGTCAGCCTGCTGTTGGGGAGTGAGGGTGTCTGAAAAGACCACTCCATCCACAGACCCATCTTTTGGGCTGGAAGAAAGGAGATCAGGGAGAGGTTCAGTCTCTGCGTCCTGTTCCTCATCAGTCACCATCAGCATGGTGAGGTCAGCCCTGTCATTGTAGAGCTTGAGGCGGTTCACATGGATAACCCTTTTGGGTGTCCTGCTGGTGCCCAGGTCCACTAAGTAAGTGGCCTCACTCTTTTTCTCCGGGATAGGGTAAGGGCCACTCCATCTGTCTTGGAGAGTCCTTGATGCCACTGGCTCCAAAACCCACACCTGTTGCCCAGGTTGAAATTCAACCATGGCAGATTTTTGGTCATACTAGTGCTTCTGCAGCTCCTGGCTGGCCTCAAGATTTTTGGATGCTTTGTCCATGTACTCAGCCATTCTGGACCTTAGGCCAAGCACTTAGTCCACAATGTCTTGTTTGGGTTCTTGGAGATGCCTCTCCCAACCCTCCTTTACCAGACAAAGTTGTCCCCTTACAGGATGACCCAACAGAAGTTCAAAGGGTGAAAACCCCACTCCCTTCTGTGGCACTTCCCTATAAGCGAAAAGCAGGCATGGCAACAGGACATCCCATCTCCTTTTGAGTTTTTCAGGGAGCCCCATGATCATACCTTTCAATGTCTTGTTGAACCTTTCTACAAGACCATTGGTTTGTGGGTGGTATGGGGTAGTGAACGTGTACTGCACCACCACACTCCTTCCACATGTGTTTCAGGTAAGCAGACATGAAGTTGGTACCTCTCTCTGAAACCACCTCCTTAGGAAACCCTACCCTGGTGAAGACACCTAGGAGTGCCTTGGCTACTGCAGGAGCTGTAGTAACCCTAAGGGGAATTGCTTCAGGGTACCTAGTAGCATGATCCACTACTACTAGAATGAATTTGTTCCCTGAGGCTGTGGGAGGCTCGAGTGGACCCACAATGTTCACACCTACCCTTTCAAAGGGCACCCTCACCACTGGCAGTGGTATCAGGGGGGCCTTGGGCTTGCCACCTGTCTTGCCACTGGCCTGACAGGTAACACAGGAGCTCACAAACTCCTTCACTTTTTGGTTCATCTGGGGCCAGTAAAAGTGGCTAACCAGTCTTTCCCAAGTTTTGGTTTGCCCCAGGTGTCCAGCTAGGGGGATGTCATGAGCTAAAGTTAGGAGAAACTCCCTGTACTTCTGTGGCACTACCACTCTCCTGGTAGCTCCAGGATTGGGGTTTCTTGCCTCAGCATACAGTAATCCCTCTTCCCAATAAGCTCTGTGGGTACCACTGACATCTCCCTTTGCTTCTGCAGCTGCTTGCTGCCTCAGGCTTTCAAGAGTGGGGCAGACTCGCTGAGCTCTTCCCTAGTGGGCCCCTCTGGGCCCAGGAGTCCACTCTGGTAAGGCTCAAGCTCCATAGGCTCAGTTTCCTCTAGGGTTTCCAAGTCCTCTCCCTGAGGAGAGGGGTCCTGAGAAGCTGGCTGTGTAGAAGCTGGTTCCCCAGTCTCCTTGCTTTTTCTCTTAGTTGGTTGGGCCATACTTTCAGACTCCAACCTCACTTGTTCACCCTTATTTTTGCTCTGTGCTCTAGTTTGGACACACACCAGTCTAGGGATACCCAGCATGGCTGCATGGGTTACTTGCTTAACCTCAGCCCAGGCTTAGGTTTCCAGGTCATTTCCAGTGGGGGCATACCAAGGCAAGAAAGATGGCACTTTCTCACAGGAAATCTATCAAGCCCACATATTTCTGGAAAATAGACACCTGGGGGAGTCCAGCGAGGTATTGCTTGCGTGGGTCCCCACACATTCTCCTACCCAGAATCCCCGACAAACCTCAAATTTTGCTGAAAAATTCACTTTATTCTCAAATTTCTGTGTGGGAAAGTTCTGGAATCAGCGTGGATCCACAAATTTTCTCCCACTCAGCATTCCCCCAGGTCTCCCGATAATAAAAATGGAATGCCCCGGGTGTCTAATTTCCAGAAATGTGTGGGTTTGGTAGGTTTCGCAATACGTTTTGGGCCCTTCCCAGCTGCGGGTACTTGACCGACCCATACAAATGAGGTACCATTTCTATTGGGATACTTGGAGAAATGCTGGGGGGTTGGAAATTTGGTGTTACTTTATGCAGCGTGAACATTTGAGCATAATAATGCAAGTCACATTTTGAGGTTTGCAGGACAAGATAACTTGTTGGGATCCACAAGAGAGACATCACCACGTACTCCCATGGGTATTTAGTTAACGACAAAATCTACAGTTGGTAGGTTATTCTTGGATGAAATGTACACCTTGGCAGAGAGACAAAAAAGACAAAGATTACTGCACAGCCATCTATTCCTCAAGCACACACACATACTGGTTGGATTTGGCATGAGGGCGAGCGATGGTTCAGTACATAAAATTTTATTAACAAGAGATTTCACAAAAATTAAATGCACTGTCAATAATTTAAAGGACAAAAAACTGAACCAATGACTCACAGCTCGTGAGCTGTAAAATCACACCAGGGCACCAACCACTTTACAGGCCATTCAGACACCTTTCATACATGATACACACAAGACCATTCACACCACCAGGCACAAAACCAACACATTACAACATTCACAAAAAGGGACAAGGTACACCCTGCTTGACAAAAACAGAAAATAATTTGTTTTCAACACAACCACCTATTCCTCAAGCACACATACATACTGGTTGGATTTGGCACAAGGGTGAGTGATGGTTCAGTATATATAGTTGTATTAACCAGAGATTTCACAAAAAAGAAATGCACTGTTAATAATTAAAAGGACGAGAAACTGAACCATTGACTCACAGCTCGTGAGCTGTAAAGCCACGACAAGGCACCAACCCCTTTACAGGCCATTCATACACCTTTCATAAATGTGACACATACAAAACCATTCACACCGCCAGCCACGGGCCCAGCACATTACAACACTCACACCAGCAGACCGCGCCATTCAAGGGCCCATCACTTTCACACGCCCACATTCCTGATACAGCAACCACACCAGCTCACGGATTGCGTGGAGTGGCGTTTGGCTTGCAGTGTGTGTAGTGACCAGCAGCAAGTCACTACTCGCACACCGCCAGCCAAGCGCCCATCAATGCACACCGCCAGACAAGCGCCTGTCCATGAACACCGCCAGCCAAGCTCCAGTCCATGCACACCGTCAGCCAAGCGCCAATCCCCGCACACCACCAGCCAAGCACCAGTCCACTCACCGCCAGCCAAGCACCAGTCCACGCACACCGCCAGCCAAGCGCCAATACACGCACTACACCAGCCAAGCGCCAATCCACGCACTACACCAGCCAAGCGCCAATCCACGCACACTGCCAGCCTAGCTCCAGTCCACGCACACCGCCAGCCAAGCGCCAGTCCACGCACACTGCCAGCCTAGCTCCAGTCCACGCACACCGCCAGCCAAGCACCAGTTCACACACACCGCCATAAATATTTTTGAAACAAGAAAGAAAACACAAACAAATTGCAACTAAATACAAAACTATAACTACAAAAACAACAGCAGTAACTAAAGACATCATTCTATTGCCAAACGTTAAACTGAACAACTATATAAAACCATACAGACCAGGCAGTACACTATTAAACTCATGGTTGCTCCCAAAAACTCTTTTGCGTGTGATACAATCTGAAACATGTGGGCACACACAGCCCAGGATTAGAAGGACAATCGGCACAGTGCATACACCTCTTCACAGGCAGACTCTACATCTCCTACAGGGATTGTTTTTTTGGGCATGGGAGGAACTAAATCAGGCAAGTGGTGATCTTGCAATTTAGCCACATCCGCCACCAATCCAACTCTAGGAACACTTGCCTGTTCCACAACAACAAGGCTGCCTATCACAAACTCCTGAAACTGAACAAAAGTCAACTTTGATGCAGGAGAACACTCCTTGAACACAACAAAAGCATTGAAAGTTGCTAAATTGAAGAGATGGATGGCCAACTTCTTATACCAAATGTAAGCCTTACGAATAGTAGTGTAAGGTTCCAACCTCTGATCTACTCTATCAACACCACCCATGTGCTTATTGTAGTCTGAAATGCACACAGGTTTGCGCACTTCAGCAATCTGACCCCAAATAGCCAAGGCTGAGGTACTCTCCTCATGGATGGTAGTCAGCATGTACACATCCCTCCTGTCCACAAATTTCACAGCTAGTAGTTCATCACTACGCAAGGAACTGCACTGTCCCCTCTGCAGTGTTTTGCAAACTAGCTCTTTTGGACAACCTTTACGGTTAGAGCAAATTGTGCCACAAGCAAAAGTGTCCACTTTGAACAATTCCTTAAACAATCGCACTGCAGTGTAGAAGTTATCAAGGTACAAATGTTGGCCTCTGTTAAACAGTCCTCCAGCAAGATCCCACACAATTTTCTCTGAAACTCCAAAAGTGGACGGACAACTAGGGGGGTCAATAGTGGAATCCCTACCAGTGTACACACAGAAATTAAAAACATATCCTGTCCTACTCTCAGGCAACATATACAGCTTGATTCCAAAACGTGCCCTCTTGCTAGGAATGTACTGCCTACAAACCAAACGGCCCTTGAACAGGACCAAAGACTCATCAATAGATATTTCTTTCCCTGGTGTATAGATCTCTGAAAATCGATCTACAAAGTGATCAAGAACAGGCCAAATCTTAAAAATACAGTCAGGGTGATCTTGTGGCAACGCCAAAGCATTGTCAACAAAATGCAGCATCCGAAGCAAAAGTAAATACCGATCACAAGTCATAATTGCAAGAAATATGGCTGTTGCCATCGAGGGACTGGTAGACCAATATGAAGCATTGGACGACTTACTTTTCAAACCCATCAATAAAGTCAAATCCAAAAACTTCTTCATCTCTTCCAGATTTGTAGTCCACTGGGTAGCTCTAGAGTGGGGCCTAAGTCTGGCACTGTTGTCCCTCAATTATTGTTCAGCATACAAATTAGTCTGCTCAACAATCTCACCCAAAAATACATCATCCATAAATAACTGAAAAAACTGCATAGGCAAAAAATGTTCACAATCCACTCTACACCCTGCACCTGTTTGGATCAACTCAGAGTCCAGCACTTCCAGTAGGAAGCCTACAGCCTCAGGCTGCAATCCAGATGCCTCTTGCACCATCTGCACAGCAGTGTCCTCCTCTAAAACAGGCACTTCATCCCCACTCAGAGTAGCTTCATCCACACCGAGAGTAGCTTCATCATCCGATGATTCCATGTGGAGAGGAAACTCAATGCCTGAATCTTCTCCTCCCTCCTCTCCCTCAGGCGCCCTGTCAGTCTCATAATCCTGCTCAGAGGAAGATTCAAGAAGCATACCAACCACCTACTGAGCAGTCATTCTACGGCTAGCCATAATGCTTACCAATAAAGGTAACTTGTCAAACAAGTCAACAACAACAAACCCTTTGTAAAAAAAAGAAATAAACAAAAAGTAGCTTTAGCACAAAGACCTGTATACTCCGACACAATACCACTCACTTGCCAGAAGCAGCTAGACTCACCACCACCTACTCTGCACAGGCACAGTAAGGATCAAGAATATCCCACTAAAAAAGAAAAAGAAAATTACACATAAGACAATGCAAAAACATCACAAATAATTTCATGCTCAGAACACTAACAAATATGCTGCCATTATGAAACCACTTACAAAAAAATTCATTCATGCATGACAATAGTTCTCATTTGGAGTAAACCCAACAAAAAGGTTTTGCAATCACGCAAAGCTGCAGAACAACCGCTGCCGACACCGCAAACAAGAATCAAAAGCGTAACACTAGAATAAAAAGGAGAAAAAAACATACAATCTCATATGCAAATAATGCACCAGTCTACATACAATCCACCAACTAAGCTAAGGGGTAGGTGGGCCTAACAGTATAAATAAAATATTCCACCCCGTAAAAGGGGAGAAACTCCTTGCCCAGGAGGACACTCCCCAACACCCAAATTTTATAAACCCTGGTGTCTAGTGGCTTCAGGCCCCCTTGGGGCAGATGTGCATAAAACATACTGCTGATCTGCCACCCAAAGAAGGCAGAAGTTGCCCCAGTTATTCTCCCATAAAGGAGAGCGATTCTTGCCCAAGGGGCCACTCCCCACAAATTAACCCCTGGTGGTCTAGTGGGCCATTAAAAAAATAAATATGGTAAGATCTGTCCCCCTAGGGCGGGAACAGACAGCCAAAAACATTGCCCCCAAGGGGGAGTGACCCTTGCCCAAGGGACCACTCCCCACAAATTAATCCCTGGTGGTCTAGTAGGCAACTACATAAAAAATGGCGAGATCTGCCCCCCTAGGGGAACGAAGACAGCCAAAAACATTGCCCCCAAGGGGGAGTGACCCTTGCCCAAGGGGCCACTCCCCACAAAATCATCCCTGGTGGTGTAGTGCTCTGTCTTGTTTTCGTCTGTCAGATTCCTTCTGACAGTGGTGAGTTTTTGGATACCGAGGCAGTAGCCTCATTACTCCACATTCATTTAGAATTATTTAGTCGCTGTTTAGGTTGTCTTATTGATGTGTGACGCTTTGTCACAGTTGAGGTTGTATCACATGTTCAGCTCAGTGTTGGGCCCTGGTGGTGTAGTGGGACACTAAAAAAAAAAAATATGGTGAGTTCTGACCCCCCAACGTGGCCGACAGCCTTAAACAATGCCCCCAAAGGGAGCGACCCTTGCCCAAGGGGCCACTCCCCATAAATGTGTCCCTGGTGGTCTTGTGGGCCACTTTAATTTAAAAATAATGGGCAATCTGCCCCCTAGGGGGGCAGACACAGCCAAAACATATTGCCCCGAAATAGGGGAGCGACCCTTGCCAAAGGGGGTGCTCCCCAAAACAATAAAAGGACATAAAAAAAAAAAGAAAATACCTGGTGGCCCAGTGGGCACCTATACCTGAATATATCTTTTATTTAAAGGCGATCTAAAGTAAAAACATTGCCCCCCCAAGGGGAGCAACCCTTGCCCAAGCGGCCGCTCCCCAAAACAAAATGGCCATTTACAAAAGATTACACATCTCTGGTGGCCTAGTGGGCACATATAAATACACATTAAATTAATTTAGGGGGGGCGTGGCCAAGATGGCGGAGTGAGCGGACGTGTCTCGCCTCAGCTCCTGCCACCGGCCCGAATTTTGCACCTTTCCCGACCGAAGTCGGTGTCCAGGGCTGCCGGAGCCGTCCTCGCACCAGAGCGGACCTTGCTGGGGGTGTTGGCAGCGCCACGAACGGAGGCGACAGAGCGTAACGGACTGGAGGCGCCCACTCCCTTCTGGCCTGGAAACGAGGCCGGCTGAGGCCGTGGACACAGCCGAGCGAAGCGGCCCTGGCGCGGCGCCACTGCGGGGATAGAGACCCGCTGCCCCAGCGGAGGGCGCCGTGAGCCCAACTACCGACGAAACCCGGTCGGCCGGCTGGAGAGCTCCGCACGGGGGGCCCCGTGAGGCGCGGAGGACGGCAGCAGCCACCAGCGACAGAACGAGAGGTGAGAGCGGGCCCGGGGCACGGCGGGCGCTCGATTGAATTTGGGCGGTAGTAAGGAGATTCTGGCGGCGAGCCCCTCGGCGGGCGCATCGGCCCGAGGTCTGCAGTGCCCTGCGTGCCCGCCTCCCTGTCATTGCCCACGCCCGCGCTGGAGCCCCGGCGGGGGGGTGTCCCCTGCCTCCCGCGGCGATTGCCGTAGCCGCTGGACATGACCGGGCCCTCCTCCCTCCTTGCCTGATCAGTGGCGCCCACGAAGAGACAGCGCCAGGGGGCCCGCAGTAGCACAGCGAGGATCTACCTCTGGGGTGGTGGTCCTCTACCCTGGGCCCTAGGAACTGACCGCGTGGTATTGCACAGTTTCCCGCCTACGGTGCACTTGCCCTAGAATCAGCGGCCCACGGACCTCCAGGGAGCGGTGGCGGCGGCCCTCGCCCCTCGTGGGCCTTCATCACTCCCCGAGGCCCCTGACTCCCGACGACTGGACACCGCGACAGACGCCCTGCGGCTAGTTGGTTGAGGCGCAAGAGGGACGCGCCGCCATATTTGTCCGGAATCCGCGTAAGGCCCCCACTGAGAGGGAGGCCTGGTAGGGGCCCCTCACACGTTGTCGAGCGCACGGCGACGCGTGCCCGGTAGACCGCAAGGTGGTTGCGGGGCCGGGGGCGCCCAGACCACCGGGCAGAGGGATGTCCACGGGCAGGCCGCCCCGAGGCAAGACGGTGAAAGAAATGTTCGCCAAGACGCAATCCCCTCTACAGAAGGATGCCATGGCCCCCGCGCCGAAACAAACGGACTGGGCCGCGGAGGAGGGCGCAGAGCCCATAACGAAGGCCTTCCTGGAGTCCCTTTTTGCCTCCCTGCGGGATGATATCCAGACCTTCAAGACTGAATTCACTAGCGAGATCCGCGAGGTGCGGCGCGAAATGGATGGCATAGGTGAACGAGTGGCGGACTTGGAGGCCAAAGGCGATGAACGGGAGACGGAACTCTCTACTCAACAACAGGAGATCATCCGCCTACATGATCAGCAAGTGGATCTACAACTCCACCTGGAGGACTTGGAGAATCGTTCCAGGAGACACAACATCCGCATTCGCAATGTTGCCACTTCGGATGCCACACAGGATGTGTTTCGATATGCCAAGGAGCTCTTCAACCATGTGCTGGGGAGACCGCTGGACTCGCCACTGCAGCTTGACAGGGCCCACAGGACGGGTCCGCCCCGCGCAGCTACAGCCCCCCCGCCCGACATCCTGGTGTGCGTTCAAGACTACCGGACCAAGGAGGAAATACTACAGAAAGCGCGCCAGACTCATCCGATTATGTTCCAGGGCACTTCGCCGCAACTGTATCAGGACCTGGCGGCACTCACGCTACACAAGCGCCGGCTCTTCAAGCCGGTCACCTCCTTCTTGCTGCAGAAGGGCATCCCGTATAGCTGGGGCCACCCCTTCCGCCTCGTCTTCCGACTGGAGAATAAGCAGTACCAGCTCCGATCGGTCACCGAAGCCTGCTCTTTGCTTGGTATCGATATGCCGAAGGAGGGGACGGAGGCCCAGGGGTCGGCGCCTGAGACAGAGGGAAGGCGGCCGCAATGGACCCAACAGCGGCGGCAGAGGCGGGTCAAGAAGCCACAGGCGATGGAGATCGCAGCAGGGCAACGCGCCGCGGTAGATGCAGTGGCCGCGGACGGCGGCGCCGGCCCCCCAGGATGAAAGCTTCATGAAAATGCTCGATTTGATCGTCTGCTCTGGCCATCGGGCCGTTGGCGGGAGGAAGACTCCCGAACTGACTAGTAAGACTACCTTACTTTACCTCCTATTCTCCTTTTCGTCCTTGGATGAGAGACAATGGAACTTTTTGGGGCATATACTGACTGTTTGCAGTTTTGGGGGAGGGGGGTGGGGAGTTGGGTAGGGGGGGAGTTCATGGGGGTTGAGGGACTGGGGGGTTCATGGTCCATGGTCAGCGGGCGGAGTACTGGGTTGGCTCCCCTGGGGGAGGTAGGGCGGCACTGCCGGGGAATGGGTGAGTCTGTCAGTCGGGGCGCTGGGCACTGCCACAATGGCTATCTGTCAATCTTTCTCTTTCTGGATGGCGCGGGATGACATTGTTGTTCTCACTCTGAATGTGAGAGGACTGAACAACCCGGTGAAACGCAAGGCAGTGCTCCTGTTCTTAGAACACTCCAAGGCAGACATCTGCCTATTGCAAGAGACACACCTTCTAGCTAAAGATTGCCACCGCCTACACTCTCCCAGGTTCCCGCAGCAATTCTTCTCCTCCTGTACGGAGAAAAAAGCCGGGGTGGCTATCCTGGTAGCGCGCACTTTCAAGGGCAAAGTACTGGGTAAGGTGGCGGAAATTAAGGGGCGGCTACTGGTTTACAGGTTCACACTGGGAGACCTACACTACACGATTGGCTCGTTATACAGGCCGAATGAGGGTCAAGAGAAGTTCCTACACTCCGCGCTTACGGAAGCGACTGGGACTCTAGATCGTCACATACTGTTAGGGGGGGACCTGAATTTGGTTCTAGACAATTTACTCGACTGCTCCTGCCAGCGCGTTAGTCAGGTGGGTGCTCTGTCAGCGTCTGGATTGGCTCGCTTGAAAGACCTGGGGCTTGTAGATGTTTGGCGCGAGCTTCACCCGGGTGAAACAGAATACACTCACTTCTCAGCAGCGCGTAAAACATATGCACGCTTAGATTACCTGCTTGTCTCCACAGCGGCGCGCACTCTGGTCACCAGCGCTGAAATCGGTACGGCGTCCCTATCCGACCACGCTCCAGTCACGCGCTTGGGCAGAGTGTGGCGGCTTCGAGATTCACTGCTTCATAAGCAGGATGCGGTTGCCAGAATTCAGGGAGCCATAAAAGACTACCTGTCCCATAATGGTAACGGAGACACCACACTGGCTACTCAATGGGCCGCGCTCAAGGCCGTACTGAGGGGTGAATTTATTTCGATTTCCGCCGCGGAAAACGCGGAACGCCAGGCCAAGAGGGACGAACTCACCCAAAAGACCAGGGAACTAGAGCACATTCACAGACGGACGGGGGCCCCGAGGATTTGGCGTCAGTTACGAGCTGCCCGTCAACAGCTGGCAGCACTGGACATTGACAGGGCGGAATACGCGGCGTTGAGGCTGAAACACGCCTACTACACCGGGGGGGACAGATGCGGGCGTCTCTTGGCGCATAAACTGCGGACAGTTGCTCAGAAACGGGAGGTTAAAGAATTGAAACGACGCGACGGTACCGGTGTTACCGGTGATCGAGCAATAGCGGGGGCCTTTAGCGCCTTCTATGCCACTATATACGGAGCAGACCCGCCTGACCCGGAGGCGGAATCTGCCTTTCTTGACGAAATCCCACTACCGGCCCTGACCCAGGAGCAAATGGAAACGCTGGAGAGAGACATCCGCCCAGAGGACGTCATCTCGGCGATCTCGCGGCTCAAGCTCGGGAAGGCGCCGGGGCCGGACGGCTTCCCGGCGTGCTTCTACAAAACCTTCTGTGTTCAGCTTGCGCCGCTCCTTGCCAGACTCTTCACATCGTTTGCGGAAGACGGAGCGATCTCCCGGGAACTCTTGGAGGCCTCCATTGCGGTTATACCCAAGCCGGGCAAAGACCATACCGACTGTGGGGTGTACAGGCCCATCTCCCTTTTAAATGTTGACCTTAAGCTCTATACGGGGATCCTCGCCTCCAGACTGGGCCCCTACATGGGAGGCCTTATTCAACCGGACCAGTCGGGCTTCATCCCGGAACGTCAGACCTCTGACAACACCAAACGGGCCCTCGACCTCATTGAGAAGGCGGCCCGCACACAGAGCGAATACATGATGCTGGCCATCGATGCAGAGAAGGCCTTTGATAGGGTTCATTGGCCCTATCTGGAGAAAGTCCTGCAGAAGGCAGGTATGGGACCCAAATTCCGGACAAGAGTACTGAACTGCTATAAATTCCCTTCGGCCTCGGTCAGGGTTAACGGCTTATCCTCCCCGCGTTTCCAGATTGAGAGGGGCACTAGGCAGGGGTGCCCGCTATCCCCTCTCCTGTTTGCCCTCTACATGGAACCACTAGCACAGCTCATCCGAAATGACCCGGAAGTCAAAGGCATTAAATTTGGAGCAGACGTCCACGTCATCAGTCTCTATGCGGACGATGTCTTGCTGTCGCTCGCGGACCCCTGGAGTTCTCTCCCCGCTTGCATGGCCGACCTTGATAGGTTTGGAAGCGTGTCGGGCTTCAAGGTCAACTTGACGAAATCAGTGGCCCTTGACCTATCCCTGGCTGTGGACACACGAGCCTCGTTGCAGGCCCAGTTCCCGCTGCAGTGGGCTACGGAAGCGGTTCCCTACTTGGGAATCAAACTGGCTGCCTCCCTTCAAACCACGGTGGACGTTAACTATGACCACCTCCGGCGGAAGGTTCGACAGGAGTTGGGACAATGGAAACATTACCCGTTGTCCTGGTTAGGCAGGGTGGCGGCGATCAAGATGACGATTTTACCCCAGATTCTCTATATTTTTCGCACTATACCTCTTGCCCCCCCTAAAGGATGGCTTAAAGTGATGCAATCGGAACTTTCTCGATTTGTCTGGAATGGGAGGAAGCCGCGTCTGAAAGCCCAGATCGCGATGCTCACGCCGGAACAGGGTGGGATCGGGATTCCGAATCTAACCGCCTACTTCCAGGCGGCGCAACTACGCTTTCTGGCCGAATGGGTCCAATGGGAATCCGGGAAGCACTGGTTATTCCAGGACCAAGCGGTGGCGGGGCGCACTCTGCAAGAGATCCCGTTCATACGCAAGGCACATAGGCCCCGTAACCTGTATGCGTCCCACATTACTCGAGTCCCCCTTGAGATCTGGGACCGGGTTGGACTGGAGCTCGGTCTAACCACCACCATTTCACCTCTCACCCCCATCCTTGATAACCCTGACTTCCAACCGGGGCTAGATGGGAAGGCCTTCGAACGATGAAAATCTGCCGGCTGTCGATCTCTTTGCCACTTGTATGATTCTGAAGGGATAATCCCCTTTCCACAATTACGCCAGGACTTCGGCCTCCCGGAGACCGAGCGACTCCGTTACTTCCAAATCAGGCACTGGGCCCTTCACAAGTCAGTCAGAGCGGACGCGGATAGGCGACTAACGGATTTTGAGTACTGGTTGATCACCCGCAAATCAGACAAGCAGCTAATCTCGGACCTATACAAAATGCTCACACGCAAACACGTATACACATATAGCGCGAGTAGGGCTCGTTGGGAGAGGGAGATGGGGAGGTCCTTTACACATAAGGAATGGGAGGGTATATACTACAGAGCACGGCATTCAGCGTATCATATGGGGCTCACTGACACTCTGACGAAGGTAGTGACCTACTGGTACTACACACCTGAACGACTATATGAAATGGACGGTAGCAACCACCCCCTCTGCTGGCGGGGCTGTGGACAACTAGGCACCCTCACACATACACTGTGGGAATGTAGTCTTCTGCAGGGTTATTGGGGTCGAGTCCTGGACGACGTAGATAAACACTTTGACACCGAAATCCCACGCTTCCCCTCCTATGTCATCCTGGGGCTCCCGAATGTGCTGACCTACCCATTACGATCAAGAAGGGGTCGCTTGATAGCTATAGCTCTAGGTTCGGCGCTACAAAACATCATAGCACACTGGCGCACGACCCACATACCCACATATCAGGGTTGGCTCCATCGCCTATGGATGGTCCTGGGTATGGAAAGCCTCTCCCTGTATAAGGCGGGGGAAGGGGCAAAGTATGCTGAGCTTTGGCAACCATTTTTAGCCCTCTTGTCCTCGGAGTTCATAGAAATCACCTGTCCTAGGTATCTTCGCTTTTTGAGGTTGACTGAGCCAGCCCCGAAAGTAGGGAACGACGATCCTGCCCCTAACTCAGGAAGTAATGAAATGTGACCAGCTCACATGAGACTGTGGACCATGGGAAGAGGGGGAGGGTATGGGAGGGGGGGAGGAAGGGGTTTGGATTTGTTGGGATGGGGGTGCTGGGGTGGGGGAGTGTTGGGCATGGGGTGGGGTAAGTTGAGTTAAGAGAGGGTGGGTATGGGGGAAAGTTCCAGAGGGTCCTGGCAGCTTACAAATTCGAGCTATGGGGGCGAGCCATATTCAACGTCAGAGAGGGTAGGGATGGACTGGCAAGAGGGCTTGGAGCTGCCTTGAACAACATTGCAATGCTTGAAACGCGGCCGGCCAGTGATGGGTTGTAGGCGGCTTGCTGTGTATAATCACGAATTGCTATTTACTGCGTTCTCCCGACCACTCTGATGCAATTGAGGCCCAGCATGGGACGATACGTATGATAAGAGCTCCTGATTGTCGATGCCTGTACTGTGTTAACTCACTCAATAAAAATATTTACTACTAAATTAATTTAGGGACATCTATCTGCCCCCTCCAAGAGGGGCAGAATGAAGAAAATAAATTTTTCCCCCAAGGGGAGCGACCCTTGCCTAAGGGGCCGCCCCCAAAAACAAAATAGCCAATTAAAAAAAAATAATCCCTGGTGGCCCAGTGGGCACCTATTAATAAAAATATTCATTTGCGCCCAAATTTGCCCCCACAAGGAGGGCAGAACAAACTACAAACATTGCTCCCCCAAGTGGAGCAACACTTGCCCAAGGGGCTGCTCCCCAAAACAATAAGGCCCTTTAAAAAACAAAATAGGCATTCCTGCTGCACGATCGCGCCCCAGGCACGATCGTGCAGCAGGAATGCTTTTTTAAAAGACATCGGAGTAAAGTAAACCTCTTCTTTTCCTCCGATGCCTTTTAAAAAGTACCCCCCACCCGCCCCGAGGAGAAACTCACCTCCTCGTTCTCCAACGCACTGGAAGCAAATGGCTTCCAGCACGTTGGGAATCCCTCAATGACGTCAGCGCGCCTCGCATGCTGATGTCATTGATGATGCGGAAGGGCTTCCCAGCGAATCCTCGGTGGGGGCACAAAGATCGCCGGCCCAAGGGGGGGAGCGCCAGCGTGTCCCCCGTGGTTGGGTGCCAGGACGGCCAGGAGCCGTCCTGAGCACATGCCCACCATGGCTCAGGATGGCTCCCTGCCGTCCTGAGCATGGAAGGGGTTAAGTAAACACAATACATTCATCTGAAAACTTTGCCATTGTAGCACAAGCACATGTGCATTTCAAGAGACTGTGAAGACATTGAGGATCATTCTGGTTTTGTAATGCACACTGGGATCCCAAAAGCTTGAAACCTCTTCCCCAACAGAATGAAAATAAATAAATCCATTCTATGGCAGAGTCTGCCCCCCGTCTTTTCTCTTGTAATGGACACTGTGAGGAAGTGCCATCTTTCTTGCATGGTATGCCCCCACTTTTTGCTGAATTGCTGATGTGCTTTGACTGAGTGTGCCCTGGGCCCCTGCCAATCAGGTGCCCAGGGCCTGTGTTCCTTCCCTAAAAACTGTGTTGAAACTAAAACCCAATTGGCATCTCTGGCCACATGTCAGCCCCTGGTAAATGGTACCCTAGGTACCCAGGGCATTGTGACCAGACCAGACCCCTAAAGGCTGCAGCACTTATTGTGCCATCCTTTGGGGCCCTGCACCCTGACACACACACACTACCTTTGCAGGCTGAGTTTCCTGGTGCAGAACTAAAGAAAGAGTCGACATGGCACACATCCTTGTGTGCCATGCCCACAATCCCACTGCCCTGGCATACATCAGTCACCCCTCTAGCTGGGTGCCCTATGCCAGTGGTGTGGGCACAGGTGCATGAGCCCTGTGCCCCTACAGTACCTGGGGCCATTCCTGGGCACTGTAAGTGCAGTGATGCCATTAAGAGTATACGGTGCTGGGAGGTTGTCATTACAAACTCCACAGCACCATAATGGCTCCACTGAAGACTGACAAGTTTGATATCCAACTTCTCAGCACATTAAACCCACACTGATGCCAGTGTGGGATTTAATGTAAAATGCACAACAGAGGGCATCTTAGAGATGCCCCCTGAAACCTAACCTACAATCCACGTGTTTTCTTAGAGGCTGCCTAGGCTGCAACACAGCAGACATGTTGCTGGACCCCTGGGTGGGGAGCCCACCGCTCTCCTGGGCCTGCAACAATTCACATCCTGGGCGAGGTGCTAGGTCTCCTCCCCCAGGAAGGGCAGGGGGAAGCTTCAAAGGCATGCCGCCTTTGTGAGCTTCTCCAGGCCACTTGCTGTACTCAGCAACTGGCCCCCACCAGTTCTGACCCCACTCTGGCAGGAAGACTGGAGGGAAACCCTATGTCAGGAAAGGGGGTGTGCCAGCCTGTGCCAACCCCACCCCTCAGGTGGGAGAGACGAGGTGAAGCATGACCCCGGGCTACTACCATCTTGAGGATGGGGAGCCCTACCCACTCACAGCTAGGTCCCTGCCCCCCTCCCACAGGAGAGGAGCAGTATAGGGGGTGTGCCCACCCCAAGACAGTGACCCATTGGTCCCTGCCCTCACCCTACCTGTAACACCCCTAAATTTAGTATTTAGGGGCACCCTGAACCTTCCTTCGACAGATCCCAATTCGAAAACCAGGAAGAAGATCAAGAAGAAGAAGACCCGCCGTGCAGCTGCTAACAAAAGGACGACACCAACTGACTTGGCCCCAGCCCTACAGGTCTGTCGAACCTTGAACCTACTCCTGCTAAATCCCGGCGACTCCTGCGAGCAGCAACCTTGAAAACCCCGGAGGACCTGCCTGCCTTGACCCTCTGAAAGACTGGGACTCCCATAAGCAGTGGTTCTGCTCCAACAGCAATACACCTGGTGCCAGCTAGAAACCCCGAATTCAGCACACTCTGCACCTGCCGAGCCCGGCCTGTGCCTGAGTGACCCAAGACCATGAGGATGCCCCCCCCGCGACTGGAACCCAAAGTCCAGTGCCCAAAGACCCTCCTCGACGAACCAGATGACGCCTGCAGCCTCACAACCAGGGACCCCTCCAACCACGACGAGCTGAGGGTAAGATTTCCCAATGTCAAAAGACACCCCTGCACCCGACGCTCCACGGCCCCCTGTGCCCAACTCCTGGGTGCCTACCAACCTCCAAGACCCCAACTTACCTCTCGAAGTGTTGGTCGCTCCCGAAGAATCTCCGTCCCGACTCTGCAGCCTTTTTCCACTTTCCAAGATGTACATTAAATAACATTGAGCGCCCGACAGCTCAAACGTACCCTGCACCCAGCCGCTCGAGTGCCCCTGGCAGTGCAACCTTGGTCCTAACCTACTTTCCCATTTGCCCTGAGCAAGTGACCAGGAGCCCAGCTCCCACAGCCACATGGCCTGCTTGCCAGCAGCCACCAACCGAAGGCCCCCTGCCTCTCATTGGATAACATTGAGCCTAACTACCTCTGCACCCGGCTGCCCCTGTGCCGCTGAGGGTGTACCAACTGTACGTACCTGACCCTGGGGGACCCCTGAGTCTATGCCCAGAACCTTAACTCTGCCAGTCAAGTACTTACCTAAAAGCCGATAACTCACTTTCCTTCCATAGTGTAACTTTGACTGGTTTCTCTCCAAAATTATTTTAAGTGTGGAGTTTTGAAACTCCCAAATATTTATCTAAAATCAGCCGAACAACGAATTCCGATTTACTCACCTGTTATCAGGAGAGACCTCAGTGCTGCATCTTTTAGCCCAGCACCAACCCTGAAAAGTAATTTTTACCGTACTTACAAGTAACCTGAGTTTTCTCCATAGGAAACCATTGACTGTTTTTCTGTGAAATTTCTTCTGTGTTGATTTTTGCAACCTACGAATATTCTTTAAAAATCGTACCAACTACCAAAACGTAATTATTACCTGTTTTTCGAAAGATGTCCCAGTGCTGAACCTAGGAGTCCAGTACTGGATTACAAAAGTAATTTTAACCGTATTTACTAGTAACATGCATTTTCCTCCATGGAAACCCATTGACTGTTTTTCTGTGAAATTTCTTCTAAGTGTCGATTTTTGCAAACTACAAATATTCTTTAAAAATTGTACCAACTACCAAAACTTAATTACTTACCTGGTTTAGATAGATGCCCCAGTGCTGAACCTAGGAGTCCAGTACTGGATTACAAAAGTAACGTGAACATACTTTCCCTGCAAATTGAATTTCCTTCCAAAGGATAACATTGGTAATTTCAGCTAGAAAAATTTCAACTTTTAAAATACAATAATATTCCTTAAAAATCACTACTGTAACCAAAACGCTTTTACTTAACTGTTTACAGTACATGTCCCGGGACTGAATCTAGGATCCAGTCCTGTGGTTGGAAAAGTAATCTACAAAGTAACTAATTGCATTTAACTAAAAAGTCCCATTGAGCTCAATGTTGCATTGTGTTTGAAATTGTGTTGCCTATTGCAACAAACTGTAACTATTGCATTCAAAAAGTCTATTGCCTAATTGAAAAATATTTAACTGAAGTGATGTATTCTGAGAAAGTATATTTTGATACCTTGTTGGTTCTAAAATAAAACAACTATATCTTTTGAAACAAACAATTGGCATAGAGTTCAGTTCTTGAGTGTGTGAGACCATTTGCTGACTGAGTGTGTACAACAAATGCTTTACACTGTCCTCTGATACTGCCTTACTGCTCGACCAAGCTACCACTTTAGAGAGTAAGGTTATATCTAACTTTAGCCTCTGCCAAACCTCTGGGGACTGTGGACTCTATACACACTGTACCTTATTTTGGTCCAGTATATATAGAGCCACTTTCCCACAGACACCCCGTGTAAGGAACCCTCAGAGTCCTGGGGTACAGGCTAAGCTTTCATAGGTGTGCTTACAACCTCTACTCAAGAACAGAAGTTGCAGTCTCTTAAATTGATCAGCTCTCTTCCAGACCACATCTCCAGTACCCAATGGTCCCTGGGCCACTGAAGGGTTCCCCTGCAGCACTGTAGCTTGTCAAAGGGAGAGATTGAGGTTTTCTACTCATTATGGGGAGCATGTTTGACAGCGGCCATCTTGTATTTACCCAAACATTCAGATGGTAACTTTCATTTTTTTACATAAATCTACAAATATTCTAAGTTGTCCCCTAAGCTTTTTGCTTGTTTTGGAGGCAGTTGGTAAACCTCCCCTGCCATCTTTGGAGATGTAACGGTTACCAGCGGGGTGTGTCTGCATTGCCGCAGGGCCAAACAGAACCTCTTGAGCAGGGCGAATCTAAAACAGGTTTGGCAGTACCTTACAAGACAAGTAATCCATATCCAACAAATAAAGACATTCGTCAGGATTCATTTCTCCATGAGCTAAGTCATTTGCCACTTTCTGTGTGTCTTTTTAAAAGATCCTTATATAACCTCTCCTCCTCCCAAAGTCACCGCAGGTCATATGAGTCCTCTTGTGGAGCAAACTTTAATCACAAACAAAAATTTTAATAACACTGCCACAGGCTTGTCTCTTCCAAACGCTGTAATTAGCAGGGATTACCTCAACAACTGTACTCATATTGTCTAGCTCGGGGGATAAATGCGGCGTTAGCTTCGCAGGGATCGTATATGTGATTTGCAGTTGTGTGGCTGACAGAATGCATTGCTTTAGCACAAAGTTCCAAAATCTTTTTTAGGTGCTGCCTGATTTAACAGGGTGGTCCTATTATATGTTCAGTGCTTAACACTGACGTCCAGCCTGTTTGCCACACACAGATCTCAGCAGCAAATGGTTAACCGACTGTGATGTCTTACCAACTCAACTGTACATGATAGAATGAACATGAGAGGTGGGAGGGCTGGGGTTACATAGTGTGTGAATCTCAGACTATGGAAGTCGAAGACCAGAGTTCTAACCATAGCTACTCCCCTACCAATAAGTGAACAATGTGATCGTGGGCAAATGACAGTGTGTGTGCCTCACTTTTATCTGCGAAACTGTGAGCGCTTACAATGTACTAAAACCTGGCAATGTTGGATGCAATAAAATCAGATAGCTGCTCATACTCTGAAAGCAACCCATCACTGCAGATTCTCAAGGCTTAGCGAACGCGGTTGACCCAAGCCCGACATCGTCAGATAAATCCTCAGTGGTGGAGGGCATGCACACAGTATTCATTTGCTGAAAAGGCCTGTGTGAAGAAGAAACAAATATGCATTTCCCTGGAAACAGAAAGCTGGACACACTCCATTTCTAAACTGAAAGACAAATATACTAAGTGAAAACCCTCCAGCGGAAGGTCAGTGCCACACAATTTATTTCAACTGAAGGGAGCAGTGCTTTGTCACAGGTAGTAGCAAAGTGCTTGGTTGGTCAGTATTTTTCTGTTTCTATTTATAAATGCAGACAAAGGAAAAATTGTTTTCCGCTTGTAGTTTTATGTGAAAATCGGTTTAAACAGAAAACCGTGAGCCTTAATTATGATGTTTCTTTGGAGAAGGTGGCTATCATTTATTCAACTTATAAAAACAAAAGCATGGGGACTATGTCTTGAGTAGTTGGCAAATATTACGCAAATTAACCAAACCAACAATGTTGTTAATAACTTTACACGTAGATTAAATGGAAGAATTTAATGAACGAGAGTCAATGGAAATTGGAGGAGGAGAGAAGTTGAATTAGAAAGGGAAGAAGAGTAGGTGAAGGATATCCCATCCACCGAAATATAAATCCCATTATATCCTATGGGATTTATATTTCACCACTGTGATGGAGTAACTCATCCGCCAAGATCTAAATCAGGCTCTCAGTCTTTGAATAAGCCAAAAGGGGCAAATATGTATGATGTCTTAAACAAAACGGCATGAGTTGGAGCAAGTATGAAAATGGGTATTTTGCAAATAATATGATTTTGATTGGAAGAGAGCCCATTATCCATTATCCAAGGGATTTATTACGTGTGAGGAAGGACAGCTTATTTTAAACTCTCTCATACTTGGGTGGTAGCTGGTACTTAGGTTCAGTCTTCCTCTACGTTTTTCACATGGTTGAATTTAGTGACAAGGGTGATGCAAATTTGAGCAGGGAGCCTTGATCAAGTGTTGGGTGTTATATTTAGTGCTATGATTCCCCCTAGTGAAGTGACTATAAATGATGTGATGATCAGAAAGTTGTCTAGCTTAGTGGAACAAATGTCTAATAATATTTGTGGTTCCTTTTTTGACTATCACCAGAGAACTAATGGATATGTGAGCTATGGTAATACAAAATAGGCTAGCTTCAGATATATTATTTGCGAAAGAAGGCAGAGACTGACAAATCTTAAACGTACAGCAATGCTGAAGTATGTGCCTGATAGTAACCAAATTAACAGCTATGTTTCAAACATCACAAGTGAGGTAAGATGCTTCAAGAAGCATAAGCATGAGAGGGAGATAGCTCAGTGTTTAGTGTGATTAGGAAAGAGTTCTCAAAGATTGGTGAGTGGTTTAGTAAATTAGGAGGAAGTGTCCTTGGTATCATATTAATATCAATATATAATTATTATTTTAATCCACATAATGAGTACTTTTCGGTTGAAAAAAGGGTTTGATTGCTTTGCATCAAATGAAGGGTTAAATTACCAGACAAAAAAAGAAGCTGTAAGCAGTGAGTGAAAGAAAAAGAAAACAAGAAAATTAGGAGCTTGAAGGCATCTGATCTAAGGTGAAAGAGATTGTTGAAGCTAGAAGCAAGAAGCTGAAATTGAATAAAACTGTATCATAAGGGATGTAATTCATGAAGTATGGATTGTGATGATTTAAAAAATCATCAGAGGGGGGTATTTGGTAGCGGGTTTATAATTATATGTACAAAAGCAAACAATTGATAAAAGAAAAGTAACATGTAGTTGAAATGTTGAGGGATCTGTGCTAATGCTAACATTAGCGAATGTTGGCCTTGATTTTAAAATGGTTGGTGCTGCCTGCAGTCATCTTTTCGGCACGCGGCCATCTTTATGTCCTATTTTCACCATGAACAGCACACATCAGAAACTTTGTAAACAATGTTTTGAAACACAACGTCTCTTTCCCATGTACACAGTGCTTAATTTGTGCCAGTGCTTTCCGGTGCTTAGCACCGCGACTTTATTATCAGGGCCTGGTCTACGTGTCTTCTCGCTGCATGCAGTATTTGTCACACATGGATTATTTATAATAAGTTAATACCTCACATATATATTATGAAGCCAAACTCACCCCAGTACTGACTGGGCGCAGTGTTGTTATTGATTGATCCAGAGTCCGCCTCAATCCCGACTCTGCTCCCCAGTCTCGGTGATTGAAGCGTGTTGCCGCGGCTGTGAGAGCCAGAGACCTGAGCCATTGATTCAGCCAAGTGACAGAAGATGACATTAAAAAAACAAATATGATGGCATTGACGGCCGCCGGGCCATGGCCCTTTGGTTAGTGTACTGTTGTGCCGGTGGGTCATGGGACATTCACATTGAGATTGGGGCATTGGGCTGGATTTGGTTGTTTGGGGGTAAGGGGTGTGAGGCAACGCGCGCAGATTCTATACACCCGCACCGAGTCATCATGCAAGGCACTGCCGCAGCACCATGACCTTCAGGGCAGGCAGGCAGCCATGCCCAGGCAAGCTTAAAGTTAATAAAGGCTGTAAGGCAGTGTGCCCCGGCCCAGCCACCACCTTAACTGTAAGTAGCACGAACTATTTAGCATTATTATTATCGAGCACATTAAATAACAGTAGTAGCCATGCGTCGTCGTTACAGACCTGCGGCGTACCTTGGGCCCCCAAAAGGCGCCTCTTGGTGCTTGGTGTGGCACTGCCCCAGCGTCTGTGTGCGGGGCTCCGGGGCCGGGCTGTTGAGATAATTAACACTTAATTTTTGATTGTCTTGTGTTGGTGCACAAACCACAAACATTATTTGCTGGCGCTAGTTTCAGGATCATCAGTAAATCGTAGCAAAGAAAGAACAATCTCCCTCACTGCTGCTCCAAAACAAATAACAGAAAACAGAGTCCACTGTCCACCCCACCGCACAAGAATGTGTCAGTAATCGCCCTAGTGCACAAAACCGACCTATATTATTGAAGTAATTCTTGTGTGCGCAACGGCAGTTCCAGTTTTAGTGATGTGCTGCGATGGCCCAGTCGGAAAGGCCAATACGATCGGATGCAGCATAAATACTATAAATACCTCATTGCAATGCGCATGCAGTTTGCGCAGTCAGATTTCTGCCGTCCGCAGCCCGCTCCCACTCCTGCACTTGCGAGACAACGAGCTTCTGAGCTGGAAGCGCCCAACCATTAAAAGCCATGATTCGAGGCTTTTTTTGGTGGGGGTGCGGGGGCAGCACGAGTCGTTTAATGGCAGCTGGTAAATAGATCTCCAACTCTGAGTATGGAAGACTTTCAACAATGCTGACTGACCGACCATAATGGAAGTGTGACTCAAATCGGTTCTCTCTGTCCTAGTCTGTATTTTCTTCATCCTCTTCATGAGCCCACCCGGATGCCTAATAACATAACCTATATTCAGTTTTTAATTTGTGCCGGTGGCTTCCAGTGCTCGGCACCTGCGTCTTAATCTACAACACCAGAATTTATTCTCTAGGTATTGGAGTGCTTTTCATGAGCACCAGTTAATGTATGCATACATTTTTTGTAGGCACGGGGAGATAAAGTAATTTGTCCAGAATCACAGGATGAGGCTGTTGAGCCTACGCTGACACTTGAACCTCATTCCCAGCTCCAAATTTGGCAGCTCTGGCTGTTAAGCCACACTCGCCACTTGCACGGGCGTGCGTCGCATCAGTAACGAGGATTGATTCCTGTTTTCAGACGCCTCCACAGTCAGGGCTTACAACGGCCGACGGATGTATCTTTTGTACCGGCTTAATCGAGAGCCCACTCCGAAGACGCCTGTCTAAATAACTTCACACTGCAAGTACTGGCAGTTCCTGAGAAACCGAGACTAACACCGGTCCCAGGTCGCAACCCAAAGTTCCACCATTGAAATTGACCACAACTTTTATCAACCGCCTATCATTTGATCCTATAGATTAACACTCCATTCACTGCAAGTAGTCTGCTTTTGGCTGAAGGACTTTCTACGAGCTTACTGGCCCTGATGAGAATCCTGTTAACAGCGAGGTTTCGAAACGCGTAGGCCTCCCGTGGTCTGCTATTTAGATCTTGGTGACAAATGGAATTAGTGCATCTTGATTTTTTGTACACTTGAACTGTATTGACTGAAAGAAAAGTGTAGTAGTAAATACATTGTATCGAAGTGTACTGCTGTATACTATAGGAATAGCGATTTAGAAACACAGCAGACCTGTTACTCACCCCACTGGTTTATACATTTCCCCCAGTGGACGTTGGGTACGTTGTTTGAGTGTCTGAATGAGAGTGGTATGACTGTGAGATGTTTGAATATTATGAATGATGTTTGTATGAGGTTTTTTTATCTCACTTTAGTGTCCTTCTTTTGATTATTCCCTTGCCCTTGTTTACATTGTGTTGTCCCCTTGAACTCCATAACTAACCCAAAAGTATGGTCAAACAAAATCTTTTCAAAATAAACAGCTATTGAGTAGCACACATATGTATTGAACTGGTGTTTTTACATGTGGAATTTATTTTGTTTCAACTAATTATCAGTATTGGCAATTTCCTTTTGTTGTTACATAGTACTTGGCTCAGCCTTACTGATTAGAGCCGGCCCGAGTTGTTAGCAGTAGAGACGGAGTTCAGCACGCGTACGGAAATCTGTTCAATTACGAGCGCGAGCTGCATGCTGATTGGCTGTGAACTGTCTGTCAACACTCGAAACCAGGAAGTGTTGGCAGCCATCTTGTGCCTCGCTAGAACTGAGTCACAAGAAAACAGTAAAACAAAGTTGAGAAATAAGGGAAGAGGGTAGGGTAGAGACATTCTGACCCTCTAGGCTTGCTCAGGGGAGTCATACATGAATGTTTAGGCTCTTTTTTTTTTACGAAAAATGGCGGCATACACGTATGGAAATACGTACAATTATGAGCAGGAGCTGCATGCGGATTGGCTGTTAATACTCCAAACCAGGAAGTGTTGGCAGCCATGTTGTTTGTCGGGAGAGCAGAGTCACAAGAAAACAGTAAAACAAAGTTGAGAAATAAGGAAACGGGGCAGGGTAGAAACATTCTGAGCCTATAGTCTTGGTCAGGGGGTGGTACATGGATCTTTAGGCTCAATTTCTTTATTTTTTTCTCTCTCTCTCTCTCTCTCTATCCCCATACACGTCGCGGGGAACGCCACATTTCTGGGGCAGTGATATGTAAAATGACCTTCCAGCTCCAGGTACCTGCATTGTCTGGAGCTTTTTATTAATGTTGGGAGGGTGGGCTTGATAATACGTCCTTGTTAATTGCCATAAAAGCCTATGTTCTGGTGTTAACATGGGCTTCTATGGGAAATAACAAGGCCGTATTATCATGGTCATTATCGCAGTTTTATCGGCAGTTTCTTGCCAATAAAACGGCGATAATTATAACACCGGTCCTTGATAATATGCACCTAAGTTGACTGGTCAAAATTAGAGCAATGAGCCATATTATCAACCAAAGGCGATATATTATCGTCGCTTTTATCGGCAGGAAACTGCCGCTAAAGCGGCGATAATGGGCTTGATAATATGCCCTTGTGAATAACCATAGGAGTCCAGGTTAACACCAGAATCTGGGCTGCTATGGGAAGTTACAAGGGCCTATTATCAAGCACATTATTGCCGCTTTATCGGCAATGTCACAGAGAGTGAGAGAGAGAGAAAGAGAGAGAAAACAACATTAAAACTGTCGCAGTCTGGAGTTGATATTTTGTCTTGAAAAATGAGACGTACATTTACTAGCTCCTTGCATCACTTTACCCATGTTAAAAGTGACTCAAAAGTGGTGTAATAAGGTTGTGGATCTGTTTGTCAGACTGTTGTAACCTATCTGTTGTCACTGCTCGGAGGTAATTATAGATTTTACAGAGAAGCTGCTGTACACTACGCACTCTGGGCCATAATATCAAGTCTGGGCGACAAAATTATTGCCACTTTATCGGCAGGAAAGTGTCGCTAAAGTGGGGATAATGGGTTTGATAATATGCTCCATGGAATTCCAATCGGAGCTCATGTCTGATGTCCTTCACATCTAACATGAGCTTCGATTGGAATTCAATAGAGCATATTATCAAACCTATTATAGCCACTTTAGCTGCAGTTTGCTGCCGATAAAGTGGCGAAAATGTTGTCGCCCAGGGTTGATAATATGGCCCTCTCTCGTTTCACAAATAAAGCTAACACTACAGCTTTACGAGTGCAATGTACCTGGTATATTTCAGTTGTTATAGTGCTGCGTTCAAGTGGTGTCTTTATGGAAGTGCCTACTGCGTTACTGACGCCCGTTATGGCGACTTAATTCTAATGCATTTCTATGCAGGATTTGTAGATCTAAGGTGCTGTGCTTAACTTGTATAAAGAGTGCGGCCACCGGAGTTCACCATTCGATTTGAAGTCCTCTTCTATACCTCAAAGTATATTCAATAATTTGCAGAGAATTCCATTGCTGTTGCTCGATAGGCCTTGGTTGCTTCTGAACGATGTTTGGTGAAGGAAACAAAAGGACATTTTGATTAGTCATCGTAAACTGAGTTGCGTAACTACTATCAAAAGTGAATTTTAATGTGGGTTCTTAATATTCAGTAGTTAAGACTGTTGCAGCTCCATCAAACAAAGGAAGATCAATAAGTTAATAGAGGCCTGGGACGGCCTCGTGACGCAGAAAAAAAAATACTATCATGGACGCACAATTAATAATAATAGAGGCCTAAGCACGTGGCGTAGTACAGAAATACGACACAGAAATTTATGCACGCACAATTTTTAGGATTAGAGGTGTATAGGACCTCGTGACTTATAAAGAAATATTTCAATTATGTAAGTACAATTTAAAACCATTGAGGGGTAGGAAAGCCATATGAAGGATAAAAAAATAGGCTGATGTTGTGACGTCTTCTCTTACCTTTGCTTCTGTCGTCTTTTGTCGTGTCTTGAAAGGCTGCGGTTTCACTGAGTCTGGCAGTCTGTCTGTCACCGCAGCACAGGCAGGCAAAAGAGAGCGTGCTCACGTCAGTGCCCGCATTATATGGGAACCGCGGGGGCTGACCAAGCCAAGCCCAGGGCTGTCATTGGTAGCGTTTTCACAGTCTGCAAGAATGATGGCCCTGGGGGACATGCCATTGGGTAATGTATTGGTTTCCAGGCTAAATGATAGCAAGCATGCTAGGTGGTGGCATGTGGGTAGTGTGGGCGGGCGTGCACCGCGCATGTGCAAATATGAGTGTGTGCACTAACAATTAACAACAGCGAGAGATGGGGGCGGTGTTATAATGTACGCAGAGGCAGGCCCTGAATCGGATCTGCGATGAGTCAGCACTTCTAATCATTCTCCTTAGCGCGCCCTGAGCTCTGATTTGTCACTGAAAGGTGATCGCACCATAGTTTGTACTGCTTATCATACACAGCGTGTACCCGCGCATACGGTACGAATATGCTTTGACGGTACGCGTCGCATTAAAGCTTCGGTGTGACGTCATGTACGGCGTTCTGTACGCGAAAGGGGGCAATGTTTCTACTTGGTTTAAAACATGTATGTATTTAATGTACATACTAAGGGTATACATTTGGAATAACTATGAATTTTTTAATACTTGTAATAATCATATAAAGAATTACACAAATCGCGGTAGAACATCATGCGTACTTGTATTGAAAGAGCTGTGCAAGCGCATCATAAGCGTACGCAAAGCCATGTGACTTAAAAATTAGAGATTTGATTGGTTCATAACTTTTCCTATTGCGACTGTTGAAAGTTCCGTCCCCTTATAATTATTCGACTTTGACTTTCTAAGAAGAAGCATTTGTTCTGAGAATCTTCTCAAATAGAAGGAAGATCACAATAATAAGAGCAATGGAGTCATCTTCCAGCAGTTCTTCAGAGGGAGATTTCATTCCTGAAGAACATCCAAAGAAGAGGAAAGAAGCTCTAATTTGGAAGTTTTTCACTTTTCCAGAAGGTCAAAAAAAGTTTAATGCTACAAAAGTAACCTGTAAAATTTGCGAAACAACTCTTTCAAGGGGTGATCCATGTAAAAAATACTCCTTTGGCAAGGCAAATATGGTGCGACACGTGAAGAATTTCACCCCAAGAACGTTGCTCGAGCTGCAAGACGGAGGTTGCACGAGAACCCACCCGCTGCTACACCATGCACATCAACTGCGGCAGCAGGATTTTCAGCAAGCAGTCCACACCCACATATTGATTCTGACTTTGCTAAAGTTAAAATTCTATGCATTTATTGCGATAAACTTTTGTGTTATGGGGAGCAGACTATAGACTTGATGAAACGCAGGATGCAGGATCACTGCTGTCCTCGACATTAGTTGTTCTTTTTTTCATTCTTTTGTTGCGCTTGGAATTTGTTGAGAAAACACATAAAAATTTCAAAACAAAAAAAACTGTTCTTTTTAGAACTACCTTCACTGGTCAAAGAAAGAACTATATTTCTATGTTAGTGTGTAAAAGTTTGTCAGAATGAATGTGTAGTTCATAAATGAATGAATGAATATGTTACTAGTGTATGGAGAATGTGAAAGTGCAGAACTATAAGGAACTGCAACAGCATAAACCTATAAGGTGTTTATCTATAGTATACTGTAGTATGTCCGAAGCACTTGAATGTAACATATGTACATAAATATGTTACAAATCTATGCTTCAATTTGCTCTACTGGTGAAACTGCCTGGGTGAATTTGTATGTGTTAGGGGCGGATTTACAATCCCCTTGTGCCTCTTTTACACAGCCGTTGCATCACTTTTGTGACACAGCGGTGGTTCAAAAGATGTGCCATGGTGAGTGCTACTAACAATGTGACGCATCTGGGGGGTGTATTACATTGTAAAGCGCTGCACCAGAAGAGGCTTTCTTGTGTAGAAGTGTCACGATTTGGCAGTTGTGCCGCTGACTGTATTTACTTTTCAGTATCCTTCGCGGCATAACGGACAGGAAACTACATTTCCCAGCATGCTCGAATGCCAAGAACGTGACGTGAGTGTGCGCGCGCAAACACGGAAGAAAAGAGCATTGCGGATGAGGGACGCCGCCGAATATTTCGTTTTGGTTCCGAAGTGTCTGGGGTGCTGTCTACGGTGGAGCAAGTAAGTGCCAGTCTTCTTTGGAGCGGGTTTGTTTTCCTCGTACTGGCTGAGTACGGGTTCCGCTCACTCTTGGACACGTTGTGTGACGAGACGCTTCTCGTCTCTTGTTGACTTTACCTTTGGTTGACAATTATCATTGCAGCAAGGAGAAGAGAGTATTACTACTGCATTGGGTTCATGTATGCAGAACGGAGGGTGAACCCTGAACTTTGTGACAGTAAATACTTATCCTTGAACTTCCCTGAATGACTGAATTAAGTATTCAGATATCTGTTGTTTGCCTACAGGAGTGCTACTAGCGGGTTACGCTGGGATTTTGTTGTGTACTCATTTACAGAGACAATTGTGTACGTACAAAGACTTACCCCAGTTTCTGAAGGTATAGATCTGATTAAGACGTATTAATTGGATCGTCTTGCCTTCATCTTTATTTTTCTCTTCGCAACCTTTTCTTGTTTATTTTTGTCTCATACTCAGAAGAGAGATTCACAGGGGGATACAGGGAACCTGAGACCGTGACAAGTACCTGTGGATAATGGTATGAAGCAAAGTTCTTATTGCATATTATTGTATGTACCATTGCAGCATTCTTAGAGTGTTCTTTGTTTCATGTGATAGGTCTGGTCTTTGGTATTTCCTTATCTCTTCTGGTATTGAGGCCTTCACCTATCTCTTCTCCAGGTAGGCAATTAGACATACTTTAGTCTAGAGGTAAAGGAAGTACTTCTATGCTCCACGTCTGTTTCAGGATCTATATATTTAGTGTATTTGCATTATTTGTTACAGCTCTCCCTCCCCGCTGTCCCCTTCCTTTCCCTCCCTCGCTCGACTGCCTTGGTGATCTGTATGCTTTCAGCTAGACACCGGGGACGTCGGGAGGTGGAACCACTATATCTTCAGCGCCATCCCGAAGACAGGAACGACTAAGCCTGACAAGAAGGGGGTGCAGCAACGCCTCCTAAAAGTGACTGAGTGAAATGTATAACATTTCATTCAGTCACTTTTGAGCTTATACTGCGTCAAAACCTTGCACATTCTTGAAGCAGGTGTAAGGATTGATACAGCATTGTGAGCATAGGGCCCCAAGAGCATTGGTGGAGCTGTGTTATACTTGCAACCGACGTCAAGCAATTATTAATCCAAAAATTCCTTTGCAATTTAGTTTTGTTATTATTTTATAATAAGAATATGAAATATAATCTAAAAAATAAAATAAATATAAATATGTATATTAAAAATATAAGAAATTAGTATAAAAAGAAAGACATAATAATTAATACATTTATAAATTATCATTTACAAAACCTTTGAAATTCACTGAAAAAAACATAGGTTTCACACACGTTATAGTTAGGAATTAGTATTTAAAAAGCCTTGCAAATTCATTGAAAAAACCTTAGGTTTCACACACGTTATAGTTAGGAATTAGCATTTAAAAAACCTTAGAAATTCATTGAAAAAACCATAGGTTTCACACGTTATAGTTAGCTGAACATTTCTCTCATACAAAACCTTTGAAATTCCTCCGTTATAGTTAGCTCAGCTAACTATAACTTGCACGCCCGCAATGCACTGCTGATGACGTCACATATTACATCACTCATGACATGGTCAGTGACATCACTCATGACATCACTGATGACATCTCAAATGACATCATTATTCTTTTGGTGAGTCACTTTTCACTACAATACAGCTAACACGTGTTTCGCGCACATTAGTGCTTCTTCAGGGCTGTTAAACATAAAAATCATATATCAATATTCTAAAAAATACATGTGCCTCTTAATAGCCACTCTACTAAAATACCATAATCAATTTATAGAATTTGACCTAACATAAACTGAAAATGAAAAACAGTTACAATATACAATAGCGATAACATTCATAATCTCTGACAGTGCTTAATTTGAGCCGGTGTTTTCCGGTGCACTGCACTAGCACCTTATTGCCAGCACCGGGGCTATGACAGTCTGCCACATGCTGGCGCTGTCCTGCTAATTTCGGTATGAACACAACAACAGCGATTTATTTGTTATATTTACAATAATAATGACTGATACCTCCCTTCCAAGCCATTCTTCTGGCTTTGGGGGGCATGGAATAGTCTGACTTGTCACACTTGTAGGGATGTAAAGGTTAGTAGCTGCGTATGTACTGTCATTGGCAGCGCTGGCATGGGTTATGTGAGTTGCATGCTGCAGTGGCCTCCCGACGAGAGCCCCGGCACATATCCTTTCGGTTCAAAAATAATCACAAGAGACGTTTTCCTCTTTTATATATGCTGCAGAATGCAGCACACATAGAAAAAGGAAAAACGAGGAGAAATAAAGATATTTCTTCTCGTTGCACCTCCCTTACACCTCCCCTGGGGAGGCGTAAGCTTTTGGAACTGCCTCAGATTTACAATTTCTGGTAAATCTGGGTAAGTGTCAAAAGGCCATGGATGTTGCTGGGAACACCCCAAGCAACACCCATTGCACGCCCCTTTAAAGCAGAACACTGCGTTAAAGGGACTGATATTTATCATGCATCATTAAGCCAAAAAAAGTGGTTTAGTACTCCTGATAAATATCACTCTGGCTTCTGTGCCACAGAACGTCAAAAATAGTGGTGTTCCGGAGGTGCAAGGAGTACCATAAATGAGGCCCTTATTGTCTATATAATAAAGTACATTCCCTAACAGGCTTATTAAATATAAATCCATACTTACATTATCAACAAGAATATGTTCCTCACTGGTCTTGTACGTGTTTCTCAAATGCACCATATACACGAGCTGGACTTGGAAATTGAATAAGTATCCTAGAAAAATTCAGTAGAAGGAGTCTCTTAGTTATAGGCAACCCTCTTAAAGACTAAGGGGCCGATTAGGATGGCGGACGGACTTGCGTCCGTCCGCCACCCTTGAGGAGGAGGGAACGTCCGCAGGGGCTGCGGCGTTCCCTCCGTGCTGATTAGGATGTGACCGCCAGGGTGGCGGTCACATCCTCTATATTTAACATTGCGGCGGGTGCAGCTTCAAGCTGCACCCGCCGCAATGTTAAAAAAGCATGTTTTACATTTACATGCACAAAGCGGCCGGCACCGCACGGTGCCTGCTGCTTTGTGCACGCAAATGCAGGGGGGTACCATAGGTACCCCCCATGTGCACCCCCCACCCCCCATTCACCCAGGGGGCCCGCAACGGGCCCCCAAAGTGAATGTCCGTATGCTTTTCCATGGCGGAAAAGCCGCCGTGGAAAAGCATGTATTTACGAACATCCTAATATGGCGGACGGTGTCTCATAGACACCGCCTGCCATGTTATAGCTTTTCCGCCACGGTCGGAAGCCGACCGCGGCGGAAAAGCGGCGGACGGAATTCCAGACCCACCAGCCATCCTAATTTGGCGGTGGGTCTTTGGAGGCTCCGCAGCGGTTTTTCCGCATCCTCCAGGCCGGCGGACACTTCCGCCGGCCCGGAGGATGCGGAAAAACCGCCATCCTAATCGGCCCCTTACTTCGCTATTCTTTTAAATTTTTTTTGATATATTTCTTCTTTATTCTCTTCCATCTCTCACCTGTAAAGTATTGCTACCCGTCAATCCTCACGATGTCAAAAAAGCCATATTTTCATACTTGTATGCTCTCCTTGATATGGGTCACTGTAAAAATAGAAATATTGCTGAGTAACCCTCAGAAATAAAATCATGTATGCACAAATTATTCTTGCCTTGTCTGTGGTGCCTCTATTAAACCATGCTATATTCGAAATGAGCGGGGTGTATTATTCCAAAATTCCATTTCAATATTCCCAAAGTGTGTCCCACTGTGTAGTTCCAGTTAGGACCTAGTTACCATAGGAAATGGATCTTTTGGTTTGCTAGTAAGTTTGTTGCCATTTGACAAATCTTCACAAAACATTCATCAAAAAAGGTTCATCCACCTCATCTCCTTCCTAGAAAGTTTTGAGGTCATCTGTCAAGCGGGGGCTGCAATTACCTGGGGATTTTTGAACTGTGCTGCAACCAAAACGGCTGAACACAATAACACCATATTTGGCAGAAAGCTAGATCTTTACCCATAAAGCGTGATTTGGTATAAATTAGTTCAGTCGTTTTTGAAAAATGAAGGTTAAAAAAATATATAGAATCTGGAAGGTTGGGTATGCAGCCTTCATCTTAGAGACCAAAAGTTAGTGGGCTGAAACTAAACTGGAGAGCCTACCACAGATAAGATTTATGGCATGGACAAAGTGGGCAATTGCCTAGAGCCCCCAGCTTCCTAGGGCCCCCAGGGAAAGTGAACCTTCAGTCTTATTTATTTAAATTTTTGTATGTTAACCGTTAACATGTAATTTAATATTGTTAAGCAACATAGGGGTTGAATGAGCAAAAAATGGGAGTAATAAAATTCAAAGTTGTTCCAAACAGGGGGCTCCAAAATATTTCTTTCCTGGGCACTCAAAATCCTTAAGATGACATGGCAGCCATACATTAACGAAATAAAATAAGCAGCCAACTCTGTCACCAAAATGATTGATGATCCTTGCTATAGCTAGATTCTACATTGGCTTTGAATACGCTCTACCTTCCAGAACACTCAGCAAGCTTTGGACAGACACATAGGGCCAACATCCCTCCTGTGATGCTGGTGGCTTCCACCAGTGCTTCAGTCTGAACGTAGCTTCTTCAAACTCCTTCTAAATGGCAATTGATCATGGTCGCTGTTCATGCAAGCAATGACATCAAGGTGTGGTATAGCTCGTCACCTTTCGACAGAGCTAATCAGTGGCGCCCATATCAGCACATACCTGATATCCTTTTATAGAAATCGCAGGTTTAGGACAATTGTGAATACAGATGAAACCCACAAATCTCAGATTAGTTGACAGGTGTTATCTTAGGCTTCACAGAATTTACGATTTTGTTGCTTTGGTGACAAAACTTACAACGTCAAAGATTACCCAGGGTAATCTTTGACCTTGTAAGCTCCAGCCTCAGTCCAGCCTCAGTCCTTATGGCTGTCCCTCTAGTTACACAAATCTGACAGCCTGAGGCCATCATCAGCAGAGCCATGCCTCAAGTTACACTGCACTAATGCATGACTGATCATACATTACATAAATTAACCAGGTGATTTAGCGCCCTGGATCACACCGGAAGTCAACAAGGAGATGGAACCTCTTCAACTAGAACTTATTCTCTTTAATTGTCTGACCACACCCTGCCTTTTATTTGTTGGATAGGGATTGCCAGCATGCACGCTGGATGTCGGTCATTATGAATGAAGGTATTAGGTTTCATTACGCAGAAAATCTTTCTTGCATAGTCTATTAATAGTAACCCCTCATGTAGAAACTCTTACTCAGTCTTTTTCATTTTCCTCTTTGCTCTCATATTTCTTGCTCATCTTTTTAGTCTCTCTTCACATTCTTTCTCTCACTCACTGTTTCAGATTGACTGTCTCATTAGTTTCAAAACTATTCTGTAAAAGAGGGATTTATTTTCTTCCAGACCAACGCGGAAGATGTCTCATGTGAAAATAAATACTCACAGATGAAACTTTGTCTTTATTTCTCAAGTATAGGACAGAACCTGACCTGTTCTCCCCCACAGACTCCCATCTGTCAGTCACCAGCACTCTAGATCTCATCAAGCATTTCATGACATCACATCCTCATTCACAATTCCATGCTCCATGACACACACTGCACACATCCTACTCATAGAGTATGCTATAATGATTGCAAGAAAGATCTGGGAAGTGGAGAGCCCAAAAGGGTCATAGAAACTTTCAGCGCCGTAGACTCCGTAACCCCCCCCAAAAAAAGGAGCAGCCAGAGGTTGTTACAAATCCACCGGAGGGAAATGTTTCCGTAATAGTAACAACAAGTTGCCCGTCTTCCCCAAGTGCGGAGGTCAGGCGCATAATAAAGAAAGGCAGAAACGATGGCGCGCCAGGCCCCAACGGAATCCCTCAAGCAATTTTTAAGCACGATATTTCGTTTTGGGGTGATTACCTTTCAATCTTGTACCAATAAGTAGAGAACTTAAACATAATACTGGTAAACTGGCAAGGCTCGATTCTGACCCCTATATTTAAAGGAGGAGACAGAGTAAACCCAGCTCACTACAGGTTAATAGCTCTGCTGGACGTTGAGGCCAAATACTACGCCTCCTGGGTCCTAGAAGAGCTCAAGGCATGATCTGAAAATCATAATCTCATCCCGGCCAATCAGACGGGCTTCAGACAAGGCCTAGGGACAACGACAAACATCTTAGGACTTTCACTAATTGCAAACAAGTGCAGGCAGAGGAAACATCACCTACACCTCTGCTTTATAGACCTCAAAGCTGCCTTCGATAGCGTCGACCGTCACCTGCTGTGGAAAAAGCTGCGAGCCTGGGACATCCCTGAAAGGCTATTAAAAGGCATATTGCTTTTCTATTCAAACACCTGGCTAAGGATCAAGATAGGAGACGGGTCAAGACTATCGAGGAAGCTGACAACCAATAGAGGCCTAAAACAAGGGTGTGTTCTGGCCCCTTACCTTTTCAATCTGTTTGAGAATCTCGCATCTTTCATGCGCGGATGATGTGGTGCTAATGAGCCAAACAAAGATCGGCCTCCAAAGAAGCCTGAACAAAATGTCAGCATACGTTTCAGAAAACAAACTAGAAATAAACATATCCAAGACCAAAACAATGGTGATTGGGAGCCAACAGAGAAGCAAACAGTTAATTTGGCTCAACGGAAACCAACTAGAAGAGGTAAAAAAATACAAATATCTTGGCCTCTATATGGATAACTCAAGAAACCTTACGGAGCAAAAAAGGTACATGACCCAGAGAGCTAGTGCCCTAATATTTGCTTTCAGCCTACTATCTAAAAGCCTGCAGGGCCCCTCCTACAAACCCTTGTTAGCCGTAAAGAAGGCAAAAATCCTTCCAACACTAACATATGCCAGCGCTGCCTTCCACGGCGAGGATGGCGAGCTCTTAAATCAACTGATAGCTTCCATTTACAAAAAAGTATTCCAGATACAAAGGTCGGCCTCTCCAGCCCAGGTTCGCCTTGATTTCGGCCTCATAAATGAAGACATAGGCAGAATGTATGCGACAGTGAAAACTTGGTATTGCATCAAGCTAAATACATCTACATCAAAAATTAATGAAGCCCTTTGGTCTGAATTAAACGGGGACAAATTCTCTCCTTTCAATCAATATCTCCGCAAATCCATAACAAGTACATGCACAACAGAGCTATGGAACAAAAATTTGCCGTATCAAACTTTTAAGCAGGCCTTAAACAAAGTCTCAAAAACCCACTCATCCCTAAACGACAAAGATACTTTTAGATCAAGGTCGCACACCTGGATGGTGATAAACCACTACAAGCTTCTTGCCTCGGCTACATACCTGAGCGAAACTTTTTCAATAAATGTAAAAAAGCAACTCATGTCGCTACGCTTTGGATCCCTACCATCTTTGGCTGACCAGCCTGCTTGGTTGCATGCAGGCCCCAAATCATGTCGGCTGTGCAACTCCCACAAAGAAGATTTCATCCACGTAATTTGCATATGCAAAAAACTCCAGGAGGAACGAGCGATCTTTCTAAAACCAAGCTTTAATGAAAGAGGCATAAGATCCTGTAGAGCTGCAATAATGGTGTGCTTAAACCCTTCAGATCCCCATTGAATGGTAGACTGATTAAATTTCTTAAAGCCTTCGTAAAGCAGTGCTGAAAGGGTCGGATGAACGGTTAACGAGGGATTAACCCATTGCACTGAACTTTTAATAACATTGAACTTTTAGAACTCCATGATGAGATGAAATGATTGTATGGTCAATTCCAGTTATTAATTCTTTTTTTTTTTTTTTCAAAATTATTATGGTTTTAACTAACTAAACAATAAACATTATTACTTGATTGCAAGAAAGAGAGATTAAAGAGAAAGATAGGGAGGGAGCATGTAAAAGAGAGAATTCAAAGGCTACGCAAGAACAGGAGTAGAGTGGTGGAGAAGGATAGGTGCTAGTGAGAGAGGAAGAAAAGGGAAATACACAGTAACAGTGAGAGTAAGGAATGTGAGGAGTGAGTGTAGGCCATGAAGTTGTCAGCACTTTTTAAATCAAAGGGCCGATTGATGTCTCGGGGATATGGGTACGTCTCTAAGAGATGAGAGCATGGGCGTCCATTCACCAAAATTCCAGTGGTAGGGGAAGTGACATCAGACAGCATTTGACCTTTACTTTGACTCAAATACACACACATGCTTACCCATAACACACACATTCAAACACTCTCTCAAATAAACACACTCTCCTGCAAGCACATATACAACATACATTTCAAGAATGTTTCATTTACCTTAGCTACCAGATAGGGTAATATTGCAGTTAATTGTACTCCATTTTCTATTACACAGATAGTGAATACTATTCCCCCTTTGTAAAATAAAAGAATTGACAGAAAACCACGAAAATAGAGATCCAACCGACGTCCATTAGGACAAACTACCCCTGTGTTTCAGGCACTGAATTTGCCACCTCTGTATCGAGGGGTCGCAAAGGCAGTGCCAGGGGTCTCAAGGGGTGAGCCTGGCAACCCCTAACTGACTTCCATGGACAAGAACCTTAAACACAATCACAGAATTTCCCCAGAGATTAAGTAAAATCCACATAAGGCAACATTCGAAGTACAATTCATGTAGGTTTATTTAAAATTAAGGATCATTACAGAAAGCAAAAAAATATATGGTCAATCAATTCAAAATACTTACAATGCAAACTATCATTGGCAGTGGAACCTAAGCCCTACTCTAATCCATAGCCAGAATGGGTTATGGTCTAGCATAAGGCAAATGTGAGTCAAATAACATTTGTCAAATGGACTGCTTAATAAGGCAGAGAGGTTTGACAAATAGTCTAACTGCGGAGTCTTAAACAGACTAAAACGGAGTCTGCTCTCTAGGAGGGCCAGAGGAAGAATGGCTCGTTTCCCACGATATACTTTTAGACTAGGAAACTGTGCAGTTAGTGTAGTGTGACAAAGAAAGCTACATCTCAAAACCTAATTGTAAAATGAAAAGCACGTCATATGGTATAATTACTTTTGCTCTACACCTAATGAATACACTGTACTATTCCTAACACAAAAAACAATAGGCATTCAAACATTTAAACTGCACCTCCCTTCGACCGAAGGAAGTGACTTTCAATTGTATATAGATCGAAATCTGTCCTCTCTAGGAACATCAGGAACAGAACACCTTACATTTTTATAAATGTTACAGAGTGAGCAAGAAAATAGCGCTAACTGAATTTCAAACACTTTTTTACCGATGAAGGTCAAAATCAAGCCTCCTCAGTGCAAAGGCAGAGAGAAAGAAAGCAAGTTAATATCATGTACTGTGCTTTGTACGTAGGTGCAGTTGAAAAGAGTAGGTCAAAGCATCTTCATATCAAGCTAACAAGACTGAATTATATTAAACATAGTAAAAACCTTGCATTTGTGTCTTATTATTATTAATTTGTCAAGTCTGCATCCTCAACTTCCCGCCTCTGATGATAAACCATCATCACAAAACCACACTGTAAAACCATGACATAATTTACATGCTGCTTTTTTAGGTCTCGCCTGCGCATCGCGCATGCGCTGCTTAATAGGAGACCTTTAGTATTGGATTCAGTTTTGGCCCATAAACGTGCACGCGTTGCATTGCTTTCAGTGGCAACGCGTGCACGTTTGGCGATTTCCTTGCGAGCTTTGAAACCATCTGTTTGTAATTAAGAGATGGTTCCTGCTTGCTCCCGCATGGGAAACAGGTGCAGGCCCCCTCCACTCTCCCCTACCCCTGCTGCCTCCTCCTCTTTCAGCGCGAGGCGCACATGCTTGTTTTCATTCTCCTCACTCATGGGAAGCGTCGAGAGATCTGTAGGATGACCTCTCCGTCGCTGTTTTCCTATACACCCGACCAGACAAGGCGTTTAACAATCTGGGTGAAAAAGTGAGTTTCAAACACGAAAGCGTGTGTCACTAGGTTTGTGCTGCGATTGCTGCCTGGGTTAGACTAAACTCTCATTACTGTATTTTTTTGGCTCTTTTTTTTTTTTATGTGGGGATAAAAATTATATAGAAGATCTGTCAATAAATATAACAATACAATACATTTCAAATTCTTATTCTATCGTCCAGCCATTTCTTAACCGGGGCCCATAATCGTCTTCCCATTTCTCGTTTTTTAGCACCTTTAAATTCATAGAGGCCAGACTCAATATTGTAAATGGCCAAGAATCTGGAGATCCACATCTGAAAAGACGGGGCTGTAACATCCTTCCATCCGGCCGAGATTATGATTCTGAGCACGGCGACCGACATAAAAACCAAAGCAGCCTCATCGTCTGTTAAAACCAATTTAGAATCTGAGCCAAATAACATCAGTGTTGGGGATAGATCGATCTTATGACCTAGCAGCCCCTCCCAGAATTTTGTTATTCCATCCAGGGCGGGGGCCAGTCGCTCACAGGTAAAAAACATATGTAGTAAGTCTGCTTGCCCCTTATTACATCCCGGGCAGCAATCATCATTCCTAACGCCCCAAGCAAATAGTTTAGCCGGTGTATGATACAGATTAAAAACTGTTTTAAAATGTTGTGCTCGTAAGTTGGACGCCCGAAAAATATTTTTATTGAAGCGTAATGCTAGGTCCAAATCTACATCCGGGTTTCCCAATTTAGTTGCCCAGTCACTTTCTACTTTTCCTACATCGTCCTGTAATCTGGACACCAGCATGTTGTAAACATCTTTTATCTTCCTACACCTTCTTCCTATACCCTCAACCACAGGAAAGTCTGCGAGGGGTTTAAGCTTTGGCCTACAAGCCTGTAAGATACCGGAGATTTGACCATATACCGGTCTGTCACTTGTGGCTGAGTGGATGCAGAGGCATCTCCTCAAGCTAAACGGTGATAAAACCGAGATTATCATCTTGGGGAAGCAGAAGGATTTGTGGGGTCCACAACATTGGCCCAGTACTATGGGTCCTACCCCTCAACCAGTCCCGGTGGTACGTAACCTGGGTTTTCTCATAGACGATAGATTGTCTATGAGGCAACAGGCCACCAAGGTGGCGGCCATCTGTTTTACCACTTTAAGATGGCTCCAAAAAATTCTCTGGATGTTGCCTCTTGCCACCAGGAGAACCGTAGTCCAGGCGTTAGTAACATCTCGCCTGGACTATGGTAATGTCCTTTACCTTGGTGCTGATGTTGCAACGGTTAAAAAACTACAGGTTGTACAAAACTCATCAGCCCGTCTCCTCTGCAATGTTCCGAGGAGATCTTCAGCTGCACAGGCTCTTCGTGATCTCCACTGGCTCAAGGTCTCGAGTCGAATTAAATTTAAAGCCTTATGTTATCTTTTTAAAATTAAACAGGGTTCTGCCCCACTGTATCTTCAAGGCTTAGTCCAACCCTATAGGCCTTGTCGTACCTTGCGATCATCGGCCAATTGCGACTATGTCATTCCCAGATTTAAACTGGTGAAGATGGGCGGAAGATCTTTCTCTCATCTTGGCCCCAAATATTGGAACGCCTTGCCTGTTGCCCTGAAGACAGAGACTAATATGCTCTGCTTCCGGAAAAAACTGAAGACTTTACTCTTTTAATTAAATTATCGCCCGTATACCTTGTCGCAAATATTCAGCTGTGTTGCTGTCAGTCTTCTTCTTCAGTCTATCCCTTGCGCCGGGAAACCCACTGCGGGTAGCTGTTGCGCACAATAAGTTTAAAATAAATAAATAAATAAATAAAATAATATAAGCCATTGATTTGAAGGGAGGCCATATCTCCTTTGCATGTCCTCAAACCCGCTTATCTTATCTCCTCTCATTAGGTCTCCAATAGTCTTATCCCCTAAGCCCTTCCAGACTTGTAGCATCCCATCATTACTTAACTGAGGAAAAAGGCTAGAATTTACCAAGAGGAGAGAAGGGTTGACTTTAGGGACATGAAATTTTTTTAAGATTGATTTCCATACTTGCCATGCACCTAGCAAGATCTTAAATCGTGCCTTCCTATAGAACCTATATTCCAGTTCCGTCAGCAGTAGACCAGTAGCTTTTCCCCCCATCAGTAGTTTGAAGATGGGAGGGGGACCCTGGTTGTCTGTAATAGTCGCATCAGTGTCGCATTGAAACAGGATTGACATCTGGATTAGGAGATAAGTCCAGTGATACAATCTCAGGTTCGGAAGTGCCATCCCACCCCTTTCCCACGGAAGGGACATAAGGGTCGTTGATCGTCTAACCTTACCGTACTGCCATATGAACCTGATAAAGACAGACTCTAATTGCTTCAGAATTTTCTCCTCAATATATAGGGGAATGGCTCTAAATAGATATAGCACCCTTGGAAACATCGCCATTTTTAAGACATTTACTCTCCCGACCAGCGAAAGATGAAGAGCATCCATCCTTTTCAATTCTAACTCTATGGATTTAATGAGGGGGGGGGTAATTCTCTTCCACTATCTTACCCACTGTAGCATTTATCTTAACCCCCTAAATATATAGCAGAATCAACATACCTTAGGTCGTGTCTTGGTATGTTCCTAGAGCAAATTATCTGGGTTTTGGATTCATTCAGAAGATATCCAGAACCTTGACCGAAAGCTTTAGCCATCTGTACCAGTTCTGGGAGTGCCTGCTGCGGGTCTGTTGTAATAACCGCCAGGTCATCAGCGTAAGCTAAGATCTTGTTTTCGTAGCCATTATAAATCACTGGAGATATTCTAGGGCACTCTAAAATCTTCTGAATGAGCGGATCAATGTACAGAGCGAATAGTATGGGGGAGCAGGGACAACCCTGCCGTGTCCCTCTACTTATCTTAAACGTATCTGATTTCTCTCCCATTGCCGTAATTGTCGCTTCTGGGTCTATATACATAGCTTTGATAGCCCTAACAATATTTGGACCAAAACCCCTCCCGACCAGAATGCTCCAGAGGGAGCTCCACTCCACCCGATCAAAAGCTTTTTCTGCGTCAAGCAGGATCATGGCCATCCCTCCCCCCACGGCTTCCTGGGCATCAAACAAAGTTATTGCTCTACATGTGTGATCTGTCGTACCACGCTCAGGAACAAAACCGTGTTGCCATGGAGAGACAAGACCGCCTATGATCCTGCCCAACCTCTGCGCCCAGATCCTTGAATATAACTTGGTGTCAGCATTTATTAAGGATATAGGTCGATATGACCCCGGATTCTCTACTGGTTTACCTTTCTTATGAAAGACTATAATGTTAGTTTCTTTCCATGAATCGGGGACCACCCCAGAGTACAGTATCCCATTAAAAAGATCTACTAAAAGAGAAGCGATCTCTTTTTCAATAACTTTGTAAACCTCCGAGGGGAGACCATCAGGACCAGATGCTTTCCCTGGCGCTACTTCTCGCAGGGCAGATAAGACTTCCTCAGACGTAATATCCTTATCCAGTGCTTTTCTTGTTGTATCATCCAAACACGGTCCTCTGTCAATACATCTCTCCTCCTGATCCTTATTAAAAGGATCCTTCTCATATAATTTCTGATAGTATTTTTTAAATGCCAATAGAATATCTTTTATCTCTGTATATGTTATCCCTTCCTCTTCTATACATGCAGTCGCATTCTTTGTTTTTTCCTGTCTGATCCGGAGTGCAAGTGCTCTGCCAGCTTGCTCACCCGTTTCGTACCTCTTTGCCCTTGATGATTGGTACTCCCCTATTGCTTTCTGTGTAACCTCCTTCTGCAGTGCCGCTTTTACTGCCAGCAGAACTCCCTGACTAGCCTCAGTATTACTGCTAGTAGCAATATCCTTTATATGTTGTTCTTCCACCTCAACTAATTTGACCATTAGTCTCTCTACTTCGCTTCTATCTTCTTTTCTAAGCCTGGCGGCACAGCTGATTGTTTCTCCTCTTAGAGCGGCTTTGAAAGCCTCCCAGACCCCATTTCGCGATGTGCTGTATCTATTTGCCGCAACAAATTTGCCAGCCCATTTATTCAAATGGTCCACGAATCTGCTATCTGCCAACAGCCTTTTTTCAAAGGTCCAGTTTGTTTTAGACCGTTCTAGCCCTCCCATATCGTAGTTTAGCAGCAAGGGGTTGTGATCCGAAATGACCCTTGGGAGTCTACATATCTTAACTTTTTCAGATTCAAAAGCAGAAACAAAAAAGTAGTCCAATCTTGAATATCTCTGGGCTGGATTTGAAAAGTAAGTATAACCTACATTTGAAGGTTCTTTAACTCTCCATAGATCCTGAAGCCCATGAGAAGCTAACATAGATTGAACCGCCTTAAAGACTCTAGGTTTTCTTCCCTGATACGATGTGCCCATCCCCCATTCAGATGAGATATTTAAATCGCCCGTAAAAACCAGAGGAGAGGGCCAATTTGCAAGCTCTATTTCTAGAAAATCGTAAATTTCGGGATCGTCCTCATTAGAACCATACACCGTACAGATAGTTAGACCCAACTCCATCTCAATAATCACCCATCATCCATTGCTATCTACTTTCACCTTCCTCGCTTTCCCTAAACTTTTTCTTCCTAGAATGGCAACCCCTCTGATTGTTGATGTTTGAGTTGTACAGGCTAATAGTTCAAAACCATTTATACAAAGCAAATTTCTCTTGGACCAAGGGAGGTGGGTCTCTTGTAAGCAGAGAAGATCTATTCTGTTATGTTTTACTACGTATGCTAATTTCTGTCTTTTCCTCCAATCATTTAATCCCCCCACATTCATTGTACATATATTAATGCGTGTCATCACTTAAAGTGTTACACCCTGTATCAAAAATCCTTTCAAAAATCATTTTCCTTGCTGGCCTCCGTTGACCTTTACCTATTCTGCACCATTCCTTCCTTTTTCCATTTTTTTTTGTTTTCTTCTCACCCACCCTTCCCCCTCCCTTCCCTCTCCCCCCTTCCCCCCTGCCATCTTACACCTCCACCCCCCAACCAGTCCCTGAGGCATCCTGGGACCAAGGGGCCCCAGGTATGGACGATCCAGCGATCCGAGTATCACCGCCTGCCTGACGGCCTGAGAATTTTTATTTCCCTTGTTTTTTTTAGCCATATAGCGTTTGAGATGGTTAGCTTTAGTATTTCCCCTCCTATTTTCTTAGTTCAGAGAGTTCATGCAAGTAAGCTTCCGCTTGGATCTCGCTTGTGAAGTTCTTTGTCTTTCCTTTGTAGAGTACTCTCAGACGCGCTGGATTCAGCAAAAAACGGTTGCTCCAATTTTCTCAAATGGGGCAAAAAGTTGTCTCAGCCTCCATCGGCGTTCAACCGTTGCGTGTGCAAAGTCTGGACGGACAAAGAAGTTATTTCCTTGAAATTCTTTCCTGCTCGTTGGTCTAGCCAGATCGTAAATTGTTTCTCTTAAAAGAAAGTTTCCGAAGCAAACCAGAATAGCTCTTGGGTACTGTTTTTCTTTAATAGGACTTTTGGGGAGTGTCAGAGGGAAGCGATGAGCACGTTGTACTTCTCGTTCCAATTCCCATTTTGATAGTTCGGGCATGGAAGACTTCAAAAGGTTTACAATATAGCCCTTAACATCACTTCCTTCTGCCCCCTCTGCGATTCCCAAGAAGCGGAGGTTGTTTCTTCTTCCCCGATTTTCAAGGTCCTCCACCTTTATCATTAAGTCTTCGATAATAGCAGATTGAGATTTTTTTTAACCTGGAGTTTGATGACATCTGCTTCTAGATTTTCGGGGCGTCTCTCCACCGAGGCCATCCTATCCACTATCTCCATACAGGTATTATCTACCTTCTGGATAGCGCCTTGGAGTTGTTGAATCGCGTCATGGTTCCTTTGACTATCTGTTTTAACGTCCAAATGAAAATCCTTTATGGTCTTCAGGACCTCGCTCAATGATGGTTCTGGAGAGCCTCCTAATTTATCGGTATCATGGTGTTGTTGCTTTCCCTTACTTTTACTCAATTCAGCTGCCCCATTTATAGGATTTTTAAGTTCTATGTCTCCTTTCAATGTAGGAGTTGGACTTTTCCGGAGGGGTCTATGTTTTTTCTTTACTTGGTCCTGGTTGCTCCCCTGATCCATTGTTTCATCATCTAGTGGTTTGTGTGGTTTTCTAAATTTGGATTTCTTCTTCTCCATTTTTTTTTTAGAAGCTAAGTCTTGACCCGATTCGTTATTATTATTGATCTTTAACTTGGTTACTTCCAGATTAGCGGTTGGTAAGTTTTCATCCTCGCTAGCCGCACTTGTGCCTTCAATATCACTTTCAATTTCGCTAGTGATCGAGACCCCAGTTTCATAGATTTCAGAGTTAGACGAATCTTCGCCCCCAACTTCCGTTTCTTTATCCCCAGCTTTGATTTGTCCATTAGCATCCACATAGTCCCATTCTTGATCTATCAGATCTGTAGCCATTTCCGCCTTTTCTGCACTAGTGCTAGTTGGATTTATTCCATCACTAGAACTCTTATTGATCATTACGTCCTCTAGCTTTCCATTATCATTGAGAGTGCTGCTACTGTCGTCTCCCTTGTCTCCTTCCTTTAGGGTTTCCTTTTCCTTTGAGAGTGGCGTAAATATGTTAGATATCCTTGGTTGTGTTTCATCGCACAAACCTGTTAGTTTTGCTGCAGCCTTCAAGTTTTTAATAGTTTGCACTCTTTTAGATCTTTTAAGCAGAAGTTCAATATTCTCGTCAGCTTGTTCATCGGATTTCTCTCCTTCGTTGCATTCATTTAGTTGCATTTGTTTCTTCTGTTTTCCCCTATCACCATCTCTCTCCTTCCCCTTCTCCTTCTCCTTCTCAGCACTTTTTGGGGCATTTTTGCTTTGACTTTGACTTTTGCTTTTCTCCATGTTGTTTTTATATTTTACCTTGTCAGCAGTCGTGCCCTCTATACCTTCTCTCCATTTTTGGCCTCTTTGACTTCTTGTGCCTGTGCTTGTGCTTTCAATCCTCTGGTTTCTGGTCTTCTAGTGGAGCCATTATTTTTTAATTGTTGGCTAATCGGTTGTTTCAAGCTATTTTCATGATCCACTGTCGCCATGTTTTTTGTTGGTTTTGCTGTTGCTTTGGTCGTCTCTTTTGGCTCACTAGGTTCATTTACCTCATCCTCTGAAAGTGCTTGCTTATAGATTTACTCGAAATTGTTTCAGGCATTTTCTGTGTTGTCTGCACTATTTGTATTTGAGTTTCAACATGTGGTGCAGCTGCCACCATAGAAACTCCCACAAGATCCTTGAGATTGAGATTGAGATTAAGGTTAGAGCGTAGTGCCTTTTGTAGCAAGCTATACTTGTTTCGATTGTTTTGCTTGCTTTGTTTATTCTTAGATATTTTAATGAGAGGTTTCTCCTTGTGCTTATACCCCCTCCCAGATATTTTTGAAATGTCTATTTGGGTGATTTGGAGTGTGCAGATATAAACAGTCAAGTTCTCTTTCTCACCCAAAAGAGGACAAAAGTGCATCTCTCCACAACCCCCTATGCGATAGAGCTCCTCTTTTTTTTCTTTCTTTCAGGTAATTCCCGGTAATTTATTGACGTTCCCTAAGCATTATGTGCTGGGAGCGTGGCTTTCTCTTTAATAGCAATCAGCTTGCAGTGCTCCGATGACGTCTTCAGTTTTACTCGTTCTACATTCCGTGCAACACGCGGAGCAGAGCAGCAACCAGCGACGGCTGCATAGTAGGCAGCACAACCTCACACCGCAGAATGCAGAACTAGAGGGCCAGGTGACCGGGACGCCAAGGGGAAAACAGAGGAGTCATCCACGCTCCCAAGCGCCTCGCTGTATGCAACCACACACCGCCGCTCACTGCGGCAGCTCCCCCGCTGGTGATGCAATCGGCGTGCTCACCTCTCCAGCCCGCGGTACATCGCACTCATCAGTTCTTGGTCGCCGCGGCCCAGTGCACCGGCCTCTACTGCTCGATCAGCAAGCATCCAAGTCTCTGGTAGGAGTTTTTTTTTTTTCACTCTCGCTGAACGCTGAATGCGCATCTATCCATAATTGTCTCTTTCTTGGGGATATAGTTCTACAGTCAAAGGCGCTCAGCCATCTGGGCTTACTCTCAGGTCCTCAGGAGCAGGATCGATGTGCCTCCTCACTCTGACGCCATCTTGCCTCCCACTCTCAGCCAGCCCTCTGTTTCCACCAATGTATTTTTTTGGCTCAGCGTGGCTTTCTCCTAAGTGCCCGCTATGAACGCCACTGAATACTTGATGCAGCATTTTCTTCCCCTTAACCACTCAACCTTCCTTAATGGTCTTACAATAACACGTGCTACACTTATTCCTTTCAGGGCACCAGTTTCCTCATTTTAGGGTTGCTGTGTTCTTCCAGAGCACCTTTTTCCGATGGTGTAATGCACAATACTATAATTTTTTTGCACTGCAAAATATGGTTAGGGCGCTTTGAAAATCTCAGCACCCGAGAAGGAACTACCCATCTGACACTACCGAGCACTCAATAAAGGTACTTGACATATATAAAAAATAAAACGGCTTGTGTTGTTTTTTGGCACCCCTAGGTGAAGAGGGTGGGGGACATGTAGGGCTCGTAAGGAGGACTTAGGGGTGAGCAAAGTTGCAAAGTTCTTTTTGCAATGTATCTTTAAAAATCATCACTTTTGCTACAATTTATGTCATATGTATCCTTACTTGACAGTAACAAATTGGTTCCGCTTAACGAGTGCACAGCAAACAATCATTTGCAATGCAATAGGTCTCACATTCACGAGACTTTGAGCTATTGGCATTGTAAATGACAATACCTTATATTTATGTACTGATTTTTAATAAATAAAAGGCATTGTCATTTACAATGCCAGTAGCTTAAACTCTCGCAAATGCAAGACCTATTGCATTGCAAATGCTTGTCCTTCTTGAATTTGGCAGTCCACGTAACTCATCGAATACCTCAGCCTTGATGTCTTCCAGTTCATATTCAGTCCCTTTTCTCTTTTTGACAGCAACACGTTATACAACACGTTATACTAAAGAACATAAGAATTAGAAATAAACCTATTATGAACAAGATAATTATGATTAGTTTGGTTAGCACCTTGCCCACAATGCCTCCTGCAAGATCACCAAATGACTCTCCAACCTTTAAAATTACATCTCTAATTGCACTGAACCATCGACCAACTGTTTACCACACAGCAGACTCTTCAAGAAGATTAGTTATATTAGAAATATATTGATTAGTAAGCTTACTATTATTAGTAAAACACACACAACACTGCCTTACACCCAACATTTGGCAGACACCACCATCCTACACAAGAAGAATATCTAATGCTATCATAGTCTGCAAAACCATAGCACCACAAAGTATAGCTGGGGAGGGATTATATGGAAGTATGCATATAGTAGGGACAGACAAAGCAAAGTAATCAAGAGCAGAGTAAGAGCGAATTTAGATCGGGAGTGAGTGTGAACACAGAGAGAACATAACAATGAGAAAGTGAGGAGAGGAAGAAAAATATTCATGATCATAAAACATAGACAGGTGAAGGGACACCATGGCTCACTGCAATCTCTGATCCCTAGTGTGATGACCTTATTGATTATCAGAGCTCTTTTTAAATTCCATAATGATCAGAGGCCTCAAGTGTATTTGAACAGAACCAGTTAACACACACTCGCTGTAGCATTCTACCCCCACAGACAAATGCTTCAGCTGCTCACATAGAGGTAGCCAGTAGCCCACATAGCGGTAGTAAGCACTGTAAAAATACCATAGTACACTACAGTACTGTAGTGTAGTTCCTATATTCCCAATAGGCTCTGCGCATTGGAATAATATCTTCAGTAGTGTAGACGTAGGACTGAGGTTAACTAGGTCTTTTACTGACTATATTAGACCCTAAGTTTTGTGTGCCAGCTAGCTCAGAGTTCACTAGAAACTTTCTCGAATAGGCGAGGAGGAGTTTAACCTCCCTGGATAGACAAGAAGGGATTTAGTTTCTGACAACCATAGAACATGACAACTTTGCTCTCCCAGATCAAGAGTATATCTCTAGACTCGTGTGAAAACTAAAGACAGCTATTTTACTCAGTCAATACGTGGATACTTAGTTTCACCAGATTGCAGAGAAAAGGAGAGACAGGCGTTTTCAATAAAAGGTGTTATTTATTGATCAGTCTCTTTTCTCATACAAGAGAAATGAATCGCTACAATTGTAATACTTATAGTTAAGTAAAGTGCATACAGTAAAAGCAGGATTATAAAATAATACTGTAAAAGCATTAATATGGTTTCTTAGCCATATGTTACTTTAAAATGGATAAAAGATATACATACATATATACATTGACTAATCGTACTCAACTGGTGCTTCTAACTACACCTACCCCGGTGTACCTGACCTAAGCCTAATACATGGGAAGGAGTAAGTAGCAGTTTAAGTTAAGTTTGTTTTGCCAAGAGTCTGACTCAAGAATTCTCTGTGAGGGTTTAGTCAGTTCAGTACCTGGGATTTAGAAGGCAGGAGGTCTGGTATCTCTTTCTCAGGACTCGGTATCCAAGTCACCCGCGAAGGTGGGCTGGAAACGCTGGAGGCTGGATTTCTCGGCAAGAGAAAAGGCAGCGTCTTTCCTCAGCGCGTCAAAAGGGGAGGGGCAGCGTCCGTGGGCTCTCGCATCAGCTGGGCTCTCCGGCAAGTAGTCGCTGCTCCAAGCTCATCACCACCGTGTCTTTACTTAGGGCAGTGTCGGTATATTTATACCTGAGAGGTGCCGGGTTTGACGTAAGGATGGACATAAGACGTCAATTAAGAACTGGTCGTTCTTACATTCTTTACAGGAGTTCTCGAACGAAATCAAAACAATTAGCAGCGGGGATTTCCCAGGTCTGCTGGAGGCTTGGTTTGTTTAGAGAACTCGGTGTGCCTTCTAGGGGGCTGGAGGAATAGTGCTTGCTTAATGTGACAGCATGCGCTATGACTAATTTATGAAACGGATTTCTGTGCCGTTGTATGTATATTAGGGATTTATAACCGGACAAGGGTCCGAAATTGGAGTATCGATACAGGTCCCTAGATAAACACACTACACCCACTCCACGAATTCATGTCCATATTTACTAACCTAATCAATAGTAAACATAACTAATAGTGCATGTGTATACCGAACCACCCCAAAATACATTTTTTGCATTTGAAAATAGGCATATCAAAATACACGAAAATGAGTATAGGTACTGTATGCATTCAAGCAGTGTAATCATTCAAAAAAAGGATGCACAATTTATCTCAGCATGAATGATTTGCGAAAATAACACATGAAATGGCTCTTAATACAGAAGAAAAGGTACAAGACCACTTCATCACATATAAATACATTTACTTGTAAATATGCTAGAGGCTGAGGTAAAATATTGTCTCTAGAGTTCCTAACAATAGAAGCTCTGTTCTCTAAGAATAGTTCTACTTTAAGCAGAAGATAAGTGCCAAAAGGTAAATATTTTGGATTTGGGAATGTGTGCACGTTTGCTCAAAGTCACTCTCTCTGTTCTGGTGAAAACATCATTTCAGACAGACTTTCAAAAAAACAGTTTACTGCCTCAGGTGAAAGTTCGAACAAGTTGGAAAATGTCGCTACCATGCAGTCGTGCGCATGTTCGCTTTCAGTGATGTTTCGATCAGCAATGCTTACAGAAGTCCGTACCTTGTTGATGCTGCTTTCATCCTGTACTTCACTACCCTTCAATCGTAGTGGTGAAGTCTCCACGAATGCCGTCATCAGGATAGGTAGCCGCTGGGGACAGCACAATGCATGAGTCTTTACTGGACCCAACAAAGTATCTGCATCCAATGGTACTTCTGATTGTAGTGTAAGACATGTGTCCAACACGCATTCCTCGCCGCATAGCATGCATCTCAATACAGGTAAGACACAATTCTGCCATATGGGTCTGAACGAAAGAAACCAGGTCATATTCAGATCTCTTAGCCTGGCTAATCCAAGGACTTTAGTTATGCGGTCCCGATAGCGTATAGCTAGGATCGTTTCTTCCATTGTTGCTGGAGTCTTGTCTGTGACATGGCTTGCCATAACGAAGCAGGAGCAGCAAAAGTAAGATGCCTGCTACGAGTCCCAACAGGAGTGGAAGTCCGCCAAAGACAGAATGGACGAAATTGGGAAATATTCCCAGGACTGCTTTGAATGGAGTTAACAGTCCAGAAAAAACGGACTTAAATATACTCGCGATACCATTTGTATCAGAAATATTTAAGATTTCGCTTAGCATTTCTGCGAAGTGTAGGGGGCAGTTTGTTGATAACAATGCATGTATCTCTCCCGTTGTCCTTGCAACTTGGAGATCATACGTTTCTTTTGATGACGTCAAGTGAACTGGCGTCTGTAGGAGCACAGTCTTCATTCTGCTTAAAGTATCAATTCGAATAGAAGAGATATTCAAACTGGGCCATATTTTTCCCTCCCTGTCTGGAGTGTCGTTTGGATATAATACTCGCTCACAGCAAGTGACCATGGAACTCACGCTTACTAGATAAGGTTTTCCTGGCAGCAAGCCACAACATCTGTGATTCACAATTAGAAAGTAGCTCCCGTTAGAAAGCCGTCTAAAGAATGGCTCTATTGTTGTTGCAGGTGTGCCGAGCTGGTGACATGAAAGGTTATTTGAAGTCCCCTCACAGGCCCCATGTAAACTTATACCCTGAGACAGAAGTATACCACTTAGTGATTTTTCACAATTGTTACCACTAAGAAATACACTCTGTCCTTTTTCACTATAACATGTGTGTGTATAAGGTAGGTTCCATGTTGACTTAATGTATCCTTTACCCAACCTTTCATACTGGCCTGCCTGTATATATTTCTGGCAGTATCGAAATTGGAAAGTCGTTATCGGAATAGTTCTGATTCCATGTATTATCCATTCAATGACAGGTCGTTCTGACATTGTCAATGGTAATCTCTCAAGTTTTTCAATGCTCAGAATTGTATACTCTGCACCCTTTTGTGCCAAGCTGATTTGTGTATCAGTAAGGTTAAAGATACCGAATAATGACGTTGTGTTGATTAAACGCCAGGGCATGTAGCCTGAACGCAGATTTTGTAACGTCCAGCCAAGCTGTACAATAGAACGCAATTGGGACTGACCGTGTTGTAACATCAGTAAGTCTTGCTCTATGATATCGATTGCAGATGATACAATACTGTCCAGTGAATATATTCTGGAAGACAGAGTCATTAACCCATTGTCCACAACAGAAAGTGATTTTTCCAAATTAACACGGTCAATTTCCGTATTTTCTCTGCTGTTTCAATTTGAGTTACTTTCCAAGCTTCGTTGTAAGCTGCATATATAGAGGCCGCTATGAAACGTTTTTGACGCTGTTTGCGTGGTCCCATAATGAAATCACGCGAGTCAGCACCTTCTTTAAGTAAAGTTAAGTGTTGCTTAATTTCTGCCAGTGTGGATGTTCGTAGCCATTCGAGGCAGAGTTTACCTACACTGTATGTAGTTACAATCCCTGGATGTTGTCGCTGGGAGTATCTAGGGTCTGGCCTGGTTATTGTGAACCCCTGTTTTTTGTTCAGGAATCTATCTTGACAGTTATTCGTGTCTGTGGGCCAGATCAACCATTTTTTCCAATCAGGATGTGTTCTGTTTTGGTTTAAAATATGGGATACGTCTATCTCATCATCTGTAGTGTTATTACTGTCAGGTGTTGGTTTTGGAATAGACGGTTTGTTTAAGTCTTTAATTTTGGCTAGGCCAAAACAGGTTGTTTGTTGAATTGTGTCATTCCAGAATATAATTTGTTCTGGGATCATGCAGGCTCTAAACAATGATTCTCGACCCTTGACCTGCCAATCTCTTGTACCCCAGATTGTTTTCGTTTCAATGTTATTGTTCCAGAAATCAAAACCGAATGTATTCATTTTGTCAAAAAATGTTTCTGAATAGATCAATTTTGTATTTGTAAGCATGGTTTTCATTCCTGTCTTATTGAACAGTTTGAAATAAAACGTTTCTGCATTACTTGTGTTAAACCCTGAGAAATATGGACATTTTTCATAAAATGTTTTCGAACTGCCTTTTAGTGGAGTTGCACAATGTTCCCATTGGTTATAATTAAAAACATTTCTAGGTTGAGCAGATTTATGCAGATAATGGTTACCATAGTGGTTGTAACAGTACATCTGGTCATAATTAGATGAACCCTGTAAATTATCATGTTCTGTAAATTTAGCTGACATCACTAGATCTGACATCATATCATTAATACTTTCAAAGTCCCAATCATCAGCGAATGTGCTCGTTTTTACAAAGTCACTTAATGAAATCTTGAATTGATGAGGATACTTCAGGAGCTCGACCGGGCCATAGATTTCGTAATCAGTTTTGTCCCATGCTACCCCACCGGGTATAGGATTGGCTGTGAAGTTCACTGTAGAAAGTTCCCTTTTCTCGATGTGTGAAGACTTGTGTGGTTTTAGGACCAAGTTGATATTCTGACTTGCTGTGTCCATTTTAACATATTTTCCCTCAATGAAATGACCCAAGTATAGTACCAGGATGAGCCAAAGTATGAGGACAAATACACCTTGTGCCACCCAAAATTCAATCCATGGAGAAATCAGATAAGTTTCTTGTAGTTGATGAAAGAGTTCCTTTGCTTTGTCTTTAAAAGTCTTTGATGGTGTCGGCAGTTCCTCAGCTTCGCTTGGATCCTCAGAAAAGTCATCGAAGTTGATGAAATAGCCTGATGCAGTTCTGTCAATTGTTTCAATTGCTTCTGGATTCCTTTTTGTTTTTGGAATTTGCTTTGTTGCATTAGCATAGTCAGTGGTTACATCATTGTAGACTGGTGTTTCTTGATGCATTATTGTGATTTGGGTTTCAAGAGGTTTAAGTTCCATGGCTTTGTTGCATAGTCCTTGTTGATTCACTGTAGGTTTATCAAATGTGATTAGTCTCTCAGTTTGAACCTCTGTGTTTGTAGCAAATTTTGGTGTTCTGCTATTTCTTGGGAGTCCACTTGGCCTACTACTTATTATCGGCCACATGATTGTGGTTTAACCAGGTCGATGGATACAACTCGGTTCTCCTTTTTACCAGCAAGGGGCGGTAGTACAACTGATCTTGTTCCGTTGATAGCTAAGACAGGTACTGCTTTTCTATAAGAAGGCCCAAATTCCTTCTTTACCGCGATCTTTTCTCTGACCAGATCCCCGATTTTTGGAATCCAGACAGGCCTTGCTGGGACAGGTGGTTTTGCTTCAGTGGCTGTTGGCTGTTGTTTCAACTTTATGTTGCTCAGGTCTTTTCTTGTTTCGTTTAAGTCCTGTAAAATAGCCAAACGATCTTTGATATCAAAGCATTTCTCTTTAACCACTGAAGTGTGACTATCGAGGTCCTGGATTAACATTCTAGTCCCAAACAATAATTCGTACGGACTGAGACCTCTCAGAGAATTTCTTGGCAGATTATTAAGACTACGTTGGACACTTATTAAATGTTTGACCCACCCAGCTCCCGAACCTAATACCTTCGCTGTTATAGATTGCTCTATGCCTTGGTTTTTTCTTTACACCATCCCATTTCCCTCAGGAAGGAAGTGATAAGAGTCCCGCAATGCAATGCATATGTCGGCCATGCCCCCCCATAAGCTCAAGAGCTAAAAGCAGGACCATGGCCAGGATGTAGCATGCCCCATGCGTATATGCCATTATAGACTCGCAAATCTTTTTATAAAAGTTCAGACGCCAGCCGAGAACTGGGGTCTATATTTTAAGTGATAATAGTCTCTATATGTTAATTTTTTACGCCTTAATCATACTGGGTTTTATATATTTATTGCTTAGTCTCATCTTGAGCGAAACGCCATGGTAAAACACCGTCTCGGTCGCCACTGCGATCTCTGTTGCAGTTTGGACAGTTTTTTGCAAATATGTGATGTTGCAGGCTCATTCCTGGCCACCAGTATGTGGATTGCAATTCTTCCAGAGAATCTTTTAGCTTACGGTGTCTAAGACCTTCACCCATATGTGCGTCTGCTATTAACAATATTCTCCTGTTCGTGTTTGGAATTACTCTATCCCCCACTCCAGGGATTTGAGCAAAAGGAACGGAGTTTGCATCGATTATGTATGTATAATTGAGTGGATAGGTGATTGGTAGCGCTGAGCAGTCGCCTTTTGATGACGTTTTCCCCGCCAGCATTGTCTCCCCGTCAATGTATTTTTCTGAACGCTTTTTTGTAGCTACGGGAGCCGATTTAGTTGCTTCCGCTTTGGCTGTTTCAGCCAATGAATTCCCTGGAACGTGAACGCCATCACGTTCATGACTCAATGAATGTATCACGTGAGTCTGTGGTAGTTCTTTCTGCAAAAGAACTACTTGTTCCCAAAGCGATTTTTGCTTTATTGTGGCACCTGTGTCATCTTTGTAATCCTTTTGAACCCAGTTCTGCAAATCTTTATTGTATGATTTGACGCAGCAATATGATTCGCACACTATTAGTGTCGGGAATTTGCGATCCGCATTATCTAGCGCCATTTTTAACGCTATTATTTCAGTATGTTGTTCTGAATTATTTTCGACTGAATGTGTTTTAGTTACCAGAGGTCTCAATTTATCTCCGCGCCACACGTATTTAACAATTTCGCATGTGGCGTTATAGGCTTGTTTTCCCCAAACCGAGGGTTGTGCATGTCCGTCTGTATATATTACACAGGCGTGCTGTCGTATGGGCAGAATGTCGATTGGCAGAGGGTATTCTCTTTCGTATTCTAGATTTTTTAATTTTTTCATTTCCGGGTCAAAATAGTATTTCACTCTGTCTGTAGCAAGAGAATTTTCCCATTGTATCCATTTTGGATTTAATGCCATAGTAGGTAAATTACATGGGCTTGTTAATGCCTCAAAGGCTGATTCTGCTGTTCTGACTGTAATCCGTCTGCCGTCAGCTTGGTCTCTTTCTCTTGCTACAGCTGTTTGAACCGTATGAACAATGTTTTCCTTAATGCTGAATGTTTTTTCAGCTTCTGTGTACAAATGAGATTTGTATGCTATTGGTACCGTTTCTACCTCATTAGAGGTCAAGTATGTGAATCCCCATCTTCCTGGGATGACTCGGATTACAAGGTTGCGTGTGTTATCGCGTGTTTGCAATTTTGTTTTAGCTAACATGTCTGTTTGCAATGATCTTAAAATTTCTGTGTGTTTTTGAGTCCAATTGATCGTTTTAAAATCTGGTTTTATTAGGTCATAGAGAGGTTTAACCCTTTCTGCATAATTTATAATGTACGTTCTACCGAAATTCAGGAACCCTAGAATTGATTGTAAGTTTTTCAGCCTTCTTGGTGCTTGGATTACAGCACATTTCTCTAGGAAATTGTCAGCCAGGCTTTTGCCTTCACTTGATAATTCATATCCTAAAAACAGGACAGTCAGATGGGCAATTCTTGACTTCTTGAAGTTGAATTTGTAACCCTCTGCTGCGAACCCAAGTATTATGGTGTTCACTCTTTTCAAGTGAGTATCCAAGTCATCATCTGTTAGATAGATGTCATCGACATAAGATAATGCCTCATCATCATATATTTGTAGTAACTCTGTTACTCTCGCTGAGAATAATCCTGGGCTGTTCTTGAACCCCTGTGGTAAACGACAGAAATTTTTCTGCGAGCCGTTTATTGAGAAAGCGGTCAAATATCTGCTTTCAGGTGCTATATTTTGACAAAAGAATCCATTAGAGATGTCTAATGTTGTTTTGCATTTTTTGCGCACAATGTTATTCATTAGTGCTGCACTGTGTGAGTTTTGTACTGCAAAGGTTTTGCAACATGAGTTAAGGTGTCTGTAGTCCAAAACTAGACGATATGAATCATCTGGTTTGGAGACAGGAAACAAAGGATTGTTCATTTGTGAGGTGCGTGTTTCAATCTCCCCCTGGTATTCAAGTTGATCTAAGATCTCCCTGACCTGTTTTTTAGCTTCTTGTTTAATTGGGTACTGCCTCTGTGCAGTTGGTTGTGATTTTAACTGGATTTTGTGAGGAAAAGATTCCTCATCCCATCCCACATGGTTTTTATATAATGCAGGAGCTTGGGCTACTGCCCACTTTCTTGCAAGTGTATATTTTTTATGTTATGGAATGTGATTTGAGAAGGCAGGCATAATCATTTCTTCGCCATGAGGGCACTCCCTGACAAACTTTGGTGGCCAGTCTTTTTCAGCTAAAAGGATGTCATAGCCTTTGGAGAGATTATCCCAAAATAGACCCCTTATTTTCCTAGTCTTATCTCCCTCTATACGTAATGTTATTTCCTATATTTTATGAGGTTTGCTAACTCTGGTGTCTGCAGTTTCCACCTGAATGTATTCATTCGTGCCCACTGTCTCCAGATGATTCATCAGGATCTTGCGAGCTATGCTCACTTCTGCTGCGCTGTCTAGCATTGTCTGAGCCCACTCTCCGTTTTTCAGCTGTGTCCTCAGGATCCTCGGCATGTTTGATTACTTTAATATTGGCTACCTTCTTCTTTGGAAATTGTAACTTTTTATTTTGATGAGCAGGTTCCTTGTCTTTGGACTTGAAGTGCTCTTCCCTTTGTTCTGACCGTCCTCTTATTTCCGATTTCTGCAAGGAAGTCTGAAAAGATCGAGATGGACGTGTATCAATATCTTGATATCTATCAGGTTTCTTCAAATTATCCCTATTTCTAAGGTTGTATTTTTTCTCAGAGGGCTCCCTCTGGGGAGACTTGTATCCTTGGTCCGGAGATCTCTCTCTCCGCCGAGGAGACCTTCCTCTGGACTGGAATCTTTTTTCTTTGGGAGTGGATTGTTTGTTTCCATCCCAGCTCTTTTTTGGAGCGGTTAGATTATTTTTAATAAATATTTTTTCACAATTTTCAGTTAGTTGGGGTTTAACTGGTTTCCCACACAAACTATCTCTTCCTAGTTCTTCATGGGATTTTTCTATGATTCTGGCAAGTTCAAATGGTTGTTCTGCTATATCTGTTTCTTTCAATTTCTGGTGGATCGCCACAGATGCTGCTTCTCCCTTTATGTTAGATAATAATAAAGCTGAGACCTGCTTGAAGTCTTTCAGTAATTTCATACCCAGAGTTAAAGCAGGTTCTGGACCGTATTCATTTTGAATCTGTTTTAGCACATCTGGTATTACCGCAATGGACGGAACACCATGTGTTTTTGTGTAAATGGAAGCAAAGACTGTGCCCCAAGTGTCACAGTCCTCCACATGTGGTGCGATCCCCATTGGAAGACAGATAGTCAGAATTCTGTGTTCTCAGTAGGGGTAGTATCCGGAAATACTGCCTCTATTTGAGTGATTTTTTGTGCTAACCAGAATGGAATTTGTTCCCGTTTAATGGGTACTTTGCCTAGACAGGACTGTATGTTCTGTGGTGTGATTTTATTTGTGTTCCCCTGATGAGGGGTCAGTTGTGGAATTTTAATGACTGGTTGGACTGTTGAAGTCCGCATTACATATTGGACTAATTGTCTATGTATTTTAATCAGTTGTTTTAACTGTACCAAAAGTTCTGGTATTGATATTTTTTCAATGTCTGGATGTGGTGTGTAGCTGGCTAGAACCGGCCACGTTGCTCCTGGTCTACCTAGTGGACCGAGCCTGTTGATGTGATCATTATGTTTTAGGGCGCCTTTAAACCAGAGCAGGTGCTCTTGGTATTTTAATGGTATTTCCACCTCCTCGAAGGGAGTGTACTCATCCGGAGGTTCCTCTATTTTATAACAGTGGAACTCTTTTGTGACAGCGTTTGCTGCTGGAAGGTTTATCCATGAATAGAATACCTCTGTCTGCCGATATTCGTGTTCCTCAATTACGAATATGACTGTACCACCTCTTGGTGTTAGTCCATTTTCTATAAGTTTAAGTGTTATAGTTTTTCTTATGCTGACCGGGATGAGTATTGCATCCGGGTCTTGCTGTAGGAGACTTGTGTCTTCCGCTAGGAGTTGAGCTGCTAATCTAGCTGTCTCCCTATCTCCTTCACCGTCTGTCATTTTACTGACAGGAAGGTTTTTTTGTTGCAGATCAGGTTTTTAAGGAAACAAAGATTAGGTGCACAATATTTTGGAACACTGTATCCTTCAACGTTGAATAAACCAAAAACCATACATAGGAGTCTCCTCCTACTAAGTTTGGTGGATGTTTAACCTTTCACCCACTCCAGACGTCTTTGGAATATTTATGGGAGAAAGGGTCTGTGTGAAAAAGCACGACTGAGTTACTCTAATGTCTTGCGTTAGTTTTATCGCCTTACCAAACGTTGGGCGCCATGTAGTGTAGTTCCTATATTCCCACTAGGCTCTGCGCATTGGAATAATATCTTCAGTAGTGTAGACGTAGGACTGAGGTTAACTAGGTCTTTTACTGACTATATTAGACTTAAGTTTTGTGTGCCAGCTAGCTCAGAGTTCACTAGAAACTTTCTCGAATAGGCGAGGAGGAGTTTAACCTCCCTGGCTAGACAAGAAGGGATTTAGTTTCTGACAACCATAGAACATGACAACTTTGCTCTCCCAGATCAAGAGTATATCTCTAGAGTCGTGTGAAAACAAAAGACAGCTATTTTACTCAGTCAATACGTGCATACTTAGTTTCACCAGATTGCAGAGAAAAGGAGAGACAGGCGTTTTCAATAAAAGGTGTTAATTATTGATCAGTCTCTTTTCTCATACAAGAGAAATGAATCGCTACAATTGTAATACTTATAGTTAAGTAAAGTGCATACAGTAAAAGCAGGATTATAAAAATAATACTGTAAAAGCATTGATATGGTTTCTTAGCCATATGTTACTTTAAAATGGATAAAAGATATACATACATATATACATTGACTAATCGTACTCAACTGGTGCTTCTAACTACGCCTACCCCGGTGTACCTGACCTAAGCCTAATACATGGGAAGGAGTAAGTAGCAGTTTAAGTTAAGTTTGTTTTGCCAAGAGTCTGACTCAAGAATTCTCTGTTAAGGTTTAGTCAGTTCAGTACCTGGGATTTAGAAGGCAGGAGGTCTGGTATCTCTTTCTCAGGACTCCGTATCCCAGTCACCCGCGAAGGTGGGCTGGAAACGCTGGAGGCTGGATTTCTCGGCAAGAGAAAAGGCAGCGTCTTTCCTCAGCGCGTCAAAAGGGGAGGGGCAGCGTCCGTGGGCTCTCGCATCAGCTGGGCTCTCCGGCAAGTAGTCGCTGCTCCAAGCTCATCACCACTGGGTCTTTACTTAGGGCAGTGTTGGTATATTTATACCTGAGAGGTGCCGGGTTTGACGTAAGGATGGACATAAGACGTCAATTAAGAACTGGTCGTTCTTACATTCTTTACAGGAGTTCTCGAACAAAATCAAAACAATTAGCAGCGGGGATTTCCCAGGTCTGCTGGAGGCTTGGTTTGTTTAGAGAACTCGGTGTGCCTTCTAGGGGGCTGGAGGAATAGTGCTTGCTTAATGTGACAGCATGCGCTATGACTAATTTATGAAACAGGTTTCTGTGCCGTTGTATGGATATTAGTGATTTATAACCGGACAAGGGTCCGAAATTGGAGTATCGATACAGGTCCCTAGATAAACACACTACAGAACAACCAAGTGGTACAACACTTTTTCCTATGCCCTTTTGCAACCAAGCAACAGGCATTGGCAAAGCCAAATAGACCTTGTCTTTGAAACCCGGTGGCTATGCTAATGCTTTTTGGCGCTTCTCTACAGCGATGGGCTTTTACTGATGCTGTGTAGCATTGCCAAAAAAACTAAATAAATAAAAGTGTGAGGATGGGACAGCTACTGAGAGTTTCTTTGTTTTACTGGTACGAGCATGTGTGTTGGTGTGTACCTGCGCGTGTGTCATAATGCATACCCCTGCAACTGAAATGATGCAGGTAGCATTTGCTTGAAATTTGTATTTACTAATTCACATGGAGGATTTGTGTTGGTAAATACAGGAATAAAGACTTTTTAGTGAGAATGTGAAAATTAAAAAAAGAGAACAGTGGGGTTGAAAAGTGCATGAGTGCTGGGTGTGGGGATATGGGGGAAGCACAAGAGGGACAGACAGAGCAAGCTGGAAAACACATGCATACTCATGGAATGCTTAACCAAAAACAAAAAAAGTTTCCTAAACATGATCAGTGGAAAGATAGATTCCAGCCAATCATAGAGATGGTTAAGTGACTATTCCGCAAAAAGGGTATACTCTAGGGGAGGGAAAACACAAGATAGACAAGATGGGAAAAGGAAAGGAATAGGAAGCAAGCACATGAGTGACAATAAAGCCAACCAATGGCAAGCAATGGGTAGACTATAAAGTTAAGTCCCTGTAAGTTTTTGGAAAGTCTATATTAGGTCTTTTGCAACCAGACAGCTTGCGTTGTATGGTAGGCGCAACCTAAAGCAACCATTGTCAAAGCAAATAGGTCTAGCCTATTCAAGAGCTATTGGCTTTGTCAATGTGTTTTATCCATGTTGTACATCAGTGTGGCTTCAGTTCAGCATGGCTAAATGTTAGTGGAGTGCAGTGGGGTGGAGTGAGGTGGAATGGGGTGGAGTGGGGTAGCTTGGGTAGAGTGGAGCATCACAGATTGTGCTGTGGGATAGATTGGAGTTGAATAGATTGGGCTAAAGTGGGGTCGATTAGAGCGGAGTAGGGTAGTTTAGAATGAGGTAGAGTTGGTACATTGAAGTGGAGTGGGGTAGATTGGAATCGAGTGGGGTGGATTGGAATCAAGTGGGAGACAATAAAGATAGATTGAGTAGAATGGGACAGAGTGGAGTGGGGTAGATTGGAGTGTGGTGGATTAGAGGGAAGTACAGTAGATTGGAGCAGAGTAGGGTGGTTTGAGGTAGAGTGAAGTTGGGTAGATTGGAGTGGAGTGAGGTAGGTTGGAGTGTAGTGGGTAGATTGGTGTGGAGTGGAGTGGGGTAGACTGGGCTAGGATGGAGTGCAGTAGATTGTGCTAGATTGGAATGGAGTGTAGTAGGGTAGATTGGAGTGGAGTGGGGTAGATTAAAGATAGATTGAGTAGAGTGGGGCAGAGTGGAGTGGAGTGGGGTAGATTGGAGTGTGGTGGATTAGAGTGAAGTACAGTAGATTGGAGCAGAGTAGGGTGGTTTGAGGTAGAGTGAAGTGGGGTAGATTGGAGTGGAGTGAGGTAGGTTGGAGCGTAGTGGGTAGATTGGTGTGGAATGGAGTGAGGTAGACAGGGGTTGAATGGAGTGCAGTAGATTGTTCTAGATTGGAGTGGAGTGTAGTAGGGTAGATTGGAGTGGAGTGGGGTAGATTGGAGTGGAGTGGGGTAGATTCAATGGAGTGGGGTACATTAGAGTGGGGTAGATTGAGTGGACTGGGGTAAATTGAAGTGAAGTAGAATAGATTGGGGTATAGTGAAGTGGTTAGATTGGGTTATAGTGGAGTGGAGTGGGTTAGATTGGAGTAAATTGGAGTGGAGTGGGGTAGATTGGAGTGGAGTGAGGTAGATTGAGGTAGATTCGGTTAGATTGGGTAGACTGGGGTGGATTGGTGTAAACCAGAGTGCAATGGGGTTGACTAGAGTGGAATAGGGTGGGGTAGATTGCTGTGCAGTGTTGTGGACTGTAGTGGATGGGGTAGAATGTGTTAAATTGTAGTGGATTAGATTGTTCTAGATTGGAGTGTAGTGGGGTAAATTGGAGTAGAGTCGGGTACATTGGGGTAGATTGGAGTGGGGTAAATTGGAGTGGGGTAGATTGGTGTAGGTTAGAGTGTAGTAGAGTTGATTGGAGTAGAGTAAAATGGGATAGAGTGGAGTGGTTAGATTGGGTTGGAGTTGAGTGGGTTAGTTTGGGATAGATTTGAATCAAGTGAAGTTGGGAAGATTAGGATGATTTAGGTAGATTGGAGTGGAGTGGGGTAGACGCGGATGGAGTGGGGTAGATTTGAGTAGAGCAGAGTGGGGTAGGGTGGATTGGAGTAGACAGGGTAAATTGGAGTGGAGTGGGGTAGATTGACAAGGAGTATATTAGAATAGAGTGGAGTGGGGCAGATTGGAGCAGAGTGGAGAGGGGAAGACTGGAGTGGAGTGGGGTACATGGGAGTGGAGTGGGGTAGAGTCGAGTGAAGTAGATTGGAATGGAATGGGGTAAATTGGAGTGATGGGATAGATTGGAGTGGATCATGGTAGATTAGAGTGGAGTGGAGTAGATTGGGGTAGATTGGAACAAAGTGGGGTGGTTTAGGCTAGAGTGGAGTGAGGTAGATTGGAGTGAAGTGGGGTAGATTGGAGTGGTGTAGATTGAAGTGGAGCGGGGTAGATTGGAATGCAGTGGAGTGGGATAGCTTGGAGTGGATTGGAGTAAACTGGGGTGGATTGGGGTAGACTGAAATGGAGAGGAATACATTGGAGTGGAATGGTGTAGATTGGTGTGGAGTGGTGTAGACTGGGATAGAGGGGAGTGGGGTAGGTTCGGCTAGATTGAAGTAACGTAGATTGTTCTAGATTGGAGTGAAGTGGAGTGGAGTGGGGGCAGATTGGAGTGTAGTGGGTAGATGGGGTAAATTGGAGAGAAGTGGGGTAGATTGTTTGGATTGGAGTGGTGTAAATTGGGGTGGATTGGAGAGGAGTGGGGTAGATTGGAGTAGAAGGGAGTGCTGTGGAGAGGGTTGATTGGAGTAGATCGGAGTGGCGTGAATCAGGCAAATTGGAATGGAGTGGGGTAGGCTGAGACAGATGGGGTGGATTGGAGTTGAGTGGGGTAGATTGGAGTAGAGTGCAGTGGGGTAGATTGGAGTAGGATAGGTTGGGTGGAGTATATTTGTGTAATAGGACCTTCTCAGTGGAGCTAGGGGAGGCCAGATCGAAATCATTCAGTACGCCTTGCGGGGTGCCTCAGGGGTCCTCATTAAGCCCTACCCTTTTTAATCTGTATGTAGCTCCCCTGGCGGCAATCATAAGGAAATGTGGCTTTTTCCAGTTTCCTATGCTGACGACACCCAGATAGTGGTGTCCATCAGCAAGGATGCTAAAGAAACAGCGGATAAATTCAGGTCATGTATGACACAAGTCAAACATTGGATGCTGAACAACTGCCTGAAGCTGAATGGGGACAAAAGTGAAGTATTGCTATTAGGGGCAGATCCAAACATATGGCCCCCGGAGTGGTGGCCTGACAATCTTGGCCACTTTCCAGCTCCAGTAAACAAGGTGAAAAACCTGGGTATGACCCTAGACAACAAACTCTCATTCGACGCTCAGGCCAGTAAACTGGCATCTTCAGTCTGGTACATACTGAAAATGATAAGAAAGCTCCTGCCCTACATTCCAGCAGACAACCGGAAAACGGTGGTAACAGCTCTGGCCTTGTCAAGGCTAGATTACAGGAATGCCTTGTATGCTGGCACCCAGGTCCAAGTTCTAGCAAAGCTACAACGCTTGCAGAATGCAGCTGCCAGGTTGGTGATGGGCGTACCCAAACATGAGCCAATTGCCCACAAACTAAAATCTCTCCATTGGCTCCCCATCACCAAAAGAGTGCAGTTTAAATCGGTCTGCTTGGCCTATAAGGCACTTCACGGATCCGGCTCTCAGTTTTTAAAAACACATCTTAAACTATATGAGCCTTCCAGGATTCTTAGATCAAGCCAGGCCAAATTATTTCAGGTCCCTAAATATAGGCTGGCTAGATGGGGAGGGAGAAGCTTTTTACTTCAAACAGCCAAGGTTTGGAAACGTCTCCCAATCTCCATCAAAAACGCTGCATCTCTGCTCTCCTTTAGGAAGGCAGTGAAAACATGGCTTTTTTCGGACAGTTAGATCGTGTCCTGTCGATCCCGAAATCTTCTGAATTGTCATAGCGCCAAGACGCCCGTGGGCATTCGCGCGCTCTATAAAACTATAAATCAAATCAATCAATCATTTTATATTGGAGTGGGGTAGATTGGGATACATTGCAGTGGAGTGGGGTAGATTGGACTAGAGTGGGGTGGATTGGGGCAGAGTGGAGTGGGGTAGATTGGGGTGGAGTGGAGTGGGGTAGACTGAAGTGGAGTGGGGTGTATTTGGGTAGATTGGGGTGGACTTGGCAAGATTGGAGTGGGGTAGGCTGGGGTGAAGTGGGGTAGATTGGAGTGGGGTAGATTGGAGTGGATTGGGGTAAATTGGAGTGGGGTAGATTGGAGTAGACTACAGTAGGGTAGATTGGAGTGGAGTGGGGTAGATTGAAGTGGGTTAGAGTGGAGTAGATTGGAATAAGTTAAATAGGGTAGCTTTTAGTTGAATGGGGTAGAGTGGGATAGATTGGAGTAGAGTGGGGCAGATTGGGGTAGACGGGGTAGACTGGGGTAGACTGGGGTGGAGTAGGGTAGATTGGAGCAGAGCGGCATAGACTGGGGTGGAGTGGGAGTGGAGTAGATTGAGAGAATTGTGATAGAGTGGAGTGGGATAAATCAGAGTATATTGGATTGAAGCAAGGTAGATTGGAGTGGAGTGGGGAAGATTGGAGTGGAGTAGAGCGGAATGGGGTAGACTAGAGTGGGGTGTATAGGTGTAGATTGGAGTAGATCGGGTAGAATGTGGGGTAAACTGGGGTGGAGTGGGATAGACTGGAGTGAAAGGGAGTGGAGTAGAGTGGAGTTGAGTAGATTGGGGTAGGGGAGTGGGCTAGATTGGAGTAGAGTGAGGTAGAATGGGATAGAATGGATTTGGTAGATTGGAGTGGGTAGATTGGCATGGTTTGGAGTGGGGTCGACCAGGGAAAATTAGAGTGGGATAGATTGGAGTGCTGTGGGGTAGATTTGAGTGGGTTTGATAGATGAGGTAGATTGAAGTGGTGTGGGTAGACTGGATTGCAGTGGGGCGGATTGGGGTACAATGGAGTAGGGTAGATTGGAGTAGAGTATATTGAGGTAGATTGGAGTTGGGTACATTGAAGTCGAGTGGGGTAGATTGAAGTGGGTTAGAGTGGAGTAGATTGGAGTGAGTTGAGTGTGGAAGATTGGAGTTGAGTGGGGTAGATTGGAGTTGAGTGAGTTAGATTGGGGTAGATTGGTATTGGGTGGAGTGGAGTGGGATAGATTTGATTGGGTGTGGTGGGGTGGAGTGGGGTAGATTTGTTGTAATTCTATGTAGGACCCTAATTCAATATTCCAGATTCATGCCCTTATGTGGTTATAATAAATAATATCCTTATAAAGGCATAAGAATCATATTCATATTTAGTCATAGCCCATGCTGTCCAAATTAAGCAAGGCTACTTCCCCAGGCTCCTAGAAAGTACAACGAGTTCTGTAAACAAACCAAACCTCCAGCAACCTGGGAATTCCCCATTGCTTTTGTTTTAATTTCGTCCTAGAACTCCTGTGAGCACTGTAAGAACGGCCAGTTCTTAGTGACATCTTTATTGACGTCTTATGTCCAACCTTACGTCAAACTTTCAGGTATAAATATACCAACGTTGCCTTAAGCAAACACACAGTGGTTTTGGAGCAGAGCGGCTATCTACTTGCCCGAGAGCCCAGCTGATGCGAGAGCCCACGGACGCCGCCCCTCCCCTTTGACGCACTGAGAGAGATGCTGTCTTTTCTCCTGCCGAGAAATACAGCTCCGGTGTTTCCAGATACCCTCGCGGGTTACTGGGATATCGAGTCCTGAGAGAGAGATACCAGACCTCCTGCTTTCTATTACCCAGGTACTGAGCGGACTAAACCCTTAAAGAGAATTCTTGATTCAGATTCCTTGGCAAAACCAACTTAACTTAAACTGCTACTTACTTACTCCTTCCCACGTATTAGGCTTAGGTCAGGTACACCGGGGTATGCGTATTTAGAAGCACCAGTTGTGTACGTTAGTCAATGTATATATGTATGTATATATTTTATCCATTTTAAAGTAACATATGGCTAAGAAACCATATCAATGCTTTTACAGTATTATTTCATAGAACTCCTTTTACTGTACGCACTTTACTTTATGCTAAGTATTGCAATTGTATATTTACAACAAGGGGTGGTGATGGACAGAGTCTCTGAATTAAGCAGAGTACTCTCACCCAGTCAAGAGATCAGGGCTAGATCCAACACCGTTTTTTAGCTCATTGCACCATCCCAGTTTCAGAACCTGGCTGTATGCAAATTAGTCTGTCCCTGGCCCAGTGCATCATGGGAACAGGGCAGACCAGACTACAAAAGCCAATTCTTACACTGGGAAGGAAACAAGCTTCCAGGGACCGGTTTCTGGCATTTCAGCCGTCTTCGGCCCGGCTTGCTTGAATCCTGATGGTGCAATGAGCAAGGGACTCACATCTGAGTATACCCTTCCACGTTTAGGGTGGACAAAAATATTTACAACAAGGGGTGGTGATGGACAGAGTCTCTGAATTAAGCAGAGTACTCTCACCCAGTCAAGAGATCAGGGCTAGATCCAACACCGTTTTTTAGCTCATTGCACCATCCCAGTTTCAGAACCTGGCTGTATGCAAATTAGTCTGTCCCTGGCCCAGTGCATCATGGGAACAGGGCAGACCAGACTACAAAAGCCAATTCTTACACTGGGAAGGAAACAAGCTTCCGGGGACCGGTTTCTGGCATTTCAGCCGTCTTCGGCCCGGCTTGCTTGAATCCTGATGGTGCAATGAGCAAGGGACTCACATCTGAGTATACCCTTCCACGCTTAGGGTGGACAAAAATATTTACAACAAGGGGTGGTGATGGACAGAGTCTCTGAATTAAGCAGAGTACTCTCACCCAGTCAAGAGACCAGGTCTAGATCCAACACCGTTTTTTAGCTCATTGCACCATCCCAGTTTCAGAACCTGGCTGTATGCAAATTAGTCTGTCCCTGGCCCAGTGCACCATGGGAACAGGGCAGACCAGACTACAAAAGCCAATTCTTACACTGGGAAGGAAACAAGCTTCCGGGGACCGGTTTCTGGCATTTCAGCCGTCTTCGGCCCGGCTTGCTTGAATCCTGATGGTGCAATGAGCAAGGGACTCACATCTGAATATACCCTTCCACGCTTAGGGTGGACAAAAATATTTACAACAAGGGGTGGTGATGGACAGAGTCTCTGAATTAAGCAGAGTACTCTCACCCAGTCAAGAGATCAGGGCTAGATCCAACACCGTTTTTTAGCTCATTGCACCATCCCAGTTTCAGAACCTGGCTGTATGCAAATTAGTCTGTCCCTGGCCCAGTGCATCATGGGAACAGGGCAGACCAGACTACAAAAGCCAATTCTTACACTGGGAAGGAAACAAGCTTCCGGGGACCGGTTTCTGGCATTTCAGCCGTCTTCGGCCTGGCTTGCTTGAATCCTGATGGTGCAATGAGCAAGGGACTCACATCTGAGTATACCCTTCCACGCTTAGGGTGGACAAAAATATTTACAACAAGGGGTGGTGATGGACAGAGTCTCTGAATTAAGCAGAGTACTCTCACCCAGTCAAGAGATCAGGGCTAGATCCAACACCGTTTTTTAGCTCATTGCACCATCCCAGTTTCAGAACCTGGCTGTATGCAAATTAGTCTGTCCCTGGCCCAGTGCATCATGGGAACAGGGCAGACCAGACTACAAAAGCCAATTCTTACACTGGGAGAGAAACAAGCTTCCGGGGACCGGTTTCTGGCATTTCAGCCGTCTTCAGCCCGGCTTGCTTGAATCCTGATGGTGCAATGAGCAAGGGACTCACATCTGAGTATACCCTTCCACGCTTAGGGTGGACAAACATATTTACAACAAGGGGTGGTGATGGACAGAGTCTCTGAATTAAGCAGAGTACTCTCACCCAGTCAAGAGATCAGGGCTAGATCCAACACCGTTTTTTAGCTCATCGCACCATCCCAGTTTCAGAACCTGGCTGTATGCAAATTAGTCAGTCCCTGGCCCAGTGCATCATGGGAACAGGGCAGACCAGACTACAAAAGCCAATTCTTACACTGGGAAGGAAACAAGCTTCCGGGGACCGGTTTCTGGCATTTCAGCCATCTTCGGCCCGGCTTGCTTGAATCCTGATGGTGCAATGAGCAAGGGACTCACATCTGAGTATACCCTTCCACGCTTAGGGTGGACAAAAATATTTACAACAAGGGGTGGTGATGGACAGAGTCTCTGAATTAAGCAGAGTACTCTCACCCAGTCAAGAGATCAGGGCTAGATCCAACACCGTTTTTTAGCTCATTGCACCATCCCAGTTTCAGAACCTGGCTGTATGCAAATTAGTCTGTCCCTGGCCCAGTGCATCATGGGAACAGGGCAGACCAGACTACAAAAGCCAATTCTTACACTGGGAAGAAACCAGAAACCGGTCCCCGGAAGCTTGTTTCCTTCCCAGTGTAAGAATTGGCTTTTGTAGTTTGGTTTGCCCTGCTCCCATCATGCACTGGGACAGGAACAGACTAATTTGCATACAGCCAGGTTCTGAAACTGGGATGGTGCAATGAGCTAAAAAACGGTGTTGGATCTAGCCCTGATCTTTTGACTGGGTGAGAGTATTCTGCTTAATTCAGAGACTCTGTCCATCACCACCCCTTGTTGTAAATATTTTTGTCCACCCTAAGCGTGGAAGGGTATACTCAGACATGAGTCCCTTGCTCATTGCACCATCAGGATTCAAGCAAGCCGGGCCGAAGACGGCTGTAATGCCAGAAACCGGTCCCCGGAAGCTTGTTTCCTTCCCAGTGTAAGAATTGGCTTTTGTAGTTTGGTTTGCCCTGCTCCCATCATGCACTGGGACAGGAACAGACTAATTTGCATACAGCCAGGTTCTGAAACTGGGATGGTGCAATGAGCTAAAAAACGGTGTTGGATCTAGCCCTGATCTTTTGACTGGGTGAGAGTATTCTGCTTAATTCAGAGACTCTGTCCCTCACCACCCCTTGTTGTAAATATATATATATGTATTGCAATTGTGGCAATTCATTTCTCTTGCATGAGAAAGAAGACTGCTCAATAAATAACACCTTTTATTGAAAACGCCTGTCTCTCTTTTCTCTGCACTCTGGTGAAACTAAGTATGCACACTTGACTGAGTGAAATAGCTGTCTATTGTTTTCACATGACTCTAGAGATACACTCTTTATTCTGAGGGAGAAAAGTTGTCATGTTATATGGTTGTCAGAAGCTAATCCCTTTTTGTCTATCCAGGGAAGTTAAACTCCTCCTTGTTTATTCGAGAAAGTTTCTAGTGACCTCTGAGCTAGCTGGCAAAACTAATTAAGTCTAATATAGTCAGTAGAGACCTAGTCGACCTCAGTCCTACGTCTACACTGCTGTTTATATTATTCCAATGCGCAGAGCCTATTGGGAATATAGGAACTACACTACATGGCGCCCAATGTTTGGTAAGGCGATAAATCTAACCCAAGACGTTAGAGTAACTCAGTGGTGCTTTTTCACACAGACCCTTTTTCCCATAAATACTCCAAAAGACGTCTGGAGTGGGTAAAAGGTTAAAATCCGCCGGAACTTAGTAGGAAGAGATTCCTGTGTATAGTTTTTGGTTTAGTCAACGTTTAAGGATACAGTGTTCCAAAATATTGTGCACCTAATCTTTGTTACCTTGAAACTTGATCTGCAACAAAAACCTTTCTGTTAGTAAAAATGACGGAAAGTGAAGACGAAAGGGAGACAGCTAGAATAGCAGCTCAACTCCTAGCGGATGACACACGTCTCCAAGAAAATGACCCGAATGTTATACTCATTCCGGTAAATGTAAGAAAAATTATAACTCTAAAACTTATAGAAAATGGACTGACATCACGAGGTGGTACAGTCATATTCATGGTAGAGGCCCATGAATATCGGCAGACAGAGGTATTCTATTCATGGATAAACTTTCCAGCAGCAAACGCTGTAACACACGAATTCCACTATTACAAAATAGAGGAACCTCCAGATGTATACACTCCTTTCGAGGACGTTGAAATCCCATTAAATTACCAAGAGCACCTGCTCTGGTTTAAAGGCGCCCTAAAACATCACAATCACATCACCAGGCTCGGTCCACTAGGTAGACCAGGAGCAACGTGGCCGGTTCTAGCCAGGTACACACCACACCCCGACATTGATACAATGACAGATCGGGATCTTTTAGCTGAGCTAAAACAGCTAATTAAAATACATAGACAGTTAGTCCAATATGTAATGCAGACGTCAACAGTCCAACCAGCAATTAAGATTCCACATCTGTCCCCTCATCAGGGGAACACAAACAAAATAACACCACAGAACAAACAATCCTGTCTTGGTAAAACACCCGCAAAACGGGAACAAATTCCATTCTTGTTAGCACAAAAAAATCACTCAAATAGAGGCAGTATTTCCTGATACTACACCTACTGAGAAACACAGAATTCTGACTATGTCTTCCAATGGGGATCGCACCACATGTGGAGGACTGTGACACTTGGGGCACAGTCTTTGCTTCCATTTACACAAAAACACATGGTGTTCCTCCATGGCGGTAATACCAGATGTGCTAAAACAGATTCAAAATGAATACGGTCCAGAACCTGCTTTAACTCTGGGTATGAAATTACTGAAAGACTTCAAGCAGGTCTCGGCTATATTATTAGCCAACATAAAAGGAGAAGCAGCATCTGTGGCGATCCGCCAGAAATTGAAAGAAACAGATATAGCAGAACAGCCATTTGAACTTGCCAGAATCATAGAAAAGTCCTATGAAGAACTAGGTAGAGATAGTTTGGGTGGGAAACCAGTAAAACCCCAACTAACTGAAAATCCTGAAAAAAATCTTTATTAAAAATAATCTAAATACTCCAAAAAAGAGTTGGGATGGAAATAAACAATCCACTCCCAGAGAAAAATGATTCAAGTCCAGAGGAAGGTCTCCTCAACGCAGAGAAAGATCTCCTGACTGAGGAAACAAGTCTCCCCAGAGGGACCCCTCTGAGAAAAGATACAACCTTAGAAATAGGGATAATTTGAAAAAACCTGATAGATATCAAGATATTGATACACGTCCCTCTCGATCTTTTCAGACTTCCTCGCAGAAATCGGAAAGAAGAGGACTGTCAGAACACAGAGAAGAGCACGTCAAGTCCAAAGACAAGGAACCTGCTCATCAAAGTAAAAAATTACAATTTCCAAGAAAGAAGGTAGCCAGTATTAAAATAATTAAACATGCTGAGGATACTGAGGACACAACTGAAAAACGGAGAGTGGGCCCAGACAATGCTAGACAGCGCAGCAGAAGTGACCTTAGCTCGCAAGATCTTGATGAATCTTCTGGAGACAGTGGACACGAATGAATACATTCAGGTGGAAACTGCGGACACCAGGGTTAGCAAACCTCATAAAATATACGAGATAACTTTACGTAAAGAGGGAGATAAGACCAGGAATGAAGAGGTCTCTTCATGGGATAATCTTTCGAAAGGCTATGACATCCTTTTAGCTGAGAAAGACTGGCCACTAGAGTTTGTCAGGGAGTGCCCTCATGGCGAAGAAATGATTATGCCTGCCTTCTCAAATCATATTCCAATTCATAGAAAATATATCTATGCAAGAAAATGGGCAGTAGCCCAAGCTCCTGCATTATACAAAAATCATGTAGGATGGGATGAGGATTCACCTCCTCATAAAATCCAGTTAAAATGTCAACCCACTGCACAAAGGCAGTACCCAATTAAACAAGAAGCTAAAAAGCAAGTCAGGGAGATCTTAGATCAACTTGAATACCAGGGGGTGATTGAAACATGCACCTCACAAATGAACAATCCTTTGTTTCCTGTCTCCAAGCCAGACGATTCATATCGTCTAGTTTTGGACTACAGACACCTTAACTCATGTTGCAAAACATTTGCAGTACAGAATTCACACAGCGCAGCACTAATGAATAACATCGTGCGCAAAAAACTACAAAACGACATTAGACATCTCTAATGGATTCTTTTGTCAAAACATTGCATCTGAAAGCAGGTATTTGACCGCTTTCTCAATAATGGGGTCACAGAAAAATTTCTGTCGACTCCCACAGGGATTCAAGAATAGCCCAGGATTATTCTCAGCAAGAGTAACAGAGTTACTACAAATATATGATGATGAAGCATTATCTTATGTCGATGACATCTACCTAACAGACGATGACCTGGATACTCACTTGAAAAGAGTGAACACCATAATACTTGGGTTCGCAGCTGAGGGTTACAAATTCAACTTTAAAAAATCACGAATTGCCCATCTAACTGTCCTGTTTTTAGGATATGAATCTTCAAGTGAAGGCAAAAGCCTAGCAGACAACTTCTTAGAGAAGTGCGCTGTACTCCAAGCACCTAAAACGCTGAAGAACTTACAATCAATACTAGGTTTCCTGAATTTCGGAAGAACATACATTCTAAATTATGCAGAGAGGGTTAAACCTCTCTATGAATTAATAAAACCTGATTTCAAACCAATCAATTGGACTCAGAAACACACAGACATTTTAAGATCACTGCAAACAGACATGTTAGCTAAAACAAAATTACAAACTCGCGAAAACATACGCAACCTTGTAATCCGAGTCATCCCAGGAAGATGCGGATTCACGTACCTAACCTCTAATGAGGGAGAAACTGTACCAATAGCATACAAATCACACTTGTACACACAAGCTGAAAAGACATTCAGTCTTACAGAAAATATTGTAAATGCGGTTCAAACTGCTGTAGCAAAAGAAAGAGCCCAAGCACAAGGCAAAGGGATAACTGTTTTAACAGCAGAATCAGCCTTTGAGGCATTAACAAGCCCACGCAATTTGACTAATGTGGCATTAGATCCAAAATGGATACAATGGGAAAATTCTCTTCTGCAGAAGACGTGAAATACTATTTTGACCCGAAAATTAAAAAACTGAAAGATCTAACATATGAAAAAGAATATCCTCTGTCAATCGAAATCCTGTCTCTCGAACAATACACATGTGTAATCTACATGGACAGATTTGCACAACACTACGATGTAGAGAAAAAAATCCTACAACGCAGCGTGCGCGATTGTTAAAGGTCGCTGGCGCTTGGGTAAATTCAGACAGTTAATTACCAAAACTGAATCACTCAGAAACTGTTCAACTCAGCGAGCTGAAATAAGATCTTTAAAGATGGCGCTTGAAAATGCCGATCGCGAATTCCCCACACTAATAGTGTGCGATTCACATTACTGCGTCAAATCTTACAACAATGACTTGCAGAACTGGGTTATAAACGATTACAAAGATGACACAGGTGCCACAATAAAGCATAAAAGGCTTTGGGAACAGGTAGTTCTTTTACAGAAAGAACTACAAAAGACTCACGTGATACATATACTGAGTCATCAACGTGATGGCGTTCACGTTGCAGGGAATTCATTGGCTGACACAGCCACAGCGGAAGCAGCTCAACCGGCTTCTGTAGCCAAAAAAAAGCGTTCAGAAAAATACATAGACGGGGAAACCATGCTGACGGTAAAAACGTCTTCAAAAGGCGATTGTGCAGCACTACCCATGAACTATTCACTCACTTATACATAAATAATCGATGCAAACTCCGTTCCTTTTGCTCGAATCCCTGGAGTGGGGGATAGAGTAATTCCAAACACGAAACGGAGAGTCTTCTTGATTCAAGACGCACACATGGGATTGGGTCTAAGGCACCAAGAGATCAATGAATCTCTGAAAGAATTACAATCAAAATACTGGTGGCCGGGGATGAGCCTGCATAACTACAAATTTGCAATGGGCTGTCCAAACTGCAACAGAGATCGCAGTGGCGAACCGACCGGAGTATTGCCAGGACCCTTCTTTTAGAAAGCATAAGGCTATCTATACGCAGAAATCCAATAGGAGAAATGCGTCCCATTTATGTTTAAGACCAGATTCACTTAAAACGTAGACACCAGCGCTCGGCTGACACCAGAACTGTTATAAAAGATTTGCGAGTCCACATCGGCACATACGCAATTGGCATGCTACATTCTGACCAGGGTCCTGCTTTTAGCTCTCAAGCTTATAGGGAGGCCAGGGCCAGCATGGGCATTGAATTGCGGTACTCTTGTCCCTTCCATCCTGAGGGAAATGCGGTAGTGGAATGAAAAAACCGGGACATAAAGCAATCTATAATGGCGAGGGTATTAGGTTCGGGTGATGGGTGGGTCCAACATTTAACAAGTGTCCAACGTAGTCTTAATAATCTGCCAAGAAATTCTCTGAAAGGTTTCAGTCCGTACGAACTATTGTTCGGGACTAGAATGCATATTCAGGACCTTGATAGTCAGACTTCAGTGGTAGAAGAAAAATGCTTTGATATCAAAGATAGTTTGGCTAGTTTACAGGACTTAAATGAAACAAGAAAAGGCCTGAGCAACGTAAAGTTAAAACAGCAGCCAACAGCCACTGAAGAGAAACCACCTGTCCCAGCAAGGCCTGCCTGGATTCCAAAGATTGGGGATCTGGTCAGAGAGAAGATCGCGGTGAAGAAGGAATTTGGGCCTTCTTACAGAAAAGCAGTACCTGTCTTAGCTGTCAGCGGAACAAGATCAGTTGTACTACTGCCCCTTGCTGGTAAAAAGGAGAACCGAGTTGTATCCATCGACCTGGTAAAACCACAATCATGTGGCCAATAATAAGTAGTAGGCTCAGTGGACTCCCGAGAAATAGCAGAACTCCAAAATTTGCTACAATACAAGAGGTTCAAACTGAGAGACTAATCACATTCGATAAACCTGCAGTGAATAAAAAAGGACTAATTAACAATGCCATGGAACTTGTGCCTCTTGAAACCCAAATTGCAACAGTTCGTCAAGAAACACCAGTCTACAACGATGTAGCCTCAGACTATGCTAGTGAAACAAAGAAAAATCCAAAAGCAAATGAAAATTCGGAAGCAATTCCAACAATTGACAGAACTGCATCTAGCTACTTCATCAATTTCGATAACTTTTCTGAAGATCCAAGCGAACAGGAAGAAACGCCAGCAATAAAAACTTTTAAAGACAAAGTAACAGAACTCTTTCATCAACTCAAAGAAACCTACCTGACTTCTCCATGGATTGAATTTTGGATTGTGCTAGGTGTACTTTTCCTCCTGCTTTGGCTCATCATGATTCTTTGTTTGGGAAAAATCATTGAGGGAAAATACAGTACAATGGACACAGCAAGTCAGAACATCAACTTGGTCCTAATGCCACACAAGTCATCTCACATCGAGAAAAGAGAACTATCATCAGTGAATGTGAATGAATAAATGAATGAATGATTACGTATTTGTATAGCGCATGGCTACCCGGGGGCATCCCAGCGTTTTCGACCAACGTTCATTCTCAGAGTCTAGGAAAACAGGAGGGTTTTCAACATCTTCCTGAATTTAAGATGGTTTCCTTCCATTCTGATGCGGTGTGGAAGATTATTCCACAGTTTAGTGGCCTGTAAAGAGAAGCGTCGGCCACCCATGCGCACTCTCCTTGTTTTAGGAACTGCCAAAAAGTTCTTATTGTTGGATCTTAGTTCCCGACCGGGGGAATACGGGCAGAACATTGATTGAATCAGTACGGGTCCTAATTTGTTAACTACTTTATGGACCGTGGTCAGAGCCTTGAACTCGATCCTCTGTTGCACTGGGAGCCAATGCAGCTGACTGAGTGCAGGTTTAGCAGAAGTTCTCCGTGGGACGTCCAGCAACATACGTGCGGCGGAATTCTGCACAGTCTGCAGGGTCTTAATTGTCCCTTGAGGAGTGCCTAAGTATAATGCATTGGAATAGTCTAGGCGTGACAATATCAATGCCTGTACTAAGATCCTTCTAGCTTCGAAGGGTAGGAGTCTAATAATTTTCCTAAGAAGCCTAATAAGTGCATAACAAGTGGCTGCTACCTTACGGGCCTGTACTGAGAAATTAAGAGCTGGGTCCATCCACACCCCAAGACTCTTAATTTGTGTTTTGGGCTTAGGTGGCTGGCCAAGACTATCCGGCCACAATTCCTCCACCGTGGTGGGTGCCTTATGTCCCAGCATCATCACCTCTGTTTTTGCTCCATTAAGTTTTAGGAAGGATTCATCCATCCATTCGCTTACTTTATTAAGCCAATCCAATACCCGGTGGGGTAGCATGGGACAAAACGGATTATGAAATCTATGGCCCGGTTGAGCTCTTGAAATATCCACATCAGTTCAAGGTTTCATTAAGTGACTTTGTAAAACCGAGTACATTCTCTGATGATTGGGACTTTGAAAGTATTAATGATATGATGTCAGATTTAGTAATGTCAGCAAAATTTACAGAACATGATTACTTACAGGGTTCATCAAATTATGAAGAAATGTATTGTTATAATCACTTTGCACATCACTATTTGCATAAATCTGCTCAACCTAGAAATGTTTTTAAATATAATCAATGGGAACATTGTGCAACTCCACCTAAAAGCAGTTCGAAAACATTTTATGAGAAATTCCCATACTTCTCAGGGTTTAACACAAGTGATGCAGAAACATTTTATTTTAAAATGTTAAATAAGACAATGTTGACAAATACTAATTTATTTTATTCTGAAACATTTTATGAAAAAATGAATACATTCGGTTTTGATTTCTGGAAGAACAACATTGAAACAAAAACCATCTGGGGTACAAAAGATTGGCAGGTACAAGGTTTAGAAGCATTATTTCAAGCCTGCATGATCCCAGAACAAATAATATACTTGAATGACACCATTCAACAGACAACCTGTCTTGGCCTAGCCAAAATTAAAGACTTAAACAAACCATCTATTCCAAAGCCCATACCTGATAATAATAGCACTACAGACATGGAGATAGACGTACCTAAAATTTTAAACAAAAACAGAACACATCCTGATTGGAAAAAATGGTTGATCTGGCCCACAGACACAAATAACTGTCAAGATAGATTCCTGAACAAAATACAGGGGTTAAAAATAACCAGGCCAGACCCAAGATACTCCCAGAGACAACATCCAGGGATAGTTACAATATACAGTGTAGGCAAACTATGCCTTGAGTGGCTACAAAAATCCACACTGGCTGAAATTAAGCAACACTTGACTTTACTTAAAGACGGTGCTGACTTGCGTGATTTCATAATGGGACCACGCAAACAGCGTCAAAAACATTTCATAGCAGCCGGTATATACGCTGCGTACAACGAAGCTTGGAAAATAATGCAAATTGAAACAGCAGAAAAAATACGAGAAATAGATCGTATTAATTTGGAAAAATCACTTTCTGTTGTGGACAATGGGTTAATGACTCTGTCCTCCAGAATATATTCACTGGACAGTATTGTATCATCTGCTATTGATATAATAGAGCAGGACTTACTAATGTTACAGCACGTTCTATTGTGCAGCTTGGCTGGACGTTGCAAAATCTGGGTTCAGGCTACGTACCATGGCGTTTAATCAACACAACGTCCTTATTCTCTATCGTTAACCTTACTGATAAACAAATCAGTTTGGCACAAAAAGGAGCAGACTATACGATTCTGAGCATTGAAAAACTTGCGAGATTACCATTGACAATGTCAGAAAGACCTGTCATTGAATGGATAATACACGGAATTATTACAATTCCGATAACAACTTTCCAATTTAAATACTGCCAAGAGTATATACCAGCGGGCCAGTATGAAAGGTTGGGTAAAGGGTACATCAAGTCAACATGGAAATTACCTTATACAGACACATGCTACAGTGAAAAGAAAAGGAATGTATTTCTCAGTGGTAACAAATGTAAAAGATCACTGAGCGGTACACTCCTTTGTGAAGGCATTAATTTGCACGGAGCCTGCGATGGGTATTCAAATAACCTTTCATGTCACCTGCACGGCACTCCTGAAACACAGATAGAGCCATTCTTTAGACAACTTTCTAACGGGAGTTATATTCTAATAAATGACCACAGCTGTTGTGGCATGGTGCCAGGAAAAGCCTATCTCGTCAGCGTGAGTTCCATGGTCACTTGCTGTATGCAAGTATTGTATCCAAACAGCACTCCAGATACGTAGGGAACAATTTGGCCTTCTTTGAATATCTCTTCTATTCAAATTGATACTCTAAGCAGAATAAAGTCTGTTCTTTTACAGACAACTGTGCCCTTAACGTCATCAAAAGAAACGTATTATCTGCAAGTCGCAAGGACAACGGCAGAGATACATACCCTTTTATCAACAAATTGCCCCATGCATTTCGTAGAAATGCTAAGCCAAATCCTAAATATGTCAGATACCAGTGGTATCCCACATGTATTTAAGACAATTTTTTCGGGACTGTTAACACCCTTCGAAACAGTTCTGGGCATTTTTCCTAATTTTGTCTATTCTGTCTTTGGCGGCCTACAACTTCTTTTGGGACTTGTAGCAGGAATTTTATTTTTGATCCTTCTGCTCCGATATGGCAAGCCAAGTCACAGACAAGACTCCAGCAACGATGGAAGAAACGGTCCTAGCTATACGCTATCGGGACCGCATAACGAAAGTCCTTGGATTAGCCCGGCTAAGAGATCTGAATATAACCTGGTTTCCAATATTTTACCTCAGCCTCTAGCATATGTACAGAATTTGTATTATTATGTGATGGAATGGTCTCGACCTTCTTTTCTGTATTAAGAGCCATTTCATATGTAAATTTTCGCAATTCATTCATCTGATATATATATGCATTTTTAAATGAATGATACCACTGCTTGAAATGCGTACAGTACCAATACTCATTTTCGTGTATTTACCATATACCATTTCAAATGCAAATTTATGTATTTTGGGGTGGGTTGGAAAACACATGCATCATTATATGTTTACTATTGCTTAGTTTTAAGTAATGAGGGACATTAGATCGTGGAGTGGGTGTTGTAATTCTATCTAGGACTCTAATTCAATATTCCTGATTCATGCCCTTATGTGGTTATAATAAATAATATCCTTATAAAGGCATAAGAATCATATCCATATTTAGTCATAGCCCATGCTGTCCAAATTAAGCAAGGCTACTTCCCAGGCTCCTAGAAAGTACAACGAGTTCTGTAAACAAACCAAACCTCCAGCAACCTGGGAATTCCCCATTGCTTTTGTTTTGATTTCGTCCTAGAACTCCTGTGAGCACTGTAAGAACGGCCAGTTCTTAGCGACATCTTTATTGACGTCTTATGTCCAACTTTACGTCAAACCCGGCACCTTTCAGGTATAAATATACCAACGTTGCCTTAAGCAAACACACGGTGTTTTGGAGCAGAGCGGCTATCTACTTGCCCGAGAGTCCAGCTGATGCGATAGCCCACGGACGTCGCCCCTCCCCTTGACGCACTGAGAGAGACGCTGTCTTTTCTCCTGCCGAGAAATCCAGCTCCGGTGTTTCCAGATACCCTCGCGGGTTACTGGGATATCGAGTCCTGAGAGAGAGATACCAGACCTCCTGCTTTCCATTACCCAGGTATGGAGCTGACTAAACCCTTAAAGAGAATTCTTGATTCAGATTCCTTGGCAAAACCAACTTAACTTAAACTGCTACTTACTTACTCCTTCCCACGTATTAGGCTTAGGTCAGGTACACCGGGGTAGGCGTATTTAGAAGCACCAGTTGAGTACGTTAGTCAATGTATATATGTATGTATATATTTTATCCATTTTACATACATAAAACATATGGCTAAGAAACCATATCAATGCTTTTACAGTATTATTTCATAGTACTCCTTTTACTGTATGCACTTTACTTTATGCTAAGTATTGCAATTGTGGCAATTCATTTCTCTTGCATGAGAAAGAAGACTGCTCAATAAATAACACCTTTTATTGAAAACGCCCGTCTCTTTTCTCTGCACTCTGGTGAAACTAAGTATGCACACTTGACTGAGTGAAATAGCTGTTGTGTGAAAACAATAGACTCTAGAGATACACTCTTATTCTGAGGGAGCAAAGTTGTCATGTTATATGGTTGTCAGAAGCTAATCCCTTCTGGTCTATCCAGGGAAGTTAAACTCCTCCTTGTTTATTCGAGAAAGTTTCTAGTGACCTCTGAGCTAGCTGGCAAAACTAATTAAGTCTAATATAGTCAGTAGAGACCTAGTCGACCTCAGTCCTACGTCTACACTGCTGTTTATATTATTCCAATGCGCAGAGCCTATTGGGAATATAGGAACTACACTACAGATTGATGTAGATTGGAGTGGAGTAAATTAGAGTAGGCTCAACCCCATATGTACCTCCAGCGAATGCATCAAGTACAGCCACACTTCAGAACTCACATAGACCTACCATTCCATCATCCACTTCAAGATCAGCAGCCCACAGACCCCCTCCCACCACCTGCACAGCCCCACCCACTCAATTGGACCAAAGTCTCAGACGAACAATGGACCGACGCTCTTAACACCACCCTCCCGATCCACGGCAACAAGCTATACCAAAACATTAGAAACTTCAACGCATGGATCTCTAACTACACCAACAAGGTCACCCCGCTCAACAACAACAACACATACAGCAGATCCAACAAGGAGGCAAGGTGGTACACCTCAAAACCGCCAAACACCACTCTAAACAACTGGAAAGAAAATGGTGCACAAGACCTCCACCAACAAGACCACCTTTAAGATAGCCCTTAACCTCTACTATTGACAGCTTAAAGACTCTAAGAAAAGAGTCATAGCCTAACGCATCAATTTAAGCTCCAACAATAGTAAAGAACTCTACAACATCATCAAAGAATTCAGTGCCCCCAAACCTCTTCCCTACAAAAATCACCTACATCTATAACAAGCATTTGCAATGCAATCAGTCTCACCTTTGGGACCTTATATGTATTTAGCTATGCAGCAGATTAGCCTAGGTGCTGAAACATCTACTGTTCTTTAACATGAAGGGAAAGTAAGCACCAAGCTGTGTGACACATCAGGTATGGGAACACATGGAGAGAAATATTGCCTTTCAGCAGGAAATGGTATAGTCCAAAGCTCTGTTTTTAATATAAAATCAGGGCTTCGGTGGTTATATCACTGAAAATACAACAGTTGAAAAGGAATATTATTGTATACTCGTGCTTGTGGGAGACAATTTCTATGGAACGGATTCTCGAGAATGCTAAAGTGATTCTGGTAGTTTACTGACCTCTGCTGGTCGTTTTCTATCAAGACAGTTAAACAGAGGCAGTAGAACAGAAAAAGAAGTCTCTAAGCAGAAGCAAACAAGTCCTAGGGCTGATCTCCAGAGCCCACAAAATACATGGACATATACATATATAATAAGTATATACTAAAGTATATGCAAGAGGTCTTGAATGCTCGACCTAAAAACGTAAAACCCCAGCCCGATACCACCAACATTTTCAATGTACAGAAGAGCCTGCTACCTCCACTGATTACAGGCTGACCAACTGGAACCAGCTTGCCCCCTAGGACACCACCTCCATCATGAACATCGATCCACTCCGGGGCTCTAACCAACCCATGCCCACACCATATCTTCAACCAAGGCAGAGCCAGAATCAGCCAAGAACTCACCACCCTATTCAACACCTCGAGAGCCACAGCCACCTTCCCTGAGGGCAGGAAACATGCACTGATCACTGCCCTAACTGAAGAAACCTTCAGTCAACACCAACAAACTCAACAACTACTGCCCGATCTCCCTGCTGCCATTCCCGGCCAAGGTACTAGAAAAAGGCATTGACCACCAACTCTCCTCTCACCTGGAACAACAGCACCTTCTCAACACCTCCCAATCGGTATTCCGCAGCAACCACAGCCCGAGACAGACAATATCGTTATCCTGGGCGCTGCTCTCATATGGATTGCCTCATTCCTTACTAGAAAACCCCAGAAATTATGCCTATCCACAGACCAGCCGGGACCATGGGGGACCAACGATAGGTCTCCAAGCGAGGACACTCCATTTACCAAATCGGACAGAGAGTGCCTCCCTCCTGAGTCCCGATTACTGCAACGAGCATAGTGGCATTGATTTTTTGCTACTCTGGAGTACCAGGGAGTACACCAGCACTTATTTTTCTCTTCCACACACCTTAGCGCGTGTGCATGGTTTTTCACCTTTCACGTGGCACCTTTCATTTTGCCACTCACTTACTACCACCTTGGTCCTGAAGAAAGCCCTTACAACTACACATGGGGCTGAAACATGTAGACCGCTGCACATAGACAACTCATAGGACTACTACTCCTTCAGGAGATGCACTACACGTAATTTTAACAATACCCTGGGCCGCCAATAATAAAATACAGAGGCAAGGATTCCCAGAGGTATTTTTAACCTAACACTCACATCACATCATCGCACATACACCTGCTCCGCTGTAATCAGGCGTTGTAGCACAACCAGGTGGCATTCGGCTACCTGGTTGGGACCGCGATGATGAAGCATGACACCAACCAGGTTGGTGTGTGAGGGGTCTTTTAAAACACAAAGTGTGTCCCAGTTTCAGGCCACGAAAACAGTGACTATAACTATCACATAGTGGGCTAGTCCACATTGTTTATTTACTTATACTACATATCTGGGGATCTAGACTTGCCCCAGTTACCCTTGCTCTCTCATTGTTTCTGATTATATCCACAGACTCAACATCATATTCTATGCCTCCCTCTCCAAAGAAACCACCAATACTAACTTCTGCAACTGCATGACAGACGTCGCCAACTGAATGAGGGACAACTGTCTGAAGTTCAACACAGGCAAGACAGAGCTACTGATCCTCAACAAAGGAACCTTCTGGTTGTGCACTGAGCTTGGACCAACTCCAACTTCGACTGACCATGCCAGAAATCGAGGCATCATCCTGGGCAACGAATTAACCATGATGGCCCAGATCACCTCCATCTCCCCCTCCTTCTTCTTAATCCTCCTGCTGCTTTGCAAGATCCTCAAACGACTTCCTCTAAACTCCAGATGCACCATCCCTCAGTCCTCATCACCAGCCAACAGGCCTACAGGAATGCTCTCTACAAAGGGATAGCAGCTCAACTCCTCTGAAGACTACAGTCCATACAGAAGGCCACCGTCAGACTCATCCTAGACCTCCCTAGACGAATACACATCAACCCCCACCTTAGGTAACTCCATCGGCTCCCCATCCAGCAAAGGTGCTAGTTCAAGCTCCTGACACATGCATTCAAGGCTCTACGCAATTGCGACTTCGCCTATAAGAGCAACCACCTGAACTTCCACCAACCCACTAAACACCTCTGCTCTGCCTCCCTTTCCATGGCCCACAATACCCGAATCCGATAATCCAGAAGCAGTGGTGGCTCCTTCTTCTACCTGGTAGCGAACACCTGGAAATAACTTCCTCTGCATCTCCAGATCAAACCATCTCTGCTGGAATTCCACAGAGCCCTGAAGGCCTGGGTCTTTGGCTGACCACTTGCACCCTGACAGCACCTGGATACATCAAGGGTAACAAGCAGCGCTTTATAAATCGACTGAATGATTGAAGGGTTAATTGATTGGAGTGAAGTGGGGTAGATTAGAGAGGAAGGGGTAGATTGAGGTATATTGGAGTTGATTGGGGTAGACTGAAGTGGAGTGGGTTAGATTGGAGTGGAGTGGGTTGGATTGGGCTGGCATGGAATGGGTTAGAATGGAGTGGAGTGGGGTAGATTGGGGCGAAGTGGAGGGAGGTAGTTTGGAGTGAAGTGGGATAGATACTGGCAGAGTAGGGTAGACTGGGGAAGGTTGGGGTAGATAGGAGTGGAGTGGGGTAGAATGGGGTGGAATTGTGTAGATTGAAGTGGAGTGGGTAGACTGGAGTGGGGTATATTGGGTAGATTGGAGTGGGATATATTGGGCTAGCTTGGAGATGAGTGGAGTGAGGTAGATTGGAGTGGGTGGTATAGAGTGGAGTGGGGCAGATTGGAGTGGGATAGATTGGAGTGGAGCATATTGGAGTGGGGTAAAGTGGGGTGGGTAGATTGGGGTGGGGTGGAGTAGGGTGGGTAGATTGGAGTGGGGTGGATTGGGAAAGATTGGAGTGGGGTAGATTGGAGTGGATTGAAGTAGATAGGGCTAGATTAGAGAGGAGTAGGGTGGGTTGGAGTTTGGTCGATTGGGGTAGAATAGAGTGGAGTGGGTGTATTGGGGTAGAGTGGAGTGGAGTCAGGTAGATTGGGATTTATGGGAGTAGGGTAGATTGGGGTGGAGTGTGGTAGGTTGGAATAGAGTGGAGTAGGATATATTGGGGGAGGTTTAAGTAGAGTGTGGAAGATTAGGGTAGAGTGGGGTAGATTGGAGTGGATTGTAGTTGACTTGAGTGGAGTGGGATATACTGGTGTGGAGTAGATTAGGGTAGAGTGGAGTGGAGAGGCATAGATCAGAGTGGGGTAGATTGGAGAGGTGTAGATTGGAGTAGGGTTGATTTGGGTGAGGGTGATTGGACCGGGGTAGAATGTGGTGTGGTAGATTGAAGTGGGGTAGATTGAGGTGGATTGTGGTTGAGGGGGTAGATTGGGGTGGAGTGTGGTATATTTATGGAGAAGTGGGGTTGATTGAAGTGTAGTAGAGTAGATTGGCATAGAGTGGGTTGGGATAGATTAAAGTGGAGTGGGGTGGATTAGGGTTGATTGGGTTGGACTGGGGGGGATTGGGATGGAATGAACTGGGGTCGGTTGAAGTGGGGTAAATTGGAATTGGGTAGATTGGGGGGGGTGGGTGGGGTAAGGTGGGGTGGAGTAGATTGGAGTAGGGTGGAGTGGGGTAGATTGGGGTGGTGTGGTCTAGATTGGAGTGGAATGATGTAGATTGGAGTGAAGAAGGGTAGATTGGAGTGGACTGGGCAAGATTTGAGAGGAGTAGGGTAGAGTGAAGTGGAGTGGGGTAGAATGAGGAAGAGTGGAGTGGAGTAGGGTAGAGTGGTGTGGATTTGAGTGGGATGGGTTGGGGTGGACTGGAGTGGGGTAGATTGGAGTTGAGTGGAGGTAGATTGGGGAGGAGTGGGGTAGATTGTGGTAGATTAGAGTGGAGTGCATTGGGGTCGATTCTAGTGGGGTGGTTTGGAGTGGGGTAATCTGAAGTGCAGTGGGGTAGATTAGAGTGAGGTAGAATGGGGTGGAGTGGGGTAGATTGGAGTGGGAGGTAGATGGGAGTGGAATGGTGGTAGGTTAGGCTGGAGTGGAGTGGGGAGGATTGTGGTAGATTGGAGTGGGGTAGATTGTGGTAGATTCTAGTGGGGTGGGATAGAGTGGAGTGGGGTAAACTGAAGTTGACTGTGATGGATTGGAGTGGGGTAGAATGGGGTGGAGTGGGGTAGATTGGAGTAGAGTGGGTAGACTGGGGGATATTGGAGTGGAGTAGGGTAGATTGGGATAGCTTGAAGTGGAGTGGGGTAGATTAGAGTGGAGTGTATTGGAGTGGATTGGAATGGAGTGGGATTGATTGAGGTGGATTGGATTGGAGTGGATAGATTGGGGGAGAGTGGGGTGCAGTGGGATAGATTGGATTGGAGTGGAGTGGATCAGGGTAGATTGGAGTGAGGTAGATTGGAGTAGAGTGGATCAGGGTAGATTGGAGTGGAGTAGGTTATATTGGAGTGGAGTGGGTTTGCCCGGAGTGGAAAGGGGAATATTGGAGTGGAGGGGTAAATTGGGGTAGATTGGTGTGAAGTGGGGTAGATTGGAGAGGAGTAGAGTTGGGTAGATTGGAGTGTAAAAACCCTTCTGGTGTGGAATGGAATGAGGTAGATTGGAGTGGAGTGGGGTATATTGGATTGTAGTGTAGCTGTGGCAGTTCTCCTAAACTTAAGTGCATATGAATATAGGGCGCCTGAAAGCTCTTTCAGTGTTATATGAGAATGAGGACTTAGGAACAGGTTTTAAAGAGAAATGGAGTAGACACACAAAACTGAAGCACTTTAAACCGACTCATACTTTGTATGCAAACAGAAGAGTCAGTCAGTCAAAATACTTTATTGCGATAACTTAATATCATATAAAGACAATGGCAAAATACAGATTACACAAGACACATATACAAAAGATTCATGCATAAAAACAGTTAAAATACAATAAAAATACAACATATTAAAATTCAATAAAAATACGACATATTAAAATTCATATCAGTGGATTATAAAGTGCGAAAGTGCTAGAAACCGAATACAGCCACTTAAAAGGAAAACTCCAGCAGGGCGAACATAACAAGTACCAGGAATGCCCTAATTGTAAACTATGATGTGGTAACAAAGTGCCTTATTATGGTACATGGACTATATTGGATGAAGGAATAGCCACAATTTTTAATCTAAAGTTCCTGCTCCTAATGGCACTCACCAGGAAACTAGCCACATAAAACATAATCCTGGGTGTCTGTAAGAGCTGTAAAAAAATGAGGGCAGGTTTGACTTGAATAAAGCCCTCCTTCTTAAGAATTGGCACTGTAAACTTTCTCCTAGCATCAGTGTAGTGACTACAAAACATTACAAAGTGCACAGTATTTTGTTCGGAGAAGTGGTCACAAGAACATGGTGGCGCCTTTTCTGGAGTGCTCCAAACAGGATAAAAACCAAGATTAAAATGAATCACGTTCAAACGGAAACGAGTTAAAATAAACCTGTGATAAGGGTGAGTCACCACATTCAAATAGTTTTCTGGGCCATTGGGTATAAGTAACATTAGACTAGCCCTGGCACTAGCTTTATTTAACTCGCACTCTTCTCTCTCAAGGGATAAGAGCTCTTTCATCGCACATTTTGTGAGTGCGATATCTTCAAATGTTATAGAATTTATCTCAGAATAAAGCTCTGGCCTCCCCAGCCTGGAAAAACTTTCCTTGATGTAAGTCAACCACTTAATGTTATTGGCTTTGTCCAAACATAAACAATCTTTCAAAATAATATGGTTTAAGGGGATTTCATTATTAAGCCACAACCTCAACCATGCTACGAGAGGTGCTGTTTTTATCAAATCAGTAATGTAGCCTTCCCCTAATTCCATATGAACAGAGTAGGACGAAGTTGATTGTGGAACACCAAGGAGGGATCTAAAAAATTTGTTTTCCATCATTTGTATGGGATCCAGCCCCCTGTATCCCCAAATAGAACTTCCATAGGTTGCCACCGAGATGCATTTGGCCTTATAGATTTTCAATATAGCTAGGATTGGCCTAGCCCCGAGTTTTTTGGAGAACCCCTGAATGGCTGCAGAAGTTCTTGCTAGGGCAGTCACTCTGTTCTTAACCTGGGGACCCCAATTACCCTTCTCGTCAAATGTGATTCCCAAGTAAGGGAAGGTGGTTACTCGGGCAAGCTTCTCCTGCCCACAGTGAAAGGTCTTATGACAGTTTATTCTTGCTACCCTTCCCATGAGCATGATTTGAGATTTCTTCGTGTTAATTTTCAAATCTAGTGAGTTCATGAAAATTTCAAAGGCATCCAAGAGGCGCTGGAGGCCCACCCCAGTGCGCGCAAGGAGGACCGCGTCATCCGCGTATAGGAGAACAGGAATTCCCTGCTCCCCTGCACGCGGAATATCAGGGGTCACATCCCTAAGAGCCGGCTCCAAAGCGTTTACATATAGAGTGAACAACAGGGGTGCCAAAATGCACCCCTGTCTAACACCTCTTTCAGAAGCAAATGCGTCAGTGCACCTACCTCTCGTGGTGACTCTAATTTTAGCAGTTAAACCCGAATGCAAATCAGCCAAGAGGTTAACTATGGTCCTATCCAGACCCATTTCCAACAATTTTACCCAGAGCTTTGATCTATTGACCAGGTCAAAGGAGGATGAGAGGTCCATGAACCCAAGGTACATGGACCCCTCCTTGGCCCTGGTATATTTTTCAATCAACAAGTGGAGATTAAGGCATTGATCCTGGGTGCTTCTTTTAGGTCTAAACCCATATTGCACATTTGTAAGGATGCTATTTTCGGTAACCCATTCATTTAATTTCGCTAAGATGACTCTTCCTAGGATCTTAACTGAAGAGTCAATCAGTGAGATCGGTCTGTAACATGCAGGGTCCTGCCTATTCCCTTTTTTGAACATAGGGATAATTATAGATGTTTTCCATGATTTAGGTATGTTGTCATGGCTTAATGCATTAAAAACCCTGCAAAGTATTCTAGACCAGAAATTAGGGAAGCATTTAAAGGCATCCGCAGGTACCCCATCAGGTCCTGGGGCCTTTTTCTTGATTGTACAATCTATTGCATGTAAAACTTCCGATGTCTCAAAGTGCAAATGGGTCCCACTAGTTTTAAAATCATCCTCCCGAGCCCCAGGATCTCCGTTGATACATCTGGAATATATGTCACTAAAGTGTTTAATCCAACCTTCATCGGTTATGTTTGTTTCAAGGGGGGAATTCTCCTCCCCTGTAAAAAGGGGTTGGTTGACGACCTTCCAGAATTTTCCACTGTTTTTCAATATTGCTGGATCTAGGAGCTGGATCCAGGCTTCATCTTTAATCTCTTTTTTTCTGTCTACTATGGCTTTCTTGTACTGAGCTCTGCAAGAAGTGATAAGTAGACGATCTTTTGGTACAGCCTTTAGAGCATTTAGTAGTGCAGAATGTGTTTTTGAACAATTATGATCAAACCATCTTCTAATGGGCACTGACTTAGGTTTAAAAGCAATAGACAGACGGTGATTAATCTTACTACATATGCTACCAAAGGCAGATATCACTTCCCTATTTTCAGCCTCACTGGATAGGCACACACCAACTTCATCCTCGGCGTCAGCAAGTACCTCTTGTACAAAAGGTTCAGGGATGATATTTTCCCATTTTAATCTACGTCCCTGATCTTTGAGTTTAAGTGCTTGTGTACTAAAACTGGGACCATGTTTACGCCTTAGAAAACCAGTAGTTACTATATCCAGGGAGACGGGATTGTGATCACTAAAAACAGATATCACAATTTTATACATTAGAACCTTCTCTAAAAAACACAATGAAATAAAAATATAATCAATAATAGAGCCATTGTCTGTTCCCTTAAATGTAGGTAATCTAACCCCCCCATCCCCGCACCCAGACTCATAAAGATTCCATCTTGCTAAGAAATTCTCTAAACACTCCCCCTGTTTATTATGTTCAAAATGGATAGGTGAACAGTACGGGGGGATTCTACTTCATCGCAAACACACAATAAAAAACATGGGTGTATATTGAAATCACCCAAGAAAATGATTTCAAAGGAATTAACATTTTCTCTATAGACTGACAAAAACAGATCCAATCTATCTAGGCTATATACAGTACAGTCAGATGCATTGGAATTATAAAAATGTATAAATAAAATATTGGGAGAATCTGCCGACGAAAGTTCAACTATTAGACATTGTTCGGAGCCAGAATCACATTTCTTAAGACGGCCATTAATGTCTGTATTGAAGAGGCTTAACAAGCCTCCCTTGGCTCTTCCAGCAACGCTCGCTACTGCAGGAATACAGAAATGACTATATCCATCTAAAGTAAAACTATTACTTGTGTCCCAGGTTTCCTGCAGGGCAATTATATCATACCTTTTCATCAGATCTGCCCATGCCACGTTTCCTACTTTAGACTTAATTCCTGCAATATTCCAAGTAAGGATACTAAACCCTTCTACTATTTTCTCATCGTAGCTTATATGTGCAGGTGAAAGTCAATCATTTTGGTCCATAAAGGATAGAGGAGCATAGCGGTTAGACAGCAATAAGGGTTGTGCAAAAGGGTTATGATGGACTGGATGAGGTGAATGATAATCGATGTTTCGATGTTGAATTTGGCCCCATCTGTTATTTGCATCCCTATTATTATCCCACCCAAATGCAGGTGTCCTAGGGTAGGTGACATTCTGTTGTTCTCCATAAAAGAATTTTAATGTTAATGGGACAACAGTACCCTGCCTGCGCTGGGGCGGGAGAAGGTTAGTGAGGATGTTAGGTAGGACGCCTGCATGTGAAAAACTAACTGCCACACAATCCCCTTTAAATTTTTTAGGGCGATTACCCAACCAGGATACCCTTTTTACAGTCTTAGGGCCAGATGTAGGTAGGATTGATTTACCGATTCTTAATTACCGAATTTTACCGATTCGGTAATTAAGAATCGGTAAATCTGAGGGGTGGGTATGTAGGTATTCCAGATGTGCTGGAATACCGAATCGGAGAAAAATCGGTATTTACCGATTCTGTAAATACCGATCGGTAATGCCCATTCATTCCTATGGGCTTTGAAGCCCATAGGAATGAATGGGCATTACCGATTCGGTATTTACCGAATCGGTAAATACCGAATTTCACAAGGGTGCAGGGGGTGTCACTTTGACACCCTCTGGCCCCCCCAAAACAGACTCGGGTGCCATGTGGCAGGCATACATGCCCCAAGGGCAGGTCTGCCTGTCATATGGCAGAGGTGTGCAAGCACACATGTGCATGCACACCGGAATCGGTATTTTACCATCAAATTGGATTTGATGGTAAAATACCGATTCGGTAAGGCTTGTGGGACTCAGAAGAGTCCCACCTACATCTCAAATTTACCGAATCGGTAAAAAATACCGATTCGGTATTTTACAGAATCGGTAAATTTACCGATCGGTAAATTTACCGATTCTGTAAAAATAAGCCCCTACATACCAATTCTTCAATACCGGTCGGTAACGGCCGAAAATACCGATTTTCGGCCGTTACCGACCGACCTACATCTGGCCCCTAATTTCTTGAGCCAATTGTTGACCACCTCCCCGGGCTAGTCTCACATTATTTGAGAACCATTGCAATGCCTTATTTGACAAAGAAGTAGTAGTTTCTACTATGCCTGATTGCAAGGGGGGGGCATTTGCTAATACTAGAACGACAGGTGAGGCTTCAACTATAAACTGTAAAGAGTCAGTTGTCTCAACTTGCACTAGAGGGATATCAACCCTTAAAGAACCATCCCCATTACCACCAGAGTTGTTAGCATTTGGTAGTAATGACTGAATTTGGGGATTATTAGGCATCAGATCCTCTTTTCCTTCACCATCCTCAACGTCTGCATGCCCACCAGTATTGTTACCCATTTCTCCAACCAGTGTGGTAATGTTTTCAACCCCCTCCACTAGCTTGTGCTGCTGCCCTCCTAGCTTTTTAACCTCAGTTTGTAATTTATCGATCTTAGCTAGTAGAGGTTTTATGATAGCTCTAATTTTAATTTCTATCAGCTCAGCTATTTTTGCAAGCAAGTCATCTTCAATGCTAAGTTTTACTCTCCCCTTGTGATTTTCCTTTAGCTTATCCTTAGGAGTATTTGCCCTCTTCTTTCTTGACCCCGACCTTAGCCCTGGTCGTTTTGACTGAGTTTTAAGACCAGGATGTTCTTTCCGAGGGGCATGGTCGGATAAAAACTGATCCTCATCAGAAAGACAAGACTGGTCCTCCTGTTCCAGGTCGCTGACTATGTTGTTCACTGAGTCCGCAATAAGTGCCTTGGGGGCAGGCACTAAAAGCTCAGTTAGATTGCAGCTACCCTGGTTAGTAGAAAGGGCTGAACAAGCCTCTGAATCAGTTTCCAGGGATATAATGTCGTCAATGGGAAGCAGTATGCTAGGGGTCAAGCATTGTAAATCTGGTGACTGGCTCAACCCCAAAGATTCTCTTCTCTGTGTATTTATTTTATGCAGTTTGAACCAGATAATTTTCCATAGTGTTAGTGGCAATGACCACGCCTTTCTTTGGCATCCTGCCCCTGCAACCAGGGTACAGTCACCCCTGTCTTATGTGGGCGTGACGGACACAGCAATGCCTTACTTCGTAGTTCAGAATACCTCAAGAGGCCAACAGCGTTTCTGGCCCTGGTCCTGTCGCCTCCTGCCGATGAGGGCCGTAGAGGGCCCGCCCTTTGCCCGGGCTTAGCCCCGGGCGTCCCGCTCGCGTCCCGCGAAGCTGGGTGTAGCGCTGCTTATCTGCGCCTCCTGGCGCTCTCGCGGTGTCTGAAGGCGCGTGTTACCGGCTTCAGATTGACTCCTGGCGGTGGCGGCGCTCTCCGAGGTCACTGGCTGCCCCTGTGTGACTCCTGGCGGTGGCGGCGTCTGGTAAGTGCTTTCGTTTGTCTCCCCCTCTCCGCCGGGTGTAGCACTGCTTATCTGCGCCTCCTGGCGCTCTCGCGGTGTCTGAAAGCGCGCCGCCGCATAGGCTGCCGGGATTTGAAGTCCCGGAGCGGCGGCGCGTGTTACCAGCTACAGATTGACTCCTGGCGGTGGCGGCGCTCTCCGATGTCACTGGCTGCATCTGTGTGACTCCTGGCGGTGGCAGCGTCTGGTAAGTGCTTTCGTTTGTCTCCCCCTCTCCGCCGGGTGTAGCGCTGCTTATCTGCGCCTCCTGGCGCTCTCGCGGTGTCTGAAAGTGCGCCGCCGCATAGGCTGCCGGGATTTGAAGTCCCAGAGCGGCGGCGCGTGTTACCGGCTACAGATTGACTCCTGGCGGTGGCGGCGCTCTCCGAGGTCACTGGCTGCCCCTGTGTGACTCCTGGCGGTGGCGGCGTCTGGTAAGTGCTTTCGTTTGTCTCCCCCTCTCCGCCGGGTGTAGCGCTGCTTATCTGCGCCTCCTGGCGCTCTCGCGGTGTCTGAAAGCGCGCCGCCGCATAGGCTGCCGGGATTTGAAGTCCCGGAGCGGCGGCGCGTGTTACCGGCTACAGATTGACGCCTGGCGGTGGCGGCGCTCTCCGAGGTCACTGGCTGCCCCTGTGTGACTCCTGGCGGTGGCGGCGTCTGGTAAGTGCTTTCGTTTGTCTCCCCAAACAGAAGAGGTGGAGAACGAGGACACAGGTGTTAAGAATAAATGGATTATCTGCAGTGTTACTCAAAATTGAGGCTCTTTATGAAGCCACATACCATGTTTTAAAAGGTACAGATGTGTCCAAAATATTAAGGTTGCTTATTGGCAGCCAGGCCTGAAGAATGTGACTGGACTGCATGCCTAATAAGACTATCGGGGTCCACTTTCAGACTAGTGTATGCTTTAAATAGAAACATGCTTTGTATTTGCAGGAAAGAGGCGGAATATATATAAGACTGAGGATACATGTTTTAAGTAGAAATTGATTAACTGCAGCGCTGCCCAATATTGAGGCACTTTAAGAAGCCCCTATCCCATGCCATTTGTTTGGTGCTATAAAAGGAAGCGCCAAACTGTAAAACAAAGCCACAAACTGCTTGGATAGTCTGTGCCATTTATTTAGTGCTGTAAAATAAAGCATTGAATTCCCAAATAAATTAAGCCACAACCTGTCAGACGGAAAGTTAAAAGCAGGCCAAAGGTGTAGCATGAAAGTGGAAATGATGGACAGAAAAATGGAAAACAAAAAAGGTACCATGTATCACTGCACGAGCAGCAGGACACTAATCAAACATAATGAATTAGTACTTGGTCTAAGCTCCAGAGAAATAAAAGGAAGTGACATGAGGCATATGGTGGCCAAATAAGAGGCAGCTAAAATGAATGACCATCAAGCCAGTAAATGGTAAGTAGTGGGTGGGTTCCAAGCCCTTTATTGTATACAATACCTCTTGCAGCAAAACCACATGCATGCTGTTAGGCAAGATCTTAAAAAATTGCTAAGATAGGTGTGAATAACTCGCACTAAATATAGGGTAGTGAAATTACTAAGACTAAAACGAAAGAACGAGGGGGAAAAGTAGTGTGTGTAAATATGGGTATGGTCCATTATATGGACATAAACCCTCACTCACCCATGGGTGACATGCTTCATCATTGGGTCCTTCCAACGCCCTGGGACCGCAAGGTACCCAGTGTGGGCTACAACTTCCCCTCAGGGAAGGAGCAGGAGTGTTCTCAAAAAGCACGTAAGTGTGTATACACCTCTAAGGTGTAAATGAGGGGCAGAGTGCAAAAAAGGGGGGATTTGATTTTTGATTTAAAACTATCTCAGTAAAGACAACCAAACTTTATTACAATGTCTTACTTGAGAACACTCCTGCTCCTTCCCTGAGGGGAAGTTGTAGCCCACACTGGGACCCTTGTGGCCCCAGGGTGTTGGAGGAACCCAATGATGAAGCATGTCACCCATGGGTGAGTGAGGGTTTACGTCCATATAATGGCCATGCCTACATTTACACACACTACTTTCCGCCTTGTTCTTTCGTTTTAGTCTTAGTCATTTCACTACCCTATATTTAGTGAATTATACATTCGTGGAAGTAGTATAGGATAGTGTTGTACTTTTTCTTCTTTTTTCTCGTACTACGCACTTCCTTTAGACCCTCTGTGTGAGTAATAATAAGATAGGTGTGACCCACAGGCCACACTTGCATTAGATTAAATACAATGCAGGAATTGTGAAAGACCAATTGACATTAATTTACTATGTGTGCTTTGCATCTTTGTGGAATCTTGCAGTCAAGTGAGCAAGAAGGGACTCGCAGGCAATAGGAAAGTGGAGCAGCGAAAAATGTTTCTAAAAGCGGTTAAGACTTAAGTCAAGCATTTCATAAATAATATACAGTCATATTTTAACAAATTACATCATAGCTCTCAATACGATCGGATGGATGTAAACATGCATCTCTTTTGTCCTAAAGAAAAGAATTGACATGTGTATCAGTTTGAAGTAAAATATTCAATCACCATATAAAATGCTCGAGTGGGCTTTATCCAAAGTATAATTGAACAGTTTATTCCTTGGAATTTTTAAAAAGAATTGTATCGAAAGACCATTTGAGCAATCTTAACCCAGTCGGGCCAGGCAGGAAAGAAGGTCGTTGAAATGTCCAAAATCCATCAAATATTCACTCCTTTTTAGGCAACAATTGCTTGATGCAGAGTGGCGGCGTGAATGCTGTTTGGCTGCTGCACATTTCTTATTCTTGTTAAAGTAGTTTCCTGAGGTGACTAGAGCCATTCTTCCCAGAGTCGTCGAATTGCATCGAATGTCTTCACAGAGTACCCGGGAAACACCTTACCTGGAACTACCTGTCTAATCATTTTAGGGCCGTTGTTAGAAACAACTAAGTGGAAATGAGGAAACATGGTCTAGGTAGGTGGTTGGACTTTTGCTTCAGGTATGATACAATAAAACGTAAAAATATATTTGTTTTCACTTTGCTGTCTCTAGCAAGTCGTTCGAGGTGACAACAATGTTTCCTCACAGTGTTTCTGAGTGGAACAGTTTTGTGAGTTTGGAGAACATTATGATATGTTTGGCAACATCTCCCTAAGTACAAGGAATGTGGCAGTCAATGAGAAGCAATTCTCTATCTATACCTGGCATAATGTCAGTGGTGATTCTAAGACTATCGATGACACTTATTGACCACCACAAAACCAAAGTAATGCCCCATGCAATGTGCTAGAATTGGTCAGACATCCCAGATGTGGATTAAAAAGTAATATTGGCCAATATATGATAATTTGCTTTCAAGAACTTTGATGTGGTGCGTTATTAGGTTGGAAAGCTTTACTCTATCCGGAATTTTTGCAGTTCAATCTTTGGAGAGGTCAAAGGCAGGAAGTCTTATTTATTACAGCATTGTCCCCTATACACTGACATTCTCATATTCTGAATGTACAACTGCTGCCTCATCTTAGTAACTCTTTTATACTTTTATCAGTTTCCCCCGTGCATGGTGGTACTGGCTATGAATCTGATGGCTCGAATTAACAGTACTCGCGAGAACACTGTGGTGGGTGATTTTAGGCTGCATTTGATATTCCTTAATCTGTGACAGACACAGTAAAGGATCTAATGCTGTGACTGTGTTCAATACATGCTCAAATCCCTGAATGGCCAGAGCCCTACATTCATAAATAATCTCATTTCCCGCTACACTCCTTCACCAAACCTCCACTCGGCCCAGCTCCAACTTCTGACTGTCCCTACCTTCAAGCAAAAGCGCCACGTGGGTTGCAGGTTTGCAACTCTAGCCCCCTGGCTAAGGAACTCCATCCCCCTGGAAATCAGGTCAAGCGATAACTTACTGAATTTCAGAAAGTCTCACAAAACCTGGCTATTTATCCAAGCTTACGAATGAACTATTTCTGGTCGGTAACCCCCTAGTACTCAGCGCCAAGAAACCAACCGGTGTACAAGCGCTTTACAAATTCTTTATAACATAGCATAACATGGGTTGTATATGTCCTTATGGGGAGAAACTCAGGCTTTACATTGGGGAAGTGAAGCTCCATTCATTCTATTTATGCCTTACTAGACCAGTCACATAGAGTATTACACTATTGTATGAAACCAGTACAGAAAGTGACCCCTTGCCCTAAATTATAACTACATAATTATATATGAATGTGTCAAAATAATGAGTCGAAATAATCTATAGTAGAATAGTAACTGTACATAAACATCATCTAGGCTCAGGAGGGAGAGTGGCGAAAGACGTTCATGTGCTTTTGTTAAACTTCAATTGACAACATTTTCAGAAGGAAACCAAAGATGGTGGAAAAGGTTTGGTTATCTCAGTTCTTAGTAACAACATTATAGTAATACCTGCTCCGGTCAAGACTTACTATCATGAAATGAGCTAGGGGTAGAGGAGGATATCGAATTACCACACCTCAATGAGCAATATGGTGACCGAATGATCCCTAGCACCTGTTAATATTGAGACACTTTCTCTTCCCTGGACAGACCATGCCCTTATTGTTTACTGATTTGATGGCAAGGACCTTGAAACAGACAAGGAACTTACAGAACCCAAAAGCAGGACAAAAAATGCTGACCTGTCAACGGTAATGGAAACCTTTTGGCCATAGGACAGTAAACACTCGGCTAAGTTGAGGAACGGGTTGATCTATATAACACCATTCTGAAAGGAATTTGTGACCACCTGACCAACTCTGAACTCAGGTGGCCAATCCAGCTGCAGGCCAAGTTTAGGGGCCTCTTTTCTTGTAAAGATCTTGGAGAAGGTGGTAAGCAAGCAGCCTATGTTGTATTTAGATGACTATGATGTCCTGGCCGACTTTGAATCTGGGCTTATACCTGGCCGTAGCAATGACATGACCCTGCTGTACGTGCCTCATTGATATTGCAGATGAGTGGTAGGCGACCCTTAGTGGTTGTTGACCTCTTGTGCCACGTTTCAGTCTATCGATCACAGCAGCTGACTGCATCAGATAAGTTTAGTAAAAGGGGTGTTACAGTCCTCTCTTGAGTGCTTTAATTCCTTCTAGTCTGGGAGAGCCTTTAAGGTTGTGAAGGATGGGTCTTGGGCACTAGTGTACCAAAGGGTTCCCCAAATCCACAGAACTATTCAGTGTCTATGAGAAATCGATGCATGTTTTACTGGAAGCATTGGTGATTTATGTTTTATATCTATGAGGACGACACAGCAGGCACATCTCTTGTCCTGGAATAAACATTCTTTGCTGTTGAATTTTGTAAGAAAGATTTATAAATGAATGCAAAAGAGTTGACTCACACTGAGTTACTTCTTGTTGGGTCTAGAACATTGGTAAAAGAAAACTGTCCGAGACTCATAGGGGCAGGAACTAGGTGGTGGCGAAATATTGCATTTCATATACAGAGATACATACAGTCATAAAGCAATAAAACAGCAGCTCAGTAAAGCAAATTAAAAAGAAGATAAAAAGACTAGGAAGACAACTCGTAGACCAGTAGTATACAGTGGAGAATAATCAGGCCAAAATATTATTAGCCGTTTCTTCTCATTTCCAAGACTGGCTGTAAAAACAAAGTTCATAATATTGCACGAGCATCCTTCAGGCTAAATAACATAAAACAAGCATCTTTAGCTGTCATCAAACTAAATCTTTTAAGTGGATGTTGTAAATATTTTACACATAGAACAATGCATAAGGTACATACTAATAAACATACATTGTATCTTTACTAAGTCGTAGTTACAGAGACTTCTTTACGGAAACAGTTGGTCCCTTGTTACCCCTTATGTTAGTACTTGTGGCCTGAATTTTACGTACAATGAACAGCTATGCAAATCGGTTACATTTTTGAGGTAGGGCTCCATTTATTTTTAATTGTAATTATCTAGATAGTTGTCCAACCAAGTGCCCTACTCAGCATCAGTCAATATATGGTTGAACTTTTGCTCCCAGTATTTCTATCTAAAGCAAGATCAGTTTCATTCTAACATTCCTTTTTTAATGCACTAATGTCTGCCTCCAAATTCAGATGCTTCAATGGCGCCCCTTGGCCTATAGGGAGAACGACAGCAGAAGCTACTTCCAACCACATGTTTCTTGCTGATGGTCCATTAGTGTGAACCCACAACTCGCTTCCATGTGAGGCTCATGCAGTTCCTTTGGCTCAAATCTCCTTTTTAAAAACACAATACTATAGTTGTTGTTTAAAATATTTTGTGACATTGGCAACATACACAAAGAGCCATGGACGTTTGGTCAATTCACAGCAACCTGGACAAGGGTCCTGCACACCTTCATGCTAGGTAATCCAACTTGTTACCTGTTCCTGGAAGCCCCCTTTCACCTAGGCAATCCTGGTAAACTGGGTGTCTTTCCCAAAATACTAGCATTTGTTTTCAGCTCATTTATAGCAGTCATTTGGCTTTGGCAGAGTAACAATTGGAAAAATCACTCCCGGAGCTTATGTTCTGCCAACTCAGTGAGAGTAAACAAAACAGCACCATCGGCAAACAACATCGTCAGTGGTAGAGCTTTTTTCCCTGTATGGTAATCCAATTTTAAGTGTAACAAAAAGCATAATGAAAAGACATCCTAGTCATAAACTTTTTGTGCTCAGGATTGTTGAGTGCTCCCTTGTTTGTTGAATTGAAAACTTACTGTATTCAACAATTTTATGAAGTGTATCACATTATGTGACATTCCTTGCTTTTTACAGCGCATGCCAAAGTTTTCACCAATTTACTGAATGAAATGTTAAGAATGGATTGCCTTCTTAACGAGGTATAGTTTGCAATTGTCACAAATAGTGAAACATTGGTTTCCAGTGCCCAACACTTTTACGGAAGCCTGCTAGGCAACTTGAGGTTATGCACTCCGCATTCAAGCAAATTGAGCAGAAGCATGTAAAGAAGACGTACTAGCTGAATCCAACTGGACATAGGTCAGTAGAATTTCTTCGTAGAGGAGCAAGATCATGATGATTTTCCTCATGACAGGAAGGTGTCCCATTCTAACAAAAACACAGGGAAATTCCATAAAATAGGAATCAATAAATATGCCAGTTGTTATACAGTCTGGATGGCGACCTTCATAGCATTTTTGTATCTTTAGTATCTATTCCAGGGGGAACTAGGCAAATAGACTATATGGTCAACTGCACTCTTATTTCTTCACTATCTCCATTGAAAAAGAAGTTGCAGATGCCTCTCGTCACCTTCGATCCACATATCTAGTGAGGCATCCTGATAGTAAGTGTTCCCTGCTACAGTCTCCCAATATCTTTTTGGAATCATTGGAACTTTCTGCATTAAATAGGTTATCCAACATTTTTCCACATGTGCCTTTTTCTTTCCTTAAATCAAAGACCTGTAGTGTTTCTTTACTGTTTTAAAGTATTCAACATCAGCTTTAGTGGCACTATCCTCTTGCCCTAGCTCCTTTATTTACCTTTAGATGCCATACGTGTTATCCAATTAATGTTTTTTAGGATTTCTCTTGTGTCCTACCTTATTACTCATGCTTAAACATGATTGCAATCAGAAGGCCAATAATCTGTGCAACTTGCAAACTTCATTATGATAGGATTTATTACATTTTTAACCACTTTAGACCACACGACTCTATCTCTGTTGTTAGCTGTTTACATTTGAACAGCCAATACTCCTCACCACAAATCCGCCTTGAGAAAGGTTACAGTTACTGGTTCATTGTCACTGTGTGGCCACCAATGAATAACCAGGTATTTGATCAAATGCCAAGCCTCTATATCAACCAGAGATCAATTAGACTACTTTTGCCATTACAGTGAAATGCAGTATGAGTATCAGATTCAGATTTGTTGTTTGTTAATGGATCAGGTGCCAAGCTGTGATTTGAGCTTGCGGTCCAAGCAGAGGTGCTGGTAAGGCTTTAGCGGAACATAGAATATGGCGGTACCATTGAAGATCAAACAGAAAGCTTTTAGAGCAACAGAAAAGGTCCCTAAGACTGGAGACAGAAGGGATTCTGGACAATTGTGGCAATACAACCTGAAGGGCGACTCGTCAAAAGCCCACAGTGAGAGAGGGGGCTCTGGACCCAACCCGCAAAATACCTGGTTGGCCTGACCTCTGGAGCTGTTTCATCACTGACAAAAGCAGGTCTCCTAAAGTCCCTTGGCGGGTGCCGAGATCTGTAGCAAAAGATGGCCCTGGAGAGAGGTGGCCCTTGATGACATTATGACCCCGGCTTTCGCAGTTTTATGATGGTGGTGAGAAAGTGCTGGAGAAAATGGCCAGGAAAGGCCAGAAGAAGACAAGAACGGCCATTTCAATTTAAAATGTAAACAAGAATGAGATATAAACCTGGAAGGCAGTGTATCTGCCACAGCTTTGACCAGGGGACAGCTACTTCTGTTAATCATTTGCCTCCCTCTTTAGGCAATGCAGTTACATTTGGATCGCCCCACTCTCCCCGCCGGTCCCCCAATTCGACCTGGATGTCCAGGATCTGATGCAGAAAATCGCTAATAGCCATGGCTTTATTCGAGTTATAGCAAATTAAAACTCGGCTGTTCTTCTGGTTGAGTAGCTCTGGTGGGACAGATGGCAGTCAGATTTTTTTTATGCGGCCGACCTACCATCCTTTTCGACACTAATGGTATAAACACAGCAACTGAATGCTTCCTTTACCCTTCTCCTTGAGATAGATGCGCTGTATGCTTCTACTTGTGGTCGGAGTTTTTGTTATCTGCCCTCTTTAGCCGTCAGTTACCCGAGTCAAGTCAAGTCAAGTCAAACATAACTTTATTCGGTTAAGTTAAAACCATCAAAGTGCATGACATAGAGCATTAAAATTCAACAAAACATTAATACATGATTCTTAAACCGTGACAATATATTTAATAAGTCATATATATTAGACACTCCTACTCAGGTCCTCGGGAGATAATAACTATATAAAATATATATCTAGACTCATCAAAAAATTGACTATTTACATAGCAATATATTAAAAAGTACATGATAATAAATAGATAATCTCATTTAAGACACAGTCCACTCTACGATTCCACAAGCCTATTCCTACACCTTATTGTACCTGTTAAATAACTTCCAACCCCAAAACACACCAAGGGTGATGCCAGCATTTGTAAGTACACCAGCGCTGGCCTAACTTGTTCAAAATTTTGATCTTTTAGGAGGGGGATAATAAATTTCCTACATAATGACGCATAAAAATCACAGAAAAATATCATGTGAAAGATATTTTGTTCAGAGAAGTTGTCACAAGGACAAGGACTCAACGATCCTTCTTTAAAAAACCCTTTAGGGAAGGCTAGTAGCCAGTGAGCCATATTATGCTTAAATCTAATTAAGACAAATAAATGAAAAGGTTTATTTATGTAAGACAAATACGGCTGCAACTCACTACCTAAGCTCAGTGTGGCAAAACTTCTCACTGTAGGTTTTACTAATTCCCTATCCTCCCTTGTACACATTGATTTGTCCAAGAACTGCCTTTTCAAATCTCTGATAGCTGACTTACCCGGGGCTTTAGGGCTCAAAAAAAGGTCAGGGCAGCCCAAAGAGTCCATCCGAGACTTAATATAATGTATCCACGGAATATTTAATCCCTTGTCTAGCGAAATACAGTCTTGGATGATCAACTGGTTTAAGTTAGGAGACGGTTGCGCCCAAATTCTCAACCAAAATATCAGGGGGGCGACCGCAATCTGGTCTGCAATAAAACCAGCTCCTAGATCTTCATGAAGATTAAAAACAGGGGTAGAAGCCAGGAGCGACAGCAATCTACGAAAAAAGGTATTTTCCGCCACCTGAATATCGTCGGATGCAGTGTATCCCCATATTTCGCTCCCATAGGTCACCATAGGGATACACTTGGCGTTATAAATCTTCATGAGGGCCGGGAGTGGTTTGGAGCCAATTCTTTTAGCAAAATCTACAATTGCTCCTGATGCTCTTGCTAGTGTGTTTCTTTTTATTTATTTATTTATTTATTTAAAAAGTTTTATATAGCGCGAACAGGACCCGTGGGTATCAGAGCGCTTTACATATTATGAGTGTCACGAGGACGAGCTCCCTGTCCTGGACGGACGGGGCGTTCCTACTAACTTCTGTCCATTTCCGCCCCGTCCGCAGGATCCCTTTGATGTGGCATGGAGTGGGTCTGCGCTGCCTTCGCTGCCTCTGCTGTTGGCCCTCCCTTCTCTGACGTCAGGGGGGAGTCCCCTGACGATTACGCCGTTCAACCTATCCGGAGTGGCCTCGTCATCACCAACGGCCCTATCAGAGGAGCCGGAGGAGAATAAGGAAGTGCTGGGGATTCCTACGTGCGCGGTAGCTGACGGGAAGACGCCGACCCGCGAGGAGAATGCCGACGCCGAGGAAGACGGAAGGAGAGAAGAGCCATCGCCGGTTTCGCCGAAGGAGAGACGCGACAAGCCAGGAGGCCCACGGACTCATGAGCCGCCCTGCCACACTTCCAGGGGAGAAGTGTGGCTAACCAAGGTACGAGGGCGTCTACAGGGGTTGTTCACTGCACGGGGTAGGACAAGGGTGGCCACGGAGCCCCGCACGTTCTCCTAAAGCACATGGTCATAGCAACGCTGAGTACAAGGTGGTGGAATCTGGTGATCCCTCACTTCCCCTTCCCCCCTCTCATGCTTGTCCCTTGGCCACACCACTAACGAGGCTCTCCTGTGTCTCTTTTCTCCTGACTGTATCCGGAGCCGTGAAGCCCCAGGAAAGGGAAGACGGGACCCTGCTGTACACCTTCCCAGCGCAAGACGCCTCCGAGGCAGGAGGAACCCTTTGAGTGGACCGAGACTCTGCCCACGGGCAAGCCCCTTCTATTGTCAATAAAGGACTTGTTTGGACTGCACTATTGGTTGAGTCCTTCCTTCCCCGGCCCCTCTGTCACAATTGGCGAGCCAGATAGGAGCATCAAAGGAGCCACCCCGTTCGACACAGAATGGAGAATATACTGACCCAAATGGAAGCAGACCGGAACGCGTTCACAATGGCCATCCAAAGTCAGTCTGAGAACATTCTGAAACTGGCCGAGGGTCAAACCCAGTTAATGACTGTCATCGGCCAAGGAAGGGCCACCGCCCCGCCCCCAGGCACGGTGGTTCCATTGCAGAAATTCACCCCTGGTGAGGACCCCCTGGCGTTCTTCTTAAACTTCGAAAGAGCAGCAAGAGCCAGCGCCTGGCCGGGGGATAGGTGGCCGTTCTACCTGGCGCCCCTATTGATAGGGGAAGCACAGGTGGCCTATCAAACGGTGAACCGAGATGGCACCACTGCCTACGCTGTAGTCAAACAGTACATCCTCGACAGGCTGGGGGTGGACGAGGAAACCCATCGCACTCGGTTCCGGCAAGAGAAAGGGACACCAGGGGATTTGCCCAAGACACTGTTCTTCAAGTTAAAGGAGGCCGCCGATCTCTGGCTCAAACCCCAGGACGGTAACATCGATGCCATCATGAATAAAATATACCTTGAACAGTTCATTGAAGCACTCCCTTATAGCACCCAGCGGTGGCTCAAACAACATGCGGGACTAACGTTAGACCATGCCATAGAGATGGCCACCTGTTACGCTCGGGCTCAAGGGAGACCGTACGTGAGGGAGCCCGAGAGACCTCCTAAATCCCTACCTCCCAGTAAACCGGAAAATAAACCACAAAAACCCCTGCCAGAGCCACCTAGGTTGCGTGTCCAAAGACCAGAACTGCCAAACACAGGACCTCAATGTTATGACTGTGGGGAGTGGGGACATATAGCCCGGTATTGTAGGAGAAAGAAAGACAAAGAAGATGAACCAATGGACGTGAGCTATGCCCCCAGATCCATCCTTTATGCACAAGAAACCGGAACTACGTTCTACGTAAGGGTTTCCCTTAATGGTACTGTTGTAAGGGCACTGTTGGATTCAGGATGTAAACATTCAGTAATCCGAGAGGAGTTGGTGGATCCATCAGCCCTCATCCCGGGGAAGCAGGTTCATATCCGTTGCGTACATGGCGACGTGAAGGCATACCCAGTAGCATCAGTCACTTTATACACTCCTTCAGGAAAGGGACAACAAGTTACCTTGGGGGTTATGTCCAGATTACCTGAGTCCATCATTATAGGAACAGACAATCCCTCCTTTTCTGTTCTGTTACTTGAGGCCCTCCAACACTTGTCTCTTCCCCAGGACACCCTACTAGCCTCAGAACCATGGGCTAGGGATACGCATTTTCGGACAGCCCAGTTGAATGACGCAAGTCTCACCAACGCGTGGCAGGTAGCACGAGATGGGAAAGATCCGTCCACCAAAAGTTTTCCTACGTTTGCGGAGAAAAACGGGTTGCTGTATAGAATCGCCAAAGCCGGTGCGGAACTTCAACTGTTGGTTCTGAACGACTTTCGAGATCAAATACTGTTCTTCGGCCATGCCCATCTGTTGGCAGGGCACTCAGGGGCAGAAAAAACGAGTCAGGCCATCTTACGTCATTTCTTTTGGCCCGGTGTTTACGCCCAAGTCCAAAAATGCTGTCAGGAGTGCAGGATATGCCAAAAAAGAAATCCCTACACCCCTCCTCCTGTACCTCTGGTCCCCATGCCCATCATAGGGGTTCCGTTCGATCGCATAGGAATGGACCTTATCGGCCCTTTACCCAAATCTTCTCGAGGTCATCAGTATGCCCTTGTACTTGTTGACTATGCAACTCGTTATCCAGAGGCCTTTCCTCTGAAAGCAGCCACTTCAGCCGCCATAGCCCAGAGGCTCGTGGAAGTATTCTCCCGCATGGGTTTTCCCCGGGAAATCGTTACGGACCAGGGCACCCCTTTTGTTTCCCGTCTGATGCAACAAGTGTGTGGGCAGCTAAACATCACCCACATTAAAACATCTGTGTACCATCCCCAGACAGACGGATTGGTTGAGCGATACAACGGCTCCCTGAAACTCACCCTAAAAAAACTTCTGTCTGGGGACGGGAAGAACTGGGATCAGTTGCTACCCCTTGCCCTCTTTGTCCTCCGTAGTCAGAAACAGTCCAGCCTAGGGACTTCCCCATTCGAGATGTTGTTTGGAAGAGCCCCAAGGACTCTTCTGGAAATAACAAAAGATAGTTGGGAAGCCGAGGGAGCCCAGGAAGCCGAGGCTCTATTGGACTATACCCGCCAGTTACAGACCAGGTTACACAAGCTCAGAACGCTGGCACACGAACATTTGGCCATAGCACAAACCAAACAGAAGGCCTTTTATGATAGAGGCAAGAAGTGGAGAATACTTGACGTTGGTGATTGGGTTCTTATATTATTACCCTCCTCGTCACACAAAATGAGAAAGGAATGGCAAGGGCCCTTTAAAATCATCCGAAAAATAGGGCGGACAACGTATCTTGTACAGTTGGGAAGAGGCAAAACTCAAATGTACCACATAAACATTCTCAAGAAGTGGTTGGGCAAACCTCCCCAGAGTGTTAATGTTGTATCTCCGGTCCCAGACATCACCCATACGGTTGGAGATACCCCTATAAACCCGGAACTGTCCCCTGAACAACGGGAAGAAGTCAGGTCTCTTCTGTTGCTGCTTTTCTCTCCTCTCCACAATGTAGCTGCTATCTTAATCCTAGCTTAATCAACTCCCCTCAACACTTTTCCTCTGGTCATTCTGGCCACTTGGATTCCATTAGACCTAGGAGCAAGGGAGTAGAAGGCATTTTGGTTAATGCCCGCTCCCTTGTTAAAAATAAGATAATGTTCAGGGAGATGGTCTCGGATAGAAAGCCTGATCTTGTATTCGTTACCGAAACATGGGCTAAAGAGTCGTCTGGCCCTGATCTACTTGAAGCAGCCCCGGAAGGCTACTGCCTGGCTAGACTTGACAGGCAAGGTCGAGTGGGAGGCGGCATAGCGATCTTTTATAAAGATCATTTACAATGCCATATTGTACCTATTCCTGACTTCCCAGAGTGTTTTCAAGCCCTTTATTTTACTATAAAGGCAGGACAGCGCCCCTTTCTTAATGGTATTCTACTATATCGACCACCAGGCCCACGAACTGGTTTTGCTTCCAGTCTTTTACAAACTCTGGAACCCTATTTTGGGCGAGAGAATTTCACCATCCTTGGCGATTTCAACTACCATCTAGAACGTAATGACATCTCTGACACCTTAAGTCTTACTGAAGGGCTGGCGTCCTGTGGACTGGTGCAGCTAGTCCGCGGGCCCACTCATCGGGCAGGCCATACGTTAGATGGTATCTTTTCAAATGACAACCGCCTGACCACTAAGGACCCGCTGCACTTGTCTTGGTCCGACCACCTTGCGATTCCATTTCATCTGGAGTATGATAGGGAGGAAGGAGGTAAGAAGGGAAATCACGTAGTGGAAATGGCTAGAAACTTTAGGAATGTTAATAGTCATTCGTTTGAACCTTGGGCTGCAAGCCTTTCCACTACGGGCATGGACAATGTACAGACTGCAGTCGGTCACTTTGAGTATGTTATTACTGAGGCTATGAATGAACTGGCCCCTACACTGACTTGCCGCCGAGCCAGAAAGAGACCATCTGCCCCGTGGTTCTCCGATTCCCTTAGGCTCCTTAGGCAAGAAGTAAGGAGGAAGGAGAGGCTCTGGCACTCCAGTTGGGACCTCAAGAATAAAGAGGCTCATAAACACCTTATCAGGAAATATAAGGCTGAGATTGCGCAGGCTAAACAGGACTACTTTGTGACCCTGACATCCTCGCTCTCTTCGCCGAAGGAGCTTTTTAAAATTGTTGACTCTCTTGTCAACCTACAGGCCCCTGACCCTGTCGTACCTTCGCAGGACTTATGCGACAGGATTGCCTCTTTTTTCCACACTAAGATAGAGGACATCCACTTAGCTCTTGAAAAACAAAGAGCTTGTATTAGTGTACCAACGGATATGGCTGAGATAAACTTGCCAGCCACTGACCCTCATTCATTGGGTTCCTTGGATTCTTTCCCACCCCTTACTTCTGAGGATCTTGAAATCTTGACCGATAAGATTAAATCCGGTTCCCCCTTGGACACTTGCCCACTGAAAATCATCAAGCAGTGTAGGGAGACCCTTTTACCACCGCTGCTAGGAATAATGAATCTAGCTATAAGAAATGGTGTCTTCCCGTTGGAGTGGAAGAAGGCAGTGGTAAAACCACTGCTAAAAAAGGCCTCCCTTGACCCGGAGGTCTTAAAAAACTTCCGCCCAATCTCGTTGCTTCCTGCTCCGGCAAAGATGCTTGAAGCTCATCTGAACAAGCATCTTGCGGCTTTTGTGGAATGCGCGGGCTGCTTGGACTCCTCCCAGCATGGATTTAGGAGGGGGTATAGCACCGAGTCGGCCCTCACCATTGTGCTTGACAACATCCGTAGGACAGTGGACGGGGGCCAGACCACCCTCCTGGTCCTTTTGGATCTGACTGCCGCCTTCGACACCCTCTCTCCCTCAGTACTTACATCTCGTCTGAGGGACGTGGGGGTGGGGGGGGCGGCCCTGGATCTACTGACCTCTTTCCTCGCTGGGAGGGAGCAAAGAGTCAAACTGGGCGGGTTTCTATCTCCATCCCGATCTGTGCCATGTGGGGTCCCTCAAGGGTCGGCTCTTAGTCCGACCCTGTTTAACATCTATGTGACCCCCCTGGCCAGACTTATAAGATCTTATGGGATGGAGGTAGTTTCCTATGCTGATGACACCCAAATCCTCGTCTCTCTCTCCCATTCAGATGTGCAGACCGCCTCCAAGTTTAGATCTTGTATGGAGGCGGTTGGTCACTGGATGATCCAGAACTCTCTCAAACTGAATGGGGAGAAGACTGAGGTGATGGTGTTTGGAGGGAGCAATAACATCTGGTCAGATAGTTGGTGGCCTAACTCGCTCGGAGCTTGCCCTTCCCCTACAACATCTGCCAAGAATCTGGGGGTGATGATAGACCTGGTTCTGGATATGAATGGCCAGGTGAGTAGAACCATCTCCACCTGCTGGGGCCTAATCCATACCCTTAGAAGGATTAGGAAACATCTATCATTAAAATCCAGAAATCAGGTAGCTGTGGCATTAATAGGCTCGCGGCTAGACTACTGTAATGCGCTGTATGCGGGGCTGAAAAAGAGCCTCCTGCAGCGCTTACAGGTGGTCCAAAATGCCACAGCAAGATTTGTCTTGGACGCCCCCAGGCGTACTTCGGCCACGCTAGCCAGGAAAACACTGCACTGGCTTCCGGTAGAACACCGAGTACGGTTCAAGGTCCTATGTATGACCTATAGAGCCATCACAAAAAATGGTGACTCTGGGGTAAGTTCCATCATTTCTAACTACATCCCTGGAAGGAACTTGCGTTCCTCCGGGAAACTGCTTCTCTCAGCCCCTCGTATACGAAGAGCTAAATGGGGCGGCAGGGCCTTCTCCACTCTTGCCCCTAAATGGTGGAACGAACTCCCTTTGGATCTTAGGTCCCTACCCACATTACAGGCATTTCGTGGTGCACTTAAAACCCGCCTCTTCCTGCAAGCCTATGTGTGATGGATGATTGGTTATACTTTCTGATTTTATTGTTAGGCGCCTTGATACCTTCGGGTTATTGTTTTTGCGCGTTACAAATTATTTTCATTCATTCATTCATTCATTCATTCATTCATTCTTTTCGGGTATATTCTCTGATCGACCGGGGCATACGCATCTGGCAGAACACCACATCCCAACTCTCCCTAACACCGTAGTAAAACAAAAACCCTACCGAATCCCCGAAGCAAGACGACTTGCCTTCCAGAAAGAAGTGCAGGACATGCTGGACGCCGGAATTATTGTGCCCTCCCATAGCAACTGGTGCTCACCGGTAGTATTAGTCCCAAAACCGGACGGGAGCATCCGTTTTTGCATCGATTTTAGGGCCGTGAACAGGGTGTCCAAACAGGATGCGTACCCATTACCCCGGGTTGATGAACTGCTGGAGCGCCTTGGTGAGGCCCGTTACATCACCACCATAGACCTCACCAAGGGCTATTGGCAGATACCTCTAGCAGAAAAAGACAGGGAAAAAACAGCCTTCTCTACCCCTTCGGGACACTACCACTTCACGGTTCTGCCTTTCGGGTTGCATGGGGCGCCAGCCACGTTTCAAAGGGCTATGGACACCCTACTGGCTCCGCATTTGTCTTATGCGTCAGCCTACCTTGACGACATTGTTGTGTTCAGTAAGACCTGGGACGAACACATAAACCATCTAGGAAACATTTTGTCTAGTCTAAAGGCGGCCAATCTCCATATCAATGCGAAGAAATCCAGAGTGGCTTTCCAGCAAGTCAAGTACCTGGGTTATCTTCTAGGGGATGGCCGTATCATGCCTCAGACCGAAAAACTCGAAGCCATCAGGGCATTGCCATACCCATCCACGAAAAAAGAACTCAGGGCTTTCCTAGGGTTGGTGGGGTATTACCGCCGTTTCATTTCTCAATTTGCCCACTTGGCCGGTCCCCTCACTGATCTCCTCGGAAAAACCGTCAGATCCTCCTCTCTACCGCCTCCTTCTTCAGCCCACACATCCGCCTTCCAAGCCTTGAAGGACGCACTGACTTCCTCCTCTGTCCTTGTGTCCCCTGACTTCAGCAAACCTTTTATTCTTCAGACGGATGCTTCTGGGGTTGGCATCGGGGCCGTTCTCTCCCAGGAGGACGAGCAGGGTGAGGAAAGGCCTGTCCTCTTCATCAGTCGAAAGCTGTTTCCTCATGAACAGGCCTATTCTACCATCGAAAAGGAATGCCTGGCTGTCAGGTGGGGGGTCGAAAAGTTGAAGTACTATCTCGAGGGGAGGCCCTTTGTTTTGTACACCGATCATGCCCCCTTGACTTGGCTCCAGCGCAACGGGGAACCAATGATCGGATTCTTCGTTGGTTCCTGGCTCTGCAGCCGTTTCAGATTGATGTCCGGCATCGTAAGGGTTCTCTGCAGGGGAACGTTGACTTTCTGTCCCGCTTTCCTGTTTCCCCCGATCGGGTCACTCCTGGGGGTGGGATGTGTCACGAGGACGAGCTCCCTGTCCTGGACGGACGGGGCGTTCCTACTAACTTCTGTCCATTTCCGCCCCGTCCGCAGGATCCCTTTGATGTGGCATGGAGTGGGTCTGCGCTGCCTTCGCTGCCTCCGCTGTTGGCCCTCCCTTCTCTGACGTCAGGGGGGAGTCACCTGACGATTCCGCCGTTCAACCTATCCGGAGTGGCCTCGTCATCACCAACGGCCCTATCAGAGGAGCCGGAGGAGAATAAGGAAGTGCTGGGGATTCCTACGTGCGCGGTACCTGACGGGAAGACGCCGACCCGCGAGGAGAACGCCGACGCCGAGGAAGACGGAAGGAGAGAAGAGCCATCGCCGGTTTCGCCGAAGGAGAGACGCGACAAGCCAGGAGGCCCACGGACCCACGAGCCGCCCTGCCACACTTCCAGGGGAGAAGTGTGGCTAACCAAGGTACGAGGGTGTCTACAGGGGTTGTTCACTGCACGGGGTGGGACGGGGTAGGACGAGGGTGGCCACGGAGCCCCGCACGTTCTCCTAAAGCACATGGTCATAGCAACGCTGAGTACAAGGTGGTGGAACCTGGTGATCCCTCACTTCCCCTTCCCCCCTCTCATGCTTGTCCCTTGGCCACACCACTAACGAGGCTCTCCTGTGTCTCTTTTCTCCTGACTGTATCCGGAGCCGTGAAGCCCCAGGAAAGGGAAGACGGGACCCTGCTGTACACCTTCCCAGCGCAAGACGCCTCCGAGGCAGGAGGAACCCTTTGAGTGGACCGAGACTCTGCCCACGGGCAAGCCCCTTCTATTGTCAATAAAGGACTTGTTTGGACTGCACTTTTGGTTGAGTCCTTCCTTCCCCGGCTCCTCTGTCACAATGAGGTAGTAAGGAGTTACAACTTATACAGATTAAATGAAACAGTATATGACAATACAAGACAATTAATTACAATATCTACATTATTCTTTCGGTGGCCTGAGGTACTCTGATTTTGGACAATTAAGTTAAATTATTCCTGTATCTGGGCTTGTAATTTCCATCTTCTTCGCCCTTGTAGTATAGCTCTGCTCTTAAGTTATATAGTAGCCAGCTAGCGTTAAGGCAGCAATTTGCTCATTAGAAATATTTTCGTTTCCTTCTTGAATGTTGCTGTGTTTGTTATCTTTCTGATGTTTGGTGGAAGAGAGTTCCATATTCTAGGGGCAGCTCCGGAGAATGCTCTATCATAAGTTTTTTTCTTTTTGAATATGGGTGGTCTCAGTACCAACTCCTTAGCACTCCTAGCAGGTCTGTCTCCTCCCGATAGAACTATCTTGTGGGCAAGATATCTTGGAGTGTTGTAGTGAAGAGCTTTGTGGGTGATACATGCTATTTTTAACTGAATTCTGGCTTCATAGGGTAGCCAATTTAAAGCTTTGAGGTGTGGAGAGATATGGTCGAACTTCCTTGAGCCGGTTATAAGTCTTGCTGCTGCGTTGAGGCATGCTTTTAGCGGAGCAGTGGAGATTTGTGGTAAGCCTGCTAGTGTAGAGCATCCATATTCAATCCTAGAGATGACCAGTGATTGTAGAGCTAGCTTGAGATCTGCTTCTGAAATTAAGGGTTTCACCTTTCTTAAGTAGTTCAGGTGGAAGCGGGCGCTTCTTGCCATGGCCTTGATATGTACTTTCATATCCAGATTCTCATCTAATGATATTCCTAGGGATTTAGCTGAGTCGACCAATGTAGGGTTACAGTTTAGCGCAGTGATCATTTTGGCCCAGTCCTTAACTTCTGTGTGTTTCTTAGATGGAGAAATTAGAAGGAATTCTTGTTTTTTGAGCATTTAGTTTTAGGGGATTGATTGTTAGCCATTTTAACGTCACTTCTAAAACCTCATTCATTAACCTGATGTCTTCCAATGACGAGATCTTGAGGTATATCTGCGTGTCGTCTGCGTACATGTGATAGGAGATTTTGGAGTTACGCAAAATTACTGTGAGCGGTTCGATGTATAAGTTGAACAGTGCAGGAGATAGAGTGGATCCTTGTGGTACTCCAATCGTGTTAGGATGGGATGTTGAAAGTGATTGATTGACTGAGAATCTTTATGTTCTGTCCTGAAGGAAAGATTCAAACCATTTCAACACCGTACCGGATATTCCCATCCTATCCTGTAGCCTGTTTAGTAGCTTCACGTGGTTCACCGTGTCGAATGCCGCTGATAGGTCTAGAAGGATGAGTAGACATGATCTATTTTGGTCTAGGGCTTGTAACGCATCATCAACTATCTGTAAGATCGCTGTTTCAGTGCTATGTCCTGCCCTGAAACCCGACTGGCATTCATCCAAAAGAGAAAAATTGTCTATGTGTTGGTTGAGTTGACTCTGCACACATTTCTCTATTAGCTTGGCAAGTACCGGAATGTTAGTTACCGGGCGGAAGTTGTTCGGATCATCTGGGTCCGCAGTCGATTTTTTGATAATGGGGACTACTTGACCTGTTTTTAGGCATCCAGGAAGAATCCCTTGAGATAAAGAGGCGTTGACAATTTTTGTCCATATGGGAATCACGGCCTGGTCGATTTCTTTTAAGTATTTCGATGGGAGTGGATCACTGTAGTGGTTATTGGGTTTAATTTCCCGTAGAGTTTTGGCAATGTAGTTTTGGTCCAATAGCTTTGTTTTTAGCTTCATTAACCTTGATTAATGTATTGGAGATGTTTGTTTGAGTTTGGTTTTCTAGGTAATCCGCTGCACTTTTGAGCTCCTTTTCCAAAGTGTTGGATTTGTCTGTGAAGAAGGTAGAGAAGCTTTCACAGTTTAGTTGTGTTTTTGTGAATTCTTTGTTCGTTTTGGCCGCCTTGTTGGGCTGTTGTTTCAATATTTCGAATAATTTAAGCGGTCTATTTTTGGCGGTGTCTAATTCCTATCTGATATATTCTTTTTTGGAGTTGAGGATCTTTTTGTTATACTCTTTTCTGGTTTTTCTTAGAGATTTCAGAACTGGAGAGGAGGGGTGTTGTCTCCATTTTCTTTCCGCCATTCTCAGTTTACGTCTTTCCTCATTAAGTGTTCCATTGAACCATGGGTTTTTGATCTTCTCTGTGATTCTTTTCATTTTAAGAGGTATTGAGGAGTTGACTATATCCGTTATAGATGTATAGTAGTAGTCGGTTAGATCATTTACGTTTTGTATGTTCTTTGGCGGTTGTAGGTCTTTTTCACAGCCTTCTAGTAAAAGCTCGATGTTCGAGTCTTTCGTGTCTCGTACCCACTTTTTAGTTCTGTTCGGCTGAGTGTGATTGTTCTTTTTCCATGTAGGAATCGTGAATGTTATGACATGATGGTCTGACCAGTCACAAGGCTCTATTGATACACCTGATATGGTCTTGTTTTTTAAAATTATCCAGTCCAACGTAGCTCCTTTCGAATGAGTTGGCTGTGTACAAAATTGTGAAAGATTGAGTTCAGCTAGGAAATCTTTAAAGGTGTTTATTTGTTTGTCATTGTTGTTGTTCCAGTGTAGATTAAGGTCTCCTAAGAATATATTGTTTCCGTCGGAGTTATGATTTGCTCTGATTATCTCCATTAATTGATCTATGAACGGCATATTATTACCAGGTGGGTGATATAGTGCATGCAGGGTGCATGATTGGTTGCTGTCCAACCTTATCTTTAGCCCTAGGTATTCACATTCTTTGAGCGGTTCTGATTGTATTTGGCCTATTTCTATATCCGAGCGATGTATGTAGGCAATGCTACCCCCTTTCTTAAGTTGAAAGGGGGTGGCATTGAGTTTAGGGGTTGCGCTAACCACGTGCGCCTATCATAAAAAAGAACCCTCAAATATGGGAATGCAGGGACCTTAGTTAATTCCATGTTCTTACAATAGAATTTAACCTTCCTGGCTCTACCCGAGCCAATGGTCATAGAGTGCGACTTTTTTACATTCGTGACCAAATCCAGAGAGTCCATAACATCAATAAAACAATCTAAAAGAGTTTGCAGTCCTCTCGAAGTCCTTGCCACCAAAACAGCATCGTCCGCATAGAGCAATGCTGGGATCATTTTGGTACCAGCTCTTGGGATGTCTTTACAATTAGAAGTCAAGGCAGCCTCCAATTTATTAATATAGAGTGTAAACAGCAGGGGTCCTAAAATGCACCCCTGTCTAACCCCTCTTTTGACGACCCAAGAATCTGTGAGGCTACCGTCCTGATTATAACGTACAGCGGCTGAGGTGTTCTCGTGAATAGCCGACAGAAAAGAAATCACATCTGCATCTAAGCCAATGCTATGCAGGGTAGCCCACAGTTTTGATCGGTTTGACAAGGCCAAAAGCTGAGGATAGGTCCATAAAACCACTACGGCCATCTCCATGTTGGACTGATTCGGCCATTAAGACCCTTTGTGGGGCCTCAGGCATAGACAGAGTCTGATCACCCAATCGAGCTGTATTTTCCTGCCTACCTGTCCCTTGGAAACCCGAACAAAGTTGTAGGATTGGCCCCCCTGGGCCTGACAAAGCAGACGGCACAGGCAAACTGTCTGTGCAGATATTGCCAGGACGATTTCCCACCACCCCACACACCATGTTCCTATTTTGAGAATCAGCAGAGCCACTCGGATATGGCCTAGCAGGCACCACTGGGCCCAAACCTCCCCTTCAGTATTGCTATGAGCCCTAGTCGCCTCTGAAGAAGCCGTCGTTTGAACACCCTGTGAAAGGAGAGATATTTTTCCTCAATTGCCCCTAATTTATTCCAAAAGGGTGCTAAAAGAACAGTAATTAGGGTCTCCAAACGCTTCCAGTAATCCGGATTTCCTCCGTGGTCCCCCAACAGCGGCATATCAGAATTAGCAACAGGAGAGGCCCCATTATCCAGTCTCAAGGATGACTTCCCACTTGTCCCTTGGGTTTGGTGTTTAGATTTAACTTTAATGATTGCCTTGGACCTTGATGCAGCCCCACCTCTAGGGCGCTTAGAGGGTGGTTTCCTAGTTCCTCCCTCTTTGTTAACGCCGGACCCCGATTTGATTATACTTCCCACCCCTTCGTTGACTTTAGCAGATCTTTTAGATCTAGTAACCCGGTCCCCTCCATCTAACCAGGTTACCCTCGTAGAAGGTGCTTGGGGTGAAACAGAAACAACAGGGGAGTCTAGATCAACCACTTGAGAAACACCCACCGTAACCCCACAGGTACTCAATTTTCGGGAGGGGGTAGTATCCAAAGCATTGGGACTCACCACCTCTGGGGGCCCTGTCTCTATACTAGAGGTCAACATAGTTTGCGGGACAGCTACTGGTGATTTCACTGTACTAATAACCCCCAAAGATTATCTTTTTTGACCCGCATAAGACCCCAGAGAAACGCTTTTCTCTGTTAATTGAATTTCACGCTGGAGAACTGATTCAGCCCTAGATAAAAAAGCATCTAACGTGCCTGTCACACTCCCCCCCACTTTTGACCCAGCAAAATTTCGTTTAGCGGCCATGACTAACACAAAGCACACCAAACAATAAATTACTGAATAGGTGTCAATTAAAGTCTGTAAACAAGTGCCACTAACCGAGTCCGTGGGAGGGCTGAACATCCAAATTGAATGGGGTGGCCCTGCCCTGCCTACTCCTGGGAAATTTAACTCTCAGAGAAAGAGAGACCCATAGATGTGGTCTGGTTGAGGTTGGAATTAGACAAATTGATTTCAGGAAATCTTAATTTTTCTTGCATTAACATTTATCAAGAGAATTAACTTGTGTATCTATGTAAAGACATTACATGGTGTCCAGGACAAGCCCAATACACACTTTTTGAATTAGCCTGAGTGCATGACATAGACTTCAACAAGTTTAAGCCCCTACAACGAAGTTACTGTGTGTGTTTTGATGATAAAGCCATAATGAGAATGAGAGTCTCAATGATGCAACTGAAAATCAGAGAACTGATCTGCAGTATACAGAAGTGGAGCGAGTTGGATAAGTGGTAAGGCAGATGGGCCAAAAAGGAAGATCAGAAGAAATTGAAAGTAGTACCAACTCCAGGAAAGAAGGAGCATCAACCCCAGTTTCCCCAGACAAAGAGGGAATGCAGAATTTCCCATTGAGGGAAGTGCCATGTGGAGGATATGCACATGCGCTTTGGAGTTGGCGTGATCTTGAATCATTTAGGAATGATTTCCCAGAATTAAGGGAGAATTCTGTTCAGTAGTAAACTGAGGTTGAAAGGTTTGTTAAACTCTCACAGGTGTTGTGGGTTGATTTGAATACCTTTTTTGACATTGTGGTACTGTGTGATCTATGTGGCAAATGTAAAGTGGCTATTCAGTGGCCAGAAAAGGAGCCTCACCGGAATCTGATATCTAACGCCCCATCACCTGAGGCGATTAAAAAGTATCAACAGGTGAATACGTTTCTGAAAGGGAAAGTGCCAGTGAAGGATATTGATTGAGTAAAGATCGACAGCACCACACAGGAGCCTATGTAAACAGTGCATGCTCACTATGAGTGGTTGTTGCAAGAGTTAAAGCAGCACAGGGGGATGGACAACCCAGAAGGGAAAAACATGCAAGGGTTTGTGTCTAGGTTCATGATGGGACTGCGACCTACAATTAGTATGATGATCCAGAAGCATTTGATTTGTTGCCAGAACAAGTCTATTGATGAAATATTGAGTTATGCTATATATTGCAGCGATAACTTGAACATGAAACAGAAGCAATTGAAAGAAAAGTTTGTGGGTAGAATGCAAGGAGTTGCATACCCAGAGGGAGGAACTATGATGTACTATAAAATGGTGTTTCACAGGGTACAGGTTGTGGTATTGCGACACTGAGGAGATCTAATTCTTGACATTATTGTAACAAGTTGGGGCATTGGAAGCATGATTGTTATCTAAATCCCACTAGGGGAAAGAATGAAAATCAAGTTCAGAACTTGGGGTTTGTACAAACTCAAAATGGTAATTCAGCTTTGCTACAGAATGTGCCAATGCAGAGAGTGCAAGGTCCTCACATGCCAAAAGTTACGGTAATGCAAGTTCCTCAAGCCCCCATGCCCCAGCAGAATATGAATGGTCCTAGGTTTAATGCTAACCAGGTTATAAAATTGAATCAGAACTCTTTCCAGAGTCAAAACCCATTCCGGCAGTTCCCCATGTTTGACTCATTAGAGGGCTGCAGCTCTTAACTCACAAGCGGCTGAGGTGGAGATTAGGCAGATCAATAGTATGAATTATTAGTTAATGCAGAGATGTGGGGCATTTAACATGATATTGAAATTCAGGATTATGAATTGCTGAATTTTATGTTCGTTGAGATAATTGGTGAATAAAGCTTCGATAAAACATTGAATTCTCGTATGAGTAGTATATAGAGTCTTTTTATAATCAGCTTGTTTTGGAAGGATTAATGTGACGGTGGAACTTAAAGAGTACTTTTGCAGTTTTGGAAGGCTATTCCTAATCTATTAGCTTGTGAGGAGATTTGATTAAACCCTGAAGAGCAGCAGTACATTTTAAGCCGCAAAACCTGTGTTCGCTGTACAACATAATAGAATCCAATTATTGCACTTGATATGATTGGAAAGTGACTCTTTTGAAATTTGAAGTTGATTGGCTGTAGTACATCAATAACATTTATACAAGCAAAACTGAATTTTGGAAGTAATGTTATACAAGTAAAGATATGAATTTGCAAAATGAAAATGAAGAACTAATTACATTAATATTGTATTGATATGTTCAAGAAATAATGAAATTATTCCTTGATTTAAAAAGTCTTATTATGGTGTTCTTTTTTGGACTCTCCACCAATTTGTAACATTTATTGTTACAGTAGTGCATGAAGTTCTGGCTCTGACCAGTCACAATGACGGTGCCTGAGGGGGAGGAACATTGAGTACTTGGTGCAGTCTTAGAGCTCATAGTAGTCCATTCGTTGAAGGTGAGGTGAATTTCCATTTTGTTTAATTCTTGATTGACAAAGGTGCTACCCATTCCACTGTTAGAACAGTGGAGGTCAATTCAAGTCAAGAAAAGCTTTATTCGGCTGCTATATAAAACAGTCATAAAAGCACAAAACTTAAAAACGCATCATATTATTTACAAGTAAAAACACAATACAAATAATTTTTACAATACTATACCATAATATCAATACTTTTCCTGATATAAAATGCAGCTTTTAAGAACTAGGCTACCCTCCATGCTACATTCTTGTTCGCTAACAATTGAAGCTGGAGCATTGCTTCACGGCACTGCCTAAGTCCAAGTTTTCTTAAAAAGGGTATGATCCAGACATTCCTATGATCGTGATAAAATGTACAAAATAGGACTAAGTGCATAGTAGATTGGGCAGAGATGTTAACGCAAGGGAACAGTGAAAGGGTACAAGAGCAATCGTTCATTTTTAGGTCTCGCCTGTCGATGCGCATGCGCATCGAGCTTGCGAGCCTATTGCGGCTTAAACAACCTTTAACTAACAAGCAAGGAATCGTGGCGATTCCTTGCAGTGCCCGTGACTTTTAAGCTCAATGCGCATGTGCATTGAGCTTAAAAGCGCGTGCACATCAGTTCCCTCAGCCGCAATCGCCGTCTGTTCCCTCAGCCGCATTCCTCCGACACCTTTTGAAGTGAAGCTTAGCTTCACTTCAAAGGCCCCGGCTTCTTCACACCCACATACCGCTCTCCCCGCTCCGCCCCCTCCCCTGCCCGCCGTGTGCATTTCTCCTCCACCCCCTCCCCACAGCAATGCCCTCCGTCTTGTTTTTTTTATTTTAACTTTCAGCGCAAGGATCCCGCTTGTTCTTTATTTATTAAACACACGCTTCGCTCTTTCTCTTTTGCTTCTTCCACTCGCAATCTGCTTTTTATATTTTTTCCTTCTTTCCTCGCCCACTCTTTCCATTTTACTTCAGCTTTTTCCATTTTTTTTGCCCCTCTGACTCACACCCGATCTCCCGCCTTCTTTTCCGTCTTATTATAGCCTCTATGTGCTCTCACCTCAAACAATTCTACCCTTCACTACGACACTCCCGCCATTTCACCCCTTCTTTACTCATTCACACTCAATTTCCCGTCTTTTCCCCTTTCCTCTCATTTCTTTTTTTCCTCACACTTCGTCCTATCTATATTTACCCATCTCCAGCCCTACTCTTCTCCATCTTCTTGCTCACGTTGCCCCTACAAACTTTTCTTCCTTCGCACTCGGTTTTCCTGCCCATGTCTTACACGCTCCCCCAGAGTCTCTTCTCGTCGCTGGCAGCCTCACCTTCTTTCTTCACCCTTCCTTCTCGCTCACGTTAGCCCTACAAACTTTTCTTCACACGCACTCGGTTTTCCTGCCCATGTCTTACACGCTGCCCCCAGAGTCTCTCCTCGTCGCTGGCAGCCTCACCTTCTTTCTTCACCCCTACACAATATTGCTTGTACATACAGTGAACATGACACACTGACTTTCCTTGGCGCACTCATGCCGATGTTGTCAGGACATTGCAGGTGGGGTCAAGTTAATGTTTAAAAACCATTACTTTGGGCCGCTTCCGTGTACTGCATGAGCAGTCCCTGTAACTTCTGCAGGCCAGCTGCTGCTGAGACGCTGACACTCTCCCGCTTTCTGCTTGGCGCCACCAGCCCTTCCTCCCCTCCTCCCCCCCTCCTTCCAGGGACGACCACCGTCTCACACCCCATCCCCATATGCTCCTTCCCTCCCACTCGCTGGCTCCCCCTCCCCCCCCCCCCCCCACCAGGCTCTCAATGCTTGTTTTAAACCAAGGCAGCGGGGGCTCTTCAGCGTGTCCGACTCAACATTTATCCAGTGACTCAACAAAACAACATTTAATCAAGAAAACTGCACTCAAATCATCGTAGGTTCCCAGCTTGACAAAATGTGTGATCGTTGTCAAATGACTTTGCTTCACCGTGCATCGGTTTACTCGAGAGTCGAATCCGAGACCTCTTGTGGACACTACGTTTAGAATGTGTGCAATATAATAAATAACACCCACCAGGCTCTCAATGCTTGTTTTAAACCAAGGCAGCGGGGGCTCTTCACCGTCTCCTTTGCCTAAAACTCACATGGTCGCTCTTGGATTTATTTTTATTGGCCATTAACTCTGTGGTTTGCGCACTCTGTCAATTTTTTACAAACAATTTTTTATATTCTCCCACTGGGCAAAGTAACATTTGCTGTGGGCTTAAAAATATCAGCATTCGTTAATCACTCGTGCATGGCTTACTTTTTTTGGTATCACTTGTTCTCTCTCTCTCTCTCTCTCTCTCTCCCTCCCATAACTCTCTCTCTCTCTCTCTCTCTCCCATAACTCTCTCTCTCTCTCTCTCCCTTCTCTCTCTTTCTCTCTCTCTCTCTCTCTCTCCCTCCCTCCCTTAACTCTCTCTCTCTCTTTCGCTTCCCTTCATTTACTCGCACACGCAACGCCACTCGCACACGCAACGCCACTCGCACACGCAACGCCACTCGCACACGCAACGCCACTCGCACACGCAACGCCACTCACCCACGCAACGCCACTCGCCCACGCAACGCCACGCCACTCGCACACGCAACGCCACTCGCACACGCAACGCCACTCGCCCACGCAACGCCACTCGCCCACGCAACGCCACTCGCCCACGCAACGCCACTCGCCCACGCAACGCCACTCATCCACGCAACGCCACTCATCCATGCAACGCCACTCATCCATTTGCAAAACGGAAAATGTTAAACTCTTCTATTGCGAGACCTATTGCATTTTCAATGCTTGTTGGGAATGTCATCAGCCTGTGAATAACACCCAATCTTAACCTAGTAAAAAAGTTCCAGGTACAAAGGATAAATAGGGCTCCATTCTTAGGGTGATGACCTCTCACGGTTGATTTAGATGCAGATTCTCTGTGTAGTCTATTGGCTTCTAAGAACTGAATACCCTCGTTCTTTAACATCTTTCTTGAGATAACCATCATTGTAGATGGGGTGGTAAAATATTCGGGGTGACCCAGTTCGCTCATAAAGTCAAGTACAAATTTAATCCAAGGGATTCTATGGGCCCCATCCAGCTTTAAAATATCTGAACAGTGGAGGTTCCAAAACTACCCATCTTGGGGAAAAAATCCAAGTTGTAAAGGTTGCTAACAAACAAATGACAAACCCTGTTACAAAGATAATTGCAGTTATAATAGGGTCATTTGAAGAGAAGCATCAGATCATGGTGTGTGATTCCAGTCCCATAAATCTCTTGGGATGGGATCTGTTGTGTAAATTAAACTGCATTATTTATTGCCTGGTCAGAATTTTAGACTCATTATGAAGATGTTGACTTCAAATTGGCAAGCCAAGGGATGGCCGCTGGACTGTACACCTTGATGACTACAGATGATCTACCACCATATCTTAAGGATGCAGTGAAACCTGAAGTCTGGAATTTTTCAGGAAAGGAGATAGGTCTTATAAAAGAAGTTGAACTTGTCTGAATAAGAGTGACAACTAACGCTGAGTACCTTAGAATGTCTCACTACAATTTAACACCTGAAACGATAGCTCGGATTATCCAGTGATTGAGTTAATGATACAGCAAGTCATTTTGCAAGAGATAATGGTAGGTCCATGTAACTCACTCATTATGGGCCTGCAGACACCAAGCAGTAAATACCAGATCATGCAGGAACTTAAAAAGATTAAGAACATTGATATCTCTTGTTGTCCTGTGATACCAAATCCAGCTGTGATACAGTTTCAAATTCCATTTGAGGCTGAGTGGGTTACTTTGGCGAATTTGTGTCAGGCCTTCTTCCCTATACCCATTTATGAGGCATTCAGTACCTTTTCACCTTCTGATTCCAAAGCTGTGGTTTGGCATGTTTTGAGTCCTTGGTAATGCACTATAATTTTGTCCTGGTCTGATATGTCGCTGATTTAGATTTTTTAATGACACTATTTTATTTAGTTTTGCACAGTTGATACTCAGACATACCATACAGGATCACATGTAACAACAACTGACTAATAAAGCCCACAATAGTACATTACAAATTAATGATCAGGGACCCAATATTTAATCCTGTAAATCCATACTTTCAGAAAGTAGGGATAAATGGTCTTTAACTGAGGACAAGGAGGAATGTTCTAACCATTACTGGTATAATTTCCTACGTGTCAGATGAGACTCCAGCCACTCACCTGAATGCCCAGGAAGATTTGCAGGGGCGATGCTGATTCCTCAATCCTCTTGGAACAATTCTCAAGGCTACTGGATGAACAGTAGGCTTGGCAATTATTCCAAAAGGGAAGGCGATTGGGACGGCAAGAGAGAGAAAAGAGACAAGACTGCAATTATCTGCCACCTGGACCAGCCAGGATCCGAGTTCTTAGGTGCAGGTGTGGTGTTGTATCTTCTTTCTGTAAACAACAAGTGAACTGAAATTAAACGTCAGAATAATGTAAAATCAGATCTACACTAGAAAGTACCTTATTATGATTGTTATTGTACCATTAGTCTCTCTTTTCTTTTAGAATGGCTGTGGTGATAAATCACGCTTAATTCTTTAATGGCTTACAATTATCTAAGGAATACAAAATATAATGAATATGTGCATTGATTTTCAACACCCTTGGTGAAAACCCTCTTTAAATTAAACTCATTGAACACTTAAGGAATTTACCTAAACACCAATAAGTCTACACGTAATTGATAATTTCAAATATTCACAGAATTGGAAATGATGTGCACCCTTTTTTCAGAAGCCTCACATAATCATAGTCCGAGTTTGTTTTACCAGCAAATAATCACTGTAAATATTGTGCCAATGTTTTCTTTGCTATAGGTTAACCTTTTGTCACTTACATTTTACCAGTAGTTAAACACGCAGTTAAATAGCACTACCTAAGTCAAATTCACTGAGTCCTGGAACAAGTCCCATTCAATCTAAACACTCCGAAAAGTTTGGTGACCTTTAATTTCTTGGATTGTCTCAAGTGCACATTAATCCTGGCTCCATTCACTTCCAAATGTCAAACGTGCGATAAAATACAGAGTTTCCTTTTTGAACAACGTGTAATGTCATATGAACTCTTTAAACATCACACGCCCTTTTTAATGTGCAGGGCTTTTCTTGAAAACTGTGCGTTATTCCAAAAAACGCTTTAAACTACAGAGCGCATTTTCTTTCCACTTAGCTTGCTCTCGAGGATGACATCGGCTCGATGACTTCCAACGCTCTTCTCCTCATGGGTCTCGGCAACGCTCTTCTTCTCATGGGACCATGCACGGCCCGTGCAGGGCGTTATACTGGGGCGGTGACGTCAGGCAGGGGAGGGTCAGGGTGGGGGGTTGTAAAATGCGGGATATGGACCATTAGAGGTAAGTATCGGGAAAAAAAAAAACGAATTTCGTTGCCCACGCTGCATCACATTTGGCGATGCATGGGACTCGGCAGCGCTGGTCTTCCTTCTTACTCGATGACAGAAGTAAAAAGCCAAGCACCGCTACGTGAAGGGTGTGGCTATTTATAGGGAAAGCAGGGTGTGGTTGTTACGTTTCTCACCTCTTGTTCCAAGCGTGATCCCTGACAACGGTGTAAACAATTTATACATAACACCAGAATACCAAACAAGCATTGACAAATACAAATTGTAGAATCATTATATGCACATGATTACTAACAAAGATGCCTTAATTATACAACATGATTAAAGTATTTTCCAGAGGGATGTTGGCAAATTACACAGGAGAGGTTTACAAGAGAATTCCTAACACTAGGCTATAGGTAACTACCCCCAACTGTTGGGACTGAATATACCAGGGGTCTGGCCTGCTTGCTTTAAATTCCTTCGAAAAGTTTAAATAATGGGCATGGCAGCCACTGGTATCAACTCGCCATAATAGCCATCTATCTGAACCAGTAAGTGAAAGATTATATGTGCAATTCTACACCATTTAATTCAGGTTTTTTTTGGTGGAAATAATAAACTGTTTCCAGTTATCAAATTTCGCAACAGAGGGAATGCTTGACGCATTTACATTTTTAAAATTAGCCAAGACTTGTAGTCTTTTGCTCTGTTTTGTTTCAAAAAATAATTTTGCAAGGGATCAGGCAAACCCTAAATAAAATATCAGTGCCTTGAACCTGGCAGTATTGTGTATCCCATACAGTGTTTAGCAAAATACTTTCCTTCTAAAACTCATAATCTTGTAAGGCAAGTTATGAAATAAATGAAGGATAATACATTAATTTAGTTTATGTGAGCATATGTTTCTTCAGTGGGGAAGGTGTAAGCTTATAAAAATAAGAAACCGAGTCTGTAGGAACATGACTAGAAAAATAAGGGAACTTCTTGAAATATGTTTTAAAACTACCCACTTGTAGTGTTAAACAGTGTTCCCGCTAGGTATAATTAAAAACAGCACAAGGAGCTGGCTCTGTGTAAGAATGATGAAGATAATGATGATATCAAAACATTTCACTATAATTTGCAGAATTCAAATGCAAGTTCTCATTTTCAAATACCATGTATGATTCTAATTCAGATAGTATATTAGAAACTTTTATAACATTCCATGCTTCAGACATGGAACCTGGGGTAAGAACATCACCCATTGCAACTTTAGACACATACCGAATTAGCACTGTTTCTGTTGGACCAAAAATGTCATAGGGAACTTTATCACAAATGATACCATTAGGCACAGGGAATACAGTAATGTTCACAAGAGACAAGTCTCTTCAGATCTTATGTGATGAAGAATGGCGGTACGCACCTCAGTGGCGTAACGATAATTGAGGGGGCCCTCCTGCCAGGTATGTGGAGGGGCCCCCTCCGGACTCTATTAGGAGCTCTCAGGCCGAAGTGCAGCGCTGAGGGGGCCCCCTTGAGCTTGAGGGCCCCCCGCACTGCGGGGGATGCGTGGGCCTGTGTTACGCCCCTGACGCACCTCACCTACTAGTTCTGGGAGATAGTAGAAACAGTAGAAAGAAGACTGTAATGAATCCCATCAAGAGGAAGAGAGAAACAATGAAAGAAAAATCCAACAATAGGATCAAGGAGGAATTGGGCATGTCTATTTCAGCCAAAGAAATAGTGCTTGTGCACCACGCATGGAGGTATGCAAAAAGAGACATCATCAATGTTGACAAAATAACCAGATGCATTCTGTGTAAAAACAGGGTTCTCATCAGGGAAAGGAGAGCAGGTAAGCGCATCCGAAGGTGGTTGGTAATAAATAATCTCATTGCAAGAAGCAGCAGTAGAAAAAGGTAAACTCACGTTAGAAACACAGCCTGTGTTTTCATCATTATCTGGTACATTGGAAAGTTCAGCATCTGAAGTAACCAGCCGTGGAGTAGGTAGATCAGGACTACTGAGTGTGTGTAAAGGAATTTCATGCAGGATAGGGAGAGGTGTGAAGGAACTACCCAGAAACCCCCATGGCCTACTATGGAGAACCAGCCACATGGTGTAACTTGATCATATCAATGGAAACTTGTTGCTTCTGTTTACAACCAGCAGACAGTGACAAAATCACAGATTTAGTACCTTGGACAGCAAGGTCAGGCACTGGTGCACAGTAGGATGGGACAAACTCTTTTTTACCTGCAATAGTCTCTCAGACTGAAACCCCAACTTTAGGAATCCTGCCAGAAACCGCTGGCTGCTCCATCTCTTTGCCAGAGGAAGAACTTTTAGAATTCAAATTGGAGGGCTCATCTCGGAAGTCTTGTATTTCCTATAAGACGTTGAAACATGCATTGATGTCAAAGGTCCAGCCACTGCACCAGTGTTATCAAGATCTGGAGCAAACATTTTGACCCCAAAGAGTACAGAGTACCTTGATGGGGAGTCGAACCACCCAATGATCTTCTAGGCAGATTATTTAAGGCTCTCTGGATACCATGTAGGTGATAAATCCAACTATGGCCTGAACCTAATATTTTAGCTATGAAAGCTGCCACTAATGAATTTCCCTCAGGAATATAGGGGGCGAAAAATTCACAGCAACACCGAGGGTGCCTATAGTATCCCAGTATGCCTTAGAGGGAAAGGCTGGGCCCTGTTCCGAGTTGAAGGCTACCCTTGCATATGCACCGATAATGACTTGCAAATCTTTAATAACAGTTTGAGCATCAACTGGTTGCTGTGTCCACAACCAGAAAAATCGAGAACAAGAATAAACAGCCACTAAGATATATGTAGAGGCACCATCCGAATGGAGTGTTATACAATGATCTAAATATTGAAACGGTTCATTTAAAACTAAAGGTGGTGTCTGGGGTAGGTGAGGAACAGTGGAACTTTTAATTTGTTGACAAATGTCACAATTAAGGACACATTTTTAGGTTTATTTATAAAAACCCTGCTACCAGTAGCGTTTCTGTAATAAAGAAACTGTAGCCACCACACCAACATGGGCAGATGTCAATCCCTCGGAAGCAGCTATTATTAACTCCAACCTGCGGTACTGGTTGGATATTACTCAATCACCCACCCTGGGAATATGGGTAAAATTAATATTTTGAGGACTCAATAGATAGGAGTTTTTTGCTGCTTAGCCTTAAGGCAGAGGCTCACCACTAGCTGAGCCAGTCACTAGAGCCATGGTGTCATCATCTTTGCTCCCATGTGAACGAGTAAGTAAAGCAATTAATACAGCCTGATCAGCCTTCTTGGCAGCTCCATCAGTCAATTAATTCCCTTCAACGTATACACCAACACGTTGATAGCTCAATGTATGAATCACATGAACCCGTGGCAAAGCATCTTTGAGTGTTGCCACCTTTCCCCATAAAAGCTTATGCTTTATAGCCTTATCTTTAGAATCTGTGAATCCATTCAAGCGCCACTTAGGTAAATTATCATTAAGGGCCTGGACGCAGTAATAGAAATCACACGCTATAAGTGTGGGGAATTCTGCATCCATATTTTGCAAAGCCAGAACCAAAGCTCTAAATTCAACTAGCTGAGATGTACAGTCATTTAAAGTTTCTGTGCCTGACATACACCATCTTTCATGACACCCTTTACTGCAGCACACTCCGCTGAGAACTTGCACTTTGTACCAACCACAGGCTGGGCTGAACCATCAGTATAGTTTATGAAGGATATTAATCTAGAAGCAAAATGTCACTAAACATGGGGTATTCCTGTTCGTGATGGAGATTTGTCTGTGTTTGCAAACATAATCTACATCAGTAGCTGACAAGGAAGTGGCCCACTGGATCCATCTTGGATGTAAGGCGTTAGCGCTGGCCTTTGTGACAGACTCTAAGGCCGGAACCAAAGTTACCACAATTATACATTTCCCCTGAGCCAATGGAAGTTCCTTTAGTCCAGCAGTCTGAACAGCAGTCAATTTTTTTCAGTGGAAGCAAAATGCATTTCCTCATTGGAATTTAAATGCGATTTATAAGCAATCGGCATGGTTTCACTTTCGTTTAAAAAAAACATATGTGTAACCACTGGAACCTGCAATTAAGCAAATTACTGAGTCAGTAGTGTTAACACCAGCTCTAGGTACAGGTATCCACAGCTCCAAGTGAAACAATTAGGCTCCCCTAGCTCCCACCCTTAAAGAACAAAGTTTTGAGTTGCTGCCTTTAAGTGTTTAGACTCAAGTATGTCTGTCTGTAAATTTCTGAGAATAGTAGCATGTTCAGTAGTCCAATGTTTATTAGGAAAATCAGAAAGAATCAACTCGTATAATGGTTTAACCCATTGTACAAAATATGGTATAAATGTGCCACCATAATTTAGAAAGCCCAAAAGATATTGAAGCTTTTTTTAAGGTATTTGGTGGTTGTAAAAGAGCACATATCACTAAGAAATGTGGTGCTAGGCTTTTGCCTTCATCTGATAATTCATGTCCTAAAATCAGGACACTGAGAAATGGCAATTTTAGACTTTGGAAAATGTATTTAGGCTGTGGTCAGCGAAACACAAAATAATACAATCCACTCTGGCCAAATGTGCATTTAAATCATCATCTGTGAGGTAAATGTCATCAACATAAACAACGTTTTTGAGTCAATGTTTTGTAAAATTGACATTACTCGGGCAGTAAACAGACCTGACTGTTCTTCATATCCTTGTGGGAGCCTACAGAACTTTTGTTGTGCTCCTAGCACTGAGAATGTCGTCAAAATCTGGCTTTCAGGTGCTATATTTTGACACAAAAAACACTGGAAATGTCAAATGCAGTTTTACATTTTTTTTTACGAACAATATTATTTTTCAAACCAGTACTGTGGGAATTCTGTACAGCAAAAGTACATTTGTGACAGTTTAAATGTTAATAGTTTAAGACTATACGATAAAAATGATCAGGTTTAACCACAGGAAATAGTGGATTATTCATAGAAAAAACAAAAGGTTCAAATACACCTTGATACTCTAATTGTGATAGAATCTCCCTAACTGGGCGTTTGGCTTCGTGCTTATTAGGGTATTGTGCTTGCACCTATGGGCTGGAATGTATAGGTGTAACATGGTAAGGTGAGTCTTTATCCCAACCAGCTTGATTGCGATACAATGCTGGGCCTGTACAAGAGCCCACTCTGCAACATAAGCTGCTTTAACTTACTCTGGAACAAGAGTGAAAAAGGAAGGTATTATTACAACCTCTCCCTATAAAACTCTGGCAGCCAATCTACCTCAGGCAAGAGAATGTCATATTGTATGTATGTATGTATGTATAGATATTTTTATATAGCGCTTGCTGTCACCCAAAGGGCATCCTGGCGCTTAGCTAGTCATGACATACAAGGTGTTACCAGCATCCGAAAAATCTAGTGCAACATTCTGGGAAATAAATGGGTCTTCAAGTTTTTCTTAAAAGAGGAGAGATCGGTCATACCCCTCAGGTCCAGAGGGAGAGAATTCCACAGTTTTGCTGCGGTGAACCTGAAGGCCCGACCTCCCATCCGAGAGCGCCTGATCTTAGGTACTGATACCAGATAGGCAGAGGCTGACCGAAGTGGTCTACCTGGGGTATACCAGGAGAAGAGGTTCTGCAATGGGAGTGGATCTTGACCATGAAGAGCCCGAAACACCAGACACAGGGCCTTAAAATCAATACGCTGCAGAATTGGCAACCAGTGCAAGTCCCTGAGAGCCTCAGCGGGGGAGTCCAGACGGTGGCGTGACAGTGCGAGTTTTGCAGCAAAATTCTGCACACGTTGTAATTTCCCCAGTAAAGTGACAGGTGCCCCCAGAAGCAGTGCGTTGCAATAGTCGAGACGACTTAAAATAATGCTTTGCACTACCTCTGGCCTGGCATAAGAAGGGAGCAAGGGTAGAATCTTCCGCAGCGAGCAGAGCAGTGCCATACAAGTGGCTACCGTTTTGTTCACTGCCACCTCTAGTTGTAAGTTAGAGCTGAACATTACACCCAGATTCCGTACTGACTCAGCAGGGGAGTCAGTCCCTTGAAAGTCAGGGGGCCAGAAGTCCAGTGGTAGAGGCCTAGGGGTGCGGTCCATTGAGCAGTGTAGCACCTCAGTTTTCATGCTGTTAACTTGCAGGGAGTTGTTACCTAACCATGCTGCCGCGGTGCTCATGCAACGATGAAACACCTCATGGGATACCGCTTTCTTGCCTTCAAAAGAGAAGACAAGCTGAGTGTCTTCTGCATAGTTGGTGACTGTTATGCCAAAGGATGTTATCAACGAGATCAGGGGACGGAGGTAGAGATTAAATAAGATGGGACTAATGGAAGACCCCTGTGGTACACCCTGCCCCACCTTCCTGATGTTGGATTTGAAAGGTGGCAGAGATACCACCTGGTAACTATGATCGAGATATGATACCAACCACTGTAGGGCCAATCCAGAAACTCAGAGGTCATCAAGAACAGTCACCAAGGCCGACTCTGTCCCATGTGCTGGCCTAAAGCCAAACTGGACCGTATCCAAGCACTCGGTGGACTCAAGAAAATTGGAAAGGTGCCTTGTGGCCAGTTTCTCCAAGATTTTAACTGGGAAAGGCAGTAGGGAGATCGGCCTATAGTTTACTGGACACGTAGGGTCCAGATTTTCTTTTTTCAGCAGTGGGGAAACCACTGCCAGTTTCCAGCAGGCAGGCACTCGTGCGGAACCCAAGGACTGGCAGCAGATCGAAAAAAGTGGGGGGAACAATTCAGCACGAAACAGCTTCCAAAATTTCGGCGGAAGCGGAACTCATTCATGAGTTAAAGTCTGCCAGAATATTACTTTGATAGTACGCAGTGTTCCATCCTCAATTTGTATGTCCAAATCATAAATTCTATCAGGAGGTTCTGGTATCTGGAGTTTCAACTTGTGCATATTCATCAGTTGGTCTCACCACCAGAAACTCTTGAAGAGTCTGGTGAAATATTGTGACCTCTGTTGTGCTGTCAAGAAGAGTTCTCACCGATGTCTTGTTCAGAAGAAGAGTTTGAGTATTTGTGTTATATTTAGCAGAAATTCCAGTCACTTACTTCTTTTTAAATTGAGCTTTTTGCACTGGAAGTTTCTCTTCCTTTTATATGATGACATCATAAGAGTCCTTTTTTGGTTTTACATATTCCTCCAGTCTGCGATCACCTTGTCCCTCCCTCTCTCTCTGATCGCTTGTCTGCAGAGTTCTGCAAGGAATGAGATGGACATGCATCGGAATACTGGTACCTATCACACTGTTTCAATATATCACAGTTACGTAAATTATAACGTTTTTCAGAAGACTCCAGTTGCGAAGATCCAGTCCATGTTTTAGCTTTAGCTTTGGTTTTATCCCAGCACTTTTTAGAAGACTCAGGTGTCTGTTTAGTGGTTTTGGCATCACATTTCCCTTTAAGTTGTGGCTTATTAGACCTGGTTCCCAAGCTATCCCGACCTATAGATGTATAGGTTTCAGAAATTATTTTAGGCAGCTCGCGTTTCTGATCTGCAGCAGAAAATGAAGCGAGGCATTGGCGTATCGCCAAAGAAGGTGTCTCCCCTTTAATATTTCTTAAAATAATTGAAGACACAGTGGCAAAGTTGCCAATGAGTTCCATCCCTAAATCCAGGGCAGAAGTCGCTCCATGTTCAGCCTAAATCAGTTTAATGACTTTAGGTAAAACTGCAATTGAAGGAGTACTTTAAGTAATGATGTAAATGGCTGCAAATACAGTACCCCATGTATTATATTCCTCATAAGGGGGAACCATACCAAATGAAAGACACATAGGGTCTGATTACGACTTTGGTGGTGCGGCACCAGGTCCGCCCCGCTGCTGCATCGCCAAAGCCGTGGTCAGACCACCCGCCAGATTAGGAGTTTCCTCCCGTCTGGTGGGGTTTGTTTTTGATGTTCCCATGGAGGTGCCCTGAAAATGGGCACCACAATGGGAACGCCAACAACACTACCTGCTTGGCATGGACTGAAAAGTTCATGCCTTGCAGGAACTGGTGTGCATGCACACAGGGGGATACATGTTGTACCCCTATGGGTGCATCCCCATGCGGAGGATGCACAGGGGCCCACAGGACCCCCTTTGTTTACTCTACGCCATGGTGTTCATGAAGTAAGAAACACCATGACACCACCGAAGAGGAAACTTGGAATATTCTTGGCCGAACTGCAGCAGCACTCTCAACAAACATATTGGGGACTCCTGACACAGAAACACAGCCAGGGAATGCCGAATCGTAATAGGGTGTTCTGGCGAACGCCACTGCCGTGCCCCCACAAGTCTGGCGGTCGTAATCAGGCCCATAGTGAGAATTCTACATTTCTCAATGGGGTCCCGTATTCAGAAATGTTGCCTTAGCTGATTTGTTTTTTGTGCAATCCAAAACGGAATTTCATCACGTTTGGTAGGGACTTTGCCCATAATGTCATTAATCGTTACTGGACCAATTTCAGGCTTAGCTAGCTGAGCCTGACCAGTTTAAGGAGCCCTTGCTGGGGCAGTAGAAGTATGCATAATATACTTCATCCGACATCGATACAGCCTAACGAAATTGTTTAACGGTGAAAGCATCACTCACTGATGTAATGCATTTGTATGCGGATAAGGCATGCAGCCTGCTAAGACCAGCCAGGTTTCCCCTTCATTAATGAGTCTGCCCAGTCTTACATTTTGACGTGTACATGCAAAGGCGTCTTGGAACCTTTATGAGTCTTGTGTCCCCAGCCTGGCTGAATCTCGATCCAGTTTTAGAACCATTACAATGACCACCTCACACATGGTCGTGGGAGGTCGCCCCATTCTCCAGCTTCTCTGAATATTCCTAGTAGCCTGTCTGATAGGGTCTCCATAAACATATAGTAAAATTCAGTGTGTATGCCGTTCAATCCTAAATGACCTTTACTAACTCCTCCTTTGAGAAGTCCCTCTTCAAATCCCAGAGACTCTGGGCAGCAGGAGCAGCCCAAAGAGCTCATCTCACCTCCCTGGCTGGTCCCCATCCCTCTTTCTATACAAAGTAGTCAGGTAGTGCTGCAGCGTAGTGTTGATCATAGCCTGTGTTACCACCCTCTCCCACGTCCATCTTCCAGGATCAGAAAGGCGTTCCTGAGGCAGCTGCAACGCTAGCAATTTACCCGGTTTATCCCCCTCCTTATAGAGCTGTTGTCTGTAACCTTTCTTTGTGAATTTGTCAAGTCTGTCCCAGATCTCCCCCACTTTGCACCAGAATTTCCAGGAGCTCAGCAGCCTGCCGCCGGTGTCTGGCAGATCCCAAAGCTGAAGCAGTACCAGTTCCTGCACCTTGTGGACCTCCTGTCACAGCTGTCAGGTTATGCCATATGTCTTGGACATACACTCCTTATGAAGTACCCCCTTGAGCGCCTCCAACTCCATGGACGTGTGGTCGCTGTCCCCAATTTGTCTCAAAATAGCAGTCCAATACCTCCCCAACCTCAGCATGGAATAAAAAGTCCTGCAAGGCCTCAGGACTGAGAACCCATGTGGGCACCAAAGGGGATTCCCCAGTCAAAACATATTCCATAAGGACTGAGAAATGGTCCGACAAGTAGTGGCCCAAATGTTCGAATTCCCGCACAAAGCCACTTAATGAGCAGGACAGCAGGATCCTGTCAAGCCTACTATATATATTGTGAGCAGAGTAGTGAAAAGTATACTGCCGGTCTTTGGAGTGAAGAACTCTCCATATATCCACACCATCTGACTGTGTAATGACTTCCATCAAAGCGCTCGTCATACCAGATTTTGGGTGGGATTTTGGAGGCAATCGATCAAGCACTCCATCTAGGATGCAGTTAAAATCACTTGCTCATATGAAGGGGACAGCGGTATGCGGTGTCAGTATCTTCCAAAATAATGCTTTGCCATCACATTTAGGTGCGCACACATTAAGGAGAGACACATCCTTGTTGTCTAGCTTTCCTGTGACCAATAGATAACAGTCCTCCATGGGCTTCCTGAAAACAAAAAGGAACCCCTGGGGCGGCCACTCAAATCGCCACACCCAGAGCACAAGCCAAATAAGTGGAGTTGTACAGCTGGCCTCTCCACTTCTTTCAGAGCTTCTCCTCCTCTGTGTCCTTCAAAGGAGTCTCTTGTGGGAATGCAATGCCCACCCTGTACTGCCTCAAAAAGGTGTGTACCTTAACGTATTTGGTGTAATTATGCAGTCTTCGTATATTCCAGGACACTACTTGTGTTCCCCAGCCATAAAGCAACAATGAGCCCAACTCCCCCCGATGTGCAGCAGGAGACACTAGGCACCCTTGTTCCAGCCCTCCTTATTTCACTACATCCCATCGCGTGAACCGAGATGCTCTGCACATGTCCTGCACTCCTGCCTTGTCAAACGTGGTACTGTAACTATCCCCCAAACTAACCAATCCTCCCTCCACTCCCAAAGGTATCTGTATGATGTTTTACATATAAGCATTACCACAATAGAAATTACCTTCAGCATTCCCCCCACTAGTGACATGCCCCCTCCTTCTGATCCAAACACTAACTACCTGGTGGAACCCAGCACCAACTGTAACTTACAAGAGAGGGAAAGAGGCGAGAGCTGCCCGGATACCTCCGTCCCAGCCCTGTAAAAAAAGAGGACCAGAGTGTGCGGCACAGGTGCTCCCAGAAGACCCACTAGGTGATTCAGTAGCGCACTTGACAGCCAGTCAAAATCCACAAAGGCAGCAAGAATACAAGAAGAAACAGGAAGAAAGGGGAGAGTAAGCAGCAAAAACAAAAGTAGCGCAGGGGATGTCCCCCAACTTCTTTCACATACCCCTCTCTTCTGTTCCCCTCTGCAGTGTGCAATTCCTCAGTCTGTATGCTGGCTCTCCTGCATCGGCAGGCCTCTCCCCACACATATGGATCCCCCCACAGCCATGTGTTCTCGCCTGCCAAGCGTACCTGACCACAGCCTAACATTACTCTATAGGGCCAAGTCAGTATCAGTCATCAGCATGAGGCAACCCTCCAGGGCCCCGGGCTCAGCCATCTCTCCGTGTCTTCGACCTCAGCAATTACCAGTGTGCCATCAGGTTGCAAGATTATGCAGGACCGTTCCCTGCGCTGTGATATTCCCCACTCTTACAGTTCCAGCGATCTGCTAGGATGGCTACGCTTTCTGCTCTCTCGAGTGGTAGGCTGCGCCCAGCCATTCCAGTCCAGATCTCCATCCAGTACCACACCTCCTCAGGACCTCTAAAGAAGTGGGCCCAACCCCCATGAAGCACCTTGAGCTTGGCAGGATAGAGTAGCATATATTTAACATTTAGAGTGTGCAGCTTCTGTTTTACTGACAAATAGGAACTGTTCTTGCACCCTGTATTTGTAGCCTGGAAAAATCCTAATAGTGTGTCCCTCAAAGCGAGGATCTCCATATTTGCGGGCCTCCTGCAGCACCTCATCTCAATCCTTATAATTAAGAGGCTTTGCAATGATCGCTCTTAGGGGAGCTCCAAGAGGAAGGCGCGGGATCAGCGCCAGGTGGGCCCTTTCAGTCACAAAAGAAGGGCGATAAGGGTTGCGCGTCCACTACCTCCTTAAGCCATGCCTCCAAGAAAGTCATTGTCCTGTCACCCTTCTGTCACTCTGGGAGGCCCATAAATCGGAGGTTTCAACTCCTCCTCCAGCCCTCTGCATCCTCTAAGCAGGTGTCCAGGAATTGCGCCTTCTCTGACAGCATATGAAATGTAGTCTGTAAGTCACACACCTCTTTAGTCAGGTTCTCCATCTTTTCCTCCATCTCCAGTGATCATCCACAACTTTCCACAAGTCTGCAGCAGATTCAACTCAATTGAAATGGAGTCCATTTTGTGTTCCAGCGCCTGCTTTGAGCTTCCAATAGCAGCCAAGATCTGTGTAACAGAGAGTTCCAGTTGTGTCCGTAGTGATCAAGCTTTCTCATGCGCAGTCTGCTGGGCCATGCCCTTAGCTGCCCTCGTAAATTGGTCCATGCGGGTCTGCTCCGGCTGCTTGCCGGTCCTATCACACCCCATTCTGTTCCACACACCCTGCTACCAGTCTGACTGCAGCCTGCCAGGGTGGGAATGCCCAAGGGTAAGTATGTGCACTCTGGTTGCAGGAACTTCCTCCACAGGGCACTAGGAGACCAGTACGCACTCTCCACTGTAGCGAGATGTGCAGCAGGGCTTGCGTTGCTCTCCACCAGTCTTGGATCATCTGCCATCACTGGGCAAACAATGTTAATACTCCACAATCCCCAAAGCAAGGAAGTGCGGGGTACCCCTTGGGCGCACAGCAGGGGCAGGACCCTCCAGCACAGCACTTCAGTTCACCTCAGAGCTTCCTCTACTAAAGTACCAGGACCTCCACCATGCCATTAACCGTTCTATGTAGAGTAGGCACACAGTTCGCAAGGTGGAGCTCAGAGACAAGAGCACTCAGTTGCCCCCCTGCAGCAGTTTCCACTTCCTTCGGCTCTCTCAATCAGGGGCCCAAGGGCTGGTTCTCCCCAGCCCCCACAGGGCTCCAGCTAAGTTAGGATCTTCACTGGGCGACAGTCACCACACTGGGCGAGAACCTTAATCCAAGCGGCTCCCACTGTATCAGGCCAGGGAGCACCTTCCCATTCAGCAAGGTTCGGCGCCCCAGCAGTCGGCCGCTTCACCCCGAGCACTCATCATAAAGGAGCAAGGCCGCTCCATGCCGCCTGCCCTCTGGCAACTCCAGTGCTCAGGCCAGCATTTAGGGCACCAGCCACCAGTCGTCAGATTGCTGCCTATAGCCCACAGTCAAGGACTCTGACGGGCTCCTCCGAGTCTTACCGACTAACGAGGTGCAGCTCAGTACTCCAAAATCGGGGCTGCCTTGCTCTTACTGCCATCAGCCATCTTAAGGGAGCACAGGCAAGACTCACCGACTGCATCTCTGCATATCTCTGCACCTAATTATGATGTCCTTTTTTCTACAGGTCCCACAATTTCGCACAAGCCCACAAAGGTGCGTCTCAGAGTCCCAGAACCATGGCCGACTGTTTCACACTGCCGGCTGCCATCTTGGGTGTGCTCGGGCATGGCATTACAGGGCCCCAGTGCCGCACTGCATCATCTTTTTGTCACTTCACCAGTCTCAGGAGGAGATCCCTTGAGATCATTTGGCCTCCAACCTGCAGCAGGGGACCAGGATGATGACGAGGAAACTGCTGGGCTCTCCCCTAAAGCGTGTGGTTGACTATCTTTCATGACCATGCCCCTTACTGTGCAGACTACAGACTACAGGGCGACTATGTCTATCAGAAATAAATATGTGCATGGCACATTCTCGCATTAGGGGAAAACACGTGCAAACCACCATTAGAAAAAGATGAGAAGGTAAAAAGGAAAGCTAAAATTTAATTTGACTTCTCCCCTGAGGCGGAAGCCGGGGGTTAGGCTCGAGATCACAGCTCTCTTTTTAAAAATACGCTACGCTTTTCTTTTTTGTTTCACTTGCTCACTTTTTAAAAAACAAAAAGTTCTTACTGCAGATACGATATTTGCCCCATCTCGAAACCCGCTCCTAGCATAGCAGACTACGTGCTCACGCGGTAGGAGACAGGGGTGGACGCCATCTTGGGTGGACGGCAAGGACAGCGTTCTAGCTGCTGGCTGCCTCCCCCCTCCTGGCTATTTAAATGGCGCTCTTTATCGGCGCTTAGATTTAATTTGACTTCTCCCCTGAGGCGGAAGCCGGGGGTTAGGCTCGAGATCACAGCTCTCTTTTTTTTTTTTTCAAAACAAATTTTATTTGGTTTTAGCAGTTGACAGAATAGAAAGGAAACACTGCTTCCATGGAAGCAGGAAGACAGCGAGCTTATAAGTGCAAGTATAATCAAAGTATTCAATCAACGTTCCCCCGAGCCCCCCTCCCCGTAATCCAGCCCAGTACCCACCCCCCACCCCGCACGGTGTTTACGTTGTCCAGAACAGGAGCGCAAGTATCTCAATAATAGCATGTGGTTCAGTTCACCCAGGGGCAATATGAATAAAGTCTATATCAGAGGCCCGAGTAGCCAGGGGGTCAAGCAGCAGGCCTCTATAGTCCGCCCATTTCTTCCAGATCCGATAGTGTTTCTTGGGGCAGCCCCTGGCCTCAAAGATTGGGCGTTCCAGACCCATGTTGAAGTCCATGCCTCGCTTCCATACCCCTATCAGCGGAGCCCTGGGGGCTTTCCAAGCTTGGGCTATGTCCCTTTTGGCCACCGTGAGACCCAGAAGAAGCAGATGTCGTTTGTATCTATTGCCCCCAACTTGTTCCATAACATGAAGTAGACCCAGTTTCGGTGTGCGGGGGAGTTCCCATGCTAAAACTTCCTCAAGGCAGTCCCACACGCCAGTCCAAAATCTCTGCAGCCGTACACATTCCCATACCGTATGTATGAAGGAGCCTATCGCGCTTCCACACCGCAGACACTCCGGGGAGGCTATCAGCCCCGCCCTCCACAAGCGCTCCCTCGTAAAGTACGCCCTATGTAGGTACTTAAACTGGATAAAGCGCAGGCGCACTGCTATCGCTGCTCCCCTAGGGGCCTCCAGGGCTTCCCTCCAGTCCTCCTCCTCCAGTTCCCCCAGCTCGCCCTCCCAGACCGCCCGCAGTTTAGTAAGTGAGGGGGAACAATGGGTCACTAACGTTTGATATATAGTCGAAATTTTCTTTGTTTCTAGTTCCCCCATAAATATCTTGGCTTCTAAGGGGCTAAACTCTGGTAAGGACGTTATGTCTGCTATTGCGGGAGCCAGAGCGTGTCGGAGCTGTAGATATCTAAAGAATTGGGACTGGGGCATGTCATATTCCTCCCGCAGTGTCTGGAATGATTTGAGGGTCGTGCCTTTCAGAACGTGGCCCAGCGCCGAGATGCCAATGGTATCCCAGCCTTCGAAGCCCCGTAATGAAGCCAGGCCTGGCAACCTCCCATTGTGCCACAGGGGAGTCTCACTCGTTAATCTATTCCACCACTCCATGCGGCGGAGAGAGTCGCGCCACACTTTGAAAACTACCTGGGTGACCATCGGGAGCCTCTTCCGGATAGCTGCCGAATATAGGATAGTATGGAGCGTGTCTGGGTCCATCATATATCTCTCCAGAGCATCTGTCGGGTCACCTCGATCCCCGTACCACCATTCGTTAAGGACAAGCAGGTGCGACGCCTGATAGTAGGACTGGACGTCCGACGTGGCCAGCCCCCCACAGTAGGTCGACAGGAAGCAGGTACGGAGCGCCACTCTCACCGCTCCCCCAGTCCATAGGAACCGACCCAGGGCGGAGTCCACCTGCCGAAACCACTGCGGCTGAACCGGGTACGGGTGATTTTGTAGTTGGTAGAGGATACGGGGCAGGGCCACCATCTTAAAAATGGCCGAGCGGCCATAGACATTCAGGGGCATCCTGGACCACGTCTGCATATCCGAGCGAATTCTGTCCCATACAGGCACTATATTGCGGGACCACGACACTCCCGGTATATCCGTCAAAAAGACGCCTAAATATTTAAGGCCTCCCGTTGCTTCCTGCAGAGCCGAGGCCCAGGGACCCAAGGTCCCTCCGTCACCCAGGACCCATAATTTTGACTTCCGTACGTTAAGTCCAAGGCCGGACACCTCACCAAAAACACGCATTATTTCCAGGACCCTCGGCCCTGATTTATTAAGGTCTGTGAGGAAGAAAAGCACGTCGTCGGCATAAAGGGCAATCCTGTCAGATGGGCCTCCCACCCATTCCACTCCACGCAATTGGGCATCCATCCGCACCCAAGCCGCGAGCGGTTCCATAGCCAAAGCGAACAGGTACGGCGAGAGGGGGCATCCCTGCCGGGTGCCTCGACCAATGAGGAACGAGTCAGAGACCGCACCCGCAATCCTGACCGCTGCCGTCAGATCCGTGTACAGCAAGTGAATGTAAGATAGAAACCGGGGGCCGAGGTTGAGTCGGAGGAGGAGCGCTCGAAGATAGGGCCAGCTAAGGGAGTCAAAGGCGCGGTCTATATCCGCCAGCAGAAGGGCCGCGGGGATGCCCGCCGCCCGCACCGCCTCCACCACCAAGTGCGCGCGCCGTATATTATGTCTCGTTGCTCTATGGGGCATGAAACCTGCCTGATCCGCATGGATCAGATCAGTGATATACGGGAGGAGGCGGTTCACTAAGGCCTTTGCCAGTATCTTCGCCTCAACGTTCAGTAGTGAAATCGGGCGATAGGATTCCGGCCTATCTTGTGGCCTCCCTGGTTTGCAAAATACCACAATTTCGGCATGTCGCCAGTCCGCTGGCAGTCTTCCGCGTTCCCTAGCAACCCCCAGGGCCTTCTTATAGCGCATTCCTAATTGGAGATGAAACATCTTCAAATATTCGCACGGGAAGCCATTGGGCCCAGGGGCCTTGCCCGCGTTCAGCCCGCCTAGGGCTTCTCCCAGCTCCTCCGCTGACAACGGGAGGTCCAATCGATCTCGGGCCTCATCCGAGAGTGCTCGGGGTGGAAGGTCCGCGAGAAATTTGTCGATCTCCTCCGCTGGGAGGGATTCCCGAGGGGCATACTGTGTCTCATAGTACCTAGCAAACATTTGGGCCAGAACCCCGGGGTCTGAGATAGGGCCACCTACATCGTCTCTGAGGCCCGGTAGGGGTTGGGCTTGATAGGTATCCTGACACAGCCTATATAGCATCGTGCTGGATTTGTCCCCCCATTGGTAGATTCTACTCTGAGTAGCGAGCCAAGACTGTCGGGCCTCGTCCAGCAAGAGGGAGGTGTAGGACCGCTGGAGGTGCAGGAGCTTGGTCACCTCGTCTCCGTTCTCTCCCATCAGGCAGTTCGCCTCCTGGCTTCGCACCTGAGCAGCTGCTTCTGCCAAAGCCAGCGTGCGGGCCCTACGGTGTGTGGCGCACCATGCGATGTCTACGCCTCGGAGCACCGGTTTCAGGGCCTCCCACAGAGTCATGGCATCTATACTCGGGTCCTCGTTCTCCGCCCAGTAGTGTGCGATTGCCTCCCTCATGTGTGTTTGGTAGTCATCGCGCTGCAAGTGCCATGTGGAGAGGCGCCAGCGGAAAGGCTGTCGTCGCACACTTAGGCTCAATGTCAGCGCGGTCGGGGAGTGGTCAGACAGGCCCCTAGGGAGTATGGAAGTGGAGTCCACCCTCCCTATCCAGGGCTGTGGGACAAACAGGTAATCCAGACGAGAGAAGGATTTGTGGACCGCCGAAACATATGTATATTCGCGATCGCATGCATGGTGATATCGCCAGGTGTCCACCCAACCCATGCCCCGCGCCATTCTGCTCAGCCGTGTAGTAGTATCAGAGAGCTGACCTCCCCCGGGCCTACATCGATCAAGTCTCCCATCCATCACATCGTTCCAATCTCCGCCCACAATCGTCAATACAAGGGGGACCTCGGTCCACATATCAAACAGTCGTTCAATCAGAGCATCCTGGAGGGGGGGTGGAGCATACACTCTGCCAAAGACCACTGGCTCATTCCCCAGCCTCCCTTTAATAAATGCGTATCGGCCATGCATATCCAGCCACTGTGTATCGTGTGTGTAAGGGACCCTGCGATGTATCAGGATAGCGACACCCCTGGACCCCCTCGTGAACCCAGCATGGAACACTTGTTCATATCCATACCTCCGTAGACTAAGGACCTTGGTGCCCATAAGATGTGTCTCTTGAAGTAGCAAAACATCCGCTTTTTCAGTCTTCCCCAGTCGTAGCACTGCACCCCGTTTAATTCTATCCAGCATCCCTCTCACATTCCAGCTCAATATACGCAGCAAGGCATGCGAAAGATTCGCCCTCTGTCCTTCAACCGCCATCTATCGTCCAAAATCTGGGAACTTCGGGCCACCAAGACCACACGCGTACAGATCGCTGCCTCCAAGTTCTCGTAAACACCATGCTAGAACTAGACCCAACTTCCCCCCCCACCATCCCCGGATCCCCAAAACTCCTGACCCCCCTCCTACCCCCCCTCCCATACCCCAAACTGTACCAACAACCCCCCCACCAACCCCCCACCCCATACCTCAGCAACATTGAAGTACCTGTCGCGGTGCAGGCAATCTCAACCCTCCAACGGGAGGTCCAAGACCCACTACACCAATGGATCCCACCCAACTACCCACCACGTACTCAACAACCCCCCACCCAGCACGTGGGAATGAACTCCGGGAGTAGGCCCGCTCCTGTACGAGCGCCTCCCGACCCACAGCCACCCATGAACAAGGAATTGCGTAGGTCATCTGAGAGTGGCATGTCCGTGAACAGTACCATGCCCGCTCCATCCGTCGGGGCACATCAGCAGCCTTATAGGCCCAGTTCTGGATTCAGTGTGAGTGTAAGGATCTCAGGACTTAGAGGGGGAAGAATCCGTCCCCTCAGGCGCCTCGGCTGTCTCGTCTCGGGGAGGCGGGCGCTTCTGGGAGCGCGACCTCCAGTTGCTCTTGCTGCGTGATCTCCGAGGCGTCCTCGGGGGTCTCCCGGTGGTCGACGAATCCGAGCAGCTCTCTTTTTAAAAATACGCTACACTTTTCTTTATTGTTTCACTTGCACACTTTTTAAAAACAAAAAAGTTCTTACTGCTGATACGATATTTGCCCCATCTCGAACCCCGCTCCTCGCGTAGCAGACTACGTGCTCATGCGGTAGGAGACAGGGGTGGACGCCATCTTGGGTGGACGCCAAGGACAGCGTTCTAGCTGCTGGCTGCCTCCCCCCTCCTGGCTATTTAAATTGCGCTCTTTATCAGCGCTTAGATTTAATTTGACTTCTCCCCTGAGGCGGAAGCCGGGGGTTAGGCTCGAGATCACAGCTCTCTTTTTAAAAATACGCTACGCTTTTCTTTTTTGTTTCACTTGCTCACTTTTTAAAAAACAAAAAGTTGTTACTGCTAATACGATATTTGCCCCATCTCTAACCCCGCTCCTCGCGTAGCAGACTACGTGCTCACGCGGTAGGAGACAGGGGTGGACGCCATCTTGGGTGGACTGGACGCCAAGGACAGCGTTCTAGCTGCTGGCTGCCTCCCCCCTCCTGGCTATTTAAATGGCGCTCTTTATCGGCGCTTAGATTTAATTTGACTTCTCCCCTGAGGCGGAAGCCGGGGGTTAGGCTCGAGATCACAGCTCTCTTTTTAAAAATACGCTACGCTTTTCTTTTTTGTTTCACTTGCTCACTTTTTAAAAAACAAAAAGTTCTTACTGCAGATACGATATTTGCCCCATCTCGAACCCCGCTCCTCGCGTAGCAGACTACGTGCTCACGCGGTAGGAGACAGGGGTGGACGCCATCTTGGGTGGACGGCAAGGACAGCGTTCTAGCTGCTGGCTGCCTCCCCCCTCCTGGCTATTTAAATGGCGCTCTTTATCGGCGCTTAGATTTAATTTGACTTCTCCCCTGAGGCGGAAGCCAGGGGTTAGGCTCGAGATCACAGCTCTCTTTTTAAAAATATGCTACACTTTTCTTTTTTGTTTCACTTGCACACTTTTTAAAAACCAAAAAGTCCTTACTGCTGATACGATATTTGCCCCATCTCGAACCCCGCTCCTCGCGTAGCAGACTACGTGCTCATGCGGTAGGAGACAGGGGTGGACGCCATCTTGGGTGGACGCCAAGGACAGCGTTCTAGCTGCTGGCTGCCTCCCCCCTCCTGGCTATTTAAATTGCGCTCTTTATCAGCGCTTAGATTTAATTTGACTTCTCCCCTGAGGCGGAAGCCGGGGGTTAGGCTCGAGATCACAGCTCTCTTTTTAAAAATACGCTGCGCTTTTCTTTTTTGTTTCACTTGCTCACTTTTTAGAAAACAAAAAGTTCTTACTGCTAATACGATATTTGCCCCATCTCTAACCCCGCTCCTCGCGTAGCAGACTACGTGCTCACGCGGTAGGAGACAGGGGTGGACGCCATCTTGGGTGGACTGGACGCCAAGGACAGCGTTCTAGCTGCTGGCTGCCTCCCCCCTCCTGGCTATTTAAATGGCGCTCTTTATCGGCGCTTAGATTTAATTTGACTTCTCCCCTGAGGCGGAAGCCGGGGGTTAGGCTCGAGATCACAGCTCTCTTTTTAAAAATACGCTACGCTTTTCTTTTTTGTTTCACTTGCTCACTTTTTAAAAAACAAAAAGTTCTTACTGCAGATACGATATTTGCCCCATCTCGAACCCCGCTCCTCGCGTAGCAGACTACGTGCTCACGCGGTAGGAGACAGGGGTGGACGCCATCTTGGGTGGACGGCAAGGACAGCGTTCTAGCTGCTGGCTGCCTCCCCCCTTCTGGCTATTTAAATGGCGCTCTTTATCGGCGCTTAGATTTAATTTGACTTCTCCCCTGAGGCGGAAGCCGGGGGTTAGGCTCGAGATCACAGCTCTCTTTTTAAAAATACGCTACACTTTTCTTTTTTGTTTCACTTGCACACTTTTTAAAAACCAAAAAGTTCTTACTGCTGATACGATATTTGCCCCATCTCGAACCCCGTTCTTCGCGTAGCAGACTACGTGCTCATGCGGTCGGAGACAGGGGTGGACACCATCTTGGGTGGACGCCAAGGACAGCGTTCTAGCTGCTGGCTGCCTCCCCCCTCCTGGCTCTTTAAATTGCGCTCTTTATCAGCGCTTAGATTTAATTTGACTTCTCCCCTGAGGCGGAAGCCGGGGGTTAGGCTCGAGATCACAGCTCTCTTTTTAAAAATACGCTACGCTTTTCTTTTTTGTTTCACTTGCTCACTTTTTAAAAAACAAAAAGTTCTTACTGCTAATACGATATTTGCCCCATCTCTAACCCCGCTCCTCGCGTAGCAGACTACGTGCTCACGCGGTAGGAGACAGGGGTGGACGCCATCTTGGGTGGACTGGACGCCAAGGACAGCGTTCTAGCTGCTGGCTGCCTCCCCCCTCCTGGCTATTTAAATCGCGCTCTTTATCGGCGCTTGGATTTAATTTGACTTCTCCCCTGAGGCGGAAGCCGGGGGTTAGGCTCGAGATCACAGCTCTCTTTTTAAAAATACGCTACGCTTTTCTTTTTGGTTTCACTTGCTCACTTTTTAAAAAACAAAAAGTTCTTACTGCTGATACGATATTTGCCCCATCTCGAACCCCGCTCCTCGCGTAGCAGACTACGTGCTCACGCGGTAGGAGACAGGGTTGGACGCCATCTTGGGTGGACGCCAAGGACAGCGTTCTAGCTGCTGGCTGCCTCCCACCCTCCTTCCCCTCCTATAAAATGACCTCTACTACTCGACCGCGCAGCGGGCACGCCGGCGGTACGCCGAAGGCGTGTCAAAGGCAAGCCCGTCTGCGCCCGTCCGCGCCAGTCCAGCGCCGAGCGCCAGGACCTTTGGTCATTTTTCCTCAGACCGCCACACCAAGAGAGCCTACAACCGTGAGTTGCTGCTGAGTCTGAAGGGAAGGGTGGAGGAGAATTGCATTTGTATTACACCGGACAAGAACATGCTGACTGGACCTATCACTTGCCCAGCATGCTTTTCTTGCCCACCTGCAATTTTATGTAGACCTATCAGGGCATTCATTAGGTCCTGCTACATCAGGGGGGATAGGGAGGAGAACACAATCAGCTGTATACTCATTAATGCCAGGTCCCTGGTCAAACATAGCACGGAATGCGCAGAACTGATTCAGGACAAAAATGCCAAAATCGCAATTATTACGGAGACCTGGACAGATGCGGCATCGGGTCCAGTTCTAGTTAATGCAACGCCTGCAGGCTACCTTAGCCGTGTTCTGGATAGAACCGGTAAAAGAGGGGGTGGGCTTGCTATCATCTATCATGCCTCTATCCAGGGATCATTCCAGGCGGTGTCCTCACAGATGTGTGAGGCACTGGGATTTAAGCTTTCAATATCAAATCACCAAACCTTCCAGGGCTGCCTCATGTATAGACCACCTGGGTCCAGGTCGCAGTTCCTCGAAATGGTGGGCACCTTCGTGTAGGAGGCCCTGTGTACCAAATCCTTTACCGCTCTAGGAGATTTTAATTACCATTTAGAAAAGGGATCAGACCCGGACACTTTAGCTCTGCTTGAAGCAATGCAGGGGGCAGGATTGACTCAGGTAGTAAGGGGAGCCACACATACAGTAGGGCACACTTTGGATGGTATCTTTACAAACAACCCGCACTTACATTTCATCCATACAGAGTCCATGGCCTGGTCAGATTACTCAGTTGTGCTTTTTAACATCCAAACACCCCAGCTGGTTAGGGTCAGGCAGGATAGGAAGCCATCCAAGCTGTATAGACCCTGGAAAGAGCTTGATGGAAGGGCACTGGAGGATCGGCTTACATCCTCTATGTTTACTCTGCCTGCAGATGTAAATGAAGCTGCAGAGAAGTACACAGACTGGATAGATCGAGCATGTACTATTTTAGCGCAGCCTAAACGCTGTCGCCCCACTCGCACAGTACCATCTGCGCCCTGGTTCACCCATGAGTTACGAGACCATAAGGTGATCTGTAAAAAACTAGAGCGCGTTTGGCGTACAGATTACCTTCAGGCAGATAAAATCAAGCTCAAAGCCAGTCAAAGGATCTATAAAGAAATGATCAGGAAGGCCAAAAGCACATATTTTACTGATCGGATTGAGGGAGCTAAGAACTCTACTAGAGAACTCTTTGACACCGTCACCAGTTTGGTCACTCCCAAGTCAGTAATTGTTCCTCCAAGTTTGGAACTTTGTGAGACTCTTGCCAAGTTCTTTTTAAATAAAGTGGAACTGATTTTCTCGGCATTGGAACATCAAGTGGCGTTGACTCTTCTTGAAGGGACACACAGGACCACTTTGGCCAATCCACACGAGGCGAAACTCTCTGGGTTCCGTCCTGTGAACTCGGAAGAGATAAAAAAAACTGCTCCAGGTAACTAAATCAGGCTCGCTTCAAGATCCCTGTCCAGCCTCAGTGGCACAGTTGGCAGCTATCCCCATATCGTGTACTCTTGCGGATTTATTCAACCAGATGCTTGACATCGGAGAATATCCAACATGCTGGAAACGAGTGTCGATTGCCCCACTGCTTAAAAAACCGACACTCGATATCTCAGACCCCAATAGCTACCAGCCCATAGCTAGGCTACCACTGCCAGCTAAACTTATCGAGAAAGTCATGAATGCACAGCTTTGTGCCTTTATCAGGTCCTCCCAGTGCTTGGACATAGCACAACACGGGTTTAGGGAAGGCCACAGCACCGAGACTGCCCTGATCAAATCCACGGAAGAGATTAGGAAGGCGCTGGATGCAGGAGGACGGGCAGCTCTAGTACTCCTCGATCTTTCCGCGGCCTTCGACACGGTCCATCATAGTATTTTGGTGGATCGTTTAGAAGGCTGCGGAATCCAGGGGACAGCCCTGAGCATATTGAAATCCTTCCTTGCCGATAGGGTTCAGGGGGGTCCCACAGGGCTCCTCCCTAAGCCCCACCCTTTTTAACATTTATGTTTCTTCCCTCGCCCCGGTGATTCGGTCATTTGGATTTGAATTAACATCTTACGCAGATGATACACAGATTGTGGTATCTCTGCTGCCGAGGAGAGAAGAAGGAATAGCGGCTAGGTTCCAGGACTGCATGACTGCGGTGAGCTCTTGGATGGCAGGGAACTGCCTTAAATTGAACTCCTCTAAAACCGAGGTTCTTCTCTTCGGCGCTGATGTTAGTTTCTGGAGCCCCAAATGGTGGCCCCACGATATGGGAGCCCCACCCATCCCGGCAACGAAGGTAAAGAACCTGGGAGTTCTTATTGACAGCCAACTATCTTTCAAACCCCAAGTCAACGCAATAACCTCCTCCATCTATTGGATTATGAAAACCATTAGGAAAGTTCTCCCCTTCCTTTCAGACAGTAGCAGGAAAACGGTGGCGACAGCACTTGTGCTGTCCCGCCTTGATTACTGCAATAGTCTCTTCCTGCAAGCCCAGCAGGGGCTGCTCAATAAACTGCACCTGCTGCAAAATGCAGCTGCTCGATTAATTACTGGCCTGCCCAAGTTTGCACCGGTGGCACAGGAATTGAGAAAGATGCACTGGCTCCTGGTACGTAAGCGGATGTTTAAATCATTGTGTATGGTGTACAAGGCTGTGAATGGACTGGGACCATCCTTTCTTCAACAGCACTTTCAACTGTACACGCCAGGCAGACAGTTAAGGTCGGCCAACAAAGGGCTAGTTAAGACTTTTCGGATTAGAAAAGTACGATGGGGAGGCCGTAGCTTCATTTCTGGAGCCTCCACCGTTTGGAATACACTGCCCCTGGCTTTGAAACAAAGTACTAACCTGATGGCCTTTAGGAAAAATATTAAAATCTGGCTCTTTGGCCTTTAGAAACCGACAAACATCTTAGGGGAGATATCAAATCATTTCAGCGCCAGGACACCGTTCGGTAACAGCGCGCTTTACAAATGGTATAAATAAATAAATAAATAAAATGGAGACTAGGTGAAATCTCTACAACACCAGGCAGTTGAGCATATAGTGATGTGTAGTAGGTGGCAGTGTACTGGGATATGGCTGTATCCCCAGCGTAATTGACTCCCTTCCCATCGGTAATGTATGCAATATATGTACGATGAGCTGTATTAGACCAGAATCAGTGCAGCGTCTTGATAATCTCATCATCCCACTGATAGATGTGGCTGTGTGTAGTGAGCCAGGCCATTCTGGCCTCGTCCAGAAGCAATTTCTGCTGTACCTCATGTTGATGTAGGGAGTCTCTAAGTACAGTGGAGGAGCTGGCTGCCTGTAACTCTAAGATGTGGGTGTATATGTCAGTCATTTCTGTCTGTGCTTCTTGTGCCCTCCTGAGGCATAGCCAATAATGTCACATAATGGGGGGCTTTAAGGCCTACCAGAGGGTCTCATGGGACTCCACTGTGTCAGTGTTTGTGTCCACATATATTTTTATGGTTGTGTGAATAGGTACTGGCCTTGGCATCCTGCAGCCACCGGCATTCAGTAGCCAACCCAACCGTGAACGCCATGGCCTAATTTGCCGCCATAGTTCCATAGGGAGAGTGGCCAGAGAGACCACGAGCATGAATGTGAGTGTCCAGCAGTCTATGGGAATAACAGGTATAGCCCAGTATGCCTGGGAGTAAAGGTCGTCACCTGTCCATCAAGCCCATGGCCTTGATATATCAGGCGAGGGGGTACAGCTTCAGTTCAGCATTCCCTGCTGACGAGGTCCAGTACATTTCCCAGTCCATCACCCCATTGAAATCTCCCCCAAGAGCCAGCATGCCTTCGGAAATTGTGCCACCAGGGCCCCCAGATTCTGCAAACACTCACCTGTAAGTATAAGAAGAAGGACGTAGATGCTAGCTTGAGCAATGGTTGTGTCAATGGATGGGACCAGATATAGCTGTATAGTGACCCTGATTGTTCTTCCAAATCTTGTCGACTATTAGACTACAATGTTGATGTATCAAAATGGGCGTCCCGGTGACCCCTGGACAAAGCCCGTGTGGAACGCCTGCATGTACCCCATTTGGGCAAGGAAAGGGCATCCAGTGCGCACCAAGTGGGTCTCTTGCAGAAGGTGCACGTTGGCTAAGTATTGTTTGACTCATTACAACACTGTGCCTTACTTGACCGGCTCTAGTTCCCATTAACATTTCAGGTCAAGAGAAGGACAGTGCCCTGAACGTTGGCGTCAACCTGATTGGTCATTAGGTATGCCAGGATCATATCAGTAATCAAGTAGAAGAGGCGATCAGACCTATCCAAGTGTAGCAATGGCTGGTGTAAGTGTGCAGAAAACAAAGAAACAAAACTGTAACCAAAACCTCCCACCCACCTCCTCAAACCTCGTAAACATAAAGTACCTGTTCTGGAAGAAACTAGGAACCGTCGCCAACCGGGCAACCATATTCTAACATTGGTCCTCTGTACCATTTCCCTAACCACCCCAAAAACCACCCACAAAAGAAAGAAGAGAACAACCAAGAGAGAGAGGGTCCATGCGGTCAGCAGCATGCCCATCCGCTCTAACAAGGTAGTAGTTCCAGGGTAAGCCTAAGTACAAAAATAGTATGTCAGGGGTCCAGGACTCCCATTGCCACCACTAAGAGAAAAGCACTTTCATGTGTTAAATCTGGATTCAAGGACCCCAAGCTGCAGGGCACTAGGGCATCCACCGATCAGCAACAGAGTGATGTCTTCTCCACTTGCGCTGAGATCAACACGGCAGCTGTCCTCATCCCTGACACGGCCCGTAGGATTAGGACGTGTGGGTGAGGAAAGCATATTCGGGGGGAGGCCTCTCTTCTAGCCATATCCCATCTGCTTCTGGTGCGTCGAAGAAAAGTGTCTTGTCCTGATATATCATTTTCAGCCGTGCAGGAAAGAGCCACATGTATTGAATCTGATGCGCTGATAGTTTCTGCTTAACTGCAAGATTTGATTTGATTTATTTTGATTTGATTTATTTTGATTTGATTTATTTTTATAAAGCTTTACGTATGCCCGAAGGTGTTTTCTCTATAACTTTTTTGACATCCGTTGTTGCAAGCTCAAATAAAGGGCACTGCAATAATCCTGTTTCAAAAAACCAAAGCAATAATGACTATTTTCCTAAGATCATAGAGTATGAAGGGCAGAATTTTCTTTTGTTTTTTTTTTTAGCAGAAAAAAATGCAAGCCAACATAAGCTGATTGGTCTGATCAAGGAAGGTGAGTTTGGAATCAAAAATGAGTTCCAAATTTCTCACTTTCAGTACAGGAGAAGGGAGAGGGCTGTCGGCTCTGATAGCTTCACACGTAGGTTGGATGGTACCTCAGAGTTCGTTCGATGCAAACAAGGGGTCCACCTCTTGATCGGCTCAATTCTATATGCTCTTATAGCACAGAATGTTGATATGATCAAGCAAGGGAAGGAAAGGATGGGGACAGCGGGGAGGGAGACCTGTGGAGAGAACATACAACTAGAACAAGCTTTGCATAAAACGTAGATTAGATCAAGTATATACTATTCTATACCATTAATCAGTACCTGTAAAAGAAAATAACTAAGCTGCGTCTTCCTAGCAAATCTAGAAATGATGTTGACTCTCTTTTCTGGATTCCAATAAACAAAGCACTTTGCTGTGTCTCTGATAAAACAAAGGGGAATTTAAGTACTGTAATACACTCTTCGGGAAATAATACTCTACACAAACGCTGTCCAGAATACCCACCCTTTCATATGCTTGATAAGGCTTCACAGGGGTTAATTTCTTAATATTCGGATGCCCCCTGTTACTACAAGGCAATGAAAAGAAAATAGGGAATCGATGAAGGTATGATTCACTATACATGATCACCACGGCAATATCATAGTAGAAACAATGGAGTTAGTACTTCATATACTGTGCATGAATAGGTAATAACATAATAAGCATGGAAAGCTATAACAGTTTTCTGTCTCTTTTCATCAGGGCCAAGTAGCAAATGGATTCCATAAATGTGCCCAAACCTCCTTGGCGTTTCTCAACACGGCTTCGTCACTCTGAATTCCATGGCACACAAAATTGCCGTTTCTAAACACGGCTTGGCTTAAAGACATTTGCCCAAACAGAGTTCCTCGCACGCCGTTTCCTGCAGAGAGGCACATGAAACACGCTGTATAGATACGCTGTTTCCGTCACGGCTGACAGGCACACAAACAAACAAGATACAGTAACGCAGTTTCCGTCGCGGCTAACATATTTGTAATGAACCAAGTGCAAGGACTCGGGCAGTTACGGTCACAGCCGTGAGAGCTGCACCACACGTGAAACAGACTTCAGAATGCGAATAGCAGAAACGAAGCTTCGGTGATAAAGAATTACCCCAAACCAAATTATATCAATGCGGAAACAAGACCCTTACTTACCAGGGTAGATCATAAGTCTTAGATCACCTGTAGGATGGGTGCTGAGTGGTCAGAAAGAGCTGACATAGCCGCCACTGGTGCCACCTAGTCGGCTGCACCAGTCGTTTTCGTGTACTTATCAATGCAGCACTAGGAAGTTTGGGCTCGGGTTGTTTGTCCTTCTTCCAGCCTGTGGCCACAAGTCCCTACAGCAGGAGAAGGAGGAGGGCAAAGCAGGGCAAACCAGCCCCGCAGCATTCACTTCCTATGCTGGGGCGGAGGGCAAGGGTTATCAAGCAAGCAGAAAATCTCCTCCAGTGACTGCAGGGCCTCCTGGGTGCTGCCCCCGGCTGGAGCTGCAGGGCCTACGCATGCTAATTCCACTCACCAATGGGAGGTCCCCCTCAACTCTGTGCTCTGCAGGGGTGTCCGGCTTCACACCTTGACTGGGCTCAGGCCACCACCAGAACATTCTCCAGGTCTCCTCCTTGAATCGTAGGCCACCGGATCCACGCAGCTGCAAGAGGAGAACCCGGTCCCGATCTGATCCCACAGTCCAGCCCTCAGCACGCTGGAGCAGGTGCCACAGTGTCTCCCCCCACAGCAAATCCCCCAGCGTTGCATCTGCGGAGACTCCAGGCCCCCTCCACAGCACCTGACCACGAGCACTGAGGCTACGGATCTCCCCAAGGGTCTCCCGGCATAGCAGAATTATCGGATGGATGCAGAGTGGCGGCAGAGCTCAAAGAAGAGCAGCCCCCATGCTTGGTGTCCGAACCACGCCCCAACATTGACGATTTGTTGGGGGTGTTGGATACACAAGACACTATTGTATTATTGAACCACTTAGTTGAGAATGGGCATAAAGTGTCCCCAAGTGAGTCTTAATATTGCCAAATTGAGGTTGCCTACCTGGGACACCAAATTGAAAAGGGAGCAAGAAAGGTGTCACAAGAACAAATCTCGGTGATTCTAAAAATGAATCCACCAACTACAAAAACAAAAGTCTGGATGTTTTTGGGAATGATGGGCTACTGTTGAAAGTGGATGCCCAACTTTTCCCTAATGGCAAAGCCTTTACAGGGGCAGCTGACACACAAAGATGTGCCTGATCTGCCACCATAGGACAACACCTGTTTGGTTGCTTTCCTAGACCTAAGAGAGAGTCTCTGTCATGGCCTGGCACTGATTACAATAGATCATTTAGGCCCAGATGTAGGTAAAACTTATTTACCGATTCTTAATTACCAAATTTTACCGATTCGGTAATTAAGAATCGGTAAATAAGAAGTGGGGGTATGTAGGAACATCCAGATGTTCCATTTACCGAATCGTTAAGAATCGGTATTTACCGATTCGGTAAATACCGACCGGTAATGCCCCATTCATTCCTATGGGCTTTGAAGCCCATAGGAATGAATGGGGCATTACCGGTCGGTATTTACCGATCGGTAAATACCGATTTTTGGCAAGGGTGCAGGGGGTGTCACTTTGACACCCTCTAGCACCCCCAAAAAAGGTTCGGGGGCCATATGGCAGGCATACCTGCCCTAAGGGCAGGTCTGCCTGTCATATGGCACAGGTGTGCATGCACACATGTGCATGCACACCTGAATCGGTATTTCACCATCAAATTGAATTTGATGGTAAAATACCGATTTCTTAGGCCTTGTGGGACTCATGAGAGTCCCACCTACATATCGATTTTACAGATTCTGTAAATATACCGGTCGGTAAATTTACCGACCGGTATATTTACAGATTCGGTAAAATTACCGATCGGTAAATTTACCGAACGGTAAATTTACCGATTCTGCCCCCTACATCTCAAATTCCTTTTACCGGTCGGTAACGGCCGAATTCGGCCGTTACCGACCGGTAAAACCCTACCTACATCTGGCCCTTACACTTTTCTGCAGTGAGAGGGAGGGCTGCCCTCTCTCAGTGCTAACACAAATGCATGGGGGTACTCAAAGGCCTGTGGCTTATTTCTCTGCTACTCTCGATCCCATAGCCGCAGGACTGTTCGATTACCTTAAAGGTGTAGTGGCAGTAGGTGTCAGCATTGAAAGATGTGGGAGCATAGTTATGGGACATCCCCTTACCATGCTGGTACGCCACTCTTTTGAGATTTTGTTGACTCGTACATGCACACACCATCCAACGAATAGCAGGTTGATTAAATAGCAAACGGATCATACTCACTGCTGGGAATATCATCCTTAAGAAGTGAGCCTTGCTGAATCCTGCTACCTTGTTGCCACTGTCCGAAAATGAGAATGATAATGGGGAGATGGAACACGACTTTTTAGATGTCACAGAACTATGCAACAAGTCGAGACCAGATATTTGGGATGGGCCACTAGCAGAGTTGGATTATATACTGTTTGTGGATAGCTCATGCCTGAGAGATGACGGGGGAACTCTGATAGCCATGTATGCGATCTGTACTGTCGGAGGAGTCGTGGAAGCTTCCTTGCTCCGAAGTGTAGCCACTGCACAGGTGGCTGAATTGGTTGCTCCTACTAGAGCCTGCTCTGTTTCTGATCAACTGAGAGTGATTATTTTTTGTGTGGTTCATTACTTTTTTGCAGTTATGGTCCCAAAGGGAATTTATGACCTTATTGGGGTCCCCAATTAGAATTTGCAATATAATTGTTGGACACATTGCAAATGCTTAAAGAAATTGCGGTTGTAAAGTTTTCGGCACAGAGGAGTAGAAGTGACTATATGACAGTCAGCAACAATTTTGAGGATGAGGTTCAATAGTATTGTGATCATGGGTCCCAAACCTTCAATGGAGAATATGTGAATGAATCCGAAAATGAGACCCGTTTCAACCTTTTATTGACAGTGGCTATACTTGGGAAAAAGTTAAGAGGTTGCAAGAAGATGTACCAGAGGCAGAACAGTAGGACTGGGTCAGAGCAAGTTGTTCAAGAGGAATGATGAATTTTGGGTATTGACAGACAGAAGACCTACCTGTGTTGTCTGATAGGTTACTGACCCCGATAGCTAGGCATTGTCATGGTCCCCCATACGTTGGGAGGGATGTCATGGTGATTCCACAGTTCAGGCAGATTGTTTGTGTCACAGATGTGTGCAAGCAAAGGAATGTAAGAAGGAGGGCTCCAGTGACATGACTCACATAGGGAGATTAGGAGGTCCACTGGACCTCATTGAAATGCCTGTGTGTAACAGGTTGAGATATGTCCTGATGGTTCTGTGTATTTTCTGATGTTGGGTTAAAGCTTACCTGACAAGGAGAAATGAGAGTCTTACTGTGGCCAAGCTGTTGTGAGGGTTCCAGACTTCCCTGGAGTCGGACCGAGGAACTTATTTTCATAATGAGATCCGTAAAATGTTCTGTGCAGCATTGTAAGTGGAACAAAGACTGCACTGTAGCTATCAAACGGAGGCTTCTGGCATCATGGAGCAGGTTAATGGCATGTTGAAGTCCAGTTTAACCAAAGTATGGGTTCTACGTCTTTGAAGTAGCCAGATGCTTTGCCTTTGGTGGTGATGAGTCTTCGCAGTGTTCCTGATTGGAGGACAGGGCTGTCTCTCCATAAGATCATAATGGTCCGAACAATGAGGTTGATTGCAGTGCCTGCAATTGCACTTGTGAATATTACAGATGATATTATTCTCAACTACTGCAAAGGGCAAGTTGATTAAGTGCGTTCTGTGTCTCATCAGGTTGGAGCTACTGTTGCTCTCCTGCATCAGGAGTAATGCCATGACCTCAGTCACGGAGACTGTGTCTTGGTAAAGAAGCAGATTTGGAAGACATGCCTGGAACCTCGCTGCAAAGGTCCTTTTCAAGTTATATTGTGACCAATGCTGCTGTTAAGTGTGGAGGCTTACTTAACTGGGTGGATGACTCTCACCATCAGAGGGTGGAGTGCCCCCTTGATGATGTAATGGTGCCTCTCCCTGAGGAGCAGGCTGCAACCATAGAGCAACAGGAAGAACCAGCGGGGGCACTGGGTACGAGTGAGAGATTAGAGACCTATTGGCATTCCAATAATCTGCAGTTTCACACCCACATTCCAAGTGGGGTCTTGAAGTGGTGGCATCTGGTGTCGAGACAGATGAAGGGTCCTCGCTGGTGATGCAGGTGGATATGGACTTTGATTCTGGCGGAGGGCCGAGTGATGTGACCAGTTGGGTTGGAGCTGGGGGCGAATGACAGAGAAGACAAGGAAGTGTGAGACCAAGCTCGTCTGTTAAATGTATCCTTCATACTGCCACAGAAGAAACTGAAGCTAATGATTTAAGTGGCAGTGAAGATGAACAGCCAACACTCAGGAGATCCAAAAGAGCATGGGTGCCTTGCCAGAGGTACACAGCCAGAGTGGATTTATTTCCTGGTCTATAACAGAGGCAGTGTGTTCTATGTTTTGGATGACGACAGTACAGTGTCAATTGAACCTCTGTGAACTTGAACCCACTCTTTTGAACTTATTCAATCATTTGAAAAACTGAAATGCACTGTGTCTTTGCTTGATTCCCAGAACTGAACTTTGAAATTTCTAGCTAGCTGTGACAATTTGATCAACTTTGTTTAAGGAACCAAGAAGAGTCCCTAGGCCTGAGGCTGCAGAAGAAGCGTAAGGGTGTCATTTTGGAAGACGATGGAGTAGGGATAGGGATGAATCATGCAGATTGGTGCAACTAAGTTAATCACATTCTATTGTTAAACTCAGTATTACCATTTGCACAAGATGAAACACAGAGGGAAAACCTGTTAGCTACTATTTCTACTCATAAGGTCTCTTTTTAGTGAAATTATGGAAACCAATGACCCAAACAGGTACATATTTATAGTAGCTGGTGTGTTACTAATGGTTGTAGTGCTAGTCCGTTTGCTTGTAGGATTACACTCACCAACCCCTTCAAGTCCAAATAGACCTAAACCTAGACCAATACCTAGCACCACTCGTAGTGCTGTGGGGGATTTATGTACTTTTAATTTTAAGTTGGTTACCCACCGATGCTCGAAAGGAGGACTTTTCTCCCTTTTTAAAAAAAATGTTATAAGTCCTCATCTCACCATAAAGCATCTGCGAATATTAAGCAAGAAACCGACCTTCTATCTTACACGCCCAGGGTTCCTGCTATTGCATAAGCTATAGGCCTGACCAGGCCAGCTTCTTTGTACAAAGCCTGGTGTAATCATTGGACTTAAATCTTAAATCAGCCTCATCTCTTTACCCCAGTCTAGGAGATGGACTCAGATGTTAAGCTCATGCCCCAAGTCCAACTGAGCCACAGCCAGAGCAGCCCGCAGCCAATTCTCATAAAGCGGGGGGATGGATCCTTCCATAATCTACAGAGTGGAGAAGTGTGGCTCAATGGTTAGAGCGGCAGACCCTGATGCAGAGGTCTGTCCCGGGACCAGGGTTCAATTCCCGCCTCGGCGGGTCTTGGGCTCAATTTCCTCGAACCTGATAATTCTTGCCTCGGTGCCTATTCTAATCATGAGTCCCACTCTGGGCAATAGCTTGCTTAATCTCCACAACAGCACCAACAGCGCTGGGATGCCTGGGTTCACCTTGGGGGTGCCCAGGAGTGAACATTTCACAGGGAGGGTTCCACAGCAGTATGCGTACAGCGCCAGGACACCCCAGTTGGGGTATTAGTGCGCTTTACAAGTACAAATTTCATTTCATTTCATCTCTCTCCGGGAAATAAGAATCAAATACATTAATAACATTTTTTGTGCTACAGACAGTGTGGTCGGGGGATTGTTTTAAACACCGAACATTACCATGGATAAGTTGAGCTTAAAATTGGCCTTAAAAACAGCACCAAGCGCACACTCCACATTCTGCCAAATCCCCTATAAGGCCCCACATTCAAAGAATATATGTATATCATCGGCCTGGGTAGAATCACATCTAGGGCATTTTGAGGATGTAAGAGGGGCAAATTTAGCGATTTTCTTGGGGGTGTAATATAGCCTATTGATTACATAGAAGTGGTTATTTTTTACGGATGCAGGTTTAACCACTTTGTATAACATCTACAGAGAGGGTGCAAACAGTTCTGCAGCCATGGTCTCCAAGGCTGATGAGTTCCAGACTGCGTGTTGTAGTGGGACAGTTGTTTCATCCGCTTCCAAAATCTTCCTATACCAGAAACCAACCTCCTTTTTTATGATGTAGGTATTCTGGCATTGTAGCTCAATTTCCCAGTTACTACCTATGTTGGATCTCTCTGCAGTGAACCAGGAGGCCAGTTGTAAATATTTAAATCTTGAGAGAGAGTCTCCTACTTTTAGCCTCAAGACCTCCCAGGGATGGATCCCATGAGCAGATACAAGATCAGACCAAATCCGGAGACCAGCTTTCTTTATGGGGAGTGCCATGCCATCTTTCAAGCACTCAGGTAGCCCCGGTGAATCCCAAATGGGAGCAAAATCGTAATAGTAGCCCATCCCCCATATTTTCCTGACCCTATACGACAGGTGCAATGAAGCTGTCAAAACCTTCAAACAAACCTTTTTGAAAAATCTGGGCGTGCCAAACTTATACAAAAAGCCCTCTCCACCCCCTTCAAAAGCCACCATCTCACTTAAAATCCTCCCCCAGTTAGATCTCCCTGCCGTATAAAGTAATGCCCGAATGTTTTTAAACTGAAAAGCAAAGGAATACCAAAGTATATCAGGAAGTGCCAGGCCCCCTTTCTGGAGCTTGCGTCTTAATTTTTTCCATGAAAGCTGAGCCGTATTGTTAGACCAAATTAAACTTCCTATTTTTGTATTCTACTTATATCTTTATGTGGGAACTCAAGGGGAATTGTGCTAAAAAGGTAGGTAAGTTTTGGCAATATAACAATTTTTACAAGATTTACCCTACCATATATTGTAAGAGGCAGATATGCCCATCTTAAAAACAGTCGGTCAATCTCCTTAGATATCCTCTTAAGATTAATCCTCGGGATATCTTCTAAGTTGTTTACTATCGTTATTCCCAAGTATCTAAATTCACTACTAATTTTATCCGTTCAATTGTCGACATTCCAAACCATTACATCAGTCTTAGAGGAATTTGCAAGGTATCCTGAATATGATCCGAATTGCTCATGAAGAGCCTCCACCCTAGGGAGGACCTCAGCAGGATTATCGGTGTACAGCAGCAGGTCATCTGCGTATAGGGCCAACTTGCTGCTGTAAGAATGAACGCTGAACAGGACAATTGATTCATCTAGTCTTATTGCTTGGGCCAGAGGTTCTATGTATAGATCGAAAAGTAGGGGCGAGATGGGATAGCCCTGCCTCGTTCCCCTTGCAATACTAAAACTTGATGTCACTACACTGTTCAGCAATATCACTGCTGAGGCCCCCTGATAGCAGTTGACTAGTGTCTGTATAAAGACTGGGCCTAGACCCATTGCTCTTAGGACCTCCCACAGGAAGGCCCAACACACACGGTCGAATGCCTTCGCTGCGTCAAATGCTGCCACAGCCAAAGGCGTCGACCGTGCCACAGCAAGATCAATACTTCCTATCAACTGCAGGGTCCGTTCCTGTATATATCTGCCAGGGATGAATCCCTTCTGGTCTGTATTTACCAGCTGTGGAACCAGTGGCGGCTCCTCTATAGGGGCGTTTGGGCGCCGTCCCCTGCTTTCTCGCAGTGCGAGAAGGCAGAAATGTAAATGGTAATAGCTACCATTTGTTTCTGCCTTCTATCACGGCGAGAAAGCAGATGTTCCTGGTTGGGGGTGGGCGGTCGTGCTTAAAGGCAGGAGGGAGTGGCTTGCCCACTGTTGTTCATACTGACTGTTTGGGAAGTCTGAGGCCGCCCAAACAGTCAGTATGAACAACAGTGGACAAGCCACTCCCCCCTGCCCTTGAGCAACACCGCCCACTCTCCTTGTTCTCTCTGTATGCTGCAGCATACAGAGAGAAAATGACCCGGGTGGGGCAGCGGCCTCACCAATCAACGCTGCGGTGGAGGGGAGGGAGGCTGCCTACAGCCTTCCTGATGACGAGCCCAGAGGAATTCAAATGCAGGACGGCAGGAGGCGGGAGTCTCGGGACTTCACTAAAAGCGGGCGGTAACTTTTACTTTTATTTTATTAATATTTTTCCCTTAAACCCCTCCCGCCTCTCTCTCCCCCTCCCATCCCCTCCGCGGCGCGACAACCCCATTTTCACCACCCCCCCCACCCGCCCGTAATGCCGGCCGCGACTGTTAATCTAGTAGAGCAGTAGTGTACGGTGTACAGAACTCAGGGGTGCGGTTCTGTGGAGGTGAGAGGAGTTTCTAGCGTCCACTGCATGCCTTTCATTCCATTGCGAATTCTGCAAGTGTTTAAAGGGAGAATGATGTCGTCATGTTAGGCTTGACAACCCAACCGGGTACCAGTCATCAAATAAACACACCAGAGCCTTTATTGTTGGGTTGGTGATAGTGACTGCTTATGACGCAAGACTGTATAAGAGGATGCGATTTTTACATTTCACTGAACCGGCTCTTTAAAACGGATGTGCTGGTGTGTCTCGAGGGGCTGGGAAATTCTCAGGATTGAGGCCTGGCGGTGAAATTATTATTGGAGCATCAAAGGGCATAGCTTTCAAGTCCGACTCAATAGTGATATTATGGTGGTGGGGTTACGGTGGGGCCAACCTGCACTCATTTTTTAGGACCGGGCCATGCTGGTGAGCGAAAGCACAATGCAGAGAATACACAGAACTCAGGCCAATTAATTTGATTTAATTTGCTGCCAAACTTTCCACCTCTGATGTCTTAGATAGCATGTCTCTCAATTGCAGTACAGGAAAGAGAGAGAGACGAACACATACACACTCACACCCTATGTTGTTTGATTAAAAGAGCTCCGTTATGTCTTCATATGTACCCTTTAAACATCTATTTTGTTGTCTCTAAACACCAAAGTCAGCACACACTGCCAGTTTCTCTGTCCTCCATTTACCCTCTCCAGCCGTCACAGTACACAAGTACACACAATCGCCCCACCACTTTCAAATTTCACCAGCCGCGACTGTGTGGAACTAACTTGACCAATCTCGCTGCCAAGATCGACATTAAGATTTTATAGTCAGCGTTGAGCAGGGAGATTGGCCTGTATGAGTCAGCCCTAAGAGGATCTTTTCCTGGCTTTAGAATAAGGACAATTGTGGCTTCTTTCCAAGATTTAGGTACTCTCCCCTCTGCACTGTATACATAATTAAATAATTCACATAATCTTGGAACCAGTTCTTCCTGTAAGATTTTATACACTTCACCTGGTGAGGCATCGGTCCCGGCAGCTTTATTGTTCTTAATCTTATTAATATGAGCCAATACCTCACTCTCCGTAAAATGGGCATCCAGGGCAGCTTGACTATTCTCAGTTAAGACTGATAGTTTTTTAAGTCTCAGCCAATCCTGAATGCTCTCCGGGCTAGGGGAGATCTCCTCCCTTTATAGATTTGAGAACAGGGAAAGAAGACAGTTCTGCATGTCTTCATGTTTTCATGAAGTTCCACCGTACTCGTCTATAATTAACTCATTAATATTATTCTTGGCACGATTTACCCGTGATTTCCAGGCCAAAAGGGCCCCTTGCCTTTTCCCATATTCAAAATGCTGCATATTATGGGTTAACCACTGTGCTTTGATTTTTAATTCAAGTTTCCTCCTATAGCCCTGACGGAGACATTCCAGATCATGATTAATGTGGGTCAATTCTTCTTTAGATAACTGCGGGGTATTAAGCCTCTCCTTCTCCAGCGTCCTGATCTCTTTCTCTAACTTCTGGAATTCCAGAGACTCTTCCCTATTTTTTGAGCAAATCAGACTATGTAGCTGTCCCCGAAGGTTTGCCGTAAGAGCATCCCAAACATAGTCTAGGGAGGTTGAGCCGTTGTTATTTGCAAAAAAGTCTATGATTGATGTTTTAAGTGTGTTAATTAGATCAAGATCAGTGAGCATTGCCCTCTTCAGAGTCCATCTAGAACCAACAGTTTGTCTAACACTTAAGTAAGAGAAATAAATGGGAGCATGATCAGAGAGAATGCTTGGTAAGATAGAAATATCTCCAATCCTCTCTAACCCCGATCTATCAACTAAAATGTAGTCAATCCTTGAGGAGTGACCATATTTTTTACTAAAGAAGGTAAAGCATGCATTTTCTCCCTTCTTGGCCCTCCATACATCGGCCAGTCCCAGGCCTTGCATCATATTGATCATGGCACGGCAAATGTGTGGGACGCCAACATAATGGCCAAGATTAGACCTGTCACATAGGGGATTGAGGAGAACATTGAAGTCTCCTCCAATGATTATTGGGGTGGTCCTCCCAATTAACTTTGCCTGTATATTATTGATGTATGATGGGTCGTCGACATTTGGACCGTAAATGATACGATAGTTAGTTTTACCCCGCCTATTTCTATCTGAGCTTTGATCCATCTCCCCGAATGGTCCGAGGCTACTGATTAAATAATACCTTTTGCCCAAAGCTTAATTAAGATTGCCACCCCTCTATTATGAACAACCTGTTCTGAAGAGCAAAAAACCTCAATCAAGCGATATTTAGCAAAAACATTCTTACACTCGGAATTGCTCAGGTGTGTCTCCTGAAGAAGACATATCTGCGCAGCAGATTGTTCAAGATATTTAAGCACTAATCTTTGCCTACGTGGACACCTGAGCCCATTGACGTTTCAGGATATATATTTAATTTGGTTGCTCATTAATTCTGTATAAGCAGTCAATTCCGGGGTGTGACGTTCATTATTATATACAAGGTATAATTCCTTGCACAAACTGTTCTCTGCATTCCAGCCCCCCATTTGAAATTGTTACATATTTGTACTACGTGGGGCATGTGATTTTTAGTGACTACCCTGATTCATGATCATCCGTGCATTTCAATTGATGTGTAAATGTGTCAGATTTTGTTCTGATTTTATTGTCACTTCCCCTACTTGCACCATCCTCACTTTATCACTTCTCCCTTATTTCTTGGGCACTATTCAACCGTTTCGAAATGATTAATGTTGGATACTATATCCTGGTTGTGTCTACTCTGTGAATAAAACATTGTAGATTAATTAAGTGCAGTATTATTATTATTTAAATTGAGATAATTAGTTAACTTCTACTGGGACCCCTCTCCTCTTAGTACTTAACATGACCCAGGTCCCAGTGACTTCTCTTGGGTAAACCCCCCCTTCTATACCCTACATTAGATCCTGGCGACAACGGAGTCATTTGACATCGTGGTGGAGTCGGAGCTGCAAAGAAAGACAGAAACAGAATTGGAAAACAATTTAAAAAAGGTACGTTTTTATCTCATTTCCTTTGATTTGCCAACTCAAAGTAGAATGTATTCCTGCAAGAGTTACCTCGACGGAAAGTCAAATCGTGATTGCTCGGCGGTCATCTTGGCTGGACTTCCTCCGACAGTTGCTTCTGCCTCTGAGGTGGGTCAGAATTCCTGGCGGAGACGTCAGGACTTTGACGGTCTTTCGGCCTTGAACCAGCCATCATCTAAATCGATCGGGAGGACCACTAAATAGGCGAGTGGTGAATCTGTCAAAAAAGTGACAGCGGGACCATCACTGCCAAGATCTAAATCAGGTCTAGGGGTCCAACCCACATTGACTTTAGATTGGCACCATAACGGCAAGTTACGGGTATATAAAGGTATGAATGTAGTTCACAATAAACATTTTGGAAAGAGTGAGTGTGAATGGGAGGAAAAACAGAGCAAATTATGGGAGAAAAAAATCCTATGATCCTGGAGTCTATTAGGTATGCGGAACTCATGCTTATTTTAAGTTGCCTAGTAATTAGGCTGTCGCTTGCTATTTGGCTATAGTCTTTCTGATAATCACTCATGTACAGAATTTAGGTGACCATGCTTTGGGTAGTTTTGAATGATCTCAAGATTAGAAAACTTTCTTCTATAGTTGATAAATTAGCTTCTTGTACAGCTGGATCATTGTTAGCTGTTGATACTGAGATAATAGCTATTAGGTCTATGGTTCTACACAACTACCTTGTGTTAGATATCCTTCTCGTGAAGGAGGGAGGAGTCTGTAAGATGGTGAAGGTTAAACAATGTTGCACCTATATCCCTGACAAGAGAAAGGAGATAAAGGCATTTATTTAGAGCATTACTAAATTGAAGGAGGATTTGGGACAGTTGGAAGCTACAGGTGCATGGGAAACAATTGGAAATGGATTTGCTGCTGTAGGCAGTTGGTGTGGGAATATAGGTAGTGGGCTTTTGGTGCTATATTGAGACCTATCATAGTCATAGCTATATGCTTGATTTGCTTGTTTATCATGTTTAAAGAGTGCAAGTGCATACGATCAAGGAAGGGAGAAGTACATGAAAGGGGAATCAAAAGAAAGAGAAGGGATCTAGAACTGGAGGAAAGTCAGTGTAGGTTTTATGATGAAATGAAGCACTTGAAAACCGAAAACCGTAAAATGATGAAGACTAAGTTTTGAGCTGGTCTCAAGAGAATGATTCATGTGATGTTGTGATGGCTATTATAGCCATCAGAGGTGGCATTGGAGCAGGGTAATTTTAGGCTTTACCCTATTTACATTATGTATATACATAAATTACATGCTTTCAGATTACATTTTTATTCAAAATTTGGCTTAACTTCATTAACATGTGTGGCACATTTAAATGAATTAATATTATGTTATCATTACGATCACATATAAGTGTATTAAGTTGATCAATAGACTGGTGTAATCATGTTCATTACTTATTAATGTTTAATAATGATTGTTTGCTTTCTACTGATACAATACTGTAACATGCATCCATTTTGAATCTCGAGTTAACTTAGTGTGACGTTAGGCTTTAGCTGAAAAATGTTTGCTTTAACACTTCCAGTTTACTATTTTCTTTCCTCTGCAGGTGCAACATTGTGCATCTTGTTAGCTACAGAAAGGCTTATTGTTATGTATTAGAATACTGGTAACCTGTGAGAAGAAAGTTGGCATTGAACAGGGAGCAATTATGGTGAGAGAAAGCCTTCTGTTCATGATGTACCAGGAGGATGCAACAGTCAAGGACAACAGATATATAACTAACTGTATGGAGAGGGGAACTTAGAGAGTATGCCTACTCCCCTCAAATGCAATTACTAGATTGGCTCTCAGTGGTGGGAATGAGGTGTGGATGTTCTGGCAAATGTTAGTTGTACTTTTAATTGGTGTTCCATAGTCAGTTAGGCAGAATTCATCCTGATTTCAAACTTCTACTGAAGCTCAAACTCATGATAGCACCTTTCTATGCTCCCTCTTTAGAATTTTCCTTTTGAAGTTTTCTGCCTTAGCTTATGGTTAGATTAGAAAAGAAAAGTTTCTTTATTGAATACCTGATTGTATCAATTTGTTTCCACTGCATTGTGGCTGTTACTATCTTGTACCTTATTTTATTATGACTTAACTTACTGCCACACTTTGATCTCCAAACTGTACTGTTATATATTTTAAATCTGTTCCTGTTTTGCATATACCAGAGGTCTTCAAACGTTTGGATGCCAAGAACTCCCTGTCAACATTTTCAGACGTAAGGACCCCCTCCTGACAAACATTTTTAGAACTTAATACTCCTCATTATCGATAGCCATACACACTCCCAGTTCCCACAGAATATCATTTGTACAGTGGGAAAATATTATTTAACAGTGTTTAGCAAGTCAAAGGTTTGTGGGTAACAAATCAACAGTAAAAACAGTCCACCAGACCATAAAACAGGCCAGCAAGCAGCCACAAAATGCCCACACATTGACCTGCCTGGCCACCCCTTTGGCCACTGCCAGACTGTCCTGTAGGCAGGGCTCCTGGAATTATGAGGCAAGGGAGGACCAAATTATGTGGCAGTTTAAAACTTGTAAAAGTCGAGCTGTATAAGGAATGGGAAACTGCATGCATTTATGCTTGCTGCAGACAATATTTGTGGTCATAGTACAGAAGAACTGAACAGTAAAAAGTCCACCAGACCATACAAAATGCGAGCAAGAAGCAAAAAAATAAAGGCCCCACACTGACCTGACTGGCCATCACTTTGGGCACTGCCAGTCTGCCCTAAAGGCAGGGCTACTTGAATGAATTATTTTGACATTTTTTAAACACGGTAACACTAAGCAAAGATTTCACATCATCAGTACCAGTTTATAACCAAAATACAGCAATAAACTACAGAAAGATGTCTAGTCATCCTTTGTGAAGGGCCTTCCACTCTGCAGTGTCACCACATTAGAAGCTCACCTGGCCCTGGCCGGGAGCAGCACAGGTCCCTTAAACCCCTGGCAATCTTGTGCAGAGTCAAGCAGTTCACACACTCTTCTTTCCTACCACCCTGTCCCCTTTATCCCCTCTCCCTTTGCAGGACATTTTCTTTCACCCCTTTTTACAACTACTGAACAATCCCCATTCAACCTCTTACTGCACCTTTAATCATCTCTCACTGTTCTGTTTTTTCAAACCCATCGATCTCTAACAGTCTCTCCTATTTATCTCATGGCCTCCCTGGCCCCATCTTCTCTCTCAACCCTCAGCACTTCTCATTCACCTCAAGTCTCTCCCTTCCAATTTCTGTGTTATCTATTTGTATTTTACACTTCTCCAGTCCCACCAGTCATCGTTCCCATCTCTCCTTTGTTCTTCCACACCTTCTTGAACTTGCATTCCTCTCACCTGTTACCTCAGCACACACCCCAGTACTCCCTCTATTCCCCTTTCGCTGCTCCCCCTCAGAACAAATTCTCTTCATACCTCATGGATCACCGCTCAGCTATCTTCTCTCACCCTTTAATGGTAGCTCTCTCTCTGCCTTCACCTCTCTCACACTCACCTCTCCTCTTGTGTTTCCGCACTTCCTTTGCCCGTTCACATTTCTATTTATCCCTGACCTCTCAAATTGAATTCTCTGACTCCCTTGCTGCCCTCCTCACTTCTGTCATCTGTCTTCTCTCATCTGTCTTCTCTCATCTGTCTTCTCTCATCTGTCTTCTCCCATCTGTCTTCTCCCATCCCGTCTCCCCTCACCCTCATCTCTCCTCACCTCTCACATCTCCCCTCTCACCCCTCCCATGTCTCCCACATTGCCTCTCCTCAATTCTCTCACACCATCCACCCCTTCTCTCCAGTGCCCTCTTTCAATTCTTGCTATTTACCAAATATAACTGGCTTGGTAGATGCCACTGGGACAGTGCACAGTGGGGTTTTAAATTGTAGAACCGGCTTTTGGAGACCCCTCCACATTAGGAGAGTCAAAGCCAGCGGTGCAGGGGACACCTTAGGATCTACGGGTTCTTCTTGCATAAATACATTACCAAAGAGACCAGGACAACCAGCCGTGGAGGGAAGCAAGGTATTTATTAGCTCGAGCTAAAGACAGGGTCCCATAATGGTACAAAGACAATTCTACGGAGACTGCTGCTTTACTCCACAGCGTACACATATTTATAGCACTATCCACGCCCATTTGCACAGTACAAGTTCCTTATTTTGATAAGTTCCTCATCTGACAAGTTCTTCGTCAGTCTTGTGTGGTGCAATCGTGGCCAGGGGACATCTGTCTCTGATTGCACAATGTACGCAGCCCTGTGCTTCCTTGCCCAACTGGTGTTGTCATGGGGCACAGCCTCGTGCTTCCTCTATCAGTTGGTGTGGTCTCAGGGCACAGCCTCGTGCTTCCTCGTCCACATGGTGTGGTCACGGGGCAGTTGGTCGTGACAGGCTGAGTTGCTAACAATGGACAGGATGTGGCTGAGTCTCTGGCACAACTGGGGGGGTGAGGCAGCACACAGGCAGCTTCTAGGAATCGGCTCGACCACAAGGAGCGGGGAGGGTTGTGCAAGTTTCAACAGGGACGTGGAAAGCAATTCTTCACCAGGTTGCCAAGAGCATGGCAACACAAAATGGAGTCATGTGGGTCATTTTAAAATTCAGTTCAACAAAGTGTCGGGGAGAACTGACCTGATTGCTCAATGCCCATTTGGCTCAAAGGGCTTCAGCTCCAGCCTCCATCCCCCCCCCCGCTTGTGTGTCTCAGCACGGGCTGAGACAGCTTCCCGGGCACACATAGAGACAGTTTTTGAGCTGTTGTGGTCTGGCATCCGTCTCATTGCAGCCTCACTCAAGTACTTCACAGGTCTTTAAAAGACCACTTACTTGTTAACGAGGCTTTGTTTTTCTTTCACCCGTTCTTAGAGCACCTGCATCTTCAATCTGCCAATTGCTAGAAGAATTGCCCCCCAAAGGTTTTATTAGCCCCCCTAAAACTGACTCTAGTTGTGCATCTGGCCCTGCATGCACAATACCAGGAAAGCAAGTACACAGAGAAGTGTGACCTACACAGGGATTTCCATTTGCACATAGTGCATTTACCTCTGAGATCTGGTCCTTAGCTTTTGTTAAAAATAGCTAATTTTGACTGATTGGTGAGCGAGACATTTGGTCTTACACTGACCCCCAAGAGGGGCCGGTGCGATGGTCAGGAGGAGGGACCGGATTGGCTGCATTTGATGCCTTGGCTTGCTTTGCTCCTATTATCTCTCTGATCTCCCCGGGGCCGAGGTGCTGCGGTTGCTAACCCTAGGGTGGGTGGGCTGGTTGTCATCCCTGGGTGGCCTGTTCGGTCGTCACGCACATCCCCAAAGTTTTCGTTTTCATGTGCGACAGGCTCTCTGCTGGTTGGGGTACTCTGGGTCATGTTGACCTGGGAAGCAGGGTTGCAGGGTGGGGGGTGGGAGTGGGGTGCTGGGGGAGGGAGAGTTGGTTGTTTGATCTATGTATTTTGTTTCTTGCAGAATTGTGTACAAGGGGCTCGAGTAGTAGGGTTGACTGACATGAGGGTGGTGGGGTAGGACGAGTGGTTTCCTACTGTTTGCGATTCATGCACTATGACACAGACGTCGACGACACAAAAGATAAACATCTTATCTTGGAATGTCAATGGTCTGCAAAACAAAATCAAATGCACCATGGTCCTTCAATACCTCCACAGACATGCCCCAGACATAGTCTTCCTCCAGGAGACGCATCTAATGGGAAACCATTATAAGGCCCTCAATAGATTTGGATACACACTGCAGGCACATGCAGGCTTCACTTCGGGCTCCAGGGGGGTGGAGATCCTGGTGAGGAACTCCCTAGCACTAATAGTTAATCGTACCTGGTTTGATCCACTGGGGCGCTATGTGGCTATCTCCGGGCGGTGGGAAGGCTACACTATCAACCTCTGCTCGGTTTATGTTCCACCACGGTTGCATAACACTACTCTTCCAGATCTGGGGGAGTTGCTTCTAGGATTGCCAGACGGAGTCTTGATCATGGGAGGGGACATGAATGATGTGATGGTCAGGGAGGTGGATAGGTCATGGCTCCCATCTGATCGGGGGCGGGACATCAGCTTAGAGAGTTTTTTAGTGCACTGGGCTTGGTGGACCTCTGGATCACCGCAAGATCGCCGATATCCACGACAGCTTCAACTCCGACACCTCCGCACCCACCACCGAGTCCACCACCCCTGCTGTCACTGCCCGCACAAGCCGCCTGACCGCCTGGTCCCACGTCAGCGACGAAGACACCATCAAAACCATGAACTCCATCCACTCCGGATCACCATCCGACCCCTGCCCTCACCACGTCTTCAACAAAGCCAGCACAACCATCGCACCCCACCTCCGGAAAACAATCAACAGTTCCTTCGAGACAGCAACCTTCCCGGAAAGCTGGAAGCACGCCGAGATCAACGCCCTTCTGAAGAAGCCCAAGGCGGACCCCAAAGACCTCAAGAACTTCAGGCCCATCTCCCTGCTCCTGTTCCCGGCCAAAGTGACAGAGAAGAATGTCAACAAACAGCTAATCCGCTACCTCGAAGACAACAACATCCTGGACCCTTCCCAATCCGGTTTTTGCAGCAACCACAGCACCGAGACCCCCCTCATCGCCGCCACTGACGACATCAGGATCCTGATGGACAAAGGAGAAACAGCCGCCCTCATCCTCCTGGACCTATCAGCAGCCTTTGACACAGTCTGCCACCGAACCTTATCAGCACGCCTCCATGACGCCGGAATTCAAGAGAAGGCCCTGGCCTGGACCACATCCTTCCTCTCTGGCAGAACCCAGAGCGTCCGCCTCCCACCCTTCCGCTCAAAAACCACGAGATCATCTGCGGCGTCCCGCAGGGATCCTCCCTCAGCCCGACGCTGTTCAATATCTACATGGCACTGCTCGCCCACGTCGCCCGACAACATAACCTCAACATCATCTCATATGCTGATGACACCCAGGTGATCATATCCCTCATCGAAGACCCCCACACCGCCAAAGCCAACCTCCACAGAGGAATGAAGGCCGTAGCCGACTGGATGAAGGACAGCAGACTGAAGCTGAACTTAGACAAGACTGAGGTCCTCATTCTCGGACCCACCCCATCAGCCTGGGACGACTCTTGGTGGCCCACATCGCTAGGCACAGCCCCGGAACCCACAGACCACGCACGCAACCTGGGGGTCATTCTCGACTCCACCCTCTCCATGACCAGGCAAGTCAACAATGTCTCCGCGTCCTGCTTCAACACCCTCCGAATGCTCCGCAGGATCTTCAAATGGATCCCCCCGACACGAGAAAAACCGTCACCCAGGCCCTCATCACCAGCAGACTCGACTACGGGAACGCCCTCTACTCAGGAATAACAACCAAGCTCCTGAGACGACTACAGCGAACCCAGAACGCCTCGGCACGACTGATCCTCGATGTCCCCCGATGCAGCCACATCACACCCCACCTGAGAGGCCTGCACTGGCTCCCTGTCAACAAGAGGATCACCTTCAAACTCCTCATCCAGGCACACAAAGCACTACACAACACCGGACCTACATACCTCAACAACCGACTCAGCTTCCACACCCCCACCCGAAGCCTCCGCTCAGCCAACCTCGCCCTCGCCTCAGTTCCTCGTATCCGGAAAACCACCGCCGGCGGCAGATCCTTCTCCTACCTCGCCGCCAAGACCTGGAACACTCTCCCTACCAGCCTACGACAGACTCAGGATCTGCTGGCCTTCAGAAGACTTCTCAATACCTGGCTCTGCGATCAGTAGCAGCCCCCCCCCCCCCCAGCGCCTTGCGACCCTATATGCACATCTCGGCAGCACAAGGGTCGGGGTCCAGGATTGACTATCTCTTCAAGCAGGTGGGACACATGGGGCTCTTTCATAGCAGCAGCCATAAAGCCAGAGGAATATCTGACCACTCCCCGGTGGAAATGCAGATGAGCGGTCCAGTGCGCGATTGGTTCATCCCTCCTAGATTGGATGTTTTCCTGTTTAAGGATCAGGAGTTTCAGGAGCGGTTCGGAGATCGGGTTGATTTCTATTTTGATGAGAATGTGGGCTCGGTTAGGTCTCACTGTACAGTTTGGGAGGCTTTTAAGACTGTAGCTCGAGATTTTGTGCAGGCTGAAACAGGTAAGAGGAGGAAGGAGAAACAGGCCAAGGTCGATGATCTAGAAACTGAAATTCAAATCCTGGAAGAGGCCGGGGGGGGACCCCTGGAGCAGGAGCTGCGCAATAGGCACACGCTGCGCCTCAAAGAGAAAGAACTGAGGGATGTGCTGACTGCCCAGGCGCGGTCTCATGCTCTTGCCACACAGCGGTGTGTATATGATCTTGGGGACAAGGCGAACAGGATGATAGCTTGGCCAGAGAAGAGGGATAGGGATCGCAACTGGGTCCCGGGGATCCGGCGGGATGATGGGGCCACGGGGGCTGCCGGGCGGCTATAGCGGAGGCGTTTGCGAAATATTACGAATCCATCTATCAACTGCACACCGAGAAACAAGATTAGGAGTGCACTGCCTTTTTAAGTGATATACCCTTCTCGGTGTTGACCCCGGAGGATAGGGATCTCTTGGACTCTGACATTACGGTGGAAGAGGTAGAGGCGGCGATGAGCGATTTGCAGGCAGGAAAGGCCCCGGGTCCCAACGGGTTTCCTGCAGAGGCGTTCCGATGTGTGTCGGGTCGGATCGCCCCTCACATGCTGAATATGTTCAACGCTGCCAGGGAGGGCGGGTTGCTCCCGAGGGATAGTTGTAATTCATAAAGCAGGCAAACCACAGGATTTGTGTAGCTCCTATAGACCTATCTCCCTTCTTAACTTTGAAACCAAGGTTCTCGGCAAGGTTATAGCCACCCGGTTAGGGGCGGTAATCCAATCCCTTATTCACCCTGGCCAATCGGGCTTTATGCTCCACAGAAACACCAGGCTCAACTTAAGGCGCTTGTTTGGGATGCGCCAGACGGTGTCCACCCATACTGCGGTGCCAGCGGCTCTCCTGTCCTTAGATGCCCACATGGCCTTCAACAGCATGGAATGGCACTACATATATGCAGTTTTGGCCAGAATGGGCTTTGGTGATACTTTTATGGCATGGGTAAAGCTTCTCTACACAGCACCGCTCGCGAGGGTCCGCGTAAACGGTAACCTCTCCAGGGAGTTTCAGCTGGGCCGAGGGACAAGGCAGGGGTGCCCGCTCTCCCCGACGCTATTTGCCCTTGCCCTCGAGCCGCTGGCGACCTGGGCGAGAACCAATGACATAGTTTGAGGGATTGATCTGGGTGGAGGTTGGGAGGAATGTATATCGCTGTACGTAGATGATGTGTTGCTTTACGTACAGGAGCCTGCAGTCTCCATCCCGAGACTGATGCTATTGCTACGGCCGTTCGGGGAGCATTCTGGTTATTGTATTAACTGGGATAAATCTCTGGGTCATTGGCTGGCAGGGCCTCCCCTGGATTTGGGTGAGGTCTGTGGACGGCTGATATGGAAGGACACTTTCGGTACCTGGGCATCTGGATTAAGGCGTCAGAGGAGGAATTTATGAGGCTGAATATACAGGCCCAAATGGAGCGCTATGGGGAGTGTGGCGCACTGGAGGTCTCTCCCGCTCTCCTTGATGGGGCGAGCTGTCCTATTTAAAATGATGGCCCTGCCCTGCCTCTTTTATGTCTTGTAGAGTGCCCTTTTCCGGTCCCGGAGAAAATATTTCGGGTGATCGACTCGGAGGTTCGCACGTTGCTTTGGGGTGGTGGGTGTCTGAGAATCGCGCTACGGAAGCTCCAGAGAGGGGTGTACGAGGGGGGCTGGCTGTCCCCGACATGAGACTCTACTATTGGGCGATGCAGCTGGTAAACATCAATCGGTGGGTAGAGGCCCCGATGGATGAACCAGCTTATAGAGTAGACCGTATGGTCTTAGGTAGTGGTACCTACCTGGACACGCTCTATCGTAAGGGTGGGCGCAGATTGCCTTTGCTACCCCAGACGGCTACGGTTGTGGGAATTTGGAGGAAAGCGACGAAAGTGCTGGGTTGGGAGGCGAAACTCACGGCCCAAACCCCGTTGTGGGCCGGGGACTACCTGTCAGAGGTAGCTAAATTGAAGGGCCTGGGCAGGTGGAGCCTGATAGGAATCGATGTCTTAGGAGACCTATGGAAACGAGAAGACGTGTTAAAGTTCTCTGCTCTGCACGGGAATTCCACATGGGAGGGGGGGAGTTCCTGCACTATCAGCAAGTGCGACACGCCGTCCTTCGTCATCTCCAGAAGGGCGATCAACTGCCGGATTATGCGCCGCTAGAAGATAGATTGCTGTTAGATCCAATGATAAACAAGGCCATCTCCCTCACGTATAAAACGCTTCTCAACAACCTTCCGGATCCCCTGGAGCCGCTGCGTGAAAAATGGGAGTCTGATGTGGGGCTGTTAGAGGAGGATGATTGGAGGGAGGCACTGCAGAGTCCCAGGGATGTGGCAATCCGGGCAAGGTTCCGGTTGGTCCAGCTGCGCGTCCTGCACCGCTCCTACACTCCCCACACAGCACAATATCATATTGGCTACGCTGATTCAAGGTTCTGCCTGCGAGGGTGTGGGGAGGAAGGCTCCTTTTTAAGTCTCGCCTTTTCCATTCCGCAGGAATGGATTGGAGAGAATTCTAGTGGTCAAAATACTCGTCAAACTATGGCTTTTTCGGTGCGGTTTTCTTCGAGTTCACGTGGCCACAGGCACGCGCTTTTGGGCCATAAACTTTTTTTTTACGAGCTTTTGTTGTTTTTCATTGGCTCTTCACTTTGTCCACGCCTCATTGAAGCTGCTCCCTCCGCCCACCTTCTCTCTGTCCTGCGCGTGCCTCTTGCTTATCTCACCGTAGCACGACAACATTCAGACGTGCACTCTTTCCAAGCATACCCCCCCTGCCTTTAACTCGCGGAAACACGCACACTAAACACAAACAGCCCACAGACTCTCTTCCATTCACGCACGGCAACACGAACACGTCGACAACATTCAGACGTGCACTCTTTCCAAGCATACCCCCCTGCCTTTAACTCTCGGAAACACGCACACTAAACACAAACAGCCCACAGACTCTCTCCCATTCATGCACGGCAACACGCACACGTCGACAACATTCAGACGTGCACTCTTTCCAAGCATACCCCCCTGCCTTTAACTCGCGGAAACACGCACACTAAACACAAACAGCCCACAGACTCTCTCCCATTCACGCACGGCAACACGCACACGTCGACAACATTCAGACGTGCACTCTTTCCAAGCATACCCCCGCTGCCTTTAACTCGCGGAAACACGCACACTAAACACAAACAGCCCACAGACTCTCTCCCATTCACGCACGGCAACACGCACACGTCGACAACATTCAGACGTGCACTCTTTCCAAGCATACCCCCCCCCTGCCTTTAACTCTCGGAAACACGCACACTAAACACAAACAGCCCACAGACTCTCTCCCATTCACGCACGGCAACACGCACACGTCGACAACATTCAGACGTGCACTCTTTCCAAGCATACCCCCCCTGCCTTTAACTCGCGGAAACACGCACACTAAACACAAACAGCCCACAGACTTTCTTCCATTCACGCACGGCAACACGCACACGTCGACAACATTCAGACGTGCACTCTTTCCAAGCATACCCCCCCTGCCTTTAACTCTCGGAAACACGCACACTAAACACAAACAGCCCACAGACTCTCTCCCATTCACGCGCGGCAACACGCACAGGTCGACAACATTCAGACGTGCACTCTTTCCAAGCATACCCCCCCTGCCTTTAACTCACGGAAACACGCACACTAAACACAAACAGCCCACAGACTGTATCCTATTCACGCACGGCAACACGCACACGTCGACAACATTCAGACGTGCACTCTTTCCAAGCATACCCCCCCTGCCTTTAACTCGCGGAAACACGCACACTAAACACAAACAGCCCACAGACTCTCTCCCATTCACGCAGGGCAACACGCACACATCGACAACATTCAGACGTGCACTCTTTCCAAGCATACCCCCCCGTGCCTTTAACTCTCGGAAACACGCACACTAAACACAAACAGCCCACAGACTCTCTCCCATTCATGCACGGCAACACGCACACGTCGACAACATTCAGACGTGCACTCTTTCCAAGCATACCCCCCCTGCCTTTAACTTGCGGAAACACGCACACTAAACACAAACAGCCCACAGACTCTCTCCCATTCTCGCACGGCAACACGCACACGTCGACAACATTCAGACGTGCACTCTTTCCAAGCATACCCCCCACTGCCTTTAACTCGTGGAAACACGCACACTAAACACAAACAGCCCACAGACTCTCTCCCATTCACGCACGGCAACACGCACACGTCGACAACATTCAGACGTGCACTCTTTCCAAGCATACCCCCCCTGCTTTTCACTCTCGGAAACACGCACACCAAACACAAACAGCCCACAGGGACCATAAGACCAGCACACGTGGTAGTAATGAAAACTATACAGAGTCCAGCTGCTGCGCACCAAATTCGATCTTTTGGGACTCGCATGTAGCTTACGTTACGAGCAAGATGGCTACCGGCGTTCATCCAGCCTATCAGTGCCACGCATCGAAAGCCCCCGTGTCCCTATTACCCAGAAGCCCAGCACCATAGAGAGACACAGGTCAGCTGGCACTCTCTCTCCCATTCACGCACGGCAACACGCACACCAAACACAAACAGCCCACAAACTATCTCTAACCCCCCCCTCCCAGACTCTCTCCTATTCACGCACGGCAACACGCACACCATAGCTTCTCTCTCATTCATTCATCTGCACGTTCCTGCCTTTCACTCGCGGAAACATGCACACCAAACTCAAACAGCCCACAGACTCTCTCTCCCACCCCCCCACACTCCCAGTCTCTCTCCCATTCACGCACGGCAACACGCACACCATAGCTTCTCTCTCATTCATCTGCACGTTCTCCCCCCCTCCCAGACTCTCTCCCATTCACGCACGGCAGCACGCACACCATAGCTTCTCTCTCATCATCTGCACGTTCTCCCACCCCCCCTTCTACTTTTATGCCCGCTTTTCTCTCAAAACATTTTAAAACACAACCAACAGCTCCCAGACTCTTTCACATTCACGCACACCATCTGCTTCTTCCTTCTACCCTCTCTAAGGTCCAGTGCGCGCCTTTTGCTGAACCCACCCCCTTCCTCTATAGCACGACAACATTCAGACGTGCACTCTTTCCAAGCATACCACTTCCTGCCTTTCAACTCGCGGCAACACGCACTTCTCTCTCATTCATCTGCCCGTCCCCCCCCCTTCTCTAGCACGACAACATTCAGCTGTAGTAATTAAGTACGGTAAAATTAGCAAAGCACCAAAATACACATTTTTTACGAATTTCCTTTGTTTTCCAACACTTTACATTATCTAACAATTCTAAAAGATGGAGAATATCTATTTTTTGCAATTTTTAGGAGATACTTACTTACGGTAAAAATACAAGGATACTGCAGTTGGGTAATCTCAGTTGTAAAGATTCTAATCTGTTGTCGGACATCAGCTGTGAAATGTAAATGTGGTGCGAAAATGCAGACCACTGCCTCTCTCACATCCAGCTGCACGTTCTACTCCCCACACCCCCTCCCTCTCATGCGCGCGCTACGCTCTCCTTTTTTATTTCTCGAAACTCAAGTGAGGCCACAGACTTGCTACATAACTTGCGTTCTATTTCTTAATTTTAAAGTGACAGAAGACTTACTCACTATGGCCTCTGCAACACAACCTTATTACTTAACACTAGTAAGCACAACAACAGTACCAACACAGCCTAACTCACCACCAGCACAAACCACAAATAACTGCTTTTGAATTTGATGAAAAATAAAAACATATTTTACGAATCTTCTTATTTTAACTAAACCTTTACGTTACTTAGCATTTGTGCAACAAGTTCTGCTAAACATCTCATTTGCGGAATGCTTTTTAGTACTTTGGAATTCTTAACATTTGAAACAAAGAGTAACATATTAAGTCTGCTATAGTGGTGGCCATTTTTTTGGGGGGGGAGGGGGCGAGAGCAACAAAAAAAACGTCTGGGGCCTAACCACCCCAGGAGACTGGAGTGCTTTAATCTCAGTCGTAAAGATTCTAATATGTTGTCGGCCATCCGCTGTGAAATGCAAATATAAACTAAAGGGAACGAAACTCGCCTTCTCACCAAATACCCTAAAATACAAGGGAACCAACTTTAGAAACACTGTGAAAACCACCACGTTTTTTTACACAAACTATTACATGCAGGTAAAATGCTATTTTTTTTCTTCTTACGTTTGTTAGTGCAAAGTTACACACCAGACACGCATAACACCAGCCGTCAGTGCCTGCTTAGGCCATGCACACACACCAACACTGTAAATGCCTAGAAATTTTAAGTGTGCGGATTAAGAAAAATACCACATTTAGTATGACACAAAAATGAGTACTAAGATTACGCGAAACAATTTTGTATTTGTATATTTGTGGTGCGAGTGCTCCTTTAACACTTACACACACTTTTTATCGCCATGTTTTGCAAACCTCAATAGTGAATACAAGAAAAGTGGAGGTAACGCACTCCGCAGTTATTAGTGTGTATTAGGTTGTGGTGTGCACCAGAGATATCACTCCCCGACAAGGTGTGGTAATCAATAACAGGTTGCAACACTAGAAGTAAGTGTCGTCTCTCCGAGCACAACCAAATGGACGTGGGAACGTCTTGAAGAATATAATCAACTTCAAAGAATCATGATTTCCATCATATTTTATTCCATTTTTCTTCACAGGAAATGATCAATATCATATAGCTGGTTGTTAGTTAAACATCCTTAAACTTCCCAAGATTTTCAGAAAAACCATTGAGAAATCACCCAATGCATTTCGGACTATTTCAGTCCTTCGTCAGGGGTAGTCTGAAAATAATATAGAAAAAATATATGTAGGATCTTTTCAAGTGTCATATTGCACAAACAAATTACAAAAATAGAAACACTACTGTAAATTAATCACATGCTCTACAAACTCATTGTTTGTGTAATCATTGTTAACTCAATCGTGATTGTATCAGAAACCATAGAATGTTTAAGTGAAACAAAGATAATAGATTGATAGTCCCAAGACATCCTAATCAATAGTAAACCTTGGATGTGTCACGTTAACCAAAATCATGGAAAGCGAATATCCGAAAGTGCAAGTAACTCAAGGTTAAAACGTGAATAAGAGACAATGAAGGCTGTGTGTCGTAATCATGAATGTCAAGTGAGTGCTGTGTCAAGGTGATACCAAATTTAAAACCCAAGAGCGAGCGTGAGTCTAAATACATCCAGACGGATGTAACATGTGAAAAAGTGCAATCAGTTAAACGGACGTGCTGGCAGCGAGTGCATCCAAATTTAAAACCCAAGAGCGAGCGTGTGTCTAAATACATCCAGATGGATATAATGTGTAAAAAAGTGCAATCAGTTAAACGAACGTGCTAGCAGCGAGTGCATCCAACTTACTTGAAAGCTCAAAAGCGAACAGCGTGTCAGCGCGGTTCAGCTATCTTTGCACCATGGCGTGTGTTCGTATAAAAGAAATAGTGATGGGTGAAAGGTTTCAAAAGGGTGAACATAGAAAGTGGACACATGTAATGGCGGCCATCTTGTAACGGTGTTTTCGGGAATAGAATGAAAAATAACGAAAAATAGATTAATAGCATCCAGTAATGTTCGGCATGTGTAGAGAGATCAAAAACAAATGAAGACAATGGATAAGAAGCAGATGTAGAAAAGTACAGATCATGAATAACTTCATAAATAGCACAAAAATTCCATCCTGTCATTTAAGCCCAAAGGTTTAGATGATTGCAAAAAATGTATCCAGTAATTTTCCCTTTGCAAAAGAAAATTATTATTGTCTCTGTCATCGCGCTTAGGCACCACTTCAACAGCAGCAAATCTTAATTGACTGATGTTATGTCTGAGGGCCCGATGTAGGTAGCCCTTTACCGATCGGAATCGGCCGAAAATACCGATTTTTGGCCGTTTCCGATCGGTAAAGGGCTATCGAGATGTAGGGGCACATTTTCGGTAATTTTACCGAATCGTTATCATTTCCGAATCGGTAAAGTTACCCAATCGGTAATATTTACCGATTCGGTAATGATGACGATTCGGTAGAACTACCGAAAATGCAATGTAGGTAGCCAATGTTCCATCAGCACATGGCCTACAGAATCGGTATTTTACCATGGAATACAAATCCATGGTAAAAAACCGATTCCTGTGTACATGCACATCTGTGCATGTACACATGTGCCATGTGACAGACAGACGTGCCCTTAGGGCATGTCTGTGTGCCACATTGCACACATGCCCGTTTTGGGGGTGCTAGAGGGTGTCAAAGTGACACCCCCTGCACCCTTGTGAATTCTTTAATTACCGATTCGGTAAATACCGAATCGGTAATGCCTAATCATTCCTATGGGCTTCAAAGCCCATAGGAATGAATGGGCATTACCGATTCGGTATTTACCGAATCGGTAATTAAAGAATTGTTAAGGATTCGGTAACGAATCCAGATGTTGGGACCTACATCCCATTTACCGATTTTTGAATACCGATTCGGTAGGATTCGGTATTTCAAAATCGGTAAATGGGATTTACCTACATCGGGCCCTGAGTTCTTTAAAATGAGCTGCTACAGAAGATTAAAGATTTTGAGTCCTGATGTTGCTTTTGTGTTCATTGATGCGTATCTTTAGTTTGCGAGAAGTCTTGCCTGTGTAAATCAATCCACAAGGACATTTTATGATGTACACCAGATTTTCTGTGTCACAAGTGGCATTGAGTTTCAGTTTGATGTCTGTGCCTTTCATGGGATGTTTCACAATTGACCCTCTGATAATGTTGTTGCAATCTTGACAATTGAAACAAGGTTGATTGCCTTTATAGGTGGAGGAGGTTGCTTGTATCGGTTTGGTGATGATTTCTTTAAGGTTATGACCTCTTTTGTAGGCAAATAGCGGTGGACCTTGAAAAAACTGTTTGAAGTCAGGTTCAGTACCAATAATTGACCAATGTTTGAGTATAGATGTTTTGTATGATCTCGAGGTAACTGAGTATTTTGATACGACCACAGGTCTTTTGCTGGTGTCTCTGATTTTGAAGGTCAATGTCTCCTGGCGACTCAATTTATCACAACGTTCTTTGCCATTTTTGAGAATAGTTTGCGGATAGCCTCTTTGTTCAAACCGTCTGATCATGGTGGTTGCCTGTTCTTCAAACTTGGTGGTTTCAGATACTATTCGTTTAACCTGAAGTAATTGGGAAAACGGTAGGTGGTTTTTCAAAGCCGTCTGGTGAAAAGATTTGTAATGCAACGTGTTATTTTTATCAGTGGATTTTCGGTATAGATCAGTTTCCAGATGGTCTTTGACACGAGTGATTTTGACATCAAGGAAGGTGATGGTTTCCTGATTTACTTCATGGGTGAATTGAATGCGATCATTGATTTGATTCAGTTGTAGCAATGCGCTGTCTAAAGATTCATGATCTCCTTGCCACAAGACAAAGATGTCATCAATATACCTAAGAAAAATCCTGGCATGTGTCTTCCAAGGATTGAGGTTCAGTAAGTATGTGATTTTCTTCAAAATATTTCATGAAGGCATTAGCGTAGACCGGCGCGGCACAGTTGCCCATAGAGGTACCGGACAACTGTACAAAATGCTGACCCTCCCATTGGAAATAACTTTGGTACAGTGTGAAATGCATTAGTTGCATTAGAAAAATTTGGAAATCAGTGTTCAAATCAGAATGCAACAACATATTCTAAATGGCTTTCATGCCCAAATCATGTGTTATGCTGGTGTAAAGAGATTTTACATCAATAGAACAGAGCCAAATAAGATCCTCTTCTTTAAATGATATGTTGCTAATGTGATGTAAAAAATCTGTAGTGTCTTTGACATATGTTCGTGACTGTTGTACAAAAGGTTGTAAAGACTTGTCTATAAGTTTGCCAGTGGGTTCATGAATGCTTCCGCGAGTGGACACAATTGGCCTAAATGGAGGGTGTGTCAAACTCTTATGAATTTTAGGCAGCATGTACATGCTCGGAGTACTAGGGTTCTTAGGGGTCAAGAATTTCATCGTTTTTTTATTGATAATCCCATTTTCATGTGCTGTAGATAGAATGTTGACCAACACTTCAGTAAATTTTTTGGTGGGGTCGTGTTGAATGGCTTGATACGTATTGTCATCAGAAAGATGTTCTTTCACTTGGTTGTAATAAAAGTTAGTATCCATAAGGACCAGAGCCCCTCCCTTGTCTGCGGATTGGTAGGTGATCCCAGAATTTCTAGCTAGGTTGTTCAAAATGGCAAACTCTTTATTCGTCATGTTGTTATGTCTTGAGTTGCGTCGATAATTAAAGCCACTTATGTCGTTCCTCACAAGGTTTTCAAAGATGTCAAATGATTTGTGACTGATAGGGGCAATGAAGGTGCTCTTATTGCGTAAGCCTTTGAGTTGATCATCTTGATCACTGGTTGTCACTGGAAGAATATTTTCAAAATAATGTCTGAGTCATAAGTTTCGCATGAATTTAAAAAGACTTATTTCCAACTCAAGCTCATTGGTATGGCTGGTGGGAACAAATGAAGTGCCTTTTTGTAAAACAGATTTTTCTTGTTCGGTAAGGATATGTGATGAAATATTGACAACTAGGTTCATTTCTTCTTCAATTCCTTCTGTTTCTTGGTGAATGTAGTGCTCCTGGTGTCTCGTTCTGTTTCTTTGTCTTTTCCTTTGGCTCCTCCGGGGTCGTCTCTTTCTCCTGAACCTTCCTCTAAAAAAGGAACCGCAGTAGAGGTAGATGTGCTGAGTGTTGATTCCCTGCTCGTGGAGGGTTGTTGAGAGCCAGATCGATTTGTGCTAGTGCGTACATCATCCTCAGAAGAAGATGTCTCTGTTTCAGTGTTAGTTTTATACGGTTTGTTTTGACGACATTTGGCGTAAACTTCAGCCCAGGAGTAGACCTCCCCTAACTTATAGTCAATAGTATCTCGTCTATATTTGCGTATCTTACGCTCATTGATTTCTCGTGTGTGTTTATCCAATTGTGTGGCTATGTCCTCTAGCATCTTAGTTAATTCCTCCTTGGTTAGCATGTCAGATAAATCTTTTTTACATTGTTCAATATCTCTGTTTAAGTCTTCTAGAGCTCTTGAAAGTTCATCCACGATTAAAAGAATAAGGTCTAATGAGCACTTATTTAAGATGGCGTACCATCTATCCACACATTTGGAGCTGTTCTTGCATAGTAGTGGTTTTCAGCGGGATTCGGAGACCCCTCGGGATGCGTTGCGCTCGATGGTAGCGTATTAAAGTACTGGCATGGAGCCTTTGGCTGATTTCTTTTTTTAGAAGAGGCTGAGATACGGCTTACGATCCTCCACCATTCCGTAAATTGAAGGGGAGGAGTGAATAATCGACCTATGGCGATTTTTTCATGTACTTTGAGCAACAACCTCGTCCCACCCGGCTGGTAGGAGCACCTATGGCCAGATGAGGTTGTGAAGACGTTTGGGTCCAATTGCAGTGGCTTTAATAAACATGACGCCCTGATGAAATTGCCTAAAATTCAAAAGGCAATGAAACATGTTGGCAAGTAAAAGTATGAGTGGTTAAATAGGTGATAACCGCAACTACTTTTTCTTTTTTATTTCCATACCCACCACAAGAGACTGAATAAAATTGTAAATCTGTGTTGGAGTATGAGCGTTTTAATGTGTTGATTGACACTGTACTGGTCACTTCTTTTTTACATTTTTGTTCACTGCATCTTTTCACAAATCTTTTGTGTTTCTGGACACTTTTCTTTTCGAGCTTGATGGTACCGATGATGACAACAGGGCTATCCTGGCGAGTACCAGTCAGGTTCCCGTTTGGTGGTGCGCCCGTGAGGTGCCATCTCGCTCTTGCACACTTTTTTTCGGTTTAGCACTATATATGTTAGACACGAGATTAGGTGTGGTATGAATGGTCTCACAACTGTATCTTAGTTTGTTTGAGAATCAGGCAATAGTTTAAATATAGCACTACCTGAAGGTATATCGGCTACCCCATTTAACGCTGAAAAGGGGAGTATGGTTTGCAAACAGAATGCAACAAACGAAATATCCTAAATAAGGGTGAAATTTTTGAGTGCTTTAACAGTCTAGGTCTTGTTTTGTACTAGTTGCACATTGAGTGGAGGGCGACCTATGACTAGCTTTACCCTCTAAGCTCCTTCTTGTTTTGACTGATTTCTTTTTTTGTCAAGTACAAAAGTTGTTTAATGCAACTCTCTTTGCTTCTTGTTAAAGTGGGATGTGCAGACACTTCCGGGATCAAAGCATATATTTTATCGATATCATCAGTGGTAAAAGCGAAGGTATCAGCTTTTAAATCAGTTAATGCTGTGATGTCATCATAAGCCATGTTGAAAAAAGGAGGGGGTGCAGTAACCCAGTCAGGGTAAGTGAATACAAGAAAAGCGGAGGTTACGCACTCCGCAGATGTTAGTGTGTATTAGGTCGCAAACTAAAGATACGCATCAATGAACACAAAAGCAACATCAGGACTCAAAATCTTAAATCTTCTGTAGCAGCTCATTTTAAAGAACTCAGACATAACATCAGTCAATTAAGAATTACTGCTGTTGAAGTGGTGCCTAAGCGCGATGACAGAGACAATAATAATTTTCTTTTGCAAAGGGAAAATTACTGGATAACATTTTTGCAATCATCTAAACCTTTGGGCTTAAATAACAGGATGGAATTTTTGTGCTATTTATGAAGTTATTCATGATCTGTACTTTTCGACATCTGCTTCTTATCCATTATGTTCATTTGTTTTTTTATCTCTCTACACATGCCGAACATTACTGGATGCTATTAATCTTTTTTTCGTTATTTTTCATTCTATACCCGAAAACACCGTTACAAGATGGCCGCCATTACATGTGTCCACTTTCTATGCTTACCCTTTTGAAACCTTTCACCCTTCACTATTTCTTTTATACGAACACGCTGTTCGCTTTTGAGCTTTCAAGTAAGTTGGATGCACTCGCTGCTAGCACGTTCGTTTAACTGATTGCACTTTTTCACACGTTATATCCGTCTGGATGTATTTAGACACACGCTCGCTCTTGGGTTTTAAATTTGGATGCACTCGCTGCCAGCACGACTGTTTAACTGATTGCACTTTTTCACATGTTACATCCGTCTGGATGTATTTAGACTCACGCTCGCTCTTGGGTTTTAAATTTGGTATCACCTTGACACAGCACTCCACTTGACATTCATGATTACGACACACAGCCTTCATTGTCTCTTATTCACGTTTTAACCTTGAGTTACTTGCACTTTCGGATATTCGCTTTCCATGATTTTGGTTAACGTGACACATCCAAGGTTTACTATTGATTAGGATGTCTTGGGACTATCAATCTATTATCTTTGTTTCACTTAATCATTCTATGGTTTCTGATACAATCGCGATTGAGTTAGCAACGATTACACAAACAATGAGTTTGTAGAGCATGTGATTAATTTACAGTAGTGTTTCTATTTTTGTAATTTGTTTGTGCAATATGACACTTGAAAAGATCCTACATATATTTTTTCTATATTATTTTCAGACTACCCCTGACGAAGGACTGAAATAGTCCGAAATGCATTGGGTGATGTCACAATGGTTTTTCTGAAAATCTTGGGAAGTTTAAGGATGTTTAACTAACAACGAGCTATATGATATTGATCATTTCCTGTGAAGAAACATGGAATAAAATATGATGGAAATCATGATTCTTTGAAGTTGATTATATTCTTCAAGACGTTCCCACGTCCATTTGGTTGTGCTCGGAGAGACGACACTTACTTCTAGTGTCGCAACCTGTTATTGATTACCACACCTTGTCGGGGAGTGATATCTCTGGTGCACACCACAACCTAATACACACTAACAACTGCGGAGTGCGTAACCTCCACTTTTCTTGTATTCACTATTGAGGTTTGCAAAACATGGCGATAAAAAGTGTGTGTAAGTGTTAAAGGAGCACTCGCACCACAAATATACAAATACAAAATTGTTTCGCGTAATCTTAGTACTCATTTTTGTGTCATACTAAATGTGGTATTTTTCTTAATCCGCACACTTAAAATTTCTAGGCATTTACAGTGTTGGTGTGTGTGCATGGCCTAAGCAGGCACTGACGGCTGGTGTTATGCGTGTCTGGTGTGTAACTTTGCACTAACAAACGTAAGAAAAAAAATAGCATTTTACCTGCATGTAATAGTTTGTGTAAAAAAACGTGGTGGTTTTCACAGTGTTTCTAAAGTTGGTTCCCTTGTATTTTAGGGTATTTGGTGAGAAGGCGAGTTTCGTTCCCTTTAGTTTATATTTGCATTTCACAGCGGATGGCCGACAACAGATTAGAATCTTTACGACTGAGATTAAAGCACTCCAGTCTCCTGGGGTGGTTAGGCCCCAGGCGTTTTATTTGTTGCTCTCGCCCCCTCCCCCCCCAAAAAAAATGGCCACCACTATAGCAGACTTACTATGTTACTCTTTGTTCCAAATGTTAAGAATTCCAAAGTACTAAAAAGCATTCCGCAAATGAGATGTTTAGCAGAACTTGTTGCACAAATGCTAAGTAACGTAAAGGTTTAGTTAAAATAAGATGATTCGTAAAATATGTTTTTATTTTTCATCAAATTCAAAAGCAGTTAACGTGACACATCCAAGGTTTACTATTGATTAGGATGTCTTGGGACTATCAATCTATTATCTTTGTTTCACTTAATCATTCTATGGTGTCTGATACAATCGCGATTGAGTTAGCAATGATTACACAAACAATGAGTTTGTAGAGCATGTGATTAATTTACAGTAGTGTTTCTATTTTTGTAATTTGTTTGTGCAATATGACACTTGAAAAGATCCTACATATATTTTTTCTATATTATTTTCAGACTACCCCTGACAAAGGACTGAAATAGTCCGAAATGCATTGGGTGATTTCTCAATGGTTTTTCTGAAAATCTTGGGAAGTTTAAGGATGTTTAACTAACAACCAGCTATATGATATTGATCATTTCCTGTGAAGAAACATGGAATAAAATATGATGGAAATCATGATTCTTTGAAGTTGATTATATTCTTCAAGACGTTCCCACGTCTATTTGGTCGTGCTCGGAGAGACGACACTTACTTCTAGTGTCGCAACCTGTTATTAAACCTCAATAGTGAACACAAATTGCAAATATTGTGGAAGTCTACACAGCCCTCACTCACACTGCACACAGGCCTCACTCAGTGCACACAGCCCTCACTCACACTGCACAAAGTCTTCGATCGCACTGCATACAGGCCTCACTCACTGCATACAGCCGTCACTCAGTGCACACAGCCCTAACTCACAGTACACACATTCCTCACTCGCACTGCACACATGCCTCACTCAGTGCATATAGTACACACTTAGTGCACACAGCCCTAACTCACAGTGCACACAGCCCTCACTCACACTGCACAAAGGCCTCACTCGCAGTGCACACAGCCCTCACTTACACTACACACAGCCCTCACTCAGTGCACACAGCCCTCACTCACACTGCACAAAGGTCTCAATTGCACTGCATACAGGCCTCACTCAGTGCACACAGCCGTCACTCAGTGCACACAGCTCTCACTCGCACTGCACACGGGCCTCACTCACACTACACACAGGCGTTACTCAGTGCAAACAGCCCTCACTCAGTGCACACAGCCCTCACTCACACTGCACACAGGCCTCACTCACACTGCACACAGGCCTCACTCAGTGCTTACAGCCCTCAATCACACTGCACACAGTCTGCACTCAGTGCATACTGCACACACTCAGTGCACACAGCCCTAAATCTCAGTGCAAACAGCCCTCACTTAGTGCACACAGCTCTCACTCGCACTGCACACAGGCCTCACTCACACTGCGCACAGGCCTCACTCAGTGCACACAGCCTTCAATCATACTGCACACACTATGCTGATCTGCTGCTCTCTTGCACCCCACTTCCTTCTTTAACTCCATGTTCTATTCTCCTGTGATGATATGCTGCTCTATTCAACCACACTTCCTTCTTTAACTCCCTGTTCTCTTCTCTTCTCCTGTGCTCATCTACCTCATTCTATCTATCTATCGCCCTCACTCTATCTATCGCCGTCACTCTATTTATCTATGTATCGCCCTGAATATATCTTTAGCACACGATCTATATATCGCAACACCACAGCATCACTCAAAGGCACCACAACATCACTATGCGCTACCACAACATCACTGAACGCCACAACATCACTCTATCCGCACCACCACAGCATCAATCCATGCAAGAATTCAACAACAACAATTTATAAAATCTTCGCTCAATGTTTCAAACTTTATTACAAATGCCACAACATTTTTTTAAGATTTCACTTCTAATCTTAGATATTCTTCACCAAAAAAAACACTGAACATAATATTCACAAAAGGTATTTTGGAAATTTTACAATATTGCCATTATACATTATAAATAACTTTTATTTCAATATTAATTAATTAACAAAAAAAAGACATTTCTATTAGTAAGATATATACATCTAAGTCACGTAAATACAAAAAATGTGGCATTACAAATTATATAAGTGTCACATTTGCTAAAGTTAAAAGTATTGGCATTGTAAATCACAAAACATAAATATAAAATGTCATTTACAAAACCAATAGCTCCAACTTTCCTACTGCGAGACCTATTGGCAACGCCAGTGCTTGGTTCATATTTTGTGGGACAGTGTTAAGATCAAGACGTACTGGTCTAACTTGGCAGCTATTATATCCGAGGTGATTGGGGCTGAGGTCCCGTTGGAGGCCAGATGGCATATCCTGGGAGTAACGAATGACACCACCTGGCCCAAGTGGGATAAGATCTGTCTGGCATTGGAGAGCATGGTCGCCAAGCGGAACATAGCTCACTTGTGGGGCAGCGACATCTTGCCGACTGTGGAAGAATGGACGCACGATCTGTATTGGTGCCAAAGGGCTGAAAGAAATGGGACACGGTATGGGGGGCATGGAGGAGTTACAGAGGGGAAGTGTGGCATACGCAAAATGCCTTCATGCAATCATAAGATTATGTAAGGACTATGGTTTGATTGTGCAGAATAGTGACGTTCACACTGAATTGTATGCGTCTATTTGCCATATGTGTATCCACCCGCCATTGATTGTACTGTAATATGTCAATGTCATGAGAGCCTCTGTTCTGAATTTTAAAAAAAACGAAAAAAAAAAGCTAATTTTGGTTTTTGGAACACCCTTTTTGTTTTAAAAGATTGGTCTCTGTGGCGCAGTTGGGAGTCTGACTGCCTCCCCCTTCCTCCCCCTTTAACTCCACCCTACACCAGAGCCCGGGATAGCCTATGTGGGCTTTCCCCAAGCCAAAACGGAGGTCAGAGTACGACAACAGTTAACAGAGCGAGGGCAGAGCAGAGTAATTTCATAGACAGCAGTGGGGGAAAGGGCAGGCGTGAACATAAAAAAGTGTGTTTCCAGTTCCAGGCAGAAGTGCAACTGGGAATGTGCTACCCCCTATCTATGACTCCACGCCCCCCCTGGGGGTTGCGCCCCACAGATTGAAGACCCCTGGCATATACACTCGCTGGATTCATGTTTTAAAATAAACCTTTATGGTTGAAATAACTAATCCTTGGTCTTCATTGTGCAGTCACATATAGGCTTCACAGAAATGGAAATGAATTTCCGATGTTAGCGCCCTTACAATGTTTCAATTAGACTATCAAAGGCCACATGGCCAATGGCAACATTTGTTTGATTTCACTAAGAAATTGAGGTTCAGATATCCAAAGTCCATCAGGCCCAATTAAAGCTTCTGACTGGCCCGGGCATTTATGCAAAGGCATTTAAACTATCCTTTGTTCTAAGATGTGGAAATACTCCTCTTCACACAACGGCTATAACTTGGACAGAAACAGTGCAAACATCCCTCCTTCAGAGGACAGGTGCCATTAACACAAACAGACACAAATTAGGTACCAGCTGGCCAATCTTTAGTTCTTCACAGAATGAGGACAGTATGGCAATAGCAAAGGAAGCTTCCCTCTCTCAAAGAAGGCAATAAGTACAATCTTCCATTTCTTCAGAACAGATCCAGTACCGCAGAATTGTACAATTTATCATTGCTCACAGAATATAAACAATTAAGGCACGAGTGACAGATCTCTGGAGCTGTTGCTTAACTCAGTGAAAGGAATGTGTGGGTTGATGAGTGAGTGAATATGCAATTTTCTGTTACTTTTTTCACTTGGGTAATATTCCATGTCAGCTCCCTGAAACTTCAGCTACTATAACTCTGGGACCTGTTTTACTGATTCTTTGTTTTTCCACAGATTGAGAAATTGAAATAGGTCATTGTTATTTGGAACAGCCTCAGCACAGTCTAAGTAACTAATCTCTAGACAGGCACACAGGTGTCAACCACTTTGAAAAGGTTTTGAATGTGCATGCATCAAGTTGTATGCAATCCCAGCCTCAGTGCTGCAACTATTCAAAATATTGAGCGCCGCCAGTGCTCATCCTGGCTGTAGCCACATCAGGCGTGCAACTACCATTCGGCTGAGAGGGCTTTAGCCCACCGGTCAGGTTCCCTGGGCTAGGCTGGCTGGACTGGAGCTACAGGCCTGACCTTCAGACAGAACAAGGTATTTTTGCACAGACAGTTGCAGTCCTGACAGCCCTGTGTGTGTCTTTATTGCTTTGACAATTGAAATACAAATCCATGTTATCATTATATAACATGAATGTTATATATTTTATCGATATCATCAGTGGTAAAAGCGAAGGTATCAGCTTTTAAATCAGTTAATGCTGTGATGTCATCATAAGCCATGTTGAAAAAAGGAGGGGGTGCAGTAACCCAGTCAGGGTAAGTGAATACAAGAAAAGCGGAGGTTACGCACTCCACAGATGTTAGTGTGTATTAGGTCGCAAACTAAAGATACGCATCAATGAACACAAAAGCAACATCAGGACTCAAAATCTTAAATCTTCTGTAGCAGCTCATTTTAAAGAACTCAGACATAACATCAGTCAATTAAGAATTACTGCTGTTGAAGTGGTGCCTAAGCGCGATGACAGAGACAATAATAATTTTCTTTTGCAAAGGGAAAATTACTGGATAACATTTTTGCAATCATTTAAACCTTTGGGCTTAAATAACAGGATGGAATTTTTGTGCTATTTATGAAGTTATTCATGATCTGTACTTTTCGACATCTGCTTCTTATCCATTATGTTCATTTGTTTTTTTATCTCTCTACACATGCCGAACATTACTGGATGCTATTAATCTTTTTTTCGTTATTTTTCATTCTATACCCGAAAACACCGTTACAAGATGGCCGCCATTACATGTGTCCACTTTCTATGCTTACCCTTTTGAAACCTTTCACCCTTCACTATTTCTTTTATACGAACACGCTGTTCGCTTTTGAGCTTTCAAGTAAGTTGGATGCACTCGCTGCTAGCACGTTCGTTTAACTGATTGCACTTTTTCACACGTTATATCCGTCTGGATGTATTTAGACACACGCTCGCTCTTGGGTTTTAAATTTGGATGCACTCGCTGCCAGCACGTCTGTTTAACTGATTGCACTTTTTCACATGTTACATCCGTCTGGATGTATTTAGACTCACGCTCGCTCTTGGGTTTTAAATTTGGTATCACCTTGACACAGCACTCCACTTGACATTCATGATTACGACACACAGCCTTCATTGTCTCTTATTCACGTTTTAACCTTGAGTTACTTGCACTTTCGGATATTCGCTTTCCATGATTTTGGTTAACGTGACACATCCAAGGTTTACTATTGATTAGGATGTCTTGGGACTATCAATCTATTATCTTTGTTTCACTTAATCATTCTATGGTTTCTGATACAATCGCGATTGAGTTAGCAACGATTACACAAACAATGAGTTTGTAGAGCATGTGATTAATTTACAGTAGTGTTTCTATTTTTGTAATTTGTTTGTGCAATATGACACTTGAAAAGATCCTACATATATTTTTTCTATATTATTTTCAGACTACCCCTGACGAAGGACTGAAATAGTCCGAAATGCATTGGGTGATGTCACAATGGTTTTTCTGAAAATCTTGGGAAGTTTAAGGATGTTTAACTAACAACGAGCTATATGATATTGATCATTTCCTGTGAAGAAACATGGAATAAAATATGATGGAAATCATGATTCTTTGAAGTTGATTATATTCTTCAAGACGTTCCCACGTCCATTTGGTTGTGCTCGGAGAGACGACACTTACTTCTAGTGTCGCAACCTGTTATTGATTACCACACCTTGTCGGGGAGTGATATCTCTGGTGCACACCACAACCTAATACACACTAACAACTGCGGAGTGCGTAACCTCCACTTTTCTTGTATTCACTATTGAGGTTTGCAAAACATGGCGATAAAAAGTGTGTGTAAGTGTTAAAGGAGCACTCGCACCACAAATATACAAATACAAAATTGTTTCGCGTAATCTTAGTACTCATTTTTGTGTCATACTAAATGTGGTATTTTTCTTAATCCGCACACTTAAAATTTCTAGGCATTTACAGTGTTGGTGTGTGTGCATGGCCTAAGCAGGCACTGACGGCTGGTGTTATGCGTGTCTGGTGTGTAACTTTGCACTAACAAGCGTAAGAAAAAAAATAGCATTTTACCTGCATGTAATAGTTTGTGTAAAAAAACGTGGTGGTTTTCACAGTGTTTCTAAAGTTGGTTCCCTTGTATTTTAGGGTATTTGGTGAGAAGGCGAGTTTCGTTCCCTTTAGTTTATATTTGCATTTCACAGCGGATGGCCGACAACAGATTAGAATCTTTACGACTGAGATTAAAGCACTCCAGTCTCCTGGGGTGGTTAGGCCCCAGACGTTTTATTTGTTGCTCTCGCCCCCTCCCCCCCCCCAAAAAAATGGCCACCACTATAGCAGACTTACTATGTTACTCTTTGTTCCAAATGTTAAGAATTCCAAAGTACTAAAAAGCATTCCGCAAATGAGATGTTTAGCAGAACTTGTTGCACAAATGCTAAGTAACGTAAAGGTTTAGTTAAAATAAGATGATTCGTAAAATATGTTTTTATTTTTCATCAAATTCAAAAGCAGTTAACGTGACACATCCAAGGTTTACTATTGATTAGGATGTCTTGGGACTATCAATCTATTATCTTTGTTTCACTTAATCATTCTATGGTGTCTGATACAATCGCGATTGAGTTAGCAATGATTACACAAACAATGAGTTTGTAGAGCATGTGATTAATTTACAGTAGTGTTTCTATTTTTGTAATTTGTTTGTGCAATATGACACTTGAAAAGATCCTACATATATTTTTTCTATATTATTTTCAGACTACCCCTGACAAAGGACTGAAATAGTCCGAAATGCATTGGGTGATTTCTCAATGGTTTTTCTGAAAATCTTGGGAAGTTTAAGGATGTTTAACTAACAACCAGCTATATGATATTGATCATTTCCTGTGAAGAAACATGGAATAAAATATGATGGAAATCATGATTCTTTGAAGTTGATTATATTCTTCAAGACGTTCCCACGTCTATTTGGTCGTGCTCGGAGAGACGACACTTACTTCTAGTGTCGCAACCTGTTATTAAACCTCAATAGTGAACACAAATTGCAAATATTGTGGAAGTCTACACAGCCCTCACTCACACTGCACACAGGCCTCACTCAGTGCACACAGCCCTCACTCACACTGCACAAAGTCTTCGATCGCACTGCATACAGGCCTCACTCAGTGCATACAGCCGTCACTCAGTGCACACAGCCCTAACTCACAGTACACACATTCCTCACTCGCACTGCACACATGCCTCACTCAGTGCATATAGTACACACTTAGTGCACACAGCCCTAACTCACAGTGCACACAGCCCTCACTCACACTGCACAAAGGCCTCACTCGCAGTGCACACAGCCCTCACTTACACTACACACAGCCCTCACTCAGTGCACACAGCCCTCACTCACACTGCACAAAGGTCTCAATTGCACTGCATACAGGCCTCACTCAGTGCACACAGCCGTCACTCAGTGCACACAGCTCTCACTCGCACTGCACACGGGCCTCACTCACACTACACACAGGCGTTACTCAGTGCAAACAGCCCTCACTCAGTGCACACAGCCCTCACTCACACTGCACACAGGCCTCACTCACACTGCACACAGGCCTCACTCAGTGCTTACAGCCCTCAATCACACTGCACACAGTCTGCACTCAGTGCATACTGCACACACTCAGTGCACACAGCCCTAAATCTCAGTGCAAACAGCCCTCACTTAGTGCACACAGCTCTCACTCGCACTGCACACAGGCCTCACTCACACTGCGCACAGGCCTCACTCAGTGCACACAGCCTTCAATCATACTGCACACACTATGCTGATCTGCTGCTCTCTTGCACCCCACTTCCTTCTTTAACTCCATGTTCTATTCTCCTGTGATGATATGCTGCTCTATTCAACCACACTTCCTTCTTTAACTCCCTGTTCTCTTCTCTTCTCCTGTGCTCATCTACCTCATTCTATCTATCTATCGCCCTCACTCTATCTATCGCCGTCACTCTATTTATCTATGTATCGCCCTGAATATATCTTTAGCACACGATCTATATATCGCAACACCACAGCATCACTCAAAGGCACCACAACATCACTATGCGCTACCACAACATCACTGAACGCCACAACATCACTCTATCCGCACCACCACTGCATCAATCCATGCAAGAATTCAACAACAACAATTTATAAAATCTTCGCTCAATGTTTCAAACTTTATTACAAATGCCACAACATTTTTTTAAGATTTCACTTCTAATCTTAGATATTCTTCACCAAAAAAAACACTGAACATAATATTCACAAAAGGTATTTTGGAAATTTTACAATATTGCCATTATACATTATAAATAACTTTTATTTCAATATTAATTAATTAACAAAAAAAAGACATTTCTATTAGTAAGATATATACATCTAAGTCACGTAAATACAAAAAATGTGGCATTACAAATGATATAAGTGTCACATTTGCTAAAGTTAAAAGTATTGGCATTGTAAATCACAAAACATAAATATAAAATGTCATTTACAAAACCAATAGCTCCAACTTTCCTACTGCGAGACCTATTGGCAACGCCAGTGCTTGTTTCATATTTTGTGGGACAGTGTTAAGATCAAGACGTACTGGTCTAACTTGGCAGCTATTATATCCGAGGTGATTGGGGCTGAGGTCCCGTTGGAGGCCAGATGGCATATCCTGGGAGTAACGAATGACACCACCTGGCCCAAGTGGGATAAGATCTGTCTGGCATTGGAGAGCATGGTCGCCAAGCGGAACATAGCTCACTTGTGGGGCAGCGACATCTTGCCGACTGTGGAAGAATGGACGCACGATCTGTATTGGTGCCAAAGGGCTGAAAGAAATGGGACACGGTATGGGGGGCATGGAGGAGTTACAGAGGGGAAGTGTGGCATACGCAAAATGCCTTCATGCAATCATAAGATTATGTAAGGACTATGGTTTGATTGTGCAGAATAGTGACGTTCACACTGAATTGTATGCGTCTATTTGCCATATGTGTATCCACCCGCCATTGATTGTACTGTAATATGTCAATGTCATGAGAGCCTCTGTTCTGAATTTAAAAAAAAACGAAAAAAAAAAGCTAATTTTGGTTTTTGGAACACCCTTTTTGTTTTAAAAGATTGGTCTCTGTGGCGCAGTTGGGAGTCTGACTGCCTCCCCCTTCCTCCCCCTTTAACTCCACCCTACACCAGAGCCCGGGATAGCCTATGTGGGCTTTCCCCAAGCCAAAACGGAGGTCAGAGTACGACAACAGTTAACAGAGCGAGGGCAGAGCAGAGTAATTTCATAGACAGCAGTGGGGGAAAGGGCAGGCGTGAACATAAAAAAGTGTGTTTCCAGTTCCAGGCAGAAGTGCAACTGGGAATGTGCTACCCCCTATCTATGACTCCACGCCCCCCCTGGGGGTTGCGCCCCACAGATTGAAGACCCCTGGCATATACACTCGCTGGATTCATGTTTTAAAATAAACCTTTATGGTTGAAATAACTAATCCTTGGTCTTCATTGTGCAGTCACATATAGGCTTCATAGAAATGGAAATGAATTTCCGATGTTAGCGCCCTTACAATGTTTCAATTAGACTATCAAAGGCCACATGGCCAATGGCAACATTTGTTTGATTTCACTAAGAAATTGAGGTTCAGATATCCAAAGTCCATCAGGCCCAATTAAAGCTTCTGACTGGCCCGGGCATTTATGCAAAGGCATTTAAACTATCCTTTGTTCTAAGATGTGGAAATACTCCTCTTCACACAACGGCTATAACTTGGACAGAAACAGTGCAAACATCCCTCCTTCAGAGGACAGGTGCCATTAACACAAACAGACACAAATTAGGTACCAGCTGGCCAATCTTTAGTTCTTCACAGAATGAGGACAGTATGGCAATAGCAAAGGAAGCTTCCCTCTCTCAAAGAAGGCAATAAGTACAATCTTCCATTTCTTCAGAACAGATCCAGTACCGCAGAATTGTACAATTTATCATTGCTCACAGAATATAAACAATTAAGGCACGAGTGACAGATCTCTGGAGCTGTTGCTTAACTCAGTGAAAGGAATGTGTGGGTTGATGAGTGAGTGAATATGCAATTTTCTGTTACTTTTTTCACTTGGGTAATATTCCATGTCAGCTCCCTGAAACTTCAGCTACTATAACTCTGGGACCTGTTTTACTGATTCTTTGTTTTTCCACAGATTGAGAAATTGAAATAGGTCATTGTTATTTGGAACAGCCTCAGCACAGACTAAGTAACTAATCTCTAGACAGGCACACAGGTGTCAACCACTTTGAAAAGGTTTTGAATGTGCATGCATCAAGTTGTATGCAATCCCAGCCTCAGTGCTGCAACTATTCAAAATATTGAGCGCCGCCAGTGCTCATCCTGGCTGTAGCCACATCAGGCGTGCAACTACCATTCGGCTGAGAGGGCTTTAGCCCACCGGTCAGGTTCCCTGGGCTAGGCTGGCTGGACTGGAGCTACAGGCCTGACCTTCAGACACAACAAGGTATTTTTGCACAGACAGTTGCAGTCCTGACAGCCCTGTGTGTGTCTTTATTGCTTTGACAATTGAAATACAAATCCATGTTATCATTATATAACATGAATGTTTCTTTTCATAATAAAGAGCTGTGAATCACTATTTAAAGTGAACGGTTGAAATGGGTCAAAGCTGCAATTATCGTATCCCACAACCACCAAAGTATAATAGCCGTGGTACAAAGCATTTTTTTCACTCTAATCAAAGAGCTACAATAAGTACCAATGAAATGGCAGTTAAAAGCCAGACAATTTTTCGCCAGAATAATTTTGCTTTCCGTAAGTCTATAAAGTTAACGTTGTGCATTAATGTAAAACATACATTTTAATAGCATCTTGTCTCATATTTGTTTGGTACTGTGAAGACTTCGAAATTGTGCAACACTAATTAAACATAAAGTGCCATTAAAGTGCACAAAGGATATGTTGCTTTTTGACATCAAGGGGAAAAGCATGCTCCATTCTGTTTATTGCACAATATAGGCAACTGCCTTTCGGTAGTAATATGTACCATTATTGTGCCATCTGTAGACATCTACACACAATCTGCATAAATGTTGAATTCCAGTAGGGGTGCCTCAAACTTTCATCTTTCTGGGATTGATAACATGAACATGACTTTTTTTAAGGGAAACACCCTTTACATCGAATGCGCTACAACGAATTCCATTACAACACGGTTTTTACAACGACTGCGTTGTTACAACGAGAACAATTACATCAAAAGTCCTTTCAACGGCTTGCTGTAGGGGACGCGCTGGTATTGGATTTACAATCCAACACCTTCCTGCTGTTGCACAAACTGGAGTAGGAATAGTAAATTATACTATTCCTAAATCCAGCGCGTCCTCTACAGCAAGTCGTTGGACTGGAACATGGTTCTAAGTAATTACAAGTTACTGATATAATTCAAGCATTCTACCCATCGCTTTTTGCACTCTGCAAAATCTGCTGTAGCAAGCAACCTTATATATTTGTAAATTGAACAAAAGGTTCCATGAATATCGCTGGAGTTTGCATTCTAGCTTGGCTGTTTTTTTTGGAAATGATGTGACATCCCAGCCTTTTACATGTTTGGAAGGTGAAGTAGGATAATATACCACAGAATAAAATGTTTGTCTTTGATTTTAGTCCAATCAAGAACCCTGAATTTCAAATATGAAACATCTAATCATATAAGTAATCAATGTTCATTGTTAAACATTTCAGCAGTTTACATCGGCGGGGAGTACCAAAATATTTTTAACTCTGGGGTGGCTCTGCATAAAAAGTTTGAAAACAACGGCATTAAAATGTGAGCCTTTTGCCACTTTAAAAAACATTCCACTCATGCTTTTGGAACAGCATTGCCAAGGAGGTAGCCAGGCATTGACAAACTCTGCGGCCCAGGAGTTCCACCGGCCAAAAAGCCATGCAGCTGTTAAAGGGCTGGTAGCAGGAGCATGGTGACCATCTAGCTGCAAGCATTCCCTTCAGTTGGGTGGTTAAGTTTCTGATTTTGTGCAATCTGTGTTTGATGTAAATACCACCTGCACCCAGAGATCCCCTTCACCAGGACTTTTTGATGCAGGCCTTGCAATGCAGTGTGGTGGAGGACTGGGGAGAAAAAAGATGGGAAATTCATGAAGAGAGTAAAAATATGTTCTAGTGGAGAATAAGGTTGGAGGAAGGTCAGAAGAGAAACTAGTAGAAGGGACTGTAGTGGAAGATGGAAAGTATGTAAGAGTAAAGGATACGGACAGCAACAAGATGAGCATGACTGAGTGGAGAAAGAGGGGGGAAATCTCTATGGTACATCTGAAGGAGGAAGTATGAGTACCCCAATCGCGAAGGAGAGATGGATAAGGGCAGAAGAAGTGGTAAGTGGTTGTAGGATGATGAGCAGAGGAGGGACTCAGAGGTATGCGGAAGATCTTGCTGCTCTTGGACAGAAGGATAATGCACATTGTGGCAGATAATTTGGGGCTGTTTGGGGGAGGATGACGGGCGTCAGAGATTGCATATTGATGTTCAAAGTCTCCAGAATCACTCTAGTTTTCTACACTGTCACTATGCACATGCCAACACTTAAGAGAGATCTAGACATTGAGGCACTGAAAGACAGACTGAGAGAGAGAGGAAAAGAGAAAGAAGCCTAAAAAAAGAGACCCAGAGAAAGTGACAAAGACCAAGGAACATTTTAAGTTGATAAGAGAGATACTCAGAGAGACAAAAAGAGGAAGAGAGAGGTAGATATTAGTCGTTGAAAATAAAGAATATGTTCATTTATACTTTTAGAATGAAGGGACTTCAGTTGTCTGCGTTTTAAGATGTTACATTGCTTATTTCTATAGCTTTTTGAGCTGTGATAAATCATCTTAAAGCACAGTGGGAGAGAGAAAACACAAGCAAGGCAGAGACAATAAGAAAGAATACTTGTGGGTGAATCAGGTATTGCCCAAGGCATTGGTAGCTCACTGGATAGGCAATAGTGATTTATAGGTAACCAATCTTATGCATCTTACAACTGATAGGAAGTGAAGAAAATGAGATGCAGTGGGTGGCGGGAGGGATGATGGGATGAAATAGGTTTTTGGGGTAACAGCAGAATCAGATAGGGAGAGTGATTTGTAAATCGTGGTATACTATTAGTGATTGTAAGGTAGGTCAGAAAGTGTCCCAATGAGGCAGCAAACTGCTCAACCGCTCTGCAATATCTAAAGGCTGACATCTCCTGTGCCTCCTCCTAATAGTAATATTTCACTGTGTGCCCACTACTGAAGATGGAGTAAGGTGTGGAGGAATAACAGAGGTCATAGGAAGGCAGAGAGTGCCTCAATTTTAGGCAGTAGATCTTTTTACAATTGTTTAAGAGGTGTGAGCAAATTTGTTAGGCTAAGTGGAGGAGCAGTGTTCATCAGTCATGCTTATACAAATTGTTTTCCTAAATGTTCTGAATTTCCACACATCACTGCTGTTAGAAGACAGCCTACTCACTGTTGACACCTTCAACCAAAGAACGTTTTAACTGGAGTTAATTTCTGATCTTGCCACTGTATTGATGAATCCCAAAATCAGCAGTTGGCATGATAGTGGCATGTTAGCAAATGGTCTATACGCTAGGTAAGTCTAATTTGTATGGTCAGAGGCACCATTGATAATCACACTTTATGCTCGGTTTCTGCATCCAATGTACTGTTAATATATTGTTTGTTTGAAAAAGTTTTATATAACGCTACTAGACCCGGAGGTATCGGAGCGCTTTACATGAATACAGTGAGTTACAGGTTACATAGTTACATCACTTAAATCAAAGAGTCACGGTGGAGGAGGAGGGGGAGGGAGGGAATGCACAACAGGAAAGACGAGGAAAACAATGTCAGATGTCCGGCTGGGTAGGTGACGGCCGAGGTGGTAAGACCAGGGCCAGTCTCCTCTTTAGCTGGATATGACAGCTCCATCAGGCATCAACCGAGGTTGCTCGTTATCAAGGTGAGTACAAACAGTTTTGACGCCCAAGGGACGTCTTCAAAGGTCCAACAGAAATTCAGAGGAACGTTATTTATGAGTTATATATAGTGCTGTTTAGACCCGTAAGTATCAGAGCACTTTACATTAGGCTACACAATGTTACAGAGAATAAAAACAAATGCACATTACGTCAAAAATTAAGCAACAAATTGGGAGAGGAAAGAAAGGTGAGACAAATAGAGAGGAGGGGGAAAGGGGGAAGTGTGAAGGGGGAGGATGAAGGAAAAGACAGCAGGAGAGACAAAAGGAAGTCTGCCCAAAGACCGACTGGGTAGGAGACGTCCAAGGAGGGAATCCACAGCCAATCACTCCAATAGCTAAACAGGTAGCTCCATTGGGGATCAATCAGATTGCTAGGTCTCAATTGACGAGCGAAAGTTACCAGAAAAAAGTCCAGTGGATAGACAGGGTGGGAACTATGAGCAAGGACAGGTGAGGGCAAAGGTCAATAGCTGGAAAGAGGAGAAAAGTCGAGAGGAGGGGGTAGGGGGTATGGTGAAGAGGAGAAGGGAGAAAGGTCCAGTAAAGAGATGCAGGAAGGCCATCAACCCTGTCGCCAATCTCCACGACATCTTTGTGGACATCCTGCAACCAGACTTTGAAGTCCTGTTGAAGAGAACTGATTTTGGATTTGATTTTCTGCAGGAAGGATGACACATAGGCCTGGGTGATTGGTACTGCCCGGGTGACCAGGCGTCCTGTATTTGCCCGGACCGTCCGGGTTTTTCAACAGTTGTCCCAGCAGATTTCGGTAATAGTGTCTCATGTCCCGGTTTTTTGAGAAGGTGAACTGAAAACAGTAAAAGGCACTTTTTTAGGTGTTCCAAAGCAGGGCTAGTAAGCAGCTGTTATAAGTAATCAATTTAATTAACAAGTATGATGCTGATTTTAAAAATTACTTTTTTTAAATTTTCTTAGTGCCTGTTCTGTGTTTCTATGAGGACGAGGACTGTTATTCTTTGCCACTTTATTGATGTCAATTCAAAATTTGCGAACATACGTGACAAGAATTTTCAATTCTATTAAGGACATGGAGGCGAGGATTATGCTTTCTCATTTCTTTACTAGAAATGCTCAGCAGCCAATTAGAAAACAGTAAAGAAAAACAATACTGCAATACCCATGAATACTCTGGGTATCACATGATAAACCATAGAGTAACCACTATAAAATGTCCTACAGAGAATACCACATCCTCTTTCTTTGGCAATTTAAAACAATAGAAGTGAAGAAATTAACTGTCCAATATGAAGAGCGTGGTAGGAAAAAACAAGCGACAAACAGAAGTCCACTACGATGAAAGACCGGATGCTTGCATTCGTAGAGAAAACCGGAATCTGTAGATAACCAGCAGGCAGGCCAAAAAGGGCTGGACAGGAGACTTCATTTAGGATCAGAGCCTGAAAAAAAGATATAGAGTTGTAATATACCATTCCCTTATGTAGGAAAGAAAATGTCAAAAAGGGGGGGGGGGGACAGAAAGCCGAAAGATGCAGCAAAACACAATATGCAATGTGCAAGAAATAACAACAATGCTAACATATGTGAAATGCAGAAATATGGTTGGGATAATCCTCGCCTCCGTGTCCTTAATAGATTTGAAAATTCTTGTCACGTATGTTCGCAAATTTTGAATTCTATGTCAGGACCAGAGGCTCCGATTATGCTTGTTTAAAGCTGTGCCACCACAACAGAAGCAATATTGACAATTGGTTTATAATAAAACGTTTTGAACATATAATCAGACGATCAATCAGCGGCCTTCATAATGTCAAGTAAACTCACTACCATAGAAAAAGCTTTGGAAGCCATAGCCCCACGTGCGGAATGCGCACCAAATTTGGAAACATCAATACCAGCCTCCTTCATGAGCCATCTCACCCATCTTGCCAACGTAGTTGGGGTCACAGGACAAAAAGGTTTCTGCAGAGCAATCAATAATTGACCTTGCATGTCTTGACGAAAAGGAGCAGTACTTACCTCATAATCCTTAATACATTGAACTACACACAATTGCGGATTATTGGGAAAAGATGGGTAGGTAATTGAAGACGTATTACACTTAGTGCGTCTGGGGATAGCAAATGTAACACCTTCAGGTGAAAAACTACAACCTGCTAGATCCAGAGCACGAACATCAGAAACATGTTTGCATGAAACTAGACACAATAACATGGTCAGTTTTGCTGAAAGTTGCTTGCGGGATAAAGATTAATTGGACGGCCAAGCCTCCAAGAAACGCAAAACAACAGAAACATCCCATAAGGCAACATACTTTGGACAAGGGGGTTTTACCAGCCGAATACCTTTGAGCAACTTAGAAATTAAAGGATGTTCCCCAGCAGGTTTGCCATCGATATGAATGTGACCGGCAGAAATGGCAGAACGGAAATTGTTAACCGTCCTATAAGCAAGACCTGATGAAGCGATAGAAGCCGGAAAATTCACGATCAGAGAGACATCCGCCCAAGCGGGATCCCCCTCCCGTTGAGTACACCAACCACACCATTGTTTCCAAGCTGTTGCATAACGTTTGTGTGTGTTGGGAAACCAAGCCTCGCTGATAAATTTGGTAGCGTCTCGGGAAAGGCCTGGGATTTGCCAGCGTTCCCCGAAACCCGCCATGCAACTAGGAGAAGATGACCTGACTCTATTAGGGGATGCAGGTTGTTGAGAGGGTCCAGCAAGAGATTCCACCGCCGGGGAAGAAGGAGCAGCACTGCACAACTCATTTCCAGAAGAACTGGGAACCAAGCTTGAGCCCTCCACAGAGGAGTGATCAGAATCAGCTCCAACTGATAATGTTTTGTGCGAGCCAAGACCCTGGGGATCATCATGAACGGGGAAAGGTATAACACAGGAAAGACGGCCAGGCTTGTAGAAAGGCGTCCGTGGCCAGGGCTTCCAGATCTGGGCGCCAGCTGAAAAACAGGGGAAGCTGAGTGTTGAGACGAGAGGCAAACAGATCAATCTAGCACTGACCCCAAACTCGGGAAAGAGAGCGAAATACTCGAGGATGAAGCCTCCTATCCCTGAAATCCTGGAGGTGGTGAGAGTTCCAGTCTGCAATCAGATTGCTGCGACCTGGGAGATACTCTGCATTAACTGTGATCTTCCTCTGAAGACAAAAGTGCCAAAAATCCTTGGCGATTTCCACCATGATCTTGGACTTCGTTGCCCCCAACTTGTTGACATACCGAACCGCTGAGACATTGTCCATGCGGAGGAGTATGCAACAATTTGTCTTGCGTGGACATAGACAACGGATCGCAAAAGACCCTGCCAGAAGTTCCAGGCAATTTATATGGAGAGACAATTCTTCCTGAGACCACCGGCCTCCCATTGACATGTGTCCGCAACGGGCTCCCCATCCCCACAGACTGGCGTCGGATTCTATTACCACTTCCGGGGACGCTCCAAATAGGGCTCGCCCATTCCAAGACTCCATGTGCTCCAACCACCATAACATCTCCCACCTCGCTTCCTCTGAAAGAGGAATCTGATCTGAATATTGAAGGCCTTACTGGAGATGACGGATTTTTAAATGTTGAAGTGCCCGGTAATGAAGAAGGCCTGTGAAAATCGCCTGTATTGAGGAAGCTAAGAGACCGACAATCCGAGCTATAGACCTCAATGATACACTCTGTTTGGACAAAACTAAACTCAACTCCCTCTTGATGGATCTGATATTCTGATTGGGCAAGAAGAGCTGACAAGAGAGGGAATCGACTAGGAAACCCAGAACTTCTATCGACTGAGAGGGAAGGGAAACAGACTTCTGAGGATGCACCAGAGATTGTAAAAGAGTTATTGACCATTCTAAGTGTGTCATCAACACTTGAGGGCACTGCGCCATGATGAGAATGTCGTCCAGATAGATTATTAGACAAACACCCCGGGCTCGCAGAGACTCCACAACAGGCCTCAGAAGTTTCGTGAAGCACCAAGGTGCTGACAAGAGGCCGAACGGGAGAACTTTGTATTCAAACCAACTCCCCTGCCACTGGAACTGCAAGAACCGACGATGAGGACCGTAAATGGGAATCGACAAGTACGCATCCTTCAGATCGAGCCGGACCATCCAGTCCCCTTCTCGAAGAATATCTCTCAGAAGATGGATCCCCTCAATCTTGAAGTGGCGATAGACTACCCCTCCGTTGAAATCTTTAAGATTGAGCACCAACCGGGAACTGCCCCCTTTTTTCTGGACTAGAAAGACGTTGCTTGCGAAACCCTGAGGATGGCTTGAATTTCGAAGAATGGCCCCTTTTGCCAGAAGAGTATCGATTTCTGCTGAAATGAACTCTTGATCCTGACGGGAAAAAACCAGGGGCGAAGGAGGTTGGGACTGATGTAGGGAACTGTAGAACTCTATCTTGTAACCCAACACCCATGCATCGCTGGAGATCAGACGCCAATTTGGAAGAAAAAATTGAATCCTGCCCCCTAATACAACCTTGGAAGCAGGGATCAATCTCACCTGAAGTCGAGGAATCATGATGTCCTCCTTGGTTACCACCGTAACGTCCTCTTTTGAACTGACCCCTTCCTTTGCGAGAGGGGTAGAAGGTAGATTTGTTATTGTTGTAACCAGAATCCTGACCTACTCCTCGCTGATATCCACGCTGGGTATTTTAATTAGCCCCACGGCCGAACGATCGTCCCCTATATCGTCCGGCCCTTCCAAAAACCGGGCGAAAAGCCCGTCGAAGAGAAGATTGAGCTTTATCCAGCCCACTAAAAGTAGCTACAAATGTTGTCAATTCCTTCAAGAAAGGTTGACCAAACAACAAACCCTGAGCTAAAGGGCCAGACTCAGACGTGGACAATTCAGCCAATTTGGGATCTAATTTCAATAGAATAGAGCATCAACGCTCACAGGACATTGCACAATTGGCATTCTCTAATGGACAGATAGCCCTCTGGGACCACTCAATCAACTCGTCCGGATCCACAACAGAGGACGACTCCTTGGCCCGAAAGCCCAAATCTAAAATCTTCATGAGAGGGCCCAGTAAATCCAATAATTTATGTTGACAGGAGCGCCAAGCTCTGTCAATACCCTTTTTTGGGTCCTTGGCATATTTTTCGAAGATATATCACCATCGTTGGGTCTACCTGAGGAGTTTCAGCCAACTTGTCTGCCAAATCAGGATGCGGACATTCCGACCGAAGGCGGGCCTGCGCGTCCTTCTCAAAAGGCTGGCGAATATGCGCCTGAACATACTCTGTCACTTCTGGGGACGGAAGCCAAGAGGAGGAGTTGGGGTGCACAATATCTGACGGATCGAACGTGAGAAGTTGAGGATGAGATGGCGGGTCAACAAAATGCTCCTTACAAGCTTTCTTTGAAGAAGGTCCATCACCACCCCTTGTTGTAAATTATTTTGTCCACCCTAAGCGTGGAAGGGTATACTCAGATGTGAGTCCCTTGCTCATTGCACCATCAGGATTCAAGCAAGCCGGGCCGAAGACGCCTGAAATGGCAGAAACCGGTCCCCGGAAGCTTGTTTCCTTCCCAGTGTAAGAATTGGCTTTTGTAGTCTGGTCTGCCCTGTTCCCATGATGCACTGGGCCAGGGACAGACTAATTTGCATACAGCCAGGTTCTGAAACTGGGATGGTGCAATGAGCTAAAAAACGGTGTTGGATCTAGCCCTGATCTCTTGACTGGGTGAGAGTACTCTGCTTAATTCAGAGACTCTGTCCATCACCACCCCTTGTTGTAAATTATTTTGTCCACCCTAAGCGTGGAAGGGTATACTCAGATGTGAGTCCCTTGCTCATTGCACCATCAGGATTCAAGCAAGCCGGGCCGAAGACGCCTGAAATGGCAGAAACCGGTCCCCGGAAGCTTGTTTCCTTCCCAGTGTAAGAATTGGCTTTTGTAGTCTGGTCTGCCCTGTTCCCATGATGCACTGGGCCAGGGACAGACTAATTTGCATACAGCCAGGTTCTGAAACTGGGATGGTGCAATGAGCTAAAAAACGGTGTTGGATCTAGCCCTGATCTCTTGACTGGGTGAGAGTACTCTGCTTAATTCAGAGACTCTGTCCATCACCACCCCTTGTTGTAAATTTCTTTGAAGAAGGAGCACCATCCTGATCAGAAGACAAGGTAGAGGATGTGTCATCATCATCATCCGTCTGATGAACCTGAGAGGCCAAAGCCTGTTTGGAGGTTTTACCACCAGAACGCTCACTGGAGAGCACCTTAGCCAGTTTACGAAAATCAGACTTATGAGGATTGTTCGGAGATTTGGAAGAAGAAGCTCGCCCTGAAGAAGAAGGCAACCAGCCCTGTTGTAAGGCATAATTAGACAAATGGCGCTTCAAGGGCACAATCGCGCGAACTTGCGCCTTATTAACAGAATGTTGAACACCCTGGTCCAGAGCCACAACTAAATCCTGCTCCACAGACCCAGAAGCATCATCATCATAATAGTCATCTTCCTCATAATACTCTTTCATAATTACACCAAGTGTAAAAATAAAGCCCACAAGAGGAAGGAATAAGGAAATGCCAAAGGCAAAAATCCGGGGGAGTGGCTATAAACCCCTAAAGCAAGCCAATGATAAACAGGTGTGAACCTGTCAGAACAAATATTCAAAAGTGGAGGGAGGGCTTGCCGTAAACAGGCAACTCTAGGCAAAGCCTATGCCAATTATACAGCCCAAAAGAATAAATAATGTAATTTGGACGTAAACTGGGGACGAAAATGCAGGCTTGTGGGCTAAACAGCTTGAAGAACGCAGCTCCGGCGCTAATACTCTGTGTGGAAACGGAGATAAACAGACAAAATGGCCGCCGCGCATGCGCGGTAACGGCCGCCTGCAAACAGAAAGAAAGGACTACGCGAGTGAATCGCGTAGCCTCTCTGTCCCCCAAACTCTTGCTCCACAAAAACTCAGGCGCGGGCGCAAAGCGCCCGAACCGGGGAGGTGAGCTCACGCTCCCCGCAATGATCAACAACGAAATGCGAGGAGCGCAGAAAAAGCGGGAGAAAGTCCTGAAACACACCGCAGGCTACCGTCGCGTTCAGCACGAACAGAGCTGCCAGACAACCACAAAGACACAGCACAGGCAGAGCGCAGATACCGGCAGCATACACAGTGAGCAATTAGGCAAAAAACAAGCTGTACCGAGTAGCACAATAGCTTAAATGCATACAATGTAATAAAGGGTCAAAAGCACTTACCTGGCTGCAGAGCAGCAAAGAGAGAGGATGTGGTATTCTCAGTAGGACATTTTATAGTGGTTACTCTATGGTTTATCATGCGATACCTAGAGTATTCATGGGTATTGTAGTATTGTTTTTCTTTACTGTTTTCTAATTGGCTGCTGAGCATTTCTAGTAAAGAAATGAGAAAGCTTAATCGGAGCCTCTGGTCCTGACATATAATTTGTAGTCCTTCCTCTATTTTTGCAAAATGTCCCGGTTTTTGGGTCGCACAATCAAAAATTTGCTAGCATTCGTGCCAAGAATTTTCAATTCTATTAAGGACACGGAGGCGAGGATTATGCTTCTCAATCTTTACTGCAAAAATCACAGCAGCCAATGAAAATGCATATTTTCATAAATAACAATAAAACAAACTACATTTCCCATGATGATTTGTATATTGGCACGCCCCCACAGTCCATAAGAACCCTTAGCGTGCCGCCATCTTCCTCTTTCTTTGTGGCGGACAAGTCCAAAAGTAACTTGAATAACAGCATAACTCCTCCAACATGGAAGAAAGAAACGTGCTCCTCAGGTTGAATATCCTGGCAGTCTTCTGCGTTTATTCAGATTTCTTGTCTGATCCTGAAACAAAGGAAATGAAACTGTAACCACCGAAAACATCTGGGTGGGCAAGCTGTTACACTTAACCAAGCCGGGCGGGATAATCCTCGCCCCCGTGTCCTTAATAGAATTGAAAATTCTTGGCGCGAATGCTAGCAAATTTTTGATTCTATTACAGGACCGGAGGCTTCAGATTATGCTAGTTTAACGCTCATTAAAAACAACAGAGGTAATATCCCCCACCGGCTTATAATAATATGTCTTAAAGGTGGACTCAGAGGACCAATGTGCGCAACGCATAATGTCCTGGATGCTAGAACCCAACATGAACGATTTTGACGCCATAGCGCCTCTTACAGAATGTGCACCGAAAATGGTGGTGTCAATGCCAGCCTCTTGCATAATATAACAAAGCCATCTGGCAATGGTGGCGGCCGCCACAGGTTTAAAAGGTTTCTGCAATGCAATCCACAATTGTGAACAGCCCTGAGGCCTAATGGTCTTGGTGCATTCCTCATACATCTTCAAACATTGCACCACACATAATTTCTCATTATCATGAAAAGCATTATAATCGATATGACGTGACAATGTTTTGGTGCGACCTGTAATGTTAAAGGAAACTCCTTCCGGAGTAAATACTCTACCTGTAAGGTCGAGAGCCCGCACGTCTGATGATTGTCTGCACGCTGAAAGGCAAAGTAGCATGTCCAGCTTGGCCGATAATTGCTTCCTGGATAAGAGCGCGTTGACAGGCCATCTGTTAAACAACGCGAGAACTAAAGAAGCGTCCCACAAACCCGTGTACTTGGGTTTAGGTGGGTTAGCAACCCTTAAGCAATTTGCACACCACTGGGTGCATGCCTACTGGTTTCCCGTCTATCTGGGCATGCCCCGCAGAAATTGCGGACCGGAAATTGTTCACCGATCTATAAGCCAATCCGTCCGCTGCCTTATCCGACAAAAAATTTAACATGTGGGGCAATTCGGCCCCCACGGGGTCCAAATGTCGTTCCACGCACCAATCCACCCAGTTCTTCCAGGTCGAGGAATACCGTTTTCGTGTGGATGGTGCCCAGGCCTGCCTGATAAATTCAGAAGTCCTGTTCGAAACACCTGGCAGGTGCCACTGTTCCCTGAAAGCCTCCATGCCATCAGCTGGAGCCTGCCCTCCAAAATCAATGGGTGCCGCTCTTGATGAGGGCCCAGCAATAGCAATTCCGACTCCGGAAGGAGTCTGGGGAGATCGCAACTCCACTGTAACAACTTGGGAAACCACGACTTGGACGTCCACCACGGCGTCACCATGACTATCTTCGCCCGTTGTCTGATCACCTGCGACATAGAAAGGCATCGGTCGCTTTCACCAGCGGATCCGGCCTCCAACTGAAGAACTGTGGAAGCTGGTATGTTAGTCTGGAGGCAAAAAGGTCCGTCTGGAATGGACCCCAAATCTTCTGGATCCACTGAAAGACCTCGGGAAGCAACTTCCAGTTGCTATAATCCCTGAGGTACATCGAGTTGGATGAAGAACAGCCGCCTGAAACTGAACTCAGACAAGACGGAAGTCCTCATCCTGGGACCATCGCCCTCCGCCTGGGACGACTCCTGGTGGCCCCCCGCCCTGGGCACCACTCCCAAGCCAACAGACCACGCACGCAACCTGGGCTTCATCCTGGACTCCTCCCTCTCGATGACCAGACAAGTCAACGCCGTCTCCTCATCATGCTTCAACACCCTACGCATGCTCTGCAAGATCTTCCGATGGATCCCGACCGAAACCAGGAAGACGGTCACCCAGGCACTTGTCACCAGCCGACTGGACTACGGAAACACCCTCTACGCTGGAACCACAGCCAAGCTACAGAAAAGACTCCAACGCATCCAGAACGCCTCCGCCCGACTCATCCAGGACATCCCCCGACGCAGCCACACTGGCTCCCCGTCAGCAAGAGGATCACGATCAGGCTCCTCACCCACGCACACAAGTCTCTCCACAACCTGGGCCCCAAGAACCTCAACGACCGCCTGACCTTCTACACGCCCACCCGCCAGCTACGTTCTACAAGCCTCGCCCTCGCCGCCGTACCACGCATCCGAAGAGCCACCGCCGGAGGAAGATTCTTCTCCTACCTGGCGGCCAAGACATGGAACTCCCTCCCCATCCACCTCCGGCTGACCCAGGACCATCTCCCCTTCAGGAGACAACTCAAGACCTGGCTGTTCGAGCAATAGCGGACCCTTTCCCCCAAGCGCCTTGAGACCCTCCCGGGTGAGTAGTGCGCTATACAAATGTTATGATTGATTGATTGATTGATTGAGTTCCAATCCGCCACCTGATTGGATTGCCCCGGAAGGTACTCCGCCATTACTGAGATTTGATTCGTCAGGCAATAATGCCAGAAAACCTTGGCTATCTGTACAAGAAGCGACGACCTTGTGCCCCCCAACTTGTTGATGTACCTCACTGCTGACACATTGTCCATGCGAAGGAGGATACAACAAGAGGTCTGCCTCGGGGATAACGTCCGCACGACGAACGACCCTGCGAGCAGTTCTAAGCAATTTATATGCAAGGAAAGCTCCTGTGGAGACCATCTGCTGCCTGTGGAGATCTCTCCATAACGTGCCCCCCCAGCCCCAACGGCTGGCGCCGGACTCGATTATGACTTCTGGTTGGGAGCCGAAGATCGCTCTGCTATTCCAGGCGTCTACATGGCCTAGCCACCATTGTAAATCGGTCCGTACTTCCTGTGACAGAGGGATGACGTCCGAATAGGACAATCCCTTCTGAAGGTGCCTGATCTTCAGTCGTTGCAGGGCCCTGTAATGAAGAGGGCCCAGGAATATCGCTTGGACAGATGAGGCCAAGATCCCTACTACTCTTGCGATCGCCCGGAGGGTGAGTGTCTGACTGCTCAACAACTTCCGGATCTCCTTCTTGAGATCCTTCAGTTTCGCCTTTGGGAGGCACAACTGGGCTGACATCGAGTCTATCGTAAATCCCAGGAAATCTATCACCTGAGTGGGAACTATCACCAACTTCTTTGGATTGATCACGAAACCTAAGTTTTGAAGCAGCGATGTCGTAAGGACGAGATGCTGCGGAAGGACCTGCTGACTCTGTGCCATTATTAAGATGTCGTCCAAGTAAATTATGAGACGTATCCCCCTCTCCCGTAGATGAGCCACCACCGGCTTCATTATCTTGGTAAAACACCAAGGAGCTGAGGAGAGCACGAAAGGAAGAGCCAAATATTCGTACCATTGGCCGTTCCACCTGAACTGGAGGTACCTGCGATGCGGCGGGAAGATTGGAATGGAGAGGTAAGCGTCCTTGACGTCCAGCCTGACCATCCAGTCCCCTTCCTGTAGCAAATCCGTTAAAAGATGGATGCCTTCCGTCTTGAAGTGATTGTACGTTAGAAACTGATTGAAGCCTTTGAGGTTCAGAACCAGTCTGTTTCCACCTCCCTTTTTTGTACAATAAATATGTTGCTGCAAAAGCCGTGAGGCCCCCGGATGGCTGGTGCTATCGCGCGCTTTTGCAGCAACCCAACGATCTCCTCCTCTATAAAACTGCGATCTTGTAGGGAAAATGGAGATCTGCAGGGATACCTGACTGAAAAGGACGAGAGTAAAACTCTAAGTGAAAGCCTTGTACTGTCTGCAACACCCAGGCGTCCTGTGTAGGAGAGTAGGGTCTGCTATCCTATGGTCACCCCAAATTTTTGCTTTTTGCTTCACTGGTTTATGACTTAATGTGGCTGTGGGCCTGCTATTCAGACCCACAGCCTGCTGTTCTCTCTCTAAATTAATGCCAATGCACTCTAGGTGCATTACGAAATTGGAACTGGTTCACCTTATTGGCCCCTGTAACAGTGTACCCAGGTACCCAGGGCATAGGTGCTTCCAAGGCCTACCAGGGGCTGCAGCACGTATTGTGCCACCCCTGGCCTGGCCTCCATATTTGACACAACTGGCTGATCACTCAGCTGGGGTAAGTCGGTGTAACCACCCCTTACTTAGGTGCAGTATACCTATACCTAACCTAAAATGGACAAGAATGTTCCTATCAGCCACTCCTATGGAAGGCCTCATCAATCCTGGAGGCAGAGTGCTTGGAAATATGTGAGATGGTGCTCTGGCATGAGCTGAGCCTGTCTGCAGCTTTCGGAACCATGTCCTTTAGCTGTTTCATGATATTGCCATACCATATACTCTTAAGTGCATTATAATCCTCGCGGTTAAATGCCATCTTTGGTTTGGCTTTATCAAAACATGTCGAGTAAGGTGTCATACCAATTGGAATACTACCCCCTCGCCAGTTCTGGCGACGGGGGTAGCATTCCACCCTTCTAGAGGGACACGACATGTACATAACCTGAACCCCGGTTAAAGTTAAACAGAGCCTCAGCATCACAAAATGGATGCTGCCACCACAGACACAAGTCTGACCTCCTGCTGCTGGGAGTCCTTCCAGCGAGGGCAGCTTGGACAAAGGGTTTCCTGCCTTGGGAGGTGCTAGCACCACCCCAGACAGGATTTTGTGTATTGGGTAGGACAGGGCTGAATAGAATCAGACATGCCTGGGGCACACAAGGTGTCCCCGTGCATTTGCCAGTTCAAACCGGTGCTGGGGCTCTCCAGCCCCAGCCTTGGCGCGAAACTGCACAAAGGAAAGGGGGTGTAACCGCCCCCTTTCCTGGTCCCACCCAGAGGAGGGACCTAGTAGGTGATCCGGCCCCTAGAATTCGAATAAGAGTAGGAGCTGTGTCCTGAGACTTCAGATCATCCTGAACTCGACTTGAAATACAGAAGAAGACTGGACTTCGACATTCTGCTGCACAGAAGACGGAAGAGAATCTCCCTTGTGGCCAAGGAGTGACCACCCTGTGAATACAGGCACCAACCAGCAACTCGACGTCTGCTTTGCCGCCGCCTCCCGCCGGAGCCCGAGCCCAGAGCCTGACAAGACCCAGACTCCCAGACATCTCAGAGCCCGATCCACAGTCCCTGAAAAGAAGAGACCCGTGGAGGCACCGAGAGACGTGGGACCGGACATCTTGGAAGACCCCCGAGCAGCTGACTGTGCAGCACCCGAGGCACCCTCGACGCTGTGCTTTGGGGTTTGAGAAGCCCCAACACCGAGCAGCATTTGCACCGAAGATCAGCCCCCCAGCATCTCCACGATCTGCGTGGGGCCCTTTTGCACTTTGCCACTCGACGCGCCATCCCGGCCCCTTGCCACGTGGCTAGCGGCCATCTTGGCGACAAAAACTACGACTTACACCGCTGGTCTGGTTGCTCCAGACTGGCCCTTGCTCCCCTGAAAGGAGCACCCGCTCTGACCTTGCTGGTCCGAGTTAGAAGCTTGCATCGATTCCTGCGTGGCTTGCTTTAGCCAAGGCCTGTTTGCTCCAATCAAGTTGCCGACACCGCCATCAGCGAGAGCCTGCGTGGGACAGCTCGTGATCGACTCCGGGACGTCCTCGACCTCCTCGTGTCCACGTGGCTGCAGAGACAATCTTCACTCCATCACCTGTTTGCACCCGACATCGCCTGGTTCCATCCTGGTTCTACAGTAGTCACTGGCTAGTGACTTTGAACATTGTCCCCTCTGCTTTCAGGTCTTCAACTCTTCAGATCCATCTGTGGATCCACCGGAACTCTCCTCGACGACCGCCTGCAGCATCTTCAGCTCCAAGCACCATCGACCTGCGTGACGAAACCCGACACTACTTCGCACCTGTGCACCCGCTTCCTGTGGGTGAGGTAACTCAGCAACGCCGGTGTTCCCACACTGGTGTACACCTCTAGTGCCTGTGTCTAAAGTTTTAGCCTTGTAGGTCCATCGGAAGGTTCCTTAAACACTAACATTGTAACTTTTACGCACCATTGACATTGCATTGGTGCATGCGTGCGCTTTAAGCGCTGCACCCGAGTCCCGCGGGCCTTTCCCGACTTCATCACTGCTAGTCCCGAACAGCTCCAGCGATTCCCCAGGCCCTAGGCCTCCTTCCTTTTCCCATAGTGGTCCTTATACCACCAATTTAGTATATGGTTTAGGTGGCCCCTAGGGCTCATCCATATTCGTGCAACTTTTGTATTTTTAAACTGTGTTTTGTTTTAACACATTTGCTTCTGTGCTCATAAAGAGTATAGGGGATATTTGTAGAAATAAATCTATATATATTTTCAATATATATCTGTGTGGTGTCCTTTTATTTGGTATTCAAGGGGATTGTGTATGGTAAAACAGCTTGCTTCACATGCCTTTACAGAGTTTAGCTTAAGACTGCTTAGTCCATGCTACCCCTAGGATAGCTTGTCTACAAGGTTGACTTACAACCATTCATCATAAGGGTTGCTTGGCATGGTACAAGGTGATCACTAGAACTAGTGAGCATCAATCATATACCAGGCCAACTTCTCACATTGGTGAGCAGCGGATTGGGATTTGAGCTTGCTGTTGTTTTACCATTACAATCTTTGAGAGTATCATTTGAAAGATCATACAGGTACCTGATAGGTACACTAAAACAAGACTAGTATACTTAAGTTCTACTGAACTTAGTTGTTGTAGAGAATAGGGAGTAGCACACCCTGACTACAACTACTAGATAGGTTTAGTAGGTAAACACAAGTGTAGGTAGATTGCAACACATCCACCCACACTAGAGCAATGTCTGGAGCAGAGGGATCCGCTGGACCTATCTGTGTTGAGAGTGACCCTCCAAGGGCACCATCCAAATTTGCTATCTTTAATTTTAAAGAATTGAGGCAGCTGTGTTCCTTAAGAGGAATCAAAACGGGTCCTACCCCTACAGCAGATCACCTCAGAGAGCTTTTAGAAAAGTCTGAAGCTCTAAAGACCTCCAAACCAGGCCCCTCAGGGAATGGAGATCGAGGCTCTCCCACAGAAGATGATAACACTGATACCCCTGTCCCTGTCATCCAGATAGATGAGGATAACCAGACCTCTGGGGATACTCAGCCTGAGGATGAGGAAGAAGAGGAAGAGGAGAGGAGGAAAGTGGGCGTGATGATGAGAGAAATAGCCAGGTGTTAGTCAGCAGGCTTAACCAGGCTAACTTAAGCTTATTTGGGACTGAAGGTGGGTCCAACCCATCAGACCCCCAAATGGACTTAACCAGGAGCCCAGGAGGAGGAGGAATCACTCAGGTGAATCCAATACCTCCCATGCTTCCAGAGGTTCTCATGGTCACTCCAGAATGGAGTTGACTAGCCCTCAGAGAAGGGAACATGAGGCCAAAATGAGAGAGGCTGAACTTAGGATCCAGAAGCAAGAATTAGAAGTTGCCCTGGTCAAAGAGAAGCTTGCTAGAGCAAGACAGTCTAGAGAGGGTGGATTAGGATCCACTGGTGGCAGCACTATCCCTAAGGATAAAGACAGGTCCTATGATAATAGAAACCTGAGTAAGATTGTGCCCCCCTACAAAGCTGGGGATGATATCCACAAATGGATGACTGCACTTGAGAGAGCCTGCAAAGTACAGCAGGTCCCTCAGGATCAGTGGGCAGCAATCTTGTGGCTCTCCTTAGAAGGTAGAGGCCGAGACAGACTCCTCACAGTTAGTGATGGGGAGTCTAGAAACTACCTGGTCCTGAAGAGTGCTCTGATTGATGGGTTAGGCTTAACCACTGAACAGTACAGGTTAATGTTCAGAGATACCCAGAAGACACAGACTCAGGACTGGTCTGAATTTGTTGAATGTGCCACTAAGGCTCTGGAGGGCTGGTTGCTGGGAAGTAAGGTTACAGACTATGAAGGATTGTACAATTTGCTTATGAGAGAACAGATTTTAAATAACCGTCAGAACCAACAGTTGCATCAACATTTGGTTGACTCAGATCTAACCTCTCCCCAAGAATTGGGAAAGAGGGCAGACAAATGGGTTAGAACCAGAGTTAAGCAAAAGACCTGTGATGTATTCCTATAGGTTCTGAATCGATCCCCCTATTCCTGACCCTATTCTGGTTAACAAACCAACAAGTTAACTAGCAGTCGGCCCATGAGGCAGCAAACCCCCATGATGCAGATACCGTTATCTGACGATGCCACACTACGGCACAGGAACGTGTTATCTGATTAGGTCATAACGCTTGCGATCTAATTAGACAAGCGATATTCCTCCAGCCCCTGATAAGGCATACGGAGTTCTCATAACAAATCAAACCTATGACAACCTGGGAAAAACCCTGCGGCCATTGTTTTGATTTCACCGAGAACTTCAGCAAAAGAATGTGCTAACGACCTGGTCGTATGACATCCTTATTGACGTATCTATGTCCATCCTTACGTCAATCTCGGCACCTTAAAGGTATAAATATTACCGATATTGCCCTATGCAAACACACGCGGTGGTGACGAGACGGAGCAGCCATACTTGCCGAAGCCCAGAGCAGAGCAGACCCCGCTGGCGCAGCCCCGCCTTCCTGACGCGCTGAGAACGAGACGCGCTGCTTTCTCCTGCCGAGAAATCCAGCACCGGCGTTTCCGGGTAGCCCTCGCAGGCAGCCTGGAATATCGAGAGCAGAGAAGAGAGATACCATCCCTCATTCATCCTAACTTCCAGGTACAGAACTGAATAACCCCTCACAGAGAATTCTTTAGTCAGTCACTTGGCAAAAACAAACTTAACTTAAACTGTAACTTTCTATTCCCGCCCACTTATTAGACTTAGGTCAGGTACACGGGGTAGGCTTATTTAGAAACACCAGTTGAGTACGTTTAGTCAAATGTATATGTGTATGTAATATATTTCATTCATTTTAAACCTTCATATGGCTTAGAAACCATATCAATGTTTTTACAGTATTATTTTATACTTCTGCTTCTAATGTATGCACTTTACTTAACCATAAGTATTGCAATAATATCGATCCATTTCTCTTGTACGAGAAAAGAGACTGATCAATAAATAACACCTTTTTATTGAACACGCCCGTCTCTTCCTTTTCTCTACATTCTGATGAGACTAAGAATGCACGTACTGACTGAGTAAAATAAATTGCCTTTTGTTCACACGACTCTCGAGATACACTCTTGATTAGGGGAGAGCAAAGTTGTCATGTTCTATGGTTGTCAGAAACTAAATCCCTTCTTGTCTAATCAGGGAAGTTAATTCCTTCCTGAACATTCGAGAAAGTTTCTAGTGAACTCTGAGCTAGCTGGCAAACCCAAAACTTTAAGTCTAATATCGACAGTAGTAGACCTAGTTAACGTCTGTCTAGGCCTATACTATTGAAGGTATTATTCCAATGCGCAGAGCCTATTGGGATAATAGGAACTACACTACATGGCGCCCAACGTGTTTGGAAAGGGCGATAAAACTAACGTAAGACATTTAGAGTAACTCAGTCGTGCTTTCTCACTCAGACCCCTTTTTCCCATTATACTCCAAAGACGTCTGGAGTGGGTGAAAGGTCATATCCGCCAGACCTCGCAGGAGGGAACTCCTATGTATGGTTCTTGGTATAGTCAACGTTGAAGGATACACTGTTCCAAAATATTGTGCATCTAATCTTTGTTTCCATAAGAAACCTGATCTGCAAACAAAAGAAATAACCATCCTGTCGGTAAAATGGTAGACAGTGATGAGGAAAGAGAGACAGTTAGAATAGCAACTGAACTCGCAGCAGCTGATACTGCTATGCAAGAAGCAGACCAGGATATAATACTCATCCCGGTCATCAAAAGGAAATCTATAACCTTAAAACTTATAGAAAACGGACTGACACCTAGAGGTGGCACAGTCATATTCGTAATTGAGGCACACGAATATCGGCAGACAGAGGTATACTATTCATGGATAAATTTTCCAGCAGCAAATGCTGTAACAAAGTACTTCCACTATTACAAAATAGAGGAACCTCCTGAAACGTACACTCCTTTCGAGGAGGTGGAAGTACCACTCAAATTTCAAGAGCACCTGCTCTTATTTGATGGCGCCCTAAAACATAATAATCACATCACCAGGCTCGGTCCTTTAGGTAGACCAGGAGCAACGTGGCCGGTCCTAGCCGGATACACACCACATCCAGACATCGATGGGATGTCTGCAGCAAACCTTTTAACACAGCTAAAACAACTAATAAAAATACACAGACAATTAGTCCAGTATGTGATGCGGACTTCAACAATTCAGCCAGCGATTAAAATTCCACAGCTGACCCCTCACCAGGGGAACACAAATAATATTACACCACAGAACATACAATCCTGCCTAGGTAAAGTACCGGCTAAACGGGAACAAATACCATTCTGGTTGGCACAGAAAATCACCCAAATAGAGGCGGTGTTTCCTGACACCACCCCATTAGAAAAACACAGGATTCTGACTATCTGTCTTCCAATGGGAATCGCACCACACATTGAGGACTGTGACACTTGGGGTACAGTCTTCGCTTCCATCTACACAAAAACACACGGTGTTCCATCCATTTCGGTAATACCAGATGTGCTAAAACAAATTCAAGACGAATACGGTCCAGAACCCGCTTTAACTCTTGGTATGAAATTACTAAAGGACTTCAAGCAGGTCTCGGCTATATTATTAGCCAACATAAAAGGTGAAGCAGCAAACGTGGCGATCCGCCAGAGGTTAAAGGAGACAGATATAGCAGACCAACCAGCTGAAATTGCCAGAATCATAGAAAAATCCTATGAGGAACTAGGTAGAGATAGTTTAGGTGGAATACCAGTAAAACCACAACTGATTGAAAGTCCTGAAAAAATATTTTTTAATAATAACTCAACATCACAGAAAAAGAGCTGGGATGAAAACAAACAATCCAATCCTAAAGAAAAGAAATTCCAGTCCAGAGGCAGGTCTCCAAGGCGAAGAGAAAAATCTCCGAACCAAAGACACAGGTCACCGCAGAGTGACCCCTCTGGGAAAAGATATAACCTTAGAAATAGGGATAATATAAAAAAACCTGATAGATATCAAGACATTGATACACGTCCCTCTCCATCTTTTCAGACTTCCTCGCAGAAATCGGAAAGAAGAGGACGATCAGAACAAAGAGAAGAGCACGCCAAGTCCAAAGACAAGGAACCTGCTCAGCTAAAAAAGAAATTACAATTTCCAAAAAAGAAGGTAGCCAGTATCAAGGTAGTTAACAATGCCAAGAATACTGAGGACACAACTGAAAAACGGAGAATGGGCTCAGACAATGCTAGACAGCGCAGCAGAAGTGAGCATAGCTCGCAAAGTCCTTATGAATCATCTGGAGACAGTGGACACGAATGAATATCTTCAAGTGGAAATTGCAGACACCAGAGTTAGCAAACCTCACAAAATATACGAAATAACATTACGTATAGAGGGAGATAAGACTAGAAAAATAAGGGGACTATTTTGGGATAATCTCTCCAAGGGCTATGACATCCTTCTAGCTGAAAAAGACTGGCCACCAGAGTTTGTCAGGGAGTGCCCTCATGGCGAAGAAATAATTATGCCTGCCTTCTCAAATCACATCCCAATTCATAAAAAATACACACTTGCCAGAAAGTGGGCAGTAGCTCAAGCTCCTGCTTTATATAAAAATCACGTAGGATGGGATGAGGACTCTCCTCCTCACAAAATCCAGTTAAAATCACAACCTACTGCACAAAGGCAGTACCCAATTAAGCAAGAAGCTAAAAAACAGGTAAAAGAAATCCTAGATCAGCTAGAATACCAGGGGGTGATTGAAACTTGCACCTCACAAATGAACAACCCTTTGTTTCCGGTCTCCAAACCAGACAATTCATATCGTCTAGTTTTGGATTACCGACACCTTAACTCATGTTGCAAAACCTTTGCAGTGCAAAATTCGCATAGTGCTGCACTAATGAATAACATAGTGCGCAAAAAATACAAAACAACATTAGACATTTCTAATGGATTCTTTTGTCAAAACATAGCACCAGAGAGCAGATATTTGTCTGCGTTCTCAATAAATGGCACTCAAAAACAATTCTGTCGGTTAGCCCAGGGGTACAAAAACAGCCCGGGGGTATTCTCAGCGAGAGTAACAGAATTACTACAAATATATGACGACGAAGCATTATCGTATGTCGACGACATATACTTAACAGATGATGACTTGGAGACTCACTTGAAGAGAGTGAACACCATAATACTTGGGTTCGCAGCAGAGGGTTACAAATTCAACTTTAAAAAATCCAGAATTGCCCATCTGACAGTCCTGTTCTTAGGATATGAATTATCAAGTGAAGGTAAAAGCCTGGCTGACAATTTTCTAGAAAAATGTGCCGTCCTCCAAGCACCTAGAACACTAAAAAACCTACAGTCAATTCTAGGCTTCCTAAATTTCGGAAGAACATACATTGCAAATTACGCAGAAAGGGTCAAACCCCTTTATGATCTAATAATAATAATAATAAAACCAGATTTTAAAAGATCCAATTGGACTCAAATACACACAGAAATTCTGAGATCCTTACAAACAGACATGCTAGTTAAAACAAAATTAGAAACACGTGATAACACACGCAATCTTGTGATTCGAGTCATCCCAGGGAGATGCGGATTCACATACCTGACCTCTAATGAGGGAGAAAAGGTACCGATTGCATTCAAATCACACTTGTACACAGAAGCTGAACAGAAATTCGGCAACAAAGAAAAAATTGTTCATGCAGTTCAAACCGCAATAGCTAGAGAAAAAGATCAAGCTGACGGTAGACATATCACAGTCAGAACAGCTGAATCAGCCTTTGAGGCACTAACAACACCGTGTAATTTACCAACAACAACATTGAATCCGGAATGGATACAATGGGTGAATTCAATCACAACGGACAAAGTATACTATTACTTTGATCCAGAACTAGAAGAAATGGAAAATTTAGAATATGAAAGAACATTCCCTCTGCCAATCGACATTCTACCTTTACGACATTACGCCTGTGTAATCTATGCAGACGGACATGCTCAACCCCCCGTTTGGGGAGAACAGGCATACAACCCCACATGTGGGATTACAAAAGAAGTGTGGCGCGGAGGTAAACTAAAACCTCTATTAACAAAAACACACTCAGTAGAAACTAATTCAGAACAACAGACTGAAATATTAGCATTGAAAATGGCGCTAGATAATGCGGATCGCGAATTCCCGACACTTATAGTGTCAGATTCATATTACTGCATCAAATCATATAACAAGGATTTGCAGACATGGATTCAAAACGGTTACAAAGATGACACAGATGCAACAATAAAGCAGAAGCTGCTTTGGGAACAAATAGCTCTTTTACAAAAAGAACTACCAAAGACTCACGTGACACACTCACTGAGTCATCAGCGTGATGGCGTTCACGTTGCAGGGAATTCATTGGCTGTAACAGCCACAGCGGCAGCCACTAAATCGGCTCCCGTAGTTCGAAAAAAGCGTACATTAAAATACATTGACGGTGAAACAGTGCTGGCGGTGAAAACGTCATCAAAAGTCGACTGCTCAGCGCTACCGATCAACTATCCACTCAATTATACATACATAATCGATGCAAACTCCGTCCCTTTTGCTCGAATCCCTGGAGTGGGGGATAGAGTGATTCCAAACATGGACAGGAGAAACTTGTTAATCGCAGACGCACATATGGGCGAGGGTCTCAGACACCTCAAACTAAAAGCTTCTCTGGAAGAATTACAATCACGGTACTGGTGGCCAGGCATGAGCCTGCATCATACCATGTTTGTAAAAAACTGCCCAAACTGCAACAGAGATCGCAGTGGGGAGAGAAACAGTTTAATACCTCGTAGTTTTACTCCAGAAAAAATCAAGAGTAAAAAGCAAGGCTTGCGATTAACATATACAGGCTAGTTTCCACTTATAGTGTAGATCACCAGCACTCGGCTGACGTCTGGACTGTTATACAAAGATTTGCGAGTCTAAATGGCATATACGCTAAGAGCATGCTACGTCTGACCATTGTTTTCACTCTAGCCCTCCAGCCTGAGGGGAAACATGGCCAAATGAGCATAGCACAGCGGGAATCTTCTCACTTCCTTCCTGAGGGATACGGGATGGTGTAAAGAAAAAACCAAGGCATAAAGCAATCCATAACGGAAAGGATATTAGGTTCGGGAGCTGGGTGGGTCAAACATTTAATAAGTGTCCAACGTAGTCTAAATAACTTGCCAAGAAATTCTCTGAAGGGATTCAGTCCGTACGAATTATTATTTGGAACTAGGATGTTGATCTCTGACCTTGATAGTCAGACTTCAGTGGTGAAAGAAAAAAGCTTTGATATCAAAGACCGTTTGGCTATTTTGCAGGACTTAAACAAAACAAGAAAAGACCTGAGCAACATAAAGTTGAAACAACAGCCAACAACCACTGAAGAACCACCACCTGTCCCAGCAAGACCTGTCTGGATTCCAAAAGTCGGGGATCTAGTCAGAGAAAAGATCGCGGTAAAGAAGGAATTTGGGCCTTCTTACAGAAAAGCAGTTCCTGTCTTGTCTGTCAACGGGACAAGATCAGTTGTACTACCGCCACTTGCTGGTAAAAAGGAGAACCGAGTTGTATCCATCGACCTGGTAAAACCACAATCATGTGGCCGATAACAAATAGTAGGCCAAGTGGACTCCCAATAAGTAGCAGAACACCAAGGTTTGCTACCAGTACAGAGGTCCTAACAAAGAGGTTAATCACTTTCGAAACACCTACAAAAGAACAACAAGGACTATGCAACAATGCAATGGAACTTAGACCTCTGAAAACCCAAATAAAAACATTTAGCAGAGACACACCAATCTATAATGAAGTACCAAGTGCAAATGCAAGAAACAGTGATCCTGAACCAATTGGGACAATTGACAGAACTGCATCCGGCTACTTCATAAACTTCGATGATTCCTCCGAAGGCTTCGGTGAATCAAAGACACAGCCATCATCAAAAACCTTTAAAGATAAAGCTAAAGAACTTTTGAAACAACTGAAAGAAACATATCTGGTTGCTCCATGGCTTGAATTTTGGGTGGGTTTTGGTGCATTTATCCTCATACTTTCGCTCATCATGATACTAACTTTGGGACGCTTCATTGAGGGAAAATATGCTAAAATGGACACAGCAAGTCAGAAAATCAACTTGATCCTCAAACCACACACATCTTCACACGTCGAGAAAAGAGAACTTTCTTCAGCCAACTTCACAGCCAATCCTATACCGGGTGGGGTAGCATGGGACAACACAGACTATGAAATTTATGGTCCGGTCGAAATCCTGAAATATCCACACCAAATTAAGATCTCATTGAGTGACTTTGTAAAACCAAGCTCATTTGCTGATGATTGGGACTTTGAAAGCATTAATAATATGATGTCTGACTTAGTAATGTCTGCTAAATTTACCAAACATGATTATTTGCAGGGTTCTACAAATTATGATAGTATGTACTGTTATAACCATTATGGTAACCATTTTCTACATAGATCTGCACAACCTAGAAATGTTTTAAATTATAATCAATGGGAACATTGTGCAACACCTCCAAAAGGGAGCTCAAGAACCGTTTACGACAAATATTCATACTTTTCAGGTTTTAACATAAGTAATGCTGAAACATTTTATTTCAAATTGTCAAATAAGACAGGGACAAAGTCCATGATAACAAACACAAAATTGATATATTCTGACTCATTCTTTGAACAAATGAATACTTTTGGTTTTGATTATTGGGACAAAAATGTTGAATTGAAAAGTGTTTGGGGCACAAAAGAATGGCAAGTACAGGGTATAGAATCTTTATTTAGAGCCTGCATGATCCCAGAACAAATTATATTTTTAAATGACACTGTTCAACAAACTACCTGTCTTGGCCTAGCCAAAATTAAAGACTTAAATAAACCGTCTATTCCAAAACCAACAATGTACAGCAATACCTCTACAGATGAGGAGATAGACGTAAATTATGTATTAAACAAAAACAGAACACATCCTGATTGGAAACAGTGGTTGATCTGGCCCACAGATACTAATAACTGTCAAGACAGATTCCTGAACAAAACACAGGGGTTCAAAATGACCAGGCCAGACCCTAGATATCCTCAAAGACATCACCCAGGGATAATAACCACCTACAGTGTGGGCAAATTATGCCTTCAATGGCTACAAACTTCCACACTGGCAGAAATTAAGCAACACCTAACTTTACTCACTGATGGTGCTGACTTGCGTGATTTCACTATGGGACCACGCAAACAGCGTCACAAGCGATTCATAGCAGCCTCTGTATATGCAGCATACAATGAGGCCTGGAAGGTTACTCAAATTGAAACAGCAGAGAGAATACGGGAAATTGACCGTATTAATTTGGAAAAATCACTTTCTGTAGTGGACAATGGGTTAATGACTCTGTCCTCCAGAATTTTTTCTTTGGACAGCATTGTGTCTTCAGCAATCGACATATTATCGCAAGACTTACTGTTATTACAACACGGTCAGTCCCAATTGCGTTCCATTGTACAGCTTGGCTGGACGTTACAAAATCTGCGTTCAGGCTATGTGCCTTGGCGTTTAATCAACACAACGTCACTATTCTATATCTTTAACCTTACTGATAGACAAATCAGTATGGCCCAAAAGGGAGCTGATTATACAATCCTGAGCATTGAGAAACTTGAGAGATTACCAGTGACAATGTCAGAACGACCTGTCAGTGAATGGATAATACATGGGATAATAAATATTCCAATTTCAACCTTCAGGTTTCAATACTGCCAAAAATATATACAGGCTGGCATGTACGAGAAATTGGGAAAAGGGTACATAAAAACAACATGGAACCTGCCCTATTCACATGCATGTGTCAGTAATAAAGGACAGAAAGTGTTTCTTAGTGGCAATAATTGTGCAATGTCACTAAGCGGTACACTTCTGTGTAACGGAATTAGTTTGCACGGAGCCTGTGAAGGGAACTCAAATAACCTTTCATGTCACCAGCAAGGCGCACCTGCAACAGAGATAGAACCATTCTTTCAAAGACTCTATAATGGGAGTTACATTCTAATTGTAGACCGCAGATGCTGTAGTCTTATGCCCGGGACTCCTTATCTCGTAACTACGACTGCGAAGGTCAAGTGCTGTGGACACTCATTGTTCCCCAGCTCCTTTCCAGACAGGGAGGCAAGGGCATGGCCCAACTTGAAAATTACTTCTATTCGAATAGATACTTTAAGCAGAATGAAAACAGTGCTTCTTCAGACGCCTACTAGGCTCACGTCATCAAAAGAAACGTATGATCTCCAAGTCGCAAGGACGACTGCAGAGATACATTCATTGTTATCAACTAATTCCCCCATACATTTCGCAGAAATCCTGAATGAAATCTTAAATATTTCTGATACCAGTGGGGTCTCACAAGTATTTAAGACAGTATTTTCGATGGCATTAACACCATTCAAAGCCATACTGGGTATTTTTCCAGACTTCGTCCATTCGATTTTTGGCGGACTTCCCCTCATTCTAGGACTGATTGCAGGAATCCTATTCCTAGTCCTTATTTTTCGTTATGGCAAACCATGTCACAGACAAAACACCTGCGACAAGGGAAGAAACAATCCTAGCCATTGGATACCGGGACCGGATATCAAGAATCCTGGGACTATCCCAGCTTAGAGACCTGAACATGACTTGGTTTCTATCATTTCGACCTATGTGGCAACGATGTGTTTTACCTGTATTAAGGTGCCTGCTATGCGGAGAAGAATGCGTGTTAGACACCTGTCTGACGCTACAATCGGATGCGCCAATGGATGCAGAAACATTGTTGAGCCCAATCAAGGTTCATGCTTTGTGCTGCCCTAAACGGCTACCAATCCTGATGACGGCATTCGTGGAAGCTTCACCACTACGATTAAGGGGTAGTGAAGTTCATGATGAAAGCAGCATCGATCAGGTACGACCTTCTGTCAGCAATTCAAATCAGAATGTCAATGGAGACAATCATGCGCATGAATGCATGGTTACACCTATTTCCGAGTTAGTGGAACTCTCCCAGGAAGCTGTTGACAACTTTTTCGAAAGCCTAAATGATATGATGTTCTCACCAGAACAGAAATAGAGACTTTTGAACAAGCTCGTACACGGCGTTCCCTGAATTTGGCCTTCAACTTTAATACTAAAAGCACATGAACACTTTTCCCTCCAGTTCACGGACAGCATTTTTTCAGCAGCCCCAAAATATTTTTGCATATTTTTCGGGACACTATCTTCTGCTTAAAGTAAGAACTATTCTTGGAGTACTAAGATTTCTAAACTTAGATAGCTTATAGACTTATAGCTTATAGACATTAGCTGCCCGCTGGTATGTTCATTGTATTATATTCTGTGATGAAGTGGTCTCGAACCTTTTTTCTGTATTAAGAGCCATTTCATGTGTAAATCTCATATACCAAATAGCATTAATGTATACAAATGCGTTATTACTTTAGCATTATTCTACTGCTTGAGTGCATACTATACATATGACTGCATTTATTCCGTATATTTGGAAATTTCAAAATGCATTTATGTATTTTGGGGTGGTAAGGTATACACAATACTTTATAAATATATTGTACTATGTTTTACTATGCATAGATTAGTAAATATGTCCATAGTTAGCGTGGAGTGGGTGTGATGTATTCCTATAGGTTCTGAATCGATCCCCCTATTCCTGACCCTATTCTGGTTAACAAACCAACAAGTTAACTAGCAGTCGGCCCATGAGGCAGCAAACCCCCATGATGCAGATACCGTTATCTGACGATGCCACACTACGGCACAGGAACGTGTTATCTGATTAGGTCATAACGCTTGCGATCTAATTAGACAAGCGATATTCCTCCAGCCCCTGATAAGGCATACGGAGTTCTCATAACAAATCAAACCTATGACAACCTGGGAAAAACCCTGCGGCCATTGTTTTGATTTCACCGAGAACTTCAGCAAAAGAATGTGCTAACGACCTGGTCGTATGACATCCTTATTGACGTATCTATGTCCATCCTTACGTCAATCTCGGCACCTTAAAGGTATAAATATTACCGATATTGCCCTATGCAAACACACGCGGTGGTGACGAGACGGAACAGCCATACTTGCCGAAGCCCAGAGCAGAGCAGACCCCGCTGGCGCAGCCCCGCCTTCCTGACGCGCTGAGAACGAGACGCGCTGCTTTCTCCTGCCGAGAAATCCAGCACCGGCGTTTCCGGGTAGCCCTCGCAGGCAGCCTGGAATATCGAGAGCAGAGAAGAGAGATACCATCCCTCATTCATCCTAACTTCCAGGTACAGAACTGAATAACCCCTCACAGAGAATTCTTTAGTCAGTCACTTGGCAAAAACAAACTTAACTTAAACTGTAACTTTCTATTCCCGCCCACTTATTAGACTTAGGTCAGGTACACGGGGTAGGCTTATTTAGAAACACCAGTTGAGTACGTTTAGTCAAATGTATATGTGTATGTAATATATTTCATTCATTTTAAACCTTCATATGGCTTAGAAACCATATCAATGTTTTTACAGTATTATTTTATACTTCTGCTTCTAATGTATGCACTTTACTTAACCATAAGTATTGCAATAATATCGATCCATTTCTCTTGTACGAGAAAAGAGACTGATCAATAAATAACACCTTTTTATTGAACACGCCCGTCTCTTCCTTTTCTCTACATTCTGATGAGACTAAGAATGCACGTACTGACTGAGTAAAATAAATTGCCTTTTGTTCACACGACTCTCGAGATACACTCTTGATTAGGGGAGAGCAAAGTTGTCATGTTCTATGGTTGTCAGAAACTAAATCCCTTCTTGTCTAATCAGGGAAGTTAATTCCTTCCTGAACATTCGAGAAAGTTTCTAGTGAACTCTGAGCTAGCTGGCAAACCCAAAACTTTAAGTCTAATATCGACAGTAGTAGACCTAGTTAACGTCTGTCTAGGCCTATACTATTGAAGGTATTATTCCAATGCGCAGAGCCTATTGGGATAATAGGAACTACACTACAGACCCAGAACCAGAACCAGGGTGGTGACCAGAAGAAAACAGACCAGAAGGGTGGGGAGCAGAAAGCTAAAGACCAGAAGTCTTCAACAGGGCCCCAAACTAATACTGAGGGTGGGTCCCAAACATCCAAGAAGAAGAAGAAAGAAGGTCAAAGAAAACCCTGGTGTAGTTTTTGTAAAAACACCTCTCACTGGACAAGTGAGTGTAAAAAGGGTGGAGCCCCCAACACTGCAGCCCCTAAGGCACCTGCACCCACTAGTACAGTTGGCAGTGTTCGTCCACAAACTAAGGGGGTAGTGGGTATCACCTTGGGAACTGAGGGAGATTCTGGCCTAGTCAGAACCCCTACACAGGCTGTTCTGATCTGTGATGTGGAAATTGATTTATCCACTACTGTCAGTCCCAGTAACCTGGGCAAGTACAGACAGACGCCTTTAATAAATGAAAAAGTGGCTCAAGCATACAGGGACACATGTGCCAGTGTCACTATGGTGACACCTAGCTTTGTGGACCCTGGACAATACATACCAGGTGATAATTACCTGGTGACCAATGCCAGCAATGTCACTACTACACATAGTGTGGCAATTGTTAACTTTTCCTGGGGAGGGGTAACTGGCCTAAAAAGAGTTGTGGTTAGTGCTGATCTCCCAGTAGAATGTTTGTTGGGCAATGACCTGGAGAGCTCTCTATGGTCAGAAGTTGAGTACAGGACTCATGCAGAGATGTTAGGGATATCATCACATGTCCTTGCTGTGACCAGGTCACAGGCCAAAACGTGCCTCTCTGAACCTCAGGTCTTGGATCCTGGAACAATGGACCAAGTATCTCCCAAGACAAGGAACAGGAGGGTAAAGGCTGTGCCTTCCCAAATGCCTACAAGTGAGGATCGGCCTTCCCAGGAAGATGATCTTGAGACCCCTGAAGGAACTGTCCCTGAAGAGCTTGAACCTGATCAGGTTGAGTTTCTGGGGACAGGGGGACCTTCTAGGGCAGACTTGGGGCAGGCTCAGTTATCCTGTCCTTCTCTTGAACCCCTCAGACAGCAGGCTGCTGCTGAGGCTGCTGGGAATGCTCAAGGTACCCATAAAGTATATTGGGATGATGGGCTCCTTTATTCAGAGGGTAGAGACCCCAAGCCTGGTACAACCAGGAGGATGGTCATACCTCTGCAATTTAGGGGCTTCCTTCTTACCTTGGCACATGATATTCCTTTAGCAGGACACCTAGGCCAGAATAAAACTTGGGACAGACTTGTCTGTCACTTTCACTGGCCTCACATGTCAGAAGATACCAAGGAGTTTTGTCGCTCCTGTGTAACCTGCCAAGCAAGTGGCAAAGCAGGTGGTACCACAAAGGCCCCCCTGATACCACTACCTGTGGTGGGGGTGCCCTTTGAAAGAGTGGGGATTGACATTGTTGGTTCCATTTAGGACCACAACAGCTCCTGTTGTGGCAAGGGCCTTACTTGGAGTTTTCTCCAGAGTGGGGTTTCCTAAGGAGGTAGTATCTGATAGAGGTGCCAACTTCATGTCAGGATACTTAACAGCTATGTGGAAGGAATGTGGTGTCAACTACAAGTTCACCACTCCCTATCATCCACAATGCAATGGGCTTGTTGAGAGATTTAACAAGACCCTAAAGGGTATGATCAAAGGATTACCAGAAAAGCTCAGGCGAAGATGGGACATCCTTCTACCCTGCCTTCTGTTTGCTTACAGAGAGGTCCCACAAAAGGGGGTTGGCTTCAGCCCCTTTGAATTGTTGTTTGGGCACCCTGTAAGAGGACCCCTGTGTTTGGTGAGGGAAGGATGGGAGTTACCTCTCAAAAAGCCCAAGCAAGACATAGTGGACTATGTACTTGGTCTCCGCTCCAGGATGGCTGAGTATATGGAGAAGGCATCCAAAAACCTTGAGGCTAGCCAGGAATTACAGAAAGCCTGGCATGACCAAAAGGCTGTCTTGACTGAGTACCAGCCTGGACAGAAGGTATGGGCGTTGGAGCCAGTGGCCCCAGCAGCACTCCAAGACAAATGGTCTGGACCCCATACTATCATTGAAAAGAAGGGAGAGGTCACCTACTTGGTGGACCTAGGAACTCCCAGGAGCCCCCACAGGGTGCTCCATGTTAACAGGCTGAAAGCATATGTTGACAGGGCAGACATGGGCTTGCTCATGGCTACAGATGAGGGGCAGGAGGAAGAGAGTGACCCTCTCCCAGACCTGCTGACTCAGAACCCTGAGGATGGCTCAGTTGATGGTGTGGCCTTAGATGGCAGCCTCACTGAACATCAGCAACATGACTGTAGACAAGTTTTGCAGTCATATCGACATATGTTCTCCCTGACACCCAGTCAGACTAACTGGTGTACCCATGTGGTGGACACTGGTGACAGTCTTCCTGTGAAGAACAAAATTTACAGGCAACCTGACCATGTCAGAGATTGTATCAAGACTGAGGTGCAAAATATGCTGGAATTAGGTGTCATTGAGCCTTCAGAGAGCCCCTGGGCTAGCCCAGTGGTTCTGGTCCCCAAACCTCACACCAAAGATGGAAAGATAGAGATGAGGTTCTGTGTGGATTACAGAGGACTCAATGCTGTCACCAGGACAGATGCACACCCTATTCCAAGGGCAGATGAGCTCATTGACAAATTGGCTTCTGACAAGTATTTGAGCACATTTGACTTGACAGCTGGCTACTGGCAAATCAGGTTAGCTGAGGAGTCTAAAGCCAAGACAGCATTTTCTACCCCAGGTGGGCATTATCAATTTGTGGTGATGCCCTTTGGTTTGAAAAATGCACCTGCCACCTTCCAAAGGTTGGTGAATCAAGTCCTTACTGGGTTGGATGACTTTTGCGCAGCATATCTGGATGATATTGCTGTCTTTAGCTCCACCTGGGAGGATCACCTGGTCCACCTGAAGGAAGTGCTAGAGGCTCTGCAAAAGGCAGGCCTCCCTATCAAGGCAACCAAGTGCCAGATAGGGCAGAGTAAGGTTGTGTACTTGGGCCACCTTGTAGGTGGAGGCCAAGTTCAACCACTGGAGAGTAAGATCCAGACCATAAAGGACTGGTCCCCTCCAACTACCCAGACTCAGGTCAGAGCTTTCTTGGGCCTGACTGGGTACTACAGGAAGTTTGTTAAGAACTATGGGTCCATTGTAACTCCTCTTAATGACCTGACATCCAAGAAGATGCCCAAAAAGGTTCAGTGGACAGTAAACTGTCAAAAGGCATTTGATGACCTGAAGAAGGCCATGTGCTCTGCACCTATCCTGAAGAGTCCTGACTACTCAAGAGAGTTCATTGTCCAAACAGATGCTTCTGAGTTGGGAGTGGGAGCTGTGCTTTCACAACTTAATGTAGATGGTCAAGACCAGCCCATTGCTTTTATTAGCAGAAGGCTGACCCCCAGAGAGAAACGTTGGTCAGCCATTGAGAGGAAGGCCTTTGCTGTGGTGGGGCCCTGAAGAAGTTGAGACCATACTTGTTTGGAACTCACTTCAAGATTCAGACCGACCATAAGCCCCTCTTATGGCTTAATCAGATGAAGGGTGAAAACCCCAAACTGCTCAGGTGGTCCATTTCCCTACAGGGGATGGACTTTACAGTGGAGCACCGCCCAGGGACTGACCATGGTAATGCAGATGGTCTCTCCAGGTACTTCCACTTAGAACATGAAGACACAACTGGTCAAGGTTAGTCTAATGTCCCTGCGTTTGGGGGGGGGGTTGTGTAGGAGAATAGGGTCTGCTATCCTATGGTCACCCCAAATTTTTGCTTTTTGCTTCACTGGTTTATGACTTAATGTGGCTGTGGGCCTGCTAATCAGACCCACAGCCTGCTGTTCTCTCTCTAAATTAATGCCAATGCACTTTAGGTGCATTACGAAATTGGAACTGGTTCACCTTATTGGCCCCTGTAACAGTGTACCCAGGTACCCAGGGCATAGGTGCTTCCAAGGCCTACCAGGGGCTGCAGCACGTATTGTGCCACCCCTGGCCTGGCCTCCATATTTGACACAACTGGCTGATCACTCAGCTGGGGTAAGTCGGTGTAACTACCCCTTACTTAGGTGTAGTATGCCTATACCTAACCTAAAATGGACACATATGTTCCTATCAGCCACTCCTATGGAAGGCCTCATCAATCCTGGAGGCAGAGTGCTTGGAAATATGTGAGATGGTGCTCTGGCATGAGCTGTGTCGTGACCTTCCGTTTCTCCTTCCCTCAGGGTTGTGTGATGCTATATGGGGGCCCACCTCTTAATCGACCCAAGTCCGGTTTGCAACCAGCACGGACTTTGGGCGCGATTGAGCGGGGGAAAAAACAGGAACCAGGACGGGGACTTCTGGGGTGTTGACCTGCAAAGGAGACAAAACAAGCAACAAAAGATCAACCCCTGTATCTGCCTTCTTCTCTTTATCTGACCTCGATATAGAATAGCTCTAGTCTATTACCTGCTTACATGCATGGTCTCTTCCAAATAATAACCAGATAGCTTGTATAGGAGATAGATTCAAACACATGAGTTCAATATCTCTGGACTAAGGTCTATCTGCAATTAATCCCCAAAAGAGACTTGTGTCTATTAACATCCGGTCAACGCACTTTGTCTCCAAATGAAATACGGAATCCTTGATACGCAGGACTCACTGCAATGTTCACCCCCAGACAGAAAACAATGTCAAAAATCAGGAATATGTTCAGTGATGCTTATAAGCCTTAGCACACCGTTTTGTAAAGAAAACAACACTGAACTGAAAACTAAGGGAATTCGATAGGCTAGGTAAAAGGGGTGTTTTCCTCTCTGCACGAGACTGCCTGTCTCTTCCAACAGAGAGAATCACCTCCCCAGCGCCTCTATGTGCGCCCTCCTCCTCTGCACGAGTATGCCGGAAAAAGGCGACTCCTCCAACAGAGGAGAATACAGGCGTTTGAACCTCTCTGCATGAGACCAGCCGGTCTCTTCCAACAGAGAGTACAACAGCCTAAGCGCCTCTATGTGCGCACTCCTCCTCTGCACGAGTACGCATACGTGCGTCTCTTCCAACAGAGGAGATTACCTTTCTGCCTCTTTACCTGACCTCGACGGAGCAAGAAAACCGAAGCCGGTGCCTGAACCTCCGGACCAACGCCCTCTCCTCCTGGAATCCGGCTGGAGCAAGGAACAAGCCGCTGTGGACCCTCGATACTGCGAGATAATTATCGGCAGCGCTTCTAGCGTCCCTGCCTACTTATAGCCCATGAGATTGCTTGTGCGCCGTCCTGATCGTTTTCACCTGTGTTACTAGCGCGACTCGCGCTACGCTCCCTGGGTAGTGTAGTCTTTCCGTGTTGCGCAATGCTATTCCCCACGCATTGCGCGTGAGCTGTCTTAACGTTCTTCCTTCTGTACAGCTAGCGGAAGAACCATGTACCATCCGAATGCGATTGTGACAAGCTGAGCCTGTCTGCAGCATTCGGAACCATGTCCTTTAGCTGTTTTATGATATTGCCATACCATATACTCTTAAGTGCATTATAATCCTCGCGGTTAAATGCTATCTTTGGTTTGGCTTTATCAAAACATGTCGAGTAAGGTGTCATACGAATTGGAATACTACCCCCTCGCCAGTTCTGGTGACGGGGATAGCATTCCACCCTTCTAGAGGGACACGACATGTACATAACCTGAACCCCGGTTAAAGTTAAACAGAGCCTCAGCATCACAAAATGGATGCTGCCACCACAGACACAAGTCTGACCTCCTGCTGCTGGGAGTCCTTCCAGCGAGGGCAGCTTGGACAAAGGGTTTCCTGCCTTGGGAGGTGCTAGCACCACCCCAGACAGGATTTTGTGTATTGGGTAGGACAGGGTTGAATAGAATCAGACATGCCTGGGGCACACAAGGTGTCCCCGTGCATTTGCCAGTTCAAACCGGTGCTGGGGCTCTCCAGCCCCATCCTTGGCGCGAAACTGCACAAAGGAAAGGGGGTGTAACCGCCCCCCTTCCTGGTCCCACCCAGAGGAGGGACCTAGTAGGTGATCCGGCCCCTAGAATTCGAATAAGAGTAGGAGCTGTGTCCTGAGACTTCAGATCATCCTGAACTCGACTTGAAATACAGAAGAAGACTGGACTTCGACATTCTGCTGCACAGAAGACGGAAGAGAATCTCCCTTGTGGCCAAGGAGTGACCACCCTGTGAATACAGGCACCAACCAGCAACTCGACGTCTGCTTTGCCGCCGCCTCCCGCCGGAGCCCGAGCCCAGAGCCTGACAAGACCCAGACTCCCAGACATCTCAGAGCCCGATCCACAGTCCCTGAAAAGAAGAGACCCGTGGAGGCACCGAGAGACGTGGGACCGGACATCTTGGAAGACCCCCGAGCAGCTGACTGCGCAGCACCCGAGGCACCCTCGACGCTGTGCTTTGGGGTTTGAGAAGCCCCAACACCGAGCAGCATTTGCACCGAAGATCAGCCCCCCAGCATCTCCACGATCTGCGTGGGGCCCTTTTGCACTTTGCCACTCGACGCGCCATCCTGGCCACTTGCCACGTGGCTAGCGGCCATCTTGGCGACGAAAAACTACGACTACACCGCTGGTCTGGGTAATCCAGACTAGCCCTTGCTCCCCTGAAAAGGAGCACCCGCTCGGACCTTGCTGGTCCGAGTGAGAAGCTTGCATCGATTCCTGCGTGGCTTGCTTTAGCCAAAGCCTGTTTGCTCCAATCAAGTTGCCGACACCGCCATCAGCGAGAGCATGCGTGGGACAGCTCGTGGTCGACTCCGGGACGTCCTCGACCTCCTCGTGTCCACGTGGCTGCAGAGACAATCTTCACTTCATCACCTGTTTGCACCCGACATCGCCTGGTTCCATCCTGGTTCCACGGTAGTCACTGGCTAGTGACTTTGAACATTGTCCCCTCTGCTTTCAAGTCTTCAACTCTTCAGATCCATCCGTGGATCCACCGGAACTCTCCTCGACGACCCGCCTGCAGCATCTTCAGCTCCAAGCACCATCGACCTGCGTGACGAAACCCGACACTACTTCGCACCTGTGCACCCGCTTCCTGTGGGTGAGGTAACTCAGCAACGCCGGTGTTCCCACACTGGTGTACACCTCTAGTGCCTGTGTCTAAAGTTTTAGCCTTGTAGGTCCATCGGAAGGTTCCTTAAACACTAACATTGTAACTTTAACGCACCATTGACATTGCATTGGTGCATGCGTGCGCTTTAAGCGCTGCACCCGAGTCCCGCGGGCCTTTCCCGACTTCATCACTGCTAGTCCCGAACAGTTCCAGCGATTCCCCAGGCCCTAGGCCTCCTTCCTTTTCCCATAGTGGTCCTTATACCACCAATTTAGTATATGGTTTAGGTGGCCCCTAGGGCTCATCCATATTCGTGCAACTTTTCTATACTTAAACTGTGTTTTGTTTTAACGCATTTGCTTCTGTGCTCATAAAGAGTATAGGGGATATTTGTAGAAATAAATCTATATATATTTTCAATATATATCTGTGTGGTGTCCTTTCATTTGGTATTCAAGGGGATTGTGTATGGTAAAACAGCTTCCTTCACATGCCTTTACAGAGTTTAGCCTAAGACTGCTTAGTCCATACTACCCCTAGGATAGCTTGTCTACAAGGTTGACTTACAACCAATCATCATAAGGGTTGCTTGGCATGGTACAAGGTGATCACTAGAACTAGTGAGCATCATATACCAGGCCAACTTCTCACATCCTGTGTTAGTTCCTGCCACTGCCGTAGGCAGTGTTGAGTACGACCCCCCAAAGGACGAAGAGAAAGGTCTACAACGCTCACCTGTGTTTTGTTGAGCTTTGAAGTTCGCCCTGTTGTTGTTGGACTGGAAGCGTCCCCTGTTGAATCTCCTGCGGGATGGATAGAAGGTCCCGCCTCTGGTGGAATCATAGTTGTTTCTTCCACGACCAAAGTCGCCTCTCTGGGAGCCTTGGGGACCTCCACGGCCTGACGAGCGCCCCCCGCCTCGTCCGGCCCGGTTAAAAACACCCTGGTTAAGTGCTCTTTTAATCCCCGACTGCGCCTTATCCAAGGCCGTGAAGGTCCCGACGTACTTTGAGACATCCTTAACGAATCTGTCGCCGAAGAGCTGACCCGCCGCTAGGGGTCCGGGTTCTGCATCTGCCAGCTCGGTCAGGTTGCTATCCATCTTTATCAGGAGAGATTTACGCCTCTTGGAGGATATAGCACAGTTGGCGTTGCCAATAAGGCATATGGTCCGCTGGGTCCAACCTGCCAATATATCCGGGTCTACCGGCGTAGACGGTTCCTTGGCTGCTAAGGCCATTTCTAGAATTTTGGCCAAGGGGCCCACAACATCTAGCATTTTGTCCTGGCATCCTCTCCAGGCTCGATCGATGCCACGTTTGGGGTCTTTTGAAAATTTACGTAGAAAGGTCAGGAGGCTAGCATCGATTTCCGCCGTCTCCGCCACCTTGTCCGGGAGGTCAAGTCATGGACACTGCGACTTTAGGCGATTACGCACCTCTCTTGTGAAACTCTTCCTAAGATTCTCGTGCAGATAGGTCGAAACTGCCGGGGGGGGCACCCAGTCCGAGGACCTGGGGTGGATAATGTCTGAAGGGTCGAAGGTGAAAGGGGTATTTGTAGGAATAACCCCAGTCGGCTGAGATGTGTTCGCCTTCTTCGGCGGAGGAGGCTCCTCCGAGGTATCAGTATCGGTGTCTGTATTCGTGGTGTTAGTGTCCGTATCTGTGTCGTAATGGGCCCTGAGCTTAGCCTTGGTCTTGCCTCCCGAGTAGGAGTGATCAGCCGCCCCACTGGCGGGCAACGCGGACAGTGCTTGTGCATGTGGCCACTGAGCAGGGACAGAAGAGCCCTGACTAGATGTAGAAGCCTCTGCCTTCTTTTTCTGCGGCTTTTTATCGTAGCCGTGTCTCTTAGCGAAGCCCTCAAGCTGTTTCCTGATAGGGCGCAGAGCCGCCGCAAGTGCCTGCTGAACAGTTTGTGGGACCGTGGTCTCCATAGCCCTGTTCACTAAGGACTGGACCGAGGCGTCCAGAGCATTTACTAGGTTGTCCTCCAACACAGCCTCCTGCTGTCCATCATATGTCTCCTCCTCCGCATACTCTTCTGGGTATTGCTCCCACTCATCCATCATCAGGGGTGGCTTTAAGCACTAATACTATATGTAGTTACCGCTGAACGTAATAGTCTATTCCAGACTCTGTCACAGCCACAAGGAGGGTAATGGGGGGGGGGGGGATCAGCCCACCAGCACACCGAAATTTTCACTAGAGACCCCCTCAGCAAAGCTGTAAACAAAAGGGGTCAGTGACCCAGGCCAATGTAGTAATATAGAGAGTGTGTGCTCACTCTAGTAAGGCCAGAATTTTACAACCTGCTGCAGGCGTATTCCAGAGCAGAGCGATCACCGTGGACAAGCGTTTTAAAATGAAGGGAATATTCGCGCCGCTAACGTGCTGCCCAAGCGCGACTGAAATCAGCCCAAAAAAGAGCCCAATTTCAGCGCGTTGGGGAGCACGTCGCCACCGAGAGCCACCCGGTCTTTTATCGCGTCATAGGGCGATGAGGGGAGCCCTTGCGCATGCGCGAGAAGCGCGCGAGTAATGAGGGGAGATTACACAAACTCCGGGAACAAAAGGCTCATTAAATTGCGGTGACGGTCTGCCCCGGTCAACGACCGTAATATCCACATGCCCTAAATCGGCGTTAACCTCGCACATAAGCCACTAAATGAAAGGGAAAGAAAGAAAGAAAGCGGGCTGACGAGACGCGTTCCGAACACCGCGCTCGCCCGCTAATGCACCATTCCCTCAAAGCAACAATCTACTGCACAATGAAACACGAAGGTAAAGGCAATTGCAAAGAATTATCCAATCCTTATTAAATTATGTACAATGACAATCAACATGCAATACAGCAGAGGGAGGGAACAAAGGTGCACTTATCTCTTGCTGTGAGCAGCAAAGAAAGAGGAAAATGGCGGCACGCTAAGGGTTTTTTGGACTGTGGGGGGCGTGCCAATATACATGTCATATTTTGTTTGAATATGTTTTATTGTTTTCACAGAAACATGAACAGAACATCATTCATTGACTCAAGCCATAACAGTGCGTGGTATCTCCACGAGTCTATTCATTAAGTACATTGTAACATTATATTCAGGATATCACCATGGTCATAGTTCAAGTTCAAGTTCAAGCATTTATAAAGCGCACTACTCACCCAGAGGGTCTCAAGGCGCTGGAGGGAGGGGTTTACTTTTTATCGAATAGCCATGTTTTCAGTTCTTTTCTGAAGGAGATGTGATTCTGAGTAAGGCGGAGGTGGGTGGGGAGTGAGTTCCAGGTCTTGGCAGCCAGGAAGGAGAAGGATCTTTTTTCGGATGCGCGGGACTGCGGCGAGGGCTTGATTGGATGATCTTAGTTGGCGGGTGGGATAGTAGAAGGACAGTCGGGTGTTGAGGCATTCGGGTCCTAGATTATAAAGGGCCTTGTGTGCGTGGGTAAGAAGGCGGAAAGTAATTCTTTTGTTGACGGGAAGCCAGTGGAGGTTTTTTAAGTGACCGGTGATGTGCTCTTGGCGCGGGATGTCTAATATGAGTCTCGCTGATGCGTTTTGGATGCGCTGGAGCATTTTCTGCAATTTTGTTGTAATTCCGGCGTAGAGTGTGTTGCCATAGTCCAGTCGACTCGTGACCAGTGCATGGGTGACAGTCTTTCTTGTTTCGAGGGGGATCCAGCGGAAGATCTTTTTGAGAATGCGAAGGACGTTGAAGCAGGAGGACGATACGGCGTTGACTTGTCTGGACATTGAGAGGGAGGAGTCTAGAATGAAGCCAAGGTTACGTGCATGGTCTGTGGGTGTGGGCGCAGATCCCAAAGCGGAAGGCCACCAGGAGTCGTCCCAAGCTGAGGGGGAGGATCCTAGGATGAGCACCTCCGTCTTGTCTGAGTTGAGTTTTAAGCGGCTCTGTTTCATCCATTCGGCAACTTCTTTCATACCTTCGTGAAGGTTGTTTTTGGCGGTGTTGGGGTCTTTGGTGAGGGAAAGGATTAGCTGGGTGTCGTCGGCGTAGGAGATGATGTTGAGGTTGTGTTGACGTGCGATGGAGGCGAGGGGACTCATGTAGACGTTGAAGAGGGTGGGACTGAGTGAGGAGCCTTGAGGTACGCCGCAGATGACTTCGGTGGGCTCCGAGTAGAATGGGGGGAGTCGGACTCTCTGTGTTCTCCCGGCTAGGAATGAGATGATCCAGTCCAAGGCTTTTCCTTGTATGCCGATGTTGTTGAGGCGTTGTATGAGGGTGTTGTGACAGACAGTGTCGAAGGCGGCGGAGAGGTCGAGTAGAATGAGGGCCGCTGTTTCACCGTTGTCCAGGAGTGCTCGGATGTCGTCGGTCGCCGCAATGAGGGCGGTTTCGGTGCTGTGTTTGGCTCGAAAGCCGTTCTGTGAGGGATCCAGGGAGTTGTTGGATTCAAGGAAGGCTGCTAGTTGGCTATTGACGGCTTTCTCGATGACTTTGGCCGGGAAAGTGAGGAGGGAAATGGGTCAGTAGTTTTTCAGATCTGAGGGGTCTGCTGTTGGTTTTTTCAGAAGAGCGCTGAGTTCGGCGTGTTTCCATATTTCTGGAAAGGTGGCGGAGTCGAAGGAGCAGTTGATGACATCGCGGAGTTGGGGAGCGATGATGGAGTCAGCTTTGTTGAAGATGTAGTGGGGGCAGGGGTCAGAAGGTGAGCCAGAGTGGATTGAGTTCATGAGGCGAATGGTGTCTTCAATGGTGATTGGGTTCCAGGAGTTGAGGTAGTTAGTTGGAGGGGTGGGATCTGAAGGGGGTGGGGTGAGTTGGTCATTGGGAGTATTCTTGAAGCTGTTGTGGATGTCGGCAATTTTGTTGTAGAAGAAGGAGGATAGCGCATCGCAGAGGTCTTGGGAGTTAGTGATGTCGTTGGATGCTGCGGGAGGGTTGGTGAATTCTTTGACGATATTGAAGAGTTCCTTGCTGTTATGAGAATTGTTGTCGAGACGGTCCTTAAGTGCTGACTTCTTGGCGGATCGGATCAGTTGGTGGTGTTTGCGGGTGGCTGTCTTGAGGGAGGCCATGTTGTCTGAGGTTGGTTCTTTTCTCCAATTCTTCTCCAGGGTGCGGCATGTCTTCTTGGATTTTTTAAGGTCATCATTGAACCAGGGAGCTTTTTTGCTGGGTGATTTCGACTGGTGTTTTTTCAGGGGTGCTAGTTCGTCCGCACTGTGGGTAATCCATTGCATGAGGTTGGTGGCCGCTAGGTCTGGGTCCGTTGCCAGGGTGGGAGTGTTTTGGCTGAGTGATGTGAGGAGTTGTTCGGTGGTGATTTTGTTCCATTTTCTTCAGGGAATGGGTTGTGGACGGTTGTGGGTCAGGGTTGTTTTGTAGCTGAAGTGAACACAGCTGTGATCCGTCCAGTGGAGAGCTGTAGTGTGATCGAAGGAGATGTGCTTGCTGGAGGTGAAGATGGGGTCGAGCGTGTGTCCGGCTATGTGAGTGGGGGTGTCAACAAGTTGTTTGAGTCCGAGATTGGACAGGTTGTCCAGAAGGGTGGTGGTGTTGTTGTCGAGAGTGTTGTCAAGGTGGTAGTTGAGGTCTCCTAGAAGAATGTAGTTCTCGGAGGCGAGGGCGTGCGGGCTGACGAAGTCAGTGATGTCGTCGCTGAATTGAGATCGGGTGCCTGGGGGCCTGTAAATGAGGGTTCCTCTAAGTGTGGTCCTGGGGTCGGTGTGGATCTGAAAGTGGAGGTGTTCGGCGGTTGCAAGATTGACGTCAGAGCTGGTTGTAATTTTGATGGTGTTTCTATGGACGATGGCGATGCCTCCTCCAGTTTTTTTATTGGTGCGGTCTTTTCGAATGTACTTGTAAGTGTCCGGTATGGCTATGGCGATGTCGGGGGCAGAAGATGCATTCATCCATGTTTCAGTAAGGAAGGCGATGTCAGGTGATGCAGTGTCGATTAGGTCCCAGAGTTCGGTTGCATGTCTGTGGACCGAGCGGGTGTTCAGTAGGATGCATTTCAAGTCGTTGGGTTCGGAGCTGTGTGTGGAGGAAGTGTGTTTGGTGAGGGTCCTGTTGCAGTTGAACTTACAGGAGAGGCAGGAGAATGGGCCGTGGGTACGTCCTGGGGTAGCTTCGCAGCAAAGTGGGGTGCGTCCGGTGTTGAGGGCGAGGAGAGTAGCGGCACCATAAGTTACTCTGGGGGGTTGGGAGCGGCATAGAGCAGGGGGACGGGCGCTGGGCGCGGTCCAGGCGCGGACGGGCACAGACGGGCTTACCTTTGGCGCACCTTCGGCGCGCAAGGGGCGCGGCCGCTGCGCGTGAACGCTGCGCGAAAAAGCATCTGTCATAAATGGTTGGTGGGGGAAGGGGCGAGGGAGGGTCAGCAGGGAGGCGGGATCGGGCGGAGAGGACGGGCTCTGAGGCACAAACAACAAACAAAATGGAATCCGAGTCCAATTAGCAACAGGAAGGGGCACACCGAGTGAATGGTGGTTCCAATGCTTTTTAAAATTAAAGAGGAGCACTCGGCAATGTGATGATTACACAGGCGCTATGTTAAGTAGCAGCTGGCGCACACAACAGCTGGGCATGCGCGTCTGAGCCAAGGAGAATGCAGAAATCGGCAGAGCGCTATGAATGGGTTAATATACCCACGCTTGTGGCTTCACTCGGCAGAGCGCTTTAAATGAAATAATATGCACAGGCTTGTGGCTTCACTCGGCAGAGCGCTTTAAATGAAATACTATGCACAGGCTTGTGGCTTCACTCGGCAGAGCGCTTTAAATAAAATAATATGCACAGGCTTGTGGCTTCAATGAATGCGGCGCAATCCAATGACAAGGCAAGTAATAGGTTGTAAATACAGTATTGCAGGCAAAGCAGCGAGAATATTAACGATACCACAGGAGCAGGGAGCAGGGAGCGACCGCTTCTGAGAGCGTCAGGACGGTCACGGCGCTACTGGGGGTGGGGTTAGGCTATGTAGTTCGTGGGAGGGAGGGTCAGCAGGGAGGCGGGATCGGGCGGAGAGGACGGGCTCTGAGGCACAAACAACAAACAAAATGGAATCCGAGTCCAATTAGCAACAGGAAGGGGCACACCGAGTGAATGGTGGTTCCAATGCTTTTTAAAATTAAAGAGGAGCACTCGGCAATGTGATGATTACACAGGCGCTATGTTAAGTAGCAGCTGGCGCACACAACAGCTGGGCATGCGCGTCTGAGCCAAGGAGAATGCAGAAATCGGCAGAGCGCTATGAATGGGTTAATATACCCACGCTTGTGGCTTCACTCGGCAGAGCGCTTTAAATGAAATAATATGCACAGGCTTGTGGCTTCACTCGGCAGAGCGCTTTAAATGAAATACTATGCACAGGCTTGTGGCTTCACTCGGCAGAGCGCTTTAAATAAAATAATATGCACAGGCTTGTGGCTTCAATGAATGCGGCGCAATCCAATGACAAGGCAAGTAATAGGTTGTAAATACAGTATTGCAGGCAAAGCAGCGAGAATATTAACGATACCACAGGAGCAGGGAGCAGGGAGCGACCGCTTCTGAGAGCGTCAGGACGGTCACCTTATGCAAACGGGGTGTACTGGCACGTGGTTGGTCACGATAGTCCTGCGGTGTGTCAAGTATCGTGGTCTCTACTCCCAATGACTACCCCCAACTAGCAGCCACTGGGGGGACCCATCCTGCGGCGTGTGACCCAACCCTGGTGTCGCGACTTTGCGAGTCAGCGCAGTGTTAGCTGCGGGGCCTGGTGGCGGAACTGATGTGTCATCCTCGCGCCTCGGGGTGGACATGAGGCCCGTCGCCGCCTTATCTCGGGACTAAACCCGTTTGCCTAGTGTGTCCGTTGTCGTGGCAGATGCGCTAGTGTGTATCCCCCCCGCTCAGATGATCCAATGTGTATATATCATATTGCGGTTGTGGTCGAGTGAGACAGCCTCGCTGTAGACGCGTGTGCTTAAGTCTGATTATCTGATCAGCGGGCCTGTTAGCGTGTTAGCGGAACCGTCTCAGACCTCAGGACCTAAAGCTAGCTACATAGTCAAGAAATCAAGGGAGAAAGAAGGGGGACATTTGTAACATGAGTAGGAGAAAATGAGAAGAAGAGATAATAGAAAAAAAGGAAAAAAGGGGGGTGAAAGGTGGGGGGTAGTCAACTTGGAGGTGTGTGGTGTGTGAGTGCCAATATACATGTCATCATGGGAAATGTAGCTTGTTTTATTGTTATTTATGAAAATATGCATTTTCATTGGCTGCTGTGATTTTTGCAGTAAAGATTGAGAAGCATAATCTGAAGCCTCCGGTCCTGTAATAGAATCTGGTCACCGTATGTTAACAGCACATTTTTTTCCACATGATAGGTGCATTTCAGCAAATGGCACTAGCCATGTGTATCAAAACAATGAATACTTGACGCAAAATGGAACTCAAGATTACCATGCACGACCACTGAACATAGATTCAATATTTTGAATGTTATAGCACCTGGGCATGAGGCATCCTTCTAAAGGACAGCAAGAGAGTTGTTGCTTCTAATAGCGTGGTATTCTAAAATAAACCTATTGTATGCTGAGAAATGCGCTATGAACAGAACAATGATAAAAAAAATGCGTTCAAACTGCACCATTTGCTACAATTTTGAAAAACCTGTGTAGAAAAATTATTAAATATATTTTAAGTCCCTAGGTTAACATGAATTCAACTGTCCCAGTGCATTTTGGAACGCACTATTTTTAGTTTATTGTTCCTGCAATTGCACATTATACTCTTTCTACTGGCTAAATGTGGATTTAACTGTAGCTTTTACAGTTTTACCTTTCATTCTGCAAAAATTCCTCGATGGAGAACCCTTAAACCTCACGAAAGGATCAATCAATCAATCAATCAATCATGCCATTTGTATAGCGCACTACTCACCCGGGAGGGTCTCAAGGCTCTTGGGGGGAGGGGTATGCTACTGCTCGAACAGCCAGGTCTTGAGTTGTTTCCTGAAGGCGAGATGGTCCTGGGTCAGCTGAAGGTGGATGGGGAGGGAGTTCCAAGTCTTGGCAGCCAGGTAAGAGAAGGATCTTCCTCCGGCGGTGGCTCTTCGGATGCGTGGTACGGCTGCAAGGGCGAGGCTGGTGGACCGTAGCTGGCGGGTGGGCGTGTAGAAGGTCATGCGGTCGTTGAGGTACTTGGGGCCCAGGTCGTGGAGAGACTTGTGTGCGTGGGTGAGGAGCCGGAACGTGATCCTCTTGTCGACGGGGAGCCAGTGCAGGTTCCTCAGGTGGCTGGAGATGTGGCTGCGTCGGGGGACATCCAGGATGAGTCGGGCGGAGGCGTTCTGGATGCGCTGGAGTATTTTCTGTAGCTTGGCTGTGGTTCCGGCATAGAGGGCGTTTCCGTAGTCCAGTCGGCTGGTGACGAGTGCCTGGGTGACAGTCTTCCTGGTCTCGGTCGGGATCCAGCGGAAGATCTTGCGAAGCATACGCAGGGTGTTGAAGCACGATGAGGAGACGGCGTTGACTTGTCTGGTCATCGAGAGGGAGGGGTCCAGGATGAAGCCCAGGTTGCGTGCGTGGTCGGTTGGCTTGGGTGCGTTGCCCAGGGCTGGGGGCCACCAGGAGTCGTCCCAGGCGGAGGGCGAAGATCCCAGGATGAGGGCTTCCGTCTTGTCCGAGTTCAGTTTCAGGCGGCTGTCCTTCATCCACTCGGCGACGTCTTTCATCCCTTTGTGTAGGCAGGTTCTGGCGGTGTCGGGGTCTCTGGTGAGGTAGAGGATCAGCTGGGTGTCGTCGGCGTAAGAGATGATGTTGAGGTTGTGCTGGCGTGCGATGGCTGCGAGAGGTTTCATGTAGATGTTGAAGAGGGTGGGGCTGAGTGAAGATCCTTGCGGGACGCCGCAGATGACTTCGGTGGCCTCGGAGCGAAACGGGGGGAGGCGGACTCTTTGTGTTCTTCCGGCGAGGAACGAGATGATCCACTCCAGTGCCTTCTCTTGGATACCGATGTTGCTGAGGCGCTGGACTAGGGTGCGGTGGCAGACCGTGTCGAACGCAGCGGTGAGGTCCAGGAGGATGAGGGCCACTGTTTCCCCCTTGTCGAGCAGGGTCCGGATGTCGTCGGTGGCTGCGATGAGGGCGGTCTCGGTGCTGTGGTTGGCTCAGAAGCCGGACTGCGAGGGGTCGAGGGATCCGTTAGTCTCGAGGAAGGCGGTCAGCTGTCTGTTGACGATCTTCTCGATGACTTTAGCAGGAAAAGGGAGGAGTGAGATGGGGCGGAAGTTTTTGAGATCGGTGGGGTCCGCTGTAGGTTTCTTCAGGAGGGCGCTGATCTCGGCGTGCTTTCAGCTCTCCGGGAAGGTGGCGGTGTTGAAGGAGGCGTTGATGATGTTCCGGAGCTGGGGTGCGATGGTCGAGTCGGCCTTGTTGAAGACGTGGTGTGGGCAGGGGTCAGTCGGTGATCCGGAGTGGATGGTGTTCATCGTGCGGGCTGTGTCTTCGGTGGTCACCGTGGTCCAGGTGCGCAGGGTGGCAGTGGGGGGCGTTGGTTCGACGGTTGGGCGCGTGGGTGGGGCGCCGAAGCTGTTGTGGATGTCGGCGATCTTGCGGTGGAAGAACGAGGCGAGGGAGTCGCAGAGGTCTTGTGACGGAGTGATGTCGTTGGTGCCGGTGCTGGGGTTGGAGAACTCCTTGACGATAGTGAAGAGCTCTTTGCTGTCGTGGGCGTTGTTGTCCAGTCGTTCCTTCAGGGATTTCTTCTTGGTGGTGCGGATGAGCTGGTGGTGCTTGCGGGTAGCGTGTTTGAGGGCGGTCATGTTGTCGGTGGTCCGGTCGAGGAACCAGGCTTTCTCGAGGGTGCAGCAGGTCTTCTTGGAGTCCTTGAGGTCGTCGGTGAACCAGGATGCCTTCTTGCTTCTGGGTCTGCTGGGAGGGTTCTTTAGTGGCGCGAGGTCGTCGGCGCAGGCGGTCAGCCACTGTGTGAAGTTGCGGGTTGCTTCGTTGGGGTCCGTTGTGTTGGCGGGTGGGCTCTGGCTGAGGGAGGTGGTGAGATGGTCTGCGGTGATCTTGCTCCAATTCCTGTGAGGTACCTGTTGCGGGTGGTGGTGGGTCGTGGATCTTTTGAAGATGAAGTGGACGCAGCTGTGGTCGGTCCAGTGGAGTCCGGTGGCGTGGCTGAAGGTGATGTACTTGCTGGAAGAGAAGACGGGATCAAGCGTGTGGCCGGCGTAGTGGGTGGGGGTGTTGACCAGTTGCTTGAGTCCGAGGTTGGCGAGGTTTTCCAGCAGGGCGGTGGTGTTGCGGTCCTTGTTGTTCTCCAGGTGGAAGTTGAGGTCCCCGAGGAGGATGTAGTCGGTGGAGGGGAGGGCGTGCGGGCTGATGAAGTCTGTGATGTCTTCGCTGAATTGTGTGCGTGGTCCCGGGGGTCTATAGACGAGGGTGCCTCTGAGGGTCGTCTTAGGGTCGGTGTGAATCTGGAAGTGGAGATGTTCGGCTGTGGCGAAGGAGTCGTTGGCGTCGGTCGTGATGCGGATGGTGTTCCTGTGGACGATGGCGATGCCACCTCCGGTCTGGTTGATGCGGTCCCTCCTGATGATCTTGTACCCGTCCGGGATGGCGATGGCGATGTCGGGTGCAGAGGAGGCGTTCATCCAGGTTTCCGTGAGGAAGGCGACGTCCGGTGATGTAGCGTCGAGGAGGTTCCAGAGTTCCACGGCGTGTCTGTGGACGGAGCGGGTGTTGATCAGGATGCACTTGAGGTGGTTGCTGCTGGTGTTTGTCTTGGCGGGTGCGGGGCAGGTTCGGAGGCAGGTGAACTTGCAGGTGCAGCAGGTGAAGGGTCCGTGGGTGCGTCTCGGGGTGGCTCAGCAGCAGGCGTGGGTCCGACCGGCATTGAGTGCGTTGAGAGTGGCGGCGTCGTAGGTCAGTCGGGTCGTCTTGCCTCGGCGGGGAGGGCCAGGGGTCCTGGCGCTGGGCGCGGGCCAGGCGCAGATGGGCTTACCTTTGGCGCACCTTCGGCGCTCAATCGGTGCTCCCGCTGCGCGCGTCCGCTGCGCGGTCGCTCTGGGGGCGTCATAAGTAAGGAGCCGGGAGGGAGGAGCAGCTGGGTGGCGGGAGCGGGGCGGCGAATGGAATCACAGAGGGGCGGGCCGCAGGGAGGCAACGGCGGGAAATTCCAAGAAGCAGCGGTTCGCGGGAAATTCCCAGGAGCAGCGGGAAATTCCCAGGAGCAGCGGGAAATTCCCAGGAGCAGCGGGCAGCGAGCGAAGGAATCTGCAGGCAGGAGGCGGCAAAGGCAGGCAGGAGCGGCAGCAGTGAGTGGGGCGACCAAGCCCTGTGGAGGGCTGAGCGGCTGAGAATATCAACTTGAGACCAATGTTATTGGCCAAGTATGCTTTAAAATGCACCTATCGCTGTATATTGTCAAGAAAAATGCCCCCATGTCGGTCAGCATACAACAACAGGGAAGAGAGAAGACAAGTTGTCACAGGTTCTGAATATGAGCACTTTCACCAGTGCAGTGCTAGCCTTCCCTAAAGTCTGAGTCTATCTAGTTAACGCCCCTCAGCCAAATCGTGATTAGATTATTATAATCCATCCAACATCGTTCGTCCAACAGAAGTCATAGAATCCATGATTCTGATTCCAGATATAGAAACACGTGACCTAGTGAGGCTTCGTTGCCAAGGACGCCTGTGGGATATTTTCTTCTAACGGCAATCTTACCTTTTTTGCACGCGTGCGAATTGCTGCGGCCATCTTGGATTGGGTTGTAGTTTGGAATTCGGCATTGTGTAGTCTTTCTTTTCTTTCAACTATACTTGTCAAATTCCAACCCTCAGCCTCTGTATCGTAACATAACTTTTAACCCTAAGCTGTACGTTTCATACCAACTCATTGGTCTGAGCATTGCATTTTACTGCACCTTCAGCGTATCGTACGGGGTAGCTGACAGGCTCAGAAGTTAAGTTCCTCCACCCGCGAACGGCCCCTGCACGGAATTTTGCGGCAGCCGTGTTTCTTATTCGCCATGTCCCGATTTCGGGGAAGGGGACGGTTGGCAGGTCCCAGGGCTGGCTTCAGGACGGAGACGGATGAGGAGCCTGGAGTTCCTCAAGGTCTGATAAAAGCAGCCAGAAAGAGCGGCCAGCTAAACCTGTCCGGACGAGGCCTGAGCCAAGGTAAGGGACCGTCCCCCACCCACTCCATACACTGGTTATAAGAACCGCCAAGCTGCCAGGTGCTATTTATTTTATTTATGCATATAGCGCGGACTTTACCCGAAGGTGTCAGAGCGCTTCACAATAGTAACAGAACTGATACATGAGAACATTACACGTGAGCAAAATACAAAGGCAAACGTTACATTAAATGAAGCAAAAATGACATCGTGCGCCAACAAAATATATGAGGTAGCAAACGATGCATTACAAAAGTGACAATCGTGAGCCAACAAAATACAAGCGGTAGCAAACGGTGCATTACAAAAGTGACAATCGTGAGCCAACAAAATACAAGAGGTAGCAAACGTTGTATTGCAGGAGGAAAAAGTGACGTGTGCAGGTTACAGATAGCATACAAAAAAACATAGAGGTATAATACTGCAAAATATGGAGGACACTCCAGCACAAGAACAAACGTTACGTAGGCACTGGTGGCACTTGTGCAGGTATCGAAACAAACAAATGTAAGAGGTAGAAAACAGTGTGTTACAGGAGAAAGTGACGGGTGCATGTTACACACGAGTCCCAGATACAGGAAGAAGGATAATACTGCAATAAAAGGCAGACTCTCAAACCACAAGAACACACTGGGAAGACACTTCCATAGTCATGAAAAGTAGATTTTTCAGTAGATGAAGGCCTTCCTTCAGATAAAAGAGAGGGCATGGATTACATTTGGAAATGTCTTTGAAGAAGGAGAACTTTGAGGTCAGTTTTGAAGGCCTGGGAGGAGGTGGTGGTCCGGAGCTGAGGCGGAAGTGAGTTCCAGATTCTCACTGCGCTGCCTGAAAAGGATTGGGCCATCGATCTCTCCTTCTTGAAAGTGGGAGGTTCAAGCAGTAGATTTTCCGCATTTCGTGATGGTCTAGAGCCTCCAGAGAGTTTCAATTTATTCGCCAGGTAGCGTGGAGAGGAGGAGTGCAAGGCTTTATGGGTGATGCAGGCAGTCTTGTAGATAGCTCTAGCCTCGATGGGAAGCCAGCGGAGGGAGGATAATATGGGAGTGATGTGGTCGCTTCTTTTGGCCCCATAAATAAAACGAGCTGCTGAATGTAGAACAGACTTCAGGGGGGAAAGGTGGGATTTGGGGAGGCCAGTCAGAAGAGAATTGCAGTAGTCCAGTCTGGAGAGGACCAGCGATTGGGCCAGGGTTTTAAGGTCATGCACCGGGAAGAAGCGACGAATCCCCCAAAGAAGGCGCAGTTGGTATCGGGCAGATTTTGCAATTGAATTAATGTGGGAGAGTAGATTGAGTTTTGTGTTGAGTATGACACCAAGGGATTTTGCGCTGTCGACAATGATGGGTTTATTGTTCAGCAGATTCATCTGGTCCATTCATGATTGCACCGGGGGAGGAGAAAGTGAGGAGGAGAGGAGGAGGAACTCAGTTTTGGAGGGATTCAGAATCAGTTGATGTGTTGACATCCAGTTATGAATGGAGTCGAGGGTAGAGCTTAGGAGAGAGAGATCGTGAGTGGAGGCAACCTTGAGGTAAATTTGAGTGTCGTCAGCGTAGAGGTGATAGTTGACCCCAGATTTACTTAAGAGATTTCCCAGAGGTTCCAAATAGAGATTGAACAATGTGGGTGCAAGAATAGAGCCTTGGGGAACACCTTGACCCACCGCCAAAGGCGATGAAAGACTGTCCGCTATTTTGATCCTTTGGGATCTGTCAGAGAGGAAGGAAGCAAACCATTTGAGCACAGTGCCCTCCATGCCCATTCTCTGTTGAAGAATATTGAGGAGGGTGTTGTGGTTGACAGTGTCAAAGGCTGCCGAAAGGTCAAGGAGAATTAGAAGACAAGACCCCCCCCCGAGTCTAAAATTCTCAGCGCGTCATCGATCACTTGCAGCAGGGCAGTTTCAGTGCTGCAGTTTTGGATGAAGCCGGACTGAAAATTGTCAAGAAGATCATTGTCCTTGATATGACGAAAGAGTTGTTTCGCAACACATCTTTCTGTGATCTTCGCAAGAAAGGGTAGGTTAGTGATGGGGCGGAAGTTGTTGAGGTCATTTGCATCCGCAGTGGGTTTTTTAAGCAAAGGGGTGACCTGCCCAGATTTGAAGGGAACAGGAAGGGAGCCTTGACAGAGGGAGAGGTTGAGCAGAGTGGTCCAATAGGGAAGAGAAATGGTATAGAATTAAGTGGCAATGGCACTAGGGATGGGGTCAAGCGAGTGGTTGGAGGGCTTAGTTTCGAGGATGCACTTGCGGAGGACATCTTCAGAGATGGGGTCGAAGTTCTGCCAGATGGCTAGTGATTTGCGCTCCTCTGGAGGGTTAGGATGAGCGACCTGAACCACAAGTGATTTCACTTTTTCGTCAAAGAATACAGCGAAATCAGCAGCTTTCTTTGTAGAGTCCTCCAATTTGGTGGTTGGGGGAGAGTAGTTAGAGTTCTTGATGAGATCAAATAGTTTTTTGGGTCTATTTTTGGCTGAGTCAAGGAGGGTTCTGAAGTGTGATGCTTTCCCAAGGAAGATGTGCTTGTGGTACTCGGATCTTGCTGAGCGAAGCGTGGCCAAATTATCGGTGGAGGCTGCTTGCCTCCATTGTTTCTCCAGGCGTCTTAGGTGCTTCCTTTCTTCATATAGGGATTTGCTGAACCAGGGTGCTGAGGGAATGGGCCTTTTCTTTTTGCTTTGGAGAGGAGCAACGCTATTGATTTCAACTGCGAGGACTGAGAGGCATTGTGAGGTGAGATCATCAACATCTAGGTTCGGGTCTAGCCTTGGAAGTGACAGCAAAGCTGATTCACAGAGGGAAACAGTGTCAATATTCTTAGCGTCACGGAACCAGGAGGTAGCCCTCTTAGGTTGACCAAGAGTAATAGAGTGAGCTAGGAGAAGAGAGAAAGGAATGAGGAGGTGGTCAGACCAGTCTACGTGAATTGGGGTAGCGATAGAAAGCATGCCTGCTTTAGAAATAACAAGGTCCAGGATTGAGCCCTTAGAGTGTGTGGATTCTGTGCAGTGTTGGGTGAGATCGTTTGTAGAGAGGAAGGAGGCCAGCAGGTTTGCGGACGAGTCTTGCAGGGAGCCCCAGTGGAGATTGAAGTCACCCACGAAGGTCTGATTTTCACTTTGTGCGTATTGGTCGCTGATGAAGTCAGTGAGTTCCTCCATAAATGAAGGGCCACTGCCAGGTGGGCGGTATATGACATGGAATCTAAGGGGTGAGCGGTGGTGAAGTTGAAGCTCAAGAGATAGACATTCAAAAGTGCGGAATGCGCTGATGGGAAAAGCCTGGAGTTGAAGGGAGTTTCTAAAGATAACTGTAACACCTCCCCCAACTTTGATAGGTCTGTCATTCCTGAAAATGGAGTAGCCAGTGGGTAGGAGGAGGTCAAACATGGATTGAGAGGTATCGTTGAACCAGGTCTCTGTTAAGAAGAACAGGTCAATATTGTGAAGGGTGATGGTATCAGAGATTTCGAGTTTGTGTTTTATTGCAGATCTGCAGTTGTGGAGCAGGCAGCGCAGTTCTGTCGAGACTGTTTTGGTGACGGGGGCACTTGGGCAAAGAAGGGTGATAGGGATATTATACCTATATGGGGGTGCACGGGAGTGTCTAGGTGGATGCTTGGTTCTGACAGAGGAGATGGTTGGAATAGATTAGGTAATTGGGTTACTCGGAAGTGCTGGTTGAAGAAGGGTGGCGTTCAAAGGTTTGTGTGAGTGAGCGATGTTTGCAGACGACAGGTTATGCTTGGCTATAATGGTGTGAGGGGGCGAGGTGCAACTCGTGGGAAGGTGAGAGTTTTCCAGAGGAGTTGATGAGAATGGGAAAGTTGAAATCTTAGAGCTTAAAAGTGAAATGGAAGCTACAAGCTGGGAGATGGAGGTGATGAGAGAGCATAGATTATTTTCGAGTGAGAGTAGGACAGAACTCGGATGGTTGGGTGTCTCGGTGGCCAAGGGATGGGGTGGTATAGGTGGTAGGAGGCAGGGAGAGGTGGGAGGACAGGAGGAGAGTTGAGGTATAGGGTTCATATGTGGGGAAAGGGGGAGGTTGAGAGCGGGAGTTGGAGTATTGTTGAAACCTGGGTCGGGTCGGGGACAATCGGTATTTGCCCGGCGGTATTGCCTCTGTGACCCTCTAGTTATTTAATCAATGAAGAGGCAGGCGCTGGAGACTGGAAGGCAGGAAACAAGGTTTTTATTCTCTCCGGAGGAGAACACAACAAAACGGGCAGAAGGTATCGTTCTGAGGTGCTCTAGCTACATTTCTGAGGCCTGGCCTCTTATACACTGTTTTATGACTTTATTGCAGATTACACATTCATGTTAAAGCTTTGATGTATGGAAAAGACATCCCCGGAACTCCCCTTTGGGCCCGTTCCCACACACATTTACAGTTGAAGTCCCCACCCTAGTCACAACAGGTGATGAGTATCACGCAGCTGGATATTCCGCCTATTCACGGAATGTGGGGGGTTTGATCGGATCTCATGGAGTGGGGGCTTTGATCAACCCGGGGATCCTTTGATGGGGGAGCTTTCTCTTGTACGGGGAGGGGCAAGGAATGGTATCGGCAGAGCTGGGTGTCGGCCTGGGAACGGGGAAGACAAACGGGCACACGGGGAAAAAGGGGGTTTGCATCTAAGGGCCGGAGATCATGAAAGGGAAGAAGGGAGGTGTCGCGCTGGGAACAGGATGAGGGCCTGGGGCAGAGCAGCGCCGAAGAGGGGTTTATGATTCAAGGCAGGTGCAAGCAGGGGGGTGGTCAGCGTGCAGGCTTAGTGAAGGCGAAGGGCTATGTCAGGGGCCAGCGGCATGCAAAAGGGTTCGTTCTGATCGGGGCATCTTAAAATGGCGGGTGTGCACGACAAAAGTGTGGCATCAGGGGAAGAGGCAAGATGGCGCAGATAATGTTCACCAAAACGTACTAATTTTCAACAGTCCTCCCTTTAACATATTCAAGACATCTTGCTGGTTCATTTTCTACTCGGTTCTATTGTGGTGGGCATGAGAAAGAAAACAGTAGGAACCCTAGATGAAAAAGAGTTGTAAACAATACATTTTAACATTTCTAGTTTTTAGGAGGTGGACCTATTTGATAAACTTTGATCAATTTGTTTAGCAGGAAAGTCATAGGAATGCAATACAAAAACGATTCTGTAGCGAGAGCAGCAAGTACATTTCATAACGTGAACTGGTAAGTTACTACATATATCAGATTCGGATTGGAGCATGATCAATACAATGGCGGCTGGGAGAGAAATGAGGCATAGCAGAAACGGTGATTGAGGATGTCAAATGTTCGAAGTTAACGAGTCCTCATTATTCTTTGTTGTCTTTCGTTGGCGCTGAGGAGCACCGGCGGTGGAGCTACAAGTCCAGCTCTATTCTAAGTTCTGCGTTGCAGGGCACGACCCTTTCCTCGCGTTTCTGGTTGGAAAGGTCCTTTTCGCCCTGTGTCCTTTGAGGTGATTGTCAGAAAGTTCAGATGGAAGAAGAGCGTACAAAACAGTCCATAGGGTAGGTCGGAGGAAAAGGGGGATGGAGCAAGGCCAAATTAGGAACAAACTAGGGGAACAAGAGACTTCAGATAGGCGGGCGTGTGACCGAATTCAGAGAGCGGGGACTTGTCGGCAAACACTGGACATCGAGCAGGGGCATCAGGTCGCCCCTTTCTTCTCATGTTGTCGAAAACAGTGCCTCGTCCTGCAGCTCTTTTCTGTCGTGGTCTCGCCTTGGCTAATGTCGCAGGTGTTCCTTAGTCTGCAGTCAGGCCTCGTGCTCCCACATCCGGTCCTTCTCTCCTCCAACAGCAGTGCCCTTAAACAAGTTTGAAAAGACAGTCTTTAGAGAATTTGCAGATGAAGATAATCAAAAAGTCTATTTCTCTCCCAGCTCCAGGCAAAGAATGAAAATGCCCGTTATATTAGTGTTCACAACTGGCATATGAATGACCGGTGACGGGCCTGTTGGATTTACTATGACTTTCCTTCACAATTATTTATTACAGTCACGACAGTTCATCTGATGGTGACCCACCTTCGTGAGACGAACCTGGCAAAGATATGCCGTTCTCTAGAGTTTTATATTTACAAAGGGTACTGTGAGTTGTCAACATGGTACTACACAGGCATTTTGCTGAGGGACGAACATAGGCTAAACATTTATTTTCTATCAATGCCTCCTGCTTCTCAACTAAACATTTTCGCTTTCGGCATGGTACAGTGTAATGGTTTTCTTTGCTCCAGTCTAATCTTAACTTTGCAAAACATCATTCTGGTCCCTATGCAGCCTCTCGCGGCCGGATTACTAAATTAGAGAAGACAGGGGTCTCATCGGAAGACACCTAGGGACATAGAAAACTTATAGTAAGGGCGTAAATCGACCCATCTCTCATAACCGGGAATGAGGGGTAGTTTCATAACTCCAATTTGGAGCGGCTGATACAGGGGATGTAACAGGGGTGATCATTTTTCCTGTCTGGGTATTGCGACAATTCGGGGCGGGGAGGGTCGCGTATTCTGAGGTCCTTGTTTTATACCATAGGAGCCGTTGACATGTAGTTCCCTTATTTCGGGCCAGATTAGGGAACCTCTGTCGTCTTACCTGTCCTTTCCCTTACGGCCCAACCTCGGTTCATCGACTTCTAGCGGAAAAGGAGAGGTAATGACACGGTCTCAGGGTGATTGTATTAAAGACAAGTTTTTGTGCAAATACTGACGGTATTTGAAGCCAATTAGGTGGTGCGCTAGGGGTGGCAGTCTGCCAATTTCGGGGCTAATCGCTCGGAAGAGTGAGAGTGCAAAAATAGAGAGAGAGAGAGAGAGAGAGAGAGAGAGAGAGAGAGAGAGAGAGAGAGAGAGAGAGAGAGAGAGAGAGAGAGAGCGCAACGGCAGGCTAAATAGTACACGTGCAACAGAGAGGGTGGCAGTGTATTCAAGAAAGGCTATTTAGTGCATTACACAGTAAAGGACATTCGCGGGTCTGCGTTAGAATCTTGTAATCATGCAGTTTGAGCATTAGACAGGGTAGAGGGGACGTGCCTTGAGAAAAGGAAAGAAGAAAGGAGGTACCATTTTGTCGCACTTTCTCGCATTCTCGGTCCTTCGACCAGTTGGGTCAACGCCTCAGTCACACACACACATTCTCTCATAGTTTCGCATCATACGTGACATGGGTTCATTCGTCCGGTCTGGTTTAAGGGCGATCACTTTTTATCAGGTTGTGCTAATTTTTTTTCGGGTTTGTTCGACACGTGAGTAGTTTGCAGGCGTGCTGAGGCACCACCTTGCGGCGCTAGTCTGCTTCGTGTATTAGACATGGCAAGGCTTCAGATCTTCGCCACACCTCGGCTGTAATCTCTGATGTAACCTGCAGAGGGAGGAAAAAAGGGGGGTGGGGGAGACAGCATTCGCGCATATTCAAATACATGGATTCATAAGTCCTTTACTTACCTCTTACTCGTCTTTCCTCCTCGGGGCAGGGTCCCCGGGGATATGGTTTCTGGAGTCGAGGGGGGTAGTGTGTCCATATAGGTCGTGTGCGGGGAAACGTGAAAAGGAAACCAGAGGTGCTTAGTGCGAGGTATCTAGTCAAAGGATGTATCTCACTATCGGGATCCTTAAACCTCTTTCAACGCTGTGGCGTTCTAAGGTTCTTCGGTTCTTGGGTCAGCTCCGTTCCCTGATACCTTGGAGCGTTGTACTTTATAACATTTACATTATTTCATTTCACCCTCCTTTTACATTCCCTCATTTACACCGTTCGTTTTACCCATCCTTGGAAGTCAAGGTCTTCCTCTACGCGAGAGTTCATGAGTCAGTCGCGTACTTTGAAGGCAGAGTGTCGTGTTGTCGATCCGATCCGTCCTCCAAGGCTGGGCAACCATCTTCTTTTAACCTTAAAGAGAGAGCAGAGTAGGGTGCACAGAAAAGAACTTTCCCACCGATCCCACATTTTTTTTTAAAATAAAGCATGCGATACCCGTCCATAGTTTCAAAAAACTTTATTTTGCAAAATCATTTCAGCACGTGGATTATGAGGGTGCGGTCGTATTTGGCCGGTCGTGGCAATGGCTAAAGTGCGTACAGTGGGGGGTGTCGTTTGCAGCAATAAAAACATCGGGAAGTTTTATTCATTCATTTGTAAGAAACTAAAACGTCTATTAATTGGCTGGGGGTTCGGGGGGCATTTATTTTCATAATTTAGAAGCATAATCATAATAGTTGCAATCAGATTTCCTATATGTATACCGTATGGGTGCGTCGTAGATGAGGTTATACATCAGCTATAAAAAATATAATACATTGTACATTTGTGATCAACATTTGTAACGGGATCCTTTCATACTGTTCGTCGAGTGAGCTCTCCTTGTCTTTTCTAGCCAAGTGTACAAAGGATCATATAAAGTCTCAGAACATCAAGTTTATATTAGTGCGAAGGAACACCACGAGGTGTTCGTAAGTTCCGATAGATACCAGCGCCATCTTGGGCGGGGCCGGCTCAGTCCGGAAGCAGCATCAGGGGGAAATGTTTCCCATTACTGGCAGTTGGACCAGAGTCCTTTTCGGCAGTTCTAGAATTCATGCTAACAGAGGGAGTGGCGATGTCACGTTTATTTCGTTGGCGATCAAGGCAGCCGTCCTTTACCGGAAACCTGCAGAGGCCGAAGGTTCCGCCGGGGACTTTTGTAGGGTCTCCAAGGCTGCGGAGATGCTGTCGGAGATGGGGGCTCGTGCCCCTGTGGGCAAATGTCCGAGTTATATTGCTGGTCAAAGTTACTCTAGTGGCCGGGGCCCACCTTCCAGCGGACCCAGACGCCATTTTGAGGCCCTACAGGGGCCACTCTCGTCGAGTTTGCAAGAGCGGAAGAGATCCTTCGGAGTGAAAGGAAGAGGTCCCTGTTGTGCGAAAGCGGGACGTTCAGCTGGGGTGCAGCTGTGATGCCCCCACCTGGGGGGGCGAGGGAGACTCGTTCGCGCCGTCTCCTTCTCCCGGTGCACTCCATGCTGTTCTTTTTCATCGCCCCGCATGAAGGTCTCTCCACATCCGGTGTTCCCCAAGTCTTGTGCTCAGTGCTGTGGGAGTATGGCCACCTGTGGCGCGCATTCGGTGCGGCACGAGTATCAGTGCAGTCATTGCAGGTTCGGTGTTCCGAAAATATGGCCACCATTGCACGTTCGGTGCTGCGCAAGTACTGGGGTGCCACCATGGTGTGTTCGGTGCTGTGGAAGTATTGGCACCATCGCCTGACTGGGGGTGTTCGGCGTCGGGCCGGGGGCTGGGAGACCTCCTATCGGTGTAGGTGGGAGAGGCTCGTCCGCGTCGCCTCTCCCTCCCAGCCCAACTTGGACAAATTGTTGTGGAGGTACGTGCAGGACATCCCGCCGTCCAGAGCTGCTGCGGCTGTTACGGAAGGGAAAAGGAAGAGGTGCCTCGTTCTTCTCTGGACATGTGGCGGGACTACTTAAGTCTATCCAGGCCCGTTGCGGCTGGCCGAGGAGACATGTGGCGGGACTACCTACAACTGCCCAGGCTGCTGGCTCCTGCCTCTCCTCCGGCTTCCCCATATGTTAAGATTTCCTGACCAAGAGTTGGCAGCGGGGCCCGCCTTATATGGGTTGTCGCTGGTTGGGCGTAGCCGTAACCTTACCCTCCTTCGGAAGGTTCCAGAATGGGGGGGGGCGAATGTTCTGTTTGACTTTCATTTTCTACAGTTTACCGTTATTATTTCTTGTTTGTTGAGTTAAATTAAAAGTTCAAGTTCATCAATGGTCTACGGATTTTGTTTTACCATTTCTTTCTTTCCAGGTTGCTTTTATGCTAAGTTTCTGCTAACAGAGGTTGAGTAACACGGAAACACGTGTAGAGGGATGACGCAGATTCGTACATTACATACACACAAACTCAGACGGGGGACAGTACAAATACGACATACAAAGACCCAAGACGAATAAAAAACAGTTATTGGTCATAATTATCTCTGTCCGTCTGTGAATTTTAAAGCGAGGCTGGGTTCCCGTCTTGACGTTGCCCGACCTAGGAGAACTTGAGCATGCCGCTGAAATTGTCCTGGCGAAATCTGTGCCATCGGGCATAATCAAACGTGGTGGTTCTATCTGGTCTGTCTATGTAAGTCGGGTTCTTCTTTGTCTCGCGCTTTTTCTCGTACTGCCGGTCTGTCGTTCCTGTCGGCCCTTTGCCTTTACTCACGCTCAGTAGAGTCGGGCATTGGGCTTTCCAGTGTCCGACATACCTACAAAAAGCGCATTGGTCTGGCCCTAAGTCTGGTCGCCTTTTGCATAGTGTCGGGGGATAAGTTGTGGGTAGCGGTGTCCTGGGGTTGTCCTGTCGGTATATTTCTCTACTTGGTTTGTCCTCGTCTTTTCTCTGTCGTTGCATAGCCTCTCTGCGCCACATACCGAGACTGTCGAGCATAATTGGCGTTGTCTTATTATTTCGAAGGGCTATTTCTAACGTTTCTATTTTATCAAGGTCAAAGGATCCTGCCAGTGGCCACTGTTTGTCTTGACTTTCTTCGGTATACCTGTGCCACAATTTATTATAGGCTATGGTGACTAATCCATAGTTTATGAACATGTCCTTATTAGGGGTGCCTTCTAGTGGAGCTATATGGTCCACCTCTAATACACGGTCCGGGCTAAACAGGCTATTAATCAGTGGGGAGAAGACAGACATGACGGCTCGTAACGAGGGACTAAAAAGGCAGCACTGCCTATCTTATCACTAGGTGCAAAGACTGGACAGAATATTTCTATTCTACGTTGTTTGCAGGCAGTGAATACCTCATGGATCAAAAATAACAAAAAAGACCAATAAATAACAATGGGGAGAATGAGTAGGTCCGCAAAGATCTGCGTTACCTACCCTTTTCACTATCTGCAAAAAGGGTGGTCTCTTCCCTGTTTGCAGACAGGGAATCTCCAGGAAACAATAGTTTTGCGAACAACAGTTCAGTTTCAAGTAATTATTGAGTGGGGGAGAAAAAATAAGCACGGCTGCTGCCCTACCTATCCTCCACTGCTTGCAAAGAGAGCCCGTTGTTTCTCCGTTTGTAGACAGTGAATCTCCAAATAAATAAAGAGCAATACTAGTATTTTTAAACAATCAAGCAATCAAACAATCAAGCAATCATTTCGCAACTTGTCGTGATTACACGACCTTACCCGGACCATGTGGACAGTTTCTTGTCTTCCGAATCCAGCGCCCGATCGTCCTCTTTTTCTCGTATTTCTCACGGCACTCCTAATGGTCCCCAGTCAGGACCGTAGATCACTCGAGAGAGGTCTGTTCGGAACTAGTGAAGTTCGGATGATCGGCTGCCAGACGAGGGTCTATTGGGCAAGAGCTCTCCCGATCGTTGCAGTCGTTCACTCTGTCGTCGGGACCTCTCCCACTGGATCCACGAGTCGCTGATGGGCCCCCCACGTTGGGCGCCAATTGTTGAAACCTGGGTCGGGTCGGGGACAATCGGTATTTGCCCGGCGGTATTGCCTCTGTGACCCTCTAGTTATTTAATCAATGAAGAGGCAGGCGCTGGAGACTGGAAGGCAGGAAACAAGGTTTTTATTCTCTCCGGAGGAGAACACAACAAAACGGGCAGAAGGTATCGTTCTGAGGTGCTCTAGCTACATTTCTGAGGCCTGGCCTCTTATACACTGTTTTATGACTTTATTGCAGATTACACATTCATGTTAAAGCTTTGATGTATGGAAAAGACATCCCCGGAACTCATGGAGTGGGGGCTTTGATCAACCCGGGGATCCTTTGATGGGGGAGCTTTCTCTTGTACGGGGAGGGGCAAGGAATGGTATCGGCAGAGCTGGGTGTCGGCCTGGGAACGGGGAAGACAAACGGGCACACGGGGAAAAAGGGGGTTTGCATCTAAGGGCCGGAGATCATGAAAGGGAAGAAGGGAGGTGTCGCGCTGGGAACAGGATGAGGGCCTGGGGCAGAGCAGCGCCGAAGAGGGGTTTATGATTCAAGGCAGGTGCAAGCAGGGGGGTGGTCAGCGTGCAGGCTTAGTGAAGGCGAAGGGCTATGTCAGGGGCCAGCGGCATGCAAAAGGGTTCGTTCTGATCGGGGCATCTTAAAATGGCGGGTGTGCACGACAAAAGTGTGGCATCAGGGGAAGAGGCAAGATGGCGCAGATAATGTTCACCAAAACGTACTAATTTTCAACAGTATCAGAGGAGAAGGGGGAGTTGTCTTTGATGGCGTTGCACGAAGGAAAGGAATTACGGACATGTTTAGGGGGGGAGGGTGCGGAACCAGACGGTGGGGAGGAAGGAGATGGCAGGACTGTGGTGTGTCATAGGAGTGTAAGAGGTTTGGGAGGAAAAAAGGGGAGGTGGTTGGAGAGGTCCTGTTGGCTAGGAGAGGTGGCTGGGAGGGAGCCGGTATCTGGTAGAGTGGGGGGTGGTTGGGAGAAGGGGAAGTTGACGACAGGAAATGGTTCTGCTGTGCCTGATGGGGGGAGATGGAAAGAGGTACCAGGGGGGTAAAGGGGGCAGCACAGCATTGCTAGCGGAGTGGGGGGAAAGAAAGAGATGCAATGGGATTGTTAAGAAATAGGGGAAAGAGGTGAGGGGAGGAGGGGGTAGAGAAGAGGGGGAGAGGGAGGGATGAGGGGAGCATAAGGAAAGTTAGCAGGGGGGGGAGGTTGGCGGAGGGGTGGACTAAAAAAGGGAGTAGCAGAAAGGAATAGGGGGGACGAGATGAGATTGGGATACCGGGACGGTGCTGACTGGACGAGGAGCGTATTGCCTAGTGGTAAGGCTGACGTGATGAAGGGTGAGGCAAACTGTGAAGTGGGAGGAAAGGGAGAGGAGGGCACAGGGGAGGGGGAAGGAAGAGGGCCGACCTGAGCCTCCCGAGGGTGCAGCCTATTGGAGTGTAGGGGGGTCAGGGGAGGAGAAAGGGAGTAAAGGGTGGAGTTAGATGGAGAGTCGGGGGAAAACCTGGTCGCAGGGGAGGGGAGTAGGGAGGGGAAGAGGTGGTCAAAGAGAGAGAGAGAGGTGTCTTTGCCTTGGATCAAGACAGTACCATTGTTATAGATTGAGATGGTGAGGGAGCCGTTGAAATACGCAGAAGGGGAAATCTTTAGTTGTTTCCCATGAGGGATAGAGGAGGAGGAGGTGACGTTAAGGGAATTAGATAAGCTAGAGGACCAAGAAGGGGTGTCGTGAGTGAAGAAAATGAAATCATTTTTGCGCCTCCCAGAACAACAATTGTAAAAAAGGTCAACAAAAAGGGAATCAGGGAAACGTTCAATAGTCTCATGCTTCAATCGTTTAGCTGAAGCTTTAGTTTGACCAGGAGGATAGATGATTTTGTAACAGTTAATTCCACCCTTAACTCGAGAGGTGGCCATGTTGGGAACGTGAGAGAGAGTGCGAGGAGGGTATGAGACGGGTGTGCCTAGGAGAGCGGTGCTGATGAGAAGTATAGGGACTAACAGGGGGCACATATTCCAGGCGTCTGGACTAATGTGTAGTTGATGGGCCCTTCATCTAGGTGAATATGAAAACAACTGGCACAAGATAATATTTACAAGAGACATGATTACATATGATAGAACCAACTGGGTCACTGTCAAAACCATCACAATGCACAATTAGTCAAAGTAAAGCAGATCACAGATGAACGCCCAGTGACTATTGGTAATCACTGTACATAGCATCAGCTTGAAACATAAGCACATTCGGCACCAACCGCATTGTACGCCCATAGTCTCAGCGGACCACTGTTGGACTCTAATCAGAAACCATAGTGTCAAGGTTGCAGCCAATAGAGCGAGAGTTCTGACTCAACCAGAAATGTCCCCAGGGAAAAAAGGTGTCATAAACAGTGCATCTGGCGCTACTCGCAGCACAGCTGTGACGGGCCAAAACGGTGCAGCTGGCAGTGTTTGCTGCGCAGCTGTAAAAGGTCTAAACGGTGCAGCTGGCACTACTTGCTGCGTAGCTGTAAAAAGACCTAAACGGTGCAGCTGGCACTACTTGCTGCGCAGCTGTAAAAAGACCTAAACGGTGCAGCCGGCACTACTTGCTGCGCAGCTGTAACAAGACCTAAACGGTGCAGCCGGCACTACTTGCTGCACAGCTGAAAAAGGCCTAAACGGTGCAGCTGGCACTACTTGCTGCGCAGCTGTAAAAAGGCCTAAACGGTGCAGCTTCCACTACTTGCTGCACAGCTGAAGAAGGCCTAAGCGGATCAGCTGACACTACTTGCTGCGCAGTTGTAAAAGGCCAAAATGGTGTATCAGCAGAGGACTTGCTGCGCTGAAGAAAGAGAGAGTCTTCCCGCTGTCCTGAGGCGCTCAGCAATTAACAGGCTCGATCACTGCTTAGTAGGGCAAAAGGTGATGCTGGAGCAGCAAAAGTGGGCTCAGGACATGAGGAGCATGAGAAACGCTAACGTAAATCTTGTTTTCATCCGCCATTCTGGGGTCAGGCGCGGTGAACTGGGTGAAGGGTAGGGAATCCTTTATCTTGAACTTATTTGGGAGAATTTACACAGAGCAGCAGCCATGGCTTGGCATGGGGGCTCCAAATCAGACCAGAGAACCCCTTGAGCAGAACAACAATTGCAGGGGGGCAGGCTCCGATTAAATCAGGCTCCAAACACGGCGCCATTGTAGAGTCAGGCAGAAATCATGCTGGCTACTCACTGAGCAGTCCTGGCCGCCGTGGGAGTCAACCCCACAGTGTCTGGCCTTCTGCTTTGCCCTGTCCTCCGGGCTGTGGCTGTTCCCTGCGTCCTGCTCCGCACCCCTGACCCTCTCAGAGCTTCGGCACCGGTCCGCCTTAACCAATATGGCGGCCGTGTTCACTGCACCTCGCTGAGCCGTCCTGGCCACCGTGGGAGTCAACCCCTACGTGTCTGGCCTTCTGCTTTGCCCTGTCCTCTGGGCTGTGGCTGTTCCCTACGTCCTGCTCCGCACCCCTGATCCTCTCGTAACTTCGGCACCGGTGCTACTCAATGTCAGGTGTGGCTGACAAAGCGGTCTGCCTGCCAGTCAAAGCCACTCTTGTGTCTTAGTGAACATCACTTTAACCTCCTCCATTCCCAATACATTATTACATTTTGAAACGGGAGCACTGCTGCTTTCGGATATTCACAATTTTCGCATTATACACCTACCTCTGAAAATACACTTTTTTTCTCAGAAAAAAGTAAAAACTCTATGCATTGGAAAAGTGGCAGTTCACAGGAACACCTGTGACTGATACTTTGTGCACCTTCAGAAAAAAAACATACTGCCAATTAATTCAGTGTGTTGGAGGCCGAGTCGGACTGGCCTATGGCAGTGACCGATGGGCTGGTCTGACAGATTAGTTTGTGGGTCGGGTTTGAGCTGTTTTGGACTGGTTTTAATGGCTATGTGGCTTTTTTTGTACTGTTTATTTCATTTATATTCCATTTTTTAATTCTATATTCTTCGCTAATATGGGCCACTTTTATTTTGGTGCCCCTGCAGGTGATTTCGTGGTGTTTATCGGCACTTCAGTGGGTGTTTTCACTAAACTGTGTTGCAAGATTGTCCAGTATTGATAAAACGACAGAACCAGTGGCTCGCCAGGATATACTTTAACTAGAAGGCCATTTAGTAGTAGAAATATGAGCGTGTTGATATAAAGCGACACAGAATGCCTGAACAAAGTCAGTACCTTTGAGATATTTCATAATTTGGCACACTTCGTCCGGTTAATGATCATGGGCTCATAACTAATATCAAAACACACAAGATGATGGACGGAATGTTGCACATTGGCAAACTTTCAACACAGGGTCAAGACTGATTTGCATATGGCTGGGTTCAAACTGGAATGGCATGGTGAGCAAAAAAACGATAGATTTAGGCCCAGATCTCTGTACTGTGGTGAATGTATGACATTGTTCTGCATTCTGTCCATCAACTGTTGCATTGTTATTATATGCCTTTGTGCCACATTGCTTCTTGTTTTTCCATGTCATGCCTAATAGTGAATAGTGTTTGGTCTAGGCATCCTCTGACCATGTCAGATGATCGCCTTTCATTCATGTTTTTAGTTTATTCAGCCCGCTTTGCTTTTTAACACACCATTCACTTTAATCGAAATATTTTGGTCCACATGCTTAAATTTGTCATGCCCACATTCCCACAATTGCTCGGTTACACAATCTCCCATCTGGCTATTAAGTAAGCCAGAATCCTCATTATCGGTGATTATAACTATTGGCAGTAAGGGTGATGGGGCTCTCCTTCGGTTGTTTCCAGCTAAAGAAACCGCAGCCTGCCAACATGGAAGTCGATCATCCAGAATTCCACATGGCCGGGAAGGAGCCAGGTCTGCAGATATGGCGGGTCGAGAAGTTTGACTTGGTGGCAGTTCCATATCACCTGTACGGAGACTTCTTCACCGGTGACGCATACGTGATCCTGCACACGATGAAACTGAAGAGCGGGAACTTGCAGTATGACCTCCATTTCTGGCTGGGGAACAAGTGCTCGCAGGATGAGCGGAGCGGCTGCCATCTTCACTGTGTAGATGGACGACCACCTCGGAGGATCACCGCGCCAGAACCGGGAGGTGCAGGGATACGAGTCCTCTGCATTTCTGGGTTACTTCAAGTCTGGCATCAAGTACAAGGCTGGTGGTGTGGCATCAGGATTCAAGCATGTGGCTACCAATGAGGTGAACTTCCAGAGGCTGCTCCAAATCAAGGGTCGTCGTTTGGCGCCATTGAAGTCCCTGTGAGCTGGGAGAGTTTCAACACTGGAGACTGCTTCATCCTGGACCTGGGTGAGGAAATTTTCTAGTGGTGTTGATCCAAGTCCAACAGATTTGAACGTTACACAAAGAGGGGTTTTACCCATGCAGTCGCGGGGACCTGGGCGCTATGTGGTATGTGTAAAGAGGGGTCCCCGCCAGGAGAACGTGTTATGTACAACACACACTAACACTGAATAACACAACCATTAATCAAGGGATATGAATCAAAATAGTGACGAGTATTGTCCTTTATTTTACAATACCAAATTGCAATCAATATAGCAAAATTGATCTCTAATCAAAAGCCCCAGTAGGGGGAGGAAGGAAAGGGAGGGAAGAATGTGCTCAGGGCGGTGTCAAGTCAGAAAAAAGGTACACACAGTCATAAAGAATTATGAATTATAACAGTCTGCAATACAGAGTCAAAAACAAATCTGATATAAAAAGCCTAAATTTTTAGGGCATTCATTAGGGAATTGTTATATTGTAGACATTCAACAGACACATACACAGTTTCGAATGATCAGGGGCATGTGCCGGAAGTCTGAAGAAAAAGAGCCGTCGACGTTTCGACCCCTAGCCGTAGGCTACGTTAAATCCTTATACGGGGTCTTCATCAGGACGTGTGCAGGAGGGGGGAGGAGTAGGGAGGGGCAATTCTGTCTGTGAAATTTAAAAACAAGAATCAGAGTAATATATATAGTGTCGTCATCTTACTAGACATTATGACCATCACAATCATTGATTACAAATTACCATGGGGTCTGGGCCAAGACCAGGCCTCAGAACATGGAATGTGAGTAAGACCAAACCAGTGGTCAAGGTCAAACTCACTGATATTCAATAGTACAGAGGAGAGATAAACCAGTATGGTGTGAACCACATTAAATTAAATTAAATTAAAAAGGGGACTGTTCTGTCTTGCAAAGGTGGAGTATGGGATTCAAATCACATAGGCTTATGCCAAAGAGCCATGGTTGTGATCCCAATTGACAAATCTCAAGAGAACTGGATGTTGTCTATAGATGAAAAGGGGATCAATTGGAATAGACGACAAATACAGCAGGAGCCAAACATGCAATCTGTGGATCCATGTATCACTTACATTGGACACAAGGGTGAGGAGCACTGTTCAACTTGGCACTTTGGGCGTCGTAAGTGGTGAAAACGTTATAGGTCACTGTGAGATTAGAAATTCATAAAAACGTATTGGTGACATGCCACAAAATTAATACTTACAACTAATAGGCACCAAGGTTAAATGGCATACCTCTAAAGTGATTAGAAAACCAGTTTTCATGACGTCGCGCTAAAAAATTTCACGTAAAACAGCCATTTCCGTGTGTAACAAACTTCAGCGGCGATTTAAATCAGACACTCGAGTCGAGCGCTGGAGCTGTTGTTTAAAAGGCTGCCACTGTGACCAAATTCTAGATGGAAGAAACGACTATTTAGAAAGGCGTAAAATCACTAATAAAGATGCAGAGGCTGATTTACACGTACATTCCAGGAAAGGGGTTTGAGGCCACTTACAATTTACTCGGAGGCTCGTCTCTGTCAAAAAAATCACACGTGAAATAGCCATTTCCCTGTGTGACAAACTTCAGCGTCAATTAAATCCGGCACTCGAGCTGTAGTTTAAAAGACTGCCATTGTGACCGAATCCTAGATGGAAGAAACGACTATTTAGAAACGCGTGAAATCGCTAATAAAAAAAGGCTGATTTACACGTTCATTCCGGGAAAAGAGTTTAAGGCCACTTACACTTTGCTCGGAAGGCTTGTCTCTGTCAACTCCGTGAAGCAGCTACGCGAAGTTGGGGGCGGGGCTACTATTTCACCAACTTTTTGAAGGGACATAAAAGAGTTACTGGGTAGGACCAGTTACTTGGAGACTCTCTGTCAGCTCCACGAGGCCGCTACGCGAAGTTAGAGGCGGGGGTAATGCTTCACCAACTCTTTGGAAAAACATAGAAGAGTTACTAAGTGGGACCCGTTACTAGGTGGGAGCACAAATAGTGGGATGGTAAATGTGATACATCTAATTTGATATCAAATAGAAGCAGTAGTAATTGCCAGAAATTACGTGGTAATATAACAATAACAAATACAATCCGCTCGGGCAACTCTCGCACAGGAGGTTGTACACGAGTCATAAGTAAGACACAGCATATTAATAAGTCTCAATTCCAATGGCGGTTACATATTATTTTGGTATTACATTGATCAAATGACCCAGTGAAAAATATCAGGCACATGTGCAAGGCTATAGTTAGAAAACCCATGCAACACTCGTGCACTACTCGAACATGAGAGTGTAGACGAGCCACTTACTTGTATACTGACATATATCATATGACAATATGGACCAACTCGTGCACTTCTCTAACATGAGAGTGTAGACGAGTTTAATATACACATTTATCTTGTCAATAAAAAGATGTTTCAACAGAGATATAGATGTCTGTATTCAAACACTGGATAGTGTGGAATAACTAAGTGACAGCAGGGTATGGGATATATTAACCAAGCGCTGCTAATTGTGCCAGACTACTGTCCTGTTCATTTAGTCCATTTTTTATGGAGTCCAAAAGGGACATCCATTTGGATTCGCGTGTATTGAGAATTGTCAATAGGTTACCCCCTCTTCTCCCTAGGGTTACCTTCTCGATAACCAACCATTTTAGATCAGACACTATATGACCTGCCTTTTGCCAATGTTCTACCAGAGGCGCTCCTAATACTTTACATCGTAGTCTACTACAATGGGAGGAGATGCGGGATTTGATTTTTTGTTGTGTTTGTCCAACATATACGTGACTGCATGGACATTGAATGATGTAGATTACACAAGTCGAACTACAATTTGTGTAATGTTTTAAGGTGTAAACACGTCCACCATGAGCAAATGTCTTGGTCTGAATGGTAGTGTCACATGCTGTGCATGTGCCACATCTGTGATGTCCAACCAGAGGAGGTAAATTCCATAAGGTAGTAAGGGTCGGTTGACTCACTGGTTCCAGGTAGGAATGGACCACCAAATCCCTTATATTTTTGGCCCTTTTAAAGGAGTGAAGTGGAAGGTCCGGTTGTTTGATCTCGTCTGCCACTAGAGACCAGTTCTTATTGATGATTTGTTTAATCTCATTGCTTCGTGTTGAGAAAGAGGTAACACAGGTGATACGTTCAAGCTCAGTTAGATTGGTAGTTTCAGGGTTCAACAAACTCTCGCGTGGGTTATACCAGGCCCGTTTTCGGGCCCGTCTAACCATTCGTGCTGGGTATCCACGGGCAACCAGGCGCTCATTCAGGGTCTCCGATTCCTTAATATAATTTGCTAGAGTAGAGCAATTTCTTCTGATCCTCAGAAACTGCCCCACCGGCAAATTGTCTTTAAGACCCCGGGGGTGGTGACTCCCATACTGCAACAGAGTTTCTTTCGGTGGATTTCCTGAAAAGTGTGGTCTGTAAGTGATCCTTATCCACATAAATCGAGATATCCAGGAATGGAATGGTCTCATTACTGGATTCCATTGTAAATTGAATGTGCGAATTTCTGAGATTGAGCCAATCATGAAATTCTGTCAGTTGTTGTTTGCTGCCGTTCCAGATACATAAGACGTCATCAATATATCTGACCCAGAGGGCCAGACAAGTTTGAAAGGGGTTATTAGGAGAAAAAATATGTTGTTGCTCAAAATGGTCCATAAAGATGATGGCCAGATTTGGGGCAAAAGTGGCCCCCATGGCTACCCCCTTAGTCTGCACGTAGAATTCCTCCTGAAAAATAAAAAAAAATGTCTTCATGGCAATGCTCAGCAGTTCAAGTATGAAGTCTGTTGGAACTTGGACCGGGGCTGGTCTTTTATCCAAAACCTCTCTTATTACATCCAAAGCATCCTGTTGGGGAATGCTAGTGTAAAGCGATATAATGTCGCATGTTACCAAAAGTGCACTAGCTGGATCAAAGGGTCTCTCATCTATCAGATTAATAGTTTGAGTGGTATCACGGAGATAAGCCCTGGTGTTGAGTGCGATCGGCTTAAGGAAAAAGTCAATATATTTACACAAAGGTTCTAAAATCGACCCACAGCCCGGCACGATAGGACGCCCAGGAGGGTTGTCCAAGTTCTTGTGCACCTTTGGTAAAGTGTAAATCGTGGCTAATGTTGGGAATTTCTGATTTAGAAATTTGAATTCCTGCTCACTCAGAAATCCTTGGTCCAAACCTTTCTGTGTGGTAGTCAGGATCCGAGAAGACAGATCTTTAGAAGGGTCACTTAGTAGTCGTTGGTAGCTGACACCATCTGACAGTTGTCTACATATTTCTTCTTTGTATTTTGAAAGGTCTTGCACCACGATAGCCCCGCCTTTATCGGCGGGTTTAATGATGATTTCTTTGTTTGAAACCAGATCCGTTAGTGCCTTTTTCTCACTTTTACTCAAGTTAAATCTGACAAACTTGCTTTTGTCCAGAGCTTGATCCACTGCCGTGGTCACAATTTCCTCAAAAGCCAAAATCTTGTGGCTCATGGCATACGTTGGTGGAAAAAAAGTCGAGGGTTCCCTCAGTCCAGTGATGGAGCGTTGTTGTCTGGTGGTTTGGTTGCGAAAGTAATACCTGAGTCTGATCTTTCTGAAGAACCTATATAGTTCTGTCTTTAACAGAAATTTATTGGCAGGGGCTGTTGGAACGTATGAAAGTCCTTTACTCGAGACCTTGATCTCCTCATCCTTTAGTTCATAATTTGAGATATTGATCACAGGGTTAGGGATACTGGTACTGGTCGTATTGGATCCCAAGATAGATGAATGCTTCACCACCTGTACGTGTTTCTCCGTGTCGAGATTTCCCCATGCACCTCGGGGCGGAATGTCACCCGTTTCTGCTGCTTCCCCCTGTTGCCATCCCATCCGGGATTCTGTTGCTGGCCTCTCGCCTGCCCTCTCGCCCAGTTGTTGCCACGTCCTCGAGGGGGCCGCCATGATCCTCGTCCCTGATCTAAAAAATGAGGCTGGAATTGCGGAGGGTACTGTTGGTAACTCGTGTCTGGAGGTGGATAATTGTAAGAAATACTTGGACTAGCTTCGCTGTCACTACCTGAACTATAAGAGGAGTCAGAAAAGGTTGTAAAATTGCGCCTTCCTCTGTAACCACCGCGGCCGCGGTTTGAGAAGCGTCCTTGTGTGTCCTGCTTATAGTAATCAGGTTGCAGGTATGGGTAAACAGATTTTTTATCAAATACCTTCAAATCTCTCGCTAATTTCTCCAATTTCTTTGTCTGGGCTGTAACATCAAATTCTTTAATTGAAACTTCCAAACTTTCCAAAGCCTCTTTTGCTTTAGTGAGTGTACTATCGCCTGAAATTTCCGCTTTTAGGTCAGCAATTTCCTTGCTGAGCGTAACAACCTGTTCGGCGGCTGTCTCCACCCCCAGCACCATCCAGTGCCGGGAGCAATTGTTTGCTACGTAGCTGAACCCTGCTTTAAACTTGGGGACGTCTACAAATATTGCTGGCTCGATTTTTATCTGTAATCCCACCGGGATTATGTTTTCCTGAAGGTATCTTGTAAAAAGATGCCCGTGTAGTCGTGTCCTAATGAGTTTCTTCTCTAATCTCTCAAGGCGAGATATTTTGTCATTTAGAGAGACATCAATTAGGGGGACAGATGTAGACAGAAAGGTGGTAGACAAGTCCTTGGTTAACTGGTTAATGTATTCCTCTGTATAGGACAGTAACTCAGATTCCACCATGGTTTAAAATTAATTAAGATACAGGAAACCTCGCAGGTCAGCACCTGCTCAGAGAACGTTACACAAAGAGGGGTTTTACCCATGCAGTCGCGGGGACCTGGGCGCTATGTGGTATGTGTAAAGAGGGGTCCCCGCCAGGAGAACGTGTTATGTACAACACACACTAACACTGAATAACACAACCATTAATCAAGGGATATGAATCAAAATAGTGACGAGTATTGTCCTTTATTTTACAATACCAAATTGCAATCAATATAGAAAAATTGATCTCTAATCAAAAGCCCCAGTAGGGGGAGGAAGGAAAGGGAGGGAAGAATGTGCTCAGGGCGGTGTCAAGTCAGAAAAAAGGTACACACAGTCATAAAGAATTATGAATTATAACAGTCTGCAATACAGAGTCAAAAACAAATCTGATATAAAAAGCCTACATTTTTAGGGCATTCATTAGGGAACTGTTATATTGTAGACATTCAACAGACACATACACAGTTTCGAATGATCAGGGGCATGTGCCGGAAGTCTGAAGAAAAAGAGCCGTCGACGTTTCGACCCCTAGCCGTAGGCTACGTTAAATCCTTATACGGGGTCTTCATCAGGACGTGTGCAGGAGGGGGGAGGAGTAGGGAGGGGCAATTCTGTCTGTGAAATTTAAAAACAAGAATCAGAGTAATATATATATATATATATATATAGTGTCGTCATCTTACTAGACATTATGACCATCACAATCATTGATTACAAATTACCATGGGGTCTGGGCCAAGACCAGGCCTCAGAACATGGAATGTGAGTAAGACCAAACCAGTGGTCAAGGTCAAACTCACTGATATTCAATAGTACAGAGGAGAGATAAACCAGTATGGTGTGAACCAAATTAAATTAAATTAAATTAAAAAGGGGACTGTTCTGTCTTGCAAAGGTGGAGTATGGGATTCAAATCACATAGGCTTATGCCAAAGAGCCATGGTTGTGATCCCAATTGACAAATCTCAAGAGAACTGGATGTTGTCTATAGATGAAAAGGGGATCAATTGGAATAGACGACAAATACAGCAGGAGCCAAACATGCAATCTGTGGATCCATATATCACTTACATTGGACACAAGGGTGAGGAGCGCTGTTCAACTTGGCACTTTGGGCGTCGTAAGTGGTGAAAACGTTATAGGTCACTGTGAGATTAGAAATTCATAAAAACGTATTGGTGACATGCCACAAAATTAATACTTACAACTAATAGGCACCAAGGTTAAATGGCATACCTCTAAAGTGATTAGAAAACCAGTTTTCATGACGTCGCGCAAAAAAATTTCACGTAAAACAGCCATTTCCGTGTGTAACAAACTTCAGCGGCGATTTAAATCAGACACTCGAGTCGAGCGCTGGAGCTGCTGTTTAAAAGGCTGCCACTGTGACCGAATTCTAGATGGAAGAAACGACTATTTAGAAAGGCGTAAAATCACTAATAAAGATGCAGAGGCTGATTTACACGTACATTCCAGGAAAGGGGTTTGAGGCCACTTACACTTTACTCGGAGGCTCGTCTCTGTCAAAAAAATCACACGTGAAATAGCCATTTCCGTGTGTGACAAACTTCAGCGTCAATTAAATCCGGCACTAAAGTCAAGCGCTGGAGCTGTAGTTTAAAAGACTGCCATTGTGACCGAATCCTAGATGGAAGAAACGACTATTTAGAAACGCATGAAATCACTAATAAAAAAATAAAAAAATAAAAAAAGATTTGAACGACTGAAGGCTACGAACATCTCTAAGGGCATCCGTGACAATGAAAGGAGTGGTCGTGCCAAAGTCTTTGTGGTGGAAGATGGCATGGAAAGAGAGAAGATGCTAGAGGTTCTTGGAGACAAGCCAGCGCTGCCTGAAGGTGCGCCTGATGACTTCATGGCTGACGCGTCTAACAGGAAGCTGGCAAAACTCTACAAGGTCTCCAATGGCACTGGGGCTATTGTAGTGTCTCTGGTCGCAGACGAGAACCCGTTCACACAGGCCGCCCTGATCTCCGATGACTGCTTCATCCTGGACCATGGCTCAGACGGGAAGATCTTTGTCTGGAAAGGCAAGAATGACAACTTGGAAGAGAGGAAGGCCGCCTTGAAAACAGCTACAGAGTTTATTTCTAAGATGGGCTACCCGAAACATACCCAGGTCCAAGTTCTTCCAGAGATGGGAGAGTCTCCGCTCTTCAAGCAGTTTTTCAAGAACTGGTGCCACAAGGACCAGACGGAAGGGCTGGGGCTGGCCTATGTCTCGCACCACGTCGCCAAGATCGAGAACGTGCCCTTCGATGTCAGCACTCTCCACGAGTCAACCGCCATGGCTGCATAGCATAGCATGGGATGGTGGAAGATGGCACAGGCAAGAAGCAGATCTGGCGTATTGAAGGTTCTGAGAAGGCGCAGGTGGACCCATCCCTCTACGACCTGTTCTATGGCGGAGACAGTTACATTATTCTGTATGATTACAGCCATGGCGGAAAGAGAGGACAGATTATCTACACATGGCAAGGGGCGAGCTCTACTAGGGACGAGATCACTGCGTCCGCGTTCCTGAGCGCGGACGAGGAGCTTGGAGGTGGCCCAGTGCAGGTGCGGGTGGTCCAGGGCAAAGAGCCAGCCCATCTCCTCAGCTTATTTGGTGGAAAGCCTTTGGCGGTATACCAGGGTGGAACCTCGCGGGATGGCGGTCAGTCTGCACCTGCGGAAACTTGCCTGTTCCAGGTCCGTGCCAGCTCTTCCGGCTTCACTCGAGCAGTTGAGGTGGATGCCACTGCCACTAATTTAAACTCCAATAATGCCTTTGTTCTTAAGACCCATCCAACACCTACATTTGGATGGGTCAAGGAGCCAGTGATCCTGAGAAACGTGGTGCACAAAAGCTGACGAACATTCTTGGTTTGCAGACGTCCTCAATAGCTGAAGGTCGTGAGACAAATGATTTCTGGGAAGCTCTTGGTGGAAAAGCTGCTTATCGCACATCATCCCGACTGAAGAGCAGAATCAATACACATACTCTGCGACTCTTCGCCTGTTCCAACAAGACTGGACGCTTCATTATTGAAGAAGTTCCTGGAGAAATCACACAGAATGACCTTGCTCCCGATGACCTCATGATTCTTGACACTTGGGATCAGGTGTTTGTCTGGATTGGAAATGAAGCGCATGAGTCGGAGAAGAAGGAAGCCATTGCATCTGCTTCCAGATACATCCAAAGCGACCCTACCAACCGAGACAAGCGGACGCCCATCTCCATCGTGAAACAGGGCTTCGAGCCTCCTACCTTCACGGGCTGGTTCTTTGGCTGCGAGAATGATTTCTGGTCAGTCGTCCCACTGGAGAGGGCCATGGCGGATCTTCAGGTCTAGAGACGGTCACAGTGGGACCTTCAGCAGCTCCTGTGCCTTCACTCCCTGCCAGAACGGTTTTAACCCACAAGAGACTTTTCCAATGGCTGACTTTTTTTAAAGCCAATTAGCTGTGCATAATGAAGTTTTCCAAGAAAGTACTTTGTAGCCACTGTGCTTGAGCACTTAAAGTAATAAATTATTCATGGAACCACTATTGGCCTACTGACATACGGGAAAGCGCAGATTCCCTCGAACTTACTGATCTTCTCCTGGGAATGAACTGCACCCAACATGTTACCGCCGCATCCCACATAAAAGGGCATAGGCTAGACCAAGTTTGGACATCGAACCTGGAAATCTCCAAACTCCTAATCTCTCCATGCACTTGGTCAGATCACTATTTCATTACATTTACAATCTCATGTTTTCTCCCCAACAAAAACCCATTGACTAGAAATCATGTGGCAAGAAACTGGAAACGTGCCAATGTTGAGGAATTTTGCTTCCTACTTACCACTACATTCTCTGCCGTACACGAGTTTCTCCATACTCCAGAATTAACCATCAAGTCTTGGCTGGAATCCGCCAGTGACAAGATTGCCCCTTATAAAAAAATCTAAATTCTGCGCCCCCATGAAGCCCAACGTTGGTTCTCCAATGACCTAAAACGGAAGAAACTCGCTCTTAGGCAAGCCGAGCGTTGCTGGAGATGGGCTTATTCTCCAGATAAAAAGGATTGTTATGTAAAACTTCTCAGAGTATAAAAATGCCATCCTTAAGACTAAGGCGGAATATTCCTCCACTAAAATTTTAAACTCAGCAAACAAGTTCAAGGAGATCTTTTCCATAGTCAATGAACTCGCGAAAACAGACCAAGTTATACCGAAACCCATTCCCTCACAATCTTTATGTGACTCTATTAACCGCTATTTTATTGAGAACATCACTTCCATCAAGGCCAGCATTTCCCCTCCAATACCCATTTCGGCCCATTTAGCTTCATTTAAAAACCCATCTTCACTTGAACAAATCCCTCTCATCTCAAAGGAAAACTTCATGGTCCTTCTTGGAAAAGTTGGGTCCGGCTCCCCCACAGACTGTTGCCCCCCTCACATTCTATGTGAAGCCTTCCTGAAATGCCCAGACCATCCTCTCTCACTTCTTAACAACTCTCTTAAATGTGGCATTGTCCCCAACTCTTTCAAAAGCGCTGAAATTGTCCGATACTGAAAAAGCCCAACTCTGATCCCCTGGTTCTCAGTAAATACTGCCCTATTTCACTGCAGCTCTATCTAGGGAAAATCTTGGAAGCTCATGTCACGAATTGTCTTAGTTCTTTCATCTAACTTTCCCACTTTCTGGACCCGCACCAGGCAGGGTTCCGACCAGCCCACTCAACTGAATCAGTTATCCTTGCGGTAATGGACAAGCTCAGAAGGGGGGCTGACAGCAACCTCGCCCAGGCCTTGGTTTTGCTTTATCTTTCGACCACCTACGACATGGTCGATTATACTCTCCTGATCGACCGTGTCAGCAGCTCCAGGATCCAGGGCCTGGCGCTAAACTGGGTTTCTTCTTTCCTTAGTAACCGATCTCAAGCGGTTCTCCTTGTCACCTTTCCTTTTTAATTTATATCTATTACCCCTGATCCGTCTACTACGTGAAAGGAGGGTCAACACCTTTAATTATGCTGACGACATGCAGCTGGTGTTTGACATCAATGCCTCTCCTTCCTCAGTGTCCAATTTCCAGTCTACTATGTGTTTCATTAGTGATTGGATGAATGCCAACCAACTGAAACTCAACTCCGATAAAACCAAGATAATTTTGACTGGGGGCCCTCTCAACCCTTGAAGCCTGAAGAACCGGGCCTTATGGGCCTGGCGGCGCAGGGCACGCCTTAATCTCCAAGTTCACCTGCCTTGTCGGACAGAGACACGAGACACCCTGTTGGGCGTAGACAATCAGGTTTATTAGCTGCAGCTAAGCACAGTTGTCCCAGTAGTACAAAGTAGGTTCTCTGGAGACTGCCACTTCAATTCCGTAGCGCACAATCTTTTATAACACACATATTTACGACATGTATTCTCAACACATACAAAGCTAACCAATAGGAGAAGTTGGAAAACAAGCTATCGAATGTCCCAAATACGCCCTTCTTTCAGACTCTGTGTTACCCCTCCCCGCAAGTTAATCGATGCTAGTGCCATAATCTAATTCGCAGGTGGCAGGACGTATTTGTGTGCCTCAAGGGATAGTTGTGTAACGAGAGAATACAAGAAGAGTATAGCGAAGGCCAGTCGGATAAGATAAAGTAAGGAAAGAATAGGAGAGCCAAATAGTCAGTCGAGACAGAGATCAATCAGCCCAGACATGGATTAGTGGACTCGGCCAGACCCTGACATCGGTTTCGTAAACAAGGGCAGGGCGTTACTTTTTAACAGAAGAAACACGAAACAGCTGGAAAGGACAAAAATACTCCATTCGCCGTGTCGCCTGAGTGAAGGCAACACAAAATGGCAGCAGGCCACAAAATGGCGGCCGAATACGGGACAAAGTCGGAAATCAAAGAACCTCAGACCCTCCATTTGCCATTACTCAGGCAAAACACGAAAGACTCAAGTTAATCTGAATCTATGTCAATGGCCATGAGGTCGTCGAGCTGTTGTTGCACCATCATCTTAATGTGCTCTGTTCTCTGCGACACAGGTCTTGGTACGCACATGGTGGTACAAAGACCACAAATGGCGGGACCACATTGTACACACAGACAACAAAAGAAATTGATGGCTAGAACCATTCCAAGGAATGTTGACACTTTCTATCCCCATGTGGACAGTAGTCCCCAAAACCATCCCATCACCGACCAATCTCCTGCATCCTGATGAATTGACTCGGAAATTACGTGCAGTTTAGAGATGGCTTGGTATACTGTAGGGGCATTATCAGGAATGTAAATGCAGCAACTAGACCCGATCAATTTACAGACTCCTCTGCGGTCTGCTAAAATAATGTCTAGAACCAGCCGGTTCTGCAAAGTCATGAGGCGGTATGCCTGAAGTTCAGCTGTTAAATTACTCAAGGCTCCAGAAGTCACTTTTATGGTAGCCTCAACAACACAAACTAGTTGTCTAATATTTCTGCTATTGACCATTGGGCCCCAGAAAGGAAGGAGTCCTTTGAAAAAGTCCCCTTCCTCTTGTCCTGCGGTGTCTTTAGTATCAAGAACCCCTCTGCCATATCTATTTCTATGATAATCTGAGGGAGCAGTGTATGTTGGAGGGAGAAGAAAAGCCACATAACATGTTCCTGAAAAATTGGTGGGGAGCCATGTGTAGGCTCTGTAATGGCAGACAAAATATGTGCCTTGAGATGGTACTAATGGTGAAGGAATCTGTGATGAATAGATGTATGTACGTGAACAGACAATCTTTTCCTGTTTATTTTTAATATTTCCACCATTGATCTTCAAACACAAATTTCCTCGATGTGGTACGGTCCAAATTGGTGGTGATACTCCTTGTTTAGCCTTATCTGTGAGGCTAGTAACATAACGAGTCACATTCCAGCCATCATATGCTCGTTTCTCATCGATGGGAATCTTACCATTTTCGGAGACCCTAGCCATAGCCACTATTCCCTTTATTACAGAACTATGACTAACATCTGCTCCACCAACATATGGACCAGCAAGAGGATGTCGAAGTTGATTCTGGTATGCATTAGAAAACATAGCCAAATAGGCTCAAGCAGAACCTTCATAAGAAAATGAAAGGACTAGGTATGGCATCCCTTTCGCTGTGTTATGGGGCATGAGTCGACAAACCCAAACCCAACAATCAGTAGTATTAACTGCTAGTTGATGCTGGTGCAACAGCTGAATAAATGAATTGTTAAAATATTCTGTTCTCCTGGTTTGTTCGTGTTCTGGCAGTGAATGAAACTGATGCAGAAAGACAGTAGTGGAAGAAGACAAAGTAACAGAAGTAGGAACAGGTGCTTGCTGCATAGTATGAACAACCCAACCCACACAAGTCAATAAAATACATATACATATTAAAGTACACAAAATTATGCCACATGGACTAAAAAACAATTTCTTACATTTACTGTAATTTTTTTTATTTTTATCATTTTTTCCAAATTCAATATCCATTCTCTAAAGCGTTGCTCACGGTAATCTTCCTAGATCACTTAGTTGTGGTTATTAGCCGTCCTATGACACTGCAAGTCCTGCAGACCTATGTCACTACACAGGTCACAGCCTAAGACTCCTACCGTGACCCTGCAAGTTGATGGATCGTAAAAAACAAATGTCTCTTAAAAGAGTTCAAGTGTTTTTTTGTCAATCTCGGTCTCCGACTGTACCGAGTCTTATCAGATACTGTCTGTTCTCGAAACAAAGTCTCTGGATTTGTTGTGTTCAACCTCGGGTGTGATGGTACAGCTTCTTGCAACACGTCGTCGTCTTCTTTCTCAGATTTTGTCCAATCCAGATGTGCACTACTGAAAGGTACAAACCGAGGGACCCTTTCGCCTTCACTATCACCTATACCCTCGCGAACCCACTAATCAAAAGGCAAAGGCACCCTTTTGCAGTGCACACCGTGGATCCAATTCTTCTTTCCGACGACTTTCACTGCTGTACGTGTCACCAAAATGACTTGTCGAGGCGGCCCCCAACGGGGTTCCAAATTCTTCTTATGCTGAAAATTCTTCAGACAGACCCAGTCTCCAGGTTGGATGGAGTGCCCTGGGTCGGTGGAAACCTCTGGTAAAGCATTTTGTACCTGCTGATGAAGAACACGCAATTTAGTGGTGAGGTCATGCAAGTAGTCAATTAACATAGGATACGGAATATCAGAGTACTTTTTAGGTCGTAGGACTCCCCAGATGTTAGCTGGGCGTCCAAAAACAACATCGTATGGGCTAAGTCCCAGGCGAGAATGTACAGTTGTTCTCGTAGATAGGAGTGCCAAAGGTAAAGCATTGGGCCAAGGAAGACCTGTGCTAGCCTGAATCTTTGCCAGTTTGAGCTTAAGAGTGCCATTATAGCATTCTACCAAACCCGCTGACTGAGGGTGGTTTTCCGCATGGAATTTCTGCTTGATACCAAGGCCTGCACACACCTTCTGCATAATTTGGCCTACAAATTCACTTCCGTTGTCACTCCAGACAACTCACAGCAGAACCAAACCTCGGGAAGAATTCCTTCAAGAGGACTTTAGCAGTGGACAAAGCAGTATTATCCTTTAGGGGGTAGGCCTCTATCCATCTGGAAAAGGCACACACCACCACCAGGACATACTTTAAATTATTGCAACGTTCCATGTGAATGTAATCAACTTGCAATACCTCAAAAGGATGCGTAGGGGGAGCAAAATGACCTGCCGGAGTTGGGGTTCCCTTTCCTGGATTATGCATCAAGCAAACGATACAATGTTTCACCACATTTTCCGCACATTTAGGGATTCCTTCATCTTGCCATACTGGAGCCAAAAGTTTGCATATCCCTTTCGCACTGATGTGAGCTGGACAATGCGCCATAGTAACTACTGGCAATAGATAAGCGTCTGGTAACAGCCAACGTTGGTGTTCTGACAATTCCGTCCAACACCCTGTCGCGTGCAACATTCCCGTACTTTCTCTCCACTTACTCAATTCCTTTTCTGTAGCCTCTTCTTGAATCATTCTCACACTTTCTATCGTGTCCTCACACATTCCTGCTTCTCTGACTCAGCTTGCAGGGCCTGCAACATACATGCGACTTGTAGCATCTCTCGCTGTTTCTTTCGCTACCTCGTCTGCAAAAGCATTCCCGCGACCCACATCATCAGTGATCCTTTTATGTGCACTACACTTCACAATTGCTATCTGGGTAGGCAAGGTAAGTGATTCCAAAAGGTCATTCACTAACTGACCATGCTGTATTTTAGTCCCGTGTGAAGTAAAGAATCCTCTTTCTTTCCAAAGGCGGCCAAAACTGTGGGCCACCCCGAATGCATATTGGCTGTCAGTGAACACATTCACTCTTTTTCCCTCAGCCAATACACAAGCTCTAGTCAAGGCTATCAATTCAGCTGCTTGGGCTGAATTCTGCCTATGTGCTGTCTCAACAACCGTATGCAAAGTAGTAACAGCATAGGCTGCAGTTGTTTCACCATTAGGGAGCTTAAAACAAGACCCGTCCACCCATAAAATCCCATCCGGGTCCATGCGTGGTGTATCTTTTAAATCTATTCTGCCTTTCGTTTCCTCCTCTGTACGGAGAAAATAATCATGCTGTTCTTGGGTATCTTTCTCTTCTGTAATGGGTAGCAGTGTTGCTGGATTCAAAGTATTACATCGCTTGATGTGTATATGACTAGCCAAAAGCGTCAGCTCATACCCAGACAAACGAGCACTCGTGAGATGTTGTGCTTTCGTTCTGTTCAAAAGAGTATCCACTGCATGTGGTACCATAACAACAAGAGTGTTATCCAGTACCAATCCAGCAGATTGGCGAATGGAGATCGCTGCTGCTGCTGTAGCTCTAAGACAACTAGGCAATGCCTTGGCTACTGGATCCAATGTAGCCGAAAAATAGGCACATAGCCACTGTTTATCCCCAAATTGTTGTGTTAAAACTGACAACACACAACCTTCTCTTTCATGAACATAGAGTGTAAAAGGTTTACTGTAATCTGGAGTACCTAACACAGGGGCAGAACACAGAGCAGTACGTAAGTCAGAAAAGCTCTTCTGACATTCGTCAGTCCAGGGAAGAGGTTGGGGCGTATCTTTCAAAGTAAGTGCCAGCAGAGGTTTAGCCAACAAAGAAAAATTTGGAATCCACTGCCTACAATAGGAGGTAATGCCCAAAAAAGGCACGCACCTCCCTTTGTGTGGCTGGTACAGACATTTGTGCAATTGCTTTAATACGTTCTGGGGTCAATCGCCTTCCCTCCTTCGACAAGAGATGACCTAAATAGGTAACCTCTTGGCGACAATATTGTAATTTAGAGGGACACACTTTATGATGTAAATCAGACAAATAGCACAACAATGAGAGTGTCGCACTTTTGCAAACATCCTCCGAATCAGCAGCAATCAACATATCATCTACATACTGAAAAAGAGTGGCACCTGGGGGCAAAGTAAAAGCATCAAGCTGAGATTTCAAAGCCTGGCTATAAATGGAGGGACTCTCACAATAGCCTTGGGGTGCACGTTTAAATCGAAAGCTTCGGCCCCCAAGAGAGAAACCAAAAAGATCTCTACTCTCCTCAGCAATAGGAATACTGAAGAAAGCGTTTTTGAGATCAATGACCGAGAACCAGGCAGCCGAAGCAGGTATCATTGTGAGCAAAGCAGTTATATCTGGGATAACAGGAAACTGGGGTATAACAATCTTGTTAACCTCCCGAAGATCAATTACAAATCGATAGACAGGAGGCTGAGAAGAATCAGTTCGTTTAAGAACAGGCAGAACAGGACTATTGCAAACATTTCCTCTAGTTTCTTCAACCACACCCTTCTGAACCAAATCATAGATAATAGCCAACAGAGCTCTTTCTCCGTTGCTAGAAATTTTATACTGAGGAATGTGTGTTAATTTAACATTAGGTTTGACAATAACCACCTAAGGTGGAATTTGTGGCAAACCAACATCATTCGGCCCTGTAGCCCAAAGCGTAGCTGGAAGGGAATGCAATTCGGGTGGAAGGTTGTCCTTAGACAAATACATAGGAGAAACCAAGTTCTTACCTAAAGTAAGATGTACACCAGAGGGAGAACAATACAATGTTGCATGAAGACGTTTTAATAAGTCCAAACCCAACAAATTCTCACCACAACCAGTCGTTAAAATGAGCGGGCCTCTAAATCATAAGGACCAATGGAAAGAGGCAAAGGGCAAGAAACCGGGTTATGAACTGGGGCGCCAGAGAAACCAAAGAAACATTTGTTAAGCCAGACAAAGGTGCCCCAGGGAGTTTAGAGTGAATGATAGAACTTCTCATTGCACCAGTATCCAAAAGAAATGGCTCTGAAACACCCAATGCAACAACTTCAACATAAGGCCCATTCTGATCCACTGGAACTGATACGACTCCCTTGCTTTGTCCTTGGCTGTCCTAGCTAGAATGAAAATCCTGATTCTCACCTTCAACACAATAGTCGTCATTATAATATTGTGCAGACCGAGTATTCCGTTGGTCAAAATAATTCGTGGAAAACTGAGGGGAAGAGGGACGCTGTGTCTTTGACAACGCACCTCGCCCTCTACCCCTGGGTGCTGACTGAAAACTACCACGGCCTCGTGGTCCTGGCGATCCACCATTACGCTGCAATAAAACCGGACAGCTATTCTTAAAATGACCTTCTTCTTTACAATAGGCACATTGATTAGGACCGAGTAAAGGTCGCGGGACAAAAGGTTCAGGTTTCTGTAATAACCTCTGAAACTGGGGAGGCTATTGAAATTGGCGCTGAGCAGAACGAGGGGGATATGCCTGTTGCAAAAGAACCTTCGTTTTCAATTCTTTAGTCTTTTTCTCGAGTTTATCCTTTTCCTCCTTATCCCTATTCTCGTAATACTGAGCAGTGGCTAATATTTGGGCAGCCGAAGAAACAACCCACAAACTCTCGGAGTCTTTTAATTTATGCGACAATTCTGGAAGTAAATTAAATACGAATTTGTCCACAAATAATCGTTGTCCACCCTCAGTACTCATGTCTTGACCACTGTGGTCGATAAACGTTTCCTCAAAACGAGTAAAGAAATCGGAGACACTCTCATCTTTCTTCTGTTTACACGCAGCTAATTTATCCCAGTTAACACGTTAAGGCCGGCATCATCGTTTTCATTAAGGTAATGATCCTACCGGGCAATTCTGTAATCAAAGCATCGGGTTTAGCACCACCTACTTGTGCTGCATCTGCGGCGGTTATAGCAGCCCACGCACCTCCTAAAGCTTGATCATGGTCCTCCTTACGAATCCGAGCCCATAATGCTTGTGGGACTACATTTCCCATCAACATATCAATATCGGCCAAATTCATAACGCACGCCTCAACAGTCTGGGACAGCTCTTTATAATACCCAGCAGGATTTTTACGAGGGTAAGGTAAAGACTGTTTATGCGCCAAAACTTCAGACCGTTTCCAAGGGACATGTACCCATATACGCTGGAAATGAGCAGGGACAGGCGGATTAGCACCTGCCTGTGGAACTGCATCCCTCCATATTGGAGGAACTTCTCTCATAGGATTATGTTTCACTTTTTGTCTTACTGCAGGATCAGGTTCAAAAGAAGCCTGAGAAGAAAATAAAGACCTAAAGGTGACCAGTGTCCCTACGGCGTTCTCAACCTCAGAACCCACAATAAGTCCCTTATCAAATGTAGCCTGTACATCTAACAAACCCTGGGGAGCGAGACCCAAGTCCATATCCTCCCGACCTTTATCAAGAGTATCACACATGACATTAAAAGCATATCTCTGTCTGGGCTCATCCCACTGGGAAAAGGTACTCATGATATCGGGCACACTATACTGAGGACCACTCGTGATCCATTTACGGGCAAGATTATCCAACACAGTTCGCTCGTCAGTACCTGGAAGTTGACTACGGGATTGTCTCCGAGAAAGAGCAGGAGTCAAGTTAAAAGATCCAAAAAGGGGGGAGAAAAGGCCAGAAACAGTATCGACCAATCGTCTTCGAGCTGTAGGGGAATCTGACAGCAGAACGGGAGACAAGCAATTAGGCAGAGCAGGACGAGGGCTGATAGTTATAAGAGGAACCAAGGATAAAGGAGACTGAGGTGTAGGAATCCCAGGAACGGGAGTCGGCGGCAAAGGAGGCGGGGGCAATACTGGAAGAGGTAATTGTGGAAGAGCCAGGACCTGTGGCAGACCGACAGGTGGCTGGACAAGTGGCAACAGTGCGGGTGCATTAGCACCTTATACATAGGGCGGAGGCAATCTCAACAAATGGGACATTAAAGGATCTTCGTCAAGATCCTTGCTCTGTGGGGAAGTAGGCAATACAGGGTACCATTTATCTATTGCCATACAATGCTGTCTGTCAGAGACTTTAATCGCCTGATAAATCTCATTATTTTTAAACTGCTGGGCAGCTTGTATAATCGTCATATCTTTCTTTTTCATGTCTCTTTTTGCCTGCTTAATTTCTCTCTGTTTGGCCTTCTTACGCCAGAGGCGGAAAGAGTCAAACATTGCCGGCCGGGCTTTTCTTATGAACAAAATTGCTTCTAGATTATCTAGTATGTCAGGCTCAAAACTACCATTTTGTGGCCACTGCAGAACACCATCTTTGTTTGTGTATCGAATCCATGCATCATTAAAGACAATAGGACCAACACCATTTTTTGAATAGAGCTCATAAGTGGGAGTTCCAACCGGAGGAATTGGACAAGAATCCTCCAACCGGGAATCCCTATTACAACCGAAACAACAGAACTTCCTAAACTTACTAAAACCAGGCATTTTCAAAGTCACTGGTCTATTTGCAAACTTCAAGGGGATTTAGAGCAATTTACACAGCACAAACGTACTTACCCCTTGTCTTCGGCTATTGCAATAGTCGAATAATAAACCCAAAGAAAAACAAAGAAATGGGCGCTACCCACGAGTACTTAACTAGATGTTTTCTCACGCCAACAGAGGTCTGTCTAACGTCTCGCAATACCAATCGTCACCGAAGGGGCCAAGGCAGGGCGGAAGTCAGGGCAGCAGTCGTCAGCAGCCGTCGAGAAGGAGTAGCCGCGCTGTAAAAGACCTTCGGTCCACTTCGACATGCAGGGGTCGCTTGACGTGGTTCGCGAATCCTCCAGAATTTCACTGCGGGGCTCCTCACGACCCTCGGGCTGAACCGCTACCACTGATCCTGCCCCACGTTGGGCGCCAGTTGAAGAACCAGGCCTTATAGGCCCGGCGGCGCAGGGCACGCCTTAATCTCCGAGTTCACCTGCCTTGTCGGACAGAGACACGAGACACTCTGTTGGGCGTAGAAAATCAGGTTTATTAGCTGCAGTTAAGCACAGTTGTCGCAGAAGTACAGAGTAGGTTCTCTGGAGACTGCCACTTCAATTCCGTAATTGCAAACACAACAATGATGGACAGAATGTGGATCAATGTCACACATTCACCCCAGTCCAAAGATCTGGGCCCAAATCCATCGTTTTTCCACTCCACACCACCCTGGGTTAGACAATGGCGATATGCAAATCAGCGCTGACCCTGTGCCCCATGGGAACAGTCCAGTCCGAACTACAAAAGCCATGTCCTTCCCAGAACGGAAACAAGCATCCGAGGACCGGCCCGGTTTCGAGGTAACACCTCTCATCAGCCCGGCTAGCTTGATTCCAGTGGTGTGGAGTGCCTGGGACTCACGTCTGAGCATCCCCAGTACACTTAGAGCGGTAATTGCAAACACAACAATGATGGACAGAATGTGGATCAATGTCACACATTCACCCCAGTCCAAAGATCTGGGCCCAAATCCATCGTTTTTCCACTCCACACCACCCTGGGTTAGACAATGGCGATATGCAAATCAGCGCTGACCCTGTGCCCCATGGGAACAGTCCAGTCCGAACTACAAAAGCCATGTCCTTCCCAGAACGGAAACAAGCATCCGAGGACCGGCCCGGTTTCGAGGTAACACCTCTCATCAGCCCGGCTAGCTTGATTCCAGTGGTGTGGAGTGCCTGGGACTCACGTCTGAGCATCCCCAGTACACTTAGAGCGGTAAACTTCAATTCCGTGGCGCACAATCTTTTATAACACACATATTTACGACATGTATTCTCAACACATACAAAGCTAACCAATAGGAGAAGTTGGAAAACAAGCTATCGAATGTCCCAAATACGCCCTTCTTTCAGACTCTGTGTGTTACCCCTCCCCACAAGTTAATCAATGCTAGTGCCATAATCTAATTCGCAGGTGGCAGGACGTTTTTGTGTGCCTCGAAGGATAGTTGTGTAACGAGAGAATACAAGAAGAGAATAGCGAAGGCCAGTCGGATAAGATAAAGTAAGGAAAGAATAGGAGAGCCAAATAGTCAGTCGAGACAGAGATCAATCAGCCCAGACATGGATTAGTGGACTCGGCCAGACCCTGACATCGGTTTCGTAAAGAAGGGCAAGGGTTACTTTTTAACAGAAGAGACACGCAGCAGCTGGAAAGGACAAAAATACTCCGTTCGCCGTGTTGCCTGAGTGAAGGCAACACAAAATGGCGGCAGGCCACAAAATGGCAGCAGAATACGGGACGAAGTCGGAAATCAAAGAACTTCAAGCCCTAGCTTCTGGCCTCCCCTCCTGGGTAAGCCGCCACTCCCAGTCCGCTCGGTCAGAAGTCTGGGAATTGTAATCAGCAGTGACCTGTCCATGAAAACCCAGATTAGCTCGGTGGTATCCGCCGTTTTTTTGCATTTGCGCAGAATCCGTAAAATCAGCAGATACCTGACGACTGACGCTCTGTCCCTGGTTGTGTTAGCCTTGGTAATCTCGCGTCTCAACTACTCTAACTCGCTATATGTTGGTATACCAGCTTACTAACTAAATCGCCTGCAGCTGGTGCAGAACCACACTGCCAGACTAATTGCCCGTCAGCTCAGCAGACATCACGTTAAACCTCTGCTGAAGAGCCTACATTGGCCCCCAGTAGCCAGATGTTGTGCTTTGAAATTCTGCTGCACCATCTTCAAAGCCCTTGCTGGGAATGGCCCTGGTTTTATTTCTTCTACAATCAAACGTGACATCCATTCCCGAAATCTGTGCTCCTCCAACCTCAACCGACTGTCCACCCCCCTTTCAAATGCAAAAAGCACAGAGGGCTCAGATTTGCGGTCCTGGCCCCACAATTCTGGAATTCGCTCCCTCTGGAAGTGAGTACAGCGTCCTCCTATGCCCAGTTCAGAAAAGAGCTCAAGACCTGGCTGTTCTCCCAATCATATCAGTGAGGTGATTGCCAGTTTAACACTGCGTCCTTTCCACCCTCCGCGCCATGAAACCGCCTGGTGAACATTCGCTTAAGAAGTCCCTTTAACATAACATAACATGCTCTCAACGTTCGTCCGATTTAAATTGCGGGCACCAGTGTTGTTGCTTATTTACGTTAATAGTATTGACCGCAGGGGTGCAACTAGGCTCTAACTTCGGGGGGAGGGTGGGACTTGTACTAAACCGTATTGGTGGGGCTTCTGTTTCACACACTGGGAGCCGAGAGAGCATTAGAATTCAGGTTTGTAAGGACAAAAGGTCCAGGTTTAGTACGCTAACACATGAACAATGTATATGTCCATTCCTATTCTGCAGTAGTATATTAAAGCCAGACCTTTTGTCTTTGCCAATGCATTCCCCTGAGACACACAGCGCTGCTAGAGCTGAGAGAGTGCCCACCAGACCTATGAGCATCGGATGTCATCAAGATGGTTGGTACCAAGCTTAGACTTACTGTAAAAGTGTATTTTCTGATTTAAAGTAGCATGAACTGCACAATGATACCAGGCTTCCAGGGAACAAGAAGATGTGTGTTTTGGAATCTCCCACTATGCCAAATAAAGTGCTCCCACATACATTGAGAAGTAGACTTGAGGTGTGAAGAATAAACCAGGATAAATACATTTGTGGGATGTGGGCTCACCAGCCGCTCAAAAGGAAGGGGTATCCACAGAGAATTACCCTGGCTATCTGTTCACAATGTACAAGCATGCCTGTGTTGGTATTTCTATAGCATGGACCTAGTCTGAGAGCAACAGAGTGTTGCCTATTATGGACGGTGATGGAAAAAGATGGAAGATTGTATTCATCAAGTGGTGGCTTATATCTTTTTGTTAAACAACAATTACACTAGTATCCCACACATTTAAATTTCATGATTAAGTGATATCCCAGAACTGCACAATATTCAATCAGTGCCAAGCTGGACTTAAATCAAAGTCGCCAGATCGACAGCTTAGCCTCTAGACCACATCTCCTTCCTTAATTGATGACTAGGACTTTCAAAAAAGCTTCAAACATTCAATTTCACCACACTTGTGAACACAAAAATTCTGTTGTTTTGGTATTTGTTATATACATAGGTAGTACATGTAAATGTAAATGTACATAGATTTGTATAGTGCAAATCACCACTGGTTTCTAAGCGCTTGCTTAGGGAACCCGTCCTGGTATTCCCCTGTGAGATACCCCGGCAGGGTATCCGCAAGGTGAAAGCCAGGCATCCCGCCGCGAGGAGCCGTTGTGGAGATTAAGCAATCTATTGCCCAGAGTCGCAGAGTGTGAACCCATGAATCGATTAGGCACCGGAGCGAGAATTGTCGAGTCCACGGACATTTTAGGACTCAAGACCCCGCCGAGCCGGGAATTGAACCCTGGTCCCGGGCTGACCTCTGCTTCCAGGTCTGCCTCCTCTAACCAGTGAGCCACACTTCTCCACAAAAAGAGACGTCTCTTGTTTAAGGTTTATCTATTTGCATATACACAATGGTTTAATATTAAGTACATACGAGGGATGTGGAAGCCCGACGCCCAGGACATATTGTTTTGGGGCAAGGGCAACAAGTTTTCATGTGCATTTTTAGGTCTCACCTGAGCAGCGAGACTTTTTGTAAAGGGGCTTCAAAATCTGTGTACACAAAGGAAGAGACAGGGAAGGGCTATTTATAAAGGTCCAGCATACGTGCCCAAGTACTTGAAGCAACAAGAAAAAGGTATGCAGTTCCTAAAGAGGGGGAGAGTGACTAATGTGAAAAACTGGCTGATGTACAGTAGCCCAAAAACGAGGAAGGGGAATTCCTCCTTTCGGTTGTAATGCCCTCACACACCCAGCCACCTAGGTGTCATGCTTCATCATCGGGCGTGCTCCTCGTCGGGACGGCGGTGCAATTCCCGACGGGCACCCTCAGTGGGGGCTCTTTGGCGGAGATCTTTTATCCTTGCCGTTTGGTGAGTGCGTGTGAGGGGTCCTAATAGCTGAAAGTGTAGTGTATGAGCTTGTGATATGTTAAAACAGGGGAAGGTGGTCAGGGCCACTACTTTAATAATCCTGCCTCCTACCCTGGTTAAAAATGCAGTGGCAACTAACCTACTGTGATGTGCTGGCAATTCTTCAGGACCAAGAGAGAATAAAAACAAGGTGTTGTGAACTGCACTAGTAACTGGTTATCTGGTGTATTAACCTAAGTATTACCAGTATTGAGGCACCAAGAGCGGTCAACGTCCCCCGGTGCTGGAATGAATCTGGAATTTAAAACAAACTTGAAAAACACATAGTCACTCTTGCAATAGGAGTATCACATGTAAGTTCCAGTATTGCGAGTAGTAAGAGACTCAAGGGAAGTAAAGCCAAGGGATCATACACTGGGGCCACATGTAGGTAATGTAGACCTCTTGTAATAATGCAAGTCGTGGGTATGACTGTTGAGCTTGAGAACAGTGTTGATAAGAAAAAGTTAAAAACTAATAAAATGCAGCTGAACAAGGACAATCATATTAGGTGATAACGGGTGAGTTCAAGCCCTGAAACTAGTGGTGTTTAGCTGGTTTCAAAAGGACCGTTCGTATGCCACTCACCTAAAGGTATTTCACTATTGGCAGCATCGGTAAGCAGGCAACAAAAGAGAACGTTGAGGTAACGTTGCTTGAGTTAGACAGCGTATCAACGCGGGCCCCCCACGCTTTTCCAGGGGCGTCACCCATTACTATGATACAAACAAACAAGCATTTACAATGCAATGGTCTCGGCAATATTAAAGGTAGAGCTATTGGCATTGCTCATGACATTTTTTTGGGGTGTTTTTAAAAAAAAATCATAAATAAATGGCATTGTCATTTACATTGCCAATAGCGTAATCGTTAAATAAATGGCCTTGTCATTCGGGTGGTTATGCGCTATATAAATGGAATTTTCAATTCAATTCAATTCAATTTACAATGCCAATAGCTTAATCGCTCGCAAATGCATGACCTATTGCATTTTACACCCACACAGAGCCACACACGCAAAGCCACCCACACACAGAGTCACCCACACAATCTGCACTCTGAATCTGCACTCTGCACTCTGAATCTGCACTCTGCACTCTGCACTCTGAATCTGCACTCTGAATCTGCACTCTGAATCTGCACTCTGAATCTGCCTCTGCAGTCTGAATCTGCCTCTGCAGTCTGAATCTGCACTCTGAATCTTCTTTGTTACTAAAGTCAACAACGTATAGATGAGTTTAGAAAATACTGGTTATATTTAAACAAACACATCCCAATAAGTGCGCACGTCGCAGTTTATGAAATTAGAATTTCAATATTCAGTCAAATAAATGCACCAACCTCCATAAGGCGCTATGTGGAGCCATGTTTTCTGGTCTCTAGTAAACAAAGGCATCGTGTTGTGGTCCAACCCTCGGCTTATATCGATTATTTTATAATTTACCTATTTTTTTATAATGTTACACTCCCGACCTCCATACGGTGCTGTATTAAAAGCCATGTTTTTGGGTTCAGACGAGACGCTCCGGCTCTGGTGTGAAATTATAATTATAAATATTCAGTAATGTCAATTTTCGGTAAAATATAAGCACACCAATCTCGTAAGGCGCTTTAAAAGTATGTGTTTGCTCCTGTATACACACGCATCAGACAGTTACAAAGGGGCTGATGGGTATTCTAGGAGTAGGTTATCCTTGTCTTTTGGAATCCCATTACTCAGCCATTCTGGATTGCCACTCCTCATTAAATAGCCACGCTGCATCCACAGCACACCACTAACCGGCCATTCTGTATCTCTCAACTCTCCATTAAATGACCAGCCTGTGTCAACCACATCAACCGGTCATTCGGAATGCACTGTACACCATTACAATCCCCTTACCTCCTCTTCTGTGCACCCCATTCTGCAATGCCTTACCCAGCATCTAGTTCACCTGCCCTTACACCTCACCCTGCAGCCCTTCGGTTGTCCATCTGTAATGCACCCCTTCCAGCACCTCATGAGGTGCAGGCCTTTCTGCCCGTAACCTGGAAGCCTGCCCCTTTGCGTGAGTCTTCTTAGCCGGAAGTCCCTCTGATTGCTTCAGTACCTTTAGTGGGAATTCTGTCCTGCCAATCTCTTGAGGTCCATCAGTTGGATGCCAGCCTCCCTGATTGCCACTAAAATATCGAGCCTCTCGCGGTAGGCGGGCGGGAACGGGCGCCGAGGCAGCGGTAGGGTGGCGGGAACGGGGCCGGGGAGACACAGAGAGCGAGGCAGCGGTAGGGGGGCGGGAACGGGAGCCGAGGCAGCGGTAGGGGGGCGGGAACGGGGCCGGGGAGACACAGAGCGAGGCAGCGGTAGGGGGGCGGGAACGGGAGCCGAGGCAGCGGTAAAAAGCAAAAAAAAAAAGCAAGCACTCACCTGGACTTCTTCCGGGTGCCTTCAATGCCGGACCAGATTCGGGGGCGTTCCCGAGAACCGGCTTTCGGCTGACGTAGCCAAAAGCCAAAAAATCTCGGGAACGCCCCCGAATCTGGTCCGGGATTGACGGACAGAGCCAACTCCCAATGGTTAGCCTCTATTTATGGAGCTAGCCAATGGGAGGAGGGGGCTGTTACCCGACTCCACACACAGATCATAAGATTTTTCCTAGCGCATGCGTACTTCGTACGCATGCATTTGCTAGGCAAAACCTAAAAAGAGAGAAGGACGGGATAAAGAGTAAATAGAGGTGGGGGGGGGGGGAGTCTGTGAAATGGAAGTCCATTGCTCAGGGTGAGACAGGAAAGAACGAAACAAAGGGAGAACAGGGCCAGGAGGAAGAGAGGGGGATTTGGAAAGAGACAAAAGACTTTAAGAAATAGGAGAAAGAGAGAGGTGAAGAGAACGAAGGTGAAACAGGGTGATGAAAGATGACTTTTCAAAATTAGGGGGAACCGGCATAAAGGAGGAAAGAGGAAGGTAAAGGTAGATATTAGGTACACTTAAACAGAGGAAGTAAACTAGAAAAAAGGAAGGGGGAAGCAGCAGAAAGGAAAGCCAGACTACAATTAGAGATATCATGTAAAGAATAAAAAGAGATGGGAGAATCGTGGTAAATGGTGTAACAGATAAGAAGTTAGTGAAAGGGAGAGTCACTGTAAAGGTGAGAGAGCAACTAGGCGAAATAAAGAGAGGAACATTACAAAATGAGAGCGAGAATGGGACAAACAGAAAGGGAGAGCCAGATTAAACATGGGCTAGAACAGGGACTGGAGAAAGGGAGGAAAAGTGGGAGGGGAAGAGAAAGGAGGACCAACAGAGTAAAACATGGTGCATGAAGCGGGAGATGAAAATGGAAAACTGTGGAGTGAGAACAAATGGAGAGAGCAACAGAAAAAAGAGGGGACTGAGGAGAACGAGTTAAAATAGGGCCACTGAGAAGGCAAGCAGAGGGGGAATGGGAGAGATGAAAGGAGAGGATTTGAGTAAAAGGGATAGAAGAATATGGGAGTAATAATAGAATAAAGGGGGAGAAAAGGGGTAATAGACAGGGAGAAAAAGAGGGCGAGGAAAAAAGAGGGAGAGAGATTGGAGAGTGGTCGAGAAAGGAAGCAAGAGAAAGGTGGAGAGGGGAGAATCAAATAGCAAGAGCTGAAGGAAGACTCTAAGTCTAAGAGCGAAAGCTGCCCGCTTCAGGTCTGCTCCAATCTCAGCTCCGCACTTGGGCTTAAACGACGCGATTTATTTGTGGCGAATCCCTTAAGCTCCGAATGTTTAAATCGTTAATATGATTAATCTCCGCATATTAACTGTGATTGTCTAATTCAAATGAGACGATGAACACGACCTTGTATGCCCTCAGAACGGCTCCTTAATATTACAGGCAGACATTGAGCCAGAGTTCTAATCCTGACTTTCTACACTTGGTAAAAACGTGTGATCCTGGGCAAATGACTCAATGTCCGTGTTCTCAGCTCCATCTTTTCACAAACGCTGCGAGACTGCACGCCACAACTAAGTGCTGAGTACAAGTTCATGGGGGCTAATATAGAGAGGCATGTGCTCTCCTGAGCAGGACAAACAGTGGGTTTGGGGGAGGATGTGCGTAATATAATGGCCGATTTTGGAACTGGTGAACCGGGTTCTAGTCGCGGCATCAGTTTAACATCCCCGATTCTGGACAAATCACTTAATCTCGACGTGCCTAGAAAAAACCTGAACATGTCCGTGTGTAATGTAAACCGGTGCTCATGTAAAGCGCTCCAATGACAGGGTTCGTGTCAGATCTGCGCTATAAATAAACTGCAACAACACTCCGTTCGGTGCTCTTTGACCGCGGTACTGCACTGGACGCACTGTATAGTAGTTTTGTATTTATCTAGTCCCTCGTAGCCCGTTATGAGGTGCTGATTGCTGAATCACATTTTTCTCACGTGCAGCACCTACACTGGGCAGGAATGCCCGGTTGGCAAAGTATTATATTTGGTTCCAGCTTTAGTGGGCACTGTTTTGGATGTCATGTTGAGGGTGCTTTCATCGTATCTCGGGGCATAGCGCCTAGCACAGTAAGAGAGGGCGATGCGAGAGGCGCGCAAATTAGAATTGTAATTAGTTGACGGATAGTTTTCAATGCAGATCCTAGGTTATGTTTCATTGACTCTAGTATGTATGCTGCACTGCAGGCAGCCATTAAGGGAGCCCCCCCTAGCCCAGTAAAGACAGCCAGTGTGGGATTCCCGGAGTCCTCCCCCCACCCCCGCCTCTATTTTTTATTTATAACGCTGGGCAACTTCCGTTCAAGTCGAGTCAGATCACGAAATGGATGCCTTCAGACTACACGGAGAGCTCCGCATTATCATTCTGGTCTGTATAGCGCCGAATGTTGGGCACTCGGTTCATTTCCAAGGGCTCCTTACGTTTAAAGCTTGAGGAACCCATGAGGCACACAACGACTCAACGGGTTTGCCCAGGATCACACGCATAGAGACAGGGGCGTTACTTAGCCGGGATTCGGGTATACAGGTCAGGGCGTTATTTACCAGGCTTGGCTTGACTTGGTTTCCCCGTGCTCAGACTGGACTCCGGTAGTGACCACCCAGCGAAAGTCACGGGGTCTGGGATAGAATGGATTTATACTCGCTGCAGGGAAAACACACGGATGAAAAGCTCGCGTGTTTTAAGGCGACTCTGTACCCATAGTACTGATGTGGCTCGGGTGCTCTCACTCCAAGCGGGCTCCGCCTGCTCACTGAATTAAAGCATCTTCCCCAGAAACCTGTGTTTGACACGGGTTCAAATTCCGGGGTCCGCTCAGCCTTTCCACTGTTGCTAAAAGGAGTACCGTTGAGCTGGGTCACTTTAAACACCTGTAATTTAGAGTCAAGATGCCACAAGGATTGGGGCTTTACAAATGCACATCATAGGCTAATTCCGTGATAATACTAGAATCCCCTTTTTCCGCTGCACCCCACACAAACATGTGATCCTGCGCAAATAATCCCTCTGCTTTTACTAATCTGGTGTTGTAAACGCCCATGCCGGTTATTCGGGCCAGAGTACTTTAAAATGATGAGTGGTCAGGTTGGTGACATAAGGTGTCAATTTGCACGTTGGCACTGTATAGCGAGTATATAAATGTATGATCTTGTGACGTATGCCTGCGTTGGAATCAGAGTGCACTGACTCTTTGAAACTGACCCACTTGCACGGAGGTTTGCGCTAAAACATGCGTGAGTGCTGCACGCCCCGAAGCCCCGAGCGCCGCCTGCTTTTCTCCCGGAAAAGCGTCTTTTATTTATAGCAAGTAATCTGTACTGCTCACTTGCTGAACGTTAAACTAGAAACAGGAAGCGCAAGTACCCCCCCCCCCCCCCCCCCGGGGCAAACGGGGAGGAGAACGGGGCCTTCGCGAGCGGGCTCTCGAAGGTGCAGCGCCTGCCTGGGGTTTTAATTGCTTTTCCTGGTTTTCTACATCACTTACTTACTACTACCTTTATATTTCTTCTTCCCGCGCGGATTTACTTTGTTTGCCCTTGCATGTAGCAAAGGGCCAATTTAATATTCTCTTTTAGTCTAACCCCCTACAGCCCCCGTTGTCACACTTCTGCGTGCCTCAGCATGACGTCTCTCTCTTCCTCAGCATAGAGGATACGTTCTACTCTGACGCGGTAGGGGGGCGGGAACGGGAGCCGAGGCAGCGGTAGGGGGGCGGGAACGGGAGCCGAGGCAGCGGTAGGGGGGCGGGAACGGGGCCGGGGAGACACAGAGAGCGAGGCAGCGGTAGGGTGGGCAATCCTCCCCATACGGCATCCTGGGGACCGACAGCAGCGTGAGCTAAGAAACCGCATGACAGATCCATGTGCTGGTGCTGCACTGAAAGCAAAAAAAAGCCCGCTCCCAAAAAAAACCAAGGAAGCTGCGCGCTGAGCGCTGCAGAATTGTGAACTCGCCCGGCCATCTGGATTCACTAACGGGCCACCCTGACAGCTCCTAATTATAATTTATGTACTTCTTTGCGCGAGCACGAACGAAATATGCCCAAAATGGCGGAACAAAACTACATTTACCCTATCACTTCAAGCCTATTAAAACGAAAACACAAGGAAGACGAATCACTGACCAGATGACAGAAAACGCTAAGGAATGTGTGGAATTCCTCTCACCAAGGCCCTAGGAGATACTTCTTTTTTTTCTCCTTTAACATTAGTTCTCGAAACTCCTCCCAGTTTCACTGGGGAGGAGTCCGAGCCCTAAAAAGGAAGGAAGAGAACCCGGGAAGGCCACGTGTAGTGCTTGAGGAGCCCATACATGTGGGGCGAGCGACCATTGCAGCGCACCCACGGTCAGTATTCCCCCCATAGAGTCGACACATAGTAACCACACGCTGGCGGTATTTCATATAATGCATTACTGAGTGGCCAATGGCGGCGACAGCGGAGCGGCGCCGGGGCCACACTGTTAACAGATTCACAAACGTTGGTGGGTCTTACCTTGAACATCCTCAAGAAAGTGATGGCCGTCTATACTTACAGATCTTCGCGCTTAGTAGGCAGAGCACCTACCCCGTGTTGCCGGTTCCGAGAGGAACCAGCAACTTCTGCTCGAGTCTACTTGAGCTCACCGGGACCTGCGCACGTGGGGAACGTCAGCGTAAGAGCGCATGGCCCCGAAGACTATAGTGCCAGGACGTTCACCCAGAGCATGTGGCGGCCATGTTAGGGAGGTAAAGGTCGGTAATCCGTGGGTGCTATAATAGAGTGGTGTGTTGGGTCCCTGATGTGTATGTGATTACACATTGAAGTATGTTGCAGCTAGGTCAGCCCTTTAAAAGACAGTTATTAAGGTACAGTCTTCTATGTGATATCGAGACCAATTGGTTTCGGAAAGCTAGCACCATAGCCTAATGTCAGAGGCTCGGTGGTGTCTCATGTTCTCAATTTGCAGTAAAAGCGTATCTGTACCAATCCGTATCTCACGGCTGACATCGTAGCCTAATGTCCGTGAATCAGTAGTGCACTATATTGTCAATATGCAGTAAAGTGGTTCAGCCTGGTTGTTGACTATTGTGGCATATATATGCATGTATCTGTAGGCAATAGGTGTGTCAATGAATGTCAGTGGTAATGCACTTGACAAAAGATAAGGCTTGTATGTCAAGTAGGTGTTAGTTAATTGTTAACATACCCCTTATTTCTTTTTGTCACCAGAGTTATTGTGAGTTGAGGGAACTGTAAGGAATGCCCCTGCCCCTGCATTGGTGTAAAAGTGGAAGGATTACGCAAGCCAGTGTCATTACGTTCTGGTGTCGGTCTATCCTGAAAAAAGGCCTTCAGTCGGACTTTGCGAAAAAGGTTCTGATATCGCGGTGGTCCCTGAATTTATCTGGTTTCGGTGTAGGGACATAACCTAGCCATTTTCGAAGGACCTCATGTTCTGTCTCTGTCAAAGTCCTCTGTGAGAGATTTATAATCATTTTCTTTCCCCCCTCGTTGTGATCCTGGTTTCTATGTTCCTCGGTGGCTGGTCTTGCCAGTGCACCTGTTTGTTGTTGCCTCTTCGTACCCTCTTCCTCTGCCCCAGCCTCTTCCTAAAAAAGGCTGGTTGTCACCAGAGAAGAATGGTTGTGGTCCGTGGGGGTAAGCTTGTTGGCCCACAGGGAACCCTGGGTAGTTCCAGACGGGGAGGGGGCCCTGGTATGGTGGCATTGGGTACCCATAGAAGTTGGGACGTGTGCCTCTGTTAGAGTTACCTCCCCAGCTACCTGTGCTGGAGTCACTGTCGGAAGAAGAGGAGCCCCTCCTAGCTTCGGTACCGCTCTCATCAGACGAGTAGCTGGTTTTAGTATTGGTGAAATCAGCTTTGAGATAGGGGTAGACTTTTTCTTTATCAAACCGGCTAATATCCTTCTGTAGTGCTGATTTTTTGTTTCATCAGAAACTCTCTACTCTCACTGATCTCGTGGTATATGTCAGTCAATTTGCTTTTAAAGGCAGTATTCTGGATGGCGGCTTTGAGGTGCCCTTCAGCTATTTGTATCCGCGCTAGTAGGGCATCTGCTATTCTCTTGGCTGTATTAATGATCAAGATAAGGAGGTCCCTGGTACATTTCCATGAGACCAGGGACCATTCCTTTTTGAAAAGAGGGTCATCTAGAAAGAGGCGGGGGAAGTTGCTAATGATTAAGCCATTAGGGGCGATATTAGCCCTCAGGTATTCCGTCATAAGTGCACCGTGTAAGTTTGTGCCAAGCTAACTATCGCTCGTGCTTGGATTTCCCCTCAGCCCCCACATATAATGGAATGGTGGTCTTTGGTTAATGAAATTCATAGTATGGAGGCGGCTTTGGCCAGGTTAAGAGGTGCTCGATCCTTACGTAAATTTGAAAAAATTTGGAGTAACTTTATTTAGTTTGTGAATCATTGACAAATTTATTGTACGATGATAATGTAATGTGTAATTATAGCTGCTTCTGTAATACCCTTTTTTCGGATTGTTCCGTGCCGAATTTCGAACTGTAAAATGATTATGAAATATCTGGTAACGTACCTATTCTGCTTGATTTTGGCTGAGACTTTTCCATTGGATTATGTTTCCATGATTCTCTGTTTATTTTTTATTTTTTTACTCAGTGCTGTTAACAAAAAAAAAAAGTGCACCGTGTAAGGTTGTTTTGAGCTATTCTTTCTTAAGGCTTCAAAATCTGACCACACGCCCGTGCGTGTGGTTTGTTTTTGGTCAGAGGCTATTCGCCTTTGCGTGCGTCTTTGTAAGAAAGATAGCACACAATTGGGCAAAGGCGGGTGCATGTCCCGCTTTTGCTCCGCCCATGGCCTATTGTTTGTGGTTACCCGCACAGGCACCATCTGTTTTGAATTATCGTGCCCAGACGTGTGCGTGATTTTTTAAGTTTCTTCTCTCATTTCCAAGTTTTCCCATCCTCATTCCTGTCACTTTCTTTATCTATTCCCAGGTTTTTTAGGTCTTGCGCCTGCGATTGAAGGGGGCGAAGCCCCTGCTGTTGCAAAGCGAGCCTATTGTTTCAGCTTTCAAGGACTAGCAGGACTTTGAGACAAGAGACTGGCACGCACACGCAGCCTGCCGGAATCGTATCAGGTCGCACGCGTGAACACGCGCTCCGATTCCAACAAAACCAACAAAACCAACAAAACCAACAAAACCAACAAAACCAACAAAACCAACAAAACACAACAAAACACAACACAACACAACACAACACAACACAACACACACACACACACACACACACACACACACACACACACACACACACACACACACACACACACACACACACACACACACACACACACACACACACACACACACACACACACACACACACACACACACACACACACACACACACACACACACACACACACACACACACACACACACACACACACACACACACACACACACACACACACACACACCACCCCCCCCCCCCCCCCCCCCCGTTCCGCCACCCAGAAATGTGAGCATTAACCAAAAAGGTCTCTCTCGCTATGGGCCCCCACCAGTTCGCATTCAGCTGCGGCCCCGGCAGCAACGAGGAAAACAACGGAGGCCGAGACTCCATCACACACGGACCTAAGGCACTCCCTTCGCTAAGCAGAGTTAGCGGTCATCGGCTGGGGTCCGGGCACCGCCCAACTCCGGGTCCATGCCACACTCTGGCACCAGCTCACAGCGGCAGTCGCAGGTTGGGCCGCACGCAACACTCCGATGTTGGGCGGCTGGGGTTCCGCGATCCACTGGAGGTCGCAGATTGCAGCCCAGGGTATGTGGTGACCGGGACAACAGGTAGGATATCGCAGATTTAGGATTTACAGCAGGATTGTGTATGTGTAGGATTACTACGGGGCTACATGAGCCGGACTAAGACACTCCCCCCATGCTGATTGTCAATGCACGCGCACGTATTGAATCGTGAAAGCGATCGCTTTGTCTGCCGTGCCTCCCAGCCTCGCTGTGAGGGGGAGCTCGCCTTTTTTTTGCAGCCTCTCTGCAGATTGTGAAAGAGCTGGTGTCACCGTTATGGTACCATGTGGCCGTGGAGAATGAAGGTAGACGCAGCGCTAGCCTTCAGCTGAGCAAAAAGTGCAGTTCGATGCTAGTTGTTAAACTTTACCCAGTGCCTCGAGGTTCCAGGCGGCGCATAGAGGCACTTCATTTTCCGTGTCTGCTTTGACTTTTGTTAGAATGTGTGTTACATCCGCATGGAGGTGGTGCCAGTGACTGGCAGTCTTTATTTATGTATCTCAACGCTTGTGACTGTATGGCATTCACTGTGAGCTCCGCACTGAGTCTTGGCACAAAACAATTTAAAAACTACTGTACCGCGAGGACATCAGCGTCACAGGCAGGAGGCTTGCACCACCCATGGGCACGGACAGATACAGCGCGGCCGCCTAACTCAACGCTTGTTTGTGTAGTACTAGGCACCGACCCCGACGAACATTGTAAGCATTCTCCCATGCGTGTAGCTAAAGCCCTCCTCCCAGATGTTTTGAGGTGAGGAGAACAAAAGCTGGCAAACGAAAGAATGGTGCGGGCCCTGTTCTTTGAGTACTGCTTCCGTATCTAGCTCCCTCACGCGTACTCAGTTTCATCTCGCCCCCCACGACATTAATGTTTTTTTGTTTTTTTTATGGGTTACCGGTCCAGCCACATATTAGGAGTGCTATTGATTTTTTTTGTTTATCGCGTGCCGCCTAAACGCCTCTATGCTATTTTTTTGAGACAGTTTTTTATAGTGTTCCTTCACCTCCCCCCCCCCCCCCCCCCCGCAGTCCTTTCTCTTACAGCGCTGCTCCATTCCTCCTCTTACACCTATGCTAATAATGACAGTGTCTTGTACTGGACTATTCCAAAGGTAGGCCAAGCTTAGGTATTTGACGCATGCCTCTCCTCAGTTTTTACGTTTCCCCTACCTGCGTGCTCATAGAATGTGCCACATTTACCCAGTCGGTGGGGCGGGGGATTTGTGTGCTTGAAGTTGCTTAGCAGAGACACGGATACTTAACAAATGAGCATAGTACACCATGGATATGTGCCATTGAAAATGCCGAAGGCGCCAGCCCACACGTTCCCAAATACAATGTGCGTTTTGTACATGAAGTTAGTTGCTTCTTGAAATGTGTGTGTGGACGCTGCAGTAAAAACAGGATGTGGCATAACGGCCGGAGCTGCCGACCTTAGAGCTGGGTTACCGGGTTCGAGCCTCGTCTTTGTAAATGTAAATGTATGTAAATGTATAGGCATTTATATAGCGCACTACTTACCCGTAGGGTCCCAAGGCGCTTCGACCGCTGCGAAACCCTTCCTGGCTTCCCTGAGAGATGGTCCCTTAATGGGTATCTCCAGGGTGAGACCAGGCATCCCCGGCGGTCTGGTGGGGCCGTTAGTGAAGATGAGGCAAGCTAATGCCCAGAGTTGCCGAGTGTGAACGCTGATCAGAGTGGGCACCGAGGCGAGAGAATTATCGAGTCCGCTGACCCTGGTCCAGAAACCTGCCGCGCCGGGAATCGAACCCTGGTCCCGGGCCGTCCTCTGCTCTCGGGTCTGCCGCCTCTAACCAGTGAGCCACACTACTTCACATCCTGTGGTTCTGAGCAAGTCACTTAATCTCCCGGTGCCTAGCAACACCTTCAGGTCGAGTTCGTGCTATATAAAACTGCAAAAAGCAAAACAAAGTGTGAGTTTAACTTCATAGCCTATCATAGGGCTTTTCCCTGCCATGCCAAAGCTGCTTTCCTGTGACTTTAATCATAGGTACCTCTTAGCACCGCTGATTGGATGCATAGTGATTCTCAAAAGAGGCCATGCCGAATTCTAGGCCTGCGTGCTGTATTTCGTGCCAGTGTGGTGCTGGGCCACAGCTGATGACAGGCATCCACTCACGTGACACATTGTTTGCTCTCGGGTTACTTGGCACCATGGCCTGTGGCATCACTGATTAATTTCTGTAGGACCCTCTGTAAGGTAGGCCTTGGCTGCACATCAGGTGTGCATGGACACGGAGCCCTATGCATTCAATGAGCATTGCAGCCTTCCGATTTCAGTGCATATTCAATTATATGAGCCGTGCAGTGCTCTAGGTCTGTGAGGGTGTCTGTTAGCAACAGCCAACCACTCACAAACAATGTTTATATACCAATTACAAATTAAAAAAAAAATAATGCAAAGCATTGTCATTTACAATGCCAGTAACTCAAACTTTAATGATGCGAGACCTATTGCATTGCAAATGCTTGTCTTTCCTATAGTTGTCCACCCCATACCCATTTATCAATCCCTGCTTTATTCCTCAATCTGTCACTTCCTCACTCCGCTTCTTTTACTGCCTCCTTTTCAGTCCTTTCGTTTTAACTTTTTTTCGCACAGATTTTAAACCCACAAACCTGGCCACCTTTTTAGGTCGAGGACTATCGGTTCTGCCGTAAGGCAGAAACCGGAAGTCGGAGATTTAATGATTCTTAGAGTGCTGCATTTATCCCTCCCTCTTTTTGCTCGTTCTCCATTGGCTGGCTTCCTAAATGGAGGCCAGCCATTGGAGGAGAGATCCGTCACTCCGATGTAGCCCCGTCCTTTTCGGATTTGGGGGCGTCATTTTTGCTGTTCTTTAGCTCGTGACGTAGTCCGTCACTCAGGACAGCAAAACCACGCCCCCAATTCCGAAAAATTCAGAACCCTGCGGCAGCCATTTTCTTTTCCCCGCAGTGAGGGTGAGGCTCGAGCCTCTGCCTCTGCCCCCGTTTGTGCTGTTTTTAGTGCTCCTGCACCCCTGTTTGTGCCCCAACTATCTCATTGCACTGTGCATCTTTTAATTTGGAAAGGATTGAGCTAAAAAAAATGATGTGCTGCGACCGCCGTCTCTTTAACCGGACAGTCTACGTCCCGAAAGTCACAAGACAACACGCCAGCAAAGTGCCCAAGAGTTAGGATGGGGCGACGCAAAACTTCACATTGTAAGTAAATAGCTCTTTTGTTTTTCAAATGTGGCTGTACGTGTTTGCTGAACATACACAGGACAAACATAGATGGTGGGATGGGATCTTTGTACTGCTCGCATGGGTGTTTGCTTCCCGTCCGCTCGCCCCGGGAGCGCGCTTTCACCACCCTCATCTGGCGCCGCCATGTTGAGCCTTCATCTTCCGACGGCGTTATACACCATTTCCCTCCGCACCGGACAGCAGCGCAGCCAGGACCACCTCGTCACAATCCTGCTCCGTTGCATTGTAAATGCTTGTTATAGTCTTCAGGGACTTAGTGAGATCACAGGATGGCCGAGCTGGGGAAGAGTCAGCCACACACCCGTCTACCCGACTTTCGCTCCTCGAGGAGCAGCACTGAGTTGACAATCTTGTGTCTGTCTGCCTCGTAGAAGTAACCCCCCCCCTGTTGAGTCATGGGCACTGACCTTTCCCAGTGAATCCGCTCGAAGAATGCCAGGTTGTTGCTATCATTAGCACAGTAAAGGACCGCTTTCTTAAAACGGGCGCCCATTTGTGCAGGTCTGGCAGTGAGCGCCATTACTCGAGTGTGCACGTTTTGGCAGGTGTAAACTTTGCCGCCTGTTAGTTCGGTCTGCAGTCTCTCGGAAGGCATGCTTTAATGTATGAGGTGTTTAATGCTCGCAGACCTGTGCAGCGGTGAGAGGCCCTCAGTTGTCACCCGGGCAGAGTTTCAGTGAAAATCACCTTTTGCACATCCTTTCTCCTGGTCTCACCTTCCTGGCGTAGAGGCAGGTCCGCCTCCTTTTTGCCAGCGCTGTGATGACTCTTGGAACTTCAGAAGTAGTGTTTTCCTAATTGTCTAACGCATTTACGACTTGTGTTTTGAAAAAAAAGAACAAAAACAATTTTTGTTGCGGCCTCAAGAGACGCAAGTAAGCTTTTACAGCTCACCCCCTGCAGTTCCCTTCATTCCATCGAGGGCGAGTGGCAGGGCCGATACTGCCAAGCTTTCAGTGCCCGGCACTTCCTGTCAAAGGCTTCGCACCTGCACTTCTAAGCAGATCTGCTGCACTAGACCCATCACTTCTCAGCAGGTCTTGCATACTAGTACCTGCACTTCTCAGCTTCATTGGTATGCTAGCTCCTGCATTTCTCAGCAGATCTGCTGTACTGTCACGAGCACTTCTCAGCAGACCTCGCATACTAGCAGCCGCACTTCTCATTGCATTTGCTTTCCCTCTTTCGCACGTAAGCACTTCTCAAAACAGGGTTGCTGCTCTTCAAATGGACGATGTAAAGTAGATTCTAAGCAGGGTTGCTTCTCTTCTAATGGGACAGTGTAAACATAATTCTAAGCAGGGCTGCTACTCTTCTATCGGGACTGTGTAAACAAGCTCATAAGCAGGGCTGCTAGTCTTCTAAAGGGACTGTGTAAACAAGCTTCTAAGCAGGGCTGCTGCAGCAGTAGTAGTTTATACAGGGCTTCAAGAGGTGCGGGGCCCGCCATTCGCAGACCTGGTAAAAATTAAAAACCAGCGCTAAAATACCGCCCTTCTTGACCCTATAGTCATGTGACCCGAGTCTAGGCCTGGCCCAGAAGACTCTCTGAGGAGGCTGTGTGATGCTGCGGTGGCTCGAGCTCCTGCAGCTTTGAGAAGTAAGTGGGAGTCGTGGGGTGCTGCAATGAAGCCTGTGCGTGTGTGAATATGTAATTCCAAAAGAGAGCGCACTATCGGCAGATGTCACAGTGGGTGCCGGTCGTGTACAAAAATCACTGTAATTCACAGAAGTTTTGTAGTGTCCTGGCATGCCTGCATGTTGCTCTATTGCTAATTTATTATTTACCATGTTTGAAACTGTTCTTGTCTGCCTAATTGGGGTGAAAGGTGAAGTGGGCCTCTTTCGATTAGAACGTAGCATTTTCCCTTCCATTTCTGCTTTTGGCCATCTCTCTCCTCCAATCTCAACCATACCCATTCTTTTTATTATCTCTTTCCCTCTCACCTCCTTTTGTCTACCTCCTCCACTCTCCCTGCTCCCATTGTCGCTCTCCTCCTCTCTCTCCATTTTTTCTCTTCTTCCTTCGCTTTTTCCTTCTGTGTGTGTGTGGGCTCTGTGTGTGTGTGTGTGTGTGTGTGGGCTCTGGGTGTGTGTGTGTGGGGGCTCTGGGTGTGTGTGTGTGTGTGGGCTCTGGGTGTGTGTGTGTGTGTGTGTGTGTGGGCTCTGGGTGTGTGTGTGTGTGGGCTCTGGGTGTGTGTGTGTGTGGGCTCTGGGTGTGTGTGTGTGTGGGCTCTGGGTGTGTGTGTGTGTGGGCTCTGGGTGTGTGTGTGTGTGGGGGCTCTGTGTGTGTGTGTGGGGGGGCTCTCTCACTAACTCACTCTCTCTCTTACTACCACACTATGTCTCTCACTACTTCACTATCTCTCACTAACTCACTCTCTACCTCACTACTCAACTCTCTCTATCTCACAGCATCACAATCTCACTACCTCACTAACTATCTCTCTCAATACCACATTACATCACTATCTCTACATACATCACTCTCTCACTACATCACTCTCTAACACACTACCTCACAACTTCACTCTCTCTCTATCTCACTACCTCACTCTCTCTCTATCTCACTACCTCACTCTCTCTTTCTATCTCAATAAGTCACTTTCACTCTCTCTTTCACTACCTCACTCTCTATCTCACTACCTCACAACCTCACTCACTGTTTCTATCTCACTACCTCAGAACATCCCTCTCCCTCACTACCTCACTCTTTCACTACCTCACTATCTGTCTCTCACTGCCTCACTCTCTATCTCACTACATAACTCTCTTTACCTCACTACTCCACTCTATCTCACTACCTCACTATCTCACGACTTCTCTCTCTCAAAACATCACTACCTCACTACCTCACTCTCTATCTCACAACAGCACTACTTCACTCTCTTTCTCTAACTCACTACCTCACTCACTCTATCTCACTACCTCACTCTTTCTATCTCACTAACTCACTACTTCACTCACTCTCTCTCACTACCTCACTCTTTCTATCTCACTAACTCACTTTCACTCTCTTTCACTACCTCTCTCTCTATCTCACTACATCACATCACTCTCTGCTTAGATCTCACTACCTCACAACATCCCTCTCCCTCACTAACTCACTGTTTCACTACCTCACTCTCTCTAGCTCACTACCTCACTCTCTCACTACCTCACTCTCTCTCTATTTCAATACCTCACTCTCTCAATCTCTACCTCACTTTCTCTTCTAATGCAATAGGTATCACATATGCAAAACATTAAGCTAATGCCAATAGAAATGACAATGCCATTTATTTAGGGATAACAATTTTTTTTTTTTAAATGAGCTATACAATAGCTCTACCTATAATATTGCCGAGACCATTGCATTGTAAATGCTTGTTTATCTCTGCAGCAGGTGCTGAACCCACTCAGGGTCAAGTGTCACACGTTTTGCTCGCAGCCGCCTTGAATACTTCATCGCCCCTACTATCCGCAGATTTCACGCCCACTTGCTACCCGCACGCGGCACAGGCTTCTGATTGCTCCCACCAGCTCCATTTTAGCCCGGATTATTTAAATGACAGTTTTCAATAAAGGTTTATGCGGCGCCGTAAAGATTACGACTCGCGTGCAGCATGGAAATTACACGGCGATTCAAGGTACTGTAAAAGCCGGCAGGGAGGCTGCTGTTAACAGGAACCAGTTAAACCTAACAGTAGCCTTCAAAGGTCTCGCTGGTACATAACACCGCCTCCCGGGTTATTAAAACCGCACAGGACTTTGGAGGGCAACAGAGAAATGTGGAGTGATGTAACACAATGTTGCTATTACACATTCTGGGGGGGGCGCCACGTTCCTCCAATCCTCTGACTTCGAGTGCCTGCTCTCTCTCATAATGGAGTTTTGAGAGGTATCTTTGGAATATATATAGCAAGGCGGCAACGCCGAAACGCGTAGGGTGTTTTTTCATGTACATTTTCACTCAGCAAGTTCCTACTCCTCACAGGAGCCACTCTGACACTCCAGATGCTTGCAGTAAATTTATTTCGGCAAGTGAAAAACGACGCGTTTCGGTAAAAAACCTTGATCACGCTCGTAAATTCAAGTGACCACCATGTTTAAATACACTCCAAACATTACGTGATAAAACGTTCACCCCCATGCGATTCAAAGGGCAACTATGGCGGCCATCTTACAATGTGCAAAATTTCATAATAGAATCTCTTTCTGATCTACACATTCAATTTCTGTCGTAAAATACACAATTCATTACTTGATATTTGATCTCCTATAAAAGCCACAAATTGTGCATCATGTTAAATCAATAATATTTACATTAGTCATTCCCACGAAAAGCAATATTTAAGCACATTATCGGCTAATACATTTCTGGTTAAATGCCACAATCACTTTGCCAAGTGCTTATTGAACCATTATATGTTCGTATGTATCCTCGTAGTCTGACAAGTCTCAATTTCTAACTTTATTGAGACTGACACTGCCCGTCATTATTTCCCAAACCCCAGACCTAGCCCAAGTGGGCAAAGTAGAAGTAATATCTACACAAACTACATATCAGGTTACTGGTTCAAAATAACACAAGTCCGTGCCAATCATCTTTCCGTGAGTATAATTCATTGTTCCATTAATGTGCCTCAAGTTTCCAAAGTTGTAGTGCCCTAAATCTAAAAATAAAAACATGATTAAAATGCAGATCAGCTTAACTGAATACAGATATATCTATTCTATTCATATAAGTGGATTGCCAGTTCTTCACTCGCATTCAAACCTTTTGGCACAAGGCTTTCCAAATCAATAATATAACGTGATTCCAGCTTGCGCAGCGATAATTTGCGATTGCCCCCTCTCGCTCCAAGATTCACAATGTCAATTACCACCATCCGTAGCAGGGTTTCATCGCTAAAATGATGTTCAGAGAAATGTCGGGCTACGGGGTATTGTTAATTTTTGTTCTTAATCGCCCGTAGGTGTTCTAGTACCCGTTTTTTTGCTTCGTGTTTGGTACTGCCCACGTACCACTTATCACATGGGCAGATCAAAACATGCACACTGTGTGTTGTATTGCAGGTGAGATTTTTCTTAATCACAAACTCCCTACTGGAGATAGGTATCTGTAATCTGTCACAGTCCCTACTGCTCCTAGAGGCTTTACACCTTCTGCAACATCTGAAGCCAGAGGGTGCCGAGGTATCCCTTGTTGCCTGTGTCCTGACAGGATTGTGGCTGAGTTCATCTCTCAGCGTCCTACTTTTCCTAAAAGTGATTTGCGGATTACTCCCTAAGTTCTTGCTAAGGTGGTCGTCCCTCAATAATACATGCCAGTGTTTTTTAAAAATCTGTCGCACTACATTCGCCTGTCCTGAAAATGTTGTAATAAATCTAATACATTCCTCTTCCTCCTTTTTCTGCTTAGGGTACAGTAGATCATCTCTAAATGTAAGTTCTACTCTTGCCACAGCTTATTTGATAGTCCTTTTACTGTATCCTCTCTCACAAAACCTTTGACACATTTTCTCTTGCTCAAAGGATGCCTCAGTGCTGCCATAAGGGATGCTGCGTACCAAATTCGAGGGATGGCTGCTATTCACGTTTAGTATGCTGTTCCCTACTTTGAGGAAGAGAAAAACATCATGTGTCAAAGGTTTTGTCAGAGGAAAGGTTACTTGTGCTGCGTGATATTGGCCAATTTTAAGCTTAAAGTGATTAGGTCCACCCAGGGCTGCTTTAGCGTCGCCTATCCATATGAGCAAAGGGAGAAGAAACAAGCAAGTTTACAAGGTAAAAGTGCAGGTTCATTAAACGAAGCCATTTAATGTCCACCTTCACATGCCTCAGAAGAAGCGGCAGATTTAAGGCACATGCCCTGGAGTGACCTGGGGTGGAGAAGGCGGGACGCAATGCACAAGGGGCGGGTATCTTCCTGTCATGGAACCTTTGACTTCCCCGGAAGTGTTGACTTACACATACCGTCATGTTCCATGACCTAACTGTATTTATATGATCTGGGCTGTATCATCAAATGGATTCACTTCACTTAATCACAATGTATTAAAATGCATAAACAAAAACATGAATAGAAGCTTTGACTGACATACGACAAGGCAACTGTAATGGGAACAAGCATTGGCATAGCCAATAGGTCTCGCCTTTGGGACCTTATAAGTGTTTAGTTATCCAGCACAATATCCTTGGTGCAACATCAACTGTTGCATGGCTAAACACTTATAAGGTCCCAAAGGCAAGACCTATTGGCTATGCCAATGCTTGCTGTCCTTGGAACAAGTAGGCCCAACCCCCTATAGCACAAACCCTTTGGCTGCCAGTTTACAGCACCACATTATGGATCAGGGAAGGGCATTGTCTGCAGTTAAGGTAATATTTGTATCTAAGCATTAATGCTGTTCAAACTTGTATTTATTGTTCATTAATGCAAAGCCTTTATTATTAGGGTGAACACTCTAAATGTCGTTAGCTGCGACTGCACTAATGACAGTGGTTCCAGTCTAAAAATGTGGATACACATTTTAAAAGTTTAGCAATAAGAGGCTATGTATAATGCTCCCAGAATGCTCTCTGATTAGATGCAAATATTTGCTGAAGCTTGAAAGCAAGATTGATGATTCTTTGCTTTGAAAATAAAATGTTCACAAAAAAATGCAAGTAGGAAAAAAACAATCAGCTAAAGTACTGTAAACGTTTAGGTGCCATTTTTTGTAGCAACATTTAGTAAAATGTGTTGATGTATGCTAGTATTTCTCAAAAATATTCATAATGGAAAATAAGTGTAACCAGTTTCAATAGGATTATAGGAAACAAAAAGAAACAAACATTGGCAAATCCATAGGTCTGAAATTGGTGGTCAGCCTTTTGGTTTTGTCAGTGAGTGACTTGTTTTGGCATGTTTTTTGTAAAACCTTATTGGTGTGGGAGCTCTTGGGCCCTCACCATTATAACAAACATTGGCAAAAACAAACATTGTTTTTGGTCTCAAAAAACACCCATTGCCACAGTAGTTTCTGGCACTGAACAAAACTACTTTGTGTGCCGATATGCTCCTTGTGAAAGAGCAGAATGCTGTCATTCACAGTGAAGCCCGCTGATAGACCGAGAAAGAGAAAGAATTTTAATAAACACAAAAGGTCATGGTTAACACCAGCCCTAATTAGGGGCCAAATTATTTAAAAAGTATCAAAAGTGCACCCATGGCATATGTCCTTGCGTTAAGTGTAGATATATACTGCTTTCATGAATTCACAAGAATTTACAGAAATAGGCCAATTAATCTTACTCCTAGAAAATATTTCTCAACTGCATTTTAGCATGAGCAACTATATATGTGCAGATTTGCTTGTGCAAAAATCAGAGTGTTTGCAAGTTCACTTTCCCTCCAACCACTTTTTTTCCCAACCTCGGAAGACGTTTTACATCTGCCATTATCTGTAGAAATTTCCAACCTTTCTCAGTATAGTAAAAGATTAGAGAAGGGTTGGTGAAAACCTTAAAACATGAAAGTTAGTAGGTTTGCACAGACTCAAAATGGCATACCAACTCTGGAACTATTGCTTACCACTTCAGCCCCAGTATATAGATTTGCAGAAAGGTGGCCACATAAGGTAATTGCTAGTATTCAAACCCTACTATACTCTTTTTATTGGCATTTTATCATTATGCAAGGTACTCACAGCTTGACAGATTATTGCAGGATGTACAATACAGTTTTTACATGCTATGCATTCCTCAGATATAAGAACAATAAGAATGGAGGTAGGTTATATCACTTTAAACGTCTTTGTTTCTGGGATTGCCATGTCATTGAGTTCCATAGAATCTTGCGTCATATCCCGTATGTTGTTCTGTCCCTTTTGTGCTGCCCTGTTGCATTGGTGATATAAACCACCTCGGGTTCTCCCTGAAGACTGTAGAGAACATAACTTATCAATTCAAACCCTACTATCATATGTACACTGGCATAATCAGTGAGGCTATATTGGAGCTCCTATATAATGAGATTGCTGGCATAATTTGTCGCTGCATTACATAGCACAAAAGGGACAAGCAGATATTGATACAGGACAAGTAGATTTATAATTTCGATAACCTTGGTCCTCCAAGTTGCTTAATCCTAGTAACCTGGACAATGTTAAACATTTGCTCAGTGGCGACAAAATCTGTATTTAACTTGTAACCATGAAATATTTTCCATATTTCACAGTTCCTTAAAAATATGTGGGTTAAATACCACTGCTTTTTGTGCAATAAAAGCACCAAAACATGTAATACATGAATTTTTACTCAAAGATGCCATGACCTCTCAATAATATCCATTGTACTCATCAGTGTGGAGCACAGGTTGTGTAGGGGATGAGTATATTTTTAAAGTTGTGTTCTCTGTATTCTAAGATAGTGTTCAAATGGTTGATGAACCTTTCTTTAGTTTTTGGCCCTGTATTACTTCTTTAAAGTGGCTAAACTGCTTTGAGCGAAATTAGGCTATTTTGTAAATTACATCTATTATAGCCAGTTCCCAATTGGTTAGCTCTAAATACACACACTTACACCTAACCCAAACTTGTACTCCGTAATGAAATGAAATTAAAACTTATAAAGCGCAAACTAATGCCCGGAGGCATCTTGGCATTGCCAGCTAAATGAAGGCCAGAAGGCTTTACTCATTTAGCAGCGAGCCATGATTTTAGTGGCTTTCGAAAAGAGTGCAGATTTTGGTTTAGCTTCAACTTGATGGGGAGGGAGTTCCGTAGCTTGGCAGTGCCAACTGTGAAACTTCTACCACCCCATGAAGCTTTCCTAAACTTAGGGACTGTGATATATTTGGTTGTGGAGGGGAAAAGCCTCCTGGAAGGAACATACCAGATACATTTTTCCCAAGAAAGTCAGGGCTAGAGTCGTGTAAAGCCTTATAGGCAATGCAGAGAGCCCTGAATTTTATCCTCCTTTTTAGGGGCAGCCAATGTAACTTAACCAGCGCCTGGGAGGCTGCTTGGAACTTGGGGATCCCCAATAGAAGCCACGCTGCGCTATTCTGCAGGGTCTGTAGTTTGTGGAGGTGTCTTTGCTGTATGTTCAGGAACAGGACATTGCAATAATCCAAACGGCATAGGGCCAGGGAGGCCACTGCCATTTTCCGAAGATCGGCCGGAAAAAAGGTCATTTTTTTTTAATGATCTTCAGAATGAGGAAGACTGTTGAGGATATTGCATTGACCTGGTCTCCATATGACAATTTTTTGTCAACAAAAACCCCAATATTCCTAAACTTTGTCCCTGGAGTGGGGAGCGGGCCTAACTCTTGGGCCAACAGCTGGCTGTCCAGAAGATGGTGTCATTGCCCAGAAGAAGAACCTCAGCTTTGCCTGAGTTCAGCTTTAGACATTTGGTTATTATCCAGCTATCGACTTGCCTCATACAGTTGTTAAATGTGCTAGCTGTGCCCTCCGAATTGCTGGCTATTAATACCAGAATTTGTGTATCATCAGCATAAGATATTGCAGCAAATCCAGTAGCCTTAATTAGCTTAGCAAGTGGGATGACATACAAGCTAAAAAGGGTAGTGCTCAATGAAGAACCCCAAGGCACCCCACAAGGCAAGTCAAAAAGATCAGAGGCAATTCACCCACTGGGATTAATTGTTCCCTCCCGAATAAAAAGGACATAAGAAGGGCCATGGCAGAAATCCTAATACTTAACTTAAAAGACCGTAAATCAATAGGTTATGATTGACTGTATCGAAAGCCGCAAAGAGGTCCAGCAATATTAATGCGGATTTACCACCCTTGTCCAGTGCAGCCCTTAGATCTTATGAGGCCGCGATAAGTGCTGATTCGGTACAGTGCCCACTTCTAAACTCATATTGAGTAGGGTCTAATAACTGGTTGGATTCTAAGAAAGACTCCAGTTAAGAGTTAAAGTGCCTTTTCTATGACTTTAGCTGGGAATGGGAATTGAGAGAGAGAGCGAGGTCTGTAACTGTCACTGTTTCTCTCTCTCGAAATGAAAGATGCATATATTTGTGTATGCATGCTGCAATAGATAATTATCATGGGAAGTAGTGTTGGCAGCCATATTAGTGAAGTAGCTAAAGCCATGTAAAAATAACATTTATTCTTGTTATGGTGAGCATCGACAATATAAGACACTTCTGCAGGATTTGATTGATGTAGCCAGAACGAGACCTGTGAGTAGCCAAAAGCATGTGTGAAAGTGTGTACATGCCCATTACCCTACTGCCCAACTCTCAAAGGGATCCTGTAGCCCCAGCCAGTGCACCAAGCCTGCACCCTCAACCAGCGCGGAGATCATGTTCCTTCATGTGAACAGATGCCTGGTGCCCTCTCTCAGGGAGATGGAAGGTGCAGCTATCCGTATTAGGGGAGTATGCAGAGCTTGGGTCCACTGTATAATTAAAAGGTAGGACATGTGCTTTTAATGTGTGGCATGTCCTGGTAGTGAGAAACAGCATATTTTGTTTCTCACTACCATGAGGCCTACTCTCATAGGCTATCATTGAGAATTCCCTTATATATGTTTAAGTGGTAATTCCTGATCTGAAAGAAGTAGCGCTGGCATGTTTGGTATTTTAGAATGATAGTGATAAATCATGTTTACTGGTGTAGGTGGATTTTTTTATTACTATTTTAGAAATGCCCTTTTAGAAAGTGACAGACAAGGGTGTTGGACCTTTTGATCAGCTGGGTTGGGCCTCTAATATATTCAATGCATACAGTGTACCCAGAATGTATTTATTCAATCAACACGTCTTTGCTGAAAGATCAATTTATTTTTATTGACTTAACCTATTTGGAAGGTTTGTGATATTTTTGTACATTTCACAAACACTTAAACATATCTTTCAGATAACATTAAAGAATAAGGCACAATATTTGCAGCACTCTCTGAATAATTCTTAGTTCACATAAAACACAATATTTCTAAGCAAAAGTGAATGAAGTGCATTCAATATTTCATATATAAAACAAAAATTAACAAAACTTCATACACTTAAATGAAAACCAGTCTTATGTTTTGCATGGCGGTGAGGTTTCAATTATTAGTATTATTTTTTTCAAAAACTGAACCTGCTCATATTGTCCCATGGGGTTTATAAGACTAACTATGGAGGTGCACCTTGACCCACTCACACATCACAAAAAAAACACATCAAATGATTAAAGCCACTGCCCAAACATCTCAATGGAAATAACCAAAACTCAATACTTCACCTGGTGCAAACACTGCATCTCAGCCCACTCCTGACTGGGGAAGTTAAACAACTGTGTTTGAGAGCCTCAGCAACCAGTGTCCACCCTCTGAGGTAGACGCGTCCGTCCCACTTGGATTCCAAACTCCCAGTTTCTAAGTCAACAACCCTCAGCTTTATAATCTCAAAATACAGGAGAAGGTTCGAGAAAGACCTCCCACTGCACCAGAGGAATCGTAACAGAACTGGCCAGGTTCCAAGCATTCCCAGGCCAGGGCAGGAAGGCGTTCTCACGTCCCCTTCGCCAAATCTCGCATGTTCCAGTCTTTATCTTGACGAAGGTCACAAAGCCTTCCGGGCACATTACACAAAACAATCCTTGAACGTGATTAACCCAAATAACTTGCAAGCGCTGCTGTGTGCGCAGATAAAGCTCAAGCAAGGCAGAGTCAGAAAAAAAGATGACATAAGGCCATGTCAAAGCCAATAATAAGAACTTCATAATTCCCATCAGTGTACAACACAATGCACAATTGTGCACAGTTGCTGATCGTCACATACTTCATCTCTCAATGTACAACACTGAGCACGTGTGTGCATCACTGCCCAAAACACTGCAATTTGAGACCAAAAAGTACATTCCGCCTCTTTCTCCCTCTCATGCTTTCAAATGCACATCCCACACGCTCTGTTCTTGGCAAGGCTGTCCTGCTCCCTGACAGCTCCCACTGAAAGACTGCACGGTTACAAGAAAGCAACTTTTAAGAGAAACCAGCATATACAAGACCGTCATACATTCAGGCTAGGATAAAATAACACACTAAAGTCAATTAAAATAATGGTAGTCAAAGGTCATCACAGGGTGTCAGACCACAAGAGTGCCTCTAGCACTACACCAAACCAAATTATAGACGTACAAATAGTCACTTAACTTTCACTCTATTAATTATTTCACAGAACCAACCAGTCTGGGTCCTGATGAGAAAGCAAAAGCAATGAAAGGTATGAAACGCATCATCGACCAGACTTGGGGAGTTTTTCAATAAAAGTAAAAACTAAATGTAGAAAATCCTGCAATAGAGTGCTTCTTATAAACCCCATGGGACAATTTGAGCAGGAGGTTCAGCTTTAAAAACAAATACTATTAATGAAGCCTCACCACCATGCAGAACATAAGACTGGTTTAAATTTAAGAGTAAGAAGTTTTGTAAATTTTTGTTTTATGTATGAAATATTGATTCACTTTTCCTAGAAATATTGTGTTTTATGTGATTTATTTGTAAACTAAGAATTATTCAGACAGGGTTGTTAATATTCTGCCTTATATGTCGTTTGAAAGATATGTTCAAGTGTTTATGAAGTGTACAAAAACATTGCAAAGTTTCAAAATAAAAAAAAGTTATGTCAATTAAATTACTTGATTGTTCAGCAATTTTCTGATTGAATAATTACAGTCTGGATATACTCTATGCATTGAATACTTTTAGAAAGTGGGCGTTTCTCTGTGCTCGGTGCAAATTGAGGGCTGTATTTCGATGTGGCATAAAACCAGACTGGTCCACTTGTATCAGGCTCGGCATTCAGTAAAGAGATGGGCCTGTAAGACAAACAACTAGTTTGGGGTTTGCCCGCCTTATGAATGACTACAACATTGGCAACCCGCTGATCGTACGGAAGCTGTCCCTGCTCTCCTCATACATAGAGCGGAGGAACGGTTCTATGGGAATTCCGTTCGGACCCGCGGCCTTCCCTGATTGTACACCCCTTATGGCCTGTGCCACTTCGTCGTCCGTAAGCGGTGAGTCCGGATATTTCCGGTTTTCTTCCGAGAGCTCGGGCAATTGGATGTCTCTGATCATTGCACTATTCTCAGCCTCCGTATACTTCTCCGCAGAGGTGTATATCCCACTATAGTACTCCACGAAACTATCTGCCACCGCCTGTGGGTCTGTAATTTTACAGGCGTCCTCCCTCAGCAACTCCGGTACCAGCTGCGATGCCCACTTTCCCTTTTCAAGCCAGGCTATCAGCTTCCTCACCTTATCTCTGAGTTCATACACTACTCAGTGTCTCCTCATTCTGCGCTTTGGACTTGTCCCTAGCGAGACCTCTATACTCATCCTGATGCAGTTTTAATTGGAGCAGTCCCTCCGGTGTGGCTGCCTGGACTACCTCCCTTTCCAATCTCAACACTTCCTCTTCCGCCTTTTCCAAGTCTGCCATTCGTTCCTTCTTCTTCTTGACTATCAGGGACAAGGCCTCCCCCGAACCACCGTTTTATATGCTTCCCACAGAGTTTGAGCCGAATCCACTGTTTCCTTGTTTTCCTGAAAATACCTGTCTGTGACCTTAATCAATCCCTTCTTAGTGGGGGAGTCTTTCAGATGCCAAGCGCTAATGGGGGCAACCCTGCCTACATTAAAATAGTCTCCAACCGGAGCCAAACCGGCGCGTGTTCCGAGATGCCTCTTCCTAAATGCCGCACCTCCCGGACAGTGTAAGCCTGAGCCGTTGGCACTAGCACGTAATCTATTTTAGACAGGCTATAGTGTGCGGCGGAGACGTGTGTAGTTTATCCGGATTGCGTACCCTCCAACCATCCAACCATCCACCAGACCCGTCATCTCAAGAAAGTCGGGGAGCCACCGCTGTGCCGGCCGCAGCGCCCGATCGGGCTGTTGATCTACCTCACCATCCATTACTGCATAAAAGTCCCCTCCCATCACTAGGAGGCCCAAGGGCAGAGTCAAGAAGATAGAGCCCAAATCACGAAATGTGTCAGATTGCAGACCTGGCGGAACATAAATGGAAACAAAGGTAACTGTCCTCCCCTCCCACTGCCCTGATATTCCAATGTTCCTGCCGCGCTTGTCAACCCAAGTAGCCTGAACAGTCAGGGGAAGGGAGTTTTTAACCAAGATACCGACACCCCTTGACCCTGAAGTAAACCCTGCATGTGCCATCAACTTATAGCCTCCTTTATGCAAGGCCATGCAACGGTTCCCTATAAGATGTGTCTCTTGTAGCAGCACAAAATCCGGGGAGTGCCTTCGAATAAATTGGCTAAGGATCCCTCTCTTAATCTTGTCCTCCAGGCCATTTACATTCCAGCTAAGCACACTTATCCCCGATCCCTGTCTAACTTTCGACATTGTGTTGGTATGGAAACCGTACACTCACATCCTTGTCACCTGACGCTAACAAAACCAAACAGAACACAAATTACCCCTTGGACAAAGAAATCGAAAGGACTCCCAACCCCCACCCCCCTCCCTGCACCCCTGCTCATGGCTTAAGCCCAACCCCAACTGGCAGTGTGCCTGTCGCCCCATGAACTAAACTACTGACTAACTAAAAGTAGAAAAGAGGAGGAAGTCAGGACCCCGTCACCCCCCCCACACCTTTGAGAAACCACTCCACTCTGTGTCCGTGTCGCAGGTAGTCCTGGGACCAAAATCAACACAGTACATGTGGGTAGGACCCACTACCTGACTTTTTCAAAAGTCCCAGATAGTCTGTGGTTGCCATCATTCCTCTTCCTGCGGTCCGCCACCTCCATCACGGTCCTGCCTTTCGGGTCTGCTCAGGGGACGGCTTTCCAACCAGTCTGAAGCCACCTATGGGATGTCAAAAAACCAGCCCCTCCCTTCAACCTCCACCCTCAACCGGGCCGGGAACATCATTGCGTATTTCAGTCCTGCATCTCTGAGCTTCTTCTTTACTCCGTGGAAACTTTGGCGCTGCTTCTGAACAGTCAGGGTAAAATCCGGGAAAAAAGAAAGAGTGGCGTTTTCATATCGAAGGGCACCTCCCGATCGGGAAGCCTGCAGGATAGCGTCTCTGTCACTAAAGTTTAACACCCTCGCGATCATTGGGCGAGGGGGGGCCCGGCTTTGGTTTTCCCCCCGGCACTCTGTGTGCTCGTTCAATCTTGAAGAAGTTGACTGGCCCCTTGGGCTTTAGATGGTTAAGGGTGATATCCTCGACGAATAGGTCTGGGGCCGGGCCCTCAGCCTTCTCGGGAACACCAATAATGCGGACATCATTGCGTCAAGCTCTCCCCTCATATTCGTCCAGCTTTTGATTGGTCAGAGCGCCGAAGGCCTTAAAGTCTCGCACTTCCTGCTGGAGCTGTGCAATGTCATCCGTTAAGCTGGCGGTCTTAATATCCAGAGACTTAACTTTCTCACTCTGATGACTGTCTCCATTTCCTCCAGCTCGTCCTGTGGCGCAAGACTCCCACCGCCTTAGTGAGATCAGCCCGTATGAGATTGACCTCGATGGTGACCGCATCTAACTTGTTGTCCAGCGACTCCATTTTTTGACCCAGGGAGGACTTTACACCATCTATCGCCACCATCATGTCAAGTAGGGTCGGCTCAGCTGGCGGGCCAACAGACTCCCCTCCGATCGATTGAATCCATCTCGAATCTGGTGCAGACCCCTGAGGCATCGTGTACTGGTCAATTTTGTTGGTCTGGACCTGCCGCGACCCTTTAGAGGTTCTTGACTGCTGCCTGTCACCTTTTGGATTTTGACGCCATCTCGAATGCCTCCTTGATGGACCCTGGGCCACTCCACTCCGCACAAACGCAACAATGGCTCACTAGTCACCCAGCCAGAGGGGGCGGGCAATCAAATAGTGTCCCCTCTTGGTTCGGCCCCAGTACAGGTGGGCGGACAGGCTCAGTTGCAAAGCCTTAGTCCCCAAAAGCAAATCGGACCTCCTAAGTGCAGATCCCCGGTCACGGGAGAAGCACAGGGTTAGGGAGGCGCCGTCCCGCCTACTTCGAATCGCTGAGTCCAGGACCACCCCAGGCGAGCCGGCCACTACGGCCACCAAAGGGTGCTCAGGGGTCTCCGCAATGCCTCACTCCCTGGCAGGGTCAGTTCCGCGCCCAAGATGAAGATTAGTTTTTTAAAGGGATAGTTCAGAGATTGTTGTGGCTGGCTTTGTCGACATGTTCAAGTGTTCAGGAGAAATAGTTCAGTAAGGCGGGGGCCCTCCCCACTCCGCCAGCTCCCAGCTGCAACTACTGCGCCACATCCACTTCTCACACTGATCTTTATCCACTCGGGACACAATGACATCGGTGCCCAGCCGGTTCAGCGACAAAAACAGAGGAGGGTCTCACTCTCGGGGGCCGAGGCTGCCAACCGCCATCACTCAGTCAGGGCGGGCCCCGTAGGAAACGGCTCTTTCGCCGGGGCCTGGCATCTCCCAGCACCACCTCCTCTAGCGCTGCAGACCGGAGGGCACCCCCCATTAGGTCGCAAAGGGGGGGCGTCTCATCCCCGATGTTCTTGCTGCTCTTGACCGGCAGACGCACTCCCTGGACCACCACTTCTCCTCACTTGAGCCCCCGGACTCGAGGACCCATACCGCCCCCTCCGCAGCCTCTATTCCGCTCACACGTATCCGGGCGGGGGCCCACACCGTTGCTCACCGCACCGCCGCTACTCCCACCAGGCGCTGGTAGCAGTAGGTCCGTACCGGGTCCCACCGACGACTTCCGGTCTGCGGCCCCGGTGTTGTTGAACTTGCGGCCGGCTCCCTCGTTAAATATAGCCCCCAGCTCCAGCCAGCACACAGGCCTCACAGGACGAAAGGTTTATCTCCGGCCCCCGATGTCACAGTGGGGCTGGAGTCGCTGGAATGAGCACCGCTCGCCTTCATCCGACTAGCGGTGGGGTCAGCGATCAGGAGACGTTGCAGGATATTAGGGATGAGGGACAGGTCCGGAGGAGCTGAGCCTTCACGCAGCCATCTTTGACCGGCGCGTAGCTCCTCCCCCTGATCTCTTGTTTTTAGAGCATTTTTGGAACTGGGACTGAACCTCTGCCAGAGGGATTGCTTTGCTGCACAAAGGACTCCTGGACTGCTCTTTTACTGCTGCCCTGCTGCTGCTGCTTGCTGGGTGGCATGAAGGACTCACTGTATTGTTTTTAGGTATTGCCTAGGCAGCGCGCATGAGCTGCTCTAGGGGTGACCTTTAACCATCGGTCTGCTATTTTTCAGCGCTCGTGCTTGTGCTGGCATCCACCTTGCAGGAGCGAGCAGCGACACGCGCGCTAATTGAAAACCCCCCAGATGTTCCGCGCACCACTGCTCGCAAGGGGCATGCTAGCACAAGCACGAGTGTTTAGCACAATCTTAATTTGTTGATTTTAGCACGAGTGCTTAAAACTTGCTTTTTCTACTTTCATCTGATTCCCTTGTCGCAGTACTGCTGTCAGTCCAGGCCTCTTTGAAAAGCACTTGGGAGTTTTGAACCTAAAAGTCCCATTTCACCTTTTCATCCTTAATTGCAGGGGGGTCACAGAAAGAAAACAGATTGGTTGATAACAGAAATCGAGCTTCATGACCTCTGTGCTCTCTGATGCATAACCTGTAATTAACCATTGGCGGCCATTCATCACAAGCTCCGCCCCTTGTTCGTTAATTTGAAATGATCTAAAAGGTTAATGTCAGCCTATAGCAATTGCATATATATCAGAAATGAAGTTCTATGGTGCCTAGGAAGGTCTTTAAAAAAGAAATTTTATTTGAAACACTGGTTTGAACTGAGTGACAACGTCACCCCTCCACCCCGTCTCCGCTCAACCTCCACCTCCTGTCCCTCCGTGCAGGCAGTCAGTACTTGCAGTGCTTGGGAGGGAATGCATGGCATATGCCATATATGACCGATGTTGTATTGGAAACAGCACAGCATGGCTACTGCTTTTAGAATTAACCATGTGATATAGCAGGTGAGATCAATTGTCAGCCCCATCATCATCTATGTGAAATTAACAGTAAAAATTGTAACAAATACACCATCCACGTGTTCCTTGGAGGATGCGAGTAAGAGCAAGACCAGACACAAAACATTTTTGACTGACGCTTTACGTGCCCTTGGTGGTAAGTAAACAGTGAATGCTTGGTACAAGTATTTTTTTTTTACCGTAGTTTACATAGCACGAACTTGACCCAAAGGTATCGGTTAGCAGAGCGCTTTACATGAGCACCCGTTTTTGGCACACAAGGGCACTTTCATTTTTGTTAGGCACGGACGGGAAGATTAAGTGATTTGCCCAGAATCACAGGCTGTTTAGCGTTGTCGAACCTGGTTCCCCAGATTTGAGGTTGACCGCCCTAGCCTTAGGCTACATCCTCTCCTTTTGCCATGGTATAATCGAGCATATGCAACAGGAGTATGAACCCTTCAACCACGTTGGGATTGGGGCGGAAAGTAGCAAAATATATGTACTATCCCAACAGGTATAAATAATAGAACAATTAGACAAAATTCAATTAGGACGAGTCGAGCATAGTCAAGGAAACGTCCTATAGCTCGTCAGGACTAGGTACTTCATGGGGTGGCCAGAAACTGATCCCGATGGTGATCAGCGTCGGTGGGGAATGAATATCCTCAATAGCACCATTTGGCAGAACTCAGCTATTGAATCTCCTCAATAGCAGCATTTGGCAGAACTCAGTTATGCCAAATGCTGCTATTAAGGAGATTCATTTCCCACCGACGCTGATCACCATCGGGATCAGTTTCTGGCCCCCCCATGAAGTACCTAGTCCCGACGAGCTATAGGACGTTTCCTTGACTATGCTTGACTCGTCCTAATTGAATTTTTGCCGCTGCTGCAACATCAGAGATTGAGACACGCCTACGCTTATCACCATCTGGATCAGTCCTTGGTTTCTTCCTTACATGCCCATATTCCAGTGGGCCACAGCACTGTCCTTCTTCGCACAACCCAGTCCTGATGATGATCCCTATTTATGCGGATCGTAACGCCGTCGACTACTCAGCCTAATAATAGGCGCAACCCACGATATGGCACACGTTATCTTTAACTAAACTACGTCTTGAACAACTTCCCTGGAAATCAATTGAAGCCATATTGTTGTGTATATAAACCACTGTATATTATTGACACTATGTCTCACTGCGCCTTATAAGCTGATCACTTTGTCACTTGCGTCGCCACTCTGCTCACTGTATGCACCGTCACGCACCAAGTACAATTTGGGTTGTATCATTTATTTTTTTACAGTGCTGATATAACTGTATCATATCATGTTTCTTTTACATGTGATAAAAATGATGCCCCTGGCACCTTCTACGGATGTATTGAGCTTCCTTTTTTCCTTGCAGATAATGCTTTTTGCATATCATGTCTAATTGTTCTATTATTTATACCTGTTGGGATATTACATATATTTTGCTGATGGTATAATTGAAGCAAATTTACGGAAGTGGTAATGTGTGATAAGAATGTTTGTGCATATTTGTTGTGTTGCTTTTTGTTGTGGTGGTGATATATTGTGTTGTGTTTTTGGACTGTTGTGCTTTTTTCCTGCATTATTATATAACGTTGTGGTTGCTGTGTTGCATTTTGCGTTGACTGTTTTGTTGTACTCTGTTGTTGATCAGTTGCATTATGTTGGTTTGTGTTATGTTATTGTGTTAAAGTCTGTTGTTCACATTAGAGAAGTCACTAAATGCTGCTGGGTTTCCAGACAGGTGCAGCAGATTTTCTTAAAGTATGGGTCACAGACAAGCATTTACCACTGTTCCGCGGGGATAAAATACTGCTGTGCAAGATAAAGCTTAATGCATAGGAGCATCAGGATGAATGAGGTGCCTGTGCAGCATTAATGTTGGTTCTATGGAAACACTTCGAGGCTTCTGGGAGGAATGTTTTACCCCCTTTAGAAAGGGCAGGAACCCTGACCTACGCCAATATGAAGGAAGCTTTATGCCTCAGGTATGTGCTCACTCCTGAACAGTACAGGCAAAATTCAGGAACTTCAAGAAACTGGAATCTAGAACTTGGGTTGAGTGTGTGAATGTGTACACGTGTGCACTGGATGGTTGGGTGAAGGGGAGCAAGGTAACTGATTTTAAGGGCTTATGCCATTTAATTAGTTGGGAGCACTTGAGTAGTCTGTGTGTTCCAGAGCTGCGCCAGCATCTTTTAGACATTAAGCTGACTGATCCCGGAAAGCTTGCTGAGGAGACGATCTGCTGGACTCGCACCAGGGTGCACAAGGGGATTGGAGGTACCACTACCAAAGGTGTACATTGTCCCCCGCAGAAGGTGGGGGAAGGACAAGCGTAACCACAAGGGGTTCTTTAAAGGGCCTCAAAGTAGTTCCCACTTAAAAGGGTCCCAGTCCCCCAAGGCTAAGAGATCCTGGCCCCATAAGGGCAAGCGGGCGAACAGAGGTCCTCCTACTTGTTACACTTCTGTAAGGAAGCTTGTCACATTGCCACTAAATGCCCCAAGAAGTCATCTGCACCCACTGGTGCTCGAACACCGGGTTTAGTGAGTGTAGTGTTAGGGGAGGAATTGAGTCCTTGCAATGGGGAGGAGCAAGCAGTTATGACCCTCGTCTCATTAGGAGATCGAGAGATGGTCCAGGAAATCTCTTTACCTGAGAATACTAAGCAGTACAGGCAGTGGGTGACCATCAATGGAAGGAGAGTGGAGGCTCTGAGAGACCCAGAAGCTAATTTGACATCTGTCGGGTGTGACTGGGTGTCTGAGGAGCAGGTGATTCCCAATGTACTTCACCCTGTAGTTGCAGCAGACCACTCCGTGTTCCTCTGCAAGGTTCGCGCTAGTTCACTTTGAGTGGGGGGGGAGGGGTCTTGGGTTCCTTGAAGGTCAATGTAAGTCGGTCCATGACTGTAGACTATCTGCTGGGGAATGACCTGGAGAGTTCCCCCCGGAAGGAGGTAGAGCACCAGGTACATTTGGAAATGTTGGGTCTGCCTGAGTGGGCTTGTGTGACCACTCTGCCTATGGCAGCCAATAAAGGTGTTCAAGAGGATCTGGAGACTGAAACAGTGGCCCAGGTGCCTGCCTTAGAGAGAAGAGGCAGGGGGCACAGGAAACAGGCCCACAAAGTTATCCATGGTCCAGGAGGAGGCAAACCTTCAGGTGGATGCCCTGGAGCCTTCGGGTGAGCAAGTAGCTGAACTGGGGGATCTACCTGAGCTGACCGAATGGCAGTAGGAGGGAGGGCACTCCAGGGAGGAATTCTTTGAGGAGCAGAAAAAGTGCCCTTCTCTTGTTGGTTTGCGGCAACAGGCAGCACACCAGGCAGCAGGTGATCCGTCAGGGTCACAATTGATTTACTGGGAGAAAGATCTCCTATATAGTGAGCCTAAGGTTGCTGAGCCTGGGTCAGCCAATGCGCTGGTGGTACCCCAGAGCTTCAGAGCCTTCCTACTGGGGTTGGCTCATGATGTACCTTTAGCAGGACATTTGGAGCAGGACAAGACCTTTGAGAGGCTTCTCACCCACTTCTATTGGCCTCTAATGTACAAGAGTTCTGATACTCATTGCTGGACCTGTCAGACTTAGCAGGCGAGTGGTAAGAGTGGAAGGAAACGCAAGGCTCCCCTCCAACCTTTCCCTGTAGTCAGCACCCCCTTTGAAAGGGTGGGCATTGACATTGTGGGGCCTCTGGATCCCAAGACAGCTATAGGCAACAGGTTCATCCTAGTCTTGGTTGACCATGCCACCCGTTACCCGGAAGCCATCCCTCTCCGGACGGTGAAAGCCCCCGTGGTGGGTTGTGCACTGATGGGGATTTTCTCCTGCGTGGTGTTCCCCAGAGAGGTGGTGTCTGACAGGGGTACTAATTTCATATCTAGGTATATGAAGTCTCTGTAGAAGGAGTTAGGTGTAACCTGCAAGTTTACCACGCCTTGGCACCCCCAGAGTAACGGTCTGGTTGAGAGATTTAACCGGACCCTGAAGGGCAGGATTATGGGTCCTGAGGAACCCATCAGATGTAAGTGGGATGTCCTCCTACCTTGCCTGCTTTTTTCTTACAGAGAGGTGCCACAGAAGCCACAGAAGTCCTTAGGGTTCAGTCCCGTTGAGCTCCTGTATGGGCACCCTGTAAGAGGACCCTTGAGTTTGGTGAAAGAGGGCTGGGAGAAGACTCCTTGTAAACCCCCCTTGGGTGTATGTAGCTACATGCTGGCCTTCAGGAACCAAACTAGGCGTTTCAGGCATCTCGCTCAGGCGAACCTGGAAGTCAGTCAGGAAGGAAGGAATGAAACAGTAGTACAACCAGAATGCCACTCTGGTCGAGCAGAGCTCGACAAATCCACTCGAGCGGTCGCATTTGCGAGGTAAATTTTATTAAGTCGAGCTATCTTTAGGTCCTACTCGCACGTTCTGGCGAGTAGGAAAACATACTAACTTTTGTCCTCCTTCTTTGAAAACTGAGCAAATGTGACAAGATAACAAGATTTAAAGGCCTTTTTACTGCCCACAAAGCAAATGAGCAATAAAGATGCCTTTAAATCTTGTTATCTTGTCACATTTGCTCCGCTTTCAGAGACGGAGGTCAAGTAGGTTACTGTTAGGTTGAGGAGATTTTTCAAGGTACTAGACCTGCAGGACTAGTACCATTTTTCAGATTTGTCGAGCCCTGTCGAGTTTCAACCTGGGTAAAAAATGTGGGTGATGGTGCCAGTGAAGCCTTGCGCGCTCCAGGACAAGTGGACTGGGCCTTATGAGATGGTAGAGCCCAGGAGCAAAGCGACATACCTGTTTGACTTACAGTCTCCTAGGAACCCTTTGAGGGTCCTCCATGTGAACTGTCTCAAACCCCACTTTGAGAGGTCTTAGGTGACCATGCTCTTGGGGACAGATGATGGGGCGGATGAGGAGAGTGAACCTCTTCCTGACCTCCTGTCAGCCAAGGAGAAGGATGTGTCAGTGGATGGGGTGAACCTCTCGCCTACCCTGACCCCGAAACATCAGAGGGACTGTCACCAGGTATTGGGTCAGTTCGCCTCCCTGTTCTCCCTGACCCAAGGAGTCACCCATTGGTGCTTCCATAATGTGGACACTGGAGGCAGTCTGCCTGCAAAACAAAAAATTTACAGAGTGGCTGATCAGGTCAGGGCCAGCATCAAGGAAGAGGTTTCCAAGATGCTGGCACTAGGGGTGATTGAGCCATCCAGCAGCCCATGGGCTAGCCCAGTGGTCCTTGTGCCAAAAGCTGCTGCACCTGGTGCCACCCCAGAACTCCGGTTATGTGTGGATTACCGTGGGCTCAATTAGGTCACCCAGACTGACACCCACCCCATCCCCAGAGCTGATGAGCTTGTGGATCGGCTGGGAGCTGGCAGATTGCCTTGACCGAGGGAGCCAAGAAGAGGTCAGCGTTCTCAACGCCAGAGGGGCACTACCAGTTCAGGGTTATGCCCTTTGAGTTGAAGAATGCCCCTGCCACCTTCCAGAGACTGGTTAACCAGGTGCTGAGTGGGCTGGAGAAATTCAGCGCCACGTACCTGGATGACATCGCTGTGTTCAGCTCCAGTTGGGAGAAACATTTGCAACACTCTCTGAAGTGTTGAAGGCCTTGCAGAGGGCAGGCCTAACTGTCAAGGCAAGCAAGTGCCAAATAGGGCAGGGCTCTGTGGTGTACTTGGGACACCAGGTAGGGAGCGGCCAGGTGGCTCCCCTCCAGGCAAAAATTGATACCATTCTGGCTTGGGAACCCCTCAAGACCCAGACAGGAGTGAGGGCCTTTTTGTGAATCACGGTTTGTGAAGGGGTATGGCACCATTGTTGCCCCCTTGACAGAACTGACGTCAAAGAAACAGCCCAAGAAGGTGATCTGGACTGCTGCCTGCCAGACTGCTTTTGATGCCCTGAAAAGTGCCATGTGCACAGCTCCTGTGCTCAAGGCGCCTGGTTTCTCCAAAGAATTTGTAGTGCAGACAGATGCTGCAGAGCAGGGTGTGGTAGCAGTACTCTCACAATTGAACAACGAGGGCTTGGACCAACCCGTAGCTCTTATTAGCAGGAGGCTACTTCCCAGGGAACAGAGGTGGAGTGCAATTGAGAGGGAAGCTGTTGCTGTTGTCTGGGCGCTGAAGAAGTTGAAGCTTTACTTGTTTGGGACTTACTTCCTGGTTCAGACAGACCACAGACCCCTCAGATGGTGGATGCAGATGAGGGGTGAGAACCTAAAACTGTTGAGGTGGTCCATCTCCCTACAGGGAATGGACTTCACGGTGGAACACCGACCGGGAACAAAACACGCCAATGCTGATTGTCTGTCAAGATTTTTCCTCCTTAGTGATGAGAATTCCCTTGAGGGTGGGTATTCCCCCCCTCCCCCCCCCCCCCATCCCCTCCCACACACACACTTTTCGGCTGGAGGTGACACATGTTAGACCTGGCATTTCTAGGTGTGATTACCCCAGACTTTTTTGCCTCTACCGCCTCTATTTTTGACGCTGTAATGAATTGCGTTTGACTTCCGGGACTGATTGCTGTTCCCAGTCCGGCCCTTCCCGTCTGACAAGCCTACCAAGTCCTAAGGCAGGGTGAAACATGAGTCACAGACAGGACATGCTCTTTACATTTTCTGGCTGTAAACATGCAAATCTACCTTTTTTACTGTGGAAAAACTTGGTTGCCCAATTGGCGGGTTTTAGACCTTGCTTTTTTTGGTGTGATTACTCCTGACTTTTTGCCTCTAGCGCCTCCTATTTTTGACGCTGTAATGGATTGCGTTTGACTGGCTTAGATGCTTTGGGCACATTGCCACTGCTGATCAGTGTCAAATTGCAAGTGCTCCCTGTGTAAAGTGTAACAGTAATTGGTTGTCCATGATTGGTATGTTTGCCTTACTAGTAAAGTCCCTAGTAAAGTGCACTATGTGTGCCAGGGCTGGTAATGTAAATGCTACTAGTGGCCCTTCAGCACTAATTGTGCCACCCACACAAGTAGCCTTAAAAGAGGGAACTCAGGCCTGCAACTGCAGTGCCTGCACACAGTTTGTTAAACTGCCATGTTGTCCCCACTTGCCAGGCCTTAGCCTTGCCTTTCTATGCACATCAGACACCCCTATGCAGGACTCGAAAATTCCACTCGACCGCTCGCATTGTCGAGCTAAATTTAACAAGGTCGAGCTGTTTTTAGGTCCTACTCGCCCTTTCTGGCGAGTAGGAAAACAAACCAACTTTTGTCCTCTGTCTGTGAAAACAGAACACATGTGACAAGATAACAAGATATAAAGGCATTTTTATTGCTCACAAAGTTAATGAGCAATAAAGATGCCTTTAAATCTTGTTATCTTGTCACATTTGCTCCGCTTTCAGAGACTAAGGTCAAGTAGGTTGCAGTTAGGTCGAGGACATTTTTTAAGGTACTAGTCCTGCAGGACTAGTACCATTTTTGTTTATTTTTCGAGTCCTGCTATGGTAGGTCTAAGTTACCCCCTGGGCAGGGTGCAGTGTATGTGAAAGGTAGGACGTTTACTAATGTGTCTACTATGTCCTGAACGTGAAATACTCTCTATTTCGATTTTCACTGTTGAAAGGCCATCTTTCCCATAGTATCGAATGGGGAGGCTGTGAGGCTGTGTAATACGTTTCCAGCCTATCTTCCCAAAGGCTTAAGATGTAGAGGTGAAGTTTAGTGTGCCTGAACTCACAATTTAATAACACAACTTTTTGTGAAGGTGTTTTTTACATTGTGTGTTTAGAAACCACTCTTTTAGAAGTGGCTGGGATTTTGTGTTCTAACATTTCTGTGTGTCTCTGCCTGGTTGTGGATTGACTGTCTGGATCTGAAAGTGATAGGATCTGGGGAATGTCCTGGCCCAGGGGAGGAGGTGAGACAGCAGCAGGCTTACCTGCATCTGGAGTGCAGGGGGAGGAGTAGCCCCTAGAGGTGAAGAGGCCTGGGCTGCCGCCATAAACAATGGCTCCATTTCCTGATTATGGATCCAGACCCCCACCATCAAAGGAAGAAGGTGTCACTGGCAGGGAGACACCCAGAACTGATTTGAACAGGGGTCAGTGCCCCCCCCCCGATCACAAAGACTTAAAAGACTTTGAGGGGTATAACTGTGAGAGCTGAAACCCCTGAAAGTGGGATTGCTCAAGACTGAAAAGGATTGAAAATACTTTGTGTCAAGAGGCACCTCTGCCAAGGAAGAAAGAGCTGAAGAGACTAAAGGAAAGGACTGACCCTTGCTCCGTGTTCTGGGGCTGGCTTGCAGTTTGCTGATTTAACCAAAGAGAGGCTAAGGGACTTTGCTGTGTGCTGTGTCCCCCTGCTTGAAAGGACTTTGCTGTGTCCTGAAGTAAATTTGTCCCCAAGGGCCCGAGGAGAGCTGGCTCCCTGTTGTGGAAACTCAGGAACACAAAAGTTTCCAGGTGTGTCTCAGCGACGCTGTGTGCGTGTGCTTTTTGCAGCCTGAGACCCTCGTAAGAATTGCCCTGTAATTGTGGGCACCTGAAGTCCAAGTGAGTCTCAGCGACGCTGTGTGCGTGTGCTTTGTGCAGCATGAGACCTTCGTGAGGATTACGCTGTGATCGTGTGCACCCGGAACTCAAGTGAGTCTCAGTGACGCTGTGTGCGTGTGCTTCTTGCAGCCTGAGATGTTCGTGAGTATTACCCTGTGATCGCGCACACCCGAAGCTCAAGTGAGTCTTAGCGACGCAGTGTGCGTGTGCCCTGTTGCAGCCCGAGATCTTCGTTATCGCCACCGGCCCAGACCGGCATCCCCAGAGGAGCTGTGCCGCCGGCCCAAGCCCACTGTTGCCAGAGCAGGACCTCGAACCAACCCCGTCTGGGGAGGGCCAGAATTCCACTACCCGGAATCCCCAAAGTCGCATTGGAGGCCCAAGTCGCAAGAAGAGGAGAGCGAGGTTGCACTCTCCAGGTAACGTGTGTCGCCGTCTGGGGTGGGGTGCGGGCTTGGAGAGAGACGATCTCGGCCTCTCCCATTCTTGCAGCGCGAACCTCTGCTTCAGCTCGTACCATGGCCTGTACTTGCTGAGGAGTCGCTGTACTGGGGCCGGGGTGCAGAACTGCACTTTGGTTTACACCATACCCGTGTTGGGGGCATATGTTGGCGGAAGCTGACCGCGAGTCAGAACGAGTGGCAGAGAGACCATCTAAAGCAACGTGATCGGTGCCGGAGTGTATTACGCATTGAATGATTTCTACATTACGAACTGCCTGATTGTTGCATTACGCATTGCATTATTTCTGCATTACGAACTACCCGATTGTTGCATTATGCATTGCATTATATCTGCATTACGAACTGCCTGATTTTTGTATTATGCATTGCACTATTTTTGCATTACAAACTACCTGATTGTTGCATTATGCATTACATTAGTTTGCATAATGAACTGCCTGATTGTTGCATTACACATTGCATTATTTTGGCATTACGAACTGCTTGATTGTTGCATAACAAACTGCATTATTTTTACATTGTGAAGTGCCTGATTCTTGCATTACGAACTGCATAGCATTCCATTAGGACTGAGAACAAATACACCACTACACATCACATAAAGTCACTTTTATCCTTGTGCAGTCAGCACTTTTCTCCAATTCGTATTCTCGCAGAGACTCTCCTTTTCAATCCAAGAGAGTTGCGTTGTGCAGAAAATGCAGTTTTTATTTCTTTTAAAACAAGTGCTTCACAGCCGATGCGTGTTTCGCCCTTTGCGGGCTTCTTCAAGGCTAATTACAAACGTATTCAGCACTTTAGTAGTTAAAGTATTGGCTTGCCACTTTATGTAATTCTTGGTACAAGATTCACCAAGAGTATGCCTTTGTGCACCAGCTACTTTAATTGTAGTAGCTGGGAATTTTTTTTTACCAGACTTTATTCACCACACACTGCCATAGTTGCCGCAAGTTTAAGGTTAGTCCTGCCACACCAATAAACTAGACCCTAGGGCGACAGTTTGTGTTCAAGATGTGCGAGAAAAATGTTAACTCTAAAGCAATTTCCTGTAGGTGATACATTTAGGCCAGCCTTATTGGGAAAGCATTGTAGATACAGATTAAGTTCTCATAAACAAGGATTTCTTATTTCCATTTATCATTTGTGCTTAATAAATGTAATGAGGACGCCTGGCATGGAAAAGGGTTCCCATTTTCACAGTTGGGCATGGGTTGCACTTTCGGACGTTGTTATCTTTACCAGATTGCTTTACATCCTCTATAACACTTGACATTAAATACTTGTGAAATAATCAGACACACTGACATCACACATGTTTTTATTCTAAAGTTTATAAATTCAAAGACTGTACCAATGGAGTAGAACAAGGATTACAAGTAAGTAGTCTATATTCATCATTTATAAACGGTGGCTACTTAACTTCTACAACCCAGTATTTATTTTGCTGCAGCTGTAAGTGTATCTGGTTAATAACATGTTATAATTGTACCAGTTGCTCTTGTGAGGTAACTATGGTTTTGTCCATAGTGAAATACTACTAAGTGTTGTTACTTTTTAAGTGTCACAAATTATGTGTAATGAGAGGCCATGCCCTCTTTCTCTTCCACTCTCCCATCCACAGACTAAAACTTTTGTCAATGCACTCCCAAGTGCTGAATCTGCTGTAAGATGTCGTTGACCATATTTAAAAAACGTGTTTTGTTCGATAGTTTATCCCACAATCCATAATCTCTTTTCGAATGCTCACCATGTGGGTCTAGAAGTGTTTGCAGGTGTGAGAGGATGAATAAAGACGAAGCCAGCAAGAGTATTTCAGCCTTTGTTCTGTCAGCACATTACCTCAGCTGCGTGCATGTGTTAAAACCTGTCTCCTGCACCCAACTATTGTTCAGCCGCAAGACCTATCTCTCCATTGTTTTATAGTTAATCACCTTCAAATGCTTTAACTTGGTCTTCATTGAATCTACGTAATTTTTGTTTATTTCACTGCTGTGTACCTTCCAGTCTTTATATGCTGATACGCATTATATTGACCTTTTATTCTGCACAGCCATCTATCTGCCCAGTTTTATGATATGGTCAATTTGGGAGATATCTCTGTAATACCATGGTTTATTAAAAATGTCTTGTAGAGCATAACGCAAAATAAAACAAAAAAAGGTGATTTTTAGTTCTGACTTCCTATGAAAGTAATTTTGCAGTGTGACGTTTTTTCTTGTGCAGTGCCTCCTAGCGTCTGGCGAATTAATCTGGATGTTCCTGAAGAATCTCGCCAGAATCTCTCCTTTGGTGCTGCTGATGATCGCTGGTGGGAGCAAAGTGATCTAACCAAACTGATCTTGGCTTCAAACAAACTCCAATGTCTGTCGGAAGATATTAAGTTTCTTCCAGCACTTATTGTACTTGATGTAAGTAAGGATTGTAGTCTGGGAACCAGAAGTAAACCTGGGTTGCATCCTTGTTTAATCATTACCAAAAGTGGTTGCACTGTGGAATATCTACCCTCCGAGAACCAATTGGAAGAATGCATGTGACATCTTTGTACTGGCCTGCATTCATTCAGGTTTCTAAAACCTAGGCAGATAGGAACCAATTAATAGAATTCTTAAATCGTTCATAGCCATTATTTAAATTCATGTTGATTAACAAACACATTATTAGTTACTCATTTGTTCTAGTTACATGAATCTGAAATTCAGTGTTTTTGATAAGGATGACATGTTAGATACTTTGTTTCAGATAAAATCAGTATTGTACATTTTTAATTTTTAGGTCTGGTTTGACAATGGAGTTGCCTGATACTATTGTTAACAATTCTTTTGAACATAGAGTGTGCTTTTGCTTCTCCATACATGTGTATTGCCCTCTCACCTCATGCTGTTTGTTTTAGCATTCTGCCCTCCGGGAAGTTCTTCCATTGGCATGAATGAGGAACAATTCTATATCTGAAAATTAGACTCCATCTTCATACTGTCAATTCAGTTGTTCATTTTGTATATCGATTCTATACAAAAACAGCCTGTTAGCTATTTTTTCCACAATGATTGGCAGAGCCAAAAGGGCAGGCTTTAACATGATAAAAAGCATTTGTGCATGCAATACATTTTCAACGGCATTTATGAACGCCTGTGTTTAAATGCTAACATATTAAAGTCAGACTTAATAGCATGTTATGTTCTTGTTGTTTACGTTTCCTGGTATATGTTACCATACTCTGTGGTCTTTCAAAGGTTTTAGAATCCAACAAATGCATCCAGTATGTTTTCCAGTTTAGTTGTTCAAAGAAGATATACCCTTTTAGTCTGTCCTCTGAAAAAGTGCTCCTATTGATAAGGGAATAACTAAGACAGCTAGTCTCATTAACAGTTTTAATCAATATTTTATATATTCTTCCACTGCCCCCTTCATTTATTTGTTCCAGTCCCAACATATTTATAGTTTGGGAATTCTATGGAGGTGGAATACAAATCTTTAGACCAACCAGGACATGACTTATTCCGCTCGACTTCACAGGTTCTGATTTCTATTTAAGAAACTCACTCCTCTTTTTCGCCTCAGGCTGGCTAGGCCCTGTAACCCTCATTAAAGCAATTCATAAAGGGGAAAAGATATTTCTGCACAGCTTTTGCTTTTGGAGAAGCATGTCCATATTTCCGAAGCCTATACTGGTATGTGGTCATAATGCCTAGGAGCTAAAGTAAGGCCATCTATGGGACTGCTTATATGTTATGTTATGTTAATATAGACTTATAGAGCGCATTATCACCCAGGGGTATCTAAGCGCTATCAACGGATATACACCACCAGCGAGGGACGCAGAGACCCAGCTCAGAGGGGCCCCCAGGCCTCCAAGAAAAGTACAGTCTTCAAATTCTTTCTAAAAGGGAGGAGATTAGTTTCCTTCCGAAGTTTGACTGGAAGGCGGTTCCAAGCCTGAGGGATAGTGCTAGAGAAAGCTCTACCCCCAATAGACACGAGGTTAAACCGGGGGCAGACCAAGTTACAAGCATCAGCTGACCGAAGAGCCCTACTCGGCATTTAGTTGAACAATCGGTCCTTGATATAGCTAGGGGCTGAGCCGTGAATGGCCTTGTGTGCAATACAGAGGCTTTTGAATGTGGTTCTCTGAGTGATTGGAAGCCAATGTAGGTCCTGTAATAAGGGCGTAGAATGGGTTCGCCTAGGTTTTTTGAAAATGAATCTGGCAGCGTCATTCATTACGACCTGGAGCCTCGCCAGGAGGTTTTTAGGTAGGCCATAATCTAAAGAGTTGCCGTAATCGAGACGTGCCAGAATCAAATTTGAGACCGCCAGCCTAAGAGTGGAGAATGACAGCAGTGATGACAAGTTTCCGAAGCTGGCGCCGCAGACTGGCACATGTTCCCACCACAGCCGACACCTGCTGTGTCATGGATAACAAGACATCAACCTTGATACCAAGACTTTTTGCTGCCACTGCGGGTTCCGGGAAAGGCCCCAATTCTGCAGGCCAAAACAGATCACTCCAAGGATTTGAGGCTGTGGTGACCGCTAAGACTTCAGTTTTGTCAGGGTTTATTTTTAATAAATTAGCCGACGTCCAGTTGATGGTAAACTTGAGAATGTCTTGCATTCTCAGGTGAGCCGTAGGTGAATGGTCGATATGGATCAGAATTTGAGTATCGTCGGCGTAATTATAAACCCTGCAGTCCATCTGGTTCAGTGCTGCTATCAGGGGCTGCAAGTAGATGTTAAAAAGCAGAGGTGATAAAGCTGAACCCTGGGGCACTCCACATGTCAGCTTGGCTGGGTTGGACACTAGATATGCTAGTTGGACTCGATGGGAGCGTTCCCTAAGAAAGGAAGTCAGCCAGGCCAAAGCCGTGCCCTGAATCCCTAGATCCTTGATCCACGATTATAATAGGCCATGATCAACGCCGCGGATAGGTCCAATAGGACCAACGCACACAGAATTTTCTTATCAGCCCTGAGTCTCAGGTCATCCTGCACGGAAAGCATGACCAATTCCGTGCTGTGATGGGCTCTGAACCCAGCCTGATTGGGCTCAAGGAGATGATTACACTCTAGGAAGCAAGTGAAAGAATGTAAAACATGTTGTTCTAGAATTTTTGCCAAAAAAGGCAGCTGAGCGATTGGCCTAAAGTGCTTTACATTTTTAGGATCTGCGCTTGGTTTCTTTAGAAGCGGAACCACCCGGGCTTCCTTAAAAATAGAAGGAACAAGTCCCGTCTCCAGCGAACGGTTCAAAAGGGCAAGCACTTTATCCTCCATAGCCGGCCATGCCAACCTAAAGATTTTAGGGGGGCAGGGGTCAGTGGGAGAGCCTGATTTCACCCGTCCTACTAGGGTGGACAGAAGCTCCTTGCTAAGGGAGGGCAGACTAGTCAAAGAGTTCGTTGTCAGCCTGGGGAGGGGGGAAGGAGGCTCGATTGAACAGAAAAGGTTTGGGGTATGACTGATTTCTGTCATCAGATCCTTTATCTTGTCCAAGAAAAAGGTTTGAAAATCATGGCAATCCCTTTGACTAAAGGTCGGTTTTTGCACCCTAGCCATCCTCAAGTCGTTTAGAACCCTAAATAATTCTTTCTGCGGGTTGACAGCCTCCGTAATTGTAGCCTCATAGAATTCGGCCTTCCTTAAACGGATGGCTTTTTTGTATGCGGCGAACTTCAATACATAAGCAGAAAGGGCACTGGTTTTATGAGACTTACGCCATGCTCTCTCACATTGGCGGAGGACTTGTTTTTGTTCCCTAAGAGCATTATTAAAACAGGGTACCCTTGTCTATCAATTTAATTTTATGGGCCGGTGCCACTACCTCAATGGCATCCCTAAGTTTAAACAACAGGGTAACACTCTCGGTCTCCAAATCGTCCTTCAAGGGTATATGGTTATCAGAATGTAATAGGATGGCTAATGCAAAAACAACAATTGGTGGACAGAATGCAGAACAATGTCATACATTCACCCCAGTACAGAGATCTGGGCCTAAATCCATCGTTTTTTTGCACTCCACACCACCCCAGGTCAGACATGGCTATATGCAAATCAGCCTTGACCCTGTGCCTCATGGGAACAGTCCAGCCCGAACTGCCAAGCCATGTCTTTCCTGGACCAAAATCAAGCATCCAATGACCGGTTTCTGGCTATCAGTCTTCGTCAGCCTGGATAGCTTGACTCCAGTGGTGTGGAGAGCATGGGACTCACGTCTGAGCATACCCATCCAACTCGGGGTGACAAATGCAAAAACAACAATTGATGGACAGAATGCAGAACAATGTCATACATTCACCCCAGTACAGAGATTGCACTCCACACCACCCCAGGTCAGACATGGCTATATGCAAATCAGCCTCGACCCTGTGCCTCATGGGAACAGTCCAGCCCGAACTGCCAAGCCATGTCTTTCCTGGACCAAAATCAAGCATCCAAGGACCGGTTTCTGGCTATCAGCCTTCATCAGCCTGGATAGCTTGACTCCAGTGGTGTGGAGAGCATGGGACTCACGTCTGAGCATACCCATCCAACTGAAATGGGGTAGCTGAGTGGGCTAAAGAATGGTGATGGATTAAACCCAGATCAGTTGACTGGGGGTGAGTGTTTGATTTGCTCAAACGCTCCGTCCATCATCCCCTTTTGTATCGCTTTGTTCGCCCTAAGTGTGGCAGGGTATGCTCAGACGTGAGTCCCTTGCTCACTTGGCCACTGGATTCAAGATAGCCTGGCTGATGAGGATTATGAATCCGAAACCAGTCCCAGGATGCTTGTTTCCGGTCCATGGAAGACATGGCTTGGCAATTCGGGCTGAACTGTTCCCATGAGGCACAGGGTCAGACTGATTTGCATATAGCCATGTCTGAAATGGGGTGGCTGAGTGAGCTAAAGAATGGTGATGGATTAAACCCAGATCAGTTGACTGGGGGTGAGTGTTTGATTTGCTCAAACGCTCCGTCCATCATCCCCTTTTGTATCGCTTTGTTCGCCCTAAGTGTGGCAGGGTATGCTCAGACGTGAGTCCCTTGCTCACTTGGCCACTGGATTCAAGATAGCCTGGCTGATGAGGATTATGAATCCGAAACCAGTCCCAGGATGCTTGTTTCCGGTCCATGGAAGACATGGCTTGGCAGTTCGGGCTGAACTGTTCCCATGAGGCACAGGGTCAGACTGATCTGCATATAGCCATGTCTGAAATGGGGTGGCTGAGTGGGCTAAAGAATGGTGATGGATTAAACCCAGATCAGTTGACTGGGGGTGAGTGTTTGATTTGCTCAAACGCTCCGTCCATCATCCCCTTTTGTATCGCTTTGTAATAGGATGGCTGTCAGGTCGGTCGCTTTGACTACGCAGTGTTTTCCATTCTGGCTTAGCTTTTGATCTTCTTGTGAAGAGTGGATACTGGCCTTCAATTAGATAGTGGTCAGACCAGGAGCATGGAGAGATCACTAAGGGACCTATAAGTGAGCAGGTTGACCAAACTAGATCTAATATGTGGCCTTTCTCATGTGTAGGCCCCCCCCCCCCCACCATCTGGCTAAGTCCCAAAGATGTTAAGACTTCTTCTAAATGTCTTGTCTGGCCGTCCTTCGGGGTTATTTCCCAGTGAAAATTAAAATCCCCGAGCACCACCAATCCTTCATAACGGGTGCGAAAATCATGAACTAATAAAAAAAAAGGCTCCATGAACCTAATTGATGTGTTCGGTGGACGTTAAACTAAAAGGAATACCACAGTCTGTAGGGGAGCAAAACTTAACTCCCAATAATCTGCGCCTTCAATGCATTCAGAGCATAGGGTTTCGGTTTTTAGTGTGTCATTAAAAAGGAAGGCTACGCCCCCCCCCTCAAATTATTAGGTCGATTAGCATAAATAGCAGTAAAATTAGGGGGCAAGGCTGCCACCAAATCAGGCTTAGAAGACTCATTAAGCCAAGATTCAGTGACACAAAGGAGGTCCAGGTTGTCCTCTTGCAAGAGCGAGAAGACCTCAAGGCAATGCCTCTGTAGTGAGCGGGTATTAAGGAGTGAGAACCTGCATCCCTGACTGTTCGCCTGCTTTAAAGGATTTACCGGTAAAGAGGCAGTAGTTGCCTTCCTAGAAGTTACTTGTGGTTTCAGCAGCCCCTCCCGATCGAGTTTTGCTATCACTCTCCCGGGTAGTGAATGGAGTACTTACTTCAAGGAAAGCAGAATATACAATGGGAGGGCCAGGGGTCATGGCCCCCGGGCCCGGCCTGGCGCGGACGGGCGCAGACGGGCTCGCCTTTGCGCGCCGTCTGCGCGCGTCCGCTGCGCTTCAGCGCCGGCATTCCCAGAAGTAGTGTTCACAGGGGAAAGCCCGCCTTCTCCGTCCCCGGAAGTGCGTCACTCCGAGGGGAGACCCGGCTATTGGTCGAAAGAGCCCTCCACTCAACCGGCACAAGCCGTGGTGGACCGGGGCCAATGACCGGGGGGGTACGTGGCAGAGAGCAACAGAGGAGGAGCAAACGGCGAGTGAGTTAGGTAAGGGAATTTCCTAATAAAAGTCCTAACACTGAGCAGTAGGCAGATTTAAAAGAATGCAGCTCTGATCAAATTTAAAAACAAGGTGAATAATAATGTGCAAACTAGCAGCTCTGACAAGAATTAAATGAAGATTGTGCAAATAAGCAAAGCAGGGAGCGCTGAACAAAGCAGCTAGCACCTCACCAAGAAAGCCCAATGGTTATGATTTTCCTTTTTGCTGGATTTTGTACTGTCCCTAAAGCACCTAATTTGGAGAGATTCCACCATAAAAGTATGGGTTCCCAGGAGACCACACCCCCTCCAACAGAATCCAGTCTTGTTTTTCCTAAAAGGTGAAACATCCTCGGAACGAAGTAGTGGCTATGTAATAATTTATTAGCTTGTTCCTGATCCTTCAGGCATATTGAGACATTTAAAACTTTTCATATTTTTTTGTGGTTAGCTACACTTAACATTTTATCAGAGCCTCCATCCTGTGCCTCGATCATTACTTCTCCATTGTTCTTGGTTTTAATACAGCCTGATTCTCTAATGATTTGTCATTCTACTTTCCATCTAGGTACATGACAATAAACTTCCATCTCTTCCGAAAAGTCTAGGAGAAATTGAAAATCTACAAAGGATTAATTCCAGGTAACATGTTGTAATCCAGTATGTTTCTGTCCTTATTTTAAAGCAATATTTTTGGTTTGGAAACCTATATCTATGAAGCTATGCACGGTAGTTTATTGTTTGGCTGGTGAAAATCATAAAGTTACTAGGAATAATAGGACAGGTGTTTTGTAGTACACTGTTATGTTTATAAACCAAACGCCGGGTAAATGAAATCTGTGGTATTGTAGAAATAGTACAGGATGGAATATTGCTATTTGATAAAAAAAATATCTTTATTTTTGAAATTGTCAAGCAACAATCCAACAACCAACTCAACCTTCCCGGTATTGAATCTAACAAGGTTCCAAATTGCGAAGACTTTGCATCCTTCTTCATGGAAAAAACGGTTGTTATTGAAAAGGAGGGAGCTGATACCAACTAACATACTCACCACTCTTCATCCATCACAGTCTGCTATTCCTATCGGTCACCCTGAGCATTCCCCCCAAAAATAATGACTCTTGGCACACATTCACTCCCCTCAAGGAAAGCGACATTCACTACTTTCTTTCTTCCTAGTTTGAACCCTTCCAATCACTTCATCGATCCTTTACCTCCGATTATCTTTAAAGAGATAACATTGTCTATCCTCCCTTTTTAGACCAAGATAGTAAATGCCTCCCTCCTTCCAGGCACTATCCCTGACTGTCTAAAAGTAGGCCAGGTAACCCCCTATCCTAAAAAAAACCAAGTGCAGATTGCTCTGACTTAAACGATTTCCGTCCAGTCTCCAACATTCTCACTCTGGTGAAGCTTATCGAGAAATGTGTACAGATCCAACTCTGCAAGCACATGGATCATTACCAACTTCTAGACCAATACCAGTCTGGTTTCCGCCAAGATTCCAGCCCATAAACGGCACTCACACACATAGTGGATGACGTATTATCAATGTTGGATCAGAAGGAAGTGTGCCTTCTTATCCTCCTTGACTTATTGTCAGCGTTTGATACTGTGAAATACGAAAATCTTCTAAACCTACTTGAAAGAAGGATGGGGTTATCAAGGGCTGTCCTTCAATGGTTTACTTCATTCTTCCACAATTGCACCCAAAGAGTCAAGATCAACCGTTCTCTGTCCAAGCCCTTTGTGGTCACCCTGAGAATCCCTCAGGGATCTGCCCTCTCTTCCATTCTCTTCAACGTATTCATGGAACCTTTAGCAGACTCCTTGTCATCCTTCAACATTCATTATCACATGTATGCAGACGACACACAATTGTACGTGAAAATCTCCTCCCCTGGAAATACTCGGAACTGGCTTGCTTTCAACCCTCTCAAACTTAATGTCATCAAAACGGAATTCCTCCTTATTACCCCACCCAAACACAATCTCACGATCGACTTTTGGATGAACCATCTAACTGCCCTCAATTGTACACCTCACTTTGTAGATTCTGCAAGATCTCTGGGAGTTATACTAAGCAAACATCTGCATATGCAGAGCCACATAAGTAATGCTACTAAAGGAGTGAACTACCAGATGAGCATCCTAAGGAAATTAAAAGTCTGCGGTCCAAGCCCTAGTCATCCCCAGGCTCTACTACGGATGTGCTACGCTCTGTGCCCTGCCCAGATACAAGCTGGCCCCTTTATGGGCCTCTTAACGCTGTGGCCAGACTCGTCACTTGAACAAAAAGAAACAAACATGTCTCCCCTGATCTGAAACCCCAAAACTCGCTCCCTTATGAAGCACAAATTAATCTAAAAACCGTTTTCATGACTCATACAGCCCGACATTTCAGTATTCCCAGATATTTGGCACAAAAGCTGAAATTATCTGGCAGATATAGATCATCGCGAAGTACCAGCTCCCTACTGCTGAAACAACAGATTTTCCGACAAAAGAATACGTACAGCGGAGCTTTTTACGGCATCGGACCAAAAAATTGGAATTCTCTGCTGAAGGAAATCCGTCTGATTCCTTCTACCACCTCCATCAAAATAAAAGTTAAAACATTTCTGATGAACAAAGGTTGCCCTAAATTCGAATCATACCCTAGATCGATTGATCTTACCTGGTGTATTCTCATTTTGTTGATCATGACTGCTTCCTTCTGACCTCCTAGGGAGGTCTCATCCTTCAACTTGTTATTCTTCTATAATTGTATTCATGTCTTATCTGCGTTTTATTACTGTGTCTTTATTGATTATTCACTCCTCCCCCCTGTAAAGTGCTCTGATATCCTCACTGGGCATGTTCACGCTATATAAAACTTAATATAAATCCTGAACACATTTAGGGATCATGAGCACACCCAAGGCACAAAGTCAACTAATCCTGGCCCCAGAGAACAATGCAGACAAGTATACATCATCAACAACGTGATTAAAGACATTCCATGAATTTCTACTCTTAATCCTCGATTTAAAAAGGCGAAAACTCTAAAACAAACATCCAAGCTTTTGGGTTGCTGCAAATACAATAAGGCTTCATTACAGTTCCTTAAACACCAAACATTTTAAAATCGGTTTGAGAAAGAGGATAAAATATAGCCTACAAAATTTACAAAAAACAAAGTGCAGCAGTGATTGTGCAGAGTCCCCATTACAAGGTAATGTGGTTGTACTAGTTCCCCAATGATAAGCATCTCCTTGAAAACGCAACAATCTCCATGCCGTACCTGCCTTGAAACGAAACGGAAGATATCTTTCCCAAGTGGTGTGTTTCAGGGCAAGATAGGACGCTGGCTCTGGAGAAGCTAAGGTCACGCTGTAGTCCTTCACTGAGCATTTAAGAAATTCTTGATTCCATCATTGGTTCAGGCACAAAACTCTGAATTTAACCAACAGTTTGTCTCAAATAACTATGTTGTGTGGTGCAGAAAATAAATCACTCAGTGCTATTTCATTGAGAGTCCTGTATGCATAGTTCAGTCAGGAGATAGGGAGACACCCATCAAGTTTAAGGCAATCTCGAATTACCTCCTGGATCTATGAACGTCCAGGAGAACAGTGAGGAATCCAAGCTCCGTAGTTTGCTGGTCAACCAAAAGGCTGTATGCTACTTGATGAGCTTTCTGCTGTTTGAATGCCCAGTCTTTGAGCCTCTGTTGAATAGCTGCCTCACTGCGTCAACTTTAATCATTTGGGGAGCTCTGTTGACACTCTGGATCAGATTGAGGTTGAGCCGATAATGGGAATGAGGGGCAGGCAGTGGAACACTATTTTAATGCCGACTGGCCCTTCACATTACCTTTTACAAATTGCCTGAATAAACTTAAACTAAAACTACTGTAACAGAGAGGGCTAGATACAGGTTATTTAGTATAAGTCTGGCTTCAAGAAGGTTGTGGAAGCTTTTGATACACCACATTCTCCCATATTCCAAGTACTTAGGACTGCATGATTGTGGCCTTTAACCCCTGACACCATTCTATTGTGTTGGTCTACACAGCAAATACAGAAATTGATCCTGGACACATCAATAGAAAAAGGGAAGATATCAAACCCAGTCATCAGAGGTGGCTATGACTCTTATAAAAGGTCCAACAGAGGATGTTACAAGCCACAAAAAAAAATATTTCCTCAATGAAATCACTTTTGCAACGGAAGGCATATGCAGCCCTGGCTCAACCATCTTGTTCTGAATTTGAGCAACGGAGTATAAACATCTACTAGAACACTTAATATAAGAGAAGGCGTTACAGCACAGCATAGTAGTTGTAACCATACTGAAGTAAGTCACTTGGATGTCGCATTGAAATAGAACATGCTAAACATAATGGAGGGTTCTTTAAAGAAATGAAGATCTATTGAATTCATGGAGGCGGAGTCTGGGCTATTCTCTATTCCACCCTACTCCCTCTTCCACAAAAAAGTCAGAGGAAGTCTGAAAAGAGGCAGGTCGAACAAAGGATATCCACATTACAAGCTCCTAAGAAATAGGAGAAAGGGAAGAAGAGTCTCACTCTTCAGCAAAAGAAACATATCTCCCTTATTTCCAATCACCGCAATAGCCTGCCTGTAGGGTCAAGACTAATGAAGCCTGTACTTAGTGAGGGCCAAGACCTTTCAATGTTACAAAAGTTTGCACTCCACACAATACAGCAACACGATAAAATAGTTATCTCCACAAATAACAAGCTGGCAAAACAACTAGATTGGAAAAATGAAGCCAATGACATTAAGAATGGGAATATGCCTCACAATCTAACCAAAGGCAAACCTCTCAAACTGAATATTGAAAGGTTCATGCAACTGTGTTCCTAAATCGAAAAAGGATCTTGCTTGTGTCTCAAGGTACTGAAGGAGAAACAACTCTTTCTCTATCTGTCTGCTCTCATTCAAGTCTCTTCATTGTCTACACAACCAGTGAAGAATCCCAGTTCTCTGACAAAATGAGAAAAGTTATTAAGAAGAAGTTGATACCTTATTAGTTCTTTTGCATACGCTTCAGCACTCCTGTCGTCAAGCTAATCCAGTACCTTTTAGAGATACAGGTGTACCACAGTTGTCCTTTTTTTGGGGGGAAAACATATTATCCAAAATTCAAACAATCAAATTAAACAAACTAAAATGGCAAGTGCATTATAACAGCAGAAACACAACGTGTCCACAAAGAAAGATTTGGAGTTCAGGTGCAGGAACTAGAACTACAGGTGTCAGACATTGCAGACCAACATGACATAGCTCACAATCAAGTCTCCTTATTCTCCATAGATTTAGAGACACTCAAGCAGGAGGAGCAAGACTACTAAAACCAGATTTGCAGAACAAATCTGTGATTTACGTCCATACCTGTTGAAAAAGAAGAGGGGTTGCCTCTAACAGAAGTGAGACACCATCTGATTGAAAGATAAATTCTGTTTACAAAAGAAGATCTATCTATTTGTTGGGCCCTTTGGGTTCTTTTTTCTCAAGGGGAAAACGCTTCATTCCTAGGACCTATTCTGGTGAACTTTGAGGTTCTTTTTCTTGCATGTTCTTTATAGAGTTACAATCAGCTCAAGATTTTCTAAAGGAATTGCAATCTAAAAGTGAAAAAGACTAAGACTAATGTTCTCTAATGATTGCGTGAAAGCAAGATGGGGTCAGGTGTCTGTTAAGCCTATAATAACTATTATCTGTGAGGCAGGTTTCTTCAGGGTAAGAGGTGGAAGGAGTTTCAGGAGGACATGTGGCAGAGGTGGAAGAACTATCAGGCTGATGGGATACAAAGGGTATAAGCAGTGGGGAGGTGAAGGTAGTATGCATAGGTAGAAGGAGCGGAGGGAAAGCGGAGAACACGAAAAATTCAAAACTGTTTTCTCTAGGGAATGTCAGATGGCAGGCATCGAAATGTATAGATGATCTGAAGATTGCTTCTATCAATGTTAATGGCCTTATTAATGCCAAGAAGAAAGCTATTCTAACCAGTCTTGTGAGTTGAAAACCTTTTATTTTCCTAATCTGGGAACCTTCTAATGTACTATTCAAGGAATACCACATAACAAAGCAACTGGAAAAATGACCGTCTTGGCCAGCAGTCAGACAAGCTTATTCATCAGCATCAGCAGCACATGGTGGAGAAGATGGGAAGGGGGAATTCTTCTTCTTAACAAAAATTGTCCAGGATCTACATTTAAAACCGCATGAGACAAACTGGGGTGACTTTAGGTATTTCATTAAAAAAAAAAAAGCTTTTTGCTATGGTATATTGTGGCCCAGTGGAGGACAATCTAAAGATAGTGTACTCTTTAATAACTATCTTGACTTTATTGCAGAGTTTGATTATTATGGGAGGAGACTTTAATTTCCTACAATTAACAATAACAACTGTACCCGAATGCAACACTCTGACTGCATCAGCTTGGCCCCCTCCTTTGACACGCAAGAGTGGAGACAGGGCAATAACTTTTGCCCGTGGTCTACACAAAATGGAAAATAATGTTCCAATAATGGGTACCTAGGCTTTGTATTGGCACCACCATTTGAGTAATGTCATCAGAGTTTTGTTCCTGAAGAAACCCCATGGCACCTATTTAGGACATTTAGATGGGCAGAAACATATCGACCTCACAATACATGTAGAATAATTTCCCTTCATTTTAGCTGTACTCACTGAAGGCCTTAAAAAAAACCCTTCTAGTCTGCCAGTAGGCAGTTATAACACATCTACTCTTTTCATTTCACGTTTCCCACACCAGAGGTTGCAGCCCCAGAAAAACATAGTGGCAGACATTTCCACCTCCTGAGCTCCTTTTTACCTCAGGGTTGTAGCCATTGTTGGTAAAAATGTCTCTACCAATGTGTGGAGGGGCCCAATGCTGAAGCATTCCACCCGTTGGTGGGTAAGCTCTTTTGTCATTTAACATCAAGACTGCACAACAGTATCTGTTACCGGTTTGACGCTCCATTTATATTAACCTGTTGCCGTGGCGTGAATTCCGCTGCTGTGCGGGTGATTTAATGAGTGGGCTTGTTTCGGACGGCCCACGGCCATCCTCTGCACACGCCCACTGTGACGTCGGACGGCTGGGGGCCGTCCGGCGCACCGAACGGGTTAAATATTCCTTGGGCACTCAGGGTTTTTGTTAACCATTTAAGGAGTGATGCTTTGGTTGCTCTTTATCCCGCCGGCCTATCCCCTTCCTTAGTGATAAATATTTTTAAAACTACCATAATAGGGGACGTTAATTCATATTATTGTCAAATATACAAATCCAAAAAATAACTACTTAGGCTTCTTCAAGCTGAGCTCTCATTAGACAGGATAATATACTAAGCTCCCAAAACTGGAAGAGGTCAAGGAAACTTTGAAAACCTATTCTTTAGCAAAAGGATCCTGAGCTCTAGTATGTTAGGGCAATGTATTTATGAGGAAGGGGTGCTTGAACAGAACATTCTTGCATGGCATCCGACGACTAGGTGTAGTAACATCAATCAGAAATCCCCAAATAGTCTTTTAAAAAGCTGGGGTTAGTCTTTTTTGAGCACTTTCAAAATATATATCGGGATCAAGAAAACTACTCAAGGGAGGTCTTAGGAGGAATTTTAGAACAATTCACAATCTCTACTTTATTCACTTACCCATGATGCTGCCATGCAGACAAGCAGCTACAGCCTGGGACAAGCTTTTCTCTGATTGATGTTTTTAATGCATATTGGAAACCAGAAAATGAGCGAGCCAGATGCAGAGATGCAAATCCAGTCAAATGAGAAGGAAGAAAATGCAAAACATTAGCTATAGGTGTTAGACGTGGCATCTTTGGTGTGGTTTCACCTGACGTTTTGCTTCTACCTCCTTTATTTTTGATGCTGTTGTGGATTTTGTTTTTGCTGGCTTAGATGCTTTGTGCACTTTGCCACTGCTCATCAGTGTCAAAGTGCAAGTGCTCCCTGTGTATATTGTGTTTACAATTGGTACTCCATCATTGGCATATTTGATTTACTATTAAGTCCCTAGTAAAGTGCACTGAGTGTGCAAGGGCCTGTAAATCAAATGCTACCAGTGGGCCTGCAGCACTGATTGTGCCACCCACATAAGTAGCCCTGAAAAGGTATTTCAGACCTGCCACTGCTTTGTCTGTGCACAGTGTTAACTGCCATGTCGATCTGGCACATGCACCCACTTGCCAGGCCCTACCTTCCCCTTTCTTACACATAAGGGACCCCTATGCTAGACCCAGGGTACCTCCCTGGACAGGGTGCAGTGAATGTGAAAGGTAGGACATGTATTGGTGTGTGTGGCATGCCCTGATAGTAAAATACTGCCAATTTAGTTTTTCACTATTGAAAGGCTATCTGACCCATAGCATAGAATGGGAATTACTTTGTAACATCTCACAAGTATATTGTTCCATTGGGACAAGATAGGGAATACAGTTTAGGCTCTCTGAACTCAGAATTTAATAACACATCTTTTAGCAAAGATGGTTTTTAAATTGTGTGTTTGAAAATGCCACTTTTAGAAAGTTGGGGTAGTAGTAAGTAGTAATTTTTATTGTTTTAGGTTAATTAAAACCATTACAAAAATACATTGATAGCTCATATCTTTGGATAAAAGATTATAAGAAAAATATATTATTTTTAAAACAAGAGGACTTTGATAAAAAACAGTTTGGTGCGGGTGTGTGATCGTAGTGTGGTGTCTTGGCCAATTTAATCCGGTCTGATGCCATCTTCCAGATTTTTTTAGTTTCAGTTCCAGAAGTTTCAGGAATTTAACCAACTTCCCATTTAATGGCGGAAGGCCTGGGTCGAAACAAGCAAGAACTACTTGTCTGCGTGTGCTGATTTTTTGTTCATTGAAGGCAGTTTTTAACAGGGCTACTCTTTCCTCTTTCAGCCTTGGGCAGGTGCATAGTAGGTGTTCGAAGTCTTCATTCTCTGCCCCGCACAGCCTGTATTTTGTCCCACAATCCCTTCTCTGCCATGGTTGCAGATGTGGAATAGAGGATAAAATTCCTAGCCTATGTTTTAAGAAGGCTTCTTTTGATTTCCTGCCATACCCCAGACCAAAGTATGCTTGTAACCCAGGCGATTTATATGTAGACAAAGTCATCCATGCGTGTCGCCTTTGTGAAAAGGTCGCTTTGTCTTCCAAGTGCGATTGTCTTTTTATGCACTTATTTACAGCACGCTTGAATTGCACATGCGATAATGGAGTTTCCCATAGTTCTTTTAGACCTGTGACAGTCAGGGATTCCTCTAAGAAAGTTTTCGCCGGCAGTTGAAGAGAGCTGCTTAAGTCTAGCCATAGCAGATGGTTTAGTGGATTTTCTGGCGAGTTCTTTATTTTCTGCCAGCACTTTATGTATGATCCTCTTCTTGCGAGCTTTTGGCAGGTCAGTCCAAACTCTAACCGGATCTGGGCTTGTGAGGTGTAGGTTGGCAGGTTAAAGAGAAGTCGGTAGTCCTTTGCAATGGTTGTGTCCAGCAGTTTCGCGTCTATGCCTTATAGAGCCTCGCTGCCGTATGTAATAGATGACTCTAGCTTAACTTGTGCCACAAGGAGCAGTGGGAGAAGTGTGGGACCATTCAAATTAGACTTTAGCTGTTTAAGCATGGTAGCTATCACCATCCCTTTCCTCTTGATTGCCTCTAGTTGGTTCGAGAAGCACCCTCCTTTATCGAACAATATTCCGAGGTATTTATATTCTGAGCAATTTGCGACAACCTTTGTTCCAAGGAAGCAAGTGTGCAGCTTTTTGTTCCCATTTATAGACAGAACTTTGGTCTTGTCAATGTTTATTTCTAGCAGGTTTGAATCGGCATATCCATGCAGTGCATTGATGAGATTTTGGAGACCTACTTTCGTGTGGCTGACCAGGACCACGTCGTCTGCGTAGGATATGCTAGGCAGCGCTTTGCCGCCCAGGCGTGGAGCGTGCGCGTTACAGGGTTCTAGGGCAGGTGGTAAATCAGCTGTAAATAGGTTGAAAAGGGTCGGTGCTAAGACGCACCCTTGCTTTAGGCCGTTGTTGGTCGGAATGCACCTGGAAAGTTGTGTGCCATTGCCGAGCTTTACCTGGACCCACGTGTTGGTGTGCAGTTGGATCAGAAGGTGCAGTAGGGGGTCGGGGATCCCCCAGGAGGCCAATTTTCTCCAGAGGTAGCCCCGGTTGACGTTATCAAACGCCGCCTTGAAGTCGACAAAGCAAAGGTGGAGAGCCTGTTTAGTCACCCTTGCTTTGTCGATAAGTAGCGAAATTTCCAGCAAGTTTGACGTTGTTCCCGTTTCTCTGCTGAAACCAGTTTGGCTCGGCGGAATTATGTTGTGGTATGTTGCCCATTCGCGCAGGTGGGTCAGTAGGAGCCCCGCAAAGTATTTAGCCTCAATATCCAGGAGTGCTATCAGCCGGTAATTTTTTGGCAGCGTTCTGTCCCCCGCCTTATAAATTGGTGAAATAATTGAGCCCCTCCATGAGGCAGGAAGAATCCTGGATCGGCTCACAGACATGTAAAGAGGGGTCAGCGTTTCTGCCCAGTATTCTGGCTCAAGTTTGAACAGGGCCGGAGGAATCCCGTTTGGCCCTGCTGCGCAATCCTTCCTTCCCTTCGAAATGAGTTTCTTAAGCAGAACCGTGGAGATTCCAGGTTCGGATTCTAACCAAGTTGTTATTGTTTGTAACGGTTGGCCCTCTGGAGCTTCCTGGGGCTTACTTATTGTGGCGACCTGCTGATTAAAGTGTGAGTCTAAAAAAGATTCCCAAGAAGATTTTGTAATGTGAGACGTTATTCCGCTATTTTTTGGATTTATGATTTTGTTTATTGTAGACCAAAACTAGGCGCTGTTGTTACCCTTTGAGTCGTAATAAAGTTTTGCCCAGAGGTCGTCTTCATTGGATCTTTTTACTGTCCATTTCAGTTTTTTTTAGGTCAGTCCGATCCTTCTGAAGTTTTGCAAGAAGGACCCTGTCCCCCGGGCTTTTTCTCAACAGTCTTAACAGTCTGTTGATCTCTTTTTTTGTGGGTTTTTAGGGCTGATTTCTGGGAGCTTGAGATCTTCCTTAGGGCACCAGAGCCGGCAGATGGACTGTGCCGTACAATAGATGAGTATTGATTTGCAAAATCAGCCGTAAATTGTTCCCAACCTGCTACTGGATTGCCTGAGGGATAGTTTAAGCTGTTTAATTGGTCTTTTGCTGCTTGTAATACCTCCGGCGTGTTAGCGACTGAGGTTTTGATCTGTTTAAAGTCTATGGTGTGGCTAGCATGAGGACCTGTTGGATTTAAAAGTATTAGGTCCGGGAGGGCGCAAAAAGGGACTTCCTGAGGGCGATGGTCACTGTCTCCCTTGTCCCCTAGGTTAAAGCCCAGGATGTTGTGAAAAAGAGGAAGAGAGACCAACGTGTAATCTATTGTCGAGGTTATGTTGCCTGAGTTGAACGTGGCCATGGGTGGAGAATCTTCAGGAAATCTTCCATTTAGGACCCTCAAGCCCATATGTTCCAAGTCTTCCAATAGGTCCTTTGCCAACTTGGCGGTTTTACCTTGGCTGCTCCAAGTTTGATTTGGGATATTCCAATGGTAAGACTGGGCCTGAATATCACTGTTCAAGGATGACCCTAGAATACATTGGTTAAAGTCACCAGAAAGAATTAAGTAGGGTGAGGTTTGCGTTGTCAAGACATGATGTAGGTGGTCCGTTAAACGCTTTGCCTCTTGTTTTTTCTTTTTTGGGTTGATGTAGGTGTTGATCAGCTGGACCTCTTTCTTATTTTCCCCCAAAGTTTAATACCATCCCAACCGTGTTTAGGGATGGAGAATTGGAAGTGAGCGCCTGTACATTGCCAACAGTTGAGATTTTAATGTAAGTTGCTAGGCCAGCTGCCAACCGACCGAACGTGCTTCTCCTTGTGCCTGGGGAATGATGGCAGGTATAGCCCTCTAGGTGAACCGGCTCCTCCAGCCGTGTCTCCTGGAGGAGAATGATGTCAAACGATTTCACGTATTGTAAGAAGTCAATGTCCGCTGCTTTGTTGTTAAGGCCGTTTAAGTTCCACGAACATAACTCCAAACGTGGTATAGCCGGGCACAGGCCTGACTCCGTTAAGTGTCCTTGTCATTGGCGGTTACATGATGTATTGCATATTCTGAAAAGTCGGTCTTCTACCATGCTGTGGGGATTTACCATCAATGAGCTGTTTTTAGTCCCTGACGCCTGGCTGGTTGTTGGAGATCGACCCAATGCGCCTTTCAGCACCTACCTTGTTTTCGAAGTTGTTGTAAGTACTCCCTCCTTAGGTCTCTCAAGCAGGGGCAGCGGGTATCCGATGTTGTGATAAAAGGCAGATTTAATCCCCCATTTCTTGAGGAGAATTTGCTCTTCTAGGATTTTGCTAGCAATTTCGGATGAAATCCATGTTGCTTTTGCCGCTTCTTTACCATGTGGTCTGTCAGATTTTATAAATTCTATAGAAAGAAGGTCTGCTGAGGATATGTTATTTAATGCTGGTATTGTGCTAAGTAATTGTAATAGGTTGCCTCTGTTCAGAATATCAAATGAGCCTTTTGAATCGTACTCTGGGGTGAAGAGAACAATGGTAGAGGTCTTGCTTGGATCATTCACCGGAACAGTTGGGAAGTGGGGATGGATTTGGGTCCCTAATTCACTATTGTCAGGCTGAGGTGAGTTTCCTGGGCGAGTACCCCCAAAGGAAAAATTCTTAAAAACGGGAGCAGATGGAGCTATAGGGGCACTCGCTATGATGGAGTATAGCTGAGTTTGGGGGTACAGGAGTGCTGTTATCCTCTGTTCTTGAGCACGGGGTCCTTCACGATAGGTGCTGAAGGATCCTTCTTGTGCCGAGTCCGAGCTGTGCTTAGACTATACCCCCCCTAATTTCAGATGTTGAAGGTGGTATGATGGGACTATTATCTTTTTCATTGTCCGGGCAGCGGTTTTCCGGCGTGCATTGGTTGACTTTGTCGGTGCCAGGCGGTGCCGGCCCCTCCTCCTGTGAAGGAACCCCGGTGGGAGCTGCTGCGTGTGGTCCGTTTACGGAGGATCTATGCTCCGTAGAGGTAGGTTTTCCGCTGGTGTCAGGTCCTGGCGTCGAGCGGGGGGCTTGCTGCTCCTGCTTTCTCCCTGGCTTAAAAAGCGGATACACTTCTGGCATGCTTGTAGTAGTCAGTTTATTGCGGCCTTTCCTCCTTTTCTGCCGCCGCCCTTTCGCGTTCAGGGGCAGAGTATTATTCTTTAGGGGAGGAGTGAAAGTTGTTGTCGGGTGGCCCTCTGGTAACACCTGGTCACCTGACGGCGGTGTCAATGCCCCCTTGTCGGCAGAACTGGCTGCTATAGGCACTCTGTTTGATTGTCCGGGGAAGGCTGTTTCACTGGGATTAATGTACTGGGGCCTTGCATTTTGCCCTTTTGGCAACCCTTCTATAAGAGATGATACTATTTCGGGAAGGGCTGACAGTTTGTCGATAATAGGCCCACAGCTGCACACTAGCTTTGCCTCTTGCTGTGCTCTGCTGATTAGCGAATTGAGTTGGCCAAGTGTGTCATCTATTCGCCCAACAAAAACAGCCAAAGTGTCAAGTAGGGTCAGCTGCAAGTCCATTTTATCGGATTGAAAATGAAGAGTGTCTACGGTTCGTTGGAAGGTGTTTAACAAAATGTCCCACGTGTTTGCCATATCTGATGCTTGAGTCCTTGGTAGAGGGCTTTTTTGGGTTGTCCTTTTGTTGGGGGTTGACGACAGAGAGGAATTCGGTAAGGTGGTTAGATCCGTGAGGACGCCCTCACATTCGTGACCCCTTTTTGTTCGCTGTTTTTTTTTATTGGATCCTCTGTGGGCGAGGATGGGTTTGCCAATGTTGACGGAATATATGAGGCAACTAGTTCGGCCCACTCCTGAGAGCTCAGGTAGGTTAGGTTAGCGGGGCCATCGCTCCCAGGATTTGTTGTGTTACCCCTGTCCTCTTTTAGGCGGTCTTCAGAGATCTGATCTTTTCCAGTGCCTTCCTTTGGCATTAAATAAGGTTTGGAGCTGTCCGGATGGACCAGTTGGTCCAGAAGACTTTTGTCGATGATCAGAGAATTGTTTGGATTATGTGGGTTATCGCTGCTTACGGCTTCTTGCCGTTGGGCGTAGTCCTTACCGCTACAAGTTGTAAGGTTGTACGGGACATAGTTTGTGTTCTGACTGGTTCCTAGTGCAGGTGAGGTAGTTGGTGACGGACGGGAGTTGATACACATAAGAGATGAAGATAACTGTGGGTCAGACGTGACCCCACTATCGTCCAACCGTGGGCCTGGTGGGCTGCAGTTGGCCGTATCTGTGAGATCGTCTTTGCCTGTGGGACATGGTTTCCCCTCCGCAGATGAGCGCGATGCCGGTTGACCGCCAGCTGTGGAAGAGCTGTTCGTAATACTACTTCCTTGGCCCGGGGGTTGGTAATACCACTTCCCTGGCCCGGGGGATGGTCGTTTCACGCTTCACAGGAAAATAGTGGAAGTAATGAGTCCTGGAGACCCAGGATTTTCCCACTGGACGAGAAGATAGTGGAGAGTGGATCTTTCAGAAAGTAGAATTTTGATGTGATTTTTGGTTGCCGAAGGTTGGGGCGAGGATTCGCGTCCTGTAGAACTTGATCGCTAGCCGCATCGCTTTCTCCCAGGGAAAGATCCCAGCTACCACTGACTCCAGTTGCGTTGCCCTTTGTGTTAGCAGTTGCTACAACATTCTGCTTTGCTTTGTCTTTTGCCTTGGTCTTTGGCTTGTTCTCAATGTGAACCCTTTTTTTCCCTGACCTCATGCTGAGATTAAGCAGTAGTTTAAGCCAGCGGGTTTAGAAGCGCGCTTAGCTTTGCTGACTGTTGCTGACTGTTGCTCCGATGGGCTTGTTCAGAGGTTGTACTCGCAGGGGCGAGGGACAAGAGAACGGGTTCCAGAATCGCTCAGAGCCGGTCGCTGCTCCTCACTAGGCTGCACGAAAGGTGACGCAGCTGCGTCTGCAACCTGCTGCGTCAGCGACTCGATTGTTCGCTACTGCGGTTGACTGACAGGACCGCCTGTTTGTTTAACATCTGGTGGCTATGTTGGATTTTGTGGCTGCTGTGACAGTTCACCCGTTACATATGGCCTAGTTGAGCATACGAGCGAGCACACAAACGAACAAACACACAAGGGGCAGTGATGCGGCAGTGATGCGGCAGAGACTGCGAGGAATCCTCGGGCACGTGTTCTGACAGTACTGTCCAGGAGTTTGATACGACTGCTGACTCTGATTGCTCTGGTTGAGCGTTAGGGGGGCGAGGAAAGGGGTACAGCAGCTCACCTTTCCACTGTGCCTACGTCGCCGCTCCTCCTCCTCCACCTCCACCTCCACCACTGCAGGTCCAGGTGCTGCACCGCTCTGTGAGTTCTTAGAGCGCCGATCAGCCGCTGGTGAGGCGGCTTGAGAGGGTCGACAGGTTAGAAAGTAGTCATTTTCTTGTTTAACCATTCTGTGTGCCTCTGCCTGTTTGTGTATTGACTGTCTGGTTTTGGAGTGACAGGGGCTGGAGATGTGCATTCACTGTAGACAGCCACTGGGGGGAGGGGTTGAGGTGTGCTTTGCCCTTCCTGGATGACTCGGAACTGGGCTGAAAAGACCTTGGCTGAATTTAGAGTAGTGGGAGGAGTTTTCCTTGCACCTGAATTGGGCCTGTCTCCCTTACACAATGCGGTCTCCACCCCCTGTGGTCATACTGCACCAGTGAGGACAGAACTAGCTTGGTCTTGGCTCAGAGAACCTTGCACAAAGAGAACAATGACATTTTGGGGTATAAGTATTACATCTGAAAACCCAGGACTTTAGATTACTTCTGGACTCAAGAGGAACCTTTGCCAAGGAGAAGAGCTGAAGAGCTGTGAGGAGGAGTACTGTCCCTTTGCTGTGAGCTGTGTGGGGTTGATCTGCAGTTGCTGTTTCTGTCAAGGAAGGGACAAAGACTGGAACTTTGCTGTTAACCTGCTTGAAGAAGATCTCTGAGGGCCTGTGTGTGCTGGCCTCCTGTTTTTGAAGTCTCTGGGACACAAAGACTTCTACCTCAGCTCCCCTGAACGCTCTTGCTAAGAGTTGTGACCTGCCAGGAGGTGCCTGTTCCAGTTCTGGGCCTCTGGAGGTTGTTCCTGCTGTTGGGAGCTGGAGGAAAAGAAGAACTGAAGAAATCGATGCATCGCTCTTCTTGCGGCTGTTTTTCTGACACAGTACCGCTGTGCGAGAAGAATCTCCACGCATCGCTGCGCTGCTGCAGAACCGATGCAGTGCCTGTCGCAGCTGCAAGAACCGATGTATTGAGGGATTGGGGCTGAAGAAACCGGCGCAGCGCCCCTACTACATTGATCGCCGATACATTTCGGATTTCCACGCATTGCAAATGTGTGACAAGTTTTCCCAATGCAGCAACCGCGAACCAGAATTGTCTTGGATTCGACACATCACTTTCCCTACTGACCGGATCGACGCATCACTTCTCCTTCATGCAGCAGAACTGTTGCATCGCCTCCCCAAGGTCTCAGGAACTGACGCATATCTTTGTTGTCAACATTTCCCATCTCTGCGGCTGATTGGCCCTGTGAATTTTGACACATCTACAGGTACTTTGTGAGAAATGACGCATCCATGGTTTTCTATGGACCAAGTTCTTGGAAACCCTTTTAAAGTCATATTCTTATTACACGTATGTTGGATTTTTCGTTTTGGCCTCTTTAGATAAAGATACTTGATTTTTTCCTAAACTGGTGTGGTGTCCATCTGTGGTATTATCACTGTATTACTGTGTGTTTTGAGTACAAATACTTTACACATTGCCCATGGGATAAGTCTGTGTGCTCGTGCCAAGCTACACAGAGGGTGACTAGGCGTTATCTAAAGTGTATATCCCCCTTAACCTGACTAGAAGCAAGGGTCCTTATTTGGACAAAGAGAACTACCTCCACCAACTAGAGACCCCTATTTCTAATATTGGTGGCAGCGGTGGGATACCCAAATCGGCTTAGAAAGAAGCAGTGCATGCCTAGTAAGTGAGTTTCTTGGAACATAGAACTGCCGGCTGGAATTGTTTAGCATATCGAAGGACTGCAGATCTTTTAATACGATCCAACAGACCATTCACGTTCAATGAGAATATCTTAGCAGGGTGCTATTCTGAGCAGATCCAAATACTTTTGGTCTGGTAGACCCATTGCAGGTGCAAGCACGGCTGGGACAATAGCTGCTTCAATGTGGATAATGCCTACTGGAGAAAGACTAAGAATGTGTGAGGGCTGCATGATCAAACAACTCAAAACAAACATAACATACCCTCCCACCATCTTTCCTCCGCCCCAGAAGAATCTGTCGCCCCCAACCCCTCTCGTAGCAATCTCAAACAAGGCTGCTGCCCAAGAACATCTACACCCCCAAGAGCGCCCCTTATCCTGACTATTGCAGCGTCTGACAACAGCGTTAACGTATTCACATAGCACTCCTATTTAGCGCTGCCTTGGCATCAGGCACAACCGTCGCTCAAACAAAACCACTGCAGCCAAGATTACATGCACCCTCACACTCCGAAACACACAATACCAGAAGTAGTCCAATTGTTCGGGAAGGGCATTACGATTGGCTGCCAGGGCCCTCCTCCTGGGATCTGAAGAGGTCTGGCATGCCCATCTGCATGATGTCCTGAACAGCTTCCTCAGCTCCCTAATCTGCCTGGTCGATTCTGGGTTTTTCCTGGGCAGCTTGTTGGGGGAAGCGGGGGTGAAGAGGAAGAAGTTCTCCTCCCCTCCGACAGAAGGCCGGACCCTCCAAGCCTCCCCGCACATCAAAGCTCTCCTCTCTCCTTTGCCAACACAAGCCTGGGAGTAATCTGGGTAAACAATGATCTTCATGTTCTGGAAGCTGAGTTCCCAGTGTGCCCTAGCCGCCCGGCGTATGGCATCCCTGTCATGGTGGTTAAGGATGCAAGGGGTGGAATAGAGCCCTCAGTAGGGGTCACCGGGCCAGGGACTTATGTGCCTGTTCCACCACAATCCAAATTAATTGGCAGGGACTGCAGCAGTCTTCCAGGAGCCACTCTACGCCAGAGGTCTCCACCCTCTCTGGAAACCCAACAAATAAACAACAATCTAAAGCAGTACCTCACCCGATACCTATCTGACTTTGTGAAGACTTCCTCAGATGCAGCCTACCGTGTTGCCCTGCTGAAGGATTTTGACTTCCAGATGGAAGACTAAGTCCCAAGGTAAAACCTACCTCCAGGACTCCATCGACGTTGCCCTGAATTCGTGCCTAGGTAAATCACACCTAGGCACCGGTCTACTGCGACCAACGACTACCATTAGTGCTTTGCTCTTTTTGGCACTATTTTCACCTAAAAGTTGAAAAATTCCTATCTTCGGTTCCCCATATTGGATTTTTGTTATTTTGGTGTCATTTTATTTATTACATTTTACTCTACTCTAGTTTTCTAATTTGGCGTGGGATTTTTATTGTTTGGTGTTTTGCAGTTATTGCAATTTTGATCCTGCCTAAATACTTTACACAGTGCCCAAAATTAAGCTTGTGTACTCTGTGTTGTAGCTACTAGGGGGTTGAGCTCAGGGTAAATTTGTGACTTTGAGGTTCACCCTGACAAGAGTTGTTAATATTCTTTTAGGTGGGTAAGTACCCACCCCAAATAATCCAGTTTCTTACAATATTTAATCAGATTTTCATGATTAATGTTTCTTTCGTTATTGCCAGTTCGAATACAAAAATTCATCCATGTAAACACATTACTATCACAGAATACAAAAATCAATCAAAATTACAAGCTAACATTCAATTTAAAAAATACATTAAAATGAATCCATTAAATGCATTAACATAATTAGCCAGTTTACTAACCTAATTTGAATTGTCTAGTTCTTATGTGTCATACTAATGAAAGATATTTAGAAGTTCTAAACACAGCACAACACAGTGGTGTGGGGGCATGATGGCATTGTCTTATCCTATTTAAAAGCTGTGCAGCTTAATCCATTTCTGCCTAGTTTGTTGTATGCAATGCAAAAGAAGAGAAACTGTTCCTCAGTTTCATTCTAATTTCAACAATGGGCATATCTTACATTCAGGATCAGACTTCGATCACATGTTCATAAAAGCGGCTAATGGCAAGACCCCATTCTAAACTTTATATACAAGCTTCTCTCTGCGGGGTGTAGTATATAATCCATGTATGCTTCAAATCTGTATTCCCACTTCATCGATCATTTAGGAATCACTCTAGAGTTTTTCTCAACAAACCAGTTCCGGATTTCTGCTTTTATATATCTTAGAATAAATAATTCTAAGTCTTGTTCTGTAGTTCCATGGTCAGTGCTTGGAGCTGTGAGGCACTAGGCTTCAGAGAGATCTACAGAAACTCTGTAGTATGATTCACAACTTAGGTTGGTAAAATTATAGTTCTGGTATGTGGCCTCCAACTGATTCAAGGTCTATCCGGCTAAGGCTGTAACATAACTTCAGAAGACCTACTCCAACTATTGATTTGGTGGTTTGAACGTGCCAGGAGTTAACTCCGACGACAAGCTAATTTAGTCCTGGAAATGTTAGCTGTTATAAAGTTGCTGGGCAAAGATAGCACTTTGTAGAAATGAAATAATCCCCACCTGGATCTGCTTAGAATTAATACATCATACGTACATACAATCTTCTCTTGCATTAGCTGCACAGATCTTTAAGTGTCCTGCGAGAATCGCTGGAAATGGTGGTCGGGCATATCTTTTTCTTTGTTTAAGAATTTATATTGGGCTGCACCTGACAGTAACTTTATATTGTTTCATTATAACTTTACTTGTCATTTTTAACTAATTTGACTTTTAATTTGTGGTTCCTATAGCAATAATATTCTCAAAGAATTACCAGAAGAGATAGGCAAACTTAAACATTTGAAAAGTCTGCTTCTTCAGCATAATCAATTGGAGCAAATTCCTGAAACGATTGGTGAGCTTCACAGCTTGGAGGAACTTGTAAGTACTGTTTGGTTTAAATTTTCTTTTTTGTCTGCTCCTGTCTCTTGTTTGTAAATATTTTACACTCCTAGTTCATGCAAGGGTATTCTGGTAACATATTGTTGACGCTGCTGAATGTTCAATTGAAGCTTAAGGAATTTTCTTATGGAAAGAGGCTCAAATAACAGAATGAAAGTGAACATCATTTCTTTTTGAGAAGTCTGTATTTGGAAGGGGCGTGTTGAGAGCGTGCCTTCCAAATACCTAATCGGCATGGAATGTACTACTGATTTCAGACCGATTTCTGGTTGCAAAACAGTAATACTTTACCACCCGCCTAAAACTGTTGGTAACCCATTCGCAAAGGATAAGGGGACCCCAAGGGCCCACTTCCCCTTTGAGAATGTAAACAATATTTTTTAAGAGCAGTCTACGTTATCACAGACCACTTCCTTCTCTTAAAAAATGAAACTTCAAGATTTCATTTTGAAAGTTTTTTTAAGCATTCCGTTTTCCTTTAAAAGAAACGAGCTGCATTGAAAAGAAAAAAAAATGCTTTATTAAAAAGCAAACACAGACATGGTGTTCTGCTGACCTCAGCAGGACACCATCCCTGTGATGACTGTGATTCCTAATGGGTCGCAAACTGCGACTTAGCTCATTATTATTCATGAGGTAGGTCGATTTGCAACCTACAAGGAATCCCTAAATGAAACTCAATGAGTTTCATCCATTAAGAATACAGATTTCCTAATTGTGATTCAGAGAGAATCTCAAGTAAGAAATTGGTATTCCTAATGTTTGAACACCTGGCCCATAAATGTATTTTCATATAATGCAAACATCTTTACTTGTAAACTAAGGGAAATGCAGTTGTTAAAATTATTAAAATCAGGATTTCCTTATTTGAAATATTGCCTGACATGACTATTCAAGTCAAGGACATTTGTATCGCGCACAAATCACATCCGAGAAGTCTCATGGCGCTTGCAGACGGCTCTGACAAGTGGGTGGAGATGGTTTAATTTACAAAAAGCCAAGTCTTCAGCTTCTTGCGAAAGCGGCTGTGTTCAGGGATAATGCGAAGATGAAGAGGCATTTTATTCCATGAGGCGAGAGCAAGAAAGGAAAAAGCTCGACCGCCATTTCTGGAGGTGTGTATTCTAAGGGGCGTTGTAGCCTCAATGTATTTTACTAGCCTATTGCAGTATTGGGTGTGGATTTTCTTTTAGCTCCATTGTGCTGATATTTTTGTAATTGATATTTGGGACATTATATGTTTGTCCGATGATAATTTGGAAGCTATATTCTGGTGTCATACCATACCCTTTCTTTTTATGTGCTGCAAAATGAGTTTATAGAGAATGTACCCAGGTCCAAAACCAATTTTATTCAGCATTACCATAGCAGCACACTGAGCGTTAAACAGTGTTTCTTAGTTAAATTCACTGCCTCATGCTGATTGCCTCTAGTTTGTACATCTTCAACAAGAAGGAACGAGTATTAAGAACCTAGATAGAGTTTGCAAACATTCAGTTAGAAAGAAATGCTTCATACTTTAGTAGGGATGTTATCCATCCTCTATATAAATACAGAGCCAGTCCTATCTGCACAATTCTGTTTGATGGGTTGAAGCATTCATTTGTTCTGATACCTCCTTTTGTGGTGTATTTAGCTCCTTCTATGTGTTTGAATATTCTCACACAAATTGTGTGTAAACATTAGCCTTTAACATAAATGATCACACATTGTTTTACATTCGTTATGTGCGTTCACTTTTCATGAGTGTTTTAAATCTGTTTGCGCTGAATAGTCCAATTTCTTTTGTGTGCTGTGGTCGCATACTTTCTGCTTCAACACTGCTCAGCAGCTTGAAGCGAAAACAGTATAATTCCTCTGTCGGGATTATAATGTCGGTTTCCGACAGCCATTCCATGTCGGCCTTTCCATCATGGAAAGGTTGTCGGAAAGCGACATTGGGGGCTCCTAGCTGGGCCCCATCCCCCCTGGTCCTCTTTTATTGGGCCTGTGCACTGTGAGGTGCCTGCCACACATTGCAGGGATGTTCAAAGACATCCATTGTTCATTGAAAGCTTCTCCTTCAGGCCTTTTATGCCCACTGCACAAGCTTCCATTGAACAATGGATGTTTGCGACTCCCCTATGGGAGGTCGCATCGTAATACTTAGGTTGGAACTGCTGACCTAAGTTTGGACCGTTTTAGTACGCTACGGTGTCAGATGGACTGAAGTCTGCCTCACATCGTAATAAGGCCCTAAATGTTTTACAGTACAAAGGTATACATGTGATGGTTTGGGGTAGGCGCCTGTGGTAAGGCTCCACATTTCATTCTGCAAGAGTTTTCTATTGAAAGGAAGGTTTTTGTGTGACCCACAAAAGGCGGAGTACATGACAACAAGATACTTTACAGATTTGCGTCACACATTTATAACATATAAATCACAATACATATAAAAAAACTAAATAAGAAAGTTCTAAGACATCATTTTATTTTGATTTAATTTTGCGTGTAGTGGGCAAAACATATTCGTGAACAAACTGACCGCATCAAGTTTATGAAAGAGGTGGTCCAAATGATATCTCTGTGTGGTTGTCAGTAAAGGCTAGCTTATAAAATATGTACACCATAATATATGTAAATATCCAATTCACTATACATTTAAAAACTTCAAAAAAAGTTAAAAAAAGATCTGTAGCATATAATTTCATTTTAAGTGGAAATAACAGGCAGATTCATCTAAACTTCTTGAAAAATTAATTAGGAAAGAGATCTAAACTATCAATCCCTACATTAGTGATGCTAAGCAACACCAAAAGAGATTTGCAAAAAACTGGACTTGAATTATAATTCTTAATATACATCCAAAAAAAACTTCTAAAAAAATTAATGACAAAAATTCAAGTCTAAAACAGATCATTTTTTTTTTTTGTGGAAATATGAAAAGGGCGTACATTATCAGATAAAACATTATCAAAATCGGAAAGTAAAAGTAACATTTCTGTGCACATAATGCTGCAAGACCACAAATAAAAATGTGTGTCTTATGTGCCCCAGTTAGGCCCATATAGTGAAGTGCCTCATTTATTACATTTTGCTATTTTTCACAATAACATTTCTGCAGTGACCTTTTGCTCATATTTGCGTGCACAACAATGTTGGATTCGTTTCTCTGAAACTACTTTGTTTACACATATAGATTCGCACAACATTATCACGATGCCTCGAACATCATGTACAGGGTCCTTCTACGCACTATGTACAAATATCGTTCTATCTTCATCCACGAGGCGACAGGCCTGTCTACATATCCATAACATCAATAATTTATACGCACATCGCAAGGCTGCTTTCTATTATTAATATAGAGCATCCCAAAAGATTATCTCTATCAAAAAAAGAGAGAGAGGGGGGGGGGACCAAGGAGCTTATAAAGGTCCAGTGTCCGTGCTCCTAATATGAATATTTAACCAACAAAGCTGACAAAGTTCCTATGCCAGGATGCAAAAAGTCACCCATGCATTATGGTGCAAAAAGTCACCCATACTTAAAAAATTGGAAGGAAAGGATAGAAAAAAGAAAAAAGGGTTCCAAGGTATAGAGAACCCAAATTTATGAGAGGGAAAAACACTTTATTTCCTCTGTTGCCCTCACACACCCCAAAGAGTGTCATGCTTCATCATCGGGCGTTTGCTCCTCGTAGGGCCGGCGCTGCAATGCCTTACAGGTCCCCCGAAGGGTCACTTTATCGGAGATCTTTTAGAGGAATGCCGGATGGTGCATGCGGGTGTGCGGGGGGTGGGTCAAGAGGAGGGTAATAAAATACGTGCCAGTGTAATAAATTAAAATGAGTGTAAGGGTAAACATGCAGCGGTAAGTTTTAAAAGTATACCCTTAGCAGTCAATACTGCTAAAAATTATTGACCCAAAAGGCCTATTTTGCCTAGGTGTCAATAGTCAAGGTCAACATGTTTCGCGCTTCCGTTGCCCATAGATCGTTAGCGCTTCGTCAGGACCATCAAGTAAAAAATAAATATAAAGTGCACGTGATTTAGTGGGTGTGAAAATTACCCTCTTGTCTCAATCAGGGCGGAGTAGAACCTGTATATTCTTATCATGGTTACAGCTACTAGGTGGAAGCCACTCCTGACTGAAACCTAGGAAATTGAAAATAAAAGAACAAGACAAAGTAATAAGCATGCATCAGTACCAACTTGAGGCCGCTAAATGTACCACTCATGTGTGTACATCAAATACACATAAACAATTAAATAGAAAGGCACACAAGACAGGTGGATCGTAACTGGCCAAAAAGAGGGGGGTGGGGTAAAAGGTGTTTTAGTTTAGGTTATGGCCCCTACCCTACTTAGCATATATATTAGAAAAAGGCGAAAAGGAGTTAAGTGAACCTCAACCTGGTAAGGGACATAACATATGCCCCATAAAACAAAGCAATCCGTCCTGGTTTGTTAACTTAAAACAAGCGTCCAAACTGTAAAATTATAAGTGCTCAAAGAATATGCTCACCAAGCACTGCGTGTAGTAATCCTACATGATCAGAATTATGTACGCCCGCAAGAAACCGGGCTGTGGAAACAATAAACACAGAGACAGTAGCATAGAGGCACATTAGACAATCGTCAGAAATGCTGGGCCCAGTGCTCACAGTGCAGAATATTATATTAATGGAGTACTTACAAAAGAATGCGGGTGCTGCCTCCTTACAACCTACCCAAGTCCACGCTTCTGCCGAAAGGAAACTAACATCGGCAAAACCGCCGGTTTAAATACACAGACCGGGTTAGTTGTGAGGCGGTATCCGTTTCCGGGGGATCCTAGAGAGAAGCATTTGTATGCGCATGTGTGAGCGCCGAAGGTGAACGCGCATGAGCTTAACTCGGGCACACTACTTCCCCGCTCATGCGCAACGGCTCACTACTTAATCAGGGAACGGGATTGTCGCCCGAAATGCCCAGAAAGGTACAGGCAATTCGTAGCATAAAATGATTTACGTTCAATACCCTCCATCGCAACATAATTTACCATCAAGGGGTTATCCTAATGTCATACCTGGACCGCACCTCGTCATATAAGTAATATAGCCTTGTGATACTGCTACCTAATCGTAAACACTCAAATGGCCTCAAGCAATTTCTTAAAATACAAAATGTTATATAGCTATCTTTAGGGGTTATCTATCGCGTGCCTTACGCACATCTACAGTTACGAAAGTGGGGCAATTAACCACTGCATCACCATGGCAATGAAGTCCAGGTATACTGTGGAACCAAGTCCCACTAATGAAGTAATCCTGTCTTGTGTGCCTCATGAAAAAAAGAAAGAAAGGACAGAGTAAAATTAACGGTCCCTCGGCTAAACAGCCGTGCTAAATATATCTATCAAAAAAAAGAGAGGGGGGGGGACCAAGGAGCTTATAAAGGTCCAGTGTCTGTGCTCCTAATATGAATATTTAACCAACAAAGAGGACAAAGTTCCTATGCCAGGGTGCAAAAAGTCACCCATGCATGATGGTGCAAAAAGTCACCCATACTTAAAAAATTGGAAGGAAAGGATAGAAATAAGAAAAAAAAGATTCCAAGGTATAGAGAACCCAAATTCATGAGAGGGAAAAACACTTTATTTCCTCTGTTGCCCTCACACACCCCAAAGAGTGTCATGCTTCATCATCGGGAGTTTGCTCCTCGTAGGGCAGGCGCTGCAATTCCCTACGGGTCCCCCGAAGGGTCAATTTATCGGAGATCTTATAGAGGAATGCCGGATGGTGCATGCGGGTGTGTGGGGGGTGGGTCAAGAGGAGGGTAATAAAAATACGTGCCAGTGTAATAAATTAAAATGAGTGTAAGGGTAAACATGCAGCGGTAAGTTTTAAAAGTATACCCTTAGCAGTCAATACTGCTAAAAATTATTGACCCAAAAGGCTTATTTTGCCTAGGTGTCAATAGTCAAGGGCAACCTGTTTCGTGCTTCCATTGCCCATAGATCGTTAGCGCTTCGTCAGGACCATCAAGTAAAAAATATATATAAAGTGCACGTGATTTAGTGGGTGTGAAAATTACCCTCTTGTCTCAATCAGGGCGGAGTAGAACCTGTATATTCTTATCATGGTTACAGCTACTAGGTGGAAGCCACTCCTGACTGAAGCCTAGGAAATTGAAAATAAAAGAACAAGACAAAGTAATAAGCAAGCATCAGTATCAACTTGAGGCCGCTAAATGTACCACTCATGTGTGTACATCAAATACACATAAACAATTAAATAGAAAGGCACACAAGAGAGGTGGATCGTAACTGGTCAAAAAGAGGGGGGGTGGGGTAAAATGTGTTTTAGTTTAGGTTATGGCCCCTACCCTACATAGCATATATATTAGAAAAAGGCGAAAAGGAGTTAAGTGAACCTCAACCTGGTAAGGGACATAATATATCCTCTTTGTCCTCTTTGTTGGTTAAACATCCCAAAAGATTAGCAGAGGAGGCACTTGAGCTGACACCGAGGTCCCTGCATTCTGAGACTTCACAATGCAGCGTTCTGACAGCTCTGTGAGGGGGGGGTGTCTACTTTGTTACCAAGACACAGCTCCTACATTCTATCCTGCCAGGTAATGTGGTTGGATCATCCCACGGGGGGATTCTTGGTTTCACACCTACCCACTCTCTATCTACACTCCTGAGTAGGGTTTGCATAGTAGCAGTACGCCTGATTACTGCCTTATATCATATGCTTGCATATATTCCTATAGCACCATGGTGGAACTGTATGTACTATTTACTCTTTTCGTGCTTGTAATCACTTTTATCTGCTTCTGTCTACTGATTATCGCAGTACATGTATTCTATGTAAGATTAATGTTGGTTAAATATATTGAAAACGCCCCACTGTGTATTCTCTGTATATTTCTCTGAGCACAAGTGACTGAGTGACTGAGCGAGAGCTTCTGATCTGTTATCACGATCCCTGAGGAGGTCAGGGTTGGCATGTTCTGTAGTTGCCAGAAACCATAAGCTCCCTAGTAGGGTTTGGGTGGGGGGCTTACGGTGGCACTGTGAGCTAGCTGGTCTGTAGGCCAACATTTTCTACGTGGGTGCACAGAATCAGTCCAGGCACCTCGCCCAAAGTTTGTTGTCTAAACTACATGACAGTCTAGAATACCCTCTTTTACAACTTACATATGTCGTTTTCTTCTTTTTACTTTTTCCTTGCACCCGTAATAATTATTTTGGGGACCCAGTTCAATCTCGTAAAGAAAGATTACTCTGTGTACCCTGTGGTCAAAGTTCCATTCCAAATATGGTTGCACACATTTTTCTCTGAGTAGAAGTAATAGGTGAGAACTCTTTACAGTTACTAGAAACTATTTCCATTTGCCTACAAAGTAAAAGGTGAGAGTTCTTGAGAAACCATTTTTAACCTGCTCTCATCATATTTATAAATATTTCCTTCTCCAGTTTAAACAAGGCAAATAATAAACTTTTGCTAAGTGTAAGAGAAAAGCCATTTTCTTTCATAATCTCACTAGCTAACAATTTCCTCAAGAAATTCTGTTCAAACAGCACCAGGCATAGTCCCTCAACGTAATAATTCTGCCATGCCCAATATATGAGCACTGGATAGTCCAAGTTCTAACCTAATAGCGCATTCTGGTGCAGATATATTTAGAGAACACAACTTTTTGAGGATTTTCCCTTCCACTAAATCCACAAAAGCCCAGTTCTTAATACCAGTTGTCTCAACCTTGAATAGGGGGGATTTTCATTCTGTTAAGCATTAAGAGATATGTAAAATGTCAACAACCATGTGCTTTATAATGCTTCATAACCCATTCACATAATTCATCGCTCTATACGTAATATTGGCAATGTGTGCTTTATCATCTAATGAAGAGCTAAGATCTGCTCCTAATAGGTATACTCTTTCACTGCTTCCAGTGGTTCCCTCCCCACGAACCACTTAAAACTTGTTCTTTTCCACTTATTTCTACCCATAAACTTTTACTTTCCACTGTATTAATTTTCAAAAAATGACTGCCAGAAAACCTCTGTGTAACCCTATCAGTGTCCGGTCGAAAATCACTACATCGTTGGCGTGAAGCAAACATGGTCATTTTTTTCTGCCAACTATAGGAGGGGCACCAGTGGTGGCTGGTGACTTTTAAAAGTGGTGAGGCGTAAAATTGTCGTACTGCAGTACGGCGAGCAAGCGAGCGAGCTCGAACAACCCGAGAAAAATTTTGACATCATTCACCGCAAGGCCAATTTAAACAGTTTGTAGCAAATTGCTTGCTTAGTGTTTGTTTCTTACGTCTTTTTTTATTGCACCATTGTCTTTTTTTATTGCACCAACTCAACGCTTTCTTGTCCCAGAGGACGCGTGGGGACTTTTGTGGGGACGAGGGTTTCAAGGTAATGAACACGGTACCCCATCCCACCCCCTCTATTCGTACATAAAAAGGATACTGAAAGGTGTCTTCACTTTCATGAACTTGTGCAGCCTTGTTCCTGGGGAGGGGGGGTGGGTGGGGGAGATTTAAATATTTTAAAAAAAAACTTACCTAAGTCACCGCCGGTCCGGGTCCTCGCCACCTCTGCTCACCGACCCCTTGGCGCCTCACGTCACGCACGAATGGGGACTGGCAGCCCCTCACAGCCAATCCTGGCGCTTGGGGCACAGGTTTCTCTTCGCCCGGAGCACGCCCATTAGGAGCCCAATGGGCTCCTAATGGGCATGCTCAAAAAAGTGCAAACGCAAGTGCGCATGAGTGGGCACGGGTAAAAAAATTCACCCTCCGTCCCTACTCATGCGCACTTGTGTTGCTTGCCTTGGTGACATGAAATCCTCATGTCAGTCAACATGACGCCTCCCCGCCCACCCCTTCAGACTCTGAAGGGGGTGGGCGATGTGATATCATGCTGACTGGTTAAACAAAACCATTTAAAATAGGGTCCAAGGGATATATATTTTAAAGACCCACACCTGATTTTATCCCCAGCACCAACTGAATGTATAACACACGAAACACAGGGGGTCTAACAGCCAAATTGAGAGGCTACACTGTCGATACTGAGTCAACAAGATCTCAAAATATCTTTATCGCACACACATAACGTATTAATAAGGATAAGGAAAGAAAAAGGCTAACACTACATGCATAGAGGAGACCGGTACATCATCGATTATTCGTAAAATGGCTGATTAATCCACAACAGATTGTAAAGGGTTTCCATCAAATTAGACTCAATGATCAGTCCTATCATTTGGCCAAACCCATGTGCAAATGAGGCTGGTCCCCTGATCAGTGGGACACTCAGCTCCGCACCTTATTGTTGTATCAGGATTTGGTCCACCAAATACACAAACCGTCCATGATGACTGATCTTTTGATGGTAAAGTAAGAAGAAATAGTGCAACGAACAAGAAAGTGATTTAAAATAGGATGGAATGTCCTCCTTCTAAATACTTTATTCTGCGGACTGGACACGCCTCCTAATTAAAAAATAGAACAGTGCAAGAGAAGACAGTGACAATTATCTGTCTACATAAGGGCCAACATGTTTCTGCCTAACGGGTATTTAATCCCTTGGCAATCGTCAGGGCCTCTGCTCGTATAATAGTTGCACTCCTAATAGTGAAGTATAGAATTCACCACCATCACCAAAACAAATTGTAGTAAAACTGGTTAGAAACGGTACAACCTGTAACAACCATGGACATTAACCCTCCGATTCACAATGGTTACTGTGAATTCTGTGAAGGAAAACGTTATATCATTAGTACTGTATTCGATGCATCAGTCTCATGTGCATAGTGTGTCACCAAGCCAACCAATAATGTGTGTCAGAAAATTAATTTTTATGCTTACCCTTTGTGGTAGGGCAATAGACCTCACCTCACCTGGACACTGCTCAGGTACTAAGAGGCCCGCACTACAAAGATATAGGGAAAACAAAAGAATGTGGCAAAGTACTGTAAAGAAATTTTTCCGCTTTACACCCTGCCTATAATCATTCCTATAACCAAATGCCCTATATCTAGAGGCAAAACATGTGAGGTAGGTAAACACCCCAAACTCAGTGTACCAAGCCTGAAAATGACCCAGAAACTCGACTAAGACACCATACTTTTAGGAAGATTAAAACTCCTTTGTATGCTTATTCAGGAATTTTACAACATTCTGATCTTCAAAACCTGTGATTTGCTAAAGTTTACAACATAGTATAGCTAAAAGTATTCTGTGGTAGCTGCTCACCTTTCCGTCGGTACCTCAAGCTCCCATCTGAGTCTTGGGGGAGGCACCGATCTGTAGGAGATGCTAGTATAAGTAGTCTAGTGAGGGTTTGTTAGTGAAGTATCCCTCCACCTTTAAGATGTATACTAGATAGTGGCTATCTTATCATGTGTCCCTTCAATTGGTATATATTAGTGGCAAGGACACTATTATCAAACATTTATTGTGAAGTAAGCCTTATTGGTCTTTATTTTCATAAGAAAACTAAGCGCACTACTTTGCGCTCGAAATCTCGCGAGATCTCGCAAGAGGACGTGCTCAGAACTACCATATGATGTCATATCGGCCATCTTTGTAGTTCCTAACACTATAATCTGGTAATCATTAGACCACGATTATTCCTCACGTGCATATGATGTTAGAATGCCCCCAGTGTTGTGAGTCACTGCCTATTTATCTACAAAGTAAGCCTAGTTGAGCTTGTTTTCTTAGGAACAAGAGCGCACTACTTAGTGCTCAAAATCGGGCGGGAAGATGCGCTCAGAACTACCCGATGACATATCGGCCATCTTTGTAGTTCTGAAGGCTCCAACCTGTATATCATAGAATCACGATTGACCATATGTTGTTTTTGAAAAAAGTACCAGTCATTGGGCAATTACAGCTGCCCAATGATGTCATTTCGGACATCTTTGTAGTGCGATGACTGCAACCTATTGGTCCGTGATATTCCAATGTTGTTTTTGGGAACGCAAGTGCTCTAAGTAGTATGCCATGAGTGGCCTCAGAGTATATTCAATGGGCATAACTATGCAGATGCTCCAAAATCTTACAATGTGGGAACCATCCTAATGATTGTGCATAGCTATATGTCACCCTCCAGTGTATGTCAGAAAACTCCCATAATCAAACCTATTTGTGATATTATGAGAAGAGTGTGAGCAAAGTAATTCAGGCATGAATCAATATGTACAACATGTTTATATAGACACACCCTATTACAGTCAGTATATCCCAGTTATTGCTCACTATGTGACTGGGTATATATGGCTTCTCCAGGACAGTCCATTGGAAGTCCGTTTCTAGATGTGCACGCTCCAGGAAATGTCTCGTAAGTTTAGTGTTGTTTTTCTTACAACAAAAAGAACTCTTGTGTTCCAACATCCTGGTGCGGACTTTGCGGGTCGTCATACCCACATATCGTGTGGAGCAAGGACATGTCAGCATATAAATCTATCTCCTTCGTGGGAGGGCAGACCAAACACACGAAGGAGATAGATATAGGCACCACGAGACCTTGGTTGCAGAGTAACTATAGTAATTGCAATAGTACCAATCTGATTTATATACTGTCCTGGAGAAGCCATATATACCCAGTCACATAAGTGATGTGTCTGGTTACCTTTTTAGAAAAGAGCAAAAATGGATTTATAAACTTCGGACTGATACAGGAGGATTAAATGATGATATTCCTTGGACCTCCCTGTAGCCTTGGCACTAGTGAGCAATAACTGGGATATACTGACTGTAATAGGGTGTGTCTATATAAACATGTTGTACATATTGATTCATGCCTGAATTACTTTGCTCACACTCTTCTCATAATATCACAAATAGGTTTGATTATGGGAGTTTTCTGACATACACTGGAGGGTGACATATAGCTATGCACAATCATTAGGATGGTTCCCACATTGTAAGATTTTGGAGCATCTGCATAGTTATGCCCATTGAATATACTCTGAGGCCACTCATGGCATACTACTTAGAGCACTTGCGTTCCCAAAAACAACATTGGAATATCACGGACCAATAGGTTGCAGTCATCGCACTACAAAGATGTCCGAAATGACATCATTGGGCAGCTGTGATTGCCCAATGACTGGTACTTTTTTCAAAAACAACATATGGTCAATCGTGATTCTATGATATACAGGTTGGAGCCTTCAGAACTACAAAGATGGCCGATATGATGTCATCGGGTAGTTCTGAGCGCATCTTCCCGCCCGATTTTGAGCGCTAAGTAGTGCGCTCTTGTTCCTAAGAAAACAAGCTCAACTAGGCTTACTTTGTAGATAAATAGGCAGTGACTCACAACACTGGGGGCATTCTAACATCATATGCACGTGAGGAATAATCGTGGTCTAATGATTACCAGATTATAGTGTTAGGAACTACAAAGATGGCCGATATGACATCATATGGTAGTTCTGAGCACGTCCTCTCGCGAGATCTCGCGAGATTTCGAGCGCAAAGTAGTGCGCTTAGTTTTCTTATGAAAATAAAGACCAATAAGGCTTACTTCACAATAAATGTTTGATAATAGTGTCCTTGCCACTAATATATACCAATTGAAGGGACACATGATAAGATAGCCACTATCTAGTATACATCTTAAAGGTGGAGGGATACTTCACTAACAAACCCTCACTAGACTACTTATACTAGCATCTCCTACAGATCGGTGCCTCCCCCAAGTCTCAGATGGGAGCTTGAGGTACCGACGGAAAGGTGAGCAGCTACCACAGAATACTTTTAGCTATACTATGTTGTAAACTTTAGCAAATCACAGGTTTTGAAGATCAGAATGTTGTAAAATTCCTGAATAAGCATACAAAGGAGTTTTAATCTTCCTAAAAGTTTGATGTCTTAGTCGAGTTTCTGGGTCATTTTCAGGCTTGGTACACTGAGTTTGGGGTGTTTACCTACCTCACATGTTTTGCCTCTAGATATAGGGCATTTGGTTATAGGAATGATTATAGGCAGGGTGTAAAGCGGAAAAATTTCTTTACAGTACTTTGCCACATTCTTTTGTTTTCCCTATATCTTTGTAGTGCGGGGCCTCCTAGTACCTGAGCAGTGTCCAGGTGAGGTGAGGTGAGGTCTATTGCCCTACCACAAAGGGTAAGCATAAAAATTAATTTTCTGACACACATTATTGGTTGGCTTGGTGACACACTATGCACATGAGACTGATGCATCGAATACAGTACTAATGATATAACGTTTTCCTTCACAGAATTCACAGTAACCATTGTGAATCGGAGGGTTAATGTCCATGGTTGTTACAGGTTGTACCGTTTCTAACCAGTTTTACTACAATTTGTTTTGGTGATGGTGGTGAATTTTATACTTCACTATTAGGAGTGCAACTATTATACGAGCAGAGGCCCTGACGAATGCCAAGGGATTAAATACCCGTTAGGCAGAAACATGTTGGCCCTTATGTAGACAGATAATTGTCACTGTCTTCTCTTGCACTGTTCTATTTTTTAATTAGGAGGCGTGTCCAGTCCGCAGAATCAAGTATTTAGAAGGAGGACATTCCATCCTATTTTAAATCACTTTCTTGTTCGTTGCACTATTCCTTCTTACTTTACCATCAAAAGATCAGTCATCATGGACGGTTTGTGTATTTGGTGGACTAAATCCTGATACAACAATAAGGTGCGGAGCGGAGTGTCCCACTGATCAGGGGACCAGCCTCATTTGCACATGGGTTTGGCCAAATGATAGGACTGATCATTGAGTCTAATTTGATGGAAACCCTTTACAATCTGTTGTGGATTAATCAGCCATTTTACGAATAATCGATGATGTACCGGTCTCGTCTATGCATGTAGTGTTAGCCTTTTTCTTTCCTTATCCTTATTAATACGTTATGTGTGTGCGATAAAGATATTTTGAGATCTTGTTGACTCAGTATCGACAGTGTAGCCTCTCAATTTGGCTGTTAGACCCCCTGTGTTTCGTGTGTTATACATGTCATGCTGACTGACATGATTGGAAAGTCAGTTCTCCCGAGTCCCGCCTGCCTTGGCTTCTTACTTTGAACTTAAGTAAACTGAACTGATTCAGTTTACTTAACGCCGAGGGAGCTGCGGGCGGGGGGGCTACGCCCCCACGCCCCAATGGACGCACCGCGCCTGAGGGGCACTTGCTGAATTAGATAACTCGACTGGTAAATCATAAATATAAAGCAAAAACACTAGAAGAGCCAATAGGCAACCCTTTTTTAAACTATCAATTGAATATATTTTTGGAGGAGCTCCTTTTGCTCCTCCAGAAGCATGTGGCACCAGGTCGAAGAATACAGTTCCATTATTGAACACAAAATGGGAGGCGGAATTCCTAATGCAATGAGTTTCTTCCACAGTGTGGATCGATTTTACTTGATCAAAAGTAGCAGCAAAGTCTGTAAAAGCTGCACACGCAGATACTGACTTATAATTACAACGTACTTTAACTATATTACTTGCATAGTTGCAACGTTGTCAAGTGTTGAGAATTTTTTCTAAAGCTCGCTTGATGTAAAGGCATGTTCGCTCTTTCTATTGCCCTTCCTTGAAGATGTTCTAGTATACTGCTAGCAAAGAGTTTTCCTACTGCATCAAATAATGCTATTTGTCTGTAATTCGATGGTGAGAGTTTATCTCCTTTTTTAGGTCGAGCATTCGAGACCTCTAGTATATACTTTAGCATATATACTTTAGTATATACTTATATGTGTATGTACCTTGTGGGCTTTGGAGATCCAACCCTAGGACTTGTCCGCTTCCGCATAAGGCCTTTTGTTTCTGTTCAACTGCCTCTATTTAACTGTCTTTATAGAACACGACCAGCAGAGGTCAGTAAAATACCAGAATTGCTTTCTGCTGAGGGACTTTCTCTTTTTAATTTTTCTGACAACTGCCTCTATTTAACTTTCTTGATAGAAAACGACCAGCAGAGCTTAGTAAAATACCAGAATCATTTTAGCATTCTCTAGGTTCCAGTCCATAGAAATTGTCTTCCACGAGCGCCCGTAGACAATAATATATTTTTAAAATCTTGTATTTTCACTGATATGACCACCGAAGGCCCTGATTTTTTAATAAACACAGAGCTTTGACCTATACCATTTCTGGCTGAAAGGCAAGAATTCTCTCCATGTGTTCCCATACCTGGCATGTCACACAGTTTGGTGCTTACTTTCCCTCCATGTTAAAGAACAGTAGATGTTTCGGCACCCAGGCTAATGTGCTGCTCATCTAAATACATATAAGGTCCCAATGGTGAGACCGATTGCATTGCAAATGCTTGTTATATAAGGGTATTATAATACTTCTGGCCCAAGGTGGAGGGGTAGATCCACTAGTGTAACACAATTTTAAAGACTGGCCAAAAAGATAGACTATTACTGGGTGTCTCTCTTTGTAACAGTTATTAGTATTTCATCGGGCCCATGGCAGCAGAGGATCTTGCTTTAAGAAAATAGCTTTTTATCTTTGTTGCCATTGATGCACCATAGTCCTGCATTGGCCCTAGAATATTAGCTTATTTGACGAGTGAACCATAATTATTATAAATATTTGCAACATACAGCCCGTAGATTTATTCAATCCCTTAATTTACACTAATGTTCACTAGAAGGGCATCTTGTCTATTTCCTGATGCTTCTGCGATTTCTAGAATCTGCTGCTGTTCTTTGATTTCACAGCCTTTCGCAATGCTATCCACTTATGATCTGCAATTAGTTTCTTACTCATTGCTTTCTGTCTACTTTTTTTCCCTTTTTTTTTTCTTCAAGCAATTGATCATGTTTCCCTTTCCTTGGATTAAAATGTAAATTGACACCAAAGTAAACTATTACATTTCCTTGACACATACACATCTATATTGGGGTCATTTTTCTTCTTGGACCTTAATTTATCTACCTTCATTTAATTTTTTCCTACCATCCTATTCATAAATGTTGGAAATTGGGTTACTGGTTGAGGGGGGTAACACCCTACTCGAGCATCACCCACAATCTCGGTCAGGGTGAAACACAAGCAAGCCACAAATTAACCTGTGTTTAACCCTCTGGTAGCTTGACACAAAGCAGACGGGCTTAACTTGGAGGCAATGTGTAAGGTATTTATGCAGCACTTCAAACAGTAATAAAGTGAAAACACAACACATGAAAAATCCCACACCAATTAGTAAAAAATATAGTAAAAATTAAAAAAGTATTTGAACTTAAACAACACATTCCAATCAGAATAACCAAAGGTATGCAATTTTGAAGATTTAAGAAAAAATGGTGCATAGAAGCACAAAGCGCCAACTGTGGTTACCTGGCCATGCCAGGCCGGGACAAAGTCACAAGTTCAGGCTAACTGCGATGGAGCGTGGGCCGGCTACAGGGACCCAGTTAAGCCTGCTGAACAAGAGTACCTTAAATCCTAGTTGCGAAGCATTGTGGGGTCCTGCGTCAAGGATGCTTCGCCCTGCAGTGAGTCCCAAGAGCTTTGTCAACAAAACTGTGATGGGGATGCATCGCGCAGTGGCGGTTGTGGCAGCCTTGTGTGGAGATGCGTTGCGCTACAAAGCCTGTGGTGTTCTGTGGCTACAGAACAGGAGGTCAGCCAATTGATGCTTGGAGATTCTTCTGGAAGTCCTGGGACACACAGGCTTGCTGGAGTCAGCAAAGCAGCCTTGGGCAGCAGGGCAGTCTTCACACAGCAGGGCAGTCCTTCTTCTTGCAGGGTCCCCACGTCCAGTAGTGATCTGAAGAGTTGGGTCTAAGTATCCAATATCTATATCTGGTGGTTGCCCACTTTGAAGTAGGAGAAGGTTCTGGAGGTTTTTACTACCCCACCCCCCCACCTCTCCCCCCAAGGTGTCTCGAATTTCCTGCCTCCGTGCCCTGGCCCCAGATTGTTTGGTGTCACAAACGATCAGTGTCCAACCCTTTGTGATGTGATAGTGTGATTGGTGAGCCCCCATTCCCCTCAAAATCAGAGATGCTCCGTTCTGCCACCATCTATTCCCCTTTATCTTACTGTCCGTGACCAATACACAAAGACCAGCTGCCAGCTACATTTAGTCATGTGAACCAGGTTACAGGCTGCAGGCACCAAATGGTTAGGACAAGAAAATGGCAACTTTCTAAAAGTAAAAAACAAGAAATGTAAGAATGCACTCTTTCCCTTAAATGTATTCTTGCATAATAATAGAGCAAAACATCTTATTGCGTGCGAGCAGATTCTGTGAATTGTTCCCAATCACAGTTTGATACTGAAGTATGAAGAAGAGGTGCGTGACACTGCGCACCCATCCGTCGCACAGCAGAATTCAGGAATTAATCCTCATGATCATTCATTCTTAATGAGTAGTCTCATTTTATTCAAAAGTAAACCAATGATGTTATTCATGCTTCATTCCAAAATTCGTGTTTTATGATCACTCCAGAGACAGCATCGTTCCACATTTATGTTTTATTTGACATTTTCAAATGCCTCCTGTCGCCGCCTGTTGTGGGTGGGTTAATTTGTATTTGTCCAGTCAATTCATTTATTCATTCATTCATGCATCTTGTAGTGGGGAACTGCGTCTTTAGTTTTGAAATACAACTTTAAAGTCTTGGAGCTCTGAAAGGGGAGGTCACTGGGTCGGAGGCTACCTTTAACTGATCGTACACGCGTGAGCGAGTCTATACCTAGAAAGACCTGCTAAGTAGAAACATTACAGGCTTGAGACAGCAGTGAGCGAACGCGCATGAAGTGAGAAGACAGATGATTATGGCTTCTAAGGTAATTTACCAAGGGTTTTGTTTAATGTTAGTTGGGAATGTCAACTTTAATAACTAAAGGGGCCAGTATTTCAAAAGTATTCGGGGAATATTGTTGGAGGTTGCGGGGGCGTTGCACGTCCGTTTGCTTATGAGTTTTCTTCATAAGTTTGGTTTGACTGGCAAAGATGTAGTGGGTTATGTTATTTTCAAAACAGGGTGGGTGATGGCATTGTTAGGAGGGTTATTATTGTTTTCTAGTACTGTGGTTTTTGAGTAAATTAGCTATTGAGGGGTAGGTGGGGTTGATGAGGGTCACTTGATTAAGTTTTTTAGAGTATCAAGTTTTGTACACGCGGATTAGTTATCTTTTTATTTGTTTCAGTAACCCCTTAACCCCTGACGAAGAACCTTATGGTTCGAAATGCATTGGGTGGAACGCTATGAATCGCCTCTTTATGAATGTTTTGTATACACGTGCCACTGTGTAAAGTCTGGATGGACGACAGGCATTTGAAAATGTCAAATAAAACATAAATGTGGAACGATGCTGTCTCTGGAGTGATCATAAAACACAGATTAATTTTGGAATGAAGCATGAATACCATCATTGGTTTACTTTTGAATAAAATGAGACTACCCACTAAGAATGACTGATCATGAGGAAAATTTCCTGAATTCCTCAGTGCGACGGATGGGTGCGTAGTGTCACGCACCTCTTCTTCATAACTTTCTAAAAGTGGCATTTTCAGAGTTGTGATTGTATATCTGACTTTACCATCAAAGAGGGTTTTAAATTACAATTCTTTAGACACTAAACTCTACATTCCGATCTGCTCGCAATTGAAAGTTACCACTTATTAAGTGTAATAAGGGAACACAATGTTATATTATAGGAGCACTAGGACTCACAGTAGTGAAAAACTCATTTAGGAGTTTTTCACTAGCAGAAATATAAATAGTTAAAAGCACATGTCCAACTCTGCAAACTGCCGTCTGGGCTGTGTAGGGCCTAGGGGTGACCTATGTATTAAAAAGAGCGGTTTGTGCCTGGCAGGAGGTTTTTCCGCTATTGGCGGAAAGCGACCCACCGATACCCCTGATGAAGGTCAAATGGACCGAAATGCATTGGGTAATGTTACTGGGACTGTTTGGAGGACGCGAAATTTCAAGTGTTTTGAATAGGCTTGGATGGGCAATTCTGAAATATGCAACACGCACAAGAAAACAAATTTCGTGCTTTTGACGTGATTGATGAACTTGGATAAAAACATGTAATATAGTGGATTACTTTTTGAATACTTTGCGACTAAGCGTATTAAATGAAATACCAAATGTGTATCTGGCTGTGCAACCCAGTGCTGACCTACAAATGGTGGGTCACCATGTCGTGGCTGTATTCTTTGCAAAGGCAAAAGGGACAGAGCCTTTTGAATGGGTGCTGCACACCGAATTTGATTAAATTGAAAAGGATAACGACAATCTTAAAAGAGGGTGGGCTCCAGGTTCTCTTCCAGGGGATCCTCATCAATAGTCATAAGCACATGAATATTCCCACCTATGTGTGGGACCCCGGAAACACATCACAGATATGTGAAAACCATATATGTAGCTCTATATGTGTATATATATATATATACATATATATATATATATATATATATATAAATATATATATATATATGTGTGTGTGTGTATATATATATATATATATATATATATATATATATATATATATATATATATATAAAACACACAATGCAGCCACCCATAGACATGCTGAGCATGTTGCAATGCATTCTCATATACATAACCATATTCCAATAAAGCAGGGAGAAAGAAAGTCTTTGAAAAGTGCTTTAATGTACAGCAGAAAACACAATCCTGCAAGGAACAATGAAAAAACATTGCCAGCACATAGGCTGCATTGTAGAAACATTAGTGTAGAAAGCTGAAAAGCTAACCCACATAAACACTTGGATAAACTGGCACCCTGCCTTTAAGGCAGCCATGACCCCTAGCTTCCCATCATGCCTCAGCGGTGACAGTTAGGTCAGTTGTACTTTCCGGCTCCTTCTGTTAGGACCCCGGTTACTTCAGCTCTACCTTTTTTCTGATTTCTGTCCGAAAATACTTCATTTTTTGATGCAAAATCCCTTTACTTCGACATTTTTTTTGGTGATGGAGTATTTCTCTACTTTTTTTTTAGAGAGTTGAGCATTGTTTTTTAGTCAGAAATGCCCTCTCTTTTTGACCCTTGCCCTTCCCATGCCAAGAAGAAGGCTAAATCAGACTCCCATCCTGTCTGTATTCTATGCCTTCCTCCTGAACATAATCCTAAAATCTGCCAGTATTGCCAGCTGCTGTCCAAGAGAACTCTGAAGGACAGGGAGAGGATTCACCTCTATGGGCTGGCTGAAAAGAGACGATCCAGTAAATGGGGTGGTGATGGACAGAGTATTCCGAATTAATGCAGAACACTCCTACCCAGTCAAGAGATCAGGGCTTGATCCATCACCGTTTTTTAGCTCACTGCACCATCCCAGTTCAGAACCTGGCTATATGCAAATTAGTCTGTCCCTGGCCCAGTGCATCATGGGAACAGGGCAGACCAAACTACCAAGCCAATTCTTTCACTGGAAAGGAAACAAGCTTCCGGGGACCGGTTTCTGGCATTACAGCCGTCTTCGGACACTCTGTTCATCACCACCCCCTTTTTTGTATCGTTTTTGGCCACTATAGGTGTGGCAGGGTATACTCAGACATGAGTCCCTTTCTCACTGCTCCATCAGGATTCAAGCAAGCCGGGCCGAAGAGGCTGAAATGCCAGAAACCGGTCCCTGGTAGCTTGTCTCCTTTCTGGTGAAGAATTGGCTTGGTAGTTTGGTCTGCCCTGTTCCCATGATGCACTGGGCCAGGGACAGACTAATTTGCATATAGCCAGGTTCTGAGCTGGGATGGGGCAGTGAGATAAATAACGGTGATGGATCAAGCCCTGATCTTTGGACTGGGTAAGAGTGGTCTGCTTAATTCAGACACTCTGTTCATCACCACCCCCTTTTTTGTATCGTTTTTGGCCACTATAGGTGTGGCAGGGTATACTCAGACATGAGTCCCTTTCTCACTGCTCCATCAGGATTCAAGCAAGCCGGGCCGAAGAGGCTGAAATGCCAGAAACCGGTCCCTGGTAGCTTGTCTCCTTTCTGGTGAAGAATTGGCTTGGTAGTTTGGTCTGCCCTGTTCCCATGATGCACTGGGCCAGGGACAGACTAATTTGCATATAGCCAGGTTCTGAGCTGGGATGGGGCAGTGAGATAAATAACGGTGATGGATCAAGCCCTGATCTTTGGACTGGGTAAGAGTGGTCTGCTTAATTCAGACACTCTGTTCATCACCACCCCCCCCTTTTTTGTATTGAAAAGAGACGATCACCTTCTAGAGGCAGGTCACCGATGAAGAAGAGGAAAGAGAGAGCCTCCACTCCATCTAGAAGTAAGATTCCAGTATGCTCTCCATCGGCGTCCTGCTCGATGCCTCAAATCCCTTGATTGGCAATGAAAACGTTGACGAGAAGACCATCGACGGCAGGCTCACCGCGAGAGAACACGTGTCGTCCCCAAAGAACCTCTGCTGTCGTCAATCCAGCGACGATCGGCGTCGATGAGTCGCTCTCCGTTGGTGCGGGCTTGCCCAGCGTCGAAAGCAGATCTCCGTTGTCGCCATCGATGTGGCGTTCGGCGTCGAGACAGGCTCCGCCGTTGCAGCGATCGGCGTCAAAGCAAACATCTCTGTCGACGTCAACCAGGTGATCGTCGACATCGAGACACACCTCGTCACCCGAGGCTAGACACTCATAGCCTCCGTCGTCGTCCAGGCGGCGTTCGGCGTCAAAGGCACAGTCCTCTCCGACGGCGAGATATTCGATGTCGAGACCAAAGGTGAAATATACCAAACATCGTTCGATGTCGAGACTGCGATCTGCGACGAGGAGTGTCTCATTCTCGACTCTACTGGCTTATAGAAGACGGTCAGCGTCGAGGGAAAGATGGACTTTGAGAAGGATTTCTCCGTCTACCCGCTCATCGTTGAGGTCTCCTGCATGCTCAATGTCGTAGGCAAGGTCTATAGGCTCCAGACATTCGAAGCACACTGAGAGATCGACGTCGAGGTGAAGATCAGGCTCTGGGATCTCACCAGTGATGGTGGCACAGAGTAGGTCACATCGCTCATCAAGACTCTGATCATGCTTCAGAAGCCGCAGAGAGTCCTCTCACTCCATTCGGAGCTCACCCCAGACTGTGGCGTCATCCCGCAGTGCTTCTATTCACTCGCATAAGCCTACAAAATCACCGCCAAGAGGTTCTCCAAGGAGACAGTGATCTCCTTCCATCCATCTCTCACCTAAATGGCTACAACCTCTCCATCATTGGCAGACAGGGCCAGAGGTCACGCTCAACGGCCTACGGACTACTCCAGCCCCCTGTACAGATTACCATTGCAGCGCCTTGTGCAGGAAGTGGACAGATCACCCACCACTCAGGCCAGAGAACACTGAGGCAGATCCCCTGAACGCAGGTCGTCTCAGGGACATCGCAAGAGGCGGCGCACACCATCTTGGTCTTCCTCTTCGACACATTCATCCAAAAGGGATTACTCGCCTACCCTGACGGGTAGTCCTCCCTCCAGAGTGTCGCCTATTTTTGATGTGAACACCTTTCATGATGTTCTCACCAGAGGGGCTCAGAAGCTTGGCATCACCATGTCCGCTCCTCAGACAACCATGTCCATCATTTTTGAGACTCTCCATCAAAGGTCTGCAGCTAGGCCATTGCTCCCTTTGGTCCCGGGTATCATCGAGCCGGTAATGGATCTCTTCCTCGCTCCAGCATTGGCTAAAGCAGCTCCAGCTCGGATCCTTAAAAAATATAAGCCAGCGGCATCGAATCCTCTTTTCCTTAGATCAGATCCACCTCCGGACTCAGTCATTATTGCAGCAGCGAAAAAGATGCATGAAGTTGCATCTTCCTCCTCCGCTCCTCCGGATAAAGAGAGTAGAGCACAAGATTCTTGAGGACAGAAGTCTTGTGACTCGGCAGCGTCTTCTCTACAAGTGTCCAACACTGCGGCTCTGCTGGGTCGTTATGACAGATCACTATGGGACTCACTGGAGCGCTTCAAGGACAACCTTCCAAAGGAGGATCAACAGGACTTCTCTGAAATCCTTCAGGAGGATGCTCTGGTGGCAAACCAGGTAATCAGCAATGCTACAGATGGTTCGTCCCTGGCAGCTCACTCTTATGCACATGGCATATGTGCACGACGATCTTCCTGGCTGCGCCTCACAGCGTTAAAACTGGAGGCATAGCAGCGCATCCTGAATTTTCCTTTTTCTGGCACTTCACTGTTTGGTGCACACACAGACGAAGAAATGGCGAGGATGAAGGCCGAGTTGGATACCTTAAAGGCTGTGGGCCTAGAGAAGAAAAAGGAATTTAGGAAGAGATACAGGCCCTACAATCGCAAAAACTACCAACAGAGGGTTCAAACCCCTCAATGGTCGCAAAACAAACAGGGCAAATCCCAGTACCAAGGCCGCCGTTCCTCGAGAGGAAGGGGAGGACATCAACAGCAGTCCTCCTCTGCAACAAAAACTCCAGGGAAGCAATGAGTGTCTGCTTCCTTTAGCACTGTTGCACACACCAGTGGAAGGAAGTATCTCAAGTTACGTTCTAGAGTGGCGCAACATAACCAAAGATCAGTGGGTGCTAAATATACTAAAAAATGGTTCTACACTACGTTTTTGTGCGTCCCCAAGAGACATTCCGCCGGTGAAATCTCGTCATCTACATATAGACCTCCTGCGTCAGGAAGTGTCGACCCTTCTCGAAAAGCAAGCAATAGAAAAGGTCCCTCCAGCACACAGCGGAAAGGGGGTGTACTGATGATACTTCCTTGTTCAGAAAAAAGATCAACCGAACAAGTTCAGACCAATTCTGGATCTACGTTCTCTGAACAAATCCATCAAAAAGGAAAAGTTTCAGATGTTGGCGCTCCACCAAATATTCCCACATCTAAAGAAAAGCGATTGGATGTGTTAGGTGGACCTCCAAGATGCGTACTTTCACATCCCAATCACAGTACGACATCGCAAGTTCTTGCGATTCATGGTGGGAACAAAACACTACGAGTTCAAAGTCTTACCCTTCGGCCTAAAATCAGCTCCTAGGGTATTCACCAAATGCATGGCAGTAGTGGCGGCAGCATTCCATCGCCAAGGCCTGTTTGTATATCCATACCTGGACGACTGCTGTTGAAGGGATCATCTCCTCAAATGGTGCAGGAACACCTTCGCATCTACCTAGATCTGTTTCGGCGCTTAGGCCTGCATGTCAACCTGGAAAAGTCGATCCTTTAACCGACTCAATCACTCCATTATCTGGACGCCAACCTCAACTCCGACCTCGGAAAAGTGTTTCCTTCGGAGGAGAGACTGTCATCAATGAAAGACAAAGACAACACCATCCTTCAGGCTCATCATCCATCAGTTAGACAGGTGGCCTCTCTGCTGGGGTCGGTGGCCTCTCTGCTGGGTTCGATGGCCTCGTGTATTTTTCTCATACCCAATGCCAGATTGAGGATGAGACCGTTACAATAGGATCTCGAGGACAAATGGGATCAATCCTCAGGTCAGTGGAACGACCGGCTTCTCCTCTCCCCTGCAGCAAAGAAGTCCATTCTCTGGTGGCTGCAACCACAGAACCTTCTGGTTGGAGTCCCTTTTCACCAACCTCTGCCCGAACAATCCCTGATCACGGATGCATTGCTTCAGGGCTGGGGAGCGCATCTGGGTCATCTGTAAACTCAGAGCAGATGAACCAACAGAGAACAGACGTATCACATCAATATGCTGGAACTGCGGGCGGTTCATTTAGCCCTTGAGGCTTTTCAGCCATCAATTCAATCCAGATCAATCCTAGTACAAACGGACAATACAACCACCATGTATTATTTGAACAAACAAGGTGGAACACGCTCTCACCCACTGTCGCTCGAATCCCAGGCCATCTGGCACTGGCTGCTAGCCAGGAACCTATAGATCACGGCAGTCCGTCTGCCGGGAGAGCAGAACGTGCGAGCAGATGCCCTCAGTCATCACTTCCAAGAGCAAGAAGGCTGGGTGCTCAACGACGAAGTGGTGGCGGACATTTTACAACAATGGGGTCATCCCTTCATCGACCTTTTTGCAGACAATCAAAACAGAAAATGCCTCGCCTTCGCATCCAGGTTTTACCCACCAGGAACGAGGGGGAATGCGCTTTTGATAGATTGGTGAGGGACTTTGCATACGCCTTTCCGCCCCTCCCTTTCATTCCGAAGGTGGTGGCCAAACTTCTGCGATCCAGAATGAAGATGATACTCCTAGCACCGGACTGGCCTCGCCACTGGTGGTATCCGTACCTGTTGCAACTCTCGGTTAGCCCACATCGGAGACTTCCGTGCAGGCCGGACCTTCTCACCAAAATGGGAGGGAAGATTCTGCACCCCAGCCTTCCCTTGCTCAGCTTGACAGCATGGCTCCTGAAGTCCTGCACTATGGACATTTGAACCTCCCTCCAAGCTGCATGGACATTTTAAGGGAGTCAAAGAGACCTTCCACAAGAACTTCATATTCTCTTAAGTGGAAAAGGTTTTACTTGTGATGTATCCATAATGGTTGGAGTCCAGTTAATTGGCAAGAGGAGGTAATCTTGCCGTAGCTACTCTACTTGGCCAAATCTGGTTTGAAGTATTCATCCATAAAAGTGCATTTGGCGGCCATCACAGCAAATCACCCAACCAACCTTCTTTCTTTCAACTTCAGGTGGTCAAGGACTTCCTACAGGGGTTGAAGAAAGTTTATCCTCCTGTTCGACCTCCTTCTCCTCCTTGGGAGTTGAATCTAGTCTTGTCCAAATTGATGGGACCTCCACTTGAACCCATTCATAAGGCCACATTACAACATCTTACTTTGAAAGTAGCCGTTCTAGTAGCAATTACATCAGCACGCAGAGTGAGTGAGATACAAGCACTCTGTTCTAAAGAACCCCATACAGTTTTCCACCATAATAGGGTGGTTATGCAAACTCACCCTTCCTTCCTGCCCAAGGTTGTGTCGGAGTTCCATGTTAATAAGACAATTTCTCTACCCTCTTTCTTTCCCAATCCTACCACACCAGCGGAAAGGTCTCTTCATTCACTAGACCTCAAGAGGGTGCTCAAGTTCTATTTGGATGCTACGAAATCCATTAGAAAAGCTGATCAATTGTTAGTCAAGCATGGCTCTGTTAGAACAGACTTCTCAGCTTCTAAAAGATCCATTTCAAGATGGATAGTGTCTTGCATAAAGTTGGCCTACCAAATAGCAAATAAGCCTCTGTTTCCTTCCCCTAAAGCTCACTCTACTAGGGGCAAGGCTGCTACGGTTGCATTTCTGCACAATGTGCCAATGGCCGAGATTTGCAAGGCTGCAACTTGGAAGTCGGTACCTACGTTTACCAGGTTTTACTGTCTGGATTCGGTCTCCAGGGCAGATACTCAAGTGGGCCAGGCCTCCTTGAGGAATCTTTTTCAATGCTAACCTAGTTGAGTCTGTGTAGGCCTTATGGCTTTTATGTATATTGATGGTACTCTGTTTACTTGCCCGCAGGATGAGGGGATGGGCTTGCTATTCTATTCATGTGCTTATGACTATTGAGGAGGATCCCCTGAAAGAGAAGGGTAAGTTACTTACCTGGAATCCTAGTTCTCTTCCAGGGGTATCCTCATCAAAGTCATAAGCAACCCACCCGCCTCCCTGGGCAAGTAAACACAATACATACAACTCTTTCAAAATGGTCTATGGTTATCCGCAAAGAATAACTGACCTAACTGTTACCCCTGAGGCATGCTGGGAAGCTAGTGGTCATGGCTGCCTTAAAGACACGGTGCCAGTTTATCCGAGTGTTTGTGGGTTAGCTTTTCAGCTTTCTACACTAATGTTTCTATCATGCAGCCTGTGTGCTGGCAATTTGTTTTCATTATTCCTGGCAGGATTGTGTTTTCTGCTGTATATTAAAGCAGTTTTCAAAGACTTTCTTTCTCCCTGCTTTATTGGAATATGTTTACGTATATGAGAATGCATTGCAACATTGCTCAGCATGTCTATGGGAGGCTGCATTGTGTGTGTGTGTGTGTGTGTGTGTATGTGTGTGTGTGTGTGTATATATATATATATATATATATATATATATATATATATATATATATATATATTCACTGAAAAAACCATAGGTTTCAGACCTTATATAGTTAGGAATTAGCATTTAAAAAAACCTTTGAAATTCCCTGAAAAAACCATAGGTTTCAGGCCTTATATAGTTAGGAATTAGCATTTAAAAAAACCTTTGAAATTCACTGAAAAAAACATAGGTTTCAGGAGTTATATAGTTAGGAATTAGCTTTTACAAAACCTTTGAAATTCACTCAAAAAACTATAAGTTTTAGTGGTGTTATAGTTAGCTGGACATTTTACTCATACAAAACCATTGAAATTGCTCCTATATAGTTAGTTGTACTAAGTATATATTGCGCACCCGCAATCCACTGCTGATGATGTCACATATTAGATCATTCATGACATGGTCAGTGACATCACTGATGACATCTCAAATGACATCACTGATGACATCATCCACGTGACAATCACATACACCTTTTCATACACTATTTCAATTTTTCATCACTCTTTGTAAAATACAGAGTATCATATTTAAATCCATTGTCACAGCAATACAAGTATCTAAAAATCCACTCAGTGATTCATACATGTATACACACATCTAATCCCTTACCTGGGGATTCACTCATACATGCTGTCAATGAACAATAGAACACTATCAAAAATACTTATACATCTATATTGACATTAAACAACAGCACGCATCCTATGTGTGTGGGGTGTGTGTGTGTATGAGTAAAATGTTCAGCTAACTATAACTGGTGTCAAACCTAAGGTTTTCTCAGTGTATTTAATAGGTTTTTTAAATGCTAATTCCTAACTATAACTGGTGTGAAACCTATGGTTTTTTCAGAGAATTTCATAGGTTTTTTAAATGCTAATTCCTAACTATAACTGGTGTGAAACCTATGGTTTTTTCAGTGAATTTCAAAGGTTTTTTAAATGTTAATTCCTAACTATATAAGGCCTGAAACCTTTGTTTTTTTTCAGTGAACTCGCAAGGTTTTTTAAAAGCTAATTCTATTAGCGGATAACATTTATATATGTTAATATTCGTATGGGACCACCTGAACAGCCCTAGGGGGGTCAGAGTGTTTCTACAAGGCCCCCAAATCTTTTTTTTTTCTTGTAAAAAAATGAGGTACGCGTACCGGTACGCTTACCGTAAGCGTACCCCGCGATTTTCCGATTTAAAAAATAAATAAAAATTTGGGCCTTGGGGGTCCTTGTGGGACCCCCTGACCAGGCCTAGGGGGTCAGGATGCTTCTACCCTGCCCCCTTTTTGAGTTCTACATGTTTGTTTTTCTGCTTTCCTGTGCCTCAGTCTACCGAGGCACAAGATGGCTGCCAACAGTTTCTGTTTTGGAGTGTTGACAGACATTGGCAGCCAATCAGAATGCAGCTCGCGCACTAGAGGTACGCTTACGGTACGCGCACGTACCGTAAGCGTACGGGTAAGCTCACGGGTAAGCTGCTATAGATATATACATTTTTTTGAACCTAAATTACTCAAAATCCACAGGAGCACATATCTTGAGACATAGCAAAGGCACATCGGGCTACCAGTCCCTACAATTTTCCCAAGTTTGGTGAAAATCCATTTAGCCGTTCGAGCTAAATGTGCGACCGACCGCCCTATGGAAATTAACATGGGGAAAACACGTTTTGGGACCCCCGTTTTATCTCGGCCCTCGCTTGACGAATCCCCCCCAAACTTTCAGGGAAGGACGGGAGCGCCGCGAGGCAAAGTTGCTGAAAAATTCAGGCAGATTCCTCAACCGGCGCCAAAGTTATTCCCAATAGAATGTTGCGATTTCCCTATGGAAATCAATCCTAACTATATATACCTACTGGCTATCGCCAGTAGGTAATATATATATATATATATATATATATATATATATATATATATATATATATATATATATATATTACCTACTGGCGGTCGCCAGTAGGTATATATAGTTAGGATTTTTTCTCTATGGGATTTTTGAAAATTCTATGTCTAATAACTTTGGCGTTTGTGGACGGAATTGGCTGAAATTTTCTGGAAAATGGAACATTTTGTTTCTGAGCAGCCCCTGGAAATTTGGGGGGGGTTCGTCCAGGGGGGGTCGAGAAAAAAGGGGGGTCCCAAAACGTGTTTTTAACATTGAGTTTTCCATAGGGCGGTTGGCCTCACTTTTAGCCCGAACGGCTGAATGGATTTGCACGAAACTTGGCAAAATTGTAGGGACTGGTAGCCCGATGTGCCTTTTGTAGGTCTCAATATATGTGCTCCAGTGGATTTTGAGAAATTAACGTTTAAAAAAAGATATATATCTGTAAGCGCGCTCTGGGCAGCGCTCCGGTTCGCGGACCTTACGCGTAACAGAACTTCGCGTAGCGAAGCTGATTGGCTCTCCGGTGTCTGTCAACATTCTAAACAGTCCGGAGCGGCCGCCATCTTGTCTCTCGGTAGGATTGAGAGACAAGAGGAGGCCAAAACAAAGGGGGAAATAACCATAAGGGGGCATACTAGATCCTCCCTGACCCCCTAGGTTTAATGTGGAGGCTTTAAAAGGGCCCCGCGGGGCAAAAAAACAAAAAAATTCTTTTTTTTTTTTTTGCGTGGGTAGCGCCCGGTACGCGTACCGGGAAGCGGTCGGAGGAGCGTACTATGAGGAGAAAAGAAAGACAGGGTATAAACATTTTGGCAATTTTGTTATAAATGGAAGGTAGTTCTGAAAAGAACTGTTTTTTTATTCTTTTTCTTTTTTTTCTTTTTTTTAATGAATTTTCTGAACAATTTTTTGATTTTTTTTTTTTGGATTTTTGAAAACTATTTTGTGTTTTTTTTGTGTTTTGTAAGGGGGAAATAACAAAAAAGCAGGGTTAGAACATGTCTCAACAGGAGCAAAAAAAAAATAAAAAGGATTCATTGTTTTCTCATCTTGTAGCATTTATGATTTTCTCCAGCTCGGTTAATCAAAGTAATACTCTTCTCTCCATAAGCAATAGTTCCTCCACAATATATACAAACTATTTTGTAGTGTGCAAAAGGAGCATGAATATTGGGGATTATTTCTCGGCCTTCTGGTCCGGCGAATGAGCTTTGTCCCCTGTTGGTGCTGGGGATGACATCTGGGGGGTTGGCAGCAAGATCCCTTACTTGTGCTTGGGAAAGATTATTAGGATGCCATCGCTCCATGTGGCGAATCATTGTATGATTGCCAAAGCTGTATTTCTTGTTGGGGTTGCCACGAGAAAGTATATTTTTGCAAATCAAACAAGACACCTGGGGTGCATTGACCTTCTTTTGTCCAGGTGGAATTTTAAAGAATTGCCATATGTAGTGCTCTTTAATATGGCTCTGCCTTGGTGTTTCTGGCAGGAACTGCCTTACTTGCTCTTCCTCCTCCTCCTCCTCTTCGTCCTCATTATCTTCCTCTCTACCAAAGTCCAGTGTTGGTGGTGGTCCTTTTGGTGGTGGTGGTGGTGGTGGTTGCTGAGAAGCACCAGCTGCAGCTATTACAGAAGCCATTGTGAAAAATAGGTCTTGCTCTCTGGAAATAGAAAGTAAGAATGAGGTAAAAAGAAGGAGGGGTTTTCATCATTTGAGAAAAAAAAATAGTTCTAAACCAATGAAAAGTGTTATTTTTAGGTCACATGACCAAGCCTAACAACATTATGAAACCAAAAGTGAAATGAACCAATGAAAAGTGTTATTAACAAGTCACATGACCTCTCACGCTTATGTTACGCGCTGCGGAACGCGCCCCGGATAGCTTCCGGTTCGCTGCGCTTCGCGCCTCGGTCCGCGCCCCGGAGCACTTCCGGGTGCGCTAACGCGGTACGTCATAAGACGCATTACGCGGTAACGCGATACGTCGCGCTTTCGCGACGCGCCGCGGATCGCTTCCGGGGAGCTGCGTTTCGCGCCTCGGTCCGCGCCCAGGAGCACTTCCGGGTGCGCTAACGCGGCGCGTCATAAGACGCATTACACGACAACGTGATACGTCACGCTTCCGCGACGCGTCACGATAATGATTTCTAACGTGGCAGTTGCGCTAACGGAACGTTTACCGGTTCGCGGACCGGGTCGCGGCATCAAATTGAGCTAACGGGAAGCTTCCCGGTTCGCGGACCGGGAGCGAAACAAAAAAAATATTTAAAAAAAAATAATAATAAACATATAAAATATATTTTTGGATTTAAAGAAGAATACATTTTACAGCTTTTGATATTTGCTATTAAAAAACCATTGAAATTCACTGAAAAAACCATAGGTTATAGACCATATATAGTTAGGAATTAGCATTTACAAAACCTTGAAAATTCACTGAAAAAACCATAGGTTATACACCATATATAGTTAGGAATTAGCATTTAAAAAACCTTATTTTACTCACACAAAACCATTGAAATTCCATATATAGTTAGTTGCACTAACTATATATCGCGCACCCGCAATCCACTGCTGATGATGTCACATATTACATCATTCATGACATGGTCAGTGACATCACTGATGACATCACTGATGACATCTCAAATGACATCACTGATGACATCACTGATGACATCTCATTTGACATCAATGACCACATCACTGATGATATCATTCATGTGACAATACAATGCATCTCCTCACATTTTAATATAACCTCTGTTTCACCCAGTGTTAAAAAGAGTATAATTTTTGAAACCATTGACACACCAATACTAGTTACTACATACGCACTCACTGATTGCTATGTCTACACACACCTTCACTCATTCACCCATATAATCATTCATACATACAATCACTCATCTTTACAACACTATCATATGCACTCATACACCTATACAGACACTCACAGTCTGCCACTCATCCATGGAGTTACTCACACACCTAGTCAGTCCTGTAAAGAATCAATCACACTTCCATTTTCTTGTCTATACAGTTAAACATAGAGCACCTTACATTTTCAAACATATACTAACACATACTTACTTTCTTATACAATCATTGATACAAGTACACATTGATCTGCACAGAGTCACACACCTCCCAGCCAGCCACACACACACTCAGTCTCCCATACAAATACTTGGACAATCAATCAATAACCCATATAGTTAATCATATAGCTACTGATCAACACATGCAGCAGTTTACAGAACAACAGACATAATGATGCACAAATTAAGACAGTTTAGTCACTAACCCATGCACTCAGTGAGACACATTTAATCACTCACTCATACATTCAGTCATGCACCTACTAAATCCTTCGTCCAGACACTTATACATCTACTCATTCTTCAATATGTAAAACATATTTAAACTTTACAGAAACACACAGTCACTGGATGATGTCATCAGTGATCTCATCAGTGATGTCATTTGAGATGTCATCAGTGATGTCATCAGTGATGTCACTGACCATGTCATGAATGATGTAATATGTGACATCATCAGCAGTGGATTGCGGGTGCGCGATATATAGTTAGTGCAACTAACTATATATGGAATTTCAATGGTTTTGTGTGAGTAAAATAAGGTTTTTTAAATGCTAATTCCTAACTATATATGGTGTATAACCTATGGTTTTTTCAGTGAATATATATATATATATATATATATATATATATATATATATATATATATATATATATATATATATATATATATATATATATATATATATATATATATATATATATATATAATCTCTACATATATGGTTTTCACATATACGTGATGTTTTTCCGGGGTCCAAGATTACTTACTCAGGAAAATGTGTATCATGCTGTAGCAAGGGATGATGACCTGATATAACTACTACTAATTCACTTGAAACTCAGGTCTTGGAGATATTTCAGACCTCCTAACCTGTAAATAATTTTCACCATGTGAGGAGGGGGCAGAGCCTCATGCCGAAATCTAGCCAAGAAGCATTCTGCCCGACACCAAGCCCAACACCCCCTGCCCTTCCCAAAAAACATATTGGGTCGGAGAGGCTGCCACCTTTGTCGGGGGGTATTTTCACACGTCTTAATGGACATCGGCTGCTTGAAACCACAAAAGACAAGCTGGAAATACACTGTATGCAATGCTCGCCTTGCCTGCCACTGTGTGATTTTGGCTCTCTACCGGGTGACCGTGTAAAGAGATGGAATCATTTGACACACAGCGGCACTGTCTGAGATGGCAGCTCTTGTATTTATCATGACACTGTTTGGCCCGTTCCATTTTAGTATCCTTGTTTATGTGGGTAAAAAGTAATTACATCAGTACCTCTATGCAAAAACGTCACAATTAGCTAGAACCAGATTTACAACAAGTAAGGAATGAAAAGATACTTTATTTCTCTCACCTCCAACCTCCTTTAAGATCACAACTGACAAAATATAATTTGTTTTCAACTGTTTAAGTCTTTATATTTCTAAATAATAAAAAGGTACGATTAATTGCATCTGGCTGATCTTCAAAAATAGTAATAACGTCTAGTATGCTAGATGTTATCAGTTATGATATTTTGTGTTTCCTCTCTTTCTATGGTGTTACTGGACTTTGTGATTTCTGTTCCTTCTGGAAATGTTCTACTTCTTTTAGGATCATTCTTTATTTGAGCATTGTCTAAGCCAACTGTCGAAAAGGGTTTGGGTTCAACACCGTTTCAGTTCGACTACTCATCCTTTCCGAACTAGGGGTCCTATTATGATTGCGGTTTTTCCGCATCCTCCGGGCCGGCGGAGGCCACCGCCGGCCCGGAGGATGCGGAAAAACCGCAGCAGACCCACCAAAGACCCACCGCCACATTAGGATGGCTGGTGGGTCCTGGTTTCCGTCCTCAGCTTTTCCGCCGCGGTTGGCTTACAACCGCGGCGGAAAAGCTCTAATATGGTGGCGGTGTCTCTCAGACACCGTCCTCCAGATTAGGAAGAGCTTTAAAAAATGCTTTTCCGCGGCGGATTTTCCGCCGTGGAAAAGCATGTGTAACTTCACTGTGGGGGCCCGTTGCGGGTGAAGGTGGGGTGGAGGGTGCACATGGGGGGTACCTATGGTACCCCCCTGCATTTGTATGCAGAAATCGGCAGGCACCGCACGGTGCCTGCCGCTTTCTGCATACAAATGCAATGTATGCATTTTTACCATTGCGGCGGATGCAGCTTGAAGCCGCACCCGCCGCAATGGTAAACATAGAGGATGTGACCGCCAGGGTGGCGGTCACATCCTAATTGCACAGGAGGGAACTCCGCAGGCAATGCGGAGGTTCCCTCTTGCTCTATGGTGGCGGACGGACCTGAGTCCGTCCGCCATCATAATCGGCCCCTCGGGCCGAAAGGGATAGGATTCTCCATTGATTGTGGGTTCAATCACACTAATCTCCCCACGCCCAATTCAGAAGTTAAAAATGTGACTGCATTGGTAGCCAGGCCAGGAATTAAAGGGGAATTCATTTTATTCGTATTTGACATTTCTGACTAGTCGAAATAGACCTTTTTTTTCACCTTTTCTTGTTATCTGCCGTTTTTTCCTTTTTAAAATATTTTTTGCCCCTGCCCTTTTGCTGGTTTAAGTGTACATGTATTTGGAGGCTCTTCTTTGCAAGACAATTCTATGGAGATTTGAGGTTTTCAAGTAGTTTAAGTTTCATTCTCTGATTTCCTAGAGACAAATTCTTGAATCCCCCTTACCATGAGAAGCTCCTGAGCAGGAATCTCAGTAGCCCCTAATTTCTTCCTATGGGAAATAAAACAACTCTGTCTATTCTGAATTAACATTCTCTATGTCCTTGAATAAGAATTTCAGCAAGTATACTTGTTTATCTTTCTCCATACTCTGCCTCTTCTTTTTTATCACTTCCTCTACCCTGATAACCCCCAGTTTGGGTGCCCATTTACTAAAGCCTGACCTCCCCAGGGATTTTCACCTCCTTTTTCGTTATTGAAGTTTGAAGTATTGCCCAAGTTCCCTAAGTTCTTATCCAGGTTGCTTACTTCCCCCATCATTTTTAGCACTTTGGTGGTGTATTTCCCTGTGGTTGCCCATCTGCGAGGGGTCCTGCCTTTTCTCAACCGCATTTCATTCCCTTTTAAACAACTAATGATTTAAGATAGAGGGGATGGACTCTAGAGCATGATCGTAGTTACCCACTGATTTCTCCAACAATGCCAAAATAGAAAAGATAATTCTCTTAATATGTTGCAAAGACCCAGAAACATCTACCTAGTCTCCTGGTAAATTACAACATGTATATCCATTTACATCAGGAATAGACGGCTGCTCAAATAACGGTGGAGATTTTGTGTGTGAGGTGTTACAAAAAAGTTGTAGAACTAGAGTCCTCCTCCGCAAACTGTCGCATTTTCCTTTTTCACAGTCACTTCAGAAAAATAAACATTAATATCTGGTGGCGTAAAATCAGATGGAATCTACAATCTCCTCTCAACCAGCTCATGTTGGCCACTACCGATCTCTCGAGAGGACACTCTACTCCTTTTATGAAATCCCTCCATATTTGTTTGATGAGATAATTGTGGAGAGGTTATCATTTCATTTTCGTTCATAATTTCTTTTGAGAAAGGATCTTTTAGTTGGGAGGAATTCTCCTTAAGGTGAACTTCTGTTTATTCTATTCTATGATAAAGGTTTTCTTTCCTATCTTTTTTTAAAAAAAGGACGAGGTCAGAGCAATTTTCCTTCAGTTCAATATGGCCGAATTTATCACCAAGGGGGTTTAATTATTTTTTTAAACAAGCTTGTTGAGTTTCTAACTTCCTGAGCAGACTTATCTTGTGGTCATGATTTATGAATGAACTTGTAAACCTTATTCTACTTTGGGGTTACTAGTCACTCTGAACGTTCTCTATTCACTTTCTGTTCACTCCTCAAGTTGTTCCTAATTGAATCAAGGCCTCTGCCACCACCCACTGGTGACATCAAATCAATAAAATCCCAATAAGCGGGCACAAGCATGTCACTAGAACAGATTCCTGAGGGGTCATCGACTTTTTCCATCTCCACCTCCACCTTGAGGGTCCCGAGATGGGGGCAATCTCACGCTAGTCTCATATCAAAGCCTGTCTGGCCCGCTGGCTCCCTTTCCACCTAGCCTCAGCTTAATTAAGTCTCGTCTTCTCTATCTCTCCCACCTTAAAATCCAGGTCCTGCTTTGACCAATTTGGCCGAAAACGCTGCTCGTTTACTTGCTCCTCGTCTGGAGCAGGGTGGCACCTCTGCTGCTCGCGGCTCACCTTTGCGGCATGTCCCTTTTAGAATTCAAGTGACAAAAAGCAATCTACAGGTGGTTAGCTTGATAATGACAGATGCACAAATGCAGATAGATTCTGCAGAAGAAGGGGCTAGAGTCCAATCGAAACTGCTGCTTTAAGCCAGTCAACTCTATTTCTGCTCCGCTCCGGAGCAGAATAGAAATTAATGTGAGTGTATAGTGAAGTGGTCACACATAAGGGAGCAGGAGACGTAAGGAAAACCACAGGCCACAACCTGCACCGGGTCTGCCTACCAAGTGACCCTACATATAGGAGTACCCAGAGACCGGCACTCTCCCTGCATCCCTGCTCGCCAAACGTGGTGTACAGAGCATTCGACGCCAACCACTCCACACCCCCCTCTACTACCCGAAAAGACCTGGTCGCCGACTTGTGAGTCTCTCTTGCGATGGCTCTGAAGTTTCACAGCGTCTCACTCAAACCTGCTTCTGCTCCTGCTCTGTTTCGACATCCTCTGTCAAGCTGATCAAAAGACGTTATAATAAAATCATAGGTTCTCCTCTGCCTTTTGACGGAAAGGACACTGCAGATCATCAATACGCATGTTCCAGTGAAATTACTATTTCCTCCTTCCATGTTAAATGAAAACTTCATGGTTTTTCTTACTTAATTTTGTCTATAAAAGTCCATGTTTATGAAGCAGGTCTCAATAGTAAACCCAACATAAGTGTGTAAACCCCAGCACATGTCCACTCCCAGTTAAATGATACACATACGTTTGGTAGGTTGGAAGTATTGGCCGCAGGTTATTAAGCTTTGATTTCCAGCATATGCCCCCTCCATGAATTTTATTGGGACCCATAAATCAATCATGACAGGCCTACCTATCATAAATCACTTTTGACATTCTTAGGACATCTCCTGGCATATCAGTCATAAATCAACGTGCCATGAATCATTCTGACGGTTTGTGAAGAAAATTGAGTCTTTCACCTGGTGTTATCCCTTTGTATGGTGGGGTGTACTACTTTTAACCCTTGTATGCTGAATTCGCTACCTTTGACCGTCAATTGCATCCTTCCCTTTTGTAGACCTGAGCTACGAGCACCATGAAAATGCCTTACCCTGCTGTTAGCAAATAAACCACCGGGGTTTACCCTAAGCACCCCAACAGATCTGGGCTAGGGAATATGAAAATATACATAAAAATGATGTGTGGGAAACGATCAAACTAGTTTTCTATAGGACGAACAATTAATCAGTCCCTACGTGTGGGAACCTAGTCCCCAAACTTGTTATTTTGATCATTTAAGCACTCCCAAATCTACCCCAGGTTGATTTATACAACAAACCGTTATATTTTCTTGAAAATGCATAAGAAGAAAAGTCAAAACCTATAAAAATGACACAATAATCATCAGTAATCCCTAATTCCTTCCTACCCATACAATCTAATGACTGTTGCGAAAAAACACATGCGCATTCCGTATGGTAGATAGTCCAGTACACACAGAGGAGGGATACTTTTAACCTCCACACAGTCCCAAAACTGTGCATACAGGAGTCTTGCATGTGATTTTTAATCACTTCTCCAATTCATGAGGTTGACGCGCTTTGGCCCACTGAGTCGGGCCAACAGAAGACCGCCTACAAAACAATATACTGATGTAAACACATCAAATACTCTACGTTGCTCACCAAGGGTGCCACAACTCCCATGCATGTGACTGTGCAAGCACATAAAATAAAAAAGCACCTGGAGATGAAAACACGTAAAAACATATAAAAACTGAACCTAACCTCATGTTAGAAAATAGCGCCTCAGTGGGCTACAAGAAGAGAGTAAAGCCACCACCTGCGTGAAAGTAATGTCATCCCTGTCACCAGGTGCCAGAACCCCGTGTTAGAAACTAAGTGGGGTAAGAACGGAGCGGAAAAAAACGATTGCGCATGAATTAAAGTGTTTTTTGGAACCATCATTTGATCATATGAGTAGGAAGGAATTAGTAATTACTGATGATTGGGTGTGATTGTTGTGAAGTGAAGAACGCCCTGAAAAGAGCTTGGTTCACACTAGGGAGGAATTGTTAGTCCCCAAACACCGACCCGAGTCTAATCCTCTGACTTGCGTGTTGACATACAACTCCAAAAAAAAGGTTCAAAAACAAGTTCTAAAAGAAATACACATCAATTAAAACCTTTAAATGAACCTCCACCTCACCATCCCATCCCCATTACATTTCATCTTTTAAAATTCTAACAGATCGTAAGAACGGAGCAATCTCAACTGCCACATCTAAATATCGCATCGCATCTCAGACAGTAACTCCACCGCTTTTTTCCTGTGAAGAGCATCATATTTAAAAAACAAAGGTCCGATCCGATTTGCAAGATAAAAAGCGCAGTCCATAAGAATATGCGTAATAGTGCATTTGACTTTCAAAGGGCAGGGACAAAGACCACTATTATTTTGTACCCCTGTCTTATATGGGCGAACAAACTTAAAAAGATTATACAACGCAATTGGAGGATGATTAGCCATCTAGGTATCCCCAAGCCTCTTGTACGTCAATGTTAGACAAGGCACCATTGGGTTAGGTCTCCCGTCCTCTTTTTGCCTTTGCCGCCTGTGTTTTTGCTGTGTGTTGGACTTCGTTTTGCTGGTCTAGATGCTTTGAGCACTTTGCCACTGCTATTCAGTCCCAAAGTGCAAGTGCTCCCTTTGTAAAATATTGTTATGGATTAGTGATTCCATGATTGCCATATTTGACTTACTTGTGAGACCCTAATATAGTGCACTGTGTGTGCCCAGGGCCTGTAAATCAAATGCTGTTAGTGGGCGGTACAAAAGGGGGTGGTGATGGACGGAGCATCTGAATCAATCAAACACTCACACCCAGTCAAAAGATCTGGGTTTAATCCATCACCGTTCTTTAGCCCACTCTGCCACCCCAGTTCAGACATGGCTATATGCAAATCAGTCTGACCCTGTGCCTCATGGGAACAGTCCAGTCCGAACTGCCAAGCCATGTCTTCCCTGGACCGGAAACAAGCTTCCGAGGACCGGTTTCTGGCATTCCAGCCGTCTTTAGCCCGGCTTGCTTGAATCCAGTGGCAAAGTGAGCAAGGGACTCACGTCTGAGCATACCCTGCCACACTTATGGTGGCCAAAAGCGGTACAAAAGGGGGTGGCGATGGACGGAGCATCTGAATCAATCAAACACTCACACCCAGTCAAAAGATCTGGGTTTAATCCATCACCGTTCTTTAGCCCACTCTGCCACCCCAGTTCAGACATGGCTATATGCAAATCAGTCTGACCCTGTGCCTCATGGGAACAGTCCAGCCCGAACTGCCAAGCCATGTCTTCCCTGGACCGGAAACAAGCCATGTCTGAAATGGGATTAAACCCAGATCTTTTGACTGGGTGTGAGTCTTTGATTGATTCAGATGCTCCATCCATCACCACCCCCTTTTGTACCGTTAGTGGGCTGCAGCACTGATTGTACCACCCACAGAAGTAGCCTGTAAAATGTAACTCAGTCCTGCCATTGCAGAGCCTGTGTGCAGTCTGGGACTGCCATGTCGATTTGGCAAGTGCACACTCTTGCCAGTCCCTAAACATTCCCTTTTCAACATATTAGTCACCCTTAAGGTAGGCCCAAGGTACCCCTGCGGGCAGGGTGTATTGTATGTTAAAGGTAGGGCATGTGTGGTGCGTGTCCTGATAGTGACTTACTGGCAATGTTGTTTTTCACTATTGCCAGGCTACCTGTTTCCATAGCACAGAATGGGGAGTTTGTTTATAACATCTTATAAACCTAATTGGCCCTGGGAACGAGGTAGAAAAATACATTTTTAGTATGCCTGAACTCAGAATGTTAAAATGCATCTTTTAGTGAGGGGGATTTTTACATTCTGTGTTTGAAAATACCACTTTTAGAAATTAGGTATTTTCTTGCCTAACCATCCAGTGTGCCTCTGCTAGGCTTGTGTATTGCATGTCTGGCTTTTGGATGACAGGGGCTGTGGCTCCAGAAGTCTGAGTCGGGCTGGGCTGAATGGACCTAGGCTGCATTTGGAGTAGGGGGATGAGATTTCCTTTTTATCTGAATGGGCCTGGTCTGCCTTCAACAATGCTGTCTCTACCTCCTGCCAGGAAGCTGCACCAGTGATGACAGAACTGGTTTTGGCCAGGTACAGGCTCTCTCTGCCTTCAGAGAACAAATTATTTAGGTCTATAAAAAGTGGGGCCCAGACTTCTAGATCACTTCTGGGAATCAAGAGAAACCTTTTGCCAAGGAGAAGCTGAGGAAGAATACTGCCCCTTTGCTGTTTGGGGTTGGCCTGCAGTGGGTACTTGCTGCCAAGGAAAGGAGAAAAGGAATTTGCAGTTTGCTTTGGCATCTACTTGAAGAAGAAGATCTCCAAGGGTTTGAAACTGAGCTTGCCTCTTGTTCTGAAGTCTCATGGACACAAAGACTTCATTTCTTTTGTCTCTCTGCATCTGGAACTGCTGTTTTAGCTGCCACAGAAGGAAATTGCAACACCGACATTGGTGAGCGATGCCGCAACCTGCATCAAAGCCATGGGCACCGCTCATGAAGAGCACGACGCACTGCCCCGACTTGCATGTAAGACCCGACGCCTGCTGACGCCGCGCCACATCGACTAAGATGCTTCATTAACGCAAAGCCTATACTCGACGTGGTTGACTCCCTAATCCATCCACACCGCACCTTCGTAAGGACCACAAGCCTCGCCGCAGCGGTTACGTGACGTCCCTGACACAGTAAGGAACAGACGTCTCACCTCCTCTGCGCTGCAGTAAGGAACAGAGGCTTCACCTCACTTGGGGTCATGAGGCACAGATGCCGCTCGACCCTGACGAAGCAAATCCTACTTGACGCAGTGCGACGTCTTTATTTTGATCATTTCCAAGGTACTGTTCTTTGTGGGTCTGTTTGACTCACGACGCTGCGCACCTCGCGGGTGGCGCCGTACTGTGGGATTTCTATCTGTCACGACGTCGTGATAACTCCAGGTGGAGTTATTGGTTGCTAGAGACTTAAAATAGGAGAATCACCTATTTTTGTGGATATTTTGATAACTATTGTTGATTTTTGTTGTTTTGTTCTTGTTTTGGTTTAGATAAAGATTAATTATTTTTCTAAACTGGTTTGTGGCCATTTGTAGTGTTTTCACTGTAATACTGTATGTGTTCACAAATGCTTTATACACTGCCTCTGAGATAAACCTGTCTACTCTTGCCAAGCCTCCAAGGGGGTGAGCTGGGGTTATTTTAGAAGTGTATCTACCTTACCCTGACTAGAAGCAAGGGTCTCTATTTGGACAAAGGTGCAAACCATTGCCAACAAGAGACCCTCATTTCTAACAGTCAACGTGTCATCAAAGCAGCACGACCAACATAAACCAAGAAAGATCTAAGCGGAATGTTAGGCCTTCCCCCCTGTAAACGACAACAGACACTAAATCCATCACCTTTAATGGTAAGGCACACTATCAGAAACACGTTTTGAATTGCAACACGAACAATGTTATTTACTGTCTCAAATGCCCTTGTGATTTGTTCTATATAGGACACACCATACAACCAGTGAAGACACGCATTCTACAACAAAATCCAGAATTAGGTGTGCTCTACAGGGAGCACCACTACTAGAACATTACCAACAGCGTAATGAAAATGACATTCAGTGGTCAGTATTGATGGTGGTACAAAATACAAACAAAGTGAATCTCCAGGCCATGCTGAATAGGCTTGAGGCGAGAATGATTAAAAAGTACAAGACAGCCAATGAAGATTTAATTGAATGCGATGAGATATGGGACTTGTTATAAACCCTCATGTTCTGCCCTGCCATGGTTCTGCAAAATCATATTGTATACTTGAGAAGATGGTTAATAATGATTGTAGATAAAATGGTGCGTTGGATAGCATTACATAACTAGCAGGATGTTATTATTTCGCTCAGGTGGAGTGTCTTGAAACGGTATAATTGTTTCACCAGTGGTTCAAAGCTTACTGCTCCCACTCACGGAGCTTCCGGTACTCCGCTATTTAATTTCCGGCCTCTCTTACTCTCCAGCGCCTTCTTTCCAGGTTTTACTTGTCTCCCAGGGTCATTTCCGACAGGAGGAGCCTGTGGTCAAAGAACGCGCAATTCACCGACAGGGAAAGGCTTGTCTCTGTCTCCGGTGAAGCAAGCGACTCCTTAATTTGGCAGTTCGAACCGCTGTTCGTTTAATTTAATTTTTTGACTTTGAGGTGCGGTCGCAAATTTTCCTCAAGAGGATAACAAACATTTTACAAGAGGGAACATTACATGTTCCCTACTGCAAGCGACCATATAAAACCCAGATTTAAGAAAAAACGAAACGGAGAAAGTGAGTCTTGCAGGCTGGGCAAAACAGCTCGAGGCTCAGAAAGATGTCAATTATCTGGGTGCCTACGTCCACAATGCTCATCTCTTCCAGACATGGAATAAAATCTATTTACAAAGCGGCCATGCAGTATTCAGGGTCGGTTTCTAGATAATCAAGGTGGTCCCTGTGATCTTGTTGTTTTCCTTGAATTTAGTTGGTGACCGTAATTGTGGTTGCAAACCGTTAAAATAAAATGTTATTCACGGCTCAAAGGGTTGGTAACAGATTCACAAAGAGGGAACTGTTCCATGGGACAAAAGCGGGTCTAAAATTGCTATAAAAATAAGTTTCCTGTTTGGTAATGTGAGTACATCAATGGAGGTCTGCAGTCCCTTGCAGACCCCTATCCCTCCACTGCATGCCTATCACTGGGAGCTGTAAATAGCGACCTGCCTAATTAATATTCAATATCTGTTTAATTAATATTCATGAGACAGGTCGTTCTGTAATGTCATGCGAATGAGCCTTTTGTACAATAGAAGTACATAAGTCAATTTTCAAAATGCCAGGCAATTCGCAGAAAGTCAAGTGCGCAGTTGTCTCCCACTATTTGTGACCTGTTCGTTCGTACATCTGTCCTTTAGACCTCATTACCCGCCACTAATCCCTCGCCAATCAACAATAACTCTAAAAACATTGTAATGTGATGACTCTACTCAGCTCAAATAAGTTCAATTCCTCGAGCCCCTCCCACCTGTGAGAATGTATCGGGTTTATACAATTATGATTCTGCGAATCCCATCATCTTGTAAGATTGTCTGAGTGCTTCATCCTCCTGGCCATGTCAATCCTCATCCATAGACATAACTGCAAAGTAACCACGAGGTATATTGCAGTGGTCAAATGAGTATGGTTGGTCTATTGTTCCTGATCAAGACTCTACAGGCAAGACATAATAATAACACATATTACTACTATCAATGATGATGATAATATTGATTTGTTTTTAAGGAGTGCCTCATTTTTCACCTCTGCCGAATCTAAGTTCTGTAAGTATTACCTGATGTAGCAGTATTTAAGTTACCAACCTCAGAAGGCGGTAAGTGCCTGATGTAGAATCAGTCAGGTTACTTTGGAACAAACGTGACGAACATCCAATCCACCTTATTGCAGGTCGTATAGAATATAATACATTTGTAATGGGAGCAAATGGATGTGTGTCATGTTTGTGAAGGGGTAATCCATCCACAAAACTCCAACTCAGGCCCTAAATGTAAGTCACTAGTGACATGTGGATCACTGCATAGCTCAATGGGTATGCAATTAACCCAGTGAGCCATTCTGCCAACCAACATATTCATCCAGAACTTTGCAAGAACCACTTCCACCCTATGTGTGGTTGCCCTGATTGTATATACCTTCGTGTATCAACTTGTATAGCCCTGCAAGTTATACCTGTTTGACAAGAAACCAATATTTGTTAGTGTTAGCATATGTGCAGCTTCTGAACCACAAAATGTACCTGAACAATACCAAAGCATTATATGCGAGATTAGCAAATAATGTTGCTTTCAAAAGCCATTGAAGCTGACCTCATGAATGCACAGTGCCAATTTGCCATAAACAAATGTACATTGCAATTCCTAAATGCATTGTGAATTTCAGTCTACTAAATATGAACCCTTGAGAATTATCAGGGGTTGGGACCCCTCTCCCTGCACCTTAGTTTTTCACAAATCCTGTGTGACCACGTCTATGGTTGCACAGTATGAGATGCTTACCCATTGCCGGGGACAGGTGCAAGACATTCCCAAAGTGTGATACATCAGTTTTTGCTAACTTATACTGTGCGCATGCAGATATTGCATGAATACTCTGCAGGACTCCTGCAGAGGTAAGTAATTATTCATTACAAAGAGCTCACTGCTATTTCATAGTGATAACAACAGTTTGCGATCTGTTCGGTTAATAAATATTTTACCCAATATGTACATGTTAAAGTGCTAAACACTCCAAGCACATGCCAGGACATCTCTCTCAATGGAAGGTACTTCAGTTCAGTTTGGGAGAAAGATTGTAAGGTGAAGGCTATAGTAATCTCCTTACCAGATTTAATTTGACTACCAACATCACCAGGACCGCTGGCTCTGGCCTCTACCATAATTACACTACTTACAGGAGCAGCTTAAAAAATTTTCTGTTTATGATTAATAAATGAATCATCTTGTATTTACAAATGTCATTTATAAAGCACTTCCTTGTCACATTAAAATGTAGCTCCATTCCCAAGAATAATTCTTAGCTGTGCAGCTGTTTCGGTAAAAGTATGCACAAAATGTGAGTAAAGATTGCACAACCCTAAGGATTACCATAACTGATCTTTGTTCTCTTGCACACTCACTTCATGAATGGCCTTTAATAAGTTATCTATAGAAAAAATACTGTTTCTCGTAATCTTGTGACCCAAATATTCTACCTCATTAGACAAAAATGACCACTTCTCTAACTGAACTGTCATGCCTTTATCCTGACGTGTTGAAAGAACATGCTCTAAAATGGCATTATCCTTTACAATGCAATTTGAAAAAACAAGACTATCATCCTGGGATGCTACTACCCCTTCTGTCTTCCCAAATCAATAATGCATTCATTTTGGGAAATCTGAAACGTCGGAGAGTAAATAAAAAGGTATCCTGGTATGTTTATATGGAGTTTCATGAACATGATGATTTCTCGAGGTTACTTGGTGAGCTCAATTTGATGGTATTCCAATTTTAGGACCAATGTGCTGAAAACATAACACCATCCAATTGTGCAAAATGTGGAAGAGGATGGCAATCAACCACAATATGTTTATTAACATTGGTTAGATCGACACACAAGCCTAAATGTCCAGTTTGTTTCAGCAAAACTATGGGAGGAACCCAATTAGAGCTGTCAAAGGTATCACACCAGTTGAACACATCACATTTAACATCTCTGTCAATTGACCCCTGAAACTCATTGGGACATTCTTCTCTTTGTGTTTGCCAGGCACAGTACTATATTTTAAGGTAATAGTATGGAAAGTTCGCTAAATGTTCCAGTTGTTTGCTTACAACACCAATAATAAATCATAATCTTCATTGGGATTAACAAAGCATATTACTGTATGACCAAATGTATTCACACAGAACACTGAACATTTTGCATTAGTATTACAGTTAATTCCCAAACTGCCTAAATTTGTCATCCCACACTAAGTGGCCCACCAACCACAAAGTAGATTTTTCCCAAATAAGTGTGATCTTAAAATGAATTCATTGAGATATATTAGTCTAACAAATCAATTTTCTTTTTTCCATGTCCACATACATCGATGTTGATTTGATATAAATGCTTGTCTTTCCGCTCATGTATATAAAAAAATAAAAAATAAATCAGAACTTAATGTGAATGGTGATCCTGAAACAGCCATAACATTAACTGAATTGTTGTCTTAAGAAAGGTGCACATAGATTGCTAAATGTTTAACTATCACTTGTTAATCAACTGATTCGTTGAACACACGTGGTACTTTGAAACTTGCTGTATCAGCAACACAGCCACACAACAAACCCCCAGACCCATGTAGTTAGGTGTACTTGGAATCGATTTGTTGACTATATATGGTACTTTCAAACTTTCTTTACTACAATAGTCACCAGGTTCACCAACTGCTTCAGATTAAACCATTAATAGCATAATTTTCTTGTCTTCATCTATGTTTTTGTCTTTCACAAGCATAATCTCTCTAACGTTGGAAAATGCTTTCATGCACAATTTTGAAAAGGGACAGATTTTCCCACGCACATGGGGGGGCACCTGACTTTCAACAGGTATAAAGGTCATAGCACACTGGGGCAATTCCCCTGAAGGGAGAACAGGATTTTGTTCAGAAGGATTACATCAACGTTTAGAGAGAGAAGAAACACGTCCCCTGCTTCCAAGAATGGTTGTTCGTTTTCATGCCTCAACATGCCTCATGATCTGACAGCACTATAAGAGGTTTCGTGATTATTTATTTTAGTGCGGAAGAAGGCGCAAACAACAGTTGAGGAGGGCTTACCCATGAGGCAAAAAGCTGACCCACGTTCTCCCCAATACCATCACTGTCCCGGGGTGTGGGGCGGGAGGTTACACCCATGAACCGTGATAAAATTAGTACCAGTGAGTGAATATCCGCTGCTATTTGTGTAAGGTTTCTGTGCACCGCACAACATCACACATATTGGGCTTTTGGGACACATGCTATTCGTTCCACATACACCCATGAGAGGTAGCCTCACACCTTCAGCACGGCCAACAAGGACCTGTTTAGATGGGCGGGTAGTGGTTTCAATAAGACACCGCCGTCAGTGAATGCTGCTAGGCGGCAAGAAGAGGAAAGTTGTATAGGACTGTCACTACCCACTTTTCCGCTTCCTAGTATACACGAACAGTGGCGTGGCGCAGGGCCAACGGCCATGCGAGTAGGTGTGAGGTTTGGTAACTGTATCAGAATGGTGTGCAGTGCCCGTTAAGATGCCAGCAGTTAGGTCTGGGCTAGAAAGGGAGGCACGTGTGTCCATAGCATAGGGGAAGCTGCCGCTCACTACTGAGATAGTTTGGTTGGGATCCTTAGCAGGCGCTGGAACAGCTTACGATAGGAATTGCGGCATTCTTTGGGGGGGGGGGAGTATTCCCCCTCCCCATCAATTTGGCGTACACTGGGGAGGCATGACTTTACTTTCCTGGGTAGGGCGGCACCGCTGTAAGCAATGTAAGTCCCCCATGGGTAGAATGAGCAGCTAATTTCTTTTAGTATTAGACCCAGGTTCTCGCACGGACACAGGACCAGGCGAACAACAACTCTCACTAGGGACCCCCCCCACATGTCCTGATTACCCCTTGCAAACTGATCTAGGGACAATCAGCAATAATTGGGGCCATACTAGCGAGTGTGGTCGGAGATTGCTCCACGTAGGGAATGGCGGAGTGATAGGTCCTTAGCTGCGGTAGAGCATGCATGCAAAAGGGCTCAACGTGGCCATGCAGTAGTTCACTGAATGTAAAGGCTTGGGGTCCATCAAGCAGGCACTACTACAGGCAAAAGTGGAAGGCTAGATTATTAAGAGGTGGTGTGCACCTGTCCAAAGTCAGGATGGATATGTTTCTCCTTGATATACAGGATGCACGGGAAGCTGCGAGATGTAAGTAGGGAGCTCGGAGGTGGGGGGCTCTGTCATCGACGGTAGCCTCCTCCAATGTTATGTTATTAAATCATTTATTAAGCGCACTAACACCGATTAGTTTCTTGGCGCTAATTTGACGGTAACACAACAGAGGTAAAGAAAGATAGGTTAAAAAGCTTGTCTGAAAAGCCATGTCTTCAAAGCTTTCCGAAAAGGTAGAAGATCTTGGCAGAGTTACAGGGCGATCTGGAGGCAGACGGGTACAGTAAGGGTACCTCTGCGGCAGACTGGTGCAGTAAGGGTACCTCTGCCTGGCACAGTAAGGGTGCCAGAGCCAAAGACCTGGAGCCGCAGAAGGTCCCGGGAGACCGCGACGGCGCCCCGTTAGTCCTTCGGGCAGTTGGGGGGCCTGAGCCAACCGGGGGTGTGCCACACCGCTCTGCCCTGAAAGGGGCGGGAGTATAAGATAAGGATCTACAAGGTGCTGCACTGTCCGGGCGTCTACCCACCGTGCTGGCTGGCTCATTAGGCGGGTGGACAGAGAGGGGTTGCCCGCCCTGGATCACCCGTAAGATAACCCACTAACGGCATACTCCTGTTGTATGAAAATAAACCTGCAGCAGTTCTTTACCATAAACAATGTGTCCAGTGTAATTCTTGTGGGTGAAAAATGTGCATGATGTTGGGGGGGAGCGGATGACGGTGTGGGCACTATGCCGCTGCCCGAGTCCCACGCAGGGGGACATTGGCAGGGCAGCCTCCTTAGTGGCCACTAGTCAGAGCCCCCCTTCCCCTGGTCCAGGGCTTTCGAGGGGAGGCGAGCCTCGCTTGCCCCTCCTCGGGGTCACCATGACGCGCGGCCAGGGAGGGCTTCCCGTGGGGACGTGCCGGGTACTTAAGCCCCGGCCGCCCCAGGCTCTGCCTCTGTTACTGCCCCTGTTCCGCCCGCCTGAGCGCAGCACCCACCCTATCCTCGTAGCCAGCGACTGGACAGGCGGTGCGGATATTTTGAATGTTTTAATGTTTTTTCTTGTGTTGCAAGCGGAGTTACAGGGCGATCTAGAGGCAGATGGGTACAGTAAGGGTACCTCTGCGGCAGACTGGTACAGTAAGGTTACCTCTGCCTAGCACAGTAAGGGTGCCAGAGCCAAAGACCTGGAGCCGCAGGAGGTCCCGGGAAACCGCGACAGCACCCCGTTAGTCCTTCGGGCGGTTGAGGGGCCTGAACCAACCGGGGGTGTGCCACACCGCTCCGCCCTGATAGGGGCGGGAGTATAAGATACGGATCTACAAGGTGCTGCACTGTCCGGGCGTCGACCCACCATGCTGGCTGGCTCATTAGGCGGGTGGGCAGTGAGGGGTTGCCCGCCCTGGATCACCCGTAAGATAACCCACTAACGGCATACTCCTGTTGTATGAAAATAAACCTGCAGCAGTTCTTTACCATAAACAATGTGTCCAGTGTAATCCTTGTAGGGGCAAAATGTGCATGATGTTGGGGGGGGGGGGGGAGCGGATGATGGTGTGGGCACTATTGTTTCTTCAATTTATTTCTCTTATTGAGTTCCTAGCAGTTGGACACGCTCCACTCATAGGATTGCTATGCTTTCCACCTGTATGGCACTTGAGCGTCGTCCCGACCGCACCACCAGCTCCGCCTTGCATCGATTAATAGACGTTAAGACTCTGTGCCTTTAAAGAGGCGGCCCTGGCCGAATACAATACCACGTGACTCGTACTTAGGAACTGCAACATCGATTGCCCGTCCCCGGGCTGCTATCTGGAGGCGCTGTGTTTTCCCCGGGTTCTATTACACTTAAGGTATTAACCGGGGCCTTGCTCCCTGTATAGTTTTAGGTTGGTGTCCCCTTGTGTGCCTTGGTCAGGCGTTGACAATTTTAACTTGTTTTTCTTTCGCCCACATAGTGATTGCTGCTTGTACACGAAGTGTGGCTATTGTTACGAAGCCTTTTGAAGCGTGTCCTCAGGGAAGTAGGTTTCACTACACTTAGCCAAACTTTCCTGTACCAGCAATCACCTATCGTTATGAAGCCCCCTCAAGCGTGCCATCTTGGAAGATAGAACTTTAGCCCGTTTAGGTAATCCACTTTCTTGTTTCTTGGCTGTGGGATTAATTCGTGGGATGCACCCCTGTTTTTTTACTTGACTTTGCTTTTGTTCCCCTTTGGGTTTTACCACACTCTTTTGGAGAGGCATAGCGCGGAGCATCATTAGGAGGCTTTCCCCCACCCGACTGGGTGTTTTCCCTGGTTCATGGCCTCACACATCACTGTGAGTACTAGCCTTTTTCTGCATAGACCTTAGGGGCACCTCTTTTTTTTCCACTCCTGTTCCTTACCCCACTTAGTTTCTTTAACGGGGTTCTGGCACCTGGTGACAGGAATGACATTAGCTTCACACATGTGGTTGCTTTATTCTCTTCTTGGTTCGCCGGATGAGTCTAGAAACCTGTGGCTGAACTGCTTGCACAGTGGTAAGGTGAAGGGAGGATAACAGCTAAAACTTTTGAAGGGAGCTTTTTGGAGCGAGGAAAAAAAACAACATGGGAAAATACTATCAATTACACCTGGTGTGAGAGAAACAATAAGCATAAAGATGTAATACGATAATTCTAGCTTGAATAACTATTTTCTCGTGGAAGTACACTTAAAGGGGAATAGCAGGAGAAAGAAGAGGTGTGCGTGTCATCTAGTGAATAAGTGCACACACAATATCATTACATAGGTCAACAAAGATGTGTGAGTCACTGTGTGAAATAGAAGTAGTCTTCCACCGCAGGTGTGTGTGGCACCGCCGGTCGGATGCACACGCCATTGACTTAATTTGACAAGTAAGGTGTGCGTATCACCATGTAGCTATGCGCACAAATCACACCAAATCCATTATTGAACAAGGTGTGTGTATCACCATGAGGAGATGCGCACAGTGTAGAGTTCGAGCTTGGGAATTATTCGAAAGAAAAACTACCTGAAGGATAAGAAAACAGCTTAGACGGTGCGCAGGGAAAAGAAGAGTGTAAAGGCAGAGAGGCTGTAAGCAAATGGCACCTCAGGAGAAACGGCAAGATAAAATTCTGCACGGCACTGTCGATGCTGGAAGACTTCCCAAAAAGTTTTAAGCGATGATAGGAGGCGTTGGTTGCCAGGAAGACGTCTGCATACGATGTCGAGTGAGGAAGGCATTGCTCACATGGAAGGCCCTAATGATGCATTTCCTAACGTGCAGGGTTGTCCTCCACTGGCATAGAATCTGTCAACTGGCAGGCGGAGCTCATAAACACAAGTTCCGGTATCATTTCTTGACAGAAGAGAAAAGTAGAGCTGCTGAGAGTGCTGCTGCGAACTTTATGTAATCCACTCGCTGAGCTTTGTCACATCAGAGACACACACAGACACTTGGGTGCTTCAGGGTTGGTATGGCTCAGGCAGGACGGAGGTGTAAGCCTACGCTTGATATAGACAACACACCAGCTTCAGGAGTACGCAGTGTATATGGATTTGCCGGTTGTCATCGATACATTTTCTGTGGTAAAGAAATGTCCTAGACTACGGCGTGGGTGCTGTGTGGGATCTTTGTTCTTCTTGCTCGTCGCCACGAAGAATGTAATGAAGACCGGAAGCATCCGAAGTTGAAGGTAAGTTTATTGTAAATACAAAGTCAAGATCCCACAGATTTCGTGTAGCAACTATTATAACCTCATAGACAAACTGTCAACATTCGATCGGCTCATGCGCCAACGGGCTGTACGAGACAGTTATCTAAAGAGTGTCCACGCGGGAGGGGTGCACATGGACACTACACTACACTACACTGCACTACCTCTGTGCCTCGTGAATCTTTGATTTATACAACCATAAATCATTTGCCCAATGAGGAAACCTCTCTACTAGGATGCAAGCCATAATCCTGAATGCATCCAGTCAGTGGTCAAAATTCCTCTCCTTCCTTACCCTATTCTTTTTCCTCTTCTTTCTTGTCACTTGTGGTGAGGTCTAAGCCTTTCACTTGTATCTCCAATAGCGAAAATGTCATTGTATTATTGCACCAGATGCGCTCTTTTACTGTCAGTGTTCTTAAGCTGCCCAAGCACATGGCCCTAGTAACCATGTAAGGTTGCCCTAGTGTGCCTCCTTGATATGCTTCTGGTGCTAGCTCCACAATGTGTGGGTTGCCTGGCCTCTCCCCCCTGAATGCATGATTTCTCTTGCCTTGGCTCATGTGCCCTTGGACTGGGCTGATGTATATAATGGTAATGCCACAACTAGTCCGTTTTGTGAGAATGTGTGAAGTAGGGGCGACATTTTTAAATACCAAAAACATCTCACACAATCGCTAGCTGCCGAAACCCAGGATCCAACCAGGAAGTTTTAGATCTTCAGTTTAACGCTCTCTCAATTGAGCTATTTCAGCTCAACTGGATTTATTTTGTACTTAATTGCTTCACTCCCCTGGTTGCTTTAAGACCCTGCAAAAGCAGATGCGGGTACTGCTTGGGCCCGGTGCTCAGTAATGGGACCTGCAGGTTTAATTGCCTTGAAACAAGGGATCCCATCTGTTCGGCTTGTGTGCTATTAATGGGCGAGGCACATGGGTGGGGTGTCTGTTACTGTCGGCTGGTCGGCTGTGCCGTCTCACTTGTGTGGACCCGGCAGCTCTTCTTTTGTGGCTGGTGTTCGAGGCGTTAAATATCATTTACAACAAAGTCAATACAACGCATGCCATTATAATCCGGTCATTACAACGACAGCGTCGTTACATCGGATACCATTACACCACATACCATTGCAACACAATCGTGTGCCGTACCCAGCATGGGTTCTTCTGGTCTTCCGGCAATGTCCTGGTGCCGTGGCGGTACTTTGCGCTTTGCTCTTGGGGCTGCTTCTTGACGTTAAGCTGCTTCTCAACGTTGGGCTGAACCTTTGCCACATTGAGCTCTGCTTGAAAAAAGCTGGCTGTGGCGGTGACTGCTGGGCTTCTGACAAGACGTCTCCCCCAGGGCCGCGGCTATGTTCCAGTGACAAAAGGGGGGGGGGCACATGTGATCCACACTTCCTCCCTGGCTGATCTTGGTCAGCTGGGGTTTATTTCGACGTGCTACCCGCTGCCCTGAAGAATGTAAGGGGTCCTAGCCGAGGCATCTTCTTTTAAGCCCCCAAACACCATCAGAGACCAAATTCAAACCAAGCTCTGGCCTACCACAGGCTGATTTGGGTTCATGCCCTTTGTTGTTTACTGGCACCCTATACACCCCTTGCCTTCCCTGTCGGACAGGGGTGTCATTTCCTGTTTTATTTTGCACCGTTTTCCTAGATGCTCCCTTTGTCTGGGCCTTGGGAGGATATCTGCCCTGGCCCCTCTAGCCCCCCTGCGTGAGTGAGTGTTTACCACTTTCTTAAGATTGGCACAAAATAAACAGCAAGTACATATTAAAATGTGTTCTCTACAAACACTGTGGTCTCCCCACTCTTCTTTGATCCCATCCGATCAGGCTAGACTGCTTCCTGTTCTACCCCTATCATATCTCTATTGAGTTCTACATGGATTACTCCTATTATCCATGTTTGCCGTCTGTTACCCAGGGCCACCTGGAGGCCATCAGTAACTGAAACCTCATTTGCATCCCCTGAGTGGGTGACGCTATTCTACTTTTGGTTTGCCATCAAGCAAATCCTGTGTTTGGTCCTTGAAATGTGCATGTTCAGCACCCCATTATGGATGACCACAAGCTTCCTGAAAGCTAAATGTCCCTATAACAGCATGTGCTCCTTAAGGTTAACACCTTGGCTGCTAAGGCTTTTCCCCTCCTGTGCTGGAAGTTTGATAATCCCATTATACATGACGAGTTGACCTTGTCATGAGCACAGCTCCAGTGTGCCTCATGACAAGTTCACCTTGTCATTAGCATGGAAAAGGTTAAAACCCTGTTATTGGAAACTCGTTTTTTGGTTGACAGCAGTATGCACCCTGTCCAAGCAGGACCCACAATCCTAGTGGGGGTAAGTCACAAACACAGCCTAAATTAGCCTGTGCTCACCCCCTGGTAGCTTGCCACGGAGCAGTCAGGCTTTACTTAAAAGGCAAAGTGTAAAGTATTTGTGCAAACCTTCAAACAGTGAAAACACCACACAAAAAGATGCCACACTTGGTTAGAAATATAGAGCTTAGTTCAATTAACAAAACACGACCAAAACGACAAATATCCACTAAGTAGAATCTGAGTTATGAATTCCTATAGAATTAACTGAAATATAGTGCTTAGAAGCATAAAACACCAACCAGGGATATCTGGTTGTGTTAGACTGAGTCAAATCCAAAAGCTCTAGCTGACCGTGATGGAGCACGCTTCGGATGCAGTCCCAGATAAGTCACATTGAGGTTTTACCTTCTCATTAATTGTGCTAAGAGTCCCGTTCATGGGGAAGAAGTTCATTGGGAGCAAGGAGAATGTCTCTGGCGGTGGTCCGCTTGGCACGAACCACCGCTGCATGTCGCAGACGGATGAGCAGGAGCCTTGTGATCGTGAGTGGCGATACTTGCTGTGCGAAGAGACGAACTTGCGGCCACTCTCACTCTATATGGGTCAGGTTAATTTCTTCTTCCTCAGGCAAAAGAGCAGCATGTCAGCAGCTACTTCAGAGTAGCAGTCCAGCATAGTGGCAGTCCTTTCAGCAGCACAGCAGTCATATTTCCTGGCAGAGTATCCACAGGTTCAGAAGTGTACTGAAATGGTGGTGTCTGAGGTCCAGTACATATGCCCAGTTGTGCCTTTTGAAGTGGCGGAGACTTGAAAGAGATGCCTTTGAAGTGCACAGAGTCCCTGACCTGGCTCCAGACTCACTTTAGGGGGTTATGCAGCCCTTTGTGTGGGAAGGGACACAACCTATTCACGTGTAAGTGAGGATGTGCCCAACTCCTCCCTGCCATCCTGCCCAGGATGGGACATCAGGATATGGATGGCCTATTAAGTCACACCCATTCTCCCTTTGTTTGTGGTTGTCTAGAGGGAATGCCCAAAGCCCAGCTGTCACCCACCCCAGACATGTATTTAGAGGGAAAAGCTTAAGTGAGACATTGCCAACTTTCTAAACGTGGCATTTCCAGAACTACAATTTAAAATCTGACTTCATCATAAGATGTAATTTTAAATGGTGACAAAACTATTTTGAGGATACACATCGCACCAGAAGGTGCAGTTACAGCCTTTGCTTTGAGAGGGCGGGCATCCCAACATCGCACTCAAAAGTGCCCTGCAATCCTGCAGAGTGGGACATGCAGGCCGTGTCCGGGTCGAAGCACCGGCCATAGGCGTGCCCATCCATGCCTGGAGGAGGCTGGGCAGGGACCCCTTTCTTGGTTTTGTTCCTTTGCTGGCTATTATCTTGGCGATTGACCCACAGAAAAAAGTAGGTACTGTGCTTGTCCTTTGCTTTAACGTTTGTGAGCTATGTGCTTTTGCATGGGTAGATTATTTTGCAAGACACAGAAGAAATTTTGTATACGCTCTGAGCAATTGAGACTCAAAATCCTTTGCACGATCGCGAAGCTGAGTTACGACCAAACAGAGACTGAAGGAATCTGAAAAGAGAAAGGGCTGTTACCGGTGCCAAATTGAGGCGGCCATTCAGAAGTGAGTTTGAGTGAACACTGACATTCGATCTACTTATATTTTTTGCTGAAAGTCTCTGAGGTACTGACAGGGGTGGGGGAAAGTGGGGTCACCCTAGGATGTGTTCAAGATTGCTGTATTCTATCGACTATTGGCAATTGTTGGCAACTCTTGGTAAAAAAAATTGTGATTCCAGAGACACCAAACTTGGCCGTCAAATCTCTTCTTTATTTGGAAATTACATTTATAAAATGTAATCCCAGTGTTATCCCATGGGAGATATAGACCTTGCAGTAGTGGAAAATGAATGTAAAAGTTTTTGACTATTAGGACATATAAAACATAAAAGTACGTGTCCTACTTTTAAGTACACTGCACCCTGCCCTTGAGCTGTCCGGGCCTACTTATGGGTGACGTCTTTGTAGTGAAAAGGAAAGTCTGGGCCAGCCAACGGGTGAACTTGCCAGGTTGACATGGCAGTTTAAAACTGCGCACACAGGCTCTGCAACGGCGGACCGGAGATGTTTCAAGAGCTACTTGAATGGTTGGCACAATCAGTGCTGCAGGTCCACTAGTAGAATTTAATTTACAGGCCCTGGGCACATGGAGTGCACATTAGTAGGGACTTATAAGTAAATTAAATATGCCAGTTGTGGATAAGCCAATGTTACCATGTTTTTTACGACAAATCTTCTTTATTGATTATTATTAGTGAAACAGTCTTTGCTGTACACAGCATGCCGCCTACAACCCACACCGGGCCGGTCGCATATATATGCAGGATTACCATGTTTTAAGCAGAGAACATATGCACTTTATCACTGATTAGCAGTGGTAAAGTGCCCAGAGTCCTAAAAGCCAACAAAACTAATTCAGCAAAAAAGTGAGCAGGAAGGCAAAAGTTTCGGGGATAGCCCTGCAGAAAGGTCAATTTTCAACACCTGTTATCAAATTCCTGCTGACCAAATTAGTCTACTCTTCTTGGGCCATACAAGATTCCCTCCGCATGCTTCTTAAAAGCAGAGGGCTCACCCTATGCTAAAAAAACACAAGTCCAATTGAGGTTGGTGATTCCTATGTCAGGTTTGGCATTTCTTCTCAAAAAAGTTAAAGAATAATGAAACTTTTCTCCATCGTGGCATAATCTCACAGAGGATATAAGCCAGTGAGCTGTGAATCTGGGCACACGGCAGGGACCGTTGTCTGAGACTTATTTGCTTTTTAAAACTCATTCACCTCATTTTTAAAGAAAACACTGTTGAATGTCCAGGGTGGTATTTTTCCAATTTCATCAGCATTAAAGCTTTTTTGAGCAACTGATGAAAGAAATGCAAGCTACGAAAATAACTATTTGCTGCTTCAACGCTATTTGTGCTTTTATTTCATATACATTGCTTATAGGATGAATAGACGCTAAAACATGTCCCAGATAACGAGGGTAAATAGTGACAGCAATATGTGCTTTTGCACTGGATTTGACTTGATAATATTGAATAATATGTGATGTATGTATCAAATCTGGCAGTAATTCCCAAGAAAGTATTGTCATGTTCCTGTGCAAAAGAAGCCTTGCGACTGTGAGAAGATATGTTTTGATTTAGATTATGTTTTAAAGTTCATGGTAATAATAATTTAGGACTGAACATTGCTTTTAAGAAAGAATAATACGGCAGATGTGAAAATAGATCTGTTTGGTAACAACTGGGACATTAGTTGTGTAGCTAACCTAATGGTGTTGTCATCTTTAGCGTACATAGATCACAAACACGTTTGTAACTTTGACTTGAGAAGCGCTGCACACCCCTACGTTGAAGAAGTGAGGTAATAGAATGAGGAATATTGAAGCTATACATTATCAATGAAAAGAAATTGGGCAGCATTGTAATTAAAAATCAATTTGCACGTGAGAACTGTCTACCTGCTGCGTCCTCCGTAAGGAAGAACAGCTTTGCTGATGAAATGAAATAATTTTGCAGGAGTTTAGAAACAATTTATTTAAAAAAAAGTAATATCATGCACATGCACATTGGTTGTTTATCTTATGTCTGTATTATGATAATGTGATATGTGACAATATTTCATATTCATATCCTTATGGGTAACCCATTTAAAAATCGAATTCAAAGACCACAACCACCCGACATACCTTAGAGAAATAGAACATCAGTTTTAGCTGGCTATGTATTCCTCAAGCATGTTAGATTAATTTTATGGTTATGAGTTTAGTAGCCCACCTGAGAGATAAAGCATCTCTCTGATCTATAATGTTCACTGATTCAAGACCGGTTTCAAACACTATAGGCCTGGTTTTGATCTTGGCGACATAGTTGACTCCATAGGGAAGGGGGAGGACCATATCTCTGCCACCCCAAGGAACCTCCACAAAATTTAGACTTGTCCATCGGCTCTACGAATTACTCTCAAAATTGACAGGAACCTCCATCATGAAGTATTCTATTGACCAAACTCTGTTGATTGAATACATCTGGCCTGCCTGTCTCTAGCAGAGGCAACAGGACTGAGGATTTGGCAGGCCGGGTACTCCATCACGTCTTCGACAGAATACTCTCTCAACCAAACTCTAAGTTAGGCCCCCAATTATTTAATATTTTGTGTACGGAAGGTCAAATTGTTGCATGGTTTTTACTGATGTTGAACACTATAATATGCAGAGTTGTGATCTAAGATGCTTTTTTCGCCTTTGTTGGGTTTCTAGCAAAGATAAAATGTAAACTCCGCATACAAAATCCTATTTGCTGGGGCTAACATGATATCTAAGTAGGACCCCTAAGCAATAGGAAGCTTGGAGCCAGGTCTGCATTTTCACAGTGCATTTGCACATCTGTGATTGCATTAGCAAGTGTAGTTCAGACTAGGCTAACTTTTAGGTGTTTGGACTAGGAAAATATATTGGAAAGAGAAGGTGAGAGCATTTACAGTGCTGCTTGAGTTTATTTTCTAGGGCATTGCTTATATTGTCTTGAACTTGGCCACAATATTTACATTTGTGTCTGAGAATTTACCTGTTGCCTTGTAAAAATATAAATGCGTTTCTCCGTTCTTTTGCTATCAAAATGTCTATTTTGCAATTGTTGAAAGAAACCCAGATATGCCGGAGTTTTCTACAGAAGTTCCCATGAAGTATTGTTGTAACATTGTATTATTATATTTTGTATCCATGACTTTTGCTAGGATCTCTCCAACAACAGTCTTTCAACCATTCCATGCAGTTTTGCGGGTCTAACACATTTGGTGCAACTTAACCTATCTAATAACAAACTGAAGAGTTTACCTGCAGAAATCAGTAGGATGAAAAGTAAGTTGTTTCTACATTTTTGACCAATGCTCTGTACGGAAACAATAATTTACAGATTGACTGTGTAGTTCTTGTTTGAATTCTTAAACTTGCAGGTGCTTAGTGTTAACAAGGTATAATGTAGTTCTGCTATGCCTAAAATAGAGGCAGTAATCTTGTTGCTATGCATTAGAGAGGTATAATAAATTGAGGTGAAACAAATCGCACTTAAAAAGGAGAGATAATGAGCTAGACACAACTGATAGGCAAATCATTCTTAGTTGAACTACGTGGGTTTTGTGGACATGACCAGGTAAACATTTGCTTCAGCATAAACTACATTACTTATTCATTATGACTGCTCTTCTCACTGGTATACCATTTAATTATGCAATAAATACAAATTTCTTAGAACATCTGATGCCTTGTAGCAGATAAGCAAAGCCTCTCCTTATAATCCACTAAGGGAGGCTTTGTGGTCCAGTGGGTAGGATGGCAGCACTGAAACCTGTGTATCTTGGCTATTATCAAAGTTCTGAACCTTGCCTGAAAATCATGTGATTATGAGCAGAGTCATATATTCGACTTGTCCCTAAAATTGTACATACGTGAATTTGAATAAAACTATAAATAACATTTAGTTGTGTATTTTAAGTGTGTAAATTTCCACTTGAGGGACACTATCTTGAAATGTTTACCAATCCAATGTAATGTACAACTACTACTCACACTTGTCAACGGATCTGGCTGCATGTAAACTCTGGCTAAATCAAAAGCTTTCTATCCATAGCTGCATGACATCTGTTTGCATCTCGCTGGCTGATGAGTTGGATATTTAAATTTCAATTACAGATTGTTTTCACACTTACAAGTAACAATGTTTTAATACCATTTGGGTTACTGGGGTTGTTTGCTGTATAGCAGAGTTTAATATTACCCTCTGGAAAATTACTATTAAACCCTCTCACTGTAATTCTAGCCATGCTAGAACAACATAAGAACAAGATTCTTGATTTTAAGGTATGTGAATTTAAGTGGTACTACACCTGTATTAGATATTCGATGAGGAAGTAGGTTAAAGGTTGGGTAACTTTCATAACCTCTTGCATAAAGAGGATGATTGATGTATAAACAAATTAGTGAGAGATAGATTAAGTGAAACAAGCAAACGAGATGCAGAAAGAAGCAAGAGCAGTGCAAAAAGAACCAACAGATGTGCAGAAGGAGGCAAGAGATGTGCAGAAAGAAGATCCAAAGGTGCAGAAGGAGGCAAGAGAGGTGCAGAAGGAGGCAAGAGGGGTGCAGAAAGAGGCAAGAGGGGTGCAGAAAGAGGCAAGAGGGGTGCAGAAAGAGGCAAGAGGGGTGCAGAAAGAGGCAAGAGGGGTGCAGAAAGAAGCTAGAGAAATGCAGAAAAAAACAACCGGTACAGAAAGAGGCAAGAGGGGTGCAGAAAAAGGCAAGAGAAGTGTAGAAGGAGGCAAGAGGTGCAGAAAGAGGCGAGAGGTGTAGAACGAGGCGAGAGGTGCAGGAGGAGGCAAGGGAGTGCAGAGAGAAGAGATGCAGAAATGAAAGAGGGGTAAAGAAAGAAGCAACAGAGGTGCAGAAGGAGGTAAGAGGGGTGCAGAAGGAGGTAGGAGGGGTGCAGAAGGAGGTAAGAGGGGTGCAGAAATGAGCGAGAGAGGTGCGGAAAGAAGCAATGGGTGCCGAAGGAAACACGAAAACTGCGGAAAGAGGCAAGAGAGGCACAGAACTAGGGAAGAGGGGTGCAGAAAGAGGCAAGAGGGGTGCAGAAAGTGATAAGAGGGTTGCAAGGAGAGGCGCAGAAAGAGGCAAGAGGGGTGCAGAAAGAGGCAAGAGGGGTGCAGAAAGAGGCAAGAGGGGTGCAGAAAGAGGCAAGAGGGGTGCAGAAAGAGGCAAGTGGGGTGCAAAAAGAAGCAAGAGGGGTGCAAAAAGAAAGAAGAAAACTGCAGAAAGAGGCAAGCGTGGCAGAAAGAGGCAAGAGGTGCTGAAAAAGGGAACAGTTGTACAGAAAAAGGCAAGAGAGGTGCATAAAGAGGGAATGAGAGGTGCAGAAAGAGACAAGAGGGCAGCGGAAAGAAGCAAAAGCTATGCAGAAAGAACCAACAGATGTGCAGAAGTAGGCAAGCAGGGGTGCCGAAAGAGGCAAGAGGACTGCAGAAAGAAGGAACAGAGGTCAGAAGGAGGCAACAGAACTGCAGAAAGACGCAAGAGGGGTGCAGACATATGGAAGAAGGGTGCAGTAAGAGGCAAGGTGGGTACAGAAAGTAGCAACAGAGGTGCAGAAAGAGGCAAGAGAGGTGCAGGGAGGGAAGGGGGTGCAGGAAGAAGCAGATGGGTGCAGAAAGAAGCAAGGGGTACAGAAAGTAGCAACAGAGGTGCAGAACGAGGCAAGAGAGGTGCAGAGATGGAAGGGGGTGCAGGAAGAAGCAAGATGGGTGCAGAAAGAAGCAAGAGAAGTGCAGAAAAAGCAACAGGTGCAGAAAGAGGCAAGTGAGTTGCAGAAACAGGCAATAGAGGTGCAGAAAGAAGCAAGAGTAGTGCAGAACCAACCAATGTTGAAAATTAGTACGTTTTGGTGAACATTATCTGCGCCATCTTGCCTCTTCCCCTGATGCCACACTTTTGTCGTGCGCGCCCGCCATTTTTTTAAGATGCCCCGAGCAGAACGAACCCATTTGCATGCCGCTGGCCCCTGACATAGCCCTTCGCCTTCACTAAGCCTGCACGCTGACCACCCCCTGCTTGCACCTGCCTTGAGTCATAAACCCCTCTTCGGCGCTGCTCTGCCCCAGGCCCTCATCCTGTTCCCAGCGCGACACCTCCCTGCTTCCCTTTCATGATCTCCGGCCCTTAGATGCAAACCCCCTTTTTCCCCGTGTGCCCGTTTTGTCTTCCCCGTTCCCAGGCCGACACCCAGCTCTGCCGATACCATTCCTTGCCCCTCCCCGTACAATAGAAAGCTTCCCCCATCAAAGGATCCCCGGGTTGATCAAAGCCCCCACTCCATGAGATCCGATCAAACCCCCCACATTCCGTGAATCGGCGGAATATCCGGCTGCGGGATACTCATCACCTGTTGTGACTAGGGTGGGGACTTCAACTGTAAATGTGTGTGGGAACGGGCCCAAAGGGGAGTTCCGGGAATGTCTTTTCCATACATCAAAGCTTTAACATGAATGTGTAATCTACAATAAAGTCATAAAACAGTGTATAAGAGGCCAGGCCTCAGAAATGTATCTAGAGCACCTCAGAACGATACCTTCTGTCCGTTTCGTTGTGTTCTCCTCCGGAGAGAATAAAAACCTTGTTTCCTGCTTTCCAGTCTCCAGCGCCTGCCTCTTCATTGATTAAATAACTAGAGGGTCACAGAGGCAATACCGCCGGGCAAATATCGATTGTCCCCGACCCGACTCAGGTTTTAACAATAATGGCGGTACGGAAGGAGGCAATGGGGTGCAGAAATTTACAAGAGAGGTCCAGAAAGAAGCAAAAGCAGTGCAGAAAGAACCCACAGAGGTGCAGAAAGAGGCAAGAGAGGTGCAAAGAGGGAAGAGGGGCACAAAAAGATTGCAAGAAGGGTGCAGATGGAGGCAAGAGGGCTGCAGAAAGTAGCAAGCAAAGTGCAGAAAGTAGCAAGAGAAGTGCAGAAAGAGGCAAGAGGTGCAGAGAGAAGCAAGAACAGTGCAAAGAGAACCGACAGAGGTGCAGAATCAGACATGAGTGGTGCAGTAAGAGGCAAGAGCACTGCAGAAGGAAGGAACAGAGGTGCAAGAGGCAACAGAAGTGCAGAAGGAGGCAACAGAACTGCAGAAGGAGGCAACAGAACTGCAGAAGGAGGCAGGAGGGGTGCAGAAAGAGGCAAGAGGGGTGCAGAAAGGCAAGAGGGGTGCAGAAAGTAGTAAGAGAAGTGCAGAAAGAGGCAACAGAGGTGCAGAAAGAGGTGAGAGGTGCAGAGAGGGAAGGGGGTACAGGAAGAGGCAAGAGCACTGCAGAAAGAAGCAGCAGAGGTGCAGAAGGAAGCAAGAGAAGTACAGAAAGAGGCAAGTGAGTTGCAGAAACAGGCAAAAGAGGTGCAGAGAGAAGCATGACCAGTGCAAAAAGAACCAACAGAGGTGCAGAAGGAGGCAAGAGGTGTACCAAAAGAGGTAAGAGAAGTGCAGAAAGAAGCAACAGAGGTGCAGAAGGAGGCAAGAGTGTTGGAGAAACAGGCAAGATAGGTGCAGAAAAAGGGAACAGTAATGCAGAATGAGGCAAGAGAGGAGCAGAAAGAAGCAACAGAAGTACAGAATGAGGCAGAAGCAGAAGAAATGCAGAACAGCAGTGCAGAAAGAGGCATGGGAAGTGCAGAACGAAGCAATAGAGGTGCAGAACGAAGCAACAGAGGTGCAGAACGAAGCAACAGAGGTGCAGAACGAAGCAACAGAGGTGCAGAACGAAGCAACAGAGGTGCAGAACGAAGCAACAGAGGTGCAGAAAGGAGCAATAGGGGTGCCAAACGAGGCAAGAGGGGTGCCAAACGAGGCAAGAGGGGTGCTGAACGAGGCAAGAGTGGTGCAGAAAGAGGCAAGAGGGGTGCTAGGCAAGAGGGGTGCCGAACGAGGCAAGAGGGGTGCCGAACGAGGCAAGAGGGGTGCCGAACGAGGCAAGAGGGGTGCAGAAAGAGGCAAGAGGGGTGCAGAAAGAGGCGAGAGGGGTGCCGAACGAGGCAAGAGGGGTGCAGAAAGAGGCAAGAGGGGTTCTAGGCAACAGGGGTGCCGAACGAGGCAAGAGGGGTGCCGAACGAGGCAAGAGGGGTGCCGAACGAGGCAAGAGGGGTGCCGAACGAGGCAAGAGGGGTACAGAAAGAGGCGAGAGAACTGCAGAAGGAGACGAGAACTGCAGAAGGAGACGAGAACTGCAGAAGGAGACGAGAACTGCAGAAGGAGACGAGAACTGCAGAAGGAGACGAGAACTGCAGAAGGAGACGAGAACTGCAGAAGGAGACGAGAACTGCAAAACGAGACGAGAACTGCAAAAGGAGACAAGAGAACTGCAGAAAGAGGCAAGAGAGTGGCAGAAAGATGCAAGAGAGATTCAGAAAAAGGGAACCGGGGTTACAGAAAGAGGCAAGAGAGGTGCGGGAAGAGGGGTGCGGAAAGAGGGAAGAGGGTTGCTGGAAGAGGGGTTCGGAAAGAGGGTTACAGAAAGGGGGAAGAGGGTTGCAGAAAAAGGGAAGAAGGGTGCAGAAAGGGGCAAGAGGGATACAGAAAGAGGCCAGAGGGGTGCAGAAAGAAGCAAGAGCAGTGGCAAAGTAGGCAAGAGGGGTGGCGAAATAGGCAAGAGGGGTGCCAAAAGAGACAAGAGGGGTGCCAAAAGAGGCATGACAGGTGCCAAAAGAGGCAAGAGAGATACAGAAAGAAGCAAGAGCAGTGTAGAAAGAACCGACAGTTGCAGAAAGAGGCAAGAGGGGTACAGAAAGAGGCAAGAGAAGTGCAAAAAGAAGCAAGAGGGGTGCAGAAAGAGGCAAGAGGGGTGCAGGAAGAGGCAAGATGTGCAGAGGGAAAGGGGTGCAGAAAGAGGCACGAGAGGTACAGAAAGAGGCAAGAGGGGTGCAGAAAGAGGGAAGAGGGGTGCAAAGAGGGAAGAGGGGCACAGAAAGATTGCAAGAAGGGTGCAGATGGAGGCAAGAGGGCTGCAGAAAGTAGCAAGCAAAGTGCAGAAAGTAGCAAGAGAAGTGCAGAGAGAAGCAAGAACAGTGCAAAGAGAACCGACAGAGGTGCAGAATCAGACATGAGTGGTGCAGTAAGAGGCAAGAGCACTGCAGAAGGAAGGAACAGAGGTGCAGAAGGAGGCAACAGAAGTGCAGAAGGAAGCAACAGAAGTGCAGAAGGAGGCAACAGAAGTGCAGAAGGAGGCAACAGAAGTGCAGAAGGAGGCAACAGAAGTGCAGAAGGAAGCAACAGAACTGCAGAAGGGGGCAACAAAACTGCAGAAGGAGGCAAGAGGGGTGCAGAAAAAGGCAAGAGAAGTGCAGAAAGAGGCAAGTGAATTGCAGAAACAGGCAAAAGAGGTGCAGAGAGAAGCATGAGCAGTGCAAAAAGAACCAACAGAGGTGCAGAAGGAGGCAAGAGGTGTGCCGAAAGAGGAAAGAGAAGTGCAGAAAGAAGCAACAGAGGTGCAGAAGGAGGCAAGAGTGTTGGAGAAACAGGCAAGATAGGTGCAGAAAAAGGGAACAGTAATGCAGAATGAGGCAAGAGAGGAGCAGAAAGAAGCAACAGAAGTACAGAATGAGGCAGAAGCAGGAGAAATGCAGAAAGAAGCAACAGCGATGCAGAAAGAGGCATGAGAGGTGCAGAATGAAGCAACAGAGGTGCAGAACGAAGCAACAGAGGTGCAGAACGAAGCAAGCAACAGAGGTGCAGAACGAAGCAACAGAGGTACAGAAAGAAGCAATAGGGGTGCAAAAAGAGGCAAGAGGGGTGCCGAACGAGGCAAGAGGGGTGCCGAACGAGGCAAGAGGGGTGCCGAACGAGGCAAGAGGGGTGCCGAACGAGGCAAGAGGGGTGCCGAACGAGGCAAGAGGGGTGCCGAACGAGGCAAGAGGGGTGCCGAACGAGGCGAGAGGGGTGCCGAACGAGGCGAGAGGGGTGCCGAATGAGGCGAGAGGGGTGCCGAACGAGGCAAGAGGGGTGCAGAAAGAGGCAAGAGGGGTTCTAGGCAACAGGGGTGCCGAACGAGTCAAGAGGGGTGCCGAACGAGGCAAGAGGGGTACAGAAAAAGGCGAGAGAACTGCAGAAGGAGACGAGAACTGCAGAAGGAGACGAGAACTGCAGAAGGAGACGAGAACTGCAGAAGGAGACGAGAACTGCAAAAGGAGACGAGAACTGCAAAAGGAGACGAGAACTGCAAAAGGAGACAAGAGAACTGCAGAAAGAGGCAAGAGAGTGGCAGAAAGAGGCAAGAGAGATTCAGAAAAAGGGAACCGGGGTACAGAAAGAGGTAAGAGAGGTGCGGGAAGAGGGGTGCGGAAAGAGGGAGGAGGGTTGCTGGAAGAGGGGTTCGGAAAGAGGGTTACAGAAAGGGGGAAGAGGGTTGCAGAAAAAGGGAAGAAGGGTGCAGAAAGGGGCAAGAGGGATACAGAAAGAGGCCAGAGGGGTGCAGAAAGAAGCAAGAGCAGTGGCAAAGTAGGCAAGAGGGGTGGCGAAATAGGCAAGAGGGGTGCCAAAAGAGGCAAGAGGGGTGCCAAAAGAGGCAAGAGGGGTGCCAAAAGAGGCAAGAGGGGTGCCAAAAGAGGCAAGAGGGGTGCAGAAAGAGGCAAGAGGGGTGCAGAAAGAGGCAAGAGCAGTGCAGAAAAAACCGACAGGTGCAGAAAGAGGCAAGAGGGGTACAGAAAGAGGCAAGAGAAGTGCAAAAAGAAGCAAGAGGGGTGCAGAAAGAGGCAAGAGGGGTGCAGAAAGAGGCAAGATGTGCAGAGAGGGAAAGGGGTGCAGAAAGAGGCAAAAGGGGTGCAGAAAGAGCCACGAGAGGTACAGAAAGAGGCAAGAGGGGTACAGAAAGAGGCAAGAGGGGTGCAGAAAGAGGCAAGAGGGGTGCAGAAAGAGGCAAGAGAAGTGTAGAAAGAGGCAAGAGAAGTGTTGAAAGAAGCAACAAAGGTGCCGAAAACAACAAGAGAAGTGATGAAACAGACAAGAGAGGTGCAGAAAAATGCAAGAGAGGTGCAGAAAAGTTAAGAAAGGCACAGAAAGAACCGAGGAAATGCAGAAGAAGGCAAGAGAGACGCAGAAACAAGCAAGAGTGGTTTTCACACCATTAGTACCAATCTAACTCACATTTAGCAATAAGTAAGAGGTGACCATTCTAGGTTTGCAAAGGGCCTTCCACTACGCCATACCACTTGTCCCTGCATTTTTGGTAACGTTTGAGCCATTTGAGCTAGAAACAAGTTTTTTTTGTTCAAATCTGCAGATTATGCAGCAGATGATGAATTATGTGGAAAATGTATAATAGTGCGAAAAATGGTGCAGACAAACAGTCGCATAATTCCAGTGGCCCTGCTGATTTCTCTGACTAGGTCCAGAAGTGCTCGTCAGTGGTTCCTTCTTTATTTTGTCTCATTGAGTTTATAGTTTAGCTTCTATGGAAACAAGGAAGACTAAACCTGAGGCTACCGCTCCACAACACAGACTCCCATACCACATAATTACTCTGCATAAGACATAATTCCTATGCACTAAATACCACATACTTTCTATCCACATAATTTCACTGTTGAACATACCTCATAATTTCACTACACACAACATACATCCACTCACTCCCAAAAACATTAGTAAAAAACTTTTACATTTATAACGCCAATAGCTTTTACTCTTCCAAATGTGAGACCTATTACATTGCAAATGCTTCTTTAACTAGTAGTCGCATTTGCAGAGTGGCGGAGAAAGGGGAATGGGCCTCCGACCAGCACTCAGGAATTGCTGCGTAGGACTTACAGGAGGTGCCAGGAGGGCTTCTTGGCCTCCAAAGTCCCTCAGGAGTAAAGTGGACTTCACCCCCCGAAAAGTACTTTGCCAGGAGGTGCGTTTGCAGAATGGTGGAGAAAGAGGAGCGTGGCCTCCGAATACCTATTAGCAATCACACTTTGTGGGACTTACTGGAGGTAACGGGAGGGGTAGTTGGCCCCCAAGGACAACCTTGGGTGCCAGCTCCCCCTCGTTTTACCTCCAGTAAGTCCCACATAGCAGGATTGGTAGGTTTTCTCAGCCGGCCACCCCCCTTTGCCCACCACTCTAAAACACGCTCCCTGGCACGCTCTTGGATGGGGATTAAAGTCCCCCCTTCACTGCTGGGGGTCCTTAGGGGCCAACTAGCCTACCTGATACCTGCAGTAATCCCCAGATAGTGGGATTGATGAGAGGTGGACACAGGCCACACCCCCTTTCTCCACCACTCTGCAAAGTGCCTCCTGGCGTACTGCTGCTCGGTGAATGAAGTCCACTTTAGTCCTGAGGTTCTCGGACACAAGAGAACATCATCGCCCCACCAGCAGTGCGCCAAGAGGTGCATTCGCAGAGTGGTGTAAAAAGATGCATGGCCTCGGACCACCTCTCTGCAATCCCACTGTGTGGGGCTTTCTGGAGGTACCTGGTGGGCTAGTTGGCCCCCAGGGACCCTCAGGATTCAAGAGGACTTAATCCAGAATGCGCCAGGAGGCGTGTTTGCACAGTGGTGGAGAGCGGGGGCGGGGCCTCCGGCGAGATGCCGGCTTCTGATTTTTTTAATATTATTGTTAGAAGGGGGCTCTGTGCCCCCCTTCTCTTAATATTTTGGGTGCCCTGGGAACCCCATCCCCCAGAGCTTGACCCATTTAAATGTTTTATTTATTGTTTAAACGGGAAGGGGGGTCGCGCGGCCCCCTTCTGAGTCCGATTTCTGCCCCAGGGACCCAATCCTCCGGGACATGGCCGTGTTTATTTTTTATTTTTTTACTTTACACGGCAGGGGGGCCGCATGGCCCCTTTCCGTGGGCCACTTTTGGCCCCAGGGACTCCATCCCCATGGGGCCTGACCTTATTTCTTTGTATTTTTTATAATTCATACGGGATGGGGCTCCCCCCCCCTTCCATGGGCCACTTTTGGCCCCGGGGACCGTATCCCCCTGGACCTGGCCTCAACGTTGTGGACCGCGGGAAGCCCCAATGCCCCTGTGGCCCCAGCCGGCTCCCCACCTTCTGCGGGAGCCGGCATTGATTTGGGACAAGGGGAGCTGCTGACATGCAGCTCCCCTTGACAAAAAGCAATATGCTTCGCTTCATGGATTTATATCAACATGTAACCACTGCTAGTTGAGATCTTTAACTCCTTGTGATGCCGGGTGCAACCGCAATTCCAAACATAAAATACAAAGCGGTCAAGATACAGTGCACACTTACTGCTGGTGCCGGCGTTTTGGGGTTGACCTTGTCCCCAACGTTTGACGAACAACCAAAAGAAGAGACGTGCCACACTCCCAGGTAATGCAGATTTGATTTTTATTACTTGCACAAAGCTACTTGCAGCTCATCCAAGTCCACTGATACATTTCGACGTTGAAGTCTTTTTCAAAGTGGGTTTGTTAAACAAGATGAGTCCTTTCACAATCTTTATAAATATGATTTACTCCACAGTGAAGAATGATTGTAATTGTAGTGCAGTAAGCCCCACTGCACCCTCTGAGTAGTATTATCCAAGTGAAGCAAATAGCATGATATATTTTAAATTTTCAAACCTCCTGGGCTCATTTACACTGAATCATTTGACAGTCATGGGCCACATCAGCGCCAATTCTGAACAAGTGACTGGTCACTTGGATAATTACAAAACAAGCGTTTAAGGGTGAGTTACCCTCATGCGATAATTGTCTCCGATCAAGGGGGTCAGAGTATCATATTAATTTAAGCAAAACCACTCATGAAATAATAGTAAGAACTTGAGATGCATTGTGGAACTTGCCGTTATTGTGAGAGACATTGCCTATTGAAGGTGATTTTTTACAACCCATAGGCACTGTAATTGGAAGGATTAATAGATCTGGTAACCAATGGGAGTGCATTTAGTGAAATAATGAAAGAACTGATAACATCATACCCCCGGTGGACACAAAATTGAGAAAGGCAAATTCTCGCTGAAATGCATCCGCTTGGCACAATAAAAGGGCTGTGGAATCCGTTGTGTGCTCCTAAATGTTCTTTATTGGAGGGTTGTTGTTGGAAATGTTAAATGCGTGCAGCCACTGGCACGCTAAAGGAGGCACCTGATCCGAAAAGTGTTCGGGGTTCACAAGAGTGGCAATTCGTGAAATGTTGAAATGGAGTCTGCCAGAACCGTCGCTTCACTCAAAGGTCAATTATACTCTTGGACACGGAGTACCCATTACTAAATGGTAAGCGTGAGTTACAAAATGAGCGTTTATGGGTGAGATACTCTGGATGTGATAATTGCGGCCGATCAAGGGGTCAGAGAGTATCCTATTAATTTAACCAAAACCGCTCATGAAATAATAATAAGAACTTGAGATGCATTGTGGAACTTGCCGTCATTGTGAGAGACATAACCTACTGAAGGAGATTTTTTTCAATCCACAGGCACTGTAATTGGAAGGATTCAAATATCTAGCAACCAATGGGAGTGCGTTTTGTTAAATGAAAGAACTGATAGCATCAGACCCCCGGTGGAGACAAGTATTGAGAAAGGCGAATTCTCGCCGAAACGCGTCTGCTTGGCACAATAACAAGGCTGTGGAATCCGTTGCGTGCTCCTGAATGTTCCTGTTGGAGAGTTGTTGTTGGAAATGTTAAATGCATGCAGCCATTGGCACACTAAATCTGGCACCTGATCTGAAAATTGTTTGGCGGTCACAATGGTGGCCGATACGCGTCATGGACATGTAACAGCCAAAGAAAGCACTTACTAACTTGGAGTCAGTACCCGACTATTTTTGGATAATAGATAAATTCTGGATTGTATTCTATCTATCTATCTATCTATCTATCTATCTATCTATCTATCTATCTATCTATCTATCTATCTATCTATCTATCTATCTATCTATCTATCTATCTATCTATCTATCTATCTATCTATCTATCTATCTATCTATCTATCTATCTATCTATCTATCTATCTATCTATCTATCTATCTATCTATCTATCTATCTTCCCTCCCGTTGGTAGTTATAGTTAGGACCTGCTTTCCATAGGAAGATCGTTATTTACTTTCCTATATCTTTGGCGCCGTTTGACAACTCTTCACAAAATTTTCCAAAAACAAGTGTGCCGGTGATTCTTGTTGGACTTGGAAAGTTCTGAGGTATTCTGTCTAGCGGGGCCGTGAAAAAGGGAGGCGGGGGTCTGTCAAAAAAAGTTTTTTCCCAATGTTAATTCCCATGTTGATTTTGAAGAGGACTACAGCCCAAACCACTTGACGGAATTACACCACATTTGGCAGAAAGCTAGCTCTTGGTCCAGAAAGAGTGCTTTTGGTTATTTGGTGTAAATCCATTTTAGATTTATAAACAAATAAATATTAATAATAATTTGTATATCTAGGGATGCGACTCCTCCAAGGATCCCACAGTCCCATGCCAATGTTATTGGCTGCCAACCCTTCAAACAAGAAAGTTTAGCAGCCGTCTTAAGACAGGGGTCACAGAAAACTGGAAAAAGAAAAGGGGGCAAGGTAGGAATACCCCCTAGGCCTTTGGGAGGGGTTCCATTTTTCAACAGAAGTCTCACTGGATATGTGACTCCCACCAGAAAAAAAAGAGCACAAGCTCCAGCGCTTCTGTAATGTTTAGCCCCTGGGGCATGTTAAATGATAAATAGAAGGGGGTGCATGGGGCCTCCTCCTTGTGACCGCCATCTCTTCCCCCGGGGTACTGTTTTTAATATATGTGTGGCCTGCCCCGCCCCGGAGATTAACAACAATGCTGTGCCACGGGTTTAGAAGTGTCCCATCATGATGTTGTTCCGCCCCGGAGATTGCCACCTCCCTGGGGCAATCCATTCAAATTAAGGGGGTGCTCGCTGTCCCCACAACACCCCGGCAGCCCCGGGGACCACCACCTCTCTGGGGTTAACTATTACAATGGAGGAGTGTCATGCGTCCACCCTCGTAGAGCTATGGATGGCCCTGGGACTGCCTTCCCTCAGGGCCAGCCCCTGCTAAGTTCACAGGTGCCCACCCTCGGGTGGGGTAGCTGTTTGCTTTTGCTTGGTGGGAGCTGACAGCTCCCAGCTGTCAGACACCCCACAAGGCTTACCTCTGCTTGTGAAGCGATTCCGCAGAGACAAGAGCTACTGCCCCTGTACCCACTTGACCCCGTACAGAAGGATGTACCCGGCAGGGATGAGATGGAACCAGGGAAAGGAGCAAAATAAAGATGGGAAGGAGACTTGAGGCAGCGGTTCTGGTAGGACCGTGATGTCAACTAAGGGGAGACAAGAGAGACCCAATTAGAAGGAAAACCAGACCCCCCCTCTCTTCCTATGTACACCTCTAAACACACTCGGGTGAAAGCCAACAGAAAGAAGACTCACCATGGCTTATGAAGACCTCGCAGTCAAGGAAAGTTTCCAGGAAGATAAAGAATGCAAGCGCTCCTGCGCAGTAATAAGAAAAGCAAGGATAAGGCGTGTCAGCGCGCTGCTATGTACCCCCAGAACTGTGCTCCTGTGCGGCAATGTCATGTGAACATAAAGCGCTCCTGCGCGGAAACAATGTGCCAATCATAAGCGCTCCAGCGCGGTTTTGTCATGAAAATAAAATAGCGCTCCTGCTCGGAAAATAAGTGCCCAACACAAGCGCTCCAGCGCGGTTTCACCAAAAACAAACAAGCGCCCCTGCTCGTGAAGAAACACTCAAATGCTAGAGTGTCAGGTGCAGCAAATGTCAGGATACCTGAAAGCGCTCCAGCGCGGGAAGCAAAGAACGGGTGTTTCGAAGCAGCGGAAACCAAGAATGGACGCGTAGAACCAGGCGTCCTCTGTAAATCCTTCAGCAGGAAGGAGTCTTCGGTCAGGACCTCGAACCAGGATTCCGGCAAGAATCCGAAGCAAAGAGCCGGCGGGAAACGCAGAGTTTATGCGAATCCCCCGGAAGTGCTCCTTCGCAGAGGGAGGACCTTCAATGACTAGACCGATTCTCGGCTTCCACCCGGAATTGAGGATTTCGGTCTACTGCTCGTGTCTAGAGGCGACTACGGAACGGCAAAGCGTCGTAAACATGACACCAGCAAACATAACTCCGCTTTCTGCAAGCGGGAGCTATCAAACCGGTCTGGCTTGCAGAAAACTGAGTTTTCATCGGTTTCCCTGCACTCAATTATGCCTGCCAGGAAACAGATGAAAACATTGCTCCATCATGCAAGGACCTGCGTTTCCAGCAGCTCCCTACATGTAAGAACAATGCCGGCTCCCCCAGAAGGCGGGGAGTCGGCTGGGACTGCGGGGGCCTTGAAACTCCCCTGTGGTCCCATTGCACACTGGGTGCCCTGGGACCCAGGTGACATGTCTGGGCCCTGGGTTATGGGTTGCCCTGGAAGGGGAGGCGGAGGAGGGAGGGGAATGGCTAGGCCTCAGGAGATGGTGTCCGCGGGGCTGAAATCTGCCAGAGGAGGTGGGAGGGGGTGCCGGCCCCCCTCCCCAAATGAAAGTAAATAAGAGGCCGGGGATGGGGTCCCTGGGGCTGATTTCTGCCCAGGGAGTGGGCCCACCCAGCCTCCATTCCCTACTAAAAATAATAGACCCCCCCCAGAGTGCGTTTCCCGCCAATTTTGGAGACAGGTCTTGATGCCTAGGAATACAATTGCATATCCACCAAACAAAAAAGCCCTTGGTTCTGTAAAGTACAAATTATCCATGTGTGTTTTCTCTGCATCTACACCTTCAAAAGTTATCTGATGAAGACACTTGAGGAAGAATGACATTGGCAAAGTTACAGATACACAAGGTCACTGGAGACATTTCCTCTGCGTCCTTTACGCAGCTGTAGTATAGGAGGTGCACTATACAGTTACCAAACTAGGTAGTACTTACTAATTAGCCAGCAGAAAGTACTCTAGTTGGGAAGAGGTGTTGCACAAAATGTTGGCTTCTTCATGGATAAATACACAGGGCAGGATTCATTCTGATGGTGCTCATTTCACAGAAATGAAACCTCAACGGGAAGCTCTTACAGATATAAATTTATTTATTTTAACATTTATTAAGCGCGAACAAATGCCCGCAGGCGTCTTGGCGCTGTACTTTTAATACTCTCCTATGTGATCTTTAGTTTTGTGATCTTACAATTTTCAGAGGTCGAATAACCATGTCTTCAGTTTCTTCCTGAAGAGCATGAGATTTGGGCTAGATCTTATGGTCTGCGGGAGTGTATTCCATAGCTTTGGGGCGGCAACTAGGAAACGTCTGTCTCCCCAGTTGACCAGCCTAGTCCGTGGCACTACCAGATCATTCTGTCTTGCTGATCGTAGCGTCCGAGTAGGAATGTATGGGGTAAGATGGTCACACAAAAATTGAGGGGCTTGCTGATGTAATGACTTATAGACGATGCACAGTGTTTTAAATTTGATTCTATTCCTTACCGGAAGCCAATGAAGATTTCTCAATGTCTCAGCTATTGGTTTGAATTTAGGGATGTTAAGGAGAAGTCTGGCTGCCGCATTCTGGATTGTCTGCATTTTCTTGATAATCCGGACTTGAGCGTTGGCAAGCAAGCCGTTGCAGTAATCCAATGCTGATAGGACAAGGGCGCTGACCAATGTTTTGCCAACATTTTTAGGGAGAAAAGGAAGAATCTTCCTAACCAGTCGTAATTTATAGAAGGCTGTGGAGGCCATTTGATTGGCATGTGCCATGAAATTTAAATTGTCATCGAAGATGACACCCAAATTTCTCACCTTCGTGGTTGGTTTGGGGACAGCTCCAAAAGAAGATGGCCACCAGATTGAAGACCAGCTGGGACTGAGGTGGCCAAAAGTGACCACCTCAGTTTTCTCGGAATTTAATTTCAAACAGTTTGCAGACATCCATTGTCCAATGGCCAGCATACCTGTTTTGAAATTCTCCGCCACTGTTTCCCCATCATTTCTGACAGCCAGTATCAGCTGTGTATCATCTGCATATGAGGTAAGGTTCATCCCGTGCGCTTTGATGGTTTTTGCGAGGTCCGACACATATATATTAAATAGTGTCGGACTAAGGGATGAACCTTGAGGTACCCCACATGGCAGTGATAACTCAGCAGATGTGAACTAGCCCATTGTGACGGCCTGAGATCTCCCTGTCAGAAAGGATGCCAATAGTTTTTTTGCTAGACCTTGCACGCCCATTTTTTCGACACGGTTGACTAAGATCTTATGGTCAACCGTGTCGAAGGCGGCCGACAGATCTAAGAGAACTAGTAGTGCGGTGCCACCCTGGTCTCTGATTAGTCGAATATCATCCGCCGCCTTAATGAGCGCAGTCTCCGTTCCATGAGACTTGCGGAATCCAAATTGTGTTTCATCGAGCAGATGATATTGCTCGATGTATTCCGCAAGTTGGACATTCATGGCTTTCTCAACTATCTTAGCAACGAATGGAAGGTTTGCTATAGGCCTATAATTTTTCAGTTCAGTTTTATCTAAACCCGGCTTCTTCAAGAGCGGTTTTAATAAGGTCTTTTTTAGATAGTTAGGGAAGATACCTGTACGGAACATTAGGTTACATATCTGGGTAATGACTGGGATCATAGTGTCCATTAGCAAACGAAGGGTGTTCAAAGGACAGGGGTCCAGGGCCGATCCAGATTTGATTGTTTTAACAATGTTCTGGATTTGATCCTCCGTTACCTCTGCAAAACAAGAGAGGTTATTGCTTAATGAAGGTGTATTTACTTTTTCATTGCCATGGTTAACTCCAAGATTGAATGCTGAAAAGATGTCATTCACCTTGGTGAAAAAGAAAGCTGCCAAAGAGTCACAGAAAGTTTGTGAACAAGGGGGATTAAGGTCTGGGGCACATCCCGCCAGATGTTTAGTTATTTCAAAGAGCTTTTTATTTGAATTTTTTGCATTTTCAATTTGCTCTGTGTAATACCTTTTTTTTGTTTCTGTGATCAGAAGTTTATATTGGGATAAAGATTCCTTATACACTTTCCTGTTTTCATTATCGTATTTTTTCCTCCAGATTCTTTCTTTATTTCTGCATTGCTGTTTAAGTTTTTTCAGCTCCTCAGTATACCAAGGTGCTGAAGGGGAGCTTCTATTCCTGGACAATCTTTTTACTGGTACCAGCTTGTTAGCTGCCTGGCTCACCCATGTTTGGTATTGCTCAATAACCGTTTCTGGGTCATTAGCCCAAATAGGTAGTGAGTCCTGTAACGCATCCTTAAGGCTGGGAATACTAATGTCCTTCCAGACTTTAAACGATTCTCGTTTGGAGAGAGGAGTTGTTACAGTGGGTGTTTTATTAATTTGTATAGTTGCCGATATCAGGTAGTGATCAGACCATGTCAGTGGCAGGACATCGGTTACTATCATATTGTCCAAATTAGTGAATATACCATCCAGGGTATGGCCTGCGGTATGTGTAGGTCCTTTCACCAACTGAGATAGACCGACAAGCTCCATTTCAGATTGCAGAGATATGGTGTCTTTATCTTCATTACAGTCTAGATGAAAATTAAAATCACCTAGCAGTGTTATAGATTTATCTGTGGCTACAGATAAATCTATAAACAAAGCAAGTGCCCACGTTGAAGCTCCACTTCTCTGAAGTAGTAATCACCCTAACTTCGCACACGTGGCCAAGGCAAAGCAAGTGAGTGTACATTTATACTGAAATGTTATCTGTGATCGGTGAAGGAGGTGTTTGCATCCTTACTTTTCTAAAGCGCCATATCGCACGTAGTGTCTGTGAGGAGGAGGTTCTTTCTTGTCATTTTCTGCTAAGACCAGAGAACGTGTTCTAAACTTTTAAAAACGAAAAGTATGTAAACTTGCCTCAGTCTTGCCCATTTGGAGGGCATTCCATATACATCAGTGGTATGCAACATCTTCCTGCCCTTTTCTCAGGACGACGGACAGATTAATAAAAGGCCCCATGAGCGCTTTAACTGCCGATATTGGAGACAGGGTCTTGATGCCAAGGAATACGATCGCTTCTCCACCAAACAAAGAAGTACTTACTTCTGTAATATTTAAACTATCCAAGTGTGTTTTCTCTGCAGTTCCACCTTGTGAAGTTATCTGTTAAAAATGCTTGAGCAACGATCACCTTGGCAAAGTTACAGACACACAAGGCCACTACAGACATTTCTTTACACAGCTGTAGTTTAGGAGACTATACATTTACCCAGTGGGGTAGCACTTACTAATTTGCCAGTAGAGAGTACTCCAGTTGGATATAGGTGTTGCACAAAACTGTGGCCTCTTGGAAAAATATGCTGGACTGTATTCATTCTGGCACGATGCTCATTTCACAAAAATTAAACCTCAACAGGTTACAGTTGGGAAATAAAATTTAAAAAAACCTGTTGAAATTCAATGAAAAAAACAAAGGTTACAGGGACATTATACAAAATATTTAGAAATTCACTGACGGAAACGTTATAGTTAGGAAATAGAATTAAAAAACCTTTGAAATTCTCTGGAAAAACCCTTCTATGCTCAACCCTACATGTTAGCCTACTATTTACTTTTGGAATCGAAAGTGCCTTGCTCTTTCTCTCTCTCTAGTTTGCATCGGGAGGAATCTTCCTGTCTTTCAAAATATTTCCTCCCTGACAGTTTCAGAAATTGCCACGACATAAACATATATTTACATGACCAGTATTGCCGTGAGGCAGTTGCTCTTTTAATATGCCAGCTATTACGTTATGCCCACGCATTGCTGCTGCATGCAAGGATAATAACTTGCCAAGATTTATCATCATAGACCCATAAAGGCACATACAGCGTATGGAATGTATTGCCATTTTGTGTACAGTTAGCTTCACCGCCTTCCTGGAATTTACAATGCTATCTCTTATCGTTCTTACTCACACTAAACTTTGCACTGATTGGAGTTGGCTGGGCTGGCAAATGAGTTATGTAAACAGCAAGTAGTTGATCCTCCCTGATCAGAGGGCTGACTGCAATCCTGTCTAGTAGATGACCAGACACTGGATCTACACTTCTCTCTCTTCCTTTATCTCTCCTCATTTTGCTCAACAATCTCTTTTCTGTCTTTCTTTCTCTTTCCTCTCTCTTTCTCCCTCTTATTATCCTTTCCTCTTCCAGTTTTCACAGTGTCTGGCTTGAACATGTGGTTTGTCAAAAAACAGAGTTCGTTAGTATCCAAGGACCTGTGACATAAGGACCTTAAATATGATAAAGGTGCACTAGCTGAACTCTACTAATCAAGAATGACACTTCCATTCCAATCCGAATATTAGCAAAATTACATTCTACACTTTAACGTTTACTGCCCCATTCTGCGTAGATTGCAATATATGCAGGAGAGATGGAAGAAACAGTTATACACGTTTGTTTGCCACTTCATCATTTCACATAAAACCTTTTCTTGCTACAGGTCTAAGGCAGTTGGATTGCACTTCAAATCTTTTGGAAACCATACCACCTGAACTGGCCGGCATGGAATCTTTAGAACAGTTGTATTTAAGGCACAATAAACTATGTTATCTACCAGAACTTCCTGCCTGCAAATTGCTGAAGGTATAGTTGTTATATATCAAATCAAATAAACCTTTGCATCGTTGGGTTTATGCGCACTAAAAGACCTACAATAGAGCTGAAATAACTAAAATATTGTTTATCACAAATAAACACAGTATTTTTTTCAGTGAACTAAGCGAAGAAGATGTAGCCCATGAATGGTGATCTAGTCAGTAGTTCAAGAGTTGGGCATTACTGATTTTCTTTCTTTCTTTGCGAAACCAGGTTTGTGGGCTGAGACATTAATTGCACAGATTTAGGTTTATCAGAATATTTTCCAGAGCATTGTTGGATTAATCAGTATAAACTGACTAACTAATTCAGCGCAAAATCATTCTATGATCTAGTATGCATAATGAGTGCTCTTCAGAAAACAGTAGTGCCTTAGCTTCTGGGTAGTGTGGTGTGTAGTGCTTTCTCATAAGGTTCTCCATAGGATCCAGTGCTTTTTAAACCTAGTCAATGATTAAGAAACTTATGTGAAGAGAATTGTTTTCATATTTGCTGATGACATACACACATGCCTCCCCCTCTCCCTTCTCCCTTAGTATGCTAGCAAACAGAGAGCAACATGAATTAATATTATCAATTTGTTTTTACTTAATTCCCTCTGCCACAGACTTGATCCATGCTAGAAGCTGCAGTTCGTTATTGATTTAATATCTGGGTAGATCCCAGTACTCCCACTTGAGCCTAACACCTCAAATTGTTCTAATGTATTTTCACAGCCCTGGGCATCCCCCAGCCCCCTGTAATGATAAAATCACGAATCTCAAGGAAACAATTTTCTGTTTGATTACTAACAAAATGCACAAGGCTTGCTGCAACAACAAAAATATTTGGGTAAAACTTTTAAGCTGCTTCATTCGTAAGAACCAGTGCCGACAACTGTAACACCTCAACCTACCTCGAGATACCAGATGGGTCTGCTCTTAGGTCACGTTAAGTCTTTGCTTTACAGGAGGGTCAAGCTTTGTGATAATGGTTCCTGCCTTTCTTCTTTTTTGTTTTTTTGCATTTCTTTGTTGCGTTTAGAGTATAAAACACAAAAACATCCCAGTTGGAGTCCCAGCAACATTCCTGATCTATGCTCACAGCCATCACTGTAGTAATATATACAGTAAGCACATCTACACACCCTCACTTGGACCGCCCCTCCCAAACCAGACACCGCACCAGAGAGGGCAGTTACTTCACATGTGTACAATAGCCCTGCAATCAGCAACAAACCCCAACTGTTCTATAGCCGTTCTACACACCACGCCATCCTAATCTAAACCCAGCCAAGAATACAACACCTCAGCTTTCGGCGCCCCGTTTTATGAATACCATAGAAAAACTTGAAAGGGTACAAAACAAGGTATCTAAGGGGTCACGTCTCATCTTTCTCCTTCATATTACAAATGTAGACAACACAGCTTGTTACACCCTGCCCAGAACTGCCCCCTCTCCCCCTGGCAGGAGTCTGCCAGAACATCAGATTCAGCCCTAGCCTATTTTAACATGTGGCACCAGCACTTCATTTCTGGGACCACTGGAGACTTCCACGCCACAGCTAGTTGCCGCTCGCATATAATAAACGTCAGGTCAAGAAACCTCTGAAGGAATGTATTCCCCTTAGCCCTGCACCTAATGCCTACCAAGCAAGATTCAGGGGTGGCCAACAAAATATAGTTATACAGATATCTCCTTCCACGCCCACCCAATCACTGGGCACTCCCACACCATATAAAGAAAACCTGTGTTAAGAACCCCGCAGCAGGGCACTCAAAACTTTTGTTGGGATACACACATGTGCGATGCGGTGTGAGATAAGACTGTTGCAAATAGTTAAATTGGGGAAAGTGAAAGCTAGGATCCCGAGAGCCCCCTACACCCCATCCATGTCATGTTAAGGAATGGGCCCTAGGGGGAACAAGAAGGTTGGTCTAGTTCACCCTGAGGCCCGACATCTCCCTAAACTCATTCAATCGGTCCATCACTGCCGATAGAAAATCCCACACCTCCTGGAGATAAACCAGAATATTGTCAGCATATAAACGTGATGAGCCGCAATCGCCTCAATTCCCCACTGACACGCCCGCATGCGCAGCTGACAAGCAAACGGTTCATGGCTAAGGCAGATATCAACAGTGACAGAGAGCAGCCTTGTCTGGTGCACACTGGATATCAAACTTGTCAGATATCAGCTGCCCCGACTTGACTCTCGCCTCCTCTCCCCATAAAGGTCAGAATCCAGCCCTGGTATCCTGGACCAACATGCATCTCCTCTAGCATCACAAACAAACAGTCCCATCCCATAGTATCAAAAGCTTTTCAATATCAAGCGGCATTGCCACAGGCATCCCCATGTCAGCCCCTATCAACCGAAGAAGCCGGCGTATATTAAGGAAGGTGTTACTCCCTAGGATAAATCCACTCTGATCCACATGGACCAAAGTACCAAGTATAGAGAGGAATCAATTTACGAGGTCCTTCCACAGTATCTTATAGTCAAGATTCAGCAGCAACATTGGCCGATAGGGCAGAACATTTAAGGAGTCCCTGCCTGGTTTGGACAGCACCACTGTGAGGGCCTCATGCATCATATCCGGGAGATGGCCTTGTTCCCGCACTTTATTAAAGACCTCCAGCAGCTTTGGAGCCAAGGTCGCACTATAGACTGCCTAGTATTCTATGGGATGGCCGTCTGTGCCTGGAGTCTTGTTGTGAGCAGTTTGGTAGATAGCCATACAGATCTCCTCTAACTGGAGAGGCTCGTCCAAGTCAGACCTCTTGATTGGATTCAGGTGATGAGTGGCATTCCCTGTAGATAACCGTGTAGTGTGATTCCCGAGGGACCTGGCACTGATGCAGACAGGGAGTGATTAAAAAAAACAAAAAAACACAAAGGCATCATTAATATCCGTTTGAGTATTCAAGATGGTGCCCCTATCCTATCGAATTTCCCGTAGAGGGCCCAACAATTGGTCTGTATGAACTGGCCATGCGACCATTCTATTGGCTCGTTCTCCCTTGCCATGTAGTCGAGCCAGATAATGCTTGTAATCAAGTCTCCCCAATCGAGCCATTAATTACCAGTGCTCTGCTCATACCTGGTGTAAGCGTGCAACCCTCTCAGAACAAAACAACAAAAATACAATCAGTTGAACCAGAGATATGCAATTTTAAAGGTTTGTGAAAACAATTTTTAGAAGCACAAAGTGCCAGCTGTAGTTACCTGGTTGCACCAGATAGGGACTAAGTCCGACATTTAGGCCAACTGCAATGGAGTGCAGGCCTTATACAGAGACAAAGTTAGGCCCGCTGAACAAGGTACCTTAAATCCAGGTTGCGAGAATTGTGAGGCCCAGCGTCAAGGATGCGCGCGCATCGTCGACTGCGGGGTCCTGCGTTGAGGATGAGTCGTGCAGCACCATCTCATTGACATCAAGAGCGGGGAATGGTCTGACAGCGTGCTCACCTGATACTCTGTACGGAGTATCAAGGTGCTGATTGATTCGCTACACAGTACATGGTCCAGTTCAGTGTGGACATCGTGCACCGGTGAATAAATAGAGAATTTGCTTTCTTCCGGGTGCCGGAGGTGCCACATATAGCATACTCTGTGACTAGTCAGCCAGTCCCGAAAATGTTGTGTGCTTCTGCAGCAGGCCAACCCCTAACAGCGGGACTGAGTGGTGTGAGAAAGTGCCCTCTTTCTGCATGGTTGCCCCCACTTTTTGCTGAAGTGAAAATTTGACATGGCACACATCTGTGTGCCATGCCTTCAACCCACTGCCATGGCCTAGGTCAGTCACCCCTCTAGCTGGGTGCACTATACCAGAGATGAGGATTCAGACACTGTAGGGGTACAGGGCTCATGTACCTAAGTCCATTCTTAGACATTGTAAGTACAGTGCTGCCATTAAGAGTATATGGTGCTAGGAGTTTGTCATTACAAACTCCACAGCACCATAATGGCTACACTGAAAACTGAGAAGTTTGGTATCAAACTTCTCAACACATTAAACCCACACTGATGCCAGTGTGGTGTATAAAGAAAAATGCACAAAGAGGGCCTCTTAGAGATGCCCCTGAAAACAAACCTACCACTAGTGTCCAGGCTAAGTGGCTGCTTTCAGCTGCCACCACCAGACATGTTTCTGGATCCTTTGGATGAGAGCCTGCTGCTCTCAGGGGCCTGAAACAATGCACATCCTGGGACTAGGTGCCAAGCCTTCTCCCCCAGGATGGGCAGGGTTCACGAAGGGGAAGTTTCAAAGGCTTGCCGCCTTTGTGAGCTTCCCCAGCCCCCTTGCTTCTCTCAGCAACTGGTCCCCACTGGTTCTGACCCCCAATTTGGGTGAGAGAACCGGCGGGAAAACAAAGTGAGGAATAGAGGTGTGCCCACTTCTGCCAATCCACCCCTCAGGTGGGGGAGGTGAGGTGAAGCATAACTCTCAGACCACACCATCTTGAAGATGAGGGGACTCCGCCAACCAGGGACAGGCTCATGCCTCCCTCCCACTGGAGGGTGTTATAATAGGGTGTGTACCCACCCCAGGGAAGGGACCCACACCACTAAATCTAGTATTTAGGGGCACCTCTGAACCTTGTTTCCTCAGACAAGAAGAATCTACAAGAAGGACCGAATACCCGTGCAGCAGCAAACAATAGGTAGGCTCCCACTGATTTGGCCCCCGGCCCTTCCGGCCTGTCTCCCCCTCAAACATGCTCCTGCGAAATCCTGGTGTGTCCTGCAGCCAGCAACCTCGAAAACCACGGAGGTCCTGCCTGCCTTGAACCCCAAAGACTTTGTCTACTGTGAACACCAGATTTGTTCATCTGCAACCTCTGGCCCGAGCCGAAACCGCAAATCCGCCCCACTCTGCATTCTCCGTCCACAGCCTGAGCTTGAGTGGGCAAACACCAGGGACGATGTCCCCCCAGCGACCTTTACCCGAGATCCGGTGACCCCTGACCTGCCTCAAGCCTCCAGCCAATGCCTGGAGCCTAAATCCAGAAGATCCCCTCCAACCGCGACAAGGAGCTGGTAAGAAGATCCAACCCCAAAAAGGTACCCCTGCACCTGACGCCCCACAGCCTTGTGTGCCTGAACCGACGGTGCCTAACCAGCCCCTAAATTCCCAACTTACCTCTCAAAGTGGTGGTCGCACCCAGAAGAACTTCGTCCCCAAGCCTGCAGTGCCTTCGCAAACCGGAGGTTCCCCATTGAAAACAGGGCGCTCAACGTCGAAACAGCTCCCTGCACCCGGCCGCCCTTGTGCCGCTGAGGGTGCATCTTCAGTGCTAATTTGTTTCCCCATTTGCCCTGAGCTTAAGTCCAGGAGTTTTGCTCCCACAACCAAGTGGAGGCCCCTATCCCCATTGGATAACATTGGGCTTCAGCACTCTGCACCTGGCCGCCCTAGTGCCACTGAGGGTGTAACAAGAGTGCATCCTTGACCCTGGGGGACCCCTAAGTCTACCCTCAGAACCTCAACTCCCGCTACCAAATACTTACCTTTAAACCGATGATAAAATTGACTGAGTGGAGTTTGAAAACCTAAAGAAATTCTTTAAAATTGCACTATCTAACAAAAACAATTTTACTTACCTGTTTGCAGGAAATTGTCTCAGAGTAGTAACCAGGTATACTACTCTGGGTAAGAAAAGTAATCTCAAAAGTAACTTACCTGTAATTTTACTGAAAAGCCCATTCAAGTCTAAGTATTGCATTTCTCTGAAACCATACTGTAAGTCAAAACAAAGTGCATAGTCTATTACAAATCCAAACTGTATTACAACTGCATATTTACTGCAAAGTACTTATCACTTACCTGCACCAGGCCTGCTTGGTTCGAGAAAATAAAATAACTAAAAGAATATTTTTATACAAAAACAATTGGTCTGAAGTTTAGTCTTTGAGTGTGTGAATTCGTTTGCTGACTGAGTGTGTAAAACAAATGCTTAACACTGTCCACTGATACTGCCTTACTGCTCAACCACACTACCACAAATAGAGAGAGAGGTGCTATCTACCTTTACCTACCTTTGGGGATCCACTGGACTCTGAGCACACTATACCTCAATTTGGTATAGTATAAACAGATGCAAAAGAAACAATTGATGGACGGAATGCTGGACAATGTAAACATTCACCCCCAGTCATAAGGATCTGGGTTTAATCCATCATTCTTTTCCTCACCACACCACCCCAGTTTGGACCCAGCCATATGCAAATCAGTCTTGACCCTGTTCCTTATGAGAACAGTCCAACCAGATCTGCCAAGCCAGGCCCTCCCTGGACTGCAAACAAGCAACCGGGCTGGACTGTTCCCATGGGGCACAGGGTCAGGACTGATTTGCATATGGCTGGGTCCAAACTGGAATGGCATGGTGACCAAAAGAAACAATGGATTTTGACCCAGATCTCTGTACTGGGGTGAATGTATGACATTGTTCTGCATTCTGTCCATCAATTGTTCTTTTTACATTTGTCATCCTGAGTGGGAAGCGTATGCTCAGACGGGGGTCCCATGCTCTCCATGCCACTAGAGTCAAGCTATCTTGGCTGATGAGGGCTGAAAGCCCGAAACAGGTCCTAGGATGCTTGTTTCCAGTCCAGGGAGGACTTGGCCTGGCAGTTAGGGTTGGACTGTTCCCATGGGGCATAGGCTCAAGACTGATTTGCATATGGCTGGGTCCAAACTGGAATGGCATGGTGAGCAAAAGAAAACGATGGATTTAGGCCCAGATCTCTGTACTGGGGTGAATGTATGACATTTTTCTGCATTCTGTCCATCAATTGTTCTTTTTTCATTTGTCACCCCGAGTGGGAAGGGTATGCCCAGACAGGGGTCCCATGCTAGTATATACAGAGCCAGCTTCCTACAACTGGTCTCTCTGCACATCCGGGATGCAATTAAAGTATAGTAGAGGTTTCAGGGTCTCACAACAGAGTTGCACTTAGGAGGTCCATGAAAGCCGAGTGCTCAGTGTTAGGAGCACGCATAGGCAAGAGTGGCCTACCGTCCAAATGCCCCGCCACCACAACATATCTTCCCTCTGACTCTACCATGTGAGACTCCTGCACAAACAGAACCGTGGGGGCCATTAAGGCCAGTACCTCCTTGGCATAGTCCTAGACCCTGGTTCCATACCCCTGGCCCCTCCATTTCAAGTGGAGCTGGTATAGTTCTATATGTTAGGGGGCATCTCCTGTAGGAATGCCGCGTGTGTGTCTTTGCTTAAGGTAAGTGTGAATGCGGTATCGCTTGACCGGAGTGGCCATGCCCCTCACATTCCAGGTCCAGAGGTTGTACTGTGGAGTGACCTTCCTATCAGGTGTGTCCATCTATCGTGTTTAGTGTCATTCGGAAGGTGGAGGTCGCACTCCACCTGCACCGTGACACTCCGCAGGCAGCCCTCCAATTCCACCCCACGGTGAATAGGCGAGGAACAATAGTGAGCCTGAGTACCAGGACAGTGTGGATGGGCAACTCTAATACCCAACTAAAAACCCAAGCAACTACAAACCCCCTCCCTTTACTGGCAGAGGAAACCCCCAATGCCCCGCCACTTGTATACAGAAACCGCATTGAAACAACAACACATACCAATGAAGGGCTCAAGTCCATTATGGTAGTTGAGGTCCGTGGAATGCAACAGTGATTGGTATTCGGCCCTCTAGCCCCCCCATGTGTCAAATGATCATCTTCCATCCCCCTTCCCCTCCTTCAAATGCCTCTGAAAGTTACAGCAGTCAAAGACAGACGGGCCCATCACCCATGGGAGGCAGAGGTCCTTCAGAGCAAGTCATTTGCCAGCAGCGGTGTAAGCACCAGACCATGGGACCCATCGCTGGTGGAGACCACAGTCTCACTAGAGTTCGAGTATAAGATGGAACCTGTTTTCAGGACCCCTAAGGAGTTGCGGGCGCGCGTCAACACTCCCTTTTCCACTCGTGCACGTTCCTTAGCCACCTGCGCAGACGAGGGCTTGTTACACGAGCTCCTGGAGCACCGATTATTCGTATGTGGGGTCAGGCCCTTCTCTGAGCCCTGGGTCAGTGCCGGCCAGTCCGCCAGACCCTTGGCTTGCAACTAGGTCCAAACCTGCTCAGGAGTTAGAAAGAAGTGCTGAAATCCCCATCAATCACCTTAATTTTGTCTGGGAACAAAAGAGTGTACTTAATCCCTGGTTCCTGCCTTTCTTGAAGGGCAGGGCTAATAGGACAGCATGTTCTTGTTTGAAATATTTTATCTTCAGTCCCATGATTGCCTGACACCTGATGCTCAACAGAGGTCTACAGAGTTTCCTTTCCAGACTGTATTGCCATAATTCTGACTGTGGAAAAAAAAAGTAAACCTTATTCTGGAACACAAAACATTGTTTTATCAGTTCTAGTTTCACTCACCCAGTGGACACCCATCCAAAAGCTTTGTGGTACGCTATCTATCTGTGGTGTTTTTTCATCATGTTTTTTGTGCGCTCTTGAAGTATGACATCCCAATATTCAATAGGGTCTCCATATTTTAGGCTTCTAGTCACAGCTGTTTGTGCTGTGCATTTTTCAGTGGTCTCTTTTTGATGAGCCAGTGGGCCTAAAATGTTAAACTCCAGTTATGGCATGTAAGAAATCAGGTTACTTGTTGAGGGGGGTGAATTCTACTCGAGTAGAAACTACAATTCCCGTCAGGGTGAAACATAAGCAAACCCTAAATGAGCCTGCGCTCTACCCTCTGGTAACCTGGCACAAAGTATTCAGGCTTTATTTAGCTGCATTGTGTAAAGTATTTATGCAGCACTTCAAACAGTAATAAAGTGAAAACACAACATAAGAAAAATCCCACATCAATTTAGAAAGAGTAAAATGTAGTAAATTATTTGAGAACAAAACAAAAAAAATCCAATCAGTAGAACCAGAGATATGCAGTTTAAAGGTTTGTGAAAACGATGTTTAGAAACGCAAAGGGCCAGCTGTGGTTACCTCGTCGCACCAGTCCAGGACTAAGTCACAAACAATGGAGTGCGGGCCATTTACAGAGACCAAGTTAGGCCTGCTGAACAAAGTACATTAAATCCAGGTTGCGAGGTTCAGCGACTAGGATGCGGCACGCATCAACGATGTTTGGGTCCTAAGTTGGATGGGAGTGGCACCACTCGGGGGCAAGACTCGCAGCAGGCAGACTCCAGGTGCTGGAGTCAAGGTAGTTTGAACCTTTTTCTTTCCCTGAGCTTCTGGTTAGGCTCCCAGCCAACTAGCCCTCCAATGATTTAAACTCAGATGTATACAAGTTTAACACCTCCCTTTCCTCCTCTATTGACCTCGTTGCTCCGATGCTACTGCTAGCTTCTTTAAGATCAAAGCCGTCTGCGCCTTGGTTCTCTATGGCATTGCGTGAGGAAAAGAGCATATGTAAAAAATTGGAACGTAACTGGCGACTGACGTATGATTCTGCAGCTCCCCACGTGCCATCGCGTCCACCAACTACACCCTACTGGGAGACCTCAACTTAAACCTCTACAACCAACTGGACCCCAGCACCACATCCCTCCTGGACAACCTTCACAACATTGGACTCTGTCAGATCGTGACCGAACCCACGCATTCAGCAGGACACACCCTCGACTCCCTCTTCACAACAGGTAACTCCATCACCTTCAGCCACACCACGGAACTCCCATGGACTGACCATCGATGCGTCCACTTCACCCTCAGAATACCCACCATCCACAGGCACCTGCAGTTGCTCCCAAGAAGAAACTGGACCAGAATCACCGACCACCAGCTAACCTCATCACTCTGCAACTCCACCCCAACCATCCCGGAAAACTACGACCACAACACCGCAGCCCCAACCCTGCACAGATGGATCTCCGGCAGCGCCAACATCGTAGCCCCCATTCAAGAAAAACAACACCCCCCACTCCAAGAAAGCCAGATGGTTTACCACCAAACTTCGAGAGTCCACACGCACTTGCCGCTGGCTCGAAAAGGCCTGGAGGAACACCAACTCCACAGAAGCCTACAACAACTTTAGAACCGCCACCAACGCTCACCACCAACTGACCAGAAAAATGAGGGAAAAAACGATTGATGACAGAATTTCCACTAACGTGCCCAACAGCAAAGACCTCTTCAACATCTTCAAGGAGTTCGCCCAACCCACCAGCGAGTCGACTGACATCCATCCATCCATCCCTCCCTCCCTCACAAGACCTCTACGACAAACTCCGCACCTTTTTCCACCACAAAATCAAGAGCATCTACGACAAATTCGACGAAGACAACCAACACACTCACCAACCACCCCCGACACCCTGAAGCCAGTGATCGCCACCTGGACAGCCCTCACCACCGAAGACACACTGAAGACGATGTAATCAATCCACTCCGGGGCCCCCACGGACCCCTGCACCACCACATTTTCATCAGAGCTGCCGACACCATCGCACCCATGCTCTGCCACACGATCAACCGCTCCCTGGAAACCGCCTCGTTCCCCGACGACTAGAAACACGCTGAGATCAACCCCCTCCTGAAGAAACTCTCAGCGGACCCCACCGACCTCAAAAACTACGGACCCATCTCCCTGCTCCCGTTCCCAGCGAAAGTCATTGAGAAAGTCATCAACAGCCAACTCGCCACATTCATAGAACAGCACAGCATCCTCGACTCCTCCCAATCCGGCTTCAGAAAAAAACATGGGGGCCGATTTAGGATGGCGGTGAATCCGCATCCTCCGGGCCGGTGGAAGCCACCGCCGGCCTGGAGGATGCAGATTCACTACCTTGGTTTGTGAAAACACCACCCGCCACATTACGATGGCGGTGGAATCAGCGGTGGACGGCAAGTCTGTCCGCCGCTGATCCGCGGTGGTTGTATGCAGATATGGTGGCGGTGCCTGCAAGACACCGCCAGCTATATCATGATGCAGGCGGAAACATGCTTTTCCACGGCAGCTTTTCTGCTGTGGGAAAGCATGTGGTCTTTTGGTTTTGGGGGCCCGTTGCGAGCCCCCAGGTTGTTGGGGGGTGGGGAGTACCCCCCTGCTTTGGCATCCACAAGGTGGCAGGCACCACGCGGTGCCTGCAAAGTTGTGCATGCCAAAGGTTAACATGCATATTTTACATTGCGGCGGGTGCTGCTTAAAGCAGCACCCGCCGCTATGTTAATATACGGGATGTGACCGCCAGGTTGGCGGTCAGATCCTAATTGCAACGGAGGGACCGCCGCTGCCCCTGCGGTCGGTCCCTCCACCTCGGGGGTGGCGGATGGACGCAGGTCCGTCCGCCATCCTAATCGGCCCCAAAGTACGGAAACCGCCCTCCTCGCTGCAACAGACGACATACGCACCCTACTGGACAAAGGAGAAACAGCAGCCCTCATCCTCCTCGACCTCTCAGCGGCGTTCGACACAGTCTCTCACCGCACCCTAATATGCAGACTCCATGACCCGTGAAGCCACTGAATATACTTTATTTGCGTGGTTACTCAAAATCATTAAAATAAAATTAAAATAAAAGAAGAGCACTGCATTTAAAGAAAACAATAACATTTTAATCTAGAGGTCTAAAATCCCAAATCTACAACAAGATAAATCTCTGTACATGGCAAGTGTTAAAAGGTAAAGGGCCACCTCCGCACAAAAGCCTGCCTGATTGCTTAGGGGGGAGTGTCCATCAATTTTGTGCACGTATATTTTATAAATTTGCCAAAGGCAGCCATATGCTTCACTAAGTCCAGCGTGTAAAGTCGATGGACTGCCTCGTTTGCGGTGCGAGTACCCCATTGTATTGGATGAGCCTAAGGTAGATTCTGCTGGCTAGACGCAGAACCGGGCAACAAAGTAAAATGTGGGCCAAAGACTCACATTTGTATTTGCAGAGATGGCACTCCGTGATCGCTGGTCTTGCTGACCCGGTGGAGTATAATTCTTTGAGTGGGAGAGGATGTAGTCTAGCTGCTAAGATCTTATGTAGGGCTTGTCTCCCCACGGCCTGCGTGAGATGAGGTTTGAGATTGTGCACTGTATGTGGGAGGCTTTGGGACTCATGAAATCCTCTTGTTGCCAGGGATTCTATGTCCAAGGTATGGGAGCGTAGACATACTTGTTTTTTTATTGTGCTTTTGATAGTGGCATACTTGACTATCCTGGGGTCCCAGTTCTCTGTTGCAAGTTGCTAAAGATCCTTGGCAGAGGCGAGACCGGCAGACCAGGGATTGCCGGATTCTTGAAAAATAGTTTTTATAGTGGCCTTCATTGTGTTCTTTGGTGCCGCCGTTGTTAAGTAGAAGTATTTGCTCAGAGAGGCCATCTCTTCCAGTTTTTGTTGGTTGAGGTTGAATTCCAGCCGAACCAAATTATTCCTGGTACAGGCTGGTAAGTGTAATAGCTTTTTGTAAGCAGTGCAGTGAATTGTTTCTAGATCTTTTGCAAATTTCCCTGGGAATGCCTGTTGTGCATAATTGAGAGATGGTATTAATTTCGCCCTCAGGACACTTTGGATAGCCGTTGTTGTAGGACTATGTAAGGTGGCATATAGTTTACAGTGGGCATGCTTTTCCCTTTCATCTGCATTTTGTGGAGATGGACACCTGGACGGCCTGTTTCGCTAAACCAAACCCCCAGGTAGTTGTAATGACCCAGCCTCCATTCTGCCAATTGTTTTTTGGGTAGTGCCCAAAAATCACTATTTTGAACTTCGTTGGGTTGGCAACCAGCTTGTTTTTAGCATTAAAAACTTCAAGAGCCGTGAGTGCTTTTTGTAAGCCGATTTTGGTGTGGTCTAAGAGTACCAGGTCGTCAGCATATTGCAGCAGTTGAATCTTGGTACACCCAATTCTAGGTGTGGCTAGTGTAGCTCCGGTCAAGGCTTGGCCCATGTCTGCAGTGTATAAATTGAAGAGCATCGGGCCAGAACACAGCCTTGCTTTAGCACGCGGTCTGTGGCAATCTTCTCTGTGGCAAACTCACTCGAGAGTTTGATTCTTACCCAAGTTCGTGAGTACAGCGATCTAATGGCTTGTAGTAAAGATGGGTTGATGTTCCAACGTGCCATCTTTTGCCAGAGAATAGTACGATCTACTCCGTCGAAGGCTGCCGAGTAGTCAATGAAACAGGCAAAAAGCGACAGCCTTTGATGAGCCATGGCTTGTTGGGCTAGATATGACAGGGCGGTTATGTTGTCCACTTCGAGGCCCCAGGTCTGAACCCAGTTTGATAGAAGGGAAGGAGGCCTTCAGGGCTGGCCCAGTCTGCTAGTTTTGCCAGGTTGGTGCTTGCGTAAGCCTTGCCCTTGATGTCCAACAGGGCAATCATAAGGTAGTTTTTGGGGTCGGATTTTGACCCTTTCTTGTATATTGGATGCAGTAACGATGCTCTCCAGGAGTCTGGAACGTCCCCCATAAACCTGCATTCGGCATATAACTGGGTCAGGTTTTCCGTCCAGAAGTCTGTGTCTGCCCTGAAAAGGGAACCAGGCAGGCCATTGGAACCCGGTGCCCCATTGTGTCGAATCTTTTCTTAAAGTTGTACGGACTAAGTTTTTACCTGGAGGAACTGGGTCATCCGACATTTTGGGTGCCGCTGTAGTGCTATCTGTTCCATCCCTTGCACTTGAGGATTTATTTAGAGAAATTGTACTTTGATCATCCTTGTACAGAGTTTTCACGTGGGTTACCCAGGTACCTGCATCAAGTGAATTCTCTCTGTTAGTGGCCCCTTGGGTTAAATTATTTAAATGCCGCCAGAACTCTTGTGATTTACATGGTCTCAGCAGCTCGAAGATTTTCAGCCATTTTACCTCAATACATTCGCGTTTTGCGCCTCAGACCTGCTTCGAGTAGCTTTTTGCAGCTTCTTTGAGATGCTTTTTGGCAGATGCTGATCCTGTTTTCCGATGAGCCCTGCGTTTGGCATTTAATTGTGTGCCACTTTACTTGATTGCCGGAACGAGTCCTAGAATATATGATGAGTCTAAGGGGGTTCCACGACTCAGGGATCCAAGACAAGGCCCTCAACTGGATCTGCTCCTTCCTCTCCGGCAGAATGCAGTGGGTCAGACTCCCCACCCCTCCCCCTTTCCTCTCCAATCCTACACCTACCACCTGTTGAGTCCTCCAGGGGTCCGCCCTCAGCCCTACACTATTCAACGTCTGCATGGCTCCGCTCGCCCCCATAGTCAGAACCTACGGACTTAACATTGTGTCATACGCAGACGACACCCAACTCATCCTCCCCCTATCAAACGAACCCAATTCCACCAGACACAATTTTCGAGAAGGCAGGGAAGCCGTTGTCAAATGGTTGAAAAACAACTGCCTACAACTAAACACCAACAAAACAGAAGAACTCAACATGGGCCCAAATCCCGACGCATGGAACGACACCTGGCGGCCCCTCGCCCTCGGAAGCCCGCCCACCCCCACGAACCACGCACGCAACCTGGGAATCATCCTGGACTCTGAGCTCAAAATGGACCACCAAATCAACTTCGTCTCGTCCTCTTGCTTCCACACCCTCCACCTCCTACGTAAGACCTTCAAATGGATCCCCCTCGAACACAGAAATACCAACACTCACGCCCTGGTCACCATCAGACTCGACTACGGCAACACACTCTACGCTGGGATAAACCAAAACCTCACCTGCAAGCTACAGAACATCCAGAACGCCGCCGCAAGACTGGTCTTCGACCTGCCAAGACACTGCCACAACTCCCAGCACCTGCGCACACTCCACTGGCTCCCCATCAAAGCTAGAGTCAACGTCAAGATTCTCACCCATGCCAACAAGGCCCTCCACGACTCCGGACCAGCATACCTGAACAGCCGACTCAAATTCCACGCACCCTAGAGGACCCTACGATCTGCCCAGCTCTCTTACCCTGTGGTCTCCCACACCAGAAAGACCAGATCGGGAGGCCGCTCCTTCTCCATCCTTGTGGCCCGAGCCTGGAATGCCCTGCCGCTCCACCTCAGACAGACAACATTGCTCCCCATCTTCGCAAGAAACCTCAAAACCTGGCTCTTCGACAGACCCCCTCCTTGATGGACTGGAGCGTGCTAAATCCTCCCCATCGTCTCCAGCGCTTTGAGACCCTTACGGGTGAGTAGTCGTGCTTAACAAACGCCTGATTGATTGATTGATTTGGAGTGTCAGTAAAAGGGAAGCTTTAGCTGTGGTCTGGGCACTGAAGAAGTTGAAACATACCTATTTGAGACTCACTTCCTGGTTCAGAAAGACCACAGTTCCCTCAGATGGCTCATGCAGATGAAGGATGAGAATCCCAAACTGTTGAGGTGGTCCATCTCCCTACAGGAAATGGACTTTACTCGGAACACCATCTGGGTCAGACCAAGGCAATGCAGATGGTCTTTCTGAGATTTTCTGTCTTAGTGAAGAGCACTCCTAAGGGGTTGGATAGCTCTCCCCACTTTCAGCTGAGGAGTACATGTGTTTGACCTGACAGACTTAGGGTGGTTTCTCCACCCCCAACTTTTTGCCTACCTTCTTCTGACCTCGTTTTTGCTAGCTTTAGGATTCTGTGAATTTTGCAACTTCTAACCAGTGCTAAAGTGATAGTGTTATCTACCCTAAACATGGTAATATTGTCTCATCCTCAATTGGCATATTTAAGTTACTAATAAGTCCCTAGTAAAGTGCACTACATGTGCCCACGGCCTGTAAGTTAAATGCTACTAGTGGGCCTGCAGCACTCTTTGTGCCACCCTCTTAAGTAGCCCTCTTACTATGGCTCAGGCCTGCCATTGCAGAGCCTGTATGTGCAGTGTACCCTGCCATTTCAACGTTGCAAGGTAAATCTCTTGCCAGGCCTAAACCATCCCTTTTTATACATATAAGGCACCTCTAAGGCAGGGCCTGGGTAACCCAGAGAGTATTTAAAGGACAGGACTGTACTTTAAAATTGTATTTGCCCTGTGTAACCTTTTGGTACAAGAACGGACAGAGCCAAGGCTAGTGTCTGGGCAAGGGGTTTATTTACTGTACAAGCGTTCAACAGGTCTCTCCATGTAAACACATAAGAACAGGGTAGATAGCAGTTCCTCCCGAATAATCCTGGCTTCGGTATCGCTTTCTCTCCTCCCCGGGTTCGACGTCCGTTGTCCAGCTCACCCAAAAGCACAAAAGAAAGAAACGTGGCTGTTAGTGCACAGCACTTACAAACATAGGAATCGGGGTTGGGTAGTGAGGGAGTACTTTGAATACAAAGAGACCACCACCAAGCTCTTAGGGACCCGAGCGTGCAGTGTTTCACAGGACACCTAAGGTCCACCCGACTCCTTCCTACCCGGACCCTCCCCGCTTGAAGCTGAGCAGGTTACGCAAGCGGTCACGCACCTGTGATAGCCACGCGTCCTCCTGCGCGTGGCTGGGCGGTAGGCGGTGTCGTTGGCCTCCTGGCTTCTCCAGCTCCCTTCCTCGCGTTGGTCCTTCCTCGGGGTCGTACTCCGGGTCACCGTGGTTGTGCAGGTTCTCCGACCTTCTTCTCGGCGCCGCCTCAGGGCTTCCGACGTCCTCTCGCTCGGCAACACCCGCGTCGTCCTCTCTCACGTCCGTGGTTGTAGTCGTCCTCCACAGCAGCTCCTCCGCGTCTTCCTGTTCCGCCCTTCTATGTCGAGAAGTCGTCACCGATTGGAGCACCGGGGCCCCCGTCACAGGGGCGGGGCAGGCAGCCTCATAGGCGAGGCAAGAATTAAAGGGGCCAGCCCAGTCCTGCATTGGAGATGAAAAGTCCGTTATAGGACGGCAGTCACCGACCCCCAAGCTTTTCCCGATCGGGGGAAAGAGGGTAGCGCGAAAAGTAATCGGCATTGGAGTGCTCAGCACCCTTTCTATGGCACACTTCGAAATCGTAGGGTTGCAGGGAGAGGAACCATCGCATAATACGATCGTTCCGTCCTTTGTTCTGGTACAGCCATGTCAAGGGGGCATGGTCAGTGAGTAACGTGAAGCGACGGCCCTCCAGATAATAACGGAGTTTCTCGATGCTCCACTTAACGGCCAGGCACTCCTTCTCAATCGTGGGATACACAGTTTCTCGGGGGAACAGTTTCCTGCTTAGATACAGGATGGGTTTCTCCCGGCCCTCCTCATCAGGCTGAGATAAGACAGCACCTAATCCCACCCCCGAGGCATCCGTCTGTAAACAGAAAGGCTTGGTAAAGTCCGGGGTTGCCAATACAGGGGCCGAAGAGAGGACATCCTTTAAGAGCTGAAAAGCAGTAGTGGCTTGAGGAGAAGGGTTTTTGAATTGTACCGAAGTCGCTGTTTTCTTCAGCATATCCGTTAGGGGGGCTGATAGGGAGGCAAAACTAGGAATGAAGCGGCGGTAGTACCCGACCAATCCCAGAAATGCCCGTAGATCCCTCCGGGTTGTCGGAAATGTTTGTGTCTGTATTGCTCGGACCTTTTCCTCCTGGGGGTATAGTTGACCACTACCCAGGACATACCCCAAATACTTGACACGGGTGAAAGCAATCCTCGATTTTCTTGAATTGATGTGCAACCCTGCTTTCTCCAGGGCACCTAGTATGAGTTCGAGGTGTTGCAAATGGGTATTCCAATCTGGGCTGTGTATGACTGTCGTCTAGATATGCCGCTGCGAATTGGGTATAGGGAGCCAAAACAGTGTCCATAAGTCTCTGAAAAGTAGCAGGAGCTCCGTGTAACCCGAAGGGTAACACAGTGAAGTGGAACAGCCCGTCTGGTGTAATGAAGGCTGTTTTTTCCTGGTCTTGAGGGGACAAAGGCACTTGCCAGTAGCCCTTGGTGAGGTCGATAGTTTTTATATACTGGGCCTCACCAAGGCGCTCGATCATTTCATCAACCCTTGGCAGTGGGTAACCATCTTGTTTTGACACCCTGTTGACCCCGCGGAAGTCAATACAGAAACGAGTGCTTCCATCGGGTTTTGGCACCAACACCACTGGGGACGACCAATTGCTTTTGGAAGGCACTATTATCCCTGCTTCGAGCATTTTCTTCACTTCTGATTGTAACAGGAGCCTTCTGGCCTCCGGTACCCGATATGGTCTCTGTTTGACAACGACCCCAGCCTGGGTGGGTATATGATGTACAGCCATTGTCGTTCTACCGGTTTGGTCGGAGAATATGGATGAATGTTTGGACATCCCATCCACGATCTCCTTCTTTTGTGTCTCTGATAGGTCCGGGTTTACCACGGCTTGATCTATGGTATGAGGAGCAGACACAGCTATGGACACAGCTGCAGGTGGTCGGGGTGGGGGTCCTAACCATTTCTTCAATATGTTTATATGATAGATTCGAGTCCGAGAAGGGGTTATCTGCAGTGCATAGGTGGTTCTCCCTATCTTTCGTACAATAGGGTATGGTCCTTGCCACTCTTTGCACAGTTTATGGGTGGACGTGGGAAGAAGAATTAGTACCCAATCCCCGATGTCCAGTTCTCTCCATTTCTTCCCCTTATCATAAAAGTATTTTTGTTTCGCCTGGGCCTTTTCTAGGGTGTCGTAGGACAAGGTCCTTAGTTTATGCAGCCTATTCTTCAGTTGTTGGGCATAGTCCATCAACTCTTGGGCATCTTGTGCCCCTTCTTTTTCCCAACTGTCTTTTGTTATCTCTAGTAGGGTACGGGGTTTCCGCCCGAACAATAATTCAAAAGGGGAGGCCCCCATGCTACTCTGGTGTTGACTTCTCAATACGTAGAGGGCAAGGGGGAGCAGTTGGTCCCACTGTTTTCCGTCCCCGGACAGAAGTTTCTTTAGGGTGGTTTTAATCAGGCCGTTGTAGCGCTCAACCAGCCCGTCCGTTTGCGGGTGGTAAACGGACGTACGCAGGTGTTTCACTTGTAACGTGGCGCAGACCTGCTTCATGAGCCGGGAGACGAAAGGAGTTCCCTGGTCGGTGATAAGATCCTTGGGGAACCCCATTCTGGAAAACAGTTCAATCAGTTTTTGGGAAATGGCACTTGTGGTGGCAGCGCGTAAGGGGAATGCCTCAGGATAACGAGTGGCATAGTCGACCACTACCATCACATACTGGTATCCCCTGTGGGATTTGGGCAGGGGTCCTATGATGTCAACTCCTATCCTTTCAAACGGCTTCCCGACAATTGGAAGGGGAACAAGGGGCACCCTGGGAGGAATATATGGGTTGCGTTTCTGGCATATCCGACACTCCTGGCAGTATTTCTTGACTTGAGCGTACACCCCAGGCCAATAGAAGTGTTGAACAATGGCCTCAGTTGTTTTTTCGGTCCCGGAGTGACCTGCTAGTAGGTGTGCATGAGCATAGAACAGGACTTGCTCACGGAACTCGGCCGGTACCAGCAACTGAGGAATAGCCGTATTGCTGCCTGCCCGGTACAAAAGTCCGTTCTGTTTAAAAAAACAGGGGTACGTGGTACCTGGCCCCAGCGCGTCTTGGGCGCTTTGCCAGGCCGAGGATAAGGAGGCATCATTTAATTGGGCTGCTCGGAAATTGGAGTCGTTTGCCCAGGGTTCTGTGGACAGTAGACCGGGAATGACCTTGGTGGACCTGTTCTTAGCCAAGGCCTCTTCCATCAACGTGGGGAAGCATTTATTGTCGGTCCCTATAATCAATGCTTCTGGTAATTCCGGAAGAACCCCGACCTCACACAGTAGTCTAGTGCCCCTTTCTGTTAGGATGGTGACCCTGGCGAGCGGATACGTGCGTATGTCACCATGTACACATTTTATCCTGACGTTCTGGTTCAAGAGGAGAGAAGAGCTGGTCAAGGCACTTTTCTTTACTACAGAGTGTCGACAACCTGAATCTAACAAGGCCCTAATAGGGCGGTCATCAAGTCGAACACTTACGTAGTAGGCCGGTCCTGTTTCCTGAGCATAGAGGATGGCACGAGGCGCATATCCCACATCCATTGGCTCTTCTTCTTTCTCTTTTCGTTTTCTACACAGTCTTGCAATGTGGCCCCACTCTCCGCATTCGTAGCATTGGGGACCGGACATAGCAGGAAGTTCAGGTCGTATGGGTCTGGGTTTAAATGGGAGCAGTTGGGGATCGGGAAAGACCTTTACTGGTTTCTTTTCGGGCTTTGTGAAGACTTTATTGGTGGCGGGTTTCTCGGTTTCCTTCATTGAGGGACGTATTTGTGCTCTGGAGTACGAATTGGCCATTTCTATGGCATGTTCCAGGGTCAAACCAGCGTGTTGCCTGAGCCACCTCTGTGTCCCATAGGGTAGTGCTTCTAGGAACTGCTCTAAATATATCTTGTTCATTACCTCCTCTAGGTTGCCGTCTTGGGGTTTCAGCCAGCGGTCTGCTGCTTCTTTCAATTTATAAAAGAGTGTTTTGGGGTTGTCATTGGCTAGACCTCTCTCTTGTCTGAACCTTATTCTGTGGCTTTCATCATCGACCCCGAGTCTGTCCAGTACTAGCTGCTTCACATGGCCATATGTAGCCGTACCATCCTTATTTGCGAGCTGGTAAGCTGCCTGTGCCTCACCTGTTAACAGGGGTGCTAAGTAGAAAGGCCACCTTTCCCCTGGCCAGGCGCTAGCACGGGCCGCCCTCTCAAAGTTAAAAAAAAAAATGAGACCGGATCGTCGCCTGCAACATATTTCTGTAGGGGGACTACTGCCCCTGGGGGTGCGGCTGCTCTTTGCTGTCCTAACAGTGTGAGGAGCTGAGTCTGTCCTTCCGTGAGCTTGGTGATGTGGTCCGCTTGTTGCTGCATAGCGGCTGTAAATGCGGTCCTGTCATTGTCAGCTTGTTCGCTTGCCTGTCCTACTGCCCATTCCAGCTTGGCCTGCCCCTCCGACATTTTGGTGAGTATGGCCTCCATCTGTGCAGATGAATAGCTCCTATCTGGCTCGCCACTTGTAACCTTTTGGTACAAGAACGGACAGAGCCAAGGCTAGTGTCTGGGCAAGGGGTTTATTTACTGTACAAGCGTTCAACAGGTCTCTCCATGTAAACACATAAGAACAGGGTAGATAGCAGTTCCTCCCGAATAATCCTGGCTTCGGTATCGCTTTCTCTCCTCCCCGGGTTCGACGTCCGTTGTCCAGCTCACCCAAAAGCACAAAAGAAAGAAACGTGGCTGTTAGTGCACAGCACTTACAAACATAGGAATCAGGGTTGAGTAGTGAGGGAGTACTTTTCGTGAATACAAAGAGACCACCACCAAGCTCTTAGGGACCCGAGCGTGCAGTGTTTCACAGGACACCTAAGGTCCACCCGACTCCTTCCTACCCGGACCCTCCCCGCTTGAAGCTGAGCAGGTTACGCAAGCGGTCACGCACCTGTGATAGCCACGCGTCCTCCTGCGCGTGGCTGGGCGGTAGGCGGTGTCGTTGGCCTCCTGGCTTCTCCAGCTCCCTTCCTCGCGTTGGTCCTTCCTCGGGGTCGTACTCCGGGTCGCCGTGGTTGTGCAGGTTCTCCGACCTTCTTCTCGGCGCCGCCTCAGGGCTTCCGACGTCCTCTCGCTCGGCAACACCCGCGTCGTCCTCTCTCACGTCCGTGGTTGTAGTCGTCCTCCACAGCAGCTCCTCCGCGTCTTCCTGTTCCGCCCTTCTATGTCGAGAAGTCGTCACCGATTGGAGCACCGGGGCCCCCGTCACAGGGGCGGGCAGGCAGCCTCATAGGCGAGGCAAGAATTAAAGGGGCCAGCCCAGTCCTGCATTGGAGATGAAAAGTCTGTTATAGGACGGCAGTCACCGACCCCCTGACACCCTGGTAGCGAAAAACTCCCAAATTCCTTTTTTCACTACTGCAAGGCCTGTCTCTCCTGTAGGATAACATTGGGATTACCTTATTACACATTTTAAGTGTAATTCCCAATTGTGAAGAGATAGACTTTTTAAGTTTGGTGTGTCTGGACTCACAATTTAAAATCACAACTTGCTGTGAAGTCAAATTTTAAGTGGCAAGTCTGAAAATTACACTTTTAGAAAGTTGGCATTTTCTTACTTTAGCCTTTTTGTGCCTGCTGCCTGTCTCTGAATATGGATCTGGGGTGGGTGACAGCTGGGCTTTGTGCATTCCCTCTAGACAGCCATACACAAAGGGAGCTTAGCTGTGACTTGATGGGAAATCCACAACTTGATGGGCCATCCTGGGCAGGAAGAGAGGGAGGAGCTACACTTGAATAGGCTGCGTCCTGTCCTCACACAAAGGGCTGCATATCCCTGTAGTTCGCCTGGAGGCAGGACAGGAAGAGAGGACCTCTATGCTAGTGTGGATTCTTTTTGTGTTTTTTTTCTCACTGTTTTACTGTTTGAAGTGGCACACACATATTTTACAAAGTGCCTCTAAATTAATCCTGACTTCTCTGTGCAGGCTACAAGAGGGGGGGCTAAGGTTAATTTAGGGTGTGCCTTACTCTTACCCTGACTAGGATTATAGTTGTTTCCTGACTTGCGCTCATACCCTAGTCAGCCAACAACCCAAATTCTAACAATATTCTCTCTGCTTGTCATTGTAAATTATAAAAATAAAGCAGAAGATAGAAAAGCAAAGTTGTTTTAAACAACTGCTTTAGTTATTCTCACTTTCACCTCTGCTGCTGACTCTGGCAGCAGGCATTGTGATGTCAGAACTTGACTGCCATTACTTATTAGTCGAGTTCTGACGTATTTTCAGTGTGTCACATGTTGCAGAATATAAACAAATTAGACACTGGTGTTTATTAATGGATTTCAGAATCCCATGTATTATGATATTCATTTCTTGAACCAAAGACTGTACAGCCTGCTCCTCCAATGGGTGGGTGCCCTGCTTGCATGCATGTACTGCTGCGTTACTATTAAACGCAGTCCTTTTGTGAAGACATGGTTGGACATGTGCACTCCAGTGAGACAAAAGTGCATTTATTAGTGCGTATTCCACTGTTGTTTCCAATCTGATATGAACCTTCTTCACAGTAGTTTATACCTCAGTCGTCTTTTTCTATTGTATTGTGTTGTAGCAACAACCAGTGAAAAAGGACTTTGCATATTACTGATCCATATACAGAATATTTCTTATATCTGGAATCCTACTTCATGCATAAGCAAAATTTTGATCACAAGAAGTCGAACATATCAAATGTGTGTAAAATGTCCATTAAAATGTGACCATAAAATATGTATTGAATCGTGTATACCTTATGCAATAGGTCACGTGGGTCGGACCAATGACGGAAAATGAAACATTTCCTAGCTAACGTAATGAAAAGTTTCAATTCTATTAAGGACTTGGAGGCGAGGATTATGCCTTCTTTCTTCACTTTATTCCATAGCAGCGAAGTGTGTAACAAGAGACTACATTTCCCATGAACATAAGGGAAAGGGTAGTCCAACAAAAAACGCATGGTAACAATAAATCATCTCACAGGAGACCAATGTCCAATCAGAGGCCAGCCAGCCCAACATAGTCCCTCAACAGTGTCCTCTCTTCCTCTTTCGGAGCGCGTAGGCAGCCTCCCTCAGCTCTTCAGGAATCTTGTTTGTGTGTATCCGAGCCTGAGGACAACAAGTACATGTTACTGGAGGAACCACTACGATAGTTCACTTAAGAGAAAACCATACATAGCAACAACTGAACTGACATGGTTATCTGAATGGTAAAACCATTACTTACTGTAGTACGGGGAGGGGTCTCCTCCAGGAGCTAAGGGCGGGATAATCCTCGCCTCTGAATCCTTAATAGAATTGAAACTTTCTGTTATATTAGCTATGAAATGTTTCATTCTATGTCAGGACTAGAGGCGAGGATTATGCTTGTGTAAAGTTTGCCCTCAACCAAATAAGCCATGCACAGAATCGGTTTGAAGTAAAATCGTTTAAAAGTGAAGTCTGATGATCAATCCGCTGCTTTGAGTATATCCTCTAAACATGCTCCTAGGCTGCAAGCCTTCGAAGCCATCGCTCTCCTTGTGGAATGCGCTCCAAACTGACTAAGGCTTATGCCCGCTTCCTGCATCACCCAGCGAACCCATCTGGCAATGGTGGGTGAGGAACCCACTTTAAAGGGTTTCCGAAATGACATGAGGAGTTGCCTCTCCCCTGGAGGGTGACACTCTTCTGTCATTTCTTCATATGCCCTAAGGCAGCGAACTACACAGAGCTTCGGGAAATCTGAAAACCGTGGATAGGAAATCAACCTGGAATGGCACTTAGAGCGTCTGAGTAAAGTGAAAATAACCACATCCGGGGTAAAAAACCTGCTGGAGATGTCCAAAGCCCGTACGTCAAACACTCGTCTGCAAGAAATCAGGCAAAGCAACATGGCCAATTTTGCTGACAGTTCTTTCCTGGAGAGGAACCTATTCAGCTGCCAAGATAAGAACAGGTTAAGGACATGATTAACATCCCAGAGAGCAGAATATCGAGGCTCGGCGGATGGGACAGGCGAATGCCCCGCAACAGCCGACAAACCAGGGGGTGTTCACCCACCGGCGCTTCGTCCACCGGAACGTGGCCAGAAGAAACAGCTGATCTGAAGGTATTAATGGACCGATAGGCCAAACCCTCAGATGCTAATTGAGCCTAGAAATTGACTATTTGGACCACCTCTGCGACCAAGGGATCAAAACCCCTTCGCAGACACCAACGGGTCCATCTTCCCCACGCGGACCTGTACTTCTTGACAGTACTGTCCGCCCATGCTTTAGAGATTAATGTCTCATGTTCTCACGAAAGGCCCAGGGCTTCCCATCTACCCCGGAAATCCGCCATGCCATGAGCCACAATGAACTTGTGGACACTAGAGGATGAGGACACCCATTTGGACTCATTAGGAGGGTCCGAAATTGGGGGAGTAGGATTGGAAAATCCCAAGAAAGTTCCAGAAGAACTGGAAACCACACTTGAGGCTTCCACAGCGGGGTGATCATGATCAGGTCCGCCGCTTGCCTGCGAACTTGCACCGTTGCCCTCGTGGTCATCGCGAACGGAGGGAACACGTAACCCAGCTCCCCACTCCAATTTTGGGGAAAAGCATCCTTGGCCGCTGCCAGAAGATCCAGCCGCCAGCTGAAGAACCGCAGAATCTGGTGGTCCAGCCTGGACGCAAAGAGGTCCACCAAGAAGGGGCCCCTAAGGGCGTTCAGCCTCTCGAACACTGCCTGGTCCAGGCGCCAAAGGCTGGCATCCCGGAAGTGACGGAATTGGAAATCTGCTTTCAAATTGTCCCGGCCCGGGAGATACTCTGGTGTGAAAGAGACCTGACTGTCGAGGCATTACTACCAAAAACTTGCCACCAGATCCGAGAGGACTTTCGATCTGGTACTCCCCAGATGATTCACGTAACAGACTGTCGAAACGTTGTCCATCTTCAGAAGCACAGAGGAGTGCGCTGAATCCTTCGTCCAGCAACGTACTGCAAAGGATCCCACCAGAAGTTCTAAGCAATTTATGTGTAACTTCTGTTCTTCTGGAGACCACAACCCTCCTGTAGAGAGGTCTCCGCACCTAGCCGCCCAACTAAGCCTGCTGGCATCCAACTCTATAAACATGTCCGGAGTGGAACCAAAAATCGCTATTCCGTTCAATGCCTCCATGTGAATTTTGGATCTTGCCTCGGCAGATAGGGCGACTTTGTGAGAATAGGGATACCCTTTGCGTAAAAAGTAACCTTTGAGGCGTTGCAGAGCTCTGTAAAGGAGGGGGCCCGGGAAGATGGCTTGGATAGAGGCAGACAGGAGACGCACAACCCATGCTAACTGGCGGAGAGAAATCTGATGCTTGGTGAGAACGCGACGCAACTCGTGCCGTATCTTGGATACCGTCCTTCCCGAAGGCTGAGAGTGGATGACGTGGAGTCTATGACGAAGCCCAAGAATGTAATGTTGTGGGAAGTTTGCAAAAGAGATTTCTTCTCGTTTATGACAAAACCCAGGCTTTGACGAAGGGACATAGCCATCTGAAGATTTTGCGTCAGGAGACGGGGGCAAGGCGCCATCAAGAGTAGGTCGTCCAGATACACAATCATTCTGACTCCCCTGGACCTTAGGTACTCCACCACCAGTCTGAGAACCTTGGTATAACACCAAGGAGCTGAAGAGAGACCGAAAGGGAGAGACTTGAACTTGTACGTGCAGTGACCCCAGATAAATTGGAGAAACAGACGGTGTGGCGGGAAAATTGGAGCCACCAGATAGGCGTCCTTGAGGTCCAGATGGACCATCCAGTCCAAAGGACGAAGAACGTCCTGAGGAGATATATTCCCTTCATCTTGAAGTGGCGGTAGAGTAACCACAGGTTGAACTCGCTCAAATTTATCACAGGTCTCTTGCCGCCATCGGTCTTGTCGACCAGGAAGATATTGCTTAAGAAGCCCCCGGGGTGTGGAGAAGTAAGTGTGATAGCGCCTTTTTTGAGGAGAGAAAACACCTCCTCGTCTACCAGGAGGGCGTCTTGTGCTGAAAAGTGAATAGGACGGGGAGGTGTTCTTTGTACCGGGTTGCCCTGGAACTCTATGTGGAAACCCCTCATCGTCTGCAGAACCCAGGCATCGTGAGTGAAGGTCAACCAAGTGTGGAAGCAACCCTCTAACCGCCCCCTATGTATTGTGGGGAAGAAGGGATAAGGCTCACCTGGACTAGAGGTTGTCGTTCCTCCTCGGAATCCTTTCCCTTTCCCCCTCCGTCCACGGGTGGGATAAAAGTTGCTGAACCTGAACTGGTTCCTTATACTGCCGGAGCCTCTTTGATTGGTCTGGTGCTGCTGTCGACCGGCCGAGCGGCCCCTGCCTCAGCCGGTCCCGCAAAAAACACGTGGAAACACCTTTTTAATTGTAGACTGGGCTCGATCCAGCGACGTGAAGGTGTTAACAAACTTAACGAGCTCCTTCACAAAACACTTGCCAAACAGACCACCTTAGGCAATAGCGCCCGCCTCTGAAACTGCCAGGTCACCTAACTTAGGGTCAATTTTGATCAGAAGGGACCGGCGCCGCTCGGTGGAAAGGGCACAATGGGCATTGCCCATGAAAATAATAACTTGTTGCGCCCATCCAGACAAGGTTTCAGGAGAAAGAATGGAACCGGATTCCTTCGCCTCCTCCGCCATATCTAATATCTGTGTAATGGGGCCGAGGGCGTCCAGGAGTTTATACTGGCACGCCCTCCAGGACCTATCTTTCCCCTTCTTGGGGTCTCTGATAAACTTCTGGAGGAAGGTGCCCATCTGGGGATCTATCTCGGGTATAAGAGAGACCTTACCCTCCAAGGTGGGACGGGGGAACTCCGCCCGAAGGCAGTTGCGAGCTTCCTTTTCTAGGGGGCGTCTGATATGGGCGGCTACATAAGAAGCCAGTTTCTCCGCCTGTGTCCACCCTGTGGATCTTGGATGGATGATATCATTCGGATCCAGCATGTCTGAGGTGCTTGGAATAGACTGGGAAGTACTGGGGAGAGAGGATGGATCAGCAAAAGGGGGGACCTGACCCCCCGGGGAAAGCACTGGCACCTTGGTGGGGGGCACTCCAGCTGGAACTGCCGTTGACTAGCCAGGAAGGCCTGTCTAAGGCGATTGAACTCGTCGCCATCCACACCAGCTTCGCAGGGGCGCTTAGGCGGCTGGGGACCCAGAGGGTCAGGAGGCACAGCAGCTGGGGCCTGGGGGCGGTGGAATGAAGTTGCTGAGTGAGTTGGACAAATGCCTGCTGAATCTGGTTGGAGAACCTATCTTCTAATGGAGAGATGGCTTGATCAACCGCTTGTAGATTGAGGTATCCATAGCCTCATTAAAGGTGTCCCCCCCCCCCCCCCCCCCAGGGCATGTCGGTGAGGGGGTCTTCCTCCTCCTGGTAATCCTTGTGATATTCCATGAGGAAAAAGTGCACGAGTAGTGCAACAGTAAAGGTTTCCCTACTCAGTTCACTGGGAAAAAAATCCTAATTATGGCTGAGTGTCAGCCTGTAGTTCTTTTCTGCGCTGAAGGAACCGCAGTTGATCGGGTTCAAGCCTGAGGGACTAAGGATGGTCAATGTATTAAGAAAAAACACACCCTTAATACAGGGAAAACTGGTCTGGGAAAGTCCCTTGCATGGAGTGCCAACCTCTATACCAGACCTGTGAGGCGTTCCAATAGAAGTACAACCTCGGCCCCCTTTTATTGCTGGGCTTGGGGGCTGAGCGTGAAGCAAATGATCAAAAGTACGACTTTTATAAAAGCCCCCGCTGCTTACAACCGTTGCCTGCGTTCTCCCTAGACCAGCGGCTCCCGTACAGTGCGCGCGCAACGTTTGAAACTCTCTGAAGAGAGATCAAACGTCACGGCGCAACCGCACAGACTGCTGCGCCCTCTGACGGTTGAAGGACTCGGGAGCAAGACCAGCACTGAGCCGCGTAGGGACAGAAACCCGTACCCGCGGCTCTGTCCCTGCTGCGTAGCCCACACGCAGGGAGATGTTCAGGAGCAAACACGGTGGACCACGTGAGAGAAAAGCCAAAGTAAACAGAAATACGCTTCTGAAATAGACCAAAAAAAGAAGGACATTTAATCTGTAGCGCCGCGCAACATCATAAAGCAAATCGCTATGTTTACCACATGCAACAGCTTGAAAACAGTGCTAACGACTACACATCAATTAACCATCTAATCGCACAAGCAGCGCGCTCGCCACAGAAACCATCAGAAAATTACTGACACTCTCTAACAATGAATACAAGTACTAGACAGAATCAGAAGAACTGAAGAGTACTTATCTTGCTGCGTAGCAGCGAAGGAAGAGAGGACACTGTTGAGGGACTATGTTGAGCTGATTGGACATTGGTCTCCTGTGAGTTGACTGGGGGTGAGTGTTTGTATTGTCAACGCTCCGTCCATCACCACCTTTAGTTTTTCTTTGTTCGCCCTAAGTTGGCATGGTATGCTCAGACGTGAGTTCCTTGCTCACTTTGCCACTGGAGTCAAGCAAGCCCGGCTGAAGACGGCTGTAATGCCAGAAACCGGTCCTGGGAAGCTTGATTCCAGTCCAGGGAAGACATGGCTTGGCAGTTCGGGCTGGACTGTTCCCATGAGGCACAGGGTCAGACTGATTTGCATATGGCCATGTCTGAACTGGGGTGGCGGAGTGAGCTAAAGAACGGTGATGGATTAAACCCAGATCAGTTGACTGGGGGTGAGTGTTTGTATTGTCAACGCTCCGTCCATCACCACCTTTAGTTTTTCAGATGATTGGTTGTTACCATGTGTTTTTTGTTGGACTACCCTTTCCCTTATGTTCATGGGAAATGTAGTCTCTTGTTATACACCAAGCTGCTATGGAATAAAGTCAAGAAAGAAGGCATAATCCTCTCCTCCAGTCCTGACATAGAATTAATGCATTAGTTATTTGTAAAGCTCTGGAGCGTCTTCACTGAAATTCCGGTAGTCTCGAAGTAAGGCCCTAGTGTGCATCAATTCTTTCAAATTCCTGTTCAGCGTAGTCAATGGAGATCTGCGACAAACTGAGAAAGCGATGTTCTTCCGCCTATCTCAAGTCTGAGCAAACCCGGGAGAAGCGAAAGAAGGCTGCTGAGACTGTCCACCATTGCGCATTCTGCTCTGGTCTTTGGAGATCCAGCAAGGCAGAGGAAGCAGATTTACCCATATAATGTAGCAGCCTTTCAAAACAACTGTTGGTGCCCAGTATTGCTACATCGCAGCACTGAATCATCAACTATAGAATCTGTAATTGAGAATCACTAATGTCTCCCTATTAGAGACATACATAACGACTACAGTCGTGAGAAACAGCTTCTGCTTTTTGAATGTACTTTAACTGATTTGATGTATGTTGGTAATATCTACGGACCAGACTCGAGAGTAATATATTTACTTTCAAGTATTGTGGATGCTTTGTTTTCATAGGCTTTTCCGTATTACCAATGCCCTTCCATCATCCTCACATAAGCTTAAGCCCTATTTTTCTCAACCTGTTGTAGTTGATAAAAAATGATGGGGAAGCTGAATATACATGGGCAGTGTAGGACATGGGCCGGGCCCAAAATTTGAAAGCCATGTTTATCATGTTTTGTGTGTATTTGTTATGAGCCTTCGTGCACATTCTAGATGTTTACCTGAGAATATTATGAAAGCCGAGGAATCAAGGTTACCTTTTTTAATACAGTTGGCAGCTTTTCCTGAGTAACTTTTTCTTCGTCCCTGTGGTGAGTCTTCTCCTCATGTGACATTTGGTCGGTGGCATGCATCCAAGTGAATGAGAGGGTCTCTTCTTGAACGCATTTCACCACATCAAATCAAATGTACTATTGTTTTCTTTCTACACCCATGTTGCTTGCTGTCAGATACATGTAGCGTGATAGACGTGGCTGTTAACCATGCCTTCTCTTGGCCTTTCCACCTCAAGCAGCGCTCCTCATGGTCCATCTAAATGTCCTACTTTAGTTTACTTTTAGGAGGCTGGTTCGTAACAGGTTGAGAACTGGAAGCTAGCCAGATAACAGTCCTTACTGGTTACCTAATAGTTCCCTTAATGTGATCTAGGTTACAGCTTCCTGACATTCTCACATAGTTTATTTTGCTCTCAGTTCACCCAGTTGCTTAGGACAAGTAGGCGCTGCAGTTGAGAATTACTATGCTTACAGGGTGGGGACCCCAGAAAGCGCATGTTGTCTGTCTGTCCTTTACCATCAAAATCGGAACATTCTTGAGCTAGAAAATATTTTCCTGTGATGGCCAGATTATTCTGAATTAATACGAAATGTACTGATTACAAGGACCCACATCGACTTAACTGGTCTTGTTTTACAATTCGATTTTGCTGTTCTCTATTAAGTCATATATTATGCAAGTTGTTTCTGACCTGGCGCTTATTTTCAAAAGTTTGGGTAAATTCATTACGTGTAACTACTTTCTTGTGAAGATTAAACATTATTAACATTGTTTACATTTTGGGAGTGACTGAATGACTTACAAATGTCAAATTTTCATCTGATACAAATGAATGTATTTGGTAGTTTGCAGCAGGTAGTGTGAGCAAGCTTTCCCTTGTACAAATGCTATACTCTTCTCTTGGTGATTGTAGACACTCACTTGGCAGTGCTGTTTCTGCATTCTATTTGTGCACCAAACTCATCCGCGCTTGTCTACTGAATTTTTTTTTGCAATTTCACTTAGTTCATTTAGAGTGCATCATACATGGAGTACATATTTTAGTTTTAGAAAAATGCTTGCGAATCAGAGGTTGTATACCAGTGTTAAACTGCACTGTCAAATGTGTAATCACATAAACCTAAGGTTTATTTTTATGCAGGAGTTACATGTTGGTAATAACCGGATCCAGATGTTAAGTTCAGAGCATCTGAAACATCTGAGTTCTATCATCACATTAGAACTTCGCGATAACAAGATCAAATCTCTGCCTGAAGAAATTGGCCTTTTGCAAGGATTGGAACGCCTGGATTTGACAAACAATGATCTCAGTAGGTAAGAACCCAAATGTCAGAAGTATAAGCTTTTAACCTTTTTTATTTCCCTAAAATGTGTGCTAATATTAGAATACTGCTTCAGAGGTGGTGAGATTGACGTGAAATAGAAAACATTAACAGCTTTTTGAAGTAATGTGTGCAAGCAAGCTCATAATGAATAGTCAAAACGTAGACCCAGATGGTTTAGTATGAGTGATGGGCAAAATGGGCGGACATCCAAACATGAAAGATAGAAAAGCTAGGACTAAACTTCAGCTCCTAAAGCTGCATGACGTTTGTCAGTATCTTGTGCACCCTTATTTATAGAGCTACCAATTAACAGCCCAAATTGTTTCCCATGAGTCAAGGTCCCAATGGGATGAATCCCAAGCATGGTAACAAATTAAAGCTCATGTTATTGCTCTTTTTGTCTTGGAAGCAATTTGTGTTGTGCCACAGCCTGACATACTGCTTCATATGCAGGAGCAGTACAATATAACGTGGTCACAGTGGAAACCAACTTAACAAAGTACAAACTTAGATTATTCAAACATCACATGTTCAATTCACATGAATGTGAGTTTATTTTCTTCATCATCATATGATAATCAAGGACAAGATTGTCAGTACATTTAATTAAAAATGGTGCTCGGAGAGGAGGCCAGAGTGCTCGGGAAAGATTGTGTGCTAGTGAGGGTAATAGGAAAGGAGAGGCAATGTATACATCAGACACAGCTGACACCTATCCAGCCTAATGATGGCAAATTAATCACAACACACATAACAAATTCTAGACTCAGTTGATTAATCTCTGTCGTCCAAGCTTGAGAAATGGTGAAAGGACGTCGACGTTTCGACCCCTAATTGCAGTAAAGGTAATTGGATCCTTGGCCTGGGATCTTCATCAGGACCAGAGATTATGAAGTGGTGGGGGAAGCACCTATAATGGCAGCATGAATAATCATGCCGAAGTCTGAGGAGAGGCTAAGGCTCTTCAAAATGTAAACTTGAATCGAAAACTATTTGGGCTCCGTGGCCTCATCCTGCAGGGATACGTGGGTTTCAACTCCACATCCGATAAAGGTTGATCAGTAACCTCCTAATTGAAAGTCCGGCATACTTGAAAATATTTAGGCCAATGAACGATTGAATCTGTTCAAGCTATCTGTCTAGTGAAGAATGACATAGACGGACAGCTTGAACAGACTCAATAGTTCATTGGCCTAAATATTTTCAAGCACACCTTCGCTCCCCCCACCCCTATATAATCTTTGGTCTTGATGAAGACCCTAGGCTAAGGATCCAATTGCCTTTACTGCAATTAGGGGTCGAAATGTCAACAGCTTTTCACTATATCTCAAGCTTGGACGACAGAGATTAATCATCTGAGTCTAGAATTTGTTACCCCATTGTTTTACTCTCAGCTGATATACAATTTAAAATGCATATGTAGTATCGAGCTATGTAAGGTCTTGCCTTTGACCCTTTAACTCTTCCCTCAAATAGATGAGTAGTGATCTCATGCATAGGTGCCTTGCAGTGGAGGGATCTGGACATTTCAGCACTAAAGGCCATATGCAGTAGGGCGACACCCAAATCCTTGCAATAGTTTATTTATGATAACAGGATCCCGATTGTATTAAGATTTGCACTTGGTTTCCTCTGCTGTGACTTTAAAACTCAAGCACTTGCATAGTAGGAGGAAAGCTTGAAACCAGAAGTAATCCCTTTCCTAAAATCAAACCTTTTATTACAAAATGTGAGATGGCAATCTACTTTTACAGTGGCCAGGGCGAAAGACCTCAAGATTTATCTAGAGCCCTTGAGTAGGCTTTCTTTTCATGATCTCGCTCAAAGATTTCATTTAATGCATGTAACACATAATTTCAGTTTTACGTTTTACAGAAGGTACATGTAACTCTGGCCCACAACTTTAGAATAATCTGTCTCAGTACCCCAAAACATTTCTGACTATCTACAGTTTCTCACGGCGTTGAAGATATGTGTCTTCTCAACTGTTGGTCATGACCATAAGTTTACCTGTTAGCTCCCTTTTGTTTAAGAGCATCAACTGGGTGAACATGTGCTCAAGAAACAAACAATGAAATTATTCCAGGTAGGCCAGGTTGATTGCTGTAAGTGCTAAACAGGGTTCCAGTAATGTGATCTAATAGTGCATATGTCATTACCCTGTCCTGTTGTTCAGATATTCTGGGAAACAATTAGAAAAAGGATAAATATGATGCTTACTTTGGTCATTCAGCTTGCGGATCGTGTTCTTTGGTGAAGATGTCAAAGGGATAAGAATCCGCTATGGGGATAAAGTGTTTTAGACAGTGCTATTTTCTGCAAGAAAGACCATTGTAATATGGTAATCCATGTCTATGATAGAGAATATTGTCACTGCTGTATATTAGAGGGTGATTTGAGTTTGCTCACATTGCTTCTCAAGCCATGTTGAATGTACTTTGGGAGCTTTGCGAACAGTCCATTTAGTGGGATTTAGCAGACATCCTGAGGTATTATGATTATTCGAGCTACACTGATATCCGCACAAAATCAATCAAATAAAATAAACTTTGTCATAGAATGCCATAAAAGTGAAAAATAAAATCACAGTAAATCACAGAATCACAATAAAATGTTCTCTCATATTAAAACTTTATAAATAAAGAAAATCAACTAAGTAGTTTAAAACTCTTAAAAGATACAATTTGTTAAACTGCCAGCTCTGAACAATTTGTACTATATCAGACATTATAATACCTAAATACCTAAAAGCAGCTAAGATGAATACCGCCCCCTAATACTCAATGCACTTCTAATAAAATCAATAACTGCAGTAAATGTTTCAGTAGATTCCAGCTACTGCAGGTATGGAAACCCAACCTATCTAACAAAAGATTCATAGGGCGCAGAATTGGAATAAGAAAATAAATACAAGCAGACTTATACAATGAAAAACAACGTTAAGTGAATAGTGGATTGAACAGACCAATTGTCACAAGGACAAGGAGGAAGGTTGTCAGTCCATGTACCTTGTTGCAGAAACGCAAAGAAGACATTTGGTGTGTTCAAATGAAACCTAGAGAGATAAAATCCAAATTGACTGTTTTCTACAAACCATAAATAATACTCGAGCTTGAACGCAGGATCTAGTAAAAAAATATTTCTCTGATGACAGAATCCTTAGAGCGTCAGCTCTACGAGGGTCCTGGTAAAAGTCATAAAAACATGACTTAATCCAAGCTTTCAAAGGTGAGACAGACCGCTCCGGATTATAAAATATTTAAGCTAATACCAAGGATATGCAGGTATACTTGCTATAGCATAGTCAGGGAATCTCATCCCCTCTTCCAGGGCCTTATAATCTAAAATCATGATTTTTGTGAGGCCAAGGTCACTTGATTGCCATAGCGTGACCCATAGCAAGAGGGGAAAGTCCAGCAAGTTCTTTAAAGAGCTTAAAGATCAATCTTGCAATGTGACGAAAGAAGAGAAGTTGGATAAGTGAGTTACTGGACTTCCCATACACTTCCAGTACCAGTATAACCAGAAATGGAGTTTAGTATTGTGACGGGGCAGGGGAGCAAGACCCTCAGACTACGGATGATTGGTGGGTGGCCACACCCCTTTTACCTTGCTCCTTGTCCCCACAGCAGCCAGCGGCAGTATGGACAGAAGAGGATACATCGGTTTGGTTTCCAGAATGCCAGGACGACGGCTCCTTTAAGATCCTCGACTCCGGGGCCGAGGCCCCGCCCACTGAGTACGCCAGGGCGTCAAAAACAGGCACACCTGGAACGGAGATGGAGGGCGTGGTGAGCAGAGCAGAGAACCGGGAGGAAGCCGCAGAACAGGAGAGGAGAGCCGAGATCCCTGATATCGACAAGCCAGGAGGCCAACGTTCCCACGAGCCGCCCTGCCACGTTCCCGTGGGAGGAGCGTGGCTACAAGAGGTACGGGGCCGGGTAGCGGGCTGGGTCGGGAGGAGGAAACACCAGTGACCGATCCCCTGTCTCACCTAGCCGCATAGACTCCCCCCGTAAAGTCGATGCACGAGCACTTCCCCACAGCCCTGGGTAGACTAAAGTGCACGTTCTGTTCATCCCTCACTCCCTGACCCCTTTTACTAGTTTACGCAGTATATGTGTCCTGACACACGTTTCCTTTTATTGCCGGTACCGGAGCGGAACCCGAAAGACCACGCCCGGAGCAAGACCGCATCCCAGGACAACTGTTCTCCCCGAGGACCCCATGAAGAAGACTTCTGTGTTTTGATTACTCGTTTACTTTGGTTTATATGAAGAAGACGTACATACCAATAAAGCCTTCTCTCAACCCTTTATTGAAGGCACCTGTCTTTCTATTTGAACCGCTTACCAGTGTAGAGTCCCCAGTACCGAGGGAACAACCCCACGTCCCGGCCCAAGCGGGACAACTGGTGTCAGAAGTGGGATCTACATCCGTCTGTACGCACAAGATGGAGGCCCTCATTGACCACCTGATCAAAGGACAGGATAAACTGGAAAAGGCTGTGGAGAGTCAAATCACAACCGCCCAAGCCGATAGGGACTTGTTCACCCATACGATAACGGCTCAGCTGGAAAACCTCAAAAACATTACTCCCGCACCTATAGTCGCTCATGGCGAGGCGAGAGCGCACACGCCCCATCCACCTGGGGTGTCACTCCAGAAGTATGTGTCTGGGGATGACCCAGACGCCTTCCTGATAAACTTTGAACGAGCCGCACGTGCTTTGAGTTGGCCCGAAGAAAAATGGCCCTTCTTCTTAGCCCCCCTCCTAACAGGAGAAGCCCAGTCGGCCTATCAGGCGGCTAATCCCCTTGGAACCACCCCGTACGCTACCATTAAAATGGTTATACTAGACCACCTGGGGTTGGACCAGGAAGCCTATAGGGTGCGGTTCCGGAAGGAACAGGGTATACCAGGAGAAAACCCAAAAACTCTCTTTTACCGTTTGCAAATGTCCGCCGATAAGTGGCTGCGCCCGGACATTTGTAACAAAGAAGACATATTGAAGAAAATATACCTAGAACAGTTTATGGAGGCCCTGCCTTATGCCACCCAACGCTGGTTGCGTCAGCACGTCGGGCTCACCGTGGAACACGCCATTGAAATGGCGTCACAGTATGCGAGAGCGCAACCCAAGTCCCTCGCGTGGGAAACCGACAAAACGCAGAAAAACATACCTCCTCCTAAACCTGATGGAAAGTTCAAAATTGGAGGAGGAGCGCCAAGACCTCTGCGTCCACCGAGCATGGTTTCCCATCCCATCACCAGAGGACCCCAATGCTTTGATTGCGGGGACTGGGGACATATAGCCCGAATGTGCCCCAAACGAAAACCACCAGAGGAGCCAATGGAAGTTGGTTATATGCCAAGGAGTGTGCTGTATTCAGCCGAAATGGGTAGCACGTTCTATGTGAGTATGAGGATGAATGGTTATACGGTTAAGGCACTACTAGATTCGGGATGCAGGCAGTCAGTGATCCAAACCAGATTTGTGCAACCCGAACAGGTGAATCCCATGGGGCCGGTGTATATTAGATGTGTTCATGGGGATGTTAAACCGTACCCTGTTGCTTCTATCAAGATACTGCTTCCTAATAGGGAACCCTGCCGGGTGTGGGTTGGGGTGGTGGACTCCCTTCCTGAAGATATGATCCTGGGAACAGACAATCCTGAATTTCTATCCCTATTCAAAGAACACCTCTCTGGTGCCCCCCCTGATAACACCCTTCCTGCCTATCTGACCCCCGAACCCTGGGTTATTGATCGTAGTTTCCGTTTTGCCCAGACAGAAGACAAGACTTTAACAAACGCATGGGAAGCCGCCCAGGGGGCAAGTGACCAACCCCCTTTTTCGTATCCACGCTTTGTGATAAAAAACCACCTACTGTACAGGCAAAGTCGAGAGGACGGAGTAGACCAATTACTGGTACCCCAGTCGTTTAGAGAGCAGGTCCTTTTTTTTGCTCATGCCCACCTGACGGCAGGACATGCAGGCAAAGAAAAAACCACAGACACCATAATCCGCTATTTCTTCTGGCCAGGCATACATAAAGAGGTGCAGGACTATTGCGCCAAATGCGAAGTATGTCAAAGACAAAACTCTCGCCGACCCACCATGGCCCCTTTGCAAAAGATGCCAATTATCGGTGTCCCTTTCGAAAGGGTCGGTATGGACCTTATAGGCCCTCTGCCGAAATCCAGTCGAGGACATCTATATGCCCTAGTCATAGTGGACTATGCCACCAGGTTCATCGAGGCCTTTCCTCTCAAAACCCCCACCACAGCCAACATAGCTGAAAAGTTTGTTGAATTGTTTTCTAGAGTGGGGTTTCCTCGGGAAGTACTAACAGACCAGGGAACGCCATTCACGTCAAAGTTAATGAAGGAGGTATGCGCCTCCCTGGATATGAAACACCTGAAGACGTCGGTGTACCATCCCCAGACCGACGGTTTGGTGGAGAGGTATAACCAAACCCTAAAAACCACTCTGAAAAAAATGTTATCAGCTGAGGGCCCCTCATGGGACAGGCTACTACCCCTCGCCCTGTACGTCATTCGGGCACAAAAACAAAGCAGCCTAGGGTGCTCCTCCTTCGAGCTCCTGTATGGAAGAGTGCCACGGTCCTTGTTGGAGATAACCCGAGATATGTGGGAAAACGAGGAACTCGAGGAACAAAAGTCCCTGTTGGACTACACCTGTCACTTACGCTCCAAATTGGGTAAACTAAGAGAGTTAGCGTACTCCAACCTAGAAAGGAGCCAGAACAAACAAAAGGTATCCTACGACAAAGGGAAGAGGTTGAGGACCCTTGCCAGAGGGAGCTGGGCTTTGGTGCTTTTTCCCTCGGGAATGACCAAACAGAAACAGGGCTGGCAGGGACCATTCCAGATAATCGATACCCTTGGTCTTACGACTTACCGACTACGAATGTCTCCCACGAAAACCCAGATTTTCCACATTAACATGCTCAAGGAATGGCTAGAACCCGTACCGGGGGAAGCACCCTTAGTGGCGAGGGCAGGTCCGGACCCTACATCCACTATAGAGCAGCTAGTAGTAAATCAAGAGCTCAGCCCACGGGAAAAGGCAGAGTTAGCGGACACACTGAGACCCTTTTCCCGCTTATTCTCTGACCTACCCGGAAGGACTAATATAGCAGAACACCGCATAGACACCCTACCGGGTCAAGTGGTGAAACAAAAACCCTACCGAATTCCCGCTGCTCGCAAAGAAATGGTGCGCAAGGAGGTGCAAGACATGCTACGACTGGGGGTTATACGGCCTTCACAAAGTCCTTGGTCGTCCCCCATCGTGATGATCCCTAAGCCCGATGGGTCCAAACGCTTCTGTATGGACTTCCGCGCGCTTAACGCAGTGTCCCACTTTGATACTTACCCCATCCCAAGGGTGGACGACTTAATAGAAAAAATCGGGGACGCCAGTTACATCACCACTATAGACCTCACGAAGGGGTATTGGCAGGTGCCTCTTCGTGAAGAGGACCGAAAAAAGACGGCCTTTGTAACAGACGAAGGGGCCTACGAATTTACGGTTCTTCCCTTTGGGTTACATGGGGCGCCGGCCACTTTTCAACGATTAATGAATCTAGTACTGCAACCCTATACGTCCTTCAGCTCGGCGTATTTAGACGATATAGTGATTTACAGTAGGGACTGGAAGGAACATCTCACACACCTGACTACCATTCTGACGGCCTTGGAACAAGCGGGTCTGCATATCAATGCAAAGAAATCCCGCGCTGCCTTTAAGACAGTGAACTACCTAGGGTACGTCCTGGGTAACGGTGCCATCGCTCCCCAAAGCGAGAAGGTACGTGCAATCACAGCAGTGCCCTTTCCGTCCAACAAAAAAGAGATGCGGGCGTTTCTAGGTCTGGTAGGGTATTACCGTAGATTTATACCCCAATTTGCGATGACAGCAGCCCCCCTAACAGACCTCCTGAAAAACAATGCAAGGCCCCGCGACTTTAGACAGCCCCCTCCTGAGACGCTGCAGGCTTTTCAGACCCTGAAAACCATCATGACCACAGCCCCTCTGCTGGCTTCCCCTGAGCATACGAAACCCTTTCTCTTAGCAACGGACGCCTCCAATGTGGGAATAGGAGCCGTTCTGTCTCAAATCGGGAGTGATGGGGTGGAACATCCTGTCTTGTATGTGAGCAGGAAGTTGTTTCCTAGGGAGTGCAAGTATTCCACTATAGAGAGAGAGGCTTTGGCAATAAAGTGGGCCGTAGAAAAGTTGAGATATTATCTCGAGGGTTAACCATTCATCCTTCATACGGATCATGCGCCCCTGAGGTGGATACATCAGAACAGTAGTACTAATCCCCGGGTGCTGCGGTGGTTCCTGTCTCTCCAGACCTATGCCTTCACCGTGCATCACCGTAAGGGGAAGGACAATGGTAATGCGGACTTTCTGTCTAGGACCTTCCCTCTCCCCGAACGGGAGAAGCCAGGGGGGGAGGTGTGTGACGGGGCAGGGGAGCAAGACCCTCAGACTACGGATGATTGGTGGGTGGCCACACCCCTTTTACCTTGCTCCTTGTCCCCACAGCAGCCAGCGGCAGTATGGACAGAAGAGGATACATCGGTTTGGTTTCCAGAATGCCAGGACGACGGCTCCTTTAAGATCCTCGACTCCGGGGCCGAGGCCCCGCCCACTGAGTACGCCAGGGCGTCAAAAACAGGCACACCTGGAACGGAGATGGAGGGCGTGGTGAGCAGAGCAGAGAACCGGGAGGAAGCCGCAGAACAGGAGAGGAGAGCCGAGATCCCTGATATCGACAAGCCAGGAGGCCAACGTTCCCACGAGCCGCCCTGCCACGTTCCCGTGGGAGGAGCGTGGCTACAAGAGGTACGGGGCCGGGTAGCGGGCTGGGTCGGGAGGAGGAAACACCAGTGACCGATCTCCTGTCTCACCTAGCCGCATAGACTCCCCCCGTAAAGTCGATGCACGAGCACTTCCCCACAGCCCTGGGTAGACTAAAGTGCACGTTCTGTTCATCCCTCACTCCCTGACCCCTTTTACTAGTTTACGCAGTATATGTGTCCTGACACACGTTTCCTTTTATTGCCGGTACCGGAGCGGAACCCGAAAGACCACGCCCGGAGCAAGACCGCATCCCAGGACAACTGTTCTCCCCGAGGACCCCATGAAGAAGACTTCTGTGTTTTGATTACTCGTTTACTTTGGTTTATATGAAGAAGACGTACATACCAATAAAGCCTTCTCTCAACCCTTTATTGAAGGCACCTGTCTTTCTATTTGAACCGCTTACCAGTGTAGAGTCCCCAGTACCGAGGGAACAACCCCACGTCCCGGCCCAAGCGGGACAAGTATATTTGTACATTCTCCACTATTCTGTATTCTATACTCCAGACATCATTAACGAATTTGCTTTCAACGCCTTCACTCTAAATTTATTAGTCTTCCTTTTAGGGATTTTTCTCCATGCCTAATTGGAAACCTTCCACCACCATTACTCAGTGAACAGTTTGGAATGTTACAGATTGACCCAGTCCTAGTTCATTGCCTCCTGCAGCAGTTCTGGACCACCATCAGTTGTTGGCTGCAGTTTAATTACGTTATTAAAGTTTGTTTTAGACACATTTTTATCTCTATTGTAATCTAGTTCTTGTATCTACCTGTCTACCCGATATTCAGGCTATTGTCTCCTTTGTCCCAGATTAGGTTAGAGTCAAGCCAAATGGAGCCTGTCTTTCTAGACAACATAACATAAATCTGGGATTAACATGTCTGATTTACTGGCATCACAGCTATAACTATATAATTTGCTGCCACGAGGGACCTTTTTCCTTGCTGTGAGATTCTGTTAGCCTTATGTTACCTTTGCGTTTCTGGTGACATCTTCCTTCTACAGTGAGTAGGATTCTTTTAAAAAAAAATTAATTGTATTTAAAGGAGTGCATCCTCTTAATGGCCTTTTGTCTAATCACCTTAATAAGATTACCACATATCTTTCCTGTTTATCAACGCCTTCTAGTGGTAGCATTATTGAATCATAGCTGCACAGTTCTTCCTTGTCTTAAACAAGCTGCAACCTCTTCTGGGGCAGTACAGCTTCCTCTTAAGTGGAGAAGGAGCAGGGGGAGTCGAAACTAAAATCCAGTGCTGTTGAGTTAATATGCCATTGAACTATCCCTGTTGTCAGTCTTCATAAAAGCTGCTCAACAAATTACGTTTCATCATCTGAAGGTTATTCTAAAATAACTCTTCCGTAAAACGGATGTTCCACAACAATTATCATAAAATGTACCCAACTTATTTCAGTGTACAATACATTTAAACTCGCATTCACGATCAAGCCATGAAAACCAACCAAGTTAAGACCTATTTACGTGTATTATCGCAGAATTCATCACCTATGTGCTAATTTCTGTCTGAGAATCCCTAAGATTTCACCTGGTTTTACTTCTTTTTAGCACACCAGCCAGCTTTGATAGCTCTAATTTGATACACAAAATACTGTATTAAGGTCAGTCATAGATTGTAAATTCTGTGAGAAGTTTTAACGTCTCTAATCTTTACATCTTGCTGCAAGGATAAAAACTAATATTGTTCTTAATGTGTTATAAGTAGTACCAAATTTGGCAAAGTTTCACTTTCATCAATAGAGAAATTTAACCATAAGCTTTTCACTCTCAACTTTGGTACATTTGCTCTTTAACCACACAGTTTGGAAGGTGCCAAAATGTGAATTTAAGAACTATGTTTATGCATGATAAAGTGAAAAAATCAAAATGGGGGTTGTGACTCACTAATTTGTTGCATTCCAAGTAGCTATTAGAAGAAGAGCTAGGTGCTGCCCGTGTCACATGGAGTGCATCAAACCAACTCCAGTAAGCCTGCTACCTCGAATTTTACTAACAGAATTTATTTGTTCCATGTTATCCCAGTTTTTTAAAGAAGCTTAAGAAAGTTTTTTTTCCATCTTGACAATATTATTGATGGTTTTCTTAAATATGTCAATTTCAGAAGTTTAACTACACCATTATGGGGCTGTCATTTAGACATTTGCACTTGATTTAAGAAACGTCATTTCTGCCTTATTCGTAATGATAACTCTTGCGCAGGCCTCAATTTCCCTGTTCCATGGATAACCAATGGCTACTACGCCGCTGTAGACCAATAGGCCTTGTACCATATTACACCCTCCAAGTTTAGTAATGAAGCAGAGCAAATCGTAACTTTCAAGGAAGCAATGCTCCCCTTATTCTGTATGCCTAGGGTAGTGGCATTCCTGTTAAATAGTCTGTGACTCAACTTTTCTGTTAAGGACTTCTAACCGTAGATTGCTCACCTTTTGAATACTTCCCCCGTCATCAGACTGGAAGCATTGACCTCATTCCACGCCAAGTGAGACATGCGCAGGGCTATAAAGGGGCCACTCATGTGTGCTGACATCAGTTCTTAACTTTCGGTGCCAGCAGATACAGATCCGGTGCTACCCTCGTTTATTTGAGACTCCAAATTGTACTAAATTACAGTGTGCCAGGGAATTATGTCACCTCCGAAGTCTACATTCGAACCCTGTTGGAAATGCTGCAAACAAATGTCTGTGACTCAACCACATTAGTTTACTGTGGTGCCTGGGGTCGTATCCCGCCTCGAAGGCCTCAAGTGATTGTGCCTTGATGCACCCCAAGGCCATTTGAGATCAGGAAGCTAAACTCTTCATGACAAGCCACTGCAAGACCCCACACCAGGGTCTGTTGAAGTCCAAAGCTAGGCCCTGCTCTCGAGTTCGCTCCTGTGACTGGTCTTCTTCACTTTTTAAGTCCTCAGGGAAGCCCAAAAAGAAGCGCAATAAGTTCAGGTGGAGCATTCTCACTGTTCTCGCTCCCCTGAGAAGACGCAAGCGTGCCATTTTGCCTCCAGGTTGTTCTCCTCAAGTCGGTCCACTTCGCAAACAATTCTGACATTGTTCCCATGGCAGCCACAGTATCCAGGTCGGATGGTGACACCGCAGCAAGTGGAGGAATTCCTCAATGCTATGCTGTATCTTTTTGGTATGTTGGCAGCTCTTTCTGGTGTGTCTATGGGCTCGAAAGAACTGAGACTCCTCCCATCTGGGCTTCCGCCAGCGGGTTTGCCCTCGGCGCCGGTTGGGCCCTCTGGATTCGCTAAGGGCTCCAGACCAACTTCGGTACCGATTCCCTTCCTAGTCCCTCCCCAGCGCCACAACCCACTGCAGACCAAGATCTACTGCACTGTGCTAACATAGCCGCAGCCTTTTTATCACTCTTCTGACCTGGACGTAGTCATTCTATCTCCCACTAGGTCTCAGGTTCTCCATTAATGTTTTGCCTCCAACTCAGACAATGGGGGCTATGATGCTGGAGATCAGCTTGCTCAACCGTATGGAAGAAAACTAGTATGAGGATGTCTAGGATGCCAGTGGCTTTGATACTTCCTTAGACACTGGTCTGGTTACGCCTCACAGAAGAATGTGGCTCCTTCGCTATGGTTATGTAAAGGGCAGCCGAGGTCTCTCATCCTCCCCTTTCCACTCAGGAGGTGAAAACCAATGTTTTGATGGAGGTGCTACAATCTGGCCAGTTGAGTTCTGAGCCTCTGCTTCCATTTAGTGAAGCTCTCACAGATATGCTCTTGGTCACTTGGGCCAAACCATACTCTGGTCCCGCTGCGTCTGGTCATATCTCAGACGCCATCACCCTGCACCAGGTGACCTTTCCTTTTTCACTCAGCACTCTATTCTGGAAAGCCTTTTGGTGCAGGCTTAGGCCAACCTAAACTTGTTGCCCACTACTCCCCCTGATAGGGAATCGAGTGAGAAAGATCTTTGGAAAAAGGGTTTTCTCATCTGCAAGTTTGGCTCTTGGTTCTGTCAATGCCAGCTGCCATTAAGGCTACTATTCTCCCTTCTTGTAGGACTTTCTTGGCCCAAGTCTTGCTTATGGTCACGGAAGAAGCTGGGCCATTTTTTCTCAGGCCATGCATAATGGTTGTGGTGCGGCAAAGTTCGCCACCCGCTGTGGACTAGACCCTACTGACTCCATCGATAGAGCCATTGGCACTAGTTTGGCCCTCTGCAGACATGCATGGATAAATAGACCACTGGCTTTTTGGGAGGAGCTCGGCCAGTGTTATGGAAGTGCCATTTGATTCCTTCTGACTGTTTGGGGTTAAAGCCGATTTGGCCATGAAGCACTTCGAAGATAGGAGGGCCATTGCATGCTTCCTAAGCATTTGCGCTCCCCACACCAGCCATACCAACAGTTTTGCCCCCTTTGGGGTTTCAGTGGGGGCAAATTATACTTTCAGCAGCTCCCACAGCTACAACAATCTTCTCAGCCCTTTTGTGGCGATTGACACAATACCCACTGAGAAGGGTAACCGGGACAGCAGGCAGCCCAGTCTTCCAATTTTCTGTCAGAGCAGAATCCAACATTTTCTGCAAGTTTGCAGGCAATCACTTCGGACAGGTGAGTCCTGCAGATTATTAAGCCTGACTATTCTTTACTGTTTCTCAAAATCCTGCTACACCTACCACCATTATTAGAACGACTGACTGAAAAATATCAGTGTCTCTAGCAGTAGGAAGTGCAGCTTTATTCCTTTATTCTTCTGGTGCTAAAAAAGGATGGGGTTCTTGGTTCCATATTGGACCTTTACCTGCTGGATGCCTTTCTGGAGAAGGAGAATTTCAAGATGCACACTCTGGTCCATGTATTGTCTGCCATCGATTTCGGAGACTGGATGGTAGCACTGGAATTGCATGATGCTTACTTTCACACCCCAGTACTGCAGACCCCCAAGCATTACATGCAGTTAATAGTAGGCCTGGAACATTTTTAGTTCACTGTGCCCCATGTTGGCCTAACAAGAGCCTCTTGGGTTTTCATGAAAATGATGGCTGTGGTTTACAGCGCAACTTTGGATGTCAGCGTTCCATTATTTCCCTATCTTGGCAACTGACTGTTGAAGGCGGGCTCGTCCCAGGTAGTAGTTTCCCACCTGCAGACTACGGTAAACCTCTTGACATTTTTGGGGTTCAGTATCCACGTGCCTAACTCATTCTAAGATGCTCCCTTTCATTTGAGCCATTCTGGACACGGTAGAGTTGTGCACCTATCCCCTGGAAAAGAGAGTCCTTGACATTTGGGCTATGATCCCGAAATTTCATCCTCTGTCTTGAATCAAAGTGAGTATGACTTTGAGGCTTCTGGGAATGATGGCCTCCCTCAGTCTGTTGGCCAAGCACCCCAAATGGAATATGCAGGATCTCCACCAGTGGGAACTTTCCAAATTAGTCCAGAATTTGAAGGAGACTGCAAACTATTTGCAGTGGTGCCTTCAGGACTGCAGTTGGGTCAGCAATAGACCCCCTCGCCTTAGCCAACCAAGAGTTCACATAGGTGACCGATGCATCGCATGTGGGTTGGTGAGGCCATATTGGAAAGGTGGGGAGCAGAGGAGTATGGTCTCTGGCAGAGGCACAGCTTCATATCAACGTTCTGGAGCTAAGATCCATCTGCTTGGTGTTGAAAGTTCACAAACAACACCACCATCATGTTGTACTGCAGCAAACAGGATGAGGTGGGGTCGTGGACCCTATGCCAGGAGGCTTTGCATCTCTGGGTATGGCTAGACCACCCAGGAGTTTTTCTGGTAATACACCACCTGGTGAGCTTATTGAAAGCCAGATTGGACAAATTAAGCCCCTGATGCCTTGTGTATCACAAATTGCAGTTACACCCATAGGTGATGCAAGGACTTTTCTGCGAATGGTGAGATTCCTAGCTTGATCTCTTTCCCACCGCTGAGAATGCACAATGTCAGCACTCTTGCGCTACTGGAGTTTCCAAAGTGTTTCTTGCTCAAAGATACGTTGTGATTAGAGCAGCACTTGTGAATCCTGTACACCTTTACTCTGATACCTCTCGTGAGTTCTGGCAAGAACAGGACAGACCGTGCCCAAGTCATCCTAGTGGCTCCAGATTGGGCACAGAGATTATGGTATCCCGAACTCCTGGACACGAGTATATGTCCTCCTATCAGGCTGCCCCTGTGGGAGGATCTCCTGTCACCGCAGCAAGGCAGAGTCCTGCACCCGGGCCTTTGTATCCTCCAACTCCGTGCTTGAAAATTGAGTGGTGACTGATTAATGCTTTTGACCTGCTTCCCGAAGTAGTTGGTTTCATCTTGGGAGCACCTGTCCCTTACAGCGGCGGCTCCTCCATTAGGGCGGAGGAGTGCCACCCACTGCTTTCTTGCAGTGCAAGAAACAGAAAATAAAGTGGTATTTTAAATACCATTGTATTTTTTTTTTGCTGCGAGAAAGCAGACAGCAGAGGTATGCCTGGTTGGGGGCAGGCGGTAGCGAATGCCTTGTTGGGCGTGGGCGGGTGGGTGGGTCAGGGAGGAGTGGCTTGCACCACTCTGAGTGCCCTGGCTGCTTGGTCGGCCCTAGGGCTTACCAAAGCAGTCATGCAAACTCTACATTTCTATTTGTAGGCTGCATGCAGCCTACATAGAGAAAATGGTGTCCCTACTGATGCCAGGCTGGGCGCCGCCCGGGACTCCGCGAACTGATTGGCTTACCGGAGGGGAGGGAGCATGCCTGTTCCTGCTCATAACACGGGACCCCGGTCCAGGAGCAGAGTCGGCCGACCCAGTCACGCGAGTTATCTTTTTAGTGCACCCTGGTGGGAGGTGAATCTCCCCCTCAGTGGGTACCGGTACCAGCCTGAAGCCCTCTTGAGGGCCCTGACCTTGCATCCTTCATGTCCTTGCTGGGAAGCAGCGCCTAGCGCCTCGTGCTATTCTTGAAGGTAGAAGGCCCCAGGCCTGTGCTAGAGCCGCACAAACGCTGCTTATTTCAGTATTTTTGGGAGGGAGAAAGTGAAATTTGAGGTTTTGAGTCGAGGCCTGTAACATCCACTTATGCTAACATTACTCATCTGTGCAGGGACGTCACCTGAGTACAGGCCTGCTCTGAAGGATGCCAACGTGTACCTGGCGTGACTGCTGCAGTGACTGACCCATCAGAGGGACGCTCAGGCCCTCATCTCACTTATACCCACATGAGGTGACTGACTGCAGTGCCTGCCCCCTGGGAGGGCCTTCCAGGCCTTCCTCTAACTTATGCCCACATGAGGTGACTGCCTGCAGCGACTGACAGTGAGTGCTCAGGCCTTCATCTCATACATGCACACACGGCGCTGGTGGAATACGTGGGGCAGCAGAACGCTACCAGCCACCCTCCAAAGTGGTGTTTTCAGAGCTGGATGCCAGCCACTGCCATGTCGAATAGGTGGGACAGGAACAAAGCCTGGCCTTTGCAACAACAAACTTGCAGGGAGCCAGGCAAAATCACAACTGTTGACAAGGTTCGGGGGAAACCTCTCTGCATAAATAAACAAATGGAGCCTGAGCTGTGCCAGAGTGACATCACACCTTCTTCCGCTGCAGGCCCTGGACTCCTTATTGGCATGCACAGAGAGAAGAACCGGTTTCCCCAGTTGTTGAAAAGTATTCAAAATTGGAGGTGTGCAGTTGCAAGTAAAATCTGCTTAATGGCGTATATTTTCTAGTTTACGGGCATTTTAAATATATTTTAATCTTATTTGTTCCTAGGGAATCTAGGAGTCTATTAATAAAGCAAATAAGGGGATATTTCCTTGAAACATACAAGATGTCTTTTTAAACTCTGCCCCACCTAGTGATTTCTGGTTGGTATCCCGTCCGGGTTATAAAAAAATATATAGAAATATAGCTTGTATTGTGCCTAGGCTGGCCTCTGGCACACAAGGCAGGACTCTGGAGTATTAATCAAAAGCTGTGGCTTCTGTGCTGCGTAGGACATCACATTGTACACTACTATACCCTTGTTGCCAAAAATTGTGTGCCTATTAAATATGATATTGAAAAAACAGACTAAAACACGTGTTAACGGTTTGAAATCTGCCTGTGTGTGAGCAGGAGAGTGCCTAGGGCAGGCCTTTGAATGAAGAACACACCCCTTACAATTCATCTGTGAGTCTCTTGATCTCTGCCTGCATGCGCGCAAGAGAGCGCCTAGTGCAAGGATCCGAAACTCTCTTTATCGCAACCTAAGTCGTATGTTTACTATAACAGACATTGTACTGGTGGATTTGACATTGTTGTAGGTCTTATTTGTGAGTGATAAACCCTGCTGGCCCCGATTCTGTGACTTGTTCAGCCTGTGAATCTTTTGGTGAATGCCCCTGAGTCTGTGCCTGGACACTCTTAATAATAAAATATCTTATTAGCTGGAAATGTGAAATTATAGGAGATGCGTGAAAATGAAGGATGTTTGGAGCACCTATTATTTTTCATGTTGCCCAAAAATCAAAAATGTCTCCCACTGCCGGTTGGTCTTTACCAAATCCTTGGTGTGGGCAGGAGGGAGGGTGGTGGATTGGTGGGGGTCTGTAAGGAATGGCAATTAATTACTTAATAGTTTTGTGTTCCGTTGTTGGTGGTGGCAATGCCTATTTGTCCTCCTTTCTTTGCCACAAAACTTTGCTAGCTTTCAAAACAAGATATGCCACCTAGCATTCCAAAAAGTAGCTAAAAGGGTAGCCGTTTAGCCACTAGCAAGCAATCCTCCGAGTGACTCTTTCACACAAACCACACATGGGGCAGTCACGCACAGGCACAATATGCCCCCCACATCAGCATACGCAAAGATTGTCCTATATAACTCATAACAATTGCAATTTCTTAAATGATAAATAATTTAATCGTATTGCTTTATTAACCTTCCTGCTTCCGCAAGTATGCTTGAAAATGCACCATGTGTCCACTCTTTTTTCAAAATTTTCTCCTGGGGAAGAACCCCCCGAAACCCTCCTTAAGTTGTTTGGGCTCGCTCACTACACTCGCTTGCCATAGTGCAGTATGGCCCCAATTTTACACTCACCACTTTTAAATGTCACCAGCATCCACCCTTAACCAAATCTATATGCACCTGCATTGAATACATTTGTGGCTTGGTGCGCTTCTAAGCAGATTGACCCAGTCCATGCCAAACTGTCCAAAGGTTTGTTGTTTGTGTTGCCCCTAGCTCAGCAATGTCTTGATTTAGGCACTGTGAAAGAGTTCTTGCCGGCTCGTTCGGCCATTTTTATGGTTGCCAGACCAGCTTTCAATCTTCTGTTGAGCAGTTTCTTAAAGAGTTATACAATAGTTTTCCTGTTTCTCCTTTCGCTAGGCCCCAATGGGACTTAATTTTGGTCCTTACATTCCTCATGTGTATGCATTTTTTGATACCCCTTAGCAAGTGTCCTCTCAGAGTTCTTACCCTCAAAACAGTCTTTCTTGTCACCATCACATCAGTGTGACTGGTTAGCGAGCTCCATGCCCTTTTTGTTAAACTACCTCATACCACATATGTATACAACAACATATTTCACAGTAAGATATACTCAAGTACAGCCCTGATGAAGTCAGAGGTTCATGAACCTAATGACGAAACACCTGTTAGCTACTGGATTGACCAAAGGGACTACTGATTTGTATTGAAATCATCTAATCTCATGTGAAGAAGAGAAAAGAAAAAGAAAAAGAAACATTACTGTACTGTATGTACTGACATTATTGGACATTAGGTTTCTCAGGGGTCACATTCATTCGCCTTTACCATATTCAACCTGGACAACCTAGTTCTGCGGACACTAGCTTCCTTCTTTTGAATGTGGAGACTCCATTTCATGTTGGTTAGACCATCACTCTTCTGGCGTTCTTTGCTCCACCTCTCCTCTAAAGAGGAGGAAAGGCTTCACCGGTTGGATCAGAAAAGAACACATCACTTCTATATTGATCGTACCAGAGACTACCGGGTTGATGAACTATCGGATTTACTTGAGCGAAGAAGGCAAAGCTGTGCTGAAAAGGACCATTGCGTGTGGGAATGTGCTCTGCCTTGAGATCTGCTACGCACTGGCCAAAAAGCAGTCTCCTGAAGGGTTGCATGCCCACTCTACCAGTGCAAGACTACTATTGTGGCTTTGGCCTGTGGGGGTACCTGTTCTAGACATTTGCGTAGCCGCCATACGTTCACAATACACTATTGTCTAGACAGCCAGGTCCGCTGAGAAGAGCATTTTGCCTGCTTGGTCCTTCAGGACATTCGGATTTGAGCCTGTTCACAGACCCACCACCTAGGTTGCTTGGGAATTTATTCAAAAGGTGAGGAATCTGGTTATGGAAGTCTCTATCAGAAGAATAAGTTACTTACCTTCGGTAACTCCCTTTCTGGTAGAGACTCTATCCACTGATTTCTCACTGACCCTCCCACCAATACTTTCTGTGAACTGGTCTCTTCACATAAAAACATCCCACATTAGGAGTCTGCGCCCTGCTCCCGAGCAATCTGTTTGACTCCGTGTCTCTGGACGCCTAAGTGTTAAGTAAACAACTGACATCAGTGCTCATGTGTGGCGCCTATGAAGACCCATGAATGCCATGTTTGGATAGGAAAGGCGTTGATGTGGGACTGTCGTTGCCACCTACTGGTGAGGAGGGGTGTTGCTAAAGAATTTCCAAATCCAGTCTAATGCTTGAGTAAGCACTGAAAAGGTGAGGAACCTGTGGTTAGATAGTCTCTACCAGGAAGAGTGTTACTGAAAGTAAATAACATATTCACCCAGTAAACTATAATTCCATCTCCATGATCCCATATACTGCTAAGTTGCTGGAATTGGTAGCTTAGTTGAAGCAATATATTGGAAAAAATGGCTCATTGTTAATTTTTGGTGTATTTTATCAAATTTGTGAAAACACAAAAAGAAAGAAACCAACATTACGTAATTTGTGTGAACTTTAACATAACATTGAGTCTAATGGTAATCTGCAAAGATCTACGTAATGCAAAATGCATGGAAAAATGGAGTAGATGTTCTGTATTAAATGTATAGAATCAACCCAAAAACTTGAAATCGCAATGAAAACATGAAACTCGAGACAATTAAAGAAGATACAGAAGTGAAGTATTTGAGCAATTGCAAGTTATGCACAAGGGCAAAGAAATGGAGCTTTATATCTCCTATCATGCTACATCTAAAGAAACACAACAGCCCATTGCTTCAGGTTAGAGAGAAATCTAATATACACTGTGCAGGTGTGCAGATTATCTGTTATTACTATTTTTGACTGATGGGAGGGGCATCATGACTCTTCAGAAGGCCTGTGACTGCTGCTTCAAGGACTGTGACCCCTGCCTAACCCGAAGACAGCCTCTGTGCCCTACACAGAGCAGCCTGGGAGAAGGTATGGCTTGGTGGCAAAGAAGCTGCAATTGAGCAGCTGCAGTCGCTGATTGCTCCTCCCATAAAAGCAACTTTCACCACAGTGATCCCGAGGTAGCAATCCCAGAGAGACTGCTGGAGATTTGGTGCAAAGCTACAATTGCCGTAACAGCATTTTGGGTGCAATATTTGGCACAAGAGACTAGAGGAAGGACCACATAGTCACAGACTTGAATAGAAGGCAGATCACTAGATGCATAGTGAGGAATTTAAATCCCATAGTTGCTAGGAATTTCCATATCAGTTCGAAAGTAATGATGATTATTAGATTTCAGCTCCAGTGGACTCCTGTGAATCTCACTTTTCCACAAACTGCGCTCTGGCGCCCTCGAACTGGTCGTACAGTTAGTTACCTAATGTAGATTAATACAGTTTGACATTCTCCGTTTTTGAATAATTTTGTGTTCTAACACTATAAATCGAAAGCTTTACATACCTATAACTGCGAGTTTAAGTGCTTTTTCTAGATCTAAGTTTAACCAATACTACAAACATTAAATAAGCATATATGTAATACATAGTAACAAACTCGGAGTTTCTAACTGATCCTACAATGTTTCTCTGAAATTTTTTTTTTTTGTTTACAGCTTGCCTTCTGCTCTTGGAAAGCTTCCTAATTTAAAATCCTTGCTGTTGGAGGGCAATCCCCTGAGAGGCATTCGAAGGGACATTTTTAACGTAAGCACGAAATATTCATTTGATTTGCTTGCTGTGTTGTCAGTTAATTTCTATATTGGATTGTAGGCTACAATCATTGTTTTTACACTTTCAGAAAGGAACACAAGAACTACTGAAATATCTAAGAAGTAGAGTTCAGAATGCAGGTACTCACATTTCAACTTTGTTTCTACATTGAACTTGGCTTGCTAGCATAAACATCTTTGTATGTGTGAAGTATTCTCATTTGTGCCCCAGTATGCATGAGGGCAACAGGTGCTTAAATGGCATAGTAATATGAGCATAATACAGTCAGGCCAACTCATGAACAGCAAGCAGAAGAATAGTCACACAGGACCTACTCAAACATGCTGAGTGTTTGACTGCTAAAACCTTTCCTTGATTTGAAGAATAAAGCATGACGTTTTAGAGCCTCCTATGCAAAAGACCATTGCACGCGATGAAGTGAGAGCAGGTTGACATCATAATTATTAAAGCACATTATTAAAGCAAGCATTGGCAAAGCCTTTAGTACTGCCTTTTTAGGTCTCGCTCTCGAGACCTATTGTTGTGGAGTTGCCTCTCAAGGGAGACAGACCGGGGCACTTGCGGCGATTCTGGTGTGTCGACGCGCACGTCCAGCCCGGCGCCGTGCACATCTCTTGTCCACATTCACAGCGGCAGCCTCTCACAATCACGCGCGCACACACAGCCACACTCACGGAAGCACACACACGCGCGCCGCACACACACACACACACACACACACACACACACACACACGCAGGCACACACACACACAGGCACACACACACACACACACCCCTCCTCCCTCTTACCTCACCGGGCTCTTGTTTTTCATGCTGTGGTTTTCTCACTGGTGCTTTTGCGTCACTACCCATAGTTTAGTTGTCACGTGTCCTTATTAGACAGCCACTTATGCCCGTAACCTACTGCTCATGTCTCCCTCACACGTCTATGATTTCCAGGGTCGGGCTGTGACAGTGAATAGGCCCGGGCACCAAAATAAAAGTGCCCCCATAAGCAAATTAGGCAGCTAAAGAAGTGTCACATATTTGCAATTAGGTGCAGTTTTGAACTTGCCTAAATCACCCTGTGTGAGATTTTTTTTCAAGTATGCAATACCAATACTTCACGGATTTGCGTTTCCTTGCAGCCAATGACTCACGCTAAAGCACTCTCCCCTCTACCTAGGTATTTTCCGCACAATTAATCTTTGTCTCAATAAGCAACCAAAAGCAACCTATAGTACGTTACTCACCAATAGTAACAAATAATCTCTGTCGAAGTGCTTCTTTGCTATCCATCCGCTTCAGATCCCGAACTGGTATTTAGATTGTCGATATTCCAAGGCCGGCGCTAACAGAGCCATCCACCTCTTCTAATGCGTGGGTGCCCCTCTTCTAACACGTGGGCGGGATTACGTAGTCTCCAACTTTCGTCGCTTGTGCAAGGTCCACGCCGAAAAACTTGCTGCGTCCGCCATCTTGCATTAAAGAGCAGGTAATCAGTGCGCAGCTGCACGCGCTTCTTCTGCTTCCGCTGAAGTTCTTGACGTCAGCTGCTTAGCTATAAAAAAAAAACGAGCCTGCGAACCCTTCCGCTTTCATGCAAGGACAAGTTCGGCTTTCGAAATGGGTCCAATCGGTCAAGGGAAGGTGTGTTTTAATGCCAAGGTTTTGCGCGTCTTGCGTTGTAAAAGTACTCTAGCAAGAGGTCTCTATAGTTAGCTGGTGGATACAAACGAGACGCTGCTTTAGCTCTTTTATTTTAAGTAATTCCTTGTTTGCTTCTTGTACCTGATTTTGGAGATTTTTATAAAAACTTGTTCCTCCAATATAATGTTAGCAAATTGATTTTATGATTACATGATTACCCTGTCCAAGTGGTCTGCAAACTGGGATTTCAAGACTGTCTTTTTACGTGTGGTTTGCCCATGTAATTTGTTTGCAAGAAATAATTCGGTATTTTAAGTGACTCCAACACCGGTGCAAATGAACTGCATACAAGGGCCTTCAGAGCAAAGGCCTCCTTTAAACCTATACGCACTTTTGAGTTTCCCAGATCAGTTGAATAGAGTTGGACTTTAAGAGAGTCAAAATAAGTTACTGCAACCAGAAGCTGTTAGTGAGGCTGTGTATTACCAGATCCACCACTTCCTGGGGAAAAACAAACGCAATGCGGAGACACGAGATGCACATTATAAATAGGACGTGGTGCTGCACGCGGTGCGGAAATGGGCGCCAGTTATGACATTTTCTAAATGTTTAATTCTGCCAAGAGTGAGCTTACCTGTGCTTGCACCGCAGTATTTGGTTTGTGCCTGCTTCCTCTCAAGTGAGTACATCTGCCGACGCTGCCGGACAGACTGTAGTTGGTGCCTGTAGCCTGTAAGGATCATGCTGCGTGACTCGGGCCCAGGTGCGTCTGCCGGAGAACATATTGCCTGCATGCAGCCTCTCATAACGCTGGGCCCGACAATACTCCTTTGATCGCTGTGCCAGAAGTTTCACCCTGGTAATTTGATAGTCTTTTATTTATTTTTGAGCGTCAGTAATCACTGTGGTGTGCCTGTTACAGCTCTCATTGCTTGGCTGTCTCCTCTGATTTAATTGGATACAGTACACCGGACAAGGCCCTGCATCAGTGCCCGGTGGCTTTTCATTTCGTTTCTAACGTTACTCCCATGCAGAAAGGACCACGTCAGGATAATATCGGGAAGTGGTGGTGGTGGGGGAGGAACCCATGCCAGCCGGGTCCTGCCTGTCCAAAGCGAATCTCGGGTGACACAGGCCAGAGCTCCTTTATGTTGCCCGGTGCAGGACAAAGTCAGTTTGCAGCTGCAAAGTGCATGATGTGCACTACACAATTACAGCAGATATTCAAGCACTGGCAGCACAGCAGCAGGTCGCAGCTCCTGACCCGGAACTGCACAGTGGGGAAGCCTATGCCCCCTAGGGAAGAAGGGGGAAGAGCTTGTATCCGGCCTTGCCACAGTGAGAGAATCTATAGATAATTTGGAGCTGGACCGGCGATCCGCCCCGGAGCTTCAATGAAGCCTAAACTGGACACGAGCTTTTTGTCAGCGCATGCAGGGTACAGCTGAGACCATGGCAATTTCTCCCCTGAGATGAGGTTGCAGCTATCTCTTTAGTTGACGTTCTGCCACCAGTGCAGTCCGATCTCCAGATGGCAGGTCAGGTCACAGTGTGTGAGGTGTTTTCTTTTTTGTCTGTTTGTGGCCTTGTCAAGCTGGACTGCTGATTTTTCTGAAGAAAATAAAATCCTTAAGTAAGCTTAAATGAACGGAATATGACTTGCAAAACAGGTACATAGCATATGAGGACCACCTGAAAACGTGTTTGTGATGGTGTACGTTATGATCTCCCACTGCTGCACTGACTTGCTATGCTATGAAAATTTGCTTTTGGTGGCACAGTCGGGTTGCTCAAATGGGTGTAATTTCTGATGTTTACGTTTTCATTGCTTGATTTTACTAGCAAAAAAAGTGTCACTCATAGTTGTTGAAATGTCACTCATAATTTCCCTAAAATTATGAACACGTCACTCATAACAATCCGCAACCTTGGCAGCTATGCTCTAACCTAAATCCAAAGAGGTGCTAAGAGAGGCCTGAGGGTGGACAGCGGTGCCTGGACCAGTGTGATCGGAGGCCGGCACCATGCCGCTCTTCGGATCCAACCCCTTCGATCAGGATGACGGTGAGTGGGTGCGGCGAACATTGGTCTTCCAGCCTGACTCAGGCTCCAGACACCTGACAGGGGGAGGCTGGGGATCCTAGACATGACTATCCGATGTTATTGTTATTGTTAATTTCGATTTATAGCGCGCCCAATCACCTGCAGGCCTCTAGGCGCTTGGAAATCGATGTCATACAATAACTTGGTTCACTCCTGAGAGAGATGCAGCTGCAAAACTACACTGTGGTCAAGGCTCTTCTAAACAGCAAGGTTTTCAGAGACTTCCTGAACCGTAGGAGATTCATCTCCCTGCGTATCCCCTCGGGCAGCTTGTTCCATAATTGGGGGGCCAGGACAGAGAAGGCTCTCCCTCCCTTAGTCACTAATTTGTAGCGGGGGCAGACCAGTAACTGAGCGTCTGATGATCTGAGTGCTCTAGTCGGGTTGTACACTTCCAGGCGGGCTTTAATATAAGCCGGCGCATGGCCGTAAATCGCCTTATGCGCTATACAGAGGCTCTTGAATTCAACCCTCTCCTTAACAGGGAGCCAGTGAAGGTTTTGAAGAAGAGGGGAAGCCTTTGTTCGTCTGGGCACTCTGAAAATTAGCCGTGCGGCGTCATTCATTACGACCTGGAGTCTTTTTATCGACATTTTTGGGAGGCCGAGGTACAGGGCATTCCCATAGTCGATCCGGGAGATGACAGTTGCTGCTACAATTGAGCGCATCATCGAATGAGAGAGGAAGGGGGCTATCTTTCTTAGTTGTCTGATGATATTCGTACACGTTCCAACAACAGCGGAAACTTGACTGCACATTGACAGGTCGCAGTCTAATTTAATCCCCAGACTCTTTACGTTGGCACTGGGCTTTGGGGCTGATCCAAGCTCAGCAGGCCAGTACAGATCACTCCACGGTGAGGTGGTAGATGGAATTACCAATACCTCGGTCTTATCCGGGTTGATCTTTAGTAGGTTTTTCGTCATCCAGCCTACAATGTACCTCAGGATGTTTTGGGCTTGGATTTGTGCTGTCCCTGTATTATCGATACTCAGCACTAGCTGAGTATCGTCAGCATAGTTGTAGACTCTGCAGCCCAACTCAGCCAGGGATGCAATCAAAGGCTGCAGGTAAAGATTGAACAGAAGTGGGGACAGTGCGGAGCCCTGTGGGACTCCGCACTCTAAGTGGCCCACTTCAGATATTGACTCCCCAAGTTGTATCCTCTGAGTCCTTCCCAGAAGGAAGGATCTCAGCCACTTGAGGGCCAAGCCTTTGATCCCAAAGGCCTCCAGCCTTCCCAGGAGCAGGTCATGACTGACGGTATCGAACGCCGCTGACAGATCTAGTAAAATCAGGGCGCTCGGCCTTTTGCCGTCAGCCATGCCTCTCAGTTCGTCCAACAACGAGAGCATCACTAGCTCGGTGCTGTGGTGCGCTCGAAACCCTGCCTGTCGCTCATGCAATAAGCCATGGGATTCGAGGTACAGTGATAGAGACTTCAGCACGTGTTGCTCTAGGACCTTAGCAAGGAAAGGCAGCTGGGAGATCGGCCTATAGTTCTTCAGAACAGCCGGATCTGCGCCTGGTTTCTTCAATAGAGGTCTAACTCTCGCCTCCTTAAGGTCACCGGGTAAGTACCCTGTTTCTAGGGACCTATTTAGGAGAGAAATGATCCGAGCCTCCAGTAGCGGGCGTGCCACACGGAAGATACTCGGGGGACATGGGTCCGCTGGGGAGCCAGATTTAGTTTTCCCCATTAGCTGCTCTAGACTCAGCTCGTCCAACTCAGGGAACTGTACTAAAGAGCAGTGAGTAGGGTTTTGAACCTCAGGCTGTATAGTGTCATCATTCACCACATTACTCTTGATGTCCTGGATAATGGTCTTTACCTTTTCTAAAAAATATTCCTGAAAGGTGTTAGAGTTTATGGGAGATTCAGAGTTCTCCTGTTTTTTACTCAGCTCCAACAGGATTCGGAAAGTCTCCTTCTGGATATTCCTAGCCTTCTGTAGGCGAGACTCATAGTACTCCACCTTGGCTTGTGAAATAAGTTTTTTATACAGGTGGAGTGAGTCTTTATATTGGTTCCTTGCAGTATCCTGCTTGGTTTTCCTCCAAATTCTCTCCCGAGCTCGGAGCTTCCTTTTTTGTTCCCTTAATGACGGGGTAAACCATGGAGCCTCTTTACCAGGACCCTTAATTAACTGAGTTTTTTCCGGTGCTATGTGATCGAAAGCTGTGTTCAGGCTCTGAATTAGAACTGTATATTCTACGTCCAGGCTACTATCAGAGTTCGTCAGAGAAGTCATTTCCGGAAACACAGGGGTCAGGTTTTTTAAATCAACCTCGGCCCATTTGCGGGTCCTTCTAGTACCTCGGGGTAAGTGCTTTAAATGATCTTTTATGTTTACCTCACAGATCACTAGGTGATGGTCGGTCCAAATGCAGGGAACCACATCCTTAAGAAGGACATTTGGGTCTGTGGACCATACTAAGTCAAGGGTATGACCCTTAATATGTGTGGGTACTTTCACAAGTTGACTGAAACTCAAAGCGGACATGGTAGTGTCCAATTGACGTGTTGGTAGGTCCCATTGGGGGCTGTCCCAGTGCAAATTAAAATCTCCTAATATCACAATTTTTTTATACCTTGTACATAGATCTGATATAATAGGTGTAAATGAGTCATTAAAAAGTGGAGATGAGTTGGGTGGGCGATAGATTGACAGAATCACCCAGCAGGAATTGTTGAGAGAAATCTTTATTCCTACTAGATCGGCTAGGTCCACTGTTTCTGAAATTATCTTTTCCACAGATAAGGATTTTTTAAATAGAATCGCTACCCCACCCCCCCGAGCCGACCCTGCACGGTTCTGCCAGATTGCGTCATAGCCATTAGGGAGGGCAGCAATAATATCCGGCATGGAGTTTTCGCCCAACCAGGTTTCTGAGAGTGTCAGGACATCGAGTTCTCTATCCTGAAGTAGGTTATAGATCTCTACATGATGACTGTGAAGGGACCTAGTATTCAGACTAGCTATCTTTAGTACCGGGTATTGGATTCTAGAACTTCTGTTATACGGCCGCAGTATGGCAAGACTTTTTAGCCTAGCAATAGCACCTATATCGAGTGGCAACTGACCGTTATCTAAACAGCAAAGCTCTTCCGCCGTATACGTATAGCGATGGTCAGGAGTTCGAGCCCCCGAGCCCGCCCGTGCGCGGACGGGCGCAGACGGGCTGGACTCTGGCGTGACTCCGGCGATGGTCTGGCGATCCCGCAGCGCGTACCCGCTGCGCGTGAGCATGGTCGTCTTAAATACCGGTCTAGCGTCCTTGTGACGACTAGACCGTGCCGAGCCTCAGCCCCCACCCAAGATGTCTGCCGCTATGGCACTCAGTGAAGGAAGGAAGGTAAAATGAAGCTGTAGGCTTCTTGATTATCAGGAGCAGCCGCCCCAACGCGGTATTGCGTGTGTTATTGCGTGCAAGTAAGCGGATCAATTTTAAAAATAATGTGCACCAAATCAAGCATTCATAAACACAAAACGAAAATTTTAAAATTTCAGGCTGCGAAGGCTCCTAATGAGCGCAATGCGCTCTGTGCTGAGCTCTATCTTGAAATGTGACCAAGCGTGTTTCCAAGCAGCAGGCCGCCTAATTTGCTCGTCCACGGTTTCCCGGAAGTGTCAGTCCCAAGTAGCCAGGAATTAGTAGCTCCGTGACCCACCTCGTACTAAGAAGGGCTCTGTCATTAGCTCAACAGGTCCATCCTTGTTTACAGCTGTTGTGACCTTGGGCCACTCCTTCACAAATACCCCAATGGTGGAAATGTACATGCCCTAAGTCCCCAGTAAGTACACCGTGAAAACCCATTCACAGAACACAGTAAGAAACACAAAGTTTCAACGGTTGAGTAAAAAGAGCACTGCTGCCGAAGAGTAGTAACATGAAAGTGCCAGCAGTGCCAGGAAAACAGTGAAACAGCAGCAGCGCTGGAGAATAGTACTATTGCTGCACTTCCACCAGGAAGTATTAAAGTGACAGGTCTCAGTTGGGATCGAAACATAGACACTCACACAAAGCTTAAAGAAGCACTTTCGTCACACCGTTGTATTACAACAGCAGCAGTAATAAAGTAAGCAGGAGTGCTGGCAGAGACACTCACTGAAACATCACTAAAACTTCCAGCTGGTGAAACTACCATAGCAGCATTGCCATGGAGTACAGCTAAAGCAGCAGTGCTGCCAGCGGGTAACTTCAGCACCATCACAGTCATAAAGTATTATTACAGCTGTAATGTTAAAATTCTAAAACAGTGGTACTGCAAGAGGATCATTGCGGCAAAAATACATTTTATTTATTTATTTATTTTATTTATTGAAGTTTTATATAGCGTTGGCTGGACCCGAGGGTATCAGAGTTCTTCACAGCAAATAGAGAAATGCAACAGGAAAAATAAACATAGAAAAACCGGAATCAGGAACAACAGGTAGGAAATAGAGTCTGTAAAACAACAACTTGGGCACAAAATGGGACGGAGTTCAAGAGCGAAACAATCGGCTCTAGATCAAGAGAGATATCGGATTTCACCAACAGGCGGAGTTCTCGTTAAGCAGAGGAGCGTTCCAGGAAGAGGGCTTTGAGTAGCGATTTGAATTGCGGGAAGGAGGCGGTCATTCTGATGTGGGGGGGGGATGGCGTTCCAGATCCTGGGAGCATTCCCCGCAAAGGATTTATTTGAGGTATTGCGTTTCTGTGATTTTCAGAAGAATGAGTAGTAGTGTGTTGGAGCTTCTGAGGTTCCTGGATTGACCTGCCCTTTTGAGTTTGGAGGCCAGGTATTCTGGTTTGCCTGTATGCAGGGCTTTATGTGTGAGGCAGGCTGTGCGGAAGTTGGCTCGTTGGTCGATTGGGAGCCATTTCAGTTCTTTGAGTGCCGGAGAGATCTGGTCATATTTCTTTGTTCCTGTGACCATTCTTGCTGCTGCGTTGAGGGTGGAGGAGAGAGGACCCAAGTGTGACTTGGCTGTTCCGGTCAGTACAGCGATGCCATAGTCAATCCTGGAGAGCACAAGTGCCTGCGTGGCCTGTTTCAGATATTTGGTGGGGGGGGGGGGAAGGGTTTAATTTTATAGAGAAGTTTCAGGTTCATGAACGCGCTTTTGGCAGTTTTAGAGATGTGTTTATTCATGACCAGTTTCGGGTCGATAGTAATTCCTAGGGATTTTGCGGAGTCCGTTGGCGTTATAGAGACATTGAGGGCATTTAAGGCTTTGAGCCGTTCCACTATTTGTGGGTTTTCATCCTTGTTCGAGATTAGGAGTACTTCCGTTTTCTCTTCGTTCAGTTTGAGGTGGTTGGCTGAGAGCCAGTGTTGGACCTCCAAGAGTGTAGCATTTAATCTGTGGATGTCTGCGATCGAAGTGGTTTCTAAATAGAGTTGAGTGTCATCCGCGCAGAGGTGGAAGGGGATGTTGGATTTCCTGAGAAGTGAGGTGAGGGGTTCTATGTAAATGTTGAAGAGTTGTGGGGAGAGTACTGATCCTTGAGGGACTCCTCTGCTGAGGGGGAGGGGGTCTGATTCGTAGCTGTTGATCTTTATTCTTTGAGTGCGGTTGTTAAGAAAGGAGGAGAACCATTTTAGGACTGTCTTTTCGATGCCCGCTCTCTCTCGGAGGACATTAAGTAGGAGGGTATGATCTACTGTGTCGAACGCAGCCGAGAGATCAAGGAGAATGAGAAGGCTACAGTGGTTGGAGTCGAGTGACATGTGCAGATCGTCGAGAACATTTAGGATTGCGGTTTCAGTGCTGCAGCCTTTCCTGAACCCTGATTGGAGAGGATCCAATAGGTTAGAATTCTCTAGATGTTGGTTTAATTGTGAGAGCACACATCTTTCCAGAATTTTGGCTAGGAACGGAAGGTTCGAGACTGGCCTGAAGTTGTTCATGTCCATGAGGTCAAGGCCAGGTTTGTTCAGCAGAGGTGTGACTTGTCCTAGTTTAAGGCAGTCCGGGATGTGGCCCTCGCTCAAGGAGCTATTGATGATCTTGCTCCAGATTGGGGCTAGCGTGAGCTTCAAATCCTTGGTCAGTCTCGAGGGAAGTTGATCGAGGGAGTGAGATGAGGGTTTCGCAGTGGCGATAAGATTGCTTATCATTTCTTCCTTGACAGGCTGGAAGGAAGACCAGCGGATAGACGGGGTTATTGTGGGGGTGGCGTTGGTTGCAGGACTCGAGCTGAAGGAGCGATCAATTTTGGCGATTTTTTCCATTGATAAAGCTTGCGAAGTATGTGAGAAGTTGGCCTGATATATGATGCTCACTAATTCTAGTGATCACCTTGTATCAGTCCAAACAACCCTTATGGGGATTGGTTGTAAGTCAACCTTATAGACCAGCTATCCTAATGGTAGCATGGACAAAGCAGTCTTAGGCTAAACACTTTTGGCATGTGAAGCCAGCTCTTTTACCAAAATAGGACCCCTTGAATACCAGATGAAAGGACACCACACAGGTTGTTATGAAAATAAACAGTCTATTTATTATTAACAACACCTCTGAACTCTTTATGAGGTCAGAGGGCTAAGCACATTACAATCTCTTACGAAAAATACGACAATTTGCACAAAATTACAATGGTGCCCTAGGGGCACGACAAACCATATACTAAGTAAGTGGAATGTGAAAGTCGATAAAAGGAATGGAGCTGTCCAGAGGCTGTTGGATCGATGGGACCACGCTACACTAACTCTAAGTAAGTAATAGGAGGCCCACGGGACGCGTGTGCAGAGTGTGAACTCACCCGCGAGATGCGTAACAACGTCTATGGACAGTACAGTTCAAGTTAAAGGTAAGTACGGACAATCCTGACTAGGTAGGACTAAAACGACTGTGGAACTGGACACTAGGACAGTTAGACTACCCTTGAGCACCGAAATGCTCTCGTTACCTCACCCACAAGCTGCGGGTGCATAGGTGCCAAAGTGTGTCGGGTTATCGCGTTGAAGTCAATGGAGCCTGAAAGAAAAGATGCTGCAGGCGACCAGGAGGAAGATGTCCGGTGCGATCCAAGGGTGGATCGGTGAAGAAGAGCACCTGAAAGCAGAGGGAACAGTGTTCATAGTCACTAGCCAGTGACCGGTGTGGAACCAGGAAGGAACCAGGTGCTGTTGTCGCGATCAGGTGAAGAATGGACGCTTGACTCTGCAGCCACGTGGACCAGGAGGTGTCTTCGACGACCAGGATGGAGGCACCAGCTGTCCCACGCAGGCTCTCTCTGTTGGCGGTGTCGGATCCGCATTTGGAGTCAACAGGCCTTGGCAAAGGCAACCCACGTGGTGAGTGAAAAAGACGTCTGGTGCGGACTAGGAGAGTCCGGGGTGCCCCTCTTTTGGAAGGGAGCAAGGGCCAGTCTGGAGCAACCAGACCAGCAGTGAAGATGCAAATGTTCGTCGTCTAGGAGGCCACTAGCCAGCCGGCAAGTGACCAGACAACGCGTCGAGCAGAAGGGCCCCACGCAGATCTCGTGGAAGCTGGAGGGCTGATCTTCAGTGCAGGGGCTGCTCGGGGCTAGGGCTTCTCAATCCCCAAAGCACTTGGTCGAGTTTACCTCGGGAGTCGTGCTGGAAGCGAAGTGCAGTTTCTTTCAAGATGGCCGGTCCCACGTGTCTCGTCGCACCCACGGGTCTCAGCTTTGCTGCAGATGTGAGTTGAGGTCGGAGAGGTCTGGGAATCCGGGTCTCGTCGGGCTCTGAAGTCTGGATCCTCGAGGGAAGACGACAAAGTGAAGCCGCTGGACGCTTGATGGTGCCTGCAGTTGCAGGGTGGACACTCCTTGCCCACAAGGGAGATTTCTTCAGTCTTCTGTGGAGCAGAACGTCGAAGTCCAGAGTTTCTTCTTGTAGAGTAGTTCAGGATTAATCTAATTTGGAATGGGACCAGCTCCTACCTTTATCCTGCTAAAGGGGGCTGCACTACTGACTAGGTCCCTCCCCTGGGTGGGACCAGGAAGGGGGTGGTTACACCCCCTATCCTTTGTCCGGTTTCCCGCCAGAGCTGGGGCTGGAGTGCCCCAGCAACTGGTTTGAACCGGTGTATGCACAGGGCACCTTGTGTGCCCCAGGCATGTCTCATTCCTTTCAGGCCTATCCTCCCCAATACACAAAATCCGGTCTGGGGTGGTGCTAGCACCTCCCAAGGCAGGAAACCCTTTGTCCAAGCCTCCCTCGCTGGAAGGACTCCCAGCAGCAGGAGGTCAGACTTGTGTCTGTGGAGGCAGCATCCATTTTGTGATGCCAAGGCTCGAGTTAACTTTAACCGGGGTTCTCAGTTACATACATGTCGTGCCCCTCTAGAAGGGTGGAATGCTACCCCCTTCGCCAGAATTGGCGAGGGGGTAGTATTCCAATTCGTATGACACCTTACTCGACATGTTTTGATAATGTTATACCAGAGTTAGCATTTAACCGCGAGGTTGATAATGCACTTAAGAGTATATGGTATAGCGTTATCATGGAACAGCTATTAGGACTTGGTTCCGCAAGCTGCAAACGGGCTCAGCTCATGCCAGAGCACCATCTCACATAATTCCAAGCACTCTGCCTTCAGGATTGATAAGGCCTTCCATAGGAGTGACTGATAGGAATATATGTGTCCATTTTAGGGTTAGATATAGGTATACTATATCTATAGCAAAGGGTGATTACACCACCTGTCCCCAGCTGTCATGCAGGCAGTTGTGTCAGTTTTAGATGGCCAGCCAGGGGTGGCATAATACATGCTTCAGCCCCTGGTAGGCCCTGGGTACACCTATGCCCTGGATACCTAAGGTACACTGTACAGGGACTGATAAGGTGGCCCAGTACCAATTAGATATGTACCTAAGGTACATGGAATCCATTTAAACAGAGAGAGCAGGAAGCCTGGGGTCCTGAATAGCAGGATCCCAGGCCAACTAAGTCAAAAACCAGCAAAACACTAGGCAAAAAAGTTGTGGGTAACCATAGTCAGATATCCACCTTCCTACAAAGTTGTCGCACTGTGTCTTGGACGCCCCTAAGTTGGCTGCCTTAGGAATGGAGGTTTGGTTCCTAATGATGTTGAAGAGTTCTTTGGGGCGGTTTTTGGCATTATCTAATGCAGAGCAGAAGAAGGAAGATTTTTTGCTTTTGATGTGGGTATAGTAGTTTTTGCGTGCTGCCTTGAGTTGGGCCCGATGGATGGTGGTGGGGTTGTGTCTCCAGGTTCTTTCCAAGGTTCTTAGGTGTCTTCTTTCATCATTAATGTCAGTAGAGAACCATGATCTAGAGGGAATGCATCTGTTTTTTTTTAGTTTCAGAGGAGCCAGCTGATCCAGGGCGAGCTCAAGGTTGGAGTGGTAGAGCGAGGTGAGTTCCGAGGTTGAGAGCTTCTGTCGTGTTCGGGAGGAGAGTGCTGAGTCCTTCTTCAAGCTTGTCTCGAGGGACTCTGGAGGTGTTCCTGACCCATTTAGGGGGGGCTTGAGTGGGTGGGCGGGATAGGGCCGGGTGGATGATATGAAAGAGAATGATGTGGTGGTCTGACCAGTCCACCGGGATTATGTGGTCAATCGATACTGCATTTTTGTTCGCAATGATGGCATCCAGGGTCGCTCCTCTTTAATGCGTTTCCTCTGAGCAGTGTTGGATCAGATCGTTGTCTTGCAGAAGGATGTTGAGAGATTGAATCAGATAGTTATTGGAATCGTTCCATCTTAGGTTGAGGTCGCCCAAAATTAAGCTGTTGTCGTTGTTAAGTGCAGATTGGGTGATCAGATCTGACAGCTGTGCTCTAAATTCGTTGGAGTTGCCTGGGGGATGGTAGAGGAGATGGCATTGGCGTGAGCTATGACCGTGAGAATTGATGTTGATCGACAGGCATTCGAAGGAGCTGTACAGGCAGGAGGGGGCTTTTAATTAACATAGTAAATGCAGTGGTACCTATATTTATTATTATTATGTGTTCTATAGTGGGTGGGGTGGGGTGGGGTGGGGTGGGGTGGGGTGGGGGTGTGTGTGTGTGTGTGTGTGTGTGTGTGTGTCTCTGTGTGTGTGTGTGTGTCTCTGTGTGTGTGTGTGTGTGTCTCTGTGTGTGTGTGTGTGTCTCTGTGTGTGTGTCTCTGTGTGTGTGTGTGTGTCTCTGTGTGTGTGTGTGTGTCTCTGTGTGTGTGTCTCTGTGTGTGTGTCTCTGTGTGTGTGTCTCTGTGTGTGTGTCTCTGTGTGTGTGTCTGTCTGTCTGTTCCCAACTACTGTGTGGTGGTCACTGGCAACTTCCCCACCACAAGATTTCTTCTATAGCCCACCATGCAAACCATCCTCTCACTTCATACAGTTGTTAATCTCCACTGATTTCAACAATGCCAACATTTAAGACTAACACTCTTACCTTCTTTGGAGAATCAGCAGTTTAGTGGCATATCCTTGCGTTTGTAGCGCATGCCCTGTGTTATGAAAGTTGATGTTTTGTTGCCTTTTCCATTGTGTCTGTAAATTAACCTCCATAATTAAACATTAATCATATCCTTCCGTACTACCTTGCCCACCTAGTCCTCATGACTGTCTTCCCCAGTAACTGTTTGATGTAATCCATGTCATCATGTTATATAATTTACAAATTAATTTCCTAGTCTCTCGTCATCAACAGGCAAGCGTATAATGTGGGGCTCTGTGTGGGTGGGGTGCTTTGTGTGTGGATGTGGGGCTCTGTGTGGGTGGGGGGCTCTATGCGTGTGTCGGTGTGGTTCTGTATGTTTGTGTGTGGCATTTGGGGGAGATTAAGCTATTGACATTGTAAATGACAATGCCATTTATTTACCTGTTTTCAAAACCAACACATAAATAAAAAAATTGTCATTTATAATGCCAATAGCTCTAACTTTAGAAAAGGCGAGACCGTTGCATTGTCAATGCTTGTTTAAATTACTAGTCAAATGGTTTCAGCAAGCTGCGTTATCGCATAGCGTAGCTGAAGTATTGACGTCAGAAGTATACGTTCTCTCACAGACGGAGAATTCACTGCGCTGGCTGCAGCATTGCACACATACATACACAGAGGTGACCGGTAAAATCTAAGGCAAGCTACACACACGTACACTTTCACACAAGTGACACATGTCAAGACTTAGATCTAAAACTCATGTTAAATAATGAGGGTGATGGTTCTGTAGCACATGCACATGCCATGTATGTGGGTCTACTGCTCATGTGAACCGGTCAAGATGTCTGTTCTACTGCACATGCAACAACGTGCAGTGCTTGCACAAGTCGTGTTTTTAGCAGTGCATTACAGATCTAAAAGGGGAGGCTACACAACTCGCACAGCTTGAGTAATGCTCTGCAGCATGTGCTATTACGTTGTGATCCTGCACAGGAGTTGTTAGAAATGCAGCTCTTGTCTATTGATCCACGATTAGTGTTGATGCAGAGGCCAAAGTGCCGTCTTTAAGACATGTTAGAACATGCACAGATCTATGGGTTCTTTCTGTGTGTTCAAAGATGGTGCTGAAGCTCACTTCTAAAGACTGTGGAGGGCCATTATAGAACATGCACACGCTAGAGGGTTGACAGTGATTGTCTTTCCAAAAGGCCACAGGGAGAGCACTGTAGCAGGGGTAAACACCTCCGTATTGGTTCTGCATAATATGCACAGATCAGGATGCTGGTCAGAAACCCAGATCATCGATTCTGCAGTGCTTTCCATGTGGGTCTATGTCAATAAGTGAACCTATCCCCAGGAGATAATCTCATTGATTTCGAGGAAGGAAACCACACTCTTCTTATTGGCAATTTCATCCTAAGCCTCTCACAAACATTAATGTAAAGTGCAGGTGCCTGAATTTCATTCCTTTGTGCAACAGTGGAAAGAAGTTAGTGACAGTTGGCATAGGTTTATTAAAGTGCTCATGCAGTGTTCCAATGTTTTCTGAAAACCATGACGACGGCGAGTGTGCAGTTATTGTTAAGTCTAAGCTTCCATTGAAAATTCCTTTTTTGAGTCAATAACAACTTTGGCAACAACTGATAAATTTTTTTATCCAGTTCCTGCATTGAGCTAAATTTTAGTATGTCATGTTTTATACATACACAGTCTTCCTCAGAGAAAAATATAAATGAGAGTACAAAAATTCAAGGATTTTGCTTTTTAACTACCACTTGAATTGAATTTATACTCTACGCCGTGGCAAAACCTTTCAATGAAATTAGACCAGACAGGCATGAATTGAATACTCTGTAAGTATAAGACCCCATTTTCTGGATTGGTGTAAATCCATAAGGTAGTTTTTGAGATATTTTGACTGCAAAAAGATATTGGAATTAAATGCAAGGTTAAGGTACAGAGAAATCCTATTTACTATTTCCCAAATTCTCTGTGAATCCAGATTCGTGTGTGGTACGGGGATCCTAATTTGAAAAATAAATTGAACCAGGTTGGAAGAGGGAACATTTTCTCCCTTAGCCCATTGCATGATTCACAAAGTATCTGCAGACTAACATAATCTGATTGGCTGGCCATAAAAGAAAATGTATGTTTTTGCTGCCATTATGAGATGCAAAACTTTTGTATATCATGTGTTGCACAAAATGATGGATCTGTAAGATCCCCGTCGCTGAGAGAATGCGGGACCCCAGAAATGTAACCCCTTGAAAGTAACCAATTGTTTCTGCCAAATCCATGGGCCAAGCTGTGCCTTAGTGAATCCCACAGCTCACCATTTTGTTACATGAATCCAAAAAGAATACATGGATTCCCAGGAACTATCGCAGAAAGGTGAACCATTTTGGATCTGCAGAAGTGTTTCAGTGCTCCCAAAGAAAATGTCGTACATTTAAGGAAAAAACATAAAGCGTGCACACTGAGGCAGGTACAGGGCCTTTAGCCAAGCCTTGTGTTTAGTAAAAATATTCCACGGCAACATAAAGGAAAGTTTCAGTTCTGTTAAGGACACGAAGACGAGGATTATGCATTTCTATCTCCTCTTTATTCCAACAGCATCCACAAGAAAACAACACTACTGAACTACATTTCCCATGAACATAGGGAAAACCCAGTAGTCCAAATAACATCCAATCATAAAATGTCCATGACATCGTGTTAGCAACGACCCTCCTCTCTTCTATTCGTGTTATCGAAAAGTTATCCGGTAAGCCTGATCTCTCTGTTTCTGATCCACTCCTAGTAAACAGGAAATCAAGTAATTACCTGAATGAACAATATTTCCAAATTCTAACCAAAAGTTAACAAAGCGCTACAAACACTGCGTACTGTCTTGTCACAACATGAAAGTACTGTCGTAGTCTTTTATTAAACAGTATAATTGTGACTTGTGTATTTAGTGAGTTTTACTACCTGTAACTTCTGAGTGGATGAATCACAGATCCATAAGGAGTGTATTCCAAAGGGAGGATTAATATTTGCCTTAGTGTCCTTATAGAATTTTAACATTTCTGCAGGTTAGTTAGGATTTTTTTTTATTCTATGTCAGGGTCGGAAGCTCAGATATTGCATGTTTAAAGCTTTTGAACCGCCAAGGATGCCACACTGTCAACTGGCTTAAAATAGAAATGTTTAAACGTGGACTCAGACAACCAATCTACAACTTACATAGTTTCATTACATCCTCTAAACAATCTGCTTAAAGGAATGTCTTCGAGGCCATAGCTCCCCTGGCGGAGAGAGCCGTCCAAACTGTGACTACTAAATCTTAAAATCAATACAAACACACATTCTGTGGTGTCGCTGCAGACAAGAAGGTTTTAATTCTGTTCGGCTCCCAGCGCATCTCTGTGGCTTCACGGACTCTGATTTAGAACGACACGATTCCCACAGTGCTCTTTGGCAGTCGGAGGACCCAACCATGGGTGAGTCCAAGCCACGAAACCTAGACTGGCGCCCCATCTAAACTGGGAAAGATAACTACATTCCCATCTACATGCATCATATAAGAAAACCTGAATTATCCAGCAAACGTACTCGCAGAGTTAATAAATATAAAGAGCACCAGGAGAAGTACTTAACTTGCTGGCGGAGCAGCGAAGAGGAGGAGGGTTGTTTGCAACACAATGTCATGGATTGCACGTTATATGATTGGTTGTTATTTGGATCACTGGTTTTTCCCCTTTGTTCATGGCTAATGTCATTGAGTGGTGCTGTTTTCATTCGGCTGCTGTTGGAATAAATCAGAGACAAAAATGTATAATCTGAGCCTATTGCCCTGACATAGGTTTTCAGCTGCACATGGCTAATGAATGTGGACAGTGGGTGGTTTCTGCATGGGAAGCTGGGAGCAGAGCTGGCCCAGCAGCCAACCCCGCCTAGCACAAGCGAGGGTTTTCCACAAAGGGGATATAGGGTATGGCCAAAGATCAGGGCTTTCAACGAACCACCACTGCACATGGCTAAACATTGTGGAGAGTGGCTAATGTGCCAAGAGACCTCTGAGGTAGTGGATGCTACGCAAATGTCTTTAATCAATCAATCAATCAATCACTGTTGACGTAGACACTGCCCATTGGTCTATGAATACATGGGAGCATGCACACAGCCCATGATGTATATGGCAAATCCTTGGTGTAAGAATGTTAAGTTTTTTTCTTTTGAACCTGCTTCTGTACTGTGGAAAATTGATGCAGATGTAAGAGTCAACTTTGGTTATTGTGAACTGGGCCTGGGTCCAGATGCGAACCCTGTGCTCAAATGACCATGTACCTTTGCATCCAATTAATTTTACCCTTGTTTTGGCTCGACACTGGCCTTAAGTGCAACACCTGCTGTGCATATTTAAAGGCTTTATGCATTTTTGTGTCCATACAGGTGCTTGGTACAGGCTGACCTCTCAGCCTCCACATGAACTGCCTACGTTTCTGATCATTGGGGTCACTCTCCATGGTGGATATATGCCCTGCAGGCCAAACCCAGCTAACCGCTCCCACCTATGGCCAAATACCACGTTCTGTCCATCTTATTTTTTTTCCCCCCCACAAAGGTCGTGCAGGGCCTGGCCGATGGAATACTGTGCCTGACTGGAACAGTAAAATGCATTTGTAGCTTTTCAGTTCCGTGTGGCTAGCCTTGTAGGTAATCCAATACCTATAGACTTTACTGTATACAAAATATTACTGCAAATGATGTTCTTGAAGATCTGATGTTGCTGAAGCTTTATTGGTTTGCAAAGCATAGACTATACTGAGAGCTAAAAAGAGACATAATCACAGCAAGTGGTACAGGTACTTAAAACATATGCGTTTGCAAAGTTATAATGTTCGCAATGCTTTATGGAAATGGATATTGTTGCTCAAAATCATAATATTTCTACCATAAAGGGATACTTTCTCTCTTTGATTAATTAAAAACATATTTAATTACCAAAATGTCTGTGAACATGTTGATAATGGAAGAGAGAACAAGCACAACAGTATCAATTGTGTCACATGTACCTGCAAGAGAAAGTTGGCAGCATCGTGGAGTTCTTATACATTGGCGTTCAGTGGAGTAACTAGTTTCAGGATGTCCTGAGACTCGAGTGGCAACAGTTCAGGGTGAAGTGGTACTAAAAGCTAGGACTGTGGGTCTAAAAGGAGCAACAAAGCAGTTGATAACATAATACATTTCAGCACAGTTGCCGAACTGTTGTGGGATGTAAGATACTTAGTAAATATTTACGATCATCTGGTTCAGATGTGGTTGAATCTTCAGCAGACCACCTCTACCTTATTACTTGGAGTGCAGCTGGCTCAGAGTCTTCTAGTTCTTAGGATTCCTTATGCTGGCTGGTGGCTTCCAAACAGAGCAATGTCAGCAGGCAAAGCAAACAGGGCCACAGTCTGCCATAACAAACATGAAATTAACCCCATGTGTTCTCCACATTATGGCTCAACTTCTGCTACAAGGGTTCAAGCAGCCTCACAAATTGAATGCAGCACCAGCTTTTAGGTCCTAATTCAGGCACATAACCACTGCCAATCTCTGCCCAGGGCATTCTGACAAGTGTTTAAGATCCAACCTTTCAGACGTACTTAGGTTTTCCTTCCTTAGGGAGCCATCAAAGATCCTAAAAGCTAATGCATACATGCAGGGGCTCAGGATAGCCTCCAGGGACTTTCTGGCAAGACGTTATAAGTTTGTGTATTTATCCAGCTCCCTGAGCCTGAACTTTCAGTGCCACACACGAGATTGGTATGCTGTTAAAATGTCTTAGATAACAAGATCATTTATGGGTTTTTTCTTTAGCAGGAGCACAGATGGGAGGATGGCATTCATTATCCTACAAGGAATTTTAGGTCGGACTTGACAGTGCAACTGTCACCTGCACTTTTAACCTAGACCAATATTATTATACGCTACCTTACTTCTTCAGAAATTGATATTTACTCCTATGCTATTTACTTGTAATGCTTTAATTTGCCATAACATATTCTTGTAAAGCCAGACCTATTGGCATTGCCAATGCTTGTTGTTACAATGTTTGTCTTTGCTGCTTTAGCTAGGGGCAGTTCAATGCATGTACCACTTTTCGTTTTGGGGGCCACGTCTCTTGCGGTTTGGATTATGAAACCCTGGTTCCAGAGTATAGCTATGCAGGTATCAGCCTACGTTTTAACCTGGGATTTTAGTAGATCAGAGACTTGTGCAAGAGATGCAACATTAACAGTCTTATTTTCATTGCAGATCCTCCTCACGACAAACTTGATGGATCTGTTGTAAATGCTATGACCCTGCCAAGTGAGTCCAGTGTCAACTTGCATGCCATAACTACTTTAAAAGCTTTGGAATATAGGTATGAGTAAATATTTCTTTCTTTTTTAATAAACGATTTCTCGAAAATTAAAAAAAATTAAAGTTATCACTATATATATGTCCAACATCAAAAGCAGTTAATCCAATTACCAAATAATGACAAATGTATTTTTCGAAACCTAAATTGTTGATTGAAAACTGAGTATGCGGATCATGTTTCTACAAAGACAGAACAGAAACAACAAGCATTTGCAATGCAATAGGTCTCGCATTATTAAAGTTTAAGCTATTGGCATTGCTAATAATAATGCAACACCAATAGCTCAAACGTTAATAATGTGAGACCTATTGCATTGCAAATGCTTGTTTAATGAGGGCCCGGCAGCTTCCAGAATAATAAAGTTTTGCAAAGTCACTGAAAAAAGAATTGTCAAAAGGCTGGAGGAGACCAAGGCCAGACCAATTGGCTATGCCAGTGCTTGTTTGCTCTTCCCTGCCGGGGGTTTCTATGAGAATCCCAGCGTGTTCTCTATTGTAATCTGCCTCCCTGTATGCATCACCAAGCAGGCCGCGGGCCCTGGCCTCTGCAGACCGCGTTCATCCATGGAACTCGATTTGCATGAATGAAAGAGCATCGCGCCTATCATCGAGCCAGGACCTTATGACCTCAGATATCGTTCTGTCGATAGCAGGTAGAATGTCACGCGCGGCACTCTGCCAGGAGGAATCCATTAAACATGCCATGGCGCGTGCCTGCCAGTGGTCACATCCGGCGCGGCACAGGTATGGACTGAACACCGCAGTGCACTCCGCAACCTCCCCTGGAAATACACCGCTTGGGTTCGCCTTACCTTCCCCCTGGGCCGGAAGTTGGAGGGGACAGCCCTCCCTGCTCAATGATACATAACATCCGGATTCCCGGGTGCCACCTGACTGTGGTTTCACTCGGTCACCCCAAGCGCCGTGGGGACAGTCTGCTCGATAACTCCACGAGTTAACGCTCACCACTGACATCTGCTGTGATTTGGTCACGAGCAGTGCTTAAAATGTGCATGCCCCTGGCAGGTGCTCGGTTTCCACTCTGCTTTAATTTGAAATAGAGAGTGTCAGTACTCCTGGGGAAGAAGTAAAGGGGAGAGTACATGCACTCTTGGGTCGCAAACTGGTACTCTGGGACAGTTCGCACCTGTGATTCTATATTTCCATTTGAAGGGCGGGTGTTGCATTCTAGTCAGCCTTTTAACCTTGTGCTAGTCAGCCTTTTAACCTCGCTCTAGTCAGCCTTTTAACCTCGCTCTAGTCAGCCTTTTAACCATGTCCTAGTCAGCCTTTTAGCCTTTTGAGGTCAGCAAGTTGTACTCCATGGCATCGGTCATTAGTAACAGTTGTTTCTGCACATGGGTCAGAGTAAAAGTGCTCTGTTCGTCATCACTGATGCGCGGTGTGAGCGAAGCTGGTAATTAATTTATAATGTAATGGGCGTATAAAGCACACGGCCCATGGCTGCTATAACCAGAGCGTCCCAGTGCTAGGAGTCTGTGCAGAGAATCCCCTGGCAGATAAATGGAAGCAGTTTAGAAATTCCTTCAGAAAACACCTGTTATTTGTCAAATGTGCTTCTGTTCATCTGCTTCCGCTCGGAAATGACTCGGGCTGAGCAGCTACTGCTTCCCGATCTATTCCGTGATATCCCAGAGACGGATTTTATACAAAAATAAACAGAAAAGGTCTGCAAGAGTTTACCTCAGTTTTGTGAATAAATAAACTGCGCGCACCTCAGGCTCCCGCCTCTGCGGGCTGCAAGCGGCTACAGAACAAGAGCCTTGCGCCAAGGACTTGGTATTTGTAAACTCGAGATGCGTTTATTCATAAACTGGGCACCTCGCTCACCTCCACAAACCAGTTGACAGTGGAATATTCTGCAGATTTTAGTTCTGAACTCCAGGAGTACAGCATCAATAGCAAGCGGGAGCAAGGAAACAAGAGATGGCTAAATAGAAATAGAAAATCCCCGCCGGGCCGCCGCGCTGCCTGCGACGACCCGGAAGCGGTTGGGAAGCCGGCCAATCACAGCGCGGCCCCAACCGGAAGTCCCGCCCCATCGCGGCGAGAGAGAGAGCTGCCCGAGGAGCCACGAAGGCTCCGCATTGAGTCCCGGTCCCGAGATGGGGGACCGGGTGAAGAGCGGCCGGGCGCATGGGGAAGGCGGGGCTCTCATGTGGTGAGAGAGCCCCGCAAAGCGCTACCGCCGCCCGAGATGCTGATCCGCCGCCGAGCACCGCCAGAACAGGTAAGTGTGTTGAGTGAGAGGAGGGGTGAGTGGGGGTGGGGTGTACGCGTGTGTGTGTGTCAGTTTGAGTGTTTGTGCGTGCGTCTGTCTGTCTGTGTGCGCGTGTATGTTTAAGGGGGGGTGCGTGTGTGTATATGCAGTGTGTGTATGGCTTTCTTTGTGCGCATGCGTGAGTGACGACGTGCGCGCTCACGAGGTCGAATCTCGGCCTGCAAATGCGCGTGGCACTTTGCTGTACTCATTCCCCGAAAAGTAACAACATAAGTTGTCTCGCTAGACGCAAAAGCTTCGCTTTTGCTTACGTCTAGCGAGACCTAAAAACTGTTAAAAATTGGGTGTCTGGTTGGCAGAGGTAAGCACCCAGTCCACGCAAAAAACAGAATGCTAGTAGGGATAAGTCATATATACAACCACAATTAGCCTCTGCTCACTCTCTGGTAGATTTGCACAGAGCAGGCAGGCTTAACTTAAGAGGCAATTATTGAAGTATTTGTGCAACACTTATTACAGAAACAGTAGAAACACCACACAACACCACACCACACCTGGGTAAAAAAAATAGAGCTTAATTTATTGAACACAACAAGACCAAAACAGCAAAAATGCAATATGTGGAACTGGAGTTATGACTTTTTAAATAATATCCGCAAATATAGTGCTTCACAGCACAAAGTGCCAACCGGGGGCTATCTGGTCGCATTTGACCCGGTCAAATCCAAAAGTTCAGGCCAACCACGATCGAGCACGGGTTGGATACAGGGAACAGCCTTGTCCTGTTGTAAATGTACCTTGTTTCGCCGTCGACAGGGCTCGATGTGTGAAGCAGAGGAGACGATAGATCATCGTTGATCCCTGTGGATGTAGGCGATGTCTGTTCCGAGCGCCTCAAATCCAGATGCATTGGCTTCTTAAGATGTAGGCGATGTGTTGTTATTGAGCTGCTCAGCCAGCGATGCATTGTCTTGGTCCTCTGTGACGATGCGTCGGCTTTGAGTGGAGATGCATTGGTTCCGACCGGTGCAACGATGACGATGGGTGGATTTTGATGGAAACAGCACAGAAAACCCATTTCCAAGGCCCAGGGCGGGGTTGGCACCACTTGGCAGGGCAAGACTCACAGTTGTCAGAGTGCAGGTGCTGTAGCAAGGTTGTTGGAAGTCTTACATGTCCCTGAGACTTCAGAACATGAATTCTAGTCCTTATAGTCACTTTGGTTCTGGGGTGCAGAGATGCAGGCCCAGTCCTTTTCACTCCTAGGCGAGGATGGCAGCAGGGCAGACACAGCAAAGTAGGAGTCCAGCAGAGTGACAGGCCATTCAGCAGCACAGCAGTCCTTCTTGGCAGAGTATCCTCAGGTCCATAAGTGTACTGAGTTGATGGTGTCAGGGGTCCAGTACTTATATCAAGTTGTGCCTTCGAAGTGGGGGAGACTTCACAGAGAGGGCTTTGAAGTGCACAAAATCCCTGCCCTTCCCACCCTGGCTACAGACTTACTACAGGGGGATATGCAGCCCCTTGTGTGGGAACAAGCACTGCTCAATCAGGTGTACGTGTCTGCTCCTCTCTCACATCCTGCCCAGGATTACCCATCAGGATGTTGATGGCCCATCTGTCACACCTAAGCTCCCTTTGTGTGTGTCTGTCTGGAGGGAATGCACAATGCCCAACTATCCCTCACCCCAGGTGTGTATTCAGAGACAGGCAGAAGGCACAGAATGGTTTAAGTACAAAAATGCTAACGTTCAAAAAGTGGCATTTTCAGACTTGCAACTTATAATACAACTTTACCATTAGTTGTGATTTTAAATTGAGTGGATTTCCCAATTCGAAATTACTCTTCTAAATGCAATAAGGTAATCCCAATGTTAACCTATGGGCGGAAAAGGCCTTGCAGTAGTGAAAAGCTAATTTAATCGTTTTTACTACCAGGACATATAAAACTTGAAAGTACATTTTCTACTTTATAAATGCACTGCACCCTGCCCTTAGGGCTATCGAGGCTCTACCTTTGGGTTGTGTTATAGGTATTAAAAAGAGTGGTTTGGGCCTGGCAAAAGGGTTAACTTGCCGGGTCGACTATGCAGTTTAGAACTGCACACACAGGCTCTGCAATGCCACTCCTGAGTAATTTTTGAAGGGTTTACTGAAGTGAGTGGCACAATCAGTGCTATAGGACCACTAGTAGCATTTAATTGGCAGGCCCTGGGCACTTATACTGCACTTTACTAGGGACCTATAGGTAAATTAAATAACGTAAAGGAAAGCATCAATTCTATTAAGGACACGGATGTGAGGATTAGGCTGTTCTCTTTTCACTTTAATGACATTAATTTTACTCCAGCAGCCATTTTCAAGAAACTTCGTATCACAGAAAAACCTACATTTCCCATGAGCAGCTGGGAAAAGAAACAAACAAATTCCATCCAATCACAAGACAGTCCTCCGTGTAATGCTCTGTGTAGCCTGTTTATCTTCCTCTTTCTTCCTACGAAGGTGGCAATCTGCCAATCTTCTCACTCTTTTTGTTAGACTCCGACCCTAAAAGATCAAGAGGTACATATTATCCATAACTGCATAAGGGAAATTTGCAGCATAAGCAGAACATGAAATCAAAGGATATAACATCACTTTCAGAACAGTCAATTCACCTTCCTGTAACACACAGGTATTAATAACAGCTCTGAAGTGTACCATAACTTCTACTAGGGAGGGCAAAACTTCCTGAAAGAAGTATAGGGAGGGTTAATCCTGGTCTCCGTGTCCTTAATAGAATTGAAACTTTCCTTTAGATTATAGCTAGGACATTTTTTATTCTATGTCAGGGCCCGGAGGCGAGGATTAGGCTAGTTCAAAGCGTGTCCACCACCATGCTTGCCAGAAAGGGAACTGGTTTGAAATAAAAGGTCGTAAAGGTAGAGTCATTAGACCAGTCTGCCGCATGGAGTATATCCTCAAGACGTGCTCCCAGACAAAAAGCCTTAGAGGGCATTGCCCCTCTTACAGAATGGGCTATAAACGGGGAAATATCAATTCCCGCCTCTTGCATGACCCATCTGACAATCGTAGGAGAAGAAACCACTTTGTGGGGTTTTGTGAGGGCAATCAATAATTGCTTCCCCCCATGAGGACGAATGTCATCAGTAACCACTTCATATGCTTTAAATTGTGCAGACTACACATAAGTTAGGGATTTGTGGCAAAGCCGGATAAGACACCACTTTAGAATTACATTTTGTTCTGCGAGTAATGTGGAAGGTCACCCCTTCCGGGGTAAGAACTCTTCCTGTTATATCCAGGGCCCGGACATCGGAGACTCGGCAACAGGATATCAAACATAATAGCATTGCTAACTTTGGCTAACCGATGTTTCCTGGACAGATACTTATTAGAGGGCTAGGATTGGAAAAAGGAAAGGACTTTGTTAACGTCCCACAATGTCGAATATTTGGGTTCAGGAGGAACTGAGAGTCTGATTCCTCTCAGCAGTTTACGGACTAGCGGGTGTTCTTCCACCGGGTGACCATCCACCGGTAGGTGCCCCACGGAAATTGCCGATCTGAAGGTATTACTAGATCAGTATGCAAAGTCTTAGGAAGCCAGATTCGCTAAGAAGTTCATAATATGGACACCATCTGCCCCCATGAGATCAACTTGGTGTTCAAGACACCAAACCAACCATCTGGACCAGGAGATTGTTTGTTCGTACTGTCTGCCCAGGCCTTAGCAAGTAGGGAGGAAGCTTCTTGTGAAAGGCCAGGGACTTTTCAACGTCGTCCGTAACCTTCCAGGCCATGAGGCAGAAAGGACTAGTGGGTGAGGATTGTTTTGGGGATCCCGGAGAAGATCGGGAAACCAGGGTAGAGGGATTGGGAAATCCCAGGAAAGTTCCATTATCGCTGGAAATCAGGCCTGTAATTTGTAAATCGGGGTAATCACCACCAGGTAGGCTCGTTGTATGCAAACCTGTGCCAATAGTCTCATTATCATGGCAAAGGGTGGAAAGGCATAGAACTGTCCCTTGCTCCAATCTTGGAGAAAGGCGTCCATGGCCGCTGCAGTGGGATCCGGTCTCCAACTGCAGTACTGGTTGAGTTGAAAGTCCAGATAAGAGGCAAAGAGATCCATGGAGAATGGACCCCATCTGGCCTGAATTTGGTGAAAGAGATGACCATCCAACTTCCAGAGGCTGACATCTTTCCAATGGCGAGACTGCCAGTCGGCCACTTGATTGGAGCACCCTGGGAAGTGCTCCGCCGACAGGGAGATCTGATTGACCAGGCAATACTCCCATTGGTTCCGGGCGATGTCCAACAAGGTCTTTGACCTCTTCCCTCCCAGGTGATTGACGTAACGAACCGCCGCTACATTGTCCATTTTGAGTAGCACTGTACATTTCACTCTTTCTTTGATCCCACTTCGGCTAGCAAAAGAGCATGCCACCAACTCTAGGCAGTTGATGTGTAGAGATAGTTCTTTGGAGGACCATTTGCCGCCCGTGGTAAACTCCCCACATTGTGCGCCCCATTCGGAGCCGGCGGCGTCCGATTAGATTACGAGATCGGGATGGGAAACAAAGATCGCACGGCCATTCCAGGCATCCATGTGGGTCAACCATTAATTCATCTCCTCCCTATGCCTTGACCGAAAGTGGAATCTTTTGAGAGTACGAGAGGCCTTTCCGGAGGTGCTTGGTTTTCAAACGCTGTAGAGTCCTGTAATAGAGAGGACCCGGGAAAATCGCCTAGATGGAGGACGAGAGGAGTACCACTATCCGCGCTAAATGTCGAAGTGAAACATGAGCCTTGGAGATAGTTCGCCTGAGTTTGCCAATTTCCGCTGGGGAAGACTGAGAATCCCAGAAATTCAAGAAGGTCCACAGCTATCTGCAAGTTCATGGACAAGCAATGTGTGCATTGGCCCATGAGAAGAATATCATCAAGGTAGACTATTAGTCTCACACCTCATGCCCGCAGATGTTCGATGACTGGCCTCATCAACTTGGTGAAGCACCAAGGGGCGATTAAAGACCAAAGTGAAGGGCGGTAAACCCCACTGGAATTGCAAGAAGCGTCTGTGAGGAGCAACCACCAAGTAGGCGTCTTTTAGATCCAGATGAACCATCCAATCTGAAGCCTGGAGAAGATCCATCAAGAGATGGATACCTGCCATCTTGAAATGTTGATATAGGAGCCAAGAGTTGAATTCCCGGAGATTGATAACCAGGCGTTGCCCGCCATCTTTTTCTCTATCTGGAAGAGATTGTTAACGAAGCTGCACGAGTGGATCATAGATCTCACTATTGCCACTTTCCGCAGAAGATTGCCTATCTCCTGGTCCACCAATGCCCGTTTTTCTGAAGAGAACACCAGAGGAATGGGAAAGTGGGACTGGAGTGAAGTTCCGTAAAATTCAATATGGAAGCCCTCCACTGTCTAAAGAATCCACGCATCTGAGGAGAGCTTTTCCCAATTCGAGCAAAAAAGGGCCAGTCGTCCACCAATCTGAATGCCCGTCGGGTCTTGAACTCTCACCTTGTGCAATGTTGACATTACCGTCTCTGGATCTGCCCCTGCCTCTGCAGCGGTGGGGATAGGATTTGTTCTGGTAGAAATTGCCAAACCTGCTTGCATCATGCCATTGGCCACAGTGGAAAACGCCACTTCTGGAGTTTGCAGGAAGGGACGGCTGTGAGAACGCCACCTACCTCGACCTGCTGCGGCAAAAACACTGGGTGTGAATATCCCTTTAATGGAAGACTGTCTAGTCTAAAGAATTGAAGGTGTTGACAAGTTTGCCTGATTCTCTAGTAAACGGGTCTCCGAACAGGTTCCCCTTGGCTATTGTCCCTGCCTCTGAGGTGGAGAGCTGCCCCAACTTGGGATCAATTTTGATCAGTAGCGATCTACGCTGCTCTGTAGAGATCGCACAGTTTGCGTTAACCAGAAAGATGAATGCCCTCTGAGCCCAGCTGGATAAAGCATCAGGGGATATGATGGAGACGGAGGCTTTCGCATCTTCGCCATATCCATGATCTTTGCCTGGGGTCCTGCGACGTCCAGGAGCTTATCTTGGCACGAACGCCATGACCTGTTGATGCCTTTCTTGGGATCACAGGCAAATTTGGCGAGGAAGGTGGCCATCTTGGGATCTATCTTGGGGGTTGCCGCAACCTCCCCATCCAAAGAAGGCCGAAGACATTCCGCCTTAAGACATACACTCACCTCTTTATAAAGGGGTTTCCTTAGGAGGCTAGGACACAACCTTGGGTGCATGGCACCAGTCCACAGATGTAAGAGGTCATCGGACTCCAGCAAGTCCCCTTCAGAGGGTTGTACGGTGTCTGTATATGGGCCCGATCCAACCAGGGGGCTGGTCGTCGGGTCCTGCGGTCTACAGCCATCCCTGGCCCCGTCCCCGTCCGAGGTATTGGGAGAATCATCTCCATCCCCTTGGTCAGTCTGTGGGGGTGTGGGAGAAGCCAGTCCTGATAGAACCGAAGTCTGAGGGTCCAGCAGGGGTTGGGAATCTAGAAACGCCTTCTTGAGGTGTGCAAAGGCGTCCAGATCGACCTCAGGGTCGTCTGCCCACTTATGCTTGTCGAGGGACTGGGGTTGGCTGATAGTTACGGGTAGCCGATTGCCCTGGAGGTAGGGAGGCCACTGGTCCATTAGACTCTTCCCTCCCTCTGAGGGGTTTTGGCATCGTGCTTGGAGTGCCAACAATTTCTTCTCAAGGGAGGCTACCACTTGAGAAACAGCCCTGAGGATGGACGCATCCATAACTTCACAAAAATGGTAATCGGCTGCTTCTCCTCCTCCTCCTCCTCCTCCTCTTCCTCCTCCATGTAATTCCCAGTCTCTTCATATTCCATTATGGCGTGCATGCGCAGAAAGAGGATCTATTGGGATCAAAGAGGGCCAATATGGTGGGCTTAGCCCTATATAGAAAGCCAATCCGAAAGGAATTGGGACAGCACCCCTGTTGTCTTATGGGGGTTGACACAAAATGCCTGGGAGCTCCCGAGACTAGCACAACCTTAAACCTCAGGGTGTTTCTTCCTTCAGGTGTAGGATCGCAGGGCTCACTAATAAGGATTAAGTAAGGAAGAAAAAAGTTACCTCACTCGTTCAAGATAGACAGGCTATAAGGAGCATTATACGGAGGACTGTCTTGTGATTGGATGGACTTTGTGTTTCTTTTCCAAACTGCTCATGGGAAATGTAGTTTTTTCTGTCATACGAAGTTTCTTGAAAATGACTGCTGGAGTAAAATGAATATCATTAAAGTGAAGAGAGAACTGTCTAATCCTTGCCTCCTGGTCCTGACATAGAATCAGCATTGCCAGTAATGCAGCCCTCAATTACAGTCATGTCCTAGCACTATTTAGACATCAATCAATATACAATCCCTCAATATTGGGCACAGGATGCTCACACCACCACTTGTTTTCATGGACATCGCCTAGCTTCGCATATCAAGTTCTCCAAAGCACCCTGGATTTGTCTAAACCATGATACCATTTTGTGATGCTCGGAGTATTTGGAGTGTGTCAGGTTTGAACTATGTTGCATTTGGCAGCAATCAAGACTGCACTAAAGAATAACTTCTGATATCTCGACAGGTCGAGGTTACTTATCATATTTAATAGTGCAATACATGGATCATGTGAAATCAGGGAACCAAAACCTCATTGCAAATCCTTTCCACAGCCTCCCAAAACTCCTTAAGGGCCCTGCAGTGCCAAATCATGTGTACGACACTTGAGGCGTAGAGGTGAGTTACATTTGATGCTCTTATACAGAAGACCTGTTTCAAGTATTTGAATTGAGTAAGGTGAAATTTGAATGAAATTGCTCTCTCTCTCTAGGTGTGGCCAATGCCTCCCACCACTCTGAGTCTTACATATGGACTATATCCAATTCCCAAGTATCTCTGAGCTTCCCTATTGTATCTGGTTTGTTGATTACTATAGATTTATATATATGGGACATTTTGTGTTTGTTTCCCAGATCTTCCATTGTGGCATCCAGTGGCTGTTAATCGAACTGCTGTAGGTAACAGAACAGTACACGTCAGAGTTGTAGCAGTTTATAAAATTGGGTATATAGTAAACCAAAGTCACCTTGAAGTTTTGCAAAAGCCTTAAAGGTGGCATGTGGGAGGACTGCTCCCAAATTTGAAGTGCCCAGTCTATACTAACCCTCAAAGTCAAGTTGTGTCTTTACTTCAGAAAGTAATGTTTCTTGCACAGTGGGGTTTCTTTAGTAAGCTACACTGTCAGTGTGTCTGTTTCACGGTGTCAGACTATGTTTTAATGACTATCTTGGTTGCCGGAAGGATATACTGTGGGGGAGGTCCTTCATATATATAATAGGTGTATGTCACCCAACCTCCATAGCTTGGTTTTGTATGGTGGGTCCCCCATGGTGTGTGGAATAACAACTTGTTAAGTATAAGGAGCTGGACAGCTCTATAGTGGGTGAGGCAGCCCGCCATTGCAAGACTCCCATCATACGTGGATTTTGAAATACTTTTATCTTGGATACATCGGGTGCTCCACTTTACTAGAAAAAGGAACTTAAGGTGGCAATTCATTAAAGAATAGACATGGGAGGGGGAAGGGATAGTTTTGCAACATGTATAACATCCTAGGGAGTGCTACCATTTTAGTAATTGTTACCCTGCCTAAGAGGGAGCGGATTCCAATTGTGTAGATCACAATGTATTCAGTCGAGCATAGGCACAATGTTTAGGGAGAAGGTTAACATCTGGGTCGGGGTGATGTGAATGGATTGGACATTTGGGGGGCCCATCTCTCAGCATCGTTCAGGCTGTTTAAAGAGAAGAAATAGGGTTTTTCCAATTGACTTGGAGCCCAGAATGCAATGTAAACGTATTTAGGGCCTGTTCCATCCTTGGGCCCGAGACAGGCTGGTGTGCAAGGAAAAGATAGTCTTCATATAGTGACACTTGCTCTTCCAGTTCTGGTGTCGAGTGGAAGCGTTCTTTTGTTTCATCCACCAGGGACTAGATAGCTAGGGCGAAGCGTAAGAGAAGGAAGGGGCTTCTGTGGTGTGTGACCCATGTTTATGTGACTGGGTTGAGAGAGAGCGTGTCATTGATCATCACCCTGACCATGATATTAGTATACAGTTTTTGTGAATGGGCGCTGCGGATTTCACCACCATCTTTGAATTGTAGCGCGAGCACGAGCGAAGGAGCAGCGCGGAAGCAGCGAGCGAGGAGGTGAGGAAGACGCTTCCGTGGCTCAGTGGTTGCCCCCAGCTGATCAGCCCTCAGCTTGTGGGTCTCAGTAGCGGCGAGCTTGTGGGTCTCAGTAGGGTCTTGTGGGTCTCCTGCCGCTGCGAGCTTGGCGCTGCGCAGCGGCACGAGCCGTGTGTGCACAAAAAGCTGATTCCACCGGCGGCTTACCAGCAGCAGGGGCCGCGGGCCGCGAGTCCTCCATAGTCCTCCATAGCAGCAGAGACAGCGGGCAGCGGGGAGCCGCTGTGAGTTGTGTAGCGGCAGGAGAGCCCGATAACCCCGAACCACCATACTCACCCACAGCAGGAGTCACGGGGCTCGCAGCATCAGCAGCAGCTGCAGCCACTAACAGCACAGCGGCGGAGCCAAGCGGGGAGCCCTCGAAGAGGCAGGAAGGAAGCAGTAAGCGGCCTTCGCTGGCAGCAGCAGGCTGCATGAGAATCCCCACAGCGGAGGAAGCAGTGGAGGGAGCAGTAAAGACTAGAGAGTAACAGTTACACTTGTAAAAACACCTGCAACCACCTGCAACCACTCCGCATAATTCAAGGTAAGGTAAGGCAAGGCACGGTGGCCACCAGCCAGCCAGCCAGGGAGCGCACCACAGGGCCAGGTGCCTTTGGAAGCAGTAACAAGCAGCAGTAACAAGTCAGCAGTCTTGAATCCCTAAATCCCGGACCCCTATACCTATACCCCTAACCTCAAGAACTAGCACAGTGGACAGACCACCATGAGATCGGGGAAAATTAGGGGGGCACCAGGCGACCAGCAATTAAAGCCAGAAAAAGAGGGAGTGGAGGGAAAGGACTTAACAGAGGACCCAACAGAGCCAACAGAGGCCCAAACAGAGGACAAATCAGAACTGGAAAAGCCCAGAAAGCTAAAAGATAGAGAGCAGGAAAAACTTTTGGAATTTGACCCCAAACAGGAAAACGACTCGGGGGGTGGCGGGAGGGAGGGGAGGGGGTAAAGTAGAAAAGGATTACACCCAACCATTTAATCACACCCCCATCAGGGCAACCAGTTCCCCCATCAAAGCCAGCATCAAAAGCAGTAAACGGGCTCTCATCACCGACTTTCTAAAAGTATGTCGCAGCCTATCCCCAGGGAAGCAAAAAACGCATAAGGCAGTCAAGGAAGCAAAGGAGACAAAAAAAGCTGAAAAGTACAGGCAAAAGGGGGACAGTGTGGACAATGAGATGCACAAGGACAAGGTCAGCGTGCAAACAAACACAGAGGATGCAGAAGAAGCAGAACATAAGGTCCTCAACCTGCTTGCTTCAGAGGAGGCAAGTTGTACCAATATTACTCAGAGCCCACTATCGGCTCATCACGGACTCCATGGACTCCAACAGGCCATTCAGGCAGTAGTCCACAAAGGACATGAAATCAAAGAGGAGTTAGCACACACACCTGTACAATGGATCAGCCATCAACAGGTAATTCAGGCAGTAGTCCACAAAGAACATGAAATCAAAGAGGAGTTAGCACACACACCTGTACAATGGATCACCCAAGCTCAAACAAATAAACAAAGGCAGCAAAACCAACGACTGCTAATGGTCCAACAACCTGCGAGACGGTACTGTGAAGAGGACAACTTGGTGCTCGGGCAAGACAGCTTCGACAGCTCCTGCGCTATACTAAGTACACCCGCAGACCTACAACTTGATCCACTTCTAGTTCAGAAAGGGGGCCAAATAACTAACGCACAGGAACAACTTCCTACAAACCTGAATCCACGATTCAAGCAACCACTAATGGTACAGTACCTGACGCAGACGCCCAGTCAAAGTAAGACAAACGTATCACCTCTTAAAAATCCCCAAGATATTGAACCATTAGTCTTGTTAGTCACCAAGAACTCCAAAAATTACCATCTCCACGACAATGCACCAAGAAACACGAGGGTCATTACCCCACGGAACAACAAGAAGACCAATCAACCGGACTATTCTGGGATCAGTTATTAGGCACCATGAAGACAATCGGATCAGCTGTAACCTATCATGCTGACAAGCTGGATACCCAAGTTGAGCTATTAAATGCACTAGCTTTATATATGCAGGGAATAGATCAAAAACTACATGACTTAAATGCAATGATAACAAGGGTACAACAAGCACGGGACACCACATATTATACGTGCCACTGCCATCAAATAATTGACAAGCTCGCAGCCGTCCCGACTATAATGTCAGAGTTGTTGGGGGTAGTAAGGGAAACACAACTAAACTCCTCAACTACAACGGAAGGAGGGCTCAAGGAGACAGATGGAACTAACAAGGATGCCCTTGCCACTAACATTACACCAATAAAAGAAGAAAACAACCCGCAAGAAAGCAAAGGTAGAAATACCTCAGTCACCGAGGAAGGCGGTGAACGAATAGAGGAACATCAGGATTCCGAAAGCTCAACACCATGCCTGAATCAAAGATCTTCATCGAAGGCACTGGCACAAAGCAAGGAATCAGAAAACTTTGAAAAACCTCTCTCAAAACGGGAACGCAAACGCATGAGGAAAGCAAGGAAAAGTAAAACAAACAAAGTCAAAGCCCTCCATCAAGCATCACGGACATCAACCCAGGTAAAACAAGACAAAAATGACGAAAGGGATAGAGATACTGTTATTACGACGAATCAAAAAAATAATGAAAGTAACAGTGACCCACTCAGAATGACGAACCATAAAGTCTTGGCAACAAAAGAAATTGCGGCCATAAAAACTCACGATGGCAAAAACAAAACAAAAAAGGGAAATCAGTCAACCAATAAAATTTACGACATATTCAAATCAACAGCTGAGAAGGAAAAGGACAAAGTCAAAAACGAAAAAAACGTAAAATCAGACACAACTCAAACTCTACAGGAAAAAGAAACCACCACGCAGGACATAGTAAAAAGTGGGAAAGGAGAATTATCAACAAGAAATAAAGAAACCCAAAATAGTTTACAGTCATATAGTATCACAGATCCCATCAAAAACATACACCAAGACGAAGTCAAATCAACCCAGCATGTCAAAATACAGCGACACGATCCAACAGAAGTAATTACAGAGAATCCGATCAATTACAATAAAAAACAATCGCCCATTGCCCAAAACCAGTTAGAACTGATTCCACATTACAAATCGAGAGGATCTCATGACACATTAAATGGAAGCGCAATAATAAAGCTACTCAAATCCTTACCTGCCCTGAGCCATATAACATCTGGCGACCTGGAAAGAATTGAATTCAAATCTACTCCAAACCAAAAGGGGGCAGAAATAACAATAGCCACTTGGACAAACCATTTAGTCACTAAACAGATTTTGAGGCACAAGGAGGCATTCGAAGAATGGGGTATAGAACTAAATGAGGTGGTACCCCCTCGTTACCCGAGCCCCCTACAACAACTTCCCCGCATAGAGGGTGTCCTAAAAGGAGCTAAAGGACCAGAGACCCGTGAACAATTAAAGGATGACGTCAAATTCATAAGAGAAATCACAATCACAATTTCACACCCAGATAAAGCCAAAAATGAGGTCAATCAACATTTGAGATCTCAAACCATGCAACAAGGAGTTGCATGAATACAATCTCAAAGAAAAGTGAAAACACTGCAAGACATTAACATCTGTTCTTGGAATGTGAATGGCCTAGCGTCCAAAATAGGAGAAATTTACTTTGCTGACTTCATATTACAGTACGATATACTGCTGTTTCAGGAAACCTGGCAGACAACATTTACTCCGATAGTAGGCTACAAAGAACATTTAAACTTAGCAAAAAAAGAATCAGCACATGGAAGAGCCAAGGGTGGCTTATCAATATACATCGCCACAGATATCCGATGGGAAGAAGAAAATATTGACCTGAATTCAAGCTGGATGCAATGCATCAAACTAGCAGTAAACACCGCTTGTACATTGTTAATTATGAACATATACATCCACCCAACCCATAAGCACAAGGGGAGAGATATACAACAATTGGCCGCCACTATCAAAACGCTAAAGGCAACATACCCACAAGCCAACCTAATATTGTCTGGAGATTTCAATATGAATTTGATGCAAGCACAAGAGAAAAATCTACCAAATGGAATAACCGTCAGGAGAGACAACACAGCCAGACGTGACACATTTGGGAAGAAATGTGCCGCATTGCTAGACAAACAAGCATTATATACGCTAAATGGCCGAGGCCCACAAGTCCGGCAGCTTTCACAAGAGTGACGGCAAAATCAGGAGCAACCATTGATTTCACCTTAGCAGATCCAGATCTATTCCCCAGTATCACAAATTTTCAAATACTAGAAAGAGTAGAGAGTGATCACTACCCTCAAACTTTTACACTAATTGATTTCAGAAAAAAGCCTCTACCATCAAGAGCCCTGACGCAATTTACTAAACCGTACAATTTAAACCGGTTAATATGGGACGAAAACACCATAAACAAAATTTTGGAGTTCTGTACAGCTTTCCTTACCACTGTAGGTGAAAAACCATTGGGGATAGAGGCGTGGGAGTCCTTAATTAACAACTTGAACAGAAAGTTTATACACAGCCCCAAAAACCGAAATACGTCACAGATCAGCAGGTCAGAATGGTACACTAAAGCTCTGAGGATAAAAAAAACCAAAATTAAATAAACCATTGAGACAAATGAGAACTCGCGGTCAGCAACCTTCCCGGGAGGTCCTAATGACAATTAAAAAAATGAAAAGTGACCTAAAAAAAGAGACCCGGGATGCCAAACGCACATATAATGAGCAATTCTGGACAAAAATGCTCTACGTAAGTCAACAACAAAATTCCAAACAGTTTTGGGCCCAAATTAACGCTCTATCCAAAGGAAAAAACCGGCATTTCAACTCCGATATAACTGAGCATGCATGGCGAGCTCATATAGAAGCTACATATAACTCAGACTACTACCGAAATTGACATACGGATGGCGATACAACTAAACCATGGAAACCCCAGTGAGACTCCAATAAGAGAGCAGAGGAAGGCAGAGATACAGTTACCATCCTTGCATGCTCCATACCACACGACAAGTAAGCTGAACCAGAAACAAAATAACAACTCACAACACAAGCATTGGCATAGCCAATAGGTCTCGCCTTTGGGACCTTCTAAGTGTTTAGCCATGCAGAAGTTGAGGTTGTTGCACCAAGGATATTATGCTGCATAACTAAATACTTATAAGGTCCCAAAGGCGAGACCTATTGGCTATGCCATTGCTTGTTTAGGACTTGTGCCCTGGACAGGAGATCAGGAAAATGACAGACCGGTATGACAGAAGCAGAAGGGCGGGGCAACAGAAGGGCAGGGGTGGAGACAGAAGCATGGTTAAAGACAAAGGCAGGGAGAGAAGCAGAATAGGAGGGGAACAGACAAAGGTGCAGGGGTGAAAGAAGCACGGGTAAAGAATCAAAGGCCGGGGAGAAACAGAGTGGCAGAGGTAGAGGTAGAGACAGAAGCACAGGAAAGACAGGAAGGTAGGGGATAAACAGCATGTCAAGGGGAGAAACAGAAGGGCTGGGGTACAGGCAAACACGGGTCAAGCCAGAAAGGCTGGGAAGAAACAAACTGCAAGAAAAGTGGCCGATGGGCATTCAGGAGAAAGTACTGTAGGAAAGGAGATAGAAGGGTATGGTGAGAGAATGTTATAGGAAAAACAGAATGTTGGGGAAAGAGACAGGCGAGTGGAGACTCATATGGTGGTTGGAAGAAACAGAAGGGAAGGAGGCAGTAGGAAACGGTTAGGGTATTCCTAGTTTTCCATCCGCAAAAGGCTTTAAAAAGTGCAAAAGTAAGACCTATTGGCTTTGTCAATGCTTGTTTTTTAAAACCTAATACAAGGAGTCGACAGACGAAAAATACCCAGCTTTACAAATGGTTATGGCCGTGGCTGCCTCAGATCGAAGCAAGATTAATAATCTTCAATTGCATCTATATTTTCGTTGAAATCTCCAAAGTATGCATCAGATAGTGGATTTTGCGGCTAATGCAGCAAATTCACATTTACAAATAAAAACTACGACCACGTAAGGCAATGTAGCGTTTCCAATTGCCCTGATTACAAAATAAGGGCAATTCCAAAATTAGAAGTCATCATCAGTTCCAGGTGCCTGAGCAGCGTGTAGTTCTAAGAGTTTGATCTTCATGCAGTTTTCAGAGTTTGATCTTTATGCGCTACTAGGAGTTTGACCTATAAACCTAAGCGGTAGCACAGTGTTTCCACCTTCATTGCCCTTCCTCGTGTCACGCAGCTGTGATTATCTGTGGGGCGGCGCCATGGGCAGGTCAGGCAATCCACGGACAGCTGCTGCTGCACATTGCTGAACTGTGAGTCAGGCGCTCGTGAGAAACATGCTCGTGTTAAAGCAACAAACGGGCGTAGACAACAACCACGGCCTAAAAGTAAACAAGGCCTCTGTTCAAGGTACAGTAGAGGAACACCATTCGCGCCTCCCACGAATGAAGGGATGGAGCAAGGCGTGAAGATGGAAGAGACAACAGAAAACCCAAAGGGGCAGAGGAAGTAAAGAGGGAAGCGAAAAAGGGTACGAAGAAAGATTGCGCGAGATAGAAAGGGATAGGCAAGCACAGGAAAAATGAACAAAAATATCAATAGCAACGAAGCTGGAGAAAGAAAAAGACAAAGTAATAATGGACAGATGATAGACCAAGAGAGAGAAACAGAAATGAGTAGAATAAAAGCAAGTAATAAAGCATAAAGTAATTACATAGCTTTTCACATATTCATGCTACCAGCGATCAAGTGAATAGTCAGAACCTTGCAGGATAACAAACCTTCACTAGAACAAGGAGAAACACGAGAGACGGCCTGCGGCTGTCAAAGTGAAAGTACGGCCGGTGGAGGGCATTGCTGTGGGGAGGGGGGAGGAGAAATGCGACAAGGCGGGAGGGGGCGGAGCGGGGAGAGCGGCATGAGGGTGTGAAGCAGCAGGGGCCTTTGAAGTGAAGCTAAGCTTCACTTCAAAGGTGTGGGAGGAGTGCTGCTGGTGATTGACTGGCGATTTGATGATGTGCACGCGCATTTTAGGTCAATGCGCTTGCGCATTGACCTAAAAGCGCACGGGCACAGCATCAAATCGCCAGTCAATCGCCAGTCTAGGTAAAGCTTATTTAAGCCCCTATATATCGAGCTCCCGCTCAATGCGCATGCGCATTGAGATAGGTCGCTCGACCTAAAAAACAAATGGAAGGAAAATCGCAACAAGATCAGCCAGAAACAGCGGGGTCAGATCAATCAATTGTTGACATCCACACTACACAAAAGCAAGTAAAGAACATCATAAAAAAACATAGATCAGACGGGGCGCCGGGACCTAATGGTCTGCCAAACGCCCTATTCAAAAAAGATTTAGCATTCTGGTCCAACCATCTAGCCATACTGTTCGAGAACATTTTGGAATCCCACACTATCCCTGATTCCTGGCGAGGAAGTATTCTGCACCCAATATTTAAATCAGGGGCTCGCGCAAATCCCGCAAATTACAGGCTAATAGCCCTCATAGATTTCGAGGCAAACATTTACGCGGCAAACTTGCTTAAAGACCTAGAAGATTGGGTAGAGAATATCAAACTGATCCCCAATACACAGACGGGCTTTCGAGCCGGAATGGGTACCTTAACAAACATATCTGCCGTAACACTCCTAGCTAACCAAGCTATTGTAAACTCAAAAGTATTGTACGCGTGTTTTATAGACCTCAAGGCGGCCTTTGATAAGGTCCCTAGACAAGCCTTGTGGGAAAAAATGAAATCTGGGGGTGCACCGACAAATGTACTGAATGCGATAATCAACCTTTATTCAAAAACATGGGTTCAAGTAAAAATGGGAGACGGCCGAACCCTAACAAACAAAATTACAACCACCAATGGCCTAAAACAGGGGTGCGTCTTGGCCCCCTGTCTATTCAACATATATACAGATGATCTAGACTACAACCTACGTTCGTCATTAGGTGACTCCCCAAAACTGGGGAACGTGAGAATAGCAAGCCTACAATATGCAGATGATATTGTGCTGCTCTCCCAAACGCCTCGCGGGCTACAACGGCTGATTAACAAACTAGTAGAATACACAGACCTAAACCAACTACAGATAAACTTCAAAAGAACAAAGTTCATGTGTTTTTCTAGTCCACAGAAAAAAATACCAAAAATTATTTGGACGATTGACAGCAACTGTTTGGACCGTGAGGGGACATACAAGTATCTGGGATTTACTCTGGATTGTCATCTTAACGACAAACTACACCAAGAACAGCGAAAAACAAAAGCCAAACAGCTATTATTTGCATTTAAAATTTTGCAAAAGAAACTTAGTGATAGTTCTACCACTCACTTACTAAAGGTTGTGGCATCAAAATTTTTTCCTGCAATTACATATGGTTCTGAACTTTTAAACTTAAAGGATACAGCATCTCTGAATATCGCCCAAACTAGCCTCTTCAAAAAAATTGTTTAATATTCCAGGCCACATCTCTCAAGATCGGATTAGACTTGAATTTGGGCTAAAAAACCAGAACATGTCAAGACAAGGAGCGCTGGTAAAATACTACTGGAGAATGCGGGCAGCAAAGGACGACTCTATGGCACATTACTGTTGGCTGGAGGTCGAAAAACAATCCATATCGACTAATTCTGTTTATTCAATCCTAAAGAATTCGATCGAGGCTTTAAAGTTAGAGGAAGCATGGCACACTATATCGGCCTATCCAGAGTTTAAACAATTGGTTAACAAAATAATTAATCAAAGGTCCCAAGAACAGGATAAAGCCACGTTGTCCAAGAAAACACATGCATGGATGGTGCTGCCAACATATAAAAAGCAAAAGCCCCAATCATATCTTTTGGAACACTTTGCAAACCGAATGAAACAGCAACTAATTTTAATGAGACTGGGAGTGTATCCGACTAAAGATCTAACGCCAATATGGAAACGCACCTGGCCTTCAATGGACTGCCGCCCCTGTGGACAAGGAAATGAATCAGTGCTCCACTTACTTTGTATTTGTTCGGCATTATCCTCCAAACGGAAAGAACTTCTGCGGCCGTCAATAAAAAAAGAGCAGATCCGCAGTAATAAAATATTTAGGAGGATCAACAGTGCAATTGCCATGCAAATCATTAAGGTTCCTAAGCCTGTCGGCAAAAGCACTAGAAAAGAAAGACATGGAACTTGACTCTGAAAAACGCTTAGATAATCATCTTGAGCCAATTTAAGAATAAGAAACAGTCACCCCAAACTAGAACAATTATCATAAGACGAAAAGCACAAATTGCACTGTTGTTTTTCTTTGTTTCCTCCGTTTCACTGATCAAAAAGGTTTTTAATGTGAAGTTATTAATTAATGTGTATTTTACTCATGAATTTTAAGTCACAAGCGTCAATGTGTTTTTAGCGGTTAACCCGCTCTTTTTTATGATTTAAACCAAATCAAATAAAAGTAATTTACATTCACAAAGTATACAGAAGCTTTACATAACACTGGAAGTTTGCTCTGAAGTTAATTTTTTGCAGCAGAGGGAAGAATTCTCAACAGAGCCTGTCAAAGGGTTTTTCAAAATCCACTGCGAACAATGCCTTGGGGTGTTCAAACCTGTGGGAAAGTGCAGTAGTATTATTAACCCTCTTGATATTGTGTCTGGTGGATCAATGTGGCATAAAATGACTCTGGTCATTTTTAACCAATGTATGGAGTTCTGTCAGAAGGTGGTTAGCAAGGATTTTGGAGAGGACCTTGGGCTCACTATTAATGAGCAAGATCGTTGTGTAGAAGGCGAGGTTCAAGGCAAGGCGACCAGGGTTAAGTATCACTGATGATATGCCTTGCATAGCTTGTTGGGAAAAGAACCCATGTCTCTTGTGGATGAGAAGAGTTGGAGTAGAGTTTGAGCAAGTAGATGTGACTATATCTTAAAACAATTCACTCTGCAAGTCTTTGAGACCAGGGGTTTCATGTGCTTTAAGGTGTTTGATAGCCTCTGAGACTTCATCCAGCATATTCTTGCTGTCTAAAGTTGCATGGTCTGTCTGGGACAGGCACGTTGTAGGAAATTCTGAAAATGATTCATTGTGCTCAGCCCCACAAGAGCCATAAATGAGTTGGTAGAAGTGGTAAATTATCTGGTGTATCATTTCGGGCAGAGTAATTGTCATAATCAGTCTGAATCCCTCCATTATATCTGCACTTGTATCTCGACCACAGAGCCAGTGCAAAATCCTCCCAGTTTTGCTGCCATGTTCGCAGAACCAGCTCTGTGAAGCCCTTTGTGCTAGTTCCGCATAGTGAGCCGTGATTGATCGTATAGTAGCTATCCTATAGTGTGGGCGGGGAGTCCACTGAGCCTTAATTGAGTGAGAACAGTTGCACAATTTCCTCTATAGTGGGTTACTTTACCTCCTTTCTACCAAACCACCATGCACTGGGACGCCACATTGTGTAGGTATAATTTTGCCAATTGTGACTTCTATAGTTGCATGGTCTGAGAGGCTGCAAGGGTGAATGTAGCATCAATTGAAGTTTGTGTAAGGTGTCAGGATGAACCCATCAACATAGGATGTTAGATGATTTTGGGCATCAGAAAGAGCGTTGCGCTAAAGTGTGTCAGCCATCTTTTGTGTAAAGGCCATGGTCCCCTCCATCTGGTATCTTCACAACTAATTTCTCTCACTGTTGTGTAAATGTAATTCTGCTAGAAAACTACACGTGGAACTTGGGGAACCTGAAGTTTTATACCCCAAGCTATTTTGCAGCAAGACATACATAGCTGTTTGGACACTGTAAATGCCACTGCTGACAAGTAAACTACCACCAAAGAGGTGAATTCAGGAAAAGAAGTTTATTATAGCAGATTGACTTTGTCCTGTTGATTCTGACTTCACTTCTGTTCCTGTACCCAACAATCCTGTGCCCACGAGATGAAGAAGAATAACTGATGCTGCCAATCCCAAGGCATGAAGAGATGCTAATGGTGTGAGATTTCTTAAAGAAATAGTATCAGCTTTTCAGTTTGTGCTGGTTGCAACCTATACGGTTGCACGTACCCTGTTTTTTGTTAATTTTCGAATAAAAATATAAAAAGGGGTGACAAGATATTTCAGGTCATTTGTTTTTACGCTAATTACTTAAAAAATATATAATTGGCTTCTGCTTTAAGAATAACAGCAAATCAAGCTTACTGATAAGCTACCAAACCTGTTTTGGTTTAAGAAGAATTCTGTTAATATTTGAATACATTTAAAATATGTGTCTCATTAAGAAGTTTTATGTGCCTGGGTTAGACCCAAGTAACGAAGCTGCACATTTCTTACATTATTCTCTTTTCCACAATAACATTTCTGCTGTGACCTTATGCACATATTGGAGTGCGTGAAAATGTTGAATTTGTTTTTCTGAAACGACTTCTGTTTACACATCGAGCTTCGAGTAACATTATCACAATGCTACAAACACCATGTACAAGGCCTTTTTATGCACAATGTACAAATGTCGTTCTATCTTCATCCACGGCGGGGCAACAGGGTTATCAACATATCCGTAACATTGCTAATCTATACGTACATCACAAGGATGCTTTCTATTCTAAATAATAAGCATCCCAAAAGATTAGCAGAGGAGGCAATTCAGCTGACACAGAGGGTCCCTGCAGGCTGTGACTTCACCACGCAGCAGTTTGACATCTCCATGAAGGGTGTCCAGTTCGTGACCAGGACGGGGTCCTACATTCTCCCCCGCCAGGTAATGGGGTTGATCGTCCCTTGGGGGGGGCGACTCTTGGCTTCACAACTACACACTCTCTAGGTAACCTCAGAGTAGGGTTTGCATAGTAGGAGTACGCCTGATTCTCCAGTATTGGATCTTTCATAGTCACATGCTTGAATCATCCCCTTCATCGTAGAGGGAGTCCCACGGTACACGTATAAAAGCAGTAGATAATACTGCCATAGCCTACAATGCAATGAACAGTCACTACAATAGCCTATCCATTTTCTTTTGTAAAAAAGACCCAAACTTAAGTAGCAGCCAATCGACAGCACCCTCTAGAACAATCCCAAGAGAGGCTAGGTTTCTCAGATTTTCTACCGCAAGTCGTGTGAAAGGGAGTCTCCTTGAGCTCTGCACAGTTTCTTCTTCAATTTTCCGGATTGCTACTCAAAATGTCAGATTCTTCAAAGAAAGGTCTTTTCATGTCATGTGGAACTTGTGATAAGAATGGGCTGCATCCTGAAGGTCCCCATAAGAACTGTATCTACTGTCTCTACCCTCAACATAAAGGTAAAAGACTGCAAGATTTGTAGGACTTTTTCAACCCAAACCCTTAAGGACAGAGTGGTTAAGTTGCTGATTTGGCTTCAGTGACTAAAAAAGTAAATCAGATGTCGTCTCTGAGGATGAGAAGAGCTCTACCTCACAGGCTTCTCAGGAAACCTCTAAAAGGAGAGAACATTCTCTTAAATCTCCTGAAGTTTCCCAAAAAAAGGCATCTATGAAATCTAGTCAAGAAGATGCAGGCATCTTACAAAAAGGTAAGCATTCATTTCCTACTGAGGAGAAAAGCCATTTCATACAGAAACATGAAAAACAATCTTCAGAACCATCCATGAAGATTACAGTCTCTAGGAAGCACATATTGTAAAGGCGTTATCTCCTGACCCCCCTCGACCCCAAAATCACCATCTGAACGCATTTCACCTACCTCATCGTTGAAGATCTCGTAGTCGAAAACGACATCTTCGAACACGTATACGACTGCACTATCGACGACGGCCCCACCGCTGACGCTTCCAGTAACGACGAAGGCTCCAACTACTCTGACAACTGCCTCATCGACAATGACTCAGACGACTTCCTCGTCGGCATCCTCGTTGATAACGTTAGTTCCGTCGACGACCTCCTCCTTGTCTACGGCAGATTCAACAATGACTTCTTCGGCATGGTAATGACAGTGATGAACATTTCTTCATCTGCTCCTATCATGTCCTTGTCAACGACACAGACACAGCTGCTGTTGACAAAGCTGACAACACTGTATCCCAAGCCTGGTCGTAAGCGACTGTTGATGTGCAACTAACTCCTGTATATCCGTCAACAAGGCGTTTTTTCCAAAATCTTGCAGTGATCTCACCTTTACCACCTTCAACATTGTTTGAGAAATCTGATGATGATGGAATGTTTGGTCCTGCTCACAGTCCCGCTCAGCTTCATGTTAAGTATCAGGATGATGATGAGGATGACTATGAAGGTTACTATTAGCAGGAATATTCCCCTCCACATGCAAAAATACAATACATGGAGCCTGTTGGTGAGCCCATGGTCAACCTTCCTGTGGCTTTGGTTCAAGATCTACAAGACGTGCTACATGATTACCTCACTCGTTTTTCTACATCAACTGCTTCTCCACCTCCGCTGCTGCCACCACCTGCACCTTCACCACTGGTGTCTCCTCCACGTAGGTCTGAGCCTTCTCTTCCGGCGTCCCATATGACGGATACTGTTTTGCCATCACAACATCATGACACTTCTGATGACTGTGAAATTGAGGAGGGTCAACCTCAGAAAGGAGGACAAATAGGTAATGAATGGAAAGACTGTTATTTCAATGCCTGCATCTCCATCTCCTCAAACTGCGGATTCTCGGCCGGAAGACATTGGCGGCCTCCACTTACCAATGGAGAGGGTGGCTTCTCGTTTTCAGTTGTCATTGACAGTCAAGTGGTCTGACTATGTTTTTAATGATTTTAAGGATCTATCTAGACAGACTGTGAGAGAGATACCCATTATAGATAACATCTTGGCGGAAGGTGTGAAGGTAATGAGAACACCTGCCATGCTTACCTCGGTCTTGCCCAGGATTGACAAAAAATATAGAGCTCGCAATGATGGTTCAGCTTGTCTGAAAGGGCATCCTAAGCCAGATTGCGTTATCTGACAGGCTGCCCAACAGAGATCAAGAAATCCTTTAGCGCCTATTACTGCACCACCTGACCAGGAGGGAAGGCGCCTTGATCTTATTGGCAAGAGATTTACAACCACTTCAGGTACTACTGTACATGCTGCTAACGCTCTAGCGATATTAGCAAGATACGACTGCCAAATGAGGTCCGATATCGCACCTTACATGGACTTCCTTCCGGAGGATAAAAGACTTGAAGCAAGAAAGATTCTTCTTGAGGAGTTAAAGATCTGTTTCGTAAATTATAGATGCTTCTACGGATGTGGCTTCTGTAGCCTTTCGTCCACTCGCTGGAGCAGCTGTCCTCAGGCGTCAGGGTTGGCTGACGGTGACAACGTTCCACCCCGAGGTGCAATGCAAAATACTGGACATGCCGCTTGATGGTGAATTGCTTTTTGGTAAACAGAATGGGGGTTGGGAGCACACTGCCTCACAGTCCCAGCTATGTTTGGTAAACATATTGATGACGCCTTTCAGACTATTATAACTGACTCTGACACAATTAATGCTTTGGGCATGCTCCAATACAAGAAACCCCCCGAGCGTAGAGCTCGTGGCAGAGAAGCCTATTCATTTCGAGGTGGTTACTAGAAATACCAACCTCAGGCTTCTGCTTACTCCAGACAGCCCAGGTGAAAGCAACAAGGTTAATCCAAGCAAGACTAGGTCTCACCGGGTGCCACTCTTGCCGTGATTACTTCATCCAAGAAAACTTCTCTCTTTCGTTATCTAGGTCATTGGCAGAAAATAACCACAGACAAATGGGTTCTGTCTATAATAAAATATGGTCATACCCTAGAGTTTGTCACAGCACCACCTCCTCATCCGCCCCAAAAAAATCAATACCAGCCCCATCTTTAATTGCTAAAGAAGGAGGCCTTTATCATGCTTCAGAAAGGAGCAATAGAATGTGTGCCACGCTCTCGGAGAGGAAGGGGTTTCTACCCCAGTTTTTTTCCTGATAAAGAATAAGTTGGGAGAATAGCGTCCCATTCTGCACCTCAGAAAGCTCAACAAATACCTGCAGAAAAAGTCCTTTCGCATGGTAACTCTCCTGGAGATATTGCAGCTTCTAAACCATTCGGATTTTCTGGCCAACCTAGATTTACAGGATGCATATTTCCATATCCCTATCCATCCCAAGCATTGAAAACTTCACCCCAGTTCAGACACAGCTATATGCAAATCAGTCATGACCCTGTGCCTCATGGGAACAGCTCAGCCCAAACTGCTGAGCCATGTCTTCACTGGACTCAAGCTGGCCTGGCTGATGAGGGCTGTTAGTCCAAACCGGTCCCAGGATGCTCGTTTCCGGTCCAGGGAAGACGAGGCTTGGCAGTTCGGCCTGGACTGTTCCCATGAGGCACAGGGTCAGGACTGATTTGCATATAGCATTGTCTGAACTGGGGTGGCGAAGTGAGCTAAAGAACGGTGAAAAGTGAGTGGCGAAAGGTGAAAGTTGCCACGTGAAAAAAACAGTGTTATCCCTACACACTCGCTAAGGTGTGTGGAAAAGAAAAATGTTGGCGTACTCACAGACACTTTGGAGTAGCAAAAAATTCCTGTGGGGAAGAAAAGACAATACAAAACATATATGCAATCTTCAACATTCATAACAGCGTCATGCCTTTGTCATCTTGGAAGGCCTTCCAAGATGACAAAGGAGTGGCAACTTTCACCTTTCGCCACTCACTTTTCACCGTTCTGGTGCTGAAGAAAGCCCCATTAATTACACAGAGGGGGCTGAAACATGTAGACCGCCACACATAAGTCAACTCATAGGAAAATTACTCCTTAAGTAGTTGCACAACACATATTTTAAACGATACCCTGGGCCGCCAACATTAAAATACAAAGGCAAGGATTCCCAGAGGTATTTTTAACTGTATTATATTCACATCACATCACATTGTTGTACCCACACCTGCTCCGCTGTAATCAGGCATCGTAGCACAATCAGGTGGCACTCTGCTGCCTGGTTGGGACAGCGATGATGAAGCATGACACCAACCAGGTTGGTGTGTGAGGGGTCTTTTAATAGCACCTAGTGGGTCCTAATTCAGGCCACAAAAACAGTGACTAAAATAATTATACACACATGGTGTGCCAGTCCACATTGTTTAAACATATTACGCACCTGGGGAACAGGACGTGCCCCTCATACCCTTGCTCTCTCATTGATTCTTCAACCTGCACTTACCCATGACATCTTTAGGAATAAGTTGGCTTTAAGCGCTCCGGAATTAGGGGCCGAAACTAGGATAGCAGAGAATCAAGTCTCTTTATGGATTAAGGAGGTAGTGTACTCCATAATACCTCTGAAACCTTGTAAGAGTGCCCGTCTAACTCCATCGGCTAAATGGTTCTCAGAGGAACTGGCATTATTGAGAACCGAATTCAAACGCCTTGAACGCCTTGGGAGGGTGAACTATCTGAATGCAAATAAGCTGAAATACTTAGAAGCACTCAAGTTTTAGCATCAACGAATTAGGAGAGCACGTAGGGAGCTCCACACTGAGTAAATCGAATCAGTAAAAAATTCCTCTAAGAATATTTTTAGTGTTGTCAAACAACTGACTTTCTTAGAACGTGTCACAGCAATATTACCTGCTTCCACGGACTACTGTAATAAGGTAGCTGGTTTTTTGTTGAGAAAGATAGAAAAAAATATATGCTGCCTTCCCTGAAAGTTGCAGGAATTATATCTATAAAGGTCTCTTGGGTCGAGGATAGTTTTTTCCCCACCCTCCTGAAGAAAGTGACATCCTTAAACTTATGAAAGTAGTTAAATCCGGGTCTCCCCCTGGATTTCATCCCCCCCAAAACTTTTACTTTGAGGGAAAGAAGCCATCACACCGGTTCTTACCAAACTACTGAACATGTCCTTTAGCTCAGGGCAGGTTCCTAGCAATTGAAAACATGCTATGGTGGTGCCACTGCTAAAGAAACCATCTCTAGATCCAGCTCTCCCAGAGAATCTGAGACCTATATCTTTGCTTCCCTACTTTGCTAAAATTGCAGAGAAACATCTGAATATTCAACTGACTACGTTCTTGTAAGCCAAATGGGTTCACCATGAAACCCAGTCTGGTTTCAGGCCGCTTTACAGCACAAATCGGCCTTTACTTTTGGCATCTGATCCTTGAAAATTGCAGCTGATGAGGGAAGGACAACAGCAGTGATGTTATTGGACTTGAGTGCTGCGTTTGACACGGTCTCCCACGGCTTTCTGTTGTAACCTCTGTGGAAGGCCGGGGTTGATGGCAGCACATGGGAATGGACAGAGCACTTCTTGCAGAATAGATCCTTCCAGGTCTTGCAACACCCTTTTAAGTCCAAGGTGTACCACAGGGCTCGGCCCTCAGCCCTACTGTATTTAATGTTAACATGCACCCCCTGGCAGACTTTGTGCTGAAACTTGGGGTGAAACTGGTGTCCTATGCCGATGACACTCAGTTGATTGTTACATTGGAGCAAAAGGAGGCAGAAACGGCATCTAATTTAGAGGCCTGCTTGAGTGATCTTGCTAACTGGATGAAGTTCAGCTGCTTGCAACTGAATACAGGAAAGACGGAGGTGATGGTAGTTGGCAAGCAGCCCTCCAGATGGTCACATTTGTGGTGGCCGGAGGAAGTAGGACCTAGCCCGACTCCCAAAGCTAACGTCAAGAATATGGGAGTCTGGTTCGACAATACCCTATCGTTTACTGAGCAGATATCAGCTGTGGCCAGAAACTGCTTTGGCATTCTTAGAATGTTGTGTAAAATCTTGGATTTACTGCCACTAGATGCCAAAAGGACCATTGTGCAGGCCCTTGTAGTGTCCCGTTTGGATTACTGCAATGTCCTCTATTGGGGGTGACCAAAAGAAATGTGAACATTTTGGAGAAGGTCCAGAATGCTGCGGCCTGGGTGATATTGAATATCACTAGGTTGGCATAGGTGGGGGAAGCCTTGAGGGAATTACACTGGCTCCCTATACAGGCTAGGGTCATCCTTAAGGCGTTGTGTTTCTGCCATAGGATACTCAACGAGAGAGGGCTGAGGTATCTGCACCCACTACTCACTGCCTGTAGACCTACCCTGAATATGAGGTCGTTGGGCACTGCTAAGCTGATCGTGCCTAAGGTACGGTCAGGAGGTAGTCCCTTTGGATTTTTCGCGGCTAAGGCCTGGAATAACCTACCTATGGCACTGAGGACATATCCATCTGAGACCATGTTCTGTAAAAAACTGAAAACCTGCTTCTTTCAATCTCCCCCTGGGGATTGGTGTTAGTGCTGGTAGTAGCTCTAAAACAAGAGAGAGGGGTCCTACTCTGCCAAAGGGACAGGACACCAACTTGACACTATGTCTGAAAAAATGAATTCCTTTAGGAAGCAATAGCCACACACCAAATACTCACTCTCCAAACCTCAGGAGCCTATCACAATAGCCAACCAATAACATATATATATTTATTCATTCATTCTTAAAAAGTAATTATAAAACAATTAAAACTGGATAACAATAGAGCAAATCGCTCTAATATTCAAAAACAATACCTTGAATAAATTTTGTGGTATTGTTTTTAAATATTAGAGCGGATTGCTCTAATTTTATCCATTTTTAATTGTTTTAGAATGAATTTTGAAGAATTAATGAATAAACATTTATATATTTGATTGGTTGGCTATTGTGGTTGGCTCCTGAGGTTTGAGTGAAGAGTGAGAATTTGGTGTGTGACTATTGCTTCCCAAAGAGATTCATTTTTTCAGACATAGTGCTGGTAGTAGGCCTTTCCGTATCCTAGGGGGGGAGTGTATGGGGGAGTTTGGGCCAGTTGCCGTGGTCTGCGATGTCCTAGCATGGGGATTCTCCGTTGGAGTAACCAGGCGCTGTACAAGCTTAATATTAATAATATAACTGTGTCTGAACAGGGGTGGCGAAGTGAGCTAAAGAACGATTATGGATTCAACCCAGATCAGTGACTGGGTGTGGGTGTCTGAAAAGTTTCAGCGCTCCATCCTTCATCTCCTTGTTTTTGCTTTTATATTTTGGGGCCCCAACTTTTTGATTCCCGCAGCACTGTTGGAGATCATCTGTTAACAGACACTACACATTAAAATATGTTCTTAAAGTCTTACTTTTGGCAAATAACTTGTACATGAAGCTGAGCAACAAGTGATAGAGAACTGAGAATTTGAAATCACGGTCTGCGATAGGGTCTGGAAGATTTTTCTTTAAACAATACCCCTGCGTCCCGATAGGTGGGGATTGGTGTGTCGAACGCGATGTCATCGGTGTCATCTGTGCTTTTGTGACGTCAGCGTCACCTATATAGGCACCACATTGTGAATAGAGCTACCCTCTGTCACTTTTTGACAGGCTTTTTTCGATGTATTATCAACCCCTTTTTTGATGTGTAGTTATTCCATCCTGTCCAAGAAAACTTCTGGTTTCAAACCGTGTGGTGCCATGTTGGTGATGGACCCTCACCTGGTTTGTCTCTGGTGTCCGGAGTGCCACCACGCCTCGAAGTGGTGCTCCGACTCCCGGGCCATGGCTCTGAAAGCTTTGAGGGAGCGGTCCCTAAAGTTGCTTGCGGTGTGGCGTTCAACACCACGTTGCTCTCCTCGGAGGTCTCATTCATGTTCCTCGTTGAGAGGAAGGTCCTGGCACAGCTCGCGAGAGTCCTAAATCTACGTCCCTCCACTTGAAGTCATAAAGTCATCAGGTAAGAAGCACAAAAACAGAAGAAGTCAAAGCATGCTCCTACTGCTCCCCAGGTGACACAACAGAGGAGTCTTGGCGTTCTAGACCTCGTTCTTCTGAACCTGTGCCCCAGTTGGCTCTGCTCTCCCCCCTTCCCAGCACCGGAGTGATCCTCGCCCAGCTTAAAGAATTTTATGACAACATGTGCCTCATATTTGGGTGGCCTGACCCAACCGGGCCGTGAAGACTCAGCGGGGGCTCCATCGGTTCTGTGCCGGTGGCTCCGACCCTGGAACCGATGACCACCCCATCCCTCCATGGATCAGGGAATGGATCTCGACTGACGCCAGTCGTGCCAACTCAACCTTCCCTGGCCCCGACACGTAGACTGCCGACTGCACCCATCCCCCTTCCTTCCCTGGCTGCACCAACCCCATTCTAATTCCTGATGAGCGGGGCCAGCCCTGACAGTACCCATAGGTCCTAGGTTGTTTCCTTAGCCTTATTCTGTAGGGCTAGGAATGGGTGAAGAATGGGAGGGGTTGCTGGACTCTTTACAGTGGACTTCATACCTTTCCAAATTCTGTCCTGCTTTCTCCCCTGCCGTGCTATGGAGGAGGGAGCATCATATACTTCGGTGGTGCGAAAGGCAGCTGAGGTCCTGGACCTGCAGCTCCCTTCCGTGATGGTCAAGACAATATCTTGACAGAGGTTCTGCAGCCTGTTGTCTCCTCCTCGGATCCCTTGCTGCCCTTCGAGGCCTTAATTGATATCCTTCTGGGAACCTGGCCCAAGCCCAGCACACGGGCTACTGTCCATCACCATCGCCCTGCACCAAGTAACCCAAACTTCCTCACCAACCACCCTACCCCAGAGAGCTTGGTGGTCCAAGCCTCTACCTCCCATGGGGCATAACCTTCTACACCCCTGACAGGGAATCCAAGAGGCTGGACAACTGGAGTAAGAAAATCTTTTCTTCCTCCAGCCTTGCATTGCGATTGGTAAGCACCCCATGCTAATTGGGCTGTTACTCCGGCTCCCTGTGGGAAACGGTTGCGCAAGTCCTGCCACAGGTCCCGGAGGAGGGCCGGGCAATCCTCTCCCAAGCACTATCAGATAGGAGAGATGCACCAAAGTTCGCCATTCCTTGTGGTCTTCACACGACTGACTCGCTGGGCAGAGCGATTTTATTGACAGTGGCTGTTCGACGCCACGCCTGGTTGATGACTTTTTGCTTTTCAGGGGATGTCCAGGCCTTTTTCATGGACATGCCCTTTGATGGCACTCTTTACTCTGCGGAGATAAGGTAGACATGGCGCTGGAGCACTTTAAGGATGCACAGGCTACGGCGAAGTCCATGAGCCTCTCAATGGCCACACATCCCCAGTCTGCCTTTGCCCTTTCGTGGCTACCACAAGGGGCTTTCAGCTGTGCCAGCCATACCCCTGCCACGAAACCGTGTTAGTTCAGCAATCTCTGTGCGGCCGAGGGCCCAGCCCATTCCGACCCTGTGAGTCGGGCGGCCAAAGGTCGAGTCAGACCCCCACCCTACCTGCAGCCTCAGCATTCAAACCTTCCTATTCTGACCCTTCCAGATCTCGGGCGGCCAGTTGGTGGCAGGGCCAGCCATCACCTCCACCACTGACAGAACATCACTCAGACAGGTGGGTTCTTCAGATAGCCTGAAGGCTCTACCTCCTCCATTTCGAGGTTACCCCTTCCTCCATGCCTCCAACTAACAACCAGCTGACGGAGGATCACCTTACTTTGCTACAGGAGGAAATCAAGACTGTCTTGGCTAAGGGAGCTATAGAGAGGGTTCCATGCACCAGAAATAGACTGTGGTTGTAATTCCCACTACTTTCTGTTCCTGAAAAAGGACAACGGTTTTTGCCTATCTTAGAACTGCGAGCCCTCAACTACTTCGTCAAAAAGGAAAATTTCAAGATGCTCACTCTGGCTCAGGTCTTGTCTGCCCTGGAGCCAGTAGACTGGACGGTAGCATTGGACTTGCAGGACGCCTATGCCCACCTTCCTGTTCTGCCTGCACACTGGTACTACCTGTAGTGTATGGTAGGTCACAAGCATTTTCAGTTCACTGTGCTCCCCTTATCTGCGCAAATCCACGATGCCAGTCTTCCCCTATCTCGACGACTGGCTGCTGAAGGTGGGCTCACCCCTGTCTGTCGTCTTCCACTTCCAGATTATAGCAAACCTCCTGCCTTCGTTGGGGTTCACTATCAATGTGCCGAAGTCGCACCTGACTCCCTCTCAGATGCTTCCTTTCATCAGAGCTGTTCTGGACACAGTGAAGTTGTGGGCCTATTCTCCTGAACGGCGAGTCCAGGATATTCAGGCTATGATACAGATGTATCAGCCTCTATCTTGGATTTCGGTGAGAATTACTCTGAGACTGCTGGGCCTTATGGCTTCCTGCATCTTGCTAGTGACACATGCCAGATGGCATGTGCAGTCTCAGTAGAAATTTGAGGTTCCAGTGGCCGCAGAATCAGGAGAATCTCTCCAACATGGTCCAGATCTCGGAATGAACTGCATGTCACTACTGGGATGGGGCGGCCATCTGATAAAGGTGGAGATCAGATGACTCTGGTCTCCGGGGGTTTCCAGACTCCACATCAACTTGCTAGAGCTCCGAGCATTTCGTTTGGCATTTAAAGCCTTACTTCCTTCAATCAAGGGAAATCTGGTTCAAGTGTTCACGGACAACAGAACCTCCATGTGGTACTGCAGGAAACTGGGTGGGTTGTGGACCCTTTGTCAAGAGGCCAGGCGTCTCTGGATGTGGCTGGAACCGCAGGGCATATCCCCAGTGGTTCAACACGTGGCAGGTTCTTTGAATGCCAGTCCGGACTAACTCAGCTGCCGATGCCTAGCGAATCACGAATGGCGTATCCTTCTGAAGGTGGTGCAAGGTCTCTTTCAACAGTTGGGAGTGCCTTGGTTAGATCTGTTCGCCTCTGACGAGAACGCACAATGTCAGCAGTTTGCACGCTGGAGATTTCAAGGCGGCTCTTGCTCAGAGACGCCTTTCATCCTGAGTAGAGCTCAGGCCTCCTATATGCCTTATCGTCCATACCACTCCTGTCCAGAGTGCACAAGAAGTTCAGAAGCGACCGGGTCCATGTCATTTGTTTGTCTCCAGACTGGGCACGGAGAGTCTGGTATCCCGTGATTCTCCAATTGAGCATGGATCCTGGCTGCCCCTTCCAGAGGATATTCTCTCGCAGCAGCAGGGAAGGGTCCTCCAACTGATCCGGTCAACTCATTGCCTTCTTGCATGGAGATTGAGTGGCAGCAGTTGATCGTATTCAACCTTTCTCCCAAAGTGTGCAATGTTATTTTGACAGCCCGGCGACCCTCCATCGAGACAGTGTGCACCTGCCGGTGGAACACATTTGTAAAATATTGTGCTGAAAGGTCTATTGATCCTCGTTCACCTTCCCTCTCAAGTTTTGTTTTTTATTTTGACCCTTGCCCAGGAGGGCTGTACACTGGCCACTCTCAAAGGGTACCTTTCGGCTCTGTCTGCCTTCCTGAGGCTGCCAGACCAACCCTCATTATTTAAAACGCCTAATGTAAATAGAATCCTCAAAGGCCTTGTACATATGTTCCCACCTTCCCATTCAATATGCCTCAGTGAGACCTTAATTTGGTTCTTCCCTTCCTGATGTGTTCTCCATTCGAATCTCTGCACAACTGCCCCCCTGGCTGATTACCATCAAAACAGCCTTGTTAGTGGCAATCAATTCTGCCAGGAGGGTGAGCGATTTGCAGGCTTTGTCATCCAAGCCTCCTTACCTGTCAATGATGCTTCGTGCTAGGCCCTCTTACCTCCCGAAAGTGGTAAAACGATTCTATGTGGGGAAATCTTTCACCTTGACCACTTTCCACTGTCCTCTGCACCCCTCTGAAGAAGAGGAGCAACCCCACAGTCTGGACCAAAAAAGAGCATTGTCGTTCTACCTTGACTGAACTAAAGAGTTCCTGGTGGACTACCAACTCTTTGTGGGGTACATTGGAATGAGGAAAGGTTGTGTGGTGCAGAAGAGGATTATCTCACGATGGATCATCATCTGCATCAAAATTAGCTACTCTGTGGCCAAAAAGCAGCTTCCTGAAGGCTTAAAGGTTCATTCCACTAGAGCTGAGGCTGCTACCATGGTGTTGCAGCGTGGAGTTCCATGCCTCGACATTTGTCTGGCAGCAACTTGGGCACCTCTGCACATGTTTACCAAGTGCTACTGCCTGGCAGTCAAGTCCGCAAGGATGACCTTTTTGGCCGCCTTGTCTCAGGACTTCCTGGTCTACACTTGTCTGCAGTCCCTCCTCCAGGGATGGTATTGCTTGGTTATCTATTCAAGGGTAAGAAAACTGCGGCTAGATGTCTCTATCAGATGGACAAGTTACTTTCTGCTATCAGATGGACAAGTTACTTACCTTCGGTAACACCTTATCTGGTAGAGACATGATTTATCCACAGATTCCTTACCGACCCACCCATCCTCCCCGCACTGCAGACTAGTTGCTAGGGTCAGGGCTGATACCTTTCAGGGCCCTAGTTGTTCAGAAACACACCAATGCTAGTGCACTTCTGGCGTGGAAAGTGATAAAAAGTAACTGATGTCGGCGCGCCGAGGTGGTTCTTATATAGGTGACGCGAACATCACAACGGCGCAGAAGACACCGCTGACGCCACCTATCGTCCCGCAGGGGCATTGCGTGAAGAAAAATCTTACAGATCCAGTCTGACGCCTGGGAAATTCAAAAGTAAGAAAGCTGCGGCTGGATCTTGTCTCTACCAAATAAAGTGTTACTGAAGGTAAGTAACTTGTCCATTAGTTTGGTTGCTGGGGACAACCTTGGACTGGGAGCCTGAGATGTACATTTGGAGATATTGCTAAGCATGTTCCTCCTATTCCCCTCTCCTTAGGATGGCATGTTCTGTATTTGGGGTTCAAGAATTTGAATATCAGAGAGGGGCTGTTACTGTCATTCTCTACTCTGTCTCTTATTTGTCATTGGATGTGATGTTTTTCTCTGGGTTGGGCAAAGCTATGTTCTCTTCGAGGGGATCCTCATCAATAGTCATAAGCACTGAATATTCCCGCCCATGTGCAGGACCTCGGAAACAATATAAAAATATATATGTAAAAAACACATATATCTCGCTCCACATATATGTATGTACATATATTATTTTTCTCACACCAATGCAGCTCCATAACTGAGGCTAAAACAATGTAAACACATATACATGCACTGCAATTAGTAAGGAAGCAAAAGAAAAAACACATTAGATCAAATAACCTTTGAACTTTGTGTTTTAATGAGTAGACCACTCATAAATCCTGAACATTGCTTGCAAATAGACATTGTTAGCCCTCAGGCTGCATTGCAAAACAATAGCATAGAAAATGAAACCATTTTCAACAAAAACTGGCACCGTGCCTTTAAGGCAGCCATGACCCCAGGCTTCCCATCATGCCTCAGGGGTGACAGTTAGGTCAGTTGTTCTTTCCGGCTCCTTCAGTCAGGACCCTGGTGAAACAGCTCCCTTTCTTTTTGACTTTTTGTCAAAAAATATTCTTGTTATCTACAATTTTTTGCTTTCATTCGACGTCTTTTTGACTTAGGGTGTTACTTCTACCTTTTTTTGGCTTAAAAAAGGTAGTTTTTCTGTCAGAGATGCCATCACTCTTTGACAAGTGCCCTTCATGTGGAAGGAAGATGGCCAAGACTGACACTCATTCAGTGTGTATCCTGTGCCTACCAGAATCTCACTCATCGAAAACCTGTGAACACTGCCAGGTTTTATCATCCAGAACTCTGAAAGAACGTGAGAGAATTTGTGTTTATGGGATTTCTGAGAGAGGAAGATCTCCCAAGAAGCAGAAAAGTCGGAAGACGCGGTCGACGTCGAAAGAAGCCCCGACTGGTTCACATTCGGCGTCGAGATCGGCGTTGGAGAAGCAGTCGACGGCGACGAAGAAGATGTCTTCAGCGTCAACATCGAAGGTACCTCCGCTACAGACAGCGTCGAGGGATAGGTCACAGTCGAAGCAGAAGAGTTCGACGGCGAGCCACCTGACGTCGAAGCAGCATCGTCATGCTATGACGTCGAGGCATTCTCCGTCAACGCCTGGCCACCGGCGTTCGGCGTCGAGCCATCCTCCGTCGACGACTAGTCATGGTCGTTCGGCGTCGAGGGAGCCTCTATCGACACATAGTCGATCGACGTCGAAGCAGCCCACGTCGGCGCCCGATCAATGGCGTTCGACGTCGAGGCAGCCTCCGTCGCATTCGGGTAAGCGGCATTCGGCCTCAAGGCACACCCCGTCGCCGACAGAGCACCGGCGATCGGCGTCGAAGCAGCCTCAGTCGTCGTCGAGTAGACAACCTTCGACGGCGAGGGGCTCTATGCCGAAGGACACTCATCGTCACCCGAGGTCGGCATCGAGGAAGCCACGGTCGACGTCGAGGGAGCTTCTACCTGCTCGGCGCTCGGCGTCGATACAGCCACCGTCGATGGATCAGCGGAGATCCAGAGAACGGAGTGTTTCGCAGCTCCTGAACATCTCTCCTACAAGATCACAGGAGAGGTCGCCTTTGCAGCAGGTGCTGCAGGAAAAGGAGGGTGAACCATTGGACCAGTCTCAAGTATTAAGGTCTCAGTTAGGTTCTCCAGGATCTGCATCAGCTGCAGAGGTGGGACAATCTCCACTACAGGAGCCTCCTGCCAAGAGAAGGAGAGTCACAGAAGAGAGATCTCGTTCCAGGTCTTCCTCTAGATCTATAGTGAGCCTCTCCTCATCCTCCTCAGCATCTCGCAGTGGCGGATCTTCGGATGGACGAAACAGTGTTTCGGATAGGGAGAGATCCAAGTCCCCTGCAAGATCGCAACAGGACCAAGCGGATCAACCTCCACGATCACGTTCTCCAGTGAAGGATTCTGCACACAAATCTCCTCCTGTTCGTCTTTCCCCACGGTGGTATAGACCTCTTCACCACTGGGCCAAGGACAAGGAGACAGCTGATCGGCTGAAAGCATATCGAGACCAGGCTCATCGCCGTAAGGAACGGTCACGTTCTAGGCACTCAAGTAAGAGAGGATCTCGTCGCAGAGACCGATCGCACTCTAGAACGCGCTCAAGTAGAAGATCTAGGTCCAGGAGGACTCGTAGTTCTTCAAGTTCTTCGAGGACCCACTCTCACAGGGATTACTCTCCGACCTTGACAAACAGTCCACGCTCAAGGATATCTCCAACTGAGGATATTTTTTCATTCCAGGATATCTTGGGCAGGAGAGCCCTGAAGCTAGGAGTGCCTATGACTGCTCCACAGATCAAGACGACAGTCATATTTGAAACCCTACAGCACAGAACGGCACCCAAACCTTTGTTGCCGATGGTCCTGGGTATAATGGACCCAGTAAATGAAGTCTTCCTGACGCCGGCAACGGTGAAGTCCGTCCCAGCGAGGATTCTCAAGAAGTATCGTCCTCCTGATGAGGATCCTCTGTTCCTCAAATCTGATCCCCCGCCTGATTCAGTAATCATTGCGGCGGCTAGAAAATCCAATGCGGTAGCTTCCTCATCCACGGTGCCTCCGGATAAGGACAGCAAGGTGCAAGATTCCTGGGGGAGAAGAGTTTGTAACACCTCAGCTTCTTTCCTCAAAGTCTCCAATGCGGGAGCGCTGCTCGGCAGATATGATAGATCTCTGTGGGACTCACTTCAGAGATTTTCTGAAAAAGTTCCTCAGGAGGATAGAAAGGACTTTGAGGAGGTTCTGATTGAGGGCAGTCAAGTCTCCAATCAGATTATAGGAGCGGCGGCAGATGGGGCAACGCTGGCTGCGCATGGTTATGCGCATGGAATCACAGCGAGGAGATCCTCATGGTTGCGCCTTACGGCATTAAAACCCGAGGCTCAAGCCAGGATTCTAAATCTTCCTTTTTCGGGCAAGTCTCTCTTTGGTGCGAGTGCTGATGAGGAGATGCAGCGTATGAAGACTGAGTTGGACACCCTCAAAGCCGTGGGGCTTGAAAAGAAAAAGGAATTTAGGAAGAAGTTCCGTTCGGACAACAAGGGAACTTCGAAGCAGAGGGATCAAACCCCTCAATGGCAGAAGGGCCAGAACCAACAAGGCCAACAGAAATCACAATACAAAGGCAAGCGCAATTCCAAAGGAAATGGGAATCAGCGCCAAGACAACAACTTCAATAAGTCTCAGCAGAAGCAATGAGTCTTCACTTCCCCCAGCGCCGTTGCCCACTCCAGTGGGGGGGAAGCATTGCACATCACAGAACAGAGTGGCAGGCCATTACAAAAGATCAATGGGTGTTGTCTACGCTGCAGAATGGGTACTGTCTTCGTTTCCATTGTCTACCTCCGCCAGTTCCTCCGATGTTAACGTCAAGCCACCAGCTACAAATGTTAAAGAAAGAAGTAGCGACACTCCTCGAGAAATCAGCCATCGAGAGGGTTCCAGTGGCTCAAAGGGGGAAAGGAGTATACTCGAGGTATTTTCTGGTCAGAAAAAAGGGCCAGAAGGCAGAATACAGACCTATTCTGGACTTGAGAACACTCAATCTACATGTACGAAAAGAAAAATTCCGCATGTTGGCGCTCCATCAAATATATCCACATCTCAGGAAGGGGGATTGGATGTGTTCGGTGGACCTTCAAGACGCATATTTTCATGTCCCGATACGACCAGATCACAGAAGATTCCTTCGGTTCCGGGTGGGGACCTCTCACTACCAGTTCAAAGTCCTTCCTTTTGGGTTGAAGTCGGCCCCCAGAGTGTTCACAAAGTGTGTCGCAGTGGTGGCGGCAGCTCTGCGCCGCAGGGGAGTCTTTGTATACCCATACTTAGACAATTGGCTGTTGAAAGGTCCAACTCCAGACAATGTACGGAGTCAATTCCAGACATGCATAGAACTTTGTCAACGTCTAGGCCTGCATGTCAACTTCACGAAGTCAGTCTCCCATCCCACTCAGAAGATTCACTTCCTAGGAGCTCTGCTAGACTCCGAGGTAGGAAAAGTGTTTCCTTCGGAGGGGAGACAGTTTTCAATAGCGCTCAAGTGCCAGCAAGTTCTTCGCAACAGGACTCAGAAAGTGCGAAAGATAGCCTCCCTCTTGGGGTCGATGGCTTCCTGCATATTTTTGGTACCGAACGCCAGACTTCGGATGCGTCCTCTTCAGCAGGATCTGGAGGACAAATGGGACCAGCAATCAGATCGATGGGACGATCAGATCACTTTGTCGGAGGTAGCACGAGCTTCCATTCCGTGGTGGACGAAGAAGGAAAACATGCAAGTGGGAGTTCTCTTCCATCAATCTCCTCCTACGCAAACGATCATCACAGACGCATCATTGCAAGGCTGGGGGGCGCACATGGGCCCTCTTCAGGTGCAAGGTCTGTGGTTGTCAAAAGAAAGCACCTACCACATCAACTTGCTGGAGTTGAGAGCAGTCCACCTGGCTCTCAAAGCTTTCCTTCCCTCGATTCAGACAGAGGTGGTGCTAGTACAAACGGACAACACCACCACTATGTACTATTTAAACAAGCAGGGAGGAACCCGCTCAAGGACTCTGTCACTAGAAGCTCAGGGCATCTGGCATTGGCTTCTGGCTCGCAAGTTGTCTGTTCAAGCAGTCCACCTCCCAGGAGAGCAAAACGTGAGGGCGGACGCACTAAGTCGACACTTCGAGGACAGAGAGGACTGGGTTCTCAACGACGAAGTACTAGACGACGTTTTCCAGGCTTGGGGTCGTCCTTCCATAGATCTCTTCCCGGACGACGTAAACAGCAAATGCCCAAGCTTCGCCTCGAGGTTCTATCGACCAGGAACGAGGGGGAATGCTCTTTTGATCGATTGGTCAGGGGAATTTGTGTACGCCTTTCCACCCCTTCCTCTGATCCCGAAGGTGGTGAGAAAGCTGAATCACGCGTGCAAAACAATGATCCTGATTGCCCCCGACTGGCCGAGGCAATGGTGGTACACGGACCTCCTTCACCTGTCAGTGTCTCCTCACAAGAGGCTTCCATGCAGGCCAGACCTGTTATCGAAGATGAACTGGAGGATTCACCATCCCAACCTTCCGTCACTGAACGTGGCAGCATGGCTCCTGAGGTCATTCAGTACGGCCATCTAGGACTGCCACAAGACTGCATGTCCATTCTGGGAGAAGCACGACGTCCTTCCACGAGACATTCTTACGCATGCAAGTGGAAGAGGTTCTATATGTGGTGCGTGCAGAATGGTCATAATCCGGTGAAGAGTCAGGAAGAGGCAGTTCTTCCATACTTATTGTATCTTGCTAAAGCAGGTTTGAAGTTTAACTCCATTAAGGTGCATTTAGCCGCTATAACTGCTTATAGGCGATCACCTTCACAAACCTCTTTTTTTCAGTTGCCAGCAGTAAAAGATTTCCTGCAAGGTCTGAAAAAGGTATACCCTCCTGTACGGCCTCCTTCTCCTCCCTGGGAACTGAACCTAGTCCTTTCAAAGTTGATGGGCCCACCTTTTGAGCCCATTCATAAAGCTACTTTACAGCATATTTCCTGGAAAGCGGCTTTTTTGGTAGCGATTACGTCAGCGTAGGGTGAGCGAAATTCAGGCCCTGTGTACTAAAGAACCGTATACAGTTTTTCATTTGAACAGAGTGGTGCTCAGAACGCACCCTTCTTTCCTGCCGAAAGTGGTGTCAGATTTTCATGTCAATCAGTCTATCTCTTTACCACTTTTTTTCCTAATCCCTCTACTCCAGCTGAGAGGGCGTTACACTCTTTGGATCTGAAGAGGGTTTTAAAGTTCTATCTAGACAGGTCCAAGTCTATTCGACATTCTGATCAATTGTTTATTAACTATGGATCGATCAGAACTGGCCATGCAGCATCGAAACGTTCCATTTCCAGGTGGATCGTTTCGTGTATCAAACTTGCTTACCAATTGGCGCAAAGACCTTTGGGGTTTACTCCTAAGGTGCATTCCACTAGAGGTAGAGCGGCCACGGCGGCTTACCTACATGATGTACTCATGTCTGAGATCTGTAAAGCGGCGACCTGGAGGTCTGTCCATACATTTACCAGACATTACTGTCTTGATTTTGACACTAGAGCAGATACCCAGGTGGGCCAGGCCTCACTGAGGAATCTGTTTAACAGCTGAATTATTTAGCTGTCATGACTTGGTTGGGTCATATACTTCTCATTTACCTGCAGGTGGTTGTTGGGCTTGCTATTCTATTCAGTGCTTATGACTATTGATGAGGATCCCCTGGAAGAGAAGGATAAGTTACTTACCTGTAATCCTAGTTCTCTTCCAGGGGTATCCTCATCAAAGTCATAAGCAACCCACCCGCCTCCCCAGGTAAATGAGATGTTGTACTATTTCAATCTTGTGGTTGAGCCCTGTCTTCAGGGTTATGCAAAGAACAACTGACTTAACTGTCACCCCTGAGGCATGATGGGAAGCCTGGGGTCATGGCTGCCTTAAAGGCACGGTGCCAGTTTTTGTTGAAAATGGTTTCATTTTCTATGCTATTGTTTTGCAATGCAGCCTGAGGGCTAACAATGTCTATTTGCAAACAATTTTCAGGATTTATGAGTGGTCTACTCATTAAAACACAAAGTTCTAAGGTTATTTGATCTAATGTGTTTTTTCTTTTGCTTCCTTACTAATTGCAGTGCATGTATATGTGTTTACATTGTTTTAGCCTCAGTTATGGAGCTGCATTGGTGTGAGAAAAATAATATATGTACATACATATATGTGGAGCGAGATATATGTGTTTTTTACATATATATTTTTATATTGTTTCTGGGGTCCCGCACATGGGCGGGAATATTCAGTGCTTATGACTTTGATGAGGATACCCCTGGAAGAGAACTAGGATTACAGGTAAGTAACTTATCCTTTTCCTTTGACAGCTGTCTAGGCTTTTCCAACGATGCCTTCCTTCAACCGATATTGTGTCAGTGTACTACCTTCCCTGCGGCCATGCATGCTCCTTAAATAAATTATTTCCTGGGGCCTTCCCTGAGAATTTAGTTTCCATATTTGGCAGGTTTCCTTTCGGGGTGTTGCTATAAAGAGCTTTGAAATTCCTCAGCTGCCCCTTTTCTCTGTTGCATTCAAGGTCTTTCCTTGGCTGGGTTTGGTTTTTGTGGTGTGCCTTGCTCTTTTTCTAGGTTTGCTGTGTCCCCCTTTCTAAGTTAGTGACTGCACCTGGATCTTTAGTGGGCAGTCTTGTTTTGCTAGCTCAGGCATGCATATCTTTTCCCTTCCTTCTTCCTATATTAGACCTCCATTTTATTGTGTTGGGGCTCCGATGACTGGCATCTTGACAACATTGTCCTGTTGGTGTGGAGCAACACTTTTGGACTACTGTTTCATTCAAGTCTTTGCCACTGAACCTAAGAGCCAAGGGATGAAGTCCAGTTGTCACCATGGTCTTTTGTCTCCTTGTAAGTCTGTTCTATCACTAAGTCTCTTTATAAATCTCTCCAGAAAGTGAGGCACTATCTTTCGCATTTCTTTTTTGTTTCAGGTGGGAAGGCTTTCTATTGTGAAGTGTATTCCTGGGATGCGGGGGACACTGGTTCTTGTGATGTGCCTTGCAGTGTCCGGTTCTCCTTAGTGCTTTCACGTAATTATTGTGATTCATTCATGTAGGTTCTTAACACAATCATCTTCTTGTAACATACCTCCTCCGAGGTCTACTCGAGATTTTTGTGCTTCCACCTGCCATGATCAGTTCTCTGTATGCTGCTTCTTTCTCTCATCATCTTTTCTTCAAGCAGTAGGGAGGCAGTGTTAATTAGAAAACAAAAAAAACACAACAGCAAAATTAACTGGATTTTGCTCCTGCCGTATCATGGCTCTCAGGAATGCCAAAGGTTTGTCATTTGAACCAGCCTGCTGATATGGGGTCTCTGCACTGGCTGTCTTCCCCTTCTTACATGTGGGCATGGATAATATGAATGTTCTATGCGGCATGTTGTGGTACTGGTGTGGTCCCGCTTTAGCCTTGGCCTGACTCTTTCCGTGCTTCTTATTTCAACCTTGTTTTCTATTTTTCAGGGCAACAGTGTGGGCACAAGTATTTTTCACCCAGCCTATTTTTCTGCGGTCCTTCCAGCTGGGCAGTAGTACGGCATGACATCTGTTCTTCCAGGGTGCCTTCAGCAAGGTTACATATTTATGGTGGTGTTTTTTGGTGGTCTCACTATCCTTCTGTCCCATTCCATTTAGAGTTTGTTCTGCATGGGTATGTTTTCCTGCTGTGGGGGTAGAGCGGTAGGGTGTTTTGTGGGCATTTTTCAGGTTTTCTTGCGGTTAGTTGGATTATACTATTAGTATGGCCCATGATTTACTATGATTGATCTCATGGAGTTCTCTCTGTTAATATGTGAAATCTTTAATGGGATTGCCTTTGTTGAGGATACAGCTGCTTTGGCTTCTATAGATATTTGGCCATCTGCTGACACTAATATTTTTGGTATTCTTATCTGCATATTTTCGGTATCCTCTTTGGGATGTCTGAGGCGCCCCTTCTCTTTCCTTTGTCATCATGGGCCTAGGTACCTTCTGCATTTGCCATGATTTTTAATTTATGGATCATCTATTTTTTCTGGTGATTCTCTTCACTTCACTTCTGTGTGGAGCTTTTCTGGAGATTGAACTTCATGTTCTTGTTGTGTCATGGTCGTGTCCTCTTCCCTAACTTTTTTTTCCACTGCCATTGCCCATGATGATCTGGGTTTTTGCCTGCTGGTGTGGTGGTGTGTTGAGTGGTCATATGGGTTGCTATATCCATTAAGGTGGTTGGGGTAGAATTCTAGCCTCTGTCCTGTTCTTTGTTAGCCTGCTTTGCTCTCCCTTTTTGCACACTGGCATTTTTTCTGTTTATGGTTTGGTGTAACTTACCTTCTGTTGGCTGGTATGTCTTTGTTCAGTATATTCTGAAACACAATAAAATCATGCCACTTTGGTATATTCCCATAGACTGATGAATGGGATGAGGCGGTAATGACTGTTTTACTTACCGGTAATATTCATGACTTTGATTCTCCCTTCCTCGTCCTGTACTTGTAGGATCATCATTGATAGGCATGAACGTATAACGTTCCCACCTACATATGGAGAACCTGAAACATTTCAAATCCACACAAAGAGGTACTAGTAATAGAGGTGAGATTCGGTATTATTTTCAAAAGCAGCAAGAATCTCTATAAAGCCTATGCCGGCTTTTTTTCTACAGTCTACTTTGACAGATAAGACGGCATTGCAGCACCCAGTCCTTCCTGAAGTTCTTACACAAAGAAGCCCTAGGTCAGAAGTGTAAGCTTGAAACAAAGGGGAAAATAACCTGTTAAGCAGAATGAAAGAAAAAGCTGCAAAGAATGCCCACTGCCCCTTTAAACAGCAATCAGCTTCCATCTCCTGGGTTGCCTTGTACTGGGAGTTGCTTGAGAGTTGCTTCAGAGCCTCAGGCCTTTTTGAGGAGTTTGTCAGTCTGTATAGGTAGATGGTTGTTCATGACTTCATTGAAGATTCCTCTGATGCAGGATGAGGATTACAACCAAGTAATTTTCCCTTCTGCATCCTAGGATCTTCATTGATAGGAAAAATTACAATACAATTAGCTTAGTAATCTCATCCCTAAGAGAACAGGTGGCCTGTCTCTATATTCGAACTATAGTTCAAGGTACTTAGCGAGAGTTTTTTTGGGCTGCTTGCCCAACTATGGTCTAATTCTAAATTCTGAGTTTAAACAATAGTCATCAGTGAAAGTATGGGTATTTGTCCGTGTTGCATCCTTATACATGTCCGATGAGAACATTTCTAAGCTAAGCAACAGTCTGCGCCTTTCCTCTTGTGGTGTGTGCTCAGTGTTTGCCATGTAATGGTTTATTGGCTAATTGATAACAGGAGGAGATCCATGATACTATCCACCTTGAGAATGATTGCTGAGAAAGAGCAAAGCCTTTTTGGAGGGAACCGTAGGTGATCTTTTGATCAATCCATATAAAAGTTCAAAGTCCTCTTAACATTTAGATAGCAAATCAACCTCTCTTTCAGAGTGGACGGGTTTCTAAAGAAAATAGTTAGGCATACAGATTGATTCCAGTGAAAATCTGAGACTAGTTTTGACAAGAGAGAAGGATGTGTAGTAATTACCACTATATTGGAATGGAAGACGGTATTAGTGGAGAAGTGTGGCTCACTGGTTAGAGGAGGCAGACCTGGAAGCAGAGGTCAGCCCGGGACCAGGGTTCAATTCCCGGCTCTGCGGGGTCTTGAGTCCTAAAGAAATGTCCATGGACTCGACAATTCTCGCTCCGGTGCCTACTCGATTCACGGGTTCACACTCTGCGACTCTGGGCAATAGCTTGCTTAATCTCCACAACGGCCCCTCGCGGCGGGATGCCTGGCTTTCACCTTGCGGATACCCTGCCGGGGTTATCTCACAGGGGAATACCAGGACGGGTTCCCTAAGCAAGCGCTTAGAAACCGCTTGGTGATTTGCGCTATATAAATTCCTGTACATTTACATTTACATTTATATATAGAGTTCTACACTTGAAAGGGATCAAAGGTCACTTACTCTACAGGCTCAAGTTATGGTTACTAAGAAATCAGTCTTCCATGAAAGATGCTGCAATGAAACCTTATATAGGGGTTCAAACTTAGAAGCCATCATTCCAAATCAAACCAGATTTCTTTAGTGACTCCCAAATATCCTTTGGCTATGAGGTTCTAGACAACAGTGTGTTTGTTTTTTCATGCTTATTGCACATGACCAGGTCTTTTTTCCGATCGGCCATCGGGAATGCTTAGCCTCTGCCCCAGTGCATGGTTACTCAACTTTTACCTAACAACTACGCTGGCCCCACAAACTTCCTTTCACGTTTGGGGACCTGCTTCGAATAGCCCAACAGTGCCAACAGAGGATCTGCTATCTGAGTTGACTCTGTCATTTCGTTTATTGTTTGGAAGAGCTTTCTCCAGTATTCATTAGTCAGTGGGCAGATCTATGCCAAATGGAGAAAATCCACCTCTGGGGGGGTGATATCATAGACCGTGTTTGTTGTCATGCCCACCATATGTAGCCAGGGATACATTCAGTGTTGTAACTTATTGTAGTGTAGTTCCTATCATCCCAATAGGCTCTGCGCATTGGAATAATACCTACAGCAGTAAAGGCCTAGACCAGACGTTAACTAGGTCTACTACTGTCGATACTAGACTTAAAGTTTTGGGTTTGCCAGCTTAGCTCAGAGTTCACTAGAAACTTTCTCGAATGTTCAGGAAAGAGTTAACTCCCCTGATTAGACAAGAAGGGATTTAGTTTCTGACAACCATAGAACATGACAACTTTGCTCTCCCCTAATCAAGAGTATATCTCGAGAGTCGTGTGAACAAAAGGCAATTTATTTTACTCAGTCAGTACGTGCATTCTTAGTCTCATCAGAATGTAGAGAAAAGGAAGAGACGGGCGTGTTCAATAAAAAGGTGTTATTTATTGATCAGTCTCTTTTCTCGTACAAGAGAAATGGATCGATATTATTGCAATACTTATAGTTAAGTAAAGTGCATACATTAAAAGCAATAGTATAAAATAATACTGTAAAAACATTGATATGGTTTCTAAGCCATAAGATGTTTTAAAATGAATAAAATATATTACATACACATATACATTTGACTAAACGTACTCAACTGGTGTTTCTAGATACGCCTACCCCGTGTACCTGACCTAAGCCTAATACGTGGGCGGGAATAGAAAGTTACAGTTTAAGTTAAGTTTGTTTTTGCCAAGTGAATAACTTAAGAATTCTCTGTGAGGGGTTATTCAGTTCTGTACCTGGAAGTTAGGATGAATGAGGAATGGTATCTCTCTCTCTGGTCTCGATATTCCAGGCTGCCTGCGAGGGCTACCCAGAAACGCCGGGGCTGGATTTCTCGGCAGGAGAAGTCAGCGCGTCTCTCAGCGCGTCAGGAAGGCGGGGCTGCTGCCAGCGGGGTCTGCTCTGCTCTTGGCTTCGGCAAGTATGGCTGCTCCGTCTCGTCACCATGCGTGTGTTTGCATAGGGCAAGATCGGTAATATTTATACCTTTAAGGTGCCGAGATTGACGTAAGGATGGACATAGATACGTCAATAAGGATGTCATACGACTTGCTCGTTAGCACATTCTTTTACTGAAGTTCTCGGTGAAATCAAAACAATGGCCGCAGGGTTTTGCCCAGGTTGTCATAGGTTTGATTTGTTATGAGAACTCCGTATGCCTTATCAGGGGCTGGAGGAATATCGCTTGTCTAATTAGATCGCAAGCGTTATGACCTAATCAGATAACACGTTCCTGTGCCGTAGTGTGACTGCGTCAGATAACGGTATCTGCATCATGGGGATTTTCTGCCTCATGGGCTGATTACTAGTTAACTTGTTAGTTTACTAACCAGAATAGGGTCAGGAATAGGGGGATCGATTCAGAACCTATAGGAATACATCACACCCACTCCACGCTAACTATGTACATATTTACTAATCTATGCATAGTATAACATAGTACAACATACTATAGAGTATAGTGTATACCTTACCACCCCAAAATACATAAATGCATTTTGAAATTTTTCAAATATACGGAAAAATTGCAGACATATATATTGTATGCACTCAAGCTGTAGAAAAATGCCAAAGTAATCGCATTTGTATACATTATTGCTTATCTGGTATATGAGAATTACACATGAAATGGCTTCTTAATACAGAAAAAAAGTTCGAGACCATTCCATCACAGAATAAAATATTTATGAACGTATCAGCGGGCAGCTAATGTCTATAAGCTATCTAAATTTTTAGAAACCTTAGTTCTTTAAGAATAGTTCTTACTTTAAGCAGAAGATAGTGTCCCGAAAAATATGCAAAAATATTTGGGGCTGCTGAAAAATTGCTGTCCGTGAACTGGAGGGAAAATTGTTCATGTGACTTTATTTTTAATGTTGAAGGGCGAATTCAGGGAACGCCGTGTGCGAGCCTGCTCAAAAGTCTCTATTTCTGTTCTGGAGAGAACATCATATCATTCAGGCTTTCGAAAAAACTGTCAACAGCTTCCTGGGAAAGTTCCACTAACTCGGAAATAGGTGTAATCATGCATTCTTGCGCATGATTGTCTCCATTGACATTCTGATTTGCATTACTGACAGAAGGTCGTACCTGTTCGATGCTGCTTTCATCTTGAACTTCACTACCCATCAATCGTAGTGGTGAAGCTTCCACGAATGCCGTCATCAGGATTGGTAGCCTTTGAGGGCAGCACAAAGCATGAACCTTGATCGGGCTCAACAATGTTTCTGCATCCATTGGCGCATCTGATTGTAGCGTCAGACAGGTGTCTAACACGCATTCTTCTCCGCATAGCAGACACCTCAATACAGGTAAAACACATCTTTGCCACATTGGTCGAAATGATAGAAACCAAGTCATGTTTAGGTCTCTAAGCCGGGAGAGTCCCAGGATTTTTGATATCCGGTCCCGGTATCCAATGGCTAGGATTGTTTCTTCCCTTGTCGCAAGAGTTTTGTCTGTGACATGGGTTGCCATAACGAAAAATAAGGACTAAAAAATAGGATTCCTGCAATTAGTCCCAGGATCAGGGGAAGTCCACCAAAAATCGAATGGACGAAATCTGGGAAAATACCCAGTATGGCTTTGAATGGTGTTAATGCCATCGAAAATACTGTCTTAAATACCTTTGAGACCCCATTGGTATCAGAAATATTTAAGATTTCATTCAGGATTTCCGCGAAATGTACGGGGGAATTAGTTGATAATAATGTATGTATCTCTGCAGTCGTCCTTGCGACTTGTAGATCATACGTTTCTTTTGATGACGAGAGCCTGGTAGGCGTCTGAAGAAGCACTGTTTTCATTCTGCTTAAAGTATCTATTCGAATAGAAGTAATTTTCAAATCGGGCCATGCCCTTGCCTCCCTGTCTGGGAAGGAGCTGGGGAACAATGAGCGTCCACAGCACTTGACCTTCGCAGTCGTAGTTACTAGATAAGGAGTCCCGGGCATAAGACTACAACATTTGCGGTCTACAATAAGAATGTAACTCCCATTATAGAGTCTTAGAAAGAATGGTTCTATTTCTGTTTCAGGTGCGCCTTGCTGGTGACATGAAAGGTTGTATGAATTCCCTTCACAGGCTCCATGCAAACTAATTCCGTTACACAGAAGCGTGCCGCTTAGTGACATCGCACAATTATTGCCACTAAGAAACACTTTCTGTCCTTTATTACTGACACATGCATGTGAATAGGGCAGGTTCCATGTTGTTTTAAGGTATCCTTTTCCCAATTTCTTGTACATGCCAGCCTGTATATATTTTTGGCAGTATTGAAACCTGAAGGTTGAGATTGGAATATTTATTATCCCATGTATTATCCATTCACTGACAGGTCGTTCTGACATTGTCACTGGTAATCTTTCGAGTTTTTCAATGCTCAAGATTGTATAATCAGCACCCTTTTGCGCCATACTGACTTGTCTATCAGTAAGGTTAAAGATTTGGAATAGTGACGTTGTGTTGATTAAACGCCAAGGCACATAGCCTGAACGCAGATTTTGTAACGTCCAGCCAAGCTGTACAATAGAACGCAATTGTGACTGACCGTGTTGTAATAACAGTAAGTCCTGCGATAATATGTCGATTGCTGAAGACACAATGCTGTCCAAAGAAAAAATTCTGGAGGACAGAGTCATTAACCCATTGTCCACTACAGAAAGTGATTTTTCCAAATTAATACGGTCAATTTCCCGTATTCTCTCTGCTGTTTCAATTTGAGTAACCTTCCAGGCCTCATTGTATGCTGCATATACAGAGGCTGCTATGAAACGCTTTTGACGCTGTTTGCGTGGTCCCAAAGTGAAATCACGCAAGTCAGCACCATCAGTAAGTAAAGTTAGGTGTTGCTTAATTTCTGCCAGTGTGGAAGTTTGTAGCCATTGAAGGCATAATTTGCCCACACTGTAGGTTGTTATTATCCCTGGGTGATGTCTTTGAGGATATCTAGGGTCTGGCCTGGTCATTTTGAACCCCTGTGTTTTGTTCAGGAATCTGTTTTGACAGTTATTAGTATCTGTGGGCCAGATCAACCACTGTTTCCAATCAGGATGTGTTCTGTTTTGGTTTAATATATGGTTTACGTCTATCTCTTCATCTGTAGAAGTGTTGCTAAACATTGTTGGCTTCGGAATAGACGGTTTATTTAAATCTTTGATTTTGGCTAGGCCAAGACAGGTGGTTTGTTGAACAGTGTCATTTAAAAATATCATTTGTTCTGGGATCATGCAGGCTCTAAACAAAGCTTCTATACCCTGTACTTGCCATTCTTTTGTACCCCAAACACTTTTCAATTCAACATTTTTGTCCCAATAATCAAACCCCAAAGTATTCATTTTTTCAAAGAATGAGTCTGAATATAACAATTTTGTGTTGGTTATCATGGTCTTGGTCCCTGTTTTGTTTGACAATTTAAAATAAAATGTTTCAGCATTACTTGTGTTAAAACCTGAAAAATATGAGTATTTGTCGTAAACGGTTCTTGAGCTCCCTTTTGGAGGTGTTGCACAATGTTCCCATTGATTATAATTTAAAACATTTCAAAAGTTCTTTAGCTTTATCTTTAAAGATTTTTGATGATGGCTGTGTCTTTGATTCACTGAAGCCTTCAGAGGAATCATCGAAGTTTATGAAGTAGCCGGATGCTGTTCTGTCAATCGTTCCAATTGGTTCAGGATTACTGTTTCTTGCATTTGCACTTGGTACTTCATTATAGATTGGTGTGTCTCTGCTAAATGTTTTTATTTGGGATTTCAGAGGTCTTAGTTCTATTGCATTGTTGCATAGTCCATGTTGTTCTTCTGTAGGCGTTTCGAATGTGATGAGCCTCTTTGTTAGGACCTCTGTACTGGTAGCAAACCTTGGTGTTCTGCTACTTATTGGGAGTCCACTTGGCCTACTGTTTGTTATCGGCCACATGATTGTGGTTTTACCAGGTCGATGGATACAACTCGGTTCTCCTTTTTACCAGCAAGTGGCGGTAGTACAACTGATCTTGTCCCGTTGACAGACAAGACAGGAACTGCTTTTCTGTAAGAAGGCCCAAATTCCTTCTTTACCGCGATCTTCTCCCTGACTAGATCCCCGACTTTTGGAATCCAGACAGGTCTTGCTGGGACAGGTGGTGGTTCTTCAGTGGTTGTTGGCTGTTGTTTCAACTTTATGTTGCTCAGGTCTTTTCTTGTTTTGTTTAAGTCCTGCAAAATAGCCAAACGGTCTTTGATATCAAAGCTTTTTTCTTTCACCACTGAAGTCTGACTATCAATGTCAGAGATCATCATCCTAGTTCCAAATAATAATTCGTACGCACTGAATCCCTTCAGAGAATTTCTTGGCAAGTTATTGAGACTACGTTGGACACTTATTAGATGTTTGACCCACCCAGCTCCCTAACCTAATATCCTTTCCGCTATAGATTGCTTTATGCCTTGGTTTTTTCTTTACACCATCCCGTACCCTCAGGAAGGAAGTGAGAAGATTCCCGCTGGGTTATGCTCATTTGGCCATGTTTCCCATCAGGCTGGAAGGCTAGAGTGAAAACAATGGTCAAACGTAGCATGCTCTTAGCGTATATGCCATTTAGACTCGCAAATCTTTGTATAACAGTCCAGACGTCAGCCGAGTGCTGCGGATCTACATTATAAGTGGAACTAGCCTGTATATGTTAATCGCAACCCTTCCTTTTTACTCCTGATTTTTCCTGGAGTAAACCGACGAGGTATTAAACTGTTTCTCTCCCCACTGCGATCTCTGTTGCAGTTTGGGCAGTTTTTTACAAACATGGTGTGACGCAGGCTCATGCCTGGCCACCAGTACCGTGATTGTAATTCTTCCAGAGAATCTTTTAGTTTGAGGTGTCTGAGACCCTCGCCCATATGTGCGTCTGCGATTAACAAGTTTCTCCTGTCCATGTTTGGAATCACCCTATCCCCCACTCCAGGGATTTGAGCAAAAGGGACGGAGTTTGCATCGATTATGTATGTATAATTGAGTGGATAGTTGATCGGTAACGCTGAGCAGTCGCCTTTTGATGACGTTTTCACTGCCAGCACTGTTTCACCGTCAATGTATTTTAATGTACGCTTTTTTCGATCTACGGGAGCCGATTTAGTGGCTGCCGCTGTGGCTGTTTCAGCCAATGAATTCCCTGAAACGTGAACGCCATCACGCTGATGACTCAGTGAGTGTGTCACGTGAGTCTTTGGTAGTTCTTTTTGTAAAAGAGCTATTTGTTCCCATAGCAGTTTCTGCTTTATTGGTGCATCTGTATCGTCTTTGTAACCGTTTTGAATCCATGTCTGCAAATCCTTGTTATATGATTTGACGCAGTAATATGAATCTGACACTATAAGTGTCGGGAATTCGCGATCCGCATTATCTAGCGCCATTTTCAAAGCTAATATTTCAGTTTGTTGTTCTGAATTAGTTTCTACAGAGTGTGTCTTTGTTAATAGAGGTTTTAGTTTACCTCCGCGCCACACTTCTTTTGTAATCTCACATGTGGGGTTGTATGCTTGTTCTCCCCAAACGGAGGGTTGAGCATGTCCGTCTGTATAAATTACACAGGCGTAATGTCGTAAAGGCAGAATGTCGATTGGCAGAGGATATCTTTTTTCATATTCTAGATTTTTTAATTCTTCTAGTTCTGGATCAAAGTAGTAGTACACTTTGTCCGTTGTGATTGAATTCACCCATTGTATCCATTCCGGATTCAATGTTGTTGTTGGTAAATTACACGGTGTTGTTAGTGCCTCAAAGGCTGATTCTGCTGTTCTGACTTTGATATGTCTACCGTCCGCTTGATCTTTTTCTCTAGCTATTGTGGTTTGAACTGCATGAACAATTTTTTCTTTGTTGCTGAATTTCTGTTCAGCTTTTGTGTACAAGTGTGATTTGAATGCAATTGGTACCTTTTCTCCCTCATTAGAGGTCAGGTATGTGAATCCGCATCTCCCTGGGATGACTCGAATCACAAGATTGCGTGTGTTATCACGTGTTTCTAATTTTGTTTTAATTAGCATGTCTGTTTGTAGGGATCTCAAAATTTCTATGTGTATTTGAGTCCAATTGGATCTTTTAAAATCTGGTTTTATCAGATCATAAAGGGGTTTGACCCTTTCTGCGTAATTTGCAATGTATGTTCTTCCGAAGTTTAGGAAGCCTAGAATCGACTGTAGGTTTTTTAGTGTTCTAGGTGCTTGGATTACGGCACATTTCTCTAGGAAATTGTCAGCCAGGCTTTTGCCTTCACTTGATAATTCATATCCTAAGAACAGGACTGTCAGATGGGCAATTCTGGATTTTTTAAAGTTGAATTTGTAACCCTCTGCAGCGAACCCAAGTATTATGGTGTTCACTCTTTTCAAGTGAGTTTCCAAGTCATCATCTGTTAAGTAAATGTCATCGACATAAGATAATGCTTCATCATCATATAGTTGTAGTAATTCGGTTACTCTCGCTGAGAATACCCCCGGGCTGTTCTTGTACCCCTGGGCTAACCGACAGAATTGTTTTTGAGTGCCATTTATTGAGAACGCAGTTAAATATCTGCTCTCTGGTGCTATGTTTTGACAAAAAAATCCATTAGAAATGTCTAAGGTTGTTTTGTATTTTTTGCGCACTATGTTATTCATTAGTGCAGCACTATGCGAATTTTGCACTGCAAAAGTTTTGCAACATGTGTTAAGGTGTCGGTAATCCAAAACTAGACGATATGAATTGTCTGGTTTGGAGACCGGAAACAAAGGGTTATTCATTTGTGAGGTGCAAGTTTCAATCACCCCCTGGTATTCTAGCTGATCTAGTATTTCATTTACCTGTTTTTTAGCTTCTTGCTTAATTGGGTACTGCCTTTGTGCAGTAGGTTGTGATTTTAACTGGATTTTGTGAGGAGGAGAATCCTCATCCCATCCCACGTGATTTTTATATAAAGCAGGAGCTAAAGCCACTGCCCACTTTCTAGCAAGTGTGTATTTTTTATGAATTGGGATATGATTTGAGAAGGCAGGCATAATTACTTCTTCGCCATGAGGGCACTCCCTGACAAACTCTGGTGGCCAGTCTTTTTCAGCTAGAAGGATATCATAGCCCTTGGAGAGATTATCCCAAAATAGTCCCCTTATTTTCCTAGTCTTATCTCCCTCTATACGCAATGTTATTTCGTATATCTTGTGAGGTTTGCTAACTCTGGTGTCCGCAGTTTCCACTTGAAGATATTCATTCGTGTCCACTGTCTCCAGATGATTCATAAGGACTTTGCGAGCTATGCTCACTTCTGCTGCGCTGTCTAGCATTGTCTGAGCCCATTCTCCGTTTTTCAGTTGTGTCCTCAGTATTCTCGGCATTGTTAACTACCTTGATACTGGCTACCTTCTTTTTTGGAAATTGTAATTTCTTTTTTAGTTGAGCAGGTTCCTTGTCTTTGGACTTGGCGTGCTCTTTTCTTTGTTCTGATCGTCCTCTTCTTTCCGATTTCTGCGAGGAAGTCTGAAAAGATTGAGAGGGACGTGTATCAATGTCTTGATATCTATCAGGCTTTTTAATATTTTCCCTATTTCTAAGGTTATATCTATTCCCAGAGGGGTCACTCTGCGGTGACCTCTGTCTTTGGTTCGGAGATTTTTCTCTTCGCCTAGGAGACCTTCCTCGGGACTGGAATTTCTTTTCTTTAGGATTGGATTGTTTGTTTCCATCCCAGTTCTTTTTTGGTGATGTAGATTTATTATTAAAAAATATTTTTTCTGGACTTTCAATCAGTTGCGGTTTTACTGGTATTCCACCTAAACTATCTCTACCTAGTTCCTCATAGGATTTTTCTATGATTCTGGCAATTTCCGCTGGTTGGTCTGCTATATCTGTCTCTTTTAACCTCTGGCGGATCGCCACGTTTGCTGCTTCACCTTTTATGTTGGCTAGTCATATAGCCGAGACCTGCTTGAAGTCTTTCAGTAATTTCATACCAAGAGTTAAAGCGGGTTCAGGACCATATTCATCTTGAATTTGTTTTAGCACATCTGGTATTACCGAAATGGATGGAACACCGTGCGTTTTTGTGTAGATGGAAGCAAAGACTGTACCCCAAGTGTCACAGTCCTCAATGTGTGGTGCGATTCCCATTGGAAGACAGATAGTCAGAATCCTGTGTTTTTCTAGTGGGGTGGTGTCAGGAAACACCGCCTCTATTTGGGTAATTTTCTGTGCCAACCAGAATGGTATTTGTTCCTGTTTAGCCGGTACTTTACCTAGGCAGGACTGGATGTTCTGTGGTGTAATATTATTTGTGTTCCCCTGGTGAGGGGTCAGCTGTGGGAGTTTAATCGCTGGCTGAATTGTTGAAGTCCGCATCACATATTGGACTAATTGTCTGTGTATTTTTATTAGTTGTTTTAGCTGTGTTAACAGCTCTGCTGCTGGCATCTCATTGATGTCTGGATGTGGTGTGTATCCGGCTAGGACCGGCCACGTTGCTCCTGGTCTACCTAAAGGACCGAGCCTGGTGATGTGATTATTATGTTTTAGGGCGCCATCAAATTAGAGCAAATGCTCTTGAAATTTGAGTGGTACTTCCACCTCCTCGAAAGGAGTGTATGTTTCAGGAGGTTCCTCTATTTTGTAATAGTGGAAGTACTTTGTTACAGGATTTGCTGCTGGAAAATTTATCCATGAATAGTATACCTCTGTCTGCCGATATTCGTGTGCCTCAATTACGAATATGACTGTGCCACCTCTAGGTGTCAGTCCATTTTCTATAAGTTTTATGGTTATAGATTTCCTTTTGATGACCGGGATTAGTATTATATCCGGGTCTGCGTCTTGCATGGTAGCATCAGCTGCTGCGAGTTCAGTTGCTAATCTAACTGCCTCTCTTTCATCCTCATTGTCTGACATTTTACTGACAGGATGGTTATTTTGTTTGTTTGCAGATCAGGTTTCTTATGGGAACAAAGTTTAGATGCACAATATTTTGGAACTGTTTATCCTTCAACGTTGATTATACCAAGAACCATACATAGGAGTTCCCTCCTGCGAGGTCTGGCGGATATAACCTTTCACCCACTCCAGACGTCTTTGGAGTATCGTGGAAAAAGGGGTCTGAGTGAGAAAGCACGACTGAGTTACTCTAAATGTCTTACGTTAGTTTTATCGCCCTTTCCAAACGCGTTGGGCGCCATGTAGTGTAGTTCCTATCATCCCAATAGGCTCTGCGCATTGGAATAATACCTACAGCAGTAAAGGCCTAGACCAGACGTTAACTAGGTCTACTACTGTCGATACTAGACTTAAAGTTTTGGGTTTGCCAGCTTAGCTCAGAGTTCACTAGAAACTTTCTCGAATGTTCAGGAAAGAGTTAACTCCCCTGATTAGACAAGAAGGGATTTAGTTTCTGACAACCATAGAACATGACAACTTTGCTCTCCCCTAATCAAGAGTATATCTCGAGAGTCGTGTGAACAAAAGGCAATTTATTTTACTCAGTCAGTACGTGCATTCTTAGTCTCATCAGAATGTAGAGAAAAGGAAGAGACGGGCGTGTTCAATAAAAAGGTGTTATTTATTGATCAGTCTCTTTTCTCGTACAAGAGAAATGGATCGATATTATTGCAATACTTATAGTTAAGTAAAGTGCATACGTTAAAAGCAATAGTATAAAATAATACTGTAAAAACATTGATATGGTTTCTAAGCCATAAGATGTTTTAAAATGAATAAAATATATTACATACACATATACATTTGACTAAACGTACTCAACTGGTGTTTCTAGATACGCCTACCCCGTGTACCTGGCCTAAGCCTAATACGTGGGCGGGAATAGAAAGTTACAGTTTAAGTTAAGTTTGTTTTTGCCAAGTGAATAACTTAAGAATTCTCTGTGAGGGGTTATTCAGTTCTGTACCTGGAAGTTAGGATGAATGAGGAATGGTATCTCTCTCTCTGGTCTCGATATTCCAGGCTGCCTGCGAGGGCTACCCAGAAACGCCGGGGCTGGATTTCTCGGCAGGAGAAGTCAGCGCGTCTCTCAGCGCGTCAGGAAGGCGGGGCTGCTGCCAGCGGGGTCTGCTCTGCTCTTGGCTTCGGCAAGTATGGCTGCTCCGTCTCGTCACCACGCGTGTGTCTGCATAGGGCAAGATCGGTAATATTTATACCTTTAAGGTGCCGAGATTGACGTAAGGATGGACATAGATACGTCAATAAGGATGTCATACGACTTGCTCGTTAGCACATTCTTTTACTGAAGTTCTCGGTGAAATCAAAACAATGGCCGCAGGGTTTTGCCCAGGTTGTCATAGGTTTGATTTGTTATGAGAACTCCGTATGCCTTATCAGGGGCTGGAGGAATATCGCTTGTCTAATTAGATCGCAAGCGTTATGACCTAATCAGATAACACGTTCCTGTGCCGTAGTGTGACTGCGTCAGATAACGGTATCTGCATCATGGGGATTTTCTGCCTCATGGGCTGATTACTAGTTAACTTGTTAGTTTACTAACCAGAATAGGGTCAGGAATAGGGGGATCGATTCAGAACCTATAGGAATACATCACATTATAGTGCACAGACCTATGCCTACCATTCATGGATGCTACCTTAGTGTGTTCAGAGCAGTATGACCATTGATTGTCAGATATGTCTGTTCCAAGGTCACAAGTGCATTGTGCCCTTTTTCAACTTGTTTCTTGTTTCATACTTCCCATCACCTCACCATACATTACAGTAATTAGTTTTATCGGGGTAGGACCTGCAGCAACCAGTGTCAACAGACCCCAATTCTCTGGTTCACGTGAGTATGCTGGTATTTTTTTTTTTAACTGCCTCACGCAATCTAAAATAAAGGAATCCATCACCGGAGGAAGCACCGTTCCATCTTAGTTAGTATGCCAGCGACATTCATTTATTATTTATGTGTAGATCTCCCACGGTGTGAAATATACATGCTCCTAGTCTTTTTCTGGCTAGAGGTACAAACTTTTCTTAAGTTTGGAGTTTCTTGCCAATGGCATGTGGAGATTAGATTGTATTTACAGTACAAAGCTTTGCGAGCCTACGCCACATCACATGTAATGTGCAATTGACTGTGTGCATCTCATTTCTAGGTCTAAAGGGGTTTTTCAGTATCACTGTGTTTAACTTTTTGATACTCAAGATCCTCCTCCAGCCGTCTACGTGAGGCCTGTCAGAAGTTGTGGAATCAATGTAACACAAATTGCACCTATGCTATTAGATAATATGCTTCAAAGTTCTGTCCTGCGAACCCACAGTATCTTTACGGCCTTTAAATGGGTTGCTTTACAGCCCAAGCCAATTTTATCATCAATGTTTGGAGTTGATTGAAGAATGCCTTGTTAACGGGCACAGGGATATTCTGAAACAAATATAGCAGTTGAGGTAGAATCACCATTTTCATTAACCTGAATCTACTTGCCATTGTTAATGGCAGTTTTATCCTTTTGTCTACGTTAGTGTCAATTTGATCTGTGGTTCTGCCATAATTCCCACAAATAATTACAGACACACCCAGATATCTAACCAGGATCTCCTGCCATTGCAACAGGTATGTCACTGTTGGTGCCATGGTGCCTCTCGTTAGTTGCATCATCATTGATTGTGACCCATTAATAATCAAGTCTGTCCAGCTGCTGAATTGCACAATTTCATCTGTTATTGGGAACAAGTTTATAACTGGGTTTTTAACTATTAATAAGGTATTGTCTGCATATAATAAGATCAGAAGCCTCCTTGTGCTGAACTGTAGGCCCTTTGAGACCATGGTGTTCTTGTAGTATGCAGTCTAGGGGCTCAATTGCCAGTGCGTATATCGGAGGAAACAGGAGACACCTCTGTCATGTGCCTCTTTGTATTGCAATGGGATCAGAAATGTGCCCATCAATCCTTATTCTCGCAGCTGGGGGTGTATAAAGGAGTCCAATCCAGCACGTCATTACATTGCCTAGACCCATTCTACTAAGGTTGTTATAAGAAATGGCAACTCGGTGAAATCAAACGCTTTGGTGGCGTATCAGAAAACCACCACCACCACTTTGCTGTTGGGGTCTATTTGATGTTCTACTGTAAATAGAGTCCTCAAGTTACCTGCTGTAATAGCCAGGTATGAAAACAGATTGGTCTGGCAAAACCAGTCCATGTAGTAAAGGGAATATCGAGACAAAAATAGAAGGTGCACTCCAAAGAAGTCAGTATCAGGGATTGTTTTTTATATATAAATTCTTCTTTATTTAGAAATTCTTTCAAACATCATAGGCACAGCCAACGCGTTTCGTTCCTCTCTTTGCCTTTTGGAACTTCGTCAGGGCTGTAACAATTACAAACATATATATACATAAATATTTAATCGACATAACCAAACAATTATAAATAAAATTATATATAACAAAAAATTACATTTACAAAACATTGCACATAAAAAAAACCAAAAAAACACAGAACAAAATGATCCAAAATATTTAAAAACTACCAGAGAAAACGATGGTATTTTCTCTAGTACAGGGAAAACAGATGACTGCAATAACTCACAATGATTGAATTATCATTAAAAAACATCATGTAACCTAGAGGACAACTCAGAACAATATCTTATTTACCATAGGTAATAACATTTTGATAAATACACAAGACAGAAATATTATTATAAGAGCGCAATCTTACTAGTGCATGAGAAATAACTAACTACAAAAACTCACAACAATTGAAATATCGTTTGAAACATCCTATACCCGAGTGGACAACTCCAAATAGTATCATATTAACATTAGGTAATATGAGTTTAATGAATAAGCAGAAAAGACAAGTTATTGTAAGAGCTCAGTCTTTGTCGTGGGGAACATCGTATTAGTTGATATTCTGCAAGAAATAGCTTGCGCAAAAGAAGATTGGAAATTCAATACTTGACCCCAAAAATTGGCCATAATCAAAAAAAGGGGGGGTTATCCTAATGTGACCCTTTACCTAGAGGTAAAATAAAAACTAAATGGTTGGGAAAGACCTAAACCGAAGAGATTTGTGAAAATTATATATAAATATAAATAGTACCCGCCAATACAGAAGAAGCCCAAAGAGTAAATTGTGCTTACCGATGAATAGTAAACTCGAAAGTCCGAAGAAATAAAAAAAGATTCAAAACGAGGTAAGGTTCAGTATAGTGATCTGTACCGGCCGGACGTACTTTCTAAATAAAGAAGAGAAAAAAGTGTATAATAGTACTTTGATGAAATTAAATCAATTAAGGGCCCATGAGGGTAACAACCATAACCTGAAAATATCTAACCTCGGTGTGATGACAAATATTAATAGTCACCTATTACAATCATATTATTAAAAACCTCCGACCATATTTTTTTTTTTTTTTTTTTTTTATTGTAAGACATGAGTTCTGCAATAAAATGGCAAAAGATTTACACTGCGTCACGCCAACAACCCGGAGGCAGGCCGCTATCAGGTGTACATGCTCGAAAAAAAAAACAGCGAAATAGGCCAGGATTCAGGACCTGACCGGGTTTAGCATGTCCATAAATACACACAATATAGTAAAAGCATGAAATTGAGCAGTGTAACATCAGCACGTAAGTGGTCTTACTTTTCTCACAGTGATGTAGACATGCAGGTGAATTAGAAAGCAACAAAGCCGCATCAGTACGATCAGCGGGTAGCAACCCGTTGCTGCGGCAGGTGAAAAGAATACATCTAACATCACTGTTTACTACCAATGTAATCCACTAACAAACAGAAAACGAAAACAACAAACTTCGGTGCAGTATATAAAGACAATTACTCAACATACCATCCATTCATTGGACCGCGCAGCTCGATGCCGGAACATCATGAGCACAAGGCAAATCATATTTGGATTGGGGGTGCGGAGACCTCCACACTGTCACGAGCAGGCGGAGGGGGTGGAAGAAGGGGGATGGGGGGGGGGGGGAGGGGGAGGATGCTGAGTGGGGCTGGCCACCAAGTTTAGAGGCCAAAGTAGGGACAGCGGGGGCAGGGCCAGTATCCCATGCGGGATCAATGGGGCAGTAGGTGCAGATCGCGTGTAAGAGCGGGGCAGGGCCACATCAGCGCAGGTTCTCTGAACAGCGATCACTCCATCACACAAAGAACACAGTCAGCCCATATCATCTGAAACACCCGCATCAGGTGGCTCTCCCGAGGTGTCTGAGCCCTCCCGCTGTCTAGCCCACTGTATGAACGGGTCCCAGATATCTGTGGGTCTGGAAGCGGTGGGCATTGTCTCCCAGTAGTGTGTTAGCTGAGCATGACCGTACGTCACATCCCTGACCCACCCCGTGAACGAGGGAAGAGCCTTCCTGCCCCAGTGCAGTGCGACCTGCCTCTTGGCATAGAGAAGTAGTAGTGCGTGCAGTTTCCTGTCGCAGGGTTCAGTTTCCTTAACATAGCCCAATAAGCCCAGGAGCGGTGTCGGTGTATCATGTCTATGTATGATTTGGTTAATGGCTATAAAGACCTCCGACCAGTATGTGTCCAGTTTGGGGCAGCTCCAAGCTACGTGGAGAAAGGACGCGTCCTCCCCTCCACATTTCCAGCAGGAGGCATCCGCACGGATGCCCATGCGGTGTAACAGTGTCGGCGTGCGATAATATCTGTGTAGAAATTTGAAATGGATGAGCCGCAGTCGATAGTTCGGAGACAGTGCCGTGAGTTGCCTACAGCAGTATTCCCATACTTCATCCGTGAAAGGGTCCGCCAGGTCCGCAGCCCAAGCCTGTTTAGCCGTGGCCACTGTTAGCGGGGACTGCTCCTGCATGCAGTTATACAGTCTCGATACCAGCTTTTTGGGGGAGGGCCGTGACAGCAAATTTTGAAGAGCGTTCAGAGTGCATGGCTCCTCCGGGAAGTGGGGCCCCATCTTTTTGCAGGATTCCCGAAGGGAATGGTATAACAACGCGTCTGCAAAAGAGTCAGGCTGGGCACCATCACTCGCGTTTATCTCGACAAACGTACCACCAGGGTATATATCAGCAAAGGTGTGTAGTCTTTCCCCTCTGATCCGAAGCACATCACCCCTGGCGGTCAAGCAAGGCAGCATCGGGTTTCCCCGCAGGGGGACGGCCGGTGCGTAGAGAAATGGGAGTCCCGCAGATTTCTGAAGTTCACGCCAGGCCCAGCGAACCATCTCTACGGTGTCGATCTCCTTCGACGGGCATGAAACCTTCCCGTATAGCGCCACACTCAGCGGTAATGGGGCCGCTACAGCCAGTTCCACTGCAACGTGCGGTTGGTAAGGAGTAGGGAAGGCCCAGAAGTGCAGAAACTGCGCTTGTGCACAGAGGGAGTACAGCTTCATATCTGGAGCTCCAAGGCCCCCTTGGCGGAGCGGAAGTGTGAGCAGGTCCCAGGACACTCTCGCCTGACCACCAGCCCACACCAACCTCAACAACAGCGAGCGGACCCGAGCGTGAAAGTGCGCCGTCATCGGCAGCGGGACGTTCACGAACAGGTACAAGAATTTGGGGAGGACCACCATTTTCACTAGAGCTATTCTTGCGACCAGAGACAGCGGCAGCTTATTCCAAACCTCGACTTTCCCCTCCAGCCAGTCCACCGCTCTACCGAAGTTGAGCGACCACAGCTCCTGCATATCTCGACTGACCCAAACACCCAAATATTTAACAGCGTCCGTCTCCCACTTCAGCGGGTAGTCCGGCGCCGGGCGACAGGTCTCCTCCGTCAATGGGAAGGCAACAGATTTAGACCAGTTTATCGATACTCCCGCTAGGCCCTCAAACCTCACAAATTCTCGGAGCAGCGGGTTCATGTTTTCCTTGGGATTGGTGACATATAAAGTGACATCGTCCGCATACAACGAGATCAGTAAACTCCGCGAGCTGAATCCGATGCCCCGTTCAGTGTGATGTTGCCGTATTCGAGCCGCAAGCGGCTCCATCGCAATGGCGAAGAGGAGAGGGGACAGAGGACATCCCTGTCTAGTCCCTCTGGAAATACCAAATGGCTCGGATACAAGTCCATTGACACTCACCCTAGCTCTAGGTGTCGTGTAAAGCAGTTTGATCAGGGTCATGAAATTCTGACTGAATCCCATCCTCTCCAAAATCCTGAACAGGTAAGGCCACTCTAAGGAGTCGAAAGCCTTGGTGGCGTCAAGAAACACCACCGCCGCCTGCACAGACGGGTGTAAGTAGTGGAGGACAGAGAAAATGGTTCTGAGGTTATGTGACGTCGCGCGGCCTGGGATAAACCCCGATTGGTCAGGGAGTGCAATCATCGGTAACATTGGTTGCAACCTATCAGCGATGATCTTTGCATAAATTTTGGCATCCACATTGATCAGAGAGAGTGGTCTATAGGAATCTAGGCGAAGCTCATCCTTGTCAGGTTTTAAGAGCGTAATTATTAAGGCTTCATGCATGGAGTCTGGTAGGGAGTTCAACTCCAGGGCTTCGACAAACACAGAGTGTAGTCTCGGCGCTAGTTCATCTACATAAGTTTTATAGAAGGATGTTGTCAAGCCGTCAGGGCCAGGGGCTTTGTTGGCCGGCATGCTTTTGATCACCTGAGTGATATCTTGGACAGTTACAGGAAGGTCCATATACTGTCTGTGGTTGTTATTAAACCAGACGAGGGCAATGGAGTCGAGAAAGTCCTGTAAGGAGGCCGGGGCAGCGAGTTGTTTGGAGGTGTAGAGGGATGCGTAGAGGTTAGCGAAAGCGCCCAACACCGCCTCCTGGCCAATCGCAAGGGTCCCCTCCTTATCATAAATGGTATGAATGTAGTTAGATTGCGTTCGAGGAGCTATCAACCTAGCAAGGGTTCTACTCGGCCTATCTCCCTCTCCATATCTGCGCGCCTCAGCCTGTTTTCCCAGGAATCGGACCTCCCGCTCTGCCTCCTCAGTAAAGGCCAACAGTTTGGTTTTTAGAAGCCCAGCAGTGTCTAAGGACGGGTCAGTGCTAAAGGCAGTATCTAGGTCTCTCAGCTCTCCCTCCAGTGTAGCCAGCGTGCCCCTGATAGCGCGCAACACGCCCGCCTGTCGTGCAATGCACTGGCCTCTGATCACAGCCTTAAATGCGTCCCATTCAATGGCCTTAGTGGTGGCCGACCCAGCATTATCAGCAAAATAGTGGGTGATATCCTCCCTGATCTCCTCAACAAATACTGGGTCCGTGAGCGCTTGTGGTGGAAGGCGCCATGTGAACGCCCTATGAATAGTGTCTGGGGGGTGCAGCTCCAACATACATGGGGCATGATCCGACAGTGACCTAGCTAGGATATCAACACTCGACACCCACGTTGCAACCTCAGGAGACACTAGCCAGAAGTCCAGCCTAGACCAAGCAGCTTTGTGGCAGGTATAGCAGGTCCCCACTTTGACATCTGGATGTCTAGCTCTCCACACATCCGAAAGTCTACCCTCACTCATCACATCCAACACTGCTTGACGAGCTTTAGCATGCAGTGGCCTGCTCACACCCCTGCGATCCATGTCATCATTCAGCACAACATTGAAATCACCACCCAACACAACAGATTGGCAGTCTAGTAACGCAATCTCCGCCCAAACACCTCGGAAAAATTCGGGATCGTCTACATTCGGGCCATAAATCGCAGCCAGCACAATAGGCCGCCCTTGCAACGAACCATGCAGTATAACATATCTACCCTCCACATCCTGCACGCGAGCATGTTCCCGCCAATCCAACCCTCTGCGTATAAGTACAGCCACCCCCCTCGCATAGTTAGAATAAATGGCAGAGTATACATGTGCCCACCGAGAGTTCTTCAGTCTTGGTGATGGGGTCGTATTAAGATGAGTTTCCTGCAAGAAACAAATATCTACCTTATGCCTTGACAATATACCATGCATCAGGCGGGCTTTCTTGTAGTCACCAAGGCCTCTAATGTTCCAAGTCCAGAGCTTAATACCCCCCATCTAGTAAGCGATGCATAGTCTGATATATCTCCCAACAACTCCACCTCCCATAGACACAAGGCCGCCCACGCATCACCACCAGCAATCCAATGCTCAAACAGACAGTACTAGGTAAAAATACAGTGCACCTTATTAGAACTAAAACTCGCAACTTCATAAACACCCCCCTCCACCCTCCACCCTCAGCAACCCCCCAATCAGGTCGTGACATACCCCAAAATTCGGCACGCAGTGCATGCAAAAACCCCAACATCAGAAACAATGGGAGGCACCCCATGAGGCGTGGTGCGCCCAGCGTACACCCCCGTGTGAACGGGGTGGCCACACTCAAATCGGAATTCTCCTGGGTCCTGGCAGTGCCCCCACTCCAGGGTCCGCAAAACCCACATGCAACTACAATCTCAAAGAGCACATGCAGTCAGCAGCCTCAGCATGGCATCCGTGGCGGCCTCACAGAGGGCACGAGTGGGGGTTGAGGTGCAGTCACACAAAGACACAGCGGCAGCCCCCTCAGTCATTATCACTAAGGTGGTCCGAAGCCTCCTCAAGTCGTGGCGATTTCCTTCTGGCCCCCGCACAGATATGCTTGGCAAACTTGAGCGCAGATTTGGCGTCTGTAAAGAAATGTGAAGCGTTGTCATGTTGTACCTTCAATTTCGCCGGATAGAGCAGAGAGTAGGGCACTCCAGCCTGTAGCAGTATCTTTTTCGCCGGCTGGAACTCCTTGCGTGCCGCTTGCACCAGGGGGGTAAAGTCCGGGTAGAAGGAGATATTGTTCCCTTGATGTGTGATTCTGCCCTTTTCTCTCGCCAAGCGCAGGATGACATCTCTATCCTGGTAATTGAGCAATTTAGCCAGGATCGGGCGAGGTGGGGCACCCGGCTGGGGTCTCTTTCCAAGCGACCTGTGCGCCCTCTCCACCGTGAAGACTGAGGACAAGTGCGGGTCGAATAGTTCATGTAGGAGGTCCGTCACATACGTTTCCATTTTGCTAATGTTGGTCGTCTCCGGAATACCCGTAATGCGGACGTTGGATCTCCTGGAGCGTGCTTCCAAGTCATCAGCCTTGGCGCGAAGGTTACCTAATTCCTGTTCCAGGGACGTAATGTGTTGCTTGGCCTGCTGTTTGAACTCGCTGCATTCGGTTTGCCTGTTTTCTAGGCAGTCCAGTCTGGTTTCGTGGGCGTCTACTTTAGTTTTCACAAATTCTAGCTGTGATGACATGGTATCCAGCTTTGCATCTATACTCTTTAAGCTGGACCGCACCTCTACTATAAGCGCCCCAAAGTCTATATCCGGAGGTGCGCCATGCGATGACGACTCGCCGCCATCCATCTCAGCTGCATGGGTTTTCGGAGGTCGCTTGCTGTCGAAGTTGATTTTTGGTTGCCTGGCCTCGTTTTTCCCCATCTCCAAAGTTTGGAAAATGTCTTTAGCGCCACTTAGGAGTAACGTCGCTGTGCGCCCCACCGCCGACCCGTCGTGCAGTAGCTCGTAGCACGACGAAGCGAGGCAAGCTAGGCCGAGGGAAGGTTCTGCATCGGCCAGGTGGTAAGTATGAAGGACGAGACTGACCAGCGACACGTAGGATCCGCAGCGCGCAAATCAGAGCAGCTCCAAGGCACAAAATGGCGGGCGTCGGGATCCCACTAGCAAAGCTTCATGCCTGCAGCGGTAGCAGAGTTCTGATCCAAACCCCCTGAATCCAACCGGTCAAGGTAAGGAAGGTGCAAGCAGCTTTCAATGCTCCGTCACCGACAGCCGTCGACCCGGTGCAGCACAGAGGCGTAGCGGGGAGACACCAGAGCAGTTCCCGCCTCGCCGCAGGGTCGCCCCGCTCCGACCCCCAATCCACCAAGAAGCAGAGCGTCCGCAGTCTCCACCCCGCAGCCGAGACCCGGGGGGTTTCCCACAGTTTACCGCCACCCCAGGCCGACGGCCGGGCGATATGCGGCGCTCCGACAGGGTTCCCAAACAGGGCGAGAGCGCCGACTCCCCACCGCAAGGCACAGCGCTGCAACAGCGATAATCTTCTTAAGGACTACCGGGGCTCACCGGTAGCAGAGTCGGCGGTGTCCGCGCCGCAGGTGATGGCGCACAGCGGCCTTCGCCGGCTCTCCGGGGCCCCCGAAGCCGCGGTCTGTAGTGCCGCGCAATGCCCGGAGTCAGGCACTTCCGGCGAGGATCAGAGCGGGCACACAGGTCGGCAGTATATCCAGGCGGCCGCCGCTCCTCAGGATTCTTAGCTAGGTTCTCCAAACTGCAGTCGAAGGATCTCCAGGGTATCCGACAGCGACCCTCGGAGTAGTTCGGGTCCGCAGGCACCAGGAGAAGGATAAGTTTCAGGATTAATTAGTGTAGCCGGCGGAGCTCACTCACAGAGCGGCCATTTCGCTGCTCGGCTAGCCACGCCCCCCTCAAACCTCCTCCGACCATATTTAATAAAAACCTGGAAGAGAGAAGAACTATTTTAAAAACTCTTACGCTGTTTTGATAGTAAATAATGATCACAGGCAGGGAAACGTGTTATATCTATATAGTACTGAGGCCCCCGCTAAGTGTAAGTGTACCTTAATAATTTGAAAAGCATATATCGGCCTGGGGATTTCTGGAAAAACCTTGTTTTTCACGTGGAAAATTTCAAAATCCTGTAAGAGTCATAAACAGATCAAATGAATATACAGGAGAAAAATAATTAAAGAAACGAATTAAACGGGAAATTAAGTCACATGAAAAAATATTAATGCTATTAGTGTTAAATAAAACATCTAAATCAGGCTTCTTCTTTATATAATGCAAGTCTCATAGCAAAAATAGCAATGAATTAGACCGTGACGGGAATCGTACCGTTATAATTACGTTTTTATAAAAAATCTCATAATATGGACAAGCATGAAAAAAGGTTCAATAATGTCAATAAATATAAAATGCAACCGTACCAATTCTAAGATTGGACCCGCCTTTTGTCGTATTCTAAACGTCGAGGTCCCCCGGAATGTAATAACAGCCCAAGTGCTTGAGGTCGGTGCAGGAAAAGGACAGTATAAAGTGCCGAACCTGGGGTAACGATTAAAAAGCCCAGTTAAAATACGTACTCCCAAAAATCGATAAGTGCCAACGAGATCCCTCCCGTGCCCCTGACTGTAGGACATACCTGTGATAGGGTATCGACTGCCAGACCCTCGGCGTGCGCGGCGTTCAGCAAGAAAGCCGTGTTTGCCGTCCTGATTATAAAGGGCAGTGTAATGATTAAACACACCTGTTTCCCCGGTGAAACGCACCCGCAGCATGTGACATGGTCCTGTTCGACCTCAGACGGCGAGAAGCGCCATCTTGGAGTGGTAGTTTCAATGTAAGGGACAAAATGATGAAAACATAAGATTACTGCCTGTAATTAAAGCGAAAATTTCGGGAAGAGGGATTAGATGCACGAAAAGATAAATAACTGGACGTACTAATTCCTAATTGTTGTAAATACTATAACAAAACAAAACCGTCATTAAATTCTCATCAGTTACAATTTGTATAGAATAGATCTAAAGAGCGTATTTAGAAAAAAATAAAAATGAATGAGAAAATCATATTCTACTTTTTTTAAAAGGACTTATAAACTTAATATAATCCATATTTCCTGTAGGGATTCGAACGAAAAAATAAATGAGGCCATTACACAACTGTAATATGGCTAAGACATGCATACTTGAACCACGGATTAGACTATAATAGAATTTTGTTTTTGGTACATTAGGCAAGTTAGCCAACAACATAGTGTGTATAGAAAAAGAGACCCTGTTCAATGCCCCATGATAGAGCTGGAGATATCATAGGCATTGGACTATATTACAAAAATTGGTACATTAGGCAAGTTAGCCAACAACATAGTGTATATAGAAAAAGAGACCCTGTTCAATGCCCCATGATAGAGCTGGAGATATCATATGCAAACACCTAAATAAAAACAATTGGGCATATAATGGCTGAAAGACATATATAGAGGGTTGCCATTTAGTATCTATATTTAAACTGGCACCATTTTACAGATTAGATGATGTCTATATATGTTTACCCTAAAGAACATGTTAGATACACACAGCACTACTCCAAGAAGAAATGAAGTTCCCTGTCAGTATTGTGCCCCATCTGAGTGGCCCTAAGACAACAAATCCATTTTGCCTCCCTTTGTCGTAGTGCCAACTCACGGTCACCACCCCGACTATCTTGTGGTCTGCTGCTTTGGTCCTTTTGTCTCACATGTAGTAAAGGGATTAGTCTAGTGGCAAGAATCTTGGCCGATATTTTGTTTTCAGTATTAATTAGCGTAACGGTCTGTATACATCAGACAGCTTCAGGTAACTTACCTGGTTTTAGAAACGTGATCCCTATCGCCTCACGTAAGATTGGGGGTAGTTCCCCTTTTAGAATTGCCTCCCAATACATATAATACTCACAACCGTCACTACTTTGGGCCTTGCCATTTTTAAAGTCTGCTATAGCTTTATTTGACATCTTCCTCTGTAATCGGGGAACACAATACCTCCCTTTCTGCTATTTCTACTTAGGCCAGTGTGACGTCCTCAAGATACCACTGAGTGTTATCTGACTGTTTTGTGTAGTGTGACTTATATAGACAAGCGCAGTATTTTGTGAATTCCGAAAGAATCTCAGGTGATTGTTAGTCAGATCACTGCTGATGAAGGAGTTTCACTTCACCAAAATGTTCTGCCGCCTACTTAGGACTGATAAGGCTAGCCAATGTGTGCTCTGGTCACTCGCCCTCACCATACACTCTTGCTGATGCATACTTCCCCAGGTAGCGTACCTTTGCGCCGCCTCCCATCGGTTATCCAAGAGTGCACGCTGAATAATTGCTTGTGTATCAGGTGTCAACAACACTGTAGTTTCTTTTCAGTGGCTTAAGTTTTTGTTCCAACCCATCTGGTGTGCCCTGTATGGATTTTATATACCCATGGCCTTTTGAGATGTGCTCCTGAGTTATTACTGCCTCAGAGCCCCCCTCCCCTCCAAACCACCCCCTGATATTTCACAGAGTATCTATTAACCACAATGTAGTTGGCTATTGCATGCCATATCTCCTCCCTGAAGGAGCTATGTAGTAACATTGGGGATTGACATTCCAAGCCATTACATTTCTGGAAGTGTGAAAGGAAGCACAACCCCAAAACCATCAGGGAGTGATCAGAGTAAGTAAGGGGGAAGATCTTTAACCGTGGTCCATCATACCACATCCCTCAAACTCAGTCAGTAATCAATCCTGCAGAATGTGCCATGAACCACAGAGTGAAAGGTGTATTCGCGCTTGTCATTATGTATCTCTCTCCACATGTCCACTCTATTGTGTTGCTGCATAATCCCTGTGAGTGCCACGTTAGTTCCTGTCCGCTATCCTTCTCGGGTGGTAGTGCTATCTAGTGTGCCACTGAGGGTGACATTGTGGCCTCCCCACCATATTATCGTTTGTGGATTCAGTGTTTTGCATCTTGCGCAACCTAGGGAAGAAATGTGGGTCATCGTGATTTGTAAATGTATTGCGACTTATATAGCGCACGTATCACCCAAAGGCATCAAGGCGCTTGCCTTGGGAACCCGTCCTGGCTTTTTCCCTGTGAGATAACCCCTACTGGGTATCCCCAGGGTGAAAGCCAGGCATCCCGCAGCGGGTGGGCCGCCGTAGTGGAGATTAAGCAACTATTGCCCAGAGTTGCAGCGTGGGACCCCATGATTAGAATAGGCACCGAGGCGAGAATTATCGAGTCCGTGGACATTTTGGGCTCAGGACCCTGCCGCGTCAGGAATTGAACCTTGGTCCCGGGCCAGACCTCTGCATCAGGGTCTGCCGCTCTAATCAGTGAGCCACACTCCTCCACAATTTGGGCTGTACGTGTTTATTATGGTGATAGACTTTAGATTCAATACTCTTTGGACTAACAAATAACATCCCTCAAGGGTTTTCAATGACATTTATATGTAGAAAAGCACTGCTACCCCTTTGGAGTATCCTGAGTGAACCGCAAAGCATCTGTGTGGTCCCAAGCTGCGAGAAATATATTACTCATTAGCCACTGTTCGAAAATTGTATGAATAATAATTTTTTGCTGAAAGTTTTATTAAGTAAAGTTGTTGGAAATTTCTCTTTTTCTATATATTCTATTATATATGTATTTATAATGCCTACCACGTGTGTTTTGTCAACCAAATAATTGTGTACCCCTACGTTGATGTATGTTGTGGATGCATGAGAGGGTATGAGAGATTTTGTGACAAATAAAGATTTGCACTATTATGTGTTTTAGATGATATGAGATATGTATTTATTTCTATAGTAGCCATTGAATATCATATTTTTTTAACAATAAATGTATCTAATTTGATATCTACTCACATATTCCTCTGGTTATCGTAACGTGCCCTCGATTGAAATTTGTTGTGTAAGAAGAGTTGCTTAAAAACTTTTTGCATTTGATTAAATTATCCCTGCATTAGGAACTATTTTCGTCAGCAGGGGAATCCCTTCTTTAAATGCATTGGTCCCAAGCTTCTGGCCACCCTGTCACACCTGTCTTGTACTAAGTGCGTTTCTTGTAATAAGCACAACACTGTGATGTCTGGCAGCATAGGCTAACACATGTCGGGCTTTTCTCGGGTCATTGAGTCCCCTCACTTTGCACGTCATCATTCTAACATACTGCTATACCCCCCATACAACTGTGTTGTTAACTGTGTCAGACCTTAACTGACCTGTTGCATATGACATTGTGTAACGCATTTTCTTTAGTTTTTCATCCGTCTCCTTTCTCCCCACCCGCTCTGGAACCCAACTTTCCAGTAAACTCCCTTTTTTGCACACCTTCATTCAACTGCAACAAAGTGTCCGCCACCCCTTCCACCCTTGCCTGTATACAAACCAGCGACCTCGCTTGGGAAGCCGCCAGAGATCCGATACTAGATGCCACGTGTGTATACCCCGTTTGTCGTTCGATTAGTTCATTTGATCTCACTTTCTGCACAGCTAATTATCTCTCTGTTGGGTCCAGGCCAAGTCAGTCAAGAATATGGTCTACGTAATAGGTACACATATGATTGTGTGTGTAGTATAAGGTCTACCCAGACTAGACTGGTATATGGTCAGTACAGACACCACCCAGTTACCCCTTAATGGCAATTACAAAACCTATATCCTCTGCTGCGTTACCCCGCGGGCCGCACAGCTGTCGTATGGAAAAAGAGGTTCTTGGCGACATTGTTTCATTTCAATGCTCCAATTGAAATGTGAGAAGTGCGCATCAGTATTGGCCTTTTGCTGTTTATGTTCTCATACAGGAAGAAAGAAGCACATATTGAGTTGTATGGCAGTTCACTCCACATCCCTTATGCTCTGATTGTGGCTCCAGTTCGTTCCTCTGTGATCCTTGATGAGTTGCTTTGAGTGTTTATTCAGATGTGCTGCTTCATGATGGTCCTAAAAGAAATGAACCCTCCCATCCCAGGTAAAGCAAAGTTTCAACGGGTACATCGTGGCATATCCAATGTCCATCTCCCACAATCTTTTCTTTATTGGTGCAAAGTTCCGGCACACCTCTTACACTGCCTCAATGTGGTCAGAATAAAATGCCAGGTGGGCCCCTTTGTGCACTGTCTTTTATGACACTAGCCAATGCCAGCAAAGTGTCACGATACCTGTAGTTGAGCAGTTTGTCCAGAATGGAGCACAGAAGCGCGCCAGTTACCAGCATAGTCTTAGGATATGTGTGCCCTCTCAACCACAAACATTGGGACAGGTTGCCCTGGCCAAACACCTCCACAAGCAATATTTCAACATATGTTTCAATGTTCCTTATTGCTGTGTTTTTGGGCACTCCCAAAATGTTTATATTTCTTCTGCGGGAGCACACTTTATCCAGTTCTGCTGCCATATATTTTTGCTTTGTGACCACATCTGTCAGTTCATTCTCTGTTTCAGAGATCCGGTATTTTTATCAGTAGTGAGGCGCTGATCATGTCCCTCCAGCTTCTCCTCCGTGCCAGTGTCTCTATATTTTCCTGTCTGTCTTGGCCAAGCTTCTGTTACATTGCTTCTAATAAAGAGCTTATTCCACCTCTTCTGTGACTTTAGCCAGCCTGCTGCGAATGTAGCCTGCCTGCATTTTGCCCCATATTAGTCCGACTCCATATCTTATTGTGTTCCCTGGGTGGCTTCTTTCAGTCAAAGGCAAGTAAGCCCTACCTAATGTCCCCTTTGCCCATCCCGGCTGCTTCTGGCCGCACTCCTGTCTCCAGAGGGCAGTATGGAAACTTTGCAGGCCAGAGGTCATGTCGTGCAGGAGTCCCTCAAACCAGACACCACACTGGGAGACTGTGCCATCTCCCTCGGTGTGAGTTTTTCTCCCCTGTTGCTCACTGATCTTTTAGGCAGGGCGGCTGTATTACGCTCAGGCCTTAGTTCCTATAGTGCCTGGTGCAGGCCTCTTGCTGGTTCCCAGGGAACCCACAGCATTGTTGGGACAACCTCACTGCTATTCTCTGCTCTGAAGACCTGTGCAGGACCCACCAACACACACACGGTCAGTGCGCATTGTAGCCTGGTCTCATCGACACGCCATAGACCGCATTTGGCCCTCCCTGCCAGGCTGCGCCACAAGCCCCTTCCCCCACCCCCTGTATCTGCGGCCACGGCTGCCTGTACACACCGACAGCCACCTGGCAGACTCACTCGATGTTCTGGGAACTTCTTTGGGCTGCTCCAGTAGGGCTCACTTACTCCAAACTTTCCATGGTGGGTTCAACGGAGCCGCCACTACAACAGGGTCCTTAGACTGCTGCGGCTTGCTTTGGGCTCCACGCTATGTCGTGTCAGTATTGTATAGGCAGCCCTACGCTTTTTTCAAGTGTTTTGTAGAGGGGCCACAAAAGCTTAGTTGAAGTGCAGCCATCGTGCTGGGCTCTCTAGCCCTGCCCCTCCCAGGAAGTCCTTGCTGCCAGGATCGTGAAGAATGAACTTTGAGAAATACCTTTCCTTTAAGCTCTAATAGCTGCCAAATGAACTCTTATAGACTAGTATTTCAAAAAAGGGAAGATATAAGGGATAATCAAAAATTCCAGGCATGTCGGTGAGTCATGATTGTTCTCTTGGCAATACAAAACAAACCCTTTCCATTTGTATGAAGTTCTTGTGAATCGTCTTTTGGTCAATCTTACAGTGTCCATACTGGGGGGTGTGGGGAGGGGTGTTGGTTAATAGGGGCTTTGATGGTATGATGCGGAGCAGCTTTCGCCCACTAGACAAATAGAGATGGTGTTGCATCACAATATAATGACCTCCTTGGGATGCTTCTTGTGAGAAATTGAGTTGTTGGTTAAGGGGTGTGTGAGCCTTTCTCAAGCAACAGCTACAATCCTTTTCAGGGAAACCACAAAAGTCACTAACTAAATCTGTGCCTCTGGTAGCTTGGCACAAAAGCATTCAAGCTTAACTTAGAGGTAATTTGTAAAGTAGTTATGCCACACACAAACAGTTATAAAATAAAAACACAACACAAGAAAAATACTGAACCGGTTTATAAAAATAGAGTATATATTTTTTTTACACCAAAATGAAAAAATTGTTTTTTGTAGAACTGGAGATATGCAATGCCAAAGATTTAGCGCCCAAAATCACAAAGCGCCTCTTGCAGTTATCTGGTTGTGCTAAACTGGGGAAAGTCACAAATTCAGGCTGACCATGATGAAGTGTGGGCAGGATACAGGGACCATGTTATACCTGCTGAAAAAGTTACCTTTTCAAAGTCGGTTTGGAACAGTCCAGTTCTTCGTGGAAGAGGCACAAGGAGAGTGTTGTGGATGATCATAATAGCGTGAAAAGCAGGTCGGGCACCGGGGAGAGTTGTACTGTAGTGCGAAGATCCTGTCAGACATTGCGGAGGGTCTTTGATGGAGCTTCGCATTGGCGGTCACTACAGGCTGTCGACATTGTAGTGCGAAGTGCAGATCTTGTGTTGCCTGTCATCCCTGGCGCTCACTACAGCATGAACAGTCGGGACCACGGGAGCTTTGTGTTTGCGGTTGTCACAGGCAACAAGACCGTGGCACAAATGGGCCTGTGCCTCTCAATCACGAAGAGCCCAACATTTTAGATTTCTCCTTTGTATTCAGAGTAGTGCATTCTGATGCCAACCAAGCATCTAGAACCTCAGTAGTCACCTCTTTTTCGTGGTCAGGGATTCACTGTAGCAGAGACTAGCAGGGCTCGGCCAGGCTCAGTTGCAGGTCCAGGCATGTCCAGTTGCAGCAGGTTAGCTGGGCAGTTGCAGGAAGGCATCTGGAGCTTGTTGTGTCCCTGTAGCTCTGAATAGAAGGTCAATCAGCTGACCCTTGGAGTCACTCTGCTTGGGATGAAGGAAGCAGGTCCAGTCTTCCTTTTCAGAGAGCAGGGCAGACCTCTGGCAGAAGGGCAGACCTCTGGCAGAAGGGCAAACCTTTAGTATCCACAAGTCCAGAAGGGAACTATAGAGTGGGACTGGTGGTCCTATTTTTATACCTGGTGCCAGCTTTGAAGTGAATAAACTGCTAACATTTTCTCCCCACAGATGGGTCTGGAATTTCTTGCCTTTCTGTCCGTGTTTCACAGGGTCTGTGGTCACAAAAGGCTAGTGTGCATGTATGTGATTGTGTGTGTGTGTGTGTGTGTGTGTGTGTGTGTGTGTGTTAGCACGCGCACTGAGGCAGCTCCTTTGAAATGTAAGTGGGGCTGTGCACAGCTCCATCCCTCCCAGCACAAATGAACGTGTAACGACAATAGACCTCAGCAAGTAAGTTACTTACATTGCTATGTTCTTCTTTAACTTTCAATCAAGAATTACAAAACCAGGATGGTCCATCCTGCCAACAACTAGTCCCGCTTTGTGTACTGTCTGAGAGGAATACTCAAAGGCCAACTACACATAGTCATGTAACCCAGAATACAGGCCGTAGGCATCAAAGCGGTAGGGCAAGAAAAAGCTAGCTTTCTATAAGTGGGTTGTAACTCTGCCCAAATGGCGTGATCATAACATGAGAAAGAAGCTGCCTAAAAGGAATGCTTTCAATTGGGAGCAAATCTTAATAAAGTAAACAAACCGGACTTGTGCCGGAACCATTTTGAAGTTATTTGAATTGTCACTACATTAATGAAAAGAAAATATTTATGGCTGTAGCTTTTCCAACATATGTTCAATCACTGTTAAGGAAGTGCAAATTAATTTCCAGCACCCTAGTGAGAGCCTACAAGGAAAGAATGTACCTCAGTTTGATGTCCTGAAGAGAACCCTCTAATAGTTTCTGGATTGATATGCTAAGACATTTTAAAAACCACAGAAGAGCTATTTTCTCTAAAATATTGACTGGCTTTTAGAGAACCCAGAGGAGGACTTTGATGAACTTTGTTGGAGGGCCCCTGTGCATAAAGCCTAAATAACAAAAAAAGAGTCACAGCAATACCCCAGGTGTTTCACAATAGTAAAGAGAGCCTTTATTAGTGGTTGAGAAAACGGATGCTCATTGCTCTCAAAAATGTCTGCACTAACCAACTTTGATGTTCTATTGTTCATATTGCCGTTTGAATTATTTGTCCTTTGTTGTATAATTTTGTGATTTATGTTCATTTCGAAGATATGCTTTAGTATCCTGAAAAAAATGCTTTCATAAATGGTTGTTCTATGTTTGTGGTGCCTTAATGTGTTTGACATTATTTCAAATTGAGCAGCAGAAATACGTTTGAATCACTGTAAACAATAAAAAGTGATCACGTTTAGTCACAACCGTGACCACAGAAGCAAAAAGAATCCTATTCAAGATTACTGTCAGTACTGGCACACTTTGGTTAGTGTTGAACTTTCTAAAAGTGGCACTGACAGAAATGTGACTTAAAATCCAACTGTACCATTAAAGAGGATTTTAAAGTACAATTCTTTAGACACTAAACATGACCCCTATTCCCAAACCAGAGTTATCACTTTTTCAAACTGGAAAGGGCTCTGTAAAGAATCCCAGGCCTTGAACAAAGATGCCTACCTTGCCCTGGTTCTCAGAGAGACTTAGATTGTTGACACCGGCTTGTCGTTGTTAAGAGCGGGCCTGGCAGAAATGCTACCACTCTCATGAAAGAGCTGGCTATAAGGCCAATCTGGCAGAATATAAAGTGTCCATTAAGAAAGAAAAATCTCTTTATTACACTAATGAGCTTGCATTAGCTAAATAATCTAGCGATCTCTTCAAGTTGATAAATCTTCTATCTGCTCCTTCAGTGCCTTCCAGCACAGAGGGTTCACAGAATTTTTGTGATCGGATTACCTATTTTTTTACACCAAAATTCTCAATATCTATAAAGAACTTGACTGCCTCAACTCAGTCCCCTATTCAGGCTGATATTCAGGCTGAGCGAGGTCTATTGGAGACTACGGCCAGTAGAGAGAGCTCTACTGCCCTCCTATCTTGCTTTACTCCTCTTACACAAGAACTGATGGAGCTCTATCTCCACAGAATTAAATCAGGCTCCCCACTTTAACTCTGTTCACCCAATGTCTTGCAGCTGGCAGTTAATAACATTGTTCCCGATCTCACTGGAACTTTGAATAAAGCCATTACTTCTGGGTGTTTTCCTCAACTGTGAAAAAAGGCTGTTGTCAAGCCTCTTCTCCAAAAGAGTAATCTGGACCCTGTAGATCCAAACAAACTATTGGCCTATTTCCTTGCTGCTGGTACCTACAAAATTCTGGAGAAACATCAGAATTTCCAGCTGATGACCTAGTTGGAACACCATCAACTGCTGGATGTCTCTATTTGGATTCAGGGGAAACCTCGAAACCTGGCTCTTCGACAGACCCCCTCCTTGATGGACTGGACCCTGCACCAACCCTCCCCCCTACCCAGCACCTTGAGACCACTTATGGGTGAGTAGTCGCACTTAACAAACCCATGATTGATTGATTGAGGAGTAACCATTGGACAGACACTGCATTAGTATCAGCAGTTAACAATATCCGTTACATTGTGGACGCAGGGCAGGCTGTGGCATTGATCTTTTTGAACTTATCCACAGCCTTTGACATCATCTCCCCGACCCTGCTTGTTGATCGGCTGCAGTAACTTGGAGTCACAGACTTAGCGCTGAAACTCTTGGCATCTTTTCTGAGTGATAGGTCTCAGACAGTTATGGTGGATCCGGTTTGTTTGGAGCCTATAGCTCTGCCATGTGGGATTCCTCAGGGTTCCTCCCTACATTATTCAACCTGTATGTCTCCCCACTGACAAAACTTATAAGGTCCTTTGGGCTCCAATCTTTGTCCTATGCTTTTGACACAAATTATTGTGCCTATCACACAGGACACAGAGGCAATTGCTACCAATTTCAAAAACTGTATGCAGGCTGTGGCCACATGGATCGAAAAGAACTACCTACGACTTAACGAAGACAAGACGGAGGTCTTGAACTTGGGCAGTTAACATCACCTGCTTGTAGCAGCCAGATAGCCTGGGGGCTTTACCACTCCAACTAACTCTGCTAAAAACCTTGGAGTATTGGTCGACAAAAATGTATCTTTCGACCAGTAGGTCAATCGGATGGTTTCGACCTGTTTTTGGATTATTAAGACTCTCTGGAAAGTGTTTCCGTATATCCCCTTCCCAGCGTGTATGCAAGCGGCCTTGGCACTTATTATATCAAAGTTGGATTACTGCAATGCTCTGAACATGGATGTCAATAAGACTATACTAGCTAAACTGCAGCTGGTCCAGTATGTCACACTTAGGCAGATTCTTGATGGTTCCCAAGTTTCAATCAGTCTCGGCGGGCATTCGGAAGCTTCATTGGCTGCCTGTGAACAAACAAATCATTTTCAAGGCTCTGTGTATCATACAAAGGATCTCCATAACATCAGGCTTGGAGAATTTAAAAACATGTTTCAACAATATACCTCCCTCCCACCTGACAGTTGCTATCCTGAGGCAGAAATATTTGAACTGTTTCTAAGTATCAAATATCAAGATGGGGAGGCAGATCCTTTTTCATAGTGGCATCCAAGATTTGGAATTCTTTTCCTTATTCCATTTCTAGTCTTTAAGCTTACGTTGCATTTCTTAAGGCCCTAAAAACTAGGCTATTTACTCTCTAATAGATTTGTTTGGGGCCTTTATATCTTCTACTGCCTTGACACCTTTGGCAAATTGTTTGGGCTCTATAAGTTTATTTGATTTCATTCATAAGTTAACCCAATCTTATCCTATAGTGAAGGTAGGCCTCATAGTAGTGAAAAACGAATTTGTGAGTTTTTCACTACCAGGAAATGTAAAACTTAAACTTACAGGTGCAAGTTTTGAAATAATAAAAACACCCTTCCCTATCTATGGCTGTTTAGGGTCTTCCCTAGGAGTGATTTATATGTATTAAAAAGGGAGCTTTAGGCGTAGCAAAAAGGTTTATTTTTCTAAGATGAATGTCAGTTTAAAACTGCACACAGGCTTCAATGGCATGTCTGAGACTTGTTTTACAGGGCTGCTTAAGTGGGTGGCACAATAAGCACTGAGGGCCACTAGTGCTATTTAATTTACCAGCCCTAGATATATTGTATACCACATTACTAGGGACTTACAAGAGAATCATATATGCAAATCGGGTGTAAGCTAATTTTAACATGTTTTAGGCAGTGAGCACAAGCACTTTCGCAACGGTCACAAGAGGAAAACGCTTAAGTCTTAAGGCCAACAAAAACAAATTCAGCAAAACAGGAGGAGAGAAAACAAAAAGATTTTGGGAAGAACGCCCTAAGGCTGACCGGTCGACCTCTACCCATGCCAGTCCTGGCAAATTAGTGAAAAATATCTTGGCCACATTTCTGAACTTAATATGGCATATAGGAAACTGTTTCCAACTACAAAAATTATAGCTAAGCGCAGCATCAGAAGGTCTGTGTTTCCCTGATATACATACATGCATACCATTTGGCATACCAACTGTTCCAAATATGTTATTTTAAAGTAGATTTCAAAGAACCACATATGCGGGTAAGAACTGAAAGAACCTATTTACCCCACTCTCTGCTATCAACTGTTTATATCCTGTACAGCAAGCTAAAACACCCCTTCTCCCAATGACAGTTCAGGCTAGGCTAATTTGAAGCTGGTAAAGCGTTATTTTAACCCTACCTGGCATCCTCTAGCCCAGTCACCCTCCAGATCTCAGCCCCACCGCCGCACGCCTCCCGCTCCGACCCCGGTCCACCACAGCCCAGGGCTGCTTGAGTGGAGGGCGGAACGGGGAGAGAGCGAGACACGCCCCCTGTCTCCTCCTACCAGGACCACAAAGGCAGCCCACACCGAGACCGTGCAGCGGGCGCGCCGCAGGCGCGCCCAAGGCAAGCCCGTCTGCGCCCGGCCGGATGGGACCAGGGGCCACAACCCCTACATCCCAGGCCCCAGAAAGGAGAAGCTTCAGTTCTGGGGAACTCAAAGCACTTAGGATAACCTCACCCACCTCATGTCACCATATCTGGGATCCGAACGTGCCTTCTTTTTCCTGACCCACTTGCGACTTTCAAGTCAAGCCTTCCTCTACCGACAATCCGGTTAGAGACAGATACAACATGCTTTTATTAAATTGTAGATCCCTAGTGAAGCACGCCCTGGAGATTCATCTCTTAATCCAGGAATTTGACACCGATGCCATGTTCCTAACTGAAACCTGGCTCACTGATGATTCAGAACCAGACGTGGTCCAGGCCCTTCCTCCAAGGTATCAAATTGTTCATGAAAATCGCAAGATAGGGAAGGGAGGAGGGCTTGCCATCATTTTAAGAGACTCCTACCAGTGCCGGACCTCTGACCCCTCCATCGCCAGCTGTGAAAGTTTGCCATTTGTAATAGATTTCTCCCCGACTACTACCTTTTCTGGAATCCTGATATATCGTCCTCCTGGATTGCCAACAACCTTCATAAACACCCTCCCCTCTTTAGTTGCTGACTCTGCAACCATGTCTGCTAATTTCTCTTTGCTGGGGGACCTTAATATCCATCTGGATGAAGTTTCTAGTTCATCCGCCCTCCAGCTCACTTCCAGCCTAGCGGCACTACAACTTACCCAGAGAGTGGATAGCCCTACTCACATCAAGGGCCACCTTCTCGACCCGATATTTAGTAATTGCCGGAGTCTTGAAGTGTGTAGGCCCGTGCCTGTCCCATGGTCTGACAACTATTAATTTCCTTTTACATGGACCATATTCAATTCCCGGCCATCACACCTTACCACTTTACCCATACAGAGGAACTGGTCTAAACTCCCTGTTCACGAATGGCAATCCACGTTGGATAAAACCAGACCTTTCGGGAATACAGACCCCACTCTAGCAAACGAGGACCTTAACAGTTGGATCACTAGGACCCTCGACGAGGTACTCCCTCTATGGAGGACATAGGCAAAACGGAGCACTAAAAATGCTCCCTGGTACTCGCCCGAACTGAGGGAATTTAAGAGTAAATGTAGACGCCTGGAAAGGAAGTGGAGACTCGACTTCTCCCCTGCTAGCAAATCCATCTACAGAGAGTCAATCAAGTCCTACAAAAGGGAGATTAAAACCGCCCAAGCAACATTTTTTGCAGAGGAAATCAATCTGGCCGCTTCTAAACCTAAAGAGATCTATAGGATTGCTAAGACCCTCTTGAAAAGACGAGAAGCAGCCCCCAACCCTCAGACTGCACAATCCCGATGTAACCATCTGGCCAATTATTTCTCTGGAAAAATTCAACTAATATACTCATCCTTTCAGACCCACCCTGCTCCTTCACAGGGAGTGACTCCATTTAATCCTTAGACCCATCCCATCCACTCCCTACAGTCCATTCCTCAGATCAATATGGCAACTCTTAACACCATTGCCCCCCTGGTAAAATCAGGCTCTCCTAAGGACCCGGCCCCACCTCGAACCATAGCTATGGTGAAGGATAACATCTTTCCTATTTTACTGAATGTTCTTAACGCCTCCATAGTCACTGGCTCGGTGCCTCTTCCCTGGAAACAGGCGATGGTCAAGGCGCTTATAAAAAAAACCTAGCCTCGACCACACCGACCCCAAGAACTATCGCCCAATTTCACTTCTCCCCTGGGCTAGTAAGGTGTTAGAGAAACATATCAATTCAGTCCTCATGGAGTACATTGAAGCTAACCACCTACTCGATGGCTCACGGACAGGTTTTTGGCCCAAGCATGGGACCAAAACATCCTTGCTGGCATTTACAGAGGAGGCACGGATGATTATGGACAGGGGGGGTTCAGCGGCTATAATCCTCCTTAACCTAAGTGCCGCTTTTGACACTGTCCACCATAGTACACTACTAACGCGACTATCAAACATCGGAGTATCGGGCAAGGCCAAATCCTGGTTAGAATCCTTCCTTTCTGGCCGATCCTTCCAAGTATTTGAGGGCGATTATACTTCATCAAGTAAACCTTTGGTCTGCGGTGTCCTTCAGGTCTCCGCATTAGGACCAACACTGTTTAATGTTTACATGGAACCACTAGCGGGTGTCGTCCGTCCATATGGAATACGAATTGTTACCTATGCGGACGACACCCAGCTGGTAGTGTCCCTCAACCAGTTGGAGTCCAACCCCGGGAATTTGATATCATGCCTGGAGGAGGTATCCAACTGGATGAACATGTCACATCTGAAATTGAACAGTGATAAGACCGAGCTACTGACCTTGGGCAACCCTTCTCCTTGACCCCTCAAATGTCTTTGGCCCCCCTCCCTAGGCCCGCCCCCAATGCACAAAGACGAAATCAAAAGCCTGGGGATCTGGCTCCATAAAGCCCTCAACTTTAACACCCAAGCCTCAAAATTGTCAGCAATCTGCTTTGGCTTGCTACCGGCCCTACGGAAGATCTTCCCCGTATTACCATTTGAGGCCAGAAAGATCATGGTCCAGGGACTTATCCTATCCAGGCTGGACTTTGGCAATGCTTTGTATCTGGGCTCCCCCCAGTCAACCCTGAATACACTGCAGATTGTACAGAACTGTGCAGCTCGGACCCTGCTCCAAATTCCCCGTCGAACATCAATTAGAGATGGACTGAGGAGCCTACATTGGCTGCCAGTCCGACGAAGAATTGAATTCAAATCTCTGTGCACTGTGCACCGGGCAATCTGGGAAACTGGCCCTCCCATTAATCGGTCCCTGGCATCCCCATACCTCCCTGCCAGGCACCTTAGATCATCTACTTCATCTTTATTGACGATCCCTAGGATCAGGAAAGCCAGATGCGGAGGCCGTGCGTTTTCGTACAATGCTTCCAGGTTGTGGAACTCCCTTCCCCTCCATCTACGTGCAGAACCTAATCTGCTGGCCTTTCGGAAAGCACTAAAGACATTGCTCTTCTCAACCCCCATCTAGGCCTGGCCCACTCTGCCTGCTCATAGGGTCTGTCAGCGCTAGGACGCCTCAGGGTAACTATCGCGCTTTATAAATAGTCATTCCATTCCATTCCATATCCTTGCACACAAGCAGATTCAAATCTACAGTCATAGCAAAACCCTGCAATGGTCCTTTACAGGCATAACGATAGGTGGGATAACATTTTGATGGCACATCTGAGCAAATAGAGGAATTACCAAACAAGGTTATCTAATACAAGAGGGAGTAGTGAAATCTTTTTGACATATTTTTTTTTTGTTTAGATTTTTGTATTAGGTTTTAACACTTTAAATTCAGTGAAGCATAACATGTTTCATTCTTGAGTTACATGCATAGGTAGACAGAGACAGTTTAGGCACTTGAGTGTACATTGGTGGTTACTATCTTTCTTAGCTGCCACTGGATATCATTACAGTGCCGGTGTTACAAACATGTTGAGGCCATCTATGACTTTCGTATGTGTTCTGAGATATGCCTGTAGGCCTATAGCTTGGTCGTGGAGCTACGTCTGCCCATGGTACTTGTGGGAGTCATAGCATTCTGCCAGAGTAATTGGGCAACGTTCCCTGTCCCCTAATGAGGTTATTTATGCTGCTGGCTGGTATCCTTAACTTAGAACCTGGGCGTTGAACTGGGGTACTGCTTTGGGGTCAGCGGGGAGGGAGGGTGTATGCAGACGGGAGGGGGCTGAGCAGGTCCTCTCTGTAGGTGTGTGGCTACTTGGCAGCTGGCGACTGTTGATGCGGGGGGGCTCGACTACTTCCCCTGTCTTAACCTGGGGCTATGCTTCTAAGGCGAGGACTGTGATCTTTTGACATACTTAAACAGGAATTCATATTATCTGTTTCCCAGACTTTGATATATCACCAATTTATACATTGCCTGGATTCCAAATGGGGACGACATAACAGCTTTCACAGAGCAATATATCACTTGGAAGGGGGTTATACTGGGACTTTACAGCACAGTGACCATGAATGATTCGGAAGACTACACTAGATAGAAGTGGCAGGGGCTCCTCAATATTTTATTTTCGCTGAGGCTGAGGAAGATTGGTCTGCACTGTTAGAAACGTATGACTAAGACCTCAGGGAAGCATGTCTTAAATACTCCTGCTTTTTTTTTTTACTCCATTTTATTAGGTTTTAGCAAAGATGAAAACCAATAGACACGACAGATCAAAGTATCAAATTCTACAAAGCATGAAGTACATAGTTTAGGATACTCGGAGTGCTCCACTCTCAGCATATTTTAGAGTGTCCATACATCAAAACCCCCAAATTAGGAATTAGACCAATCCTCTTCTGTATTTAGTTGGACACCGCCGAGCCTCATACACCGGTTGTTCTTGTGCAGTGCACCAGTCCAGTTCTTTGCGCCACTGGGAGATTGTAGGGGGAATGTTTTTTCTTCATCTAGCTGCTTTGGTGGCAGTGCCTAAGAAAGCCTTATCTGCTCCAGTACCTCCTATGCCCTCCATCACCTGGGGGGGCCATAATGGCGTCCCAACAATCCTAGTCTTCCAGGGGACCCAACCACCTTTCCCATCCGGCCCGCAACTGATCGGGTGTGGTTGGGGAATTATTAACTAGGGAACGGTAAATCTGAGACCCCTCCCCCCCCCTTTTTAGGTCGAGCTATTTATAGCTCTGAACTATTGCAGGGGAAACAACACTCTTGAACAAGCGGATTCCTCCCAATGCATGTTGTCTACTGAAGCATGATGCTTCGCCAGGCGCGCGGTTGGCCTCCCCATATGCTCGTTTGCCTCCCAAGCTGCTTCCCCGCCCCCGCCATGAGACTTCAAAGCAATGCGCTGCTCTGAAGTGATTGTTGTTCACGTGCTCTGCAGGTCACCATTTACCGCTAGCGCTTTCATCCCTTTCACTCCCGAGAGTTCTCGTGATGACTGCTCCACCATTCCAAGCCTCTTATAAAATATTTTTCCAAACTACTACTCCGTACTTGTTTGCAAACATTTCACTACAACTTTAGGGTCCATTACGTACGTAGTATCACTATTCACAAAACTAGTGTTATTTGTTTGCAGCTGCTGTCCTCTTATTAAGCCACTTTGCTATGTCCCCCATCACACTACAAGTTCGTATCTCTTTCCTACCTTTATTAGGTGTCTCATTTCATTATAGCTTCGTATCCAACTACTGTGCGTTACACACAATCCTTTTAAGAGCATTGTGTGCACTCAACGCCACAGCACCCCTCAGCGCCACAGCACCCCTCAGCGCCACAGCACCCCTCAGCGCCACCGCACCCCTCAGCGCCACCGCACCCCTCAGCGCCACCGCACCCCTCAGCGCCACCGCACCCCTCGATGCCACCGCACCCCTCAATGCCACAGCACCCCTCAATGCCACAGCACCCCTCAGCGCGCAGCATCACTCAACGGCACAGCATTACTCAATACCACAGCATCACTCAATCCCACAGCATCTCTCAACGCCACAGCATCACTCAGCACCACTCAATGCCACAGCACCACTCAACGCCACACCACCACTCAACGCCACACCACCATTCAACGCCACACCACCACTCAACGCCACAGCACTCCTCAGAGCCACAGCACCCCTCAGCGCCACAGCACCCCTCAGCGCCACAGCTCCCCTCAGCGCCACAGCTCCCCTCAGCGCCACAGCTCCCCTCAGCGCCACAGCTCCCCTCAGCGCCACAGCTCCCCTCAGCGCCAGAGCACCCCTCAGCGCCAGAGCACCCCTCAGCGCCACAGCACCCCTCAATGCCACAGCACCCCTCAATGCCACAGCACCCCTCAATGCCACAGCACCCCTCAACGCCACAGCACCCCTCAACATCACAGCACCCTTCAACGTCACAGCACCCCTCAACGTCACAGCACCCCTCAACGTCACAGCACCCCTCAGCGCACAGCATCTCTCAACGCCACAGCATCACTCAGCACCACTCAACGCCACAGCACCACTCAACGCCACAGCACCACTCACGCCAAAGCACCACTCAACGCCACAGCACCACTCAACGCCACAGCACCACTCAACGCCACAGCACCCCTCAACGTCACAGCACCCCTCAACGTCACAGCACCCCTCAACGTCACAGCACCCCTCAACGTCACAGCACCACTCAACGTCACAGCACCACTCAACGTCACAGCACCCCTCAACGCCACAGCACCCCTCAACATCACAGCACCCCTCAACGTCACAGCACCCCTCAACGTCACAGCACCCCTCAACGTCACAGCACCCCTCAACGTCGCAGCACCCCTCAACGTCGCAGCACCCCTCAACGTCGCAGCACCCCTCAACGTCACAGCACCCCTCAACGTCACAGCACCCCTCAACGTCACAGCACCCCTCAACGTCACAGCACCACTCAACGTCACAGCACCACTCAACGTCACAGCACCACTCAACGCCACAGCATCACTCAACGCCACAGCATCACTCAACGCCACAGCATCACTCAACGCCACAGCATCACTCAACGCCACAGCATCACTCAACGCCACAGCATCACTCAACGCCACAGCATCACTCAACGCCACAGCATCACTCAACGCCACAGCATCACTCAACGCCACAGCATCACTCAACGCCACAGCATCACTCAACGCCACAGCATCACTCAACGCCACAGCATCACTCAACGCCACAGCATCACTCAACGCCACAGCATCACTCAACGCCACAGCATCACTCAACGCCACAGCATCACTCAACGCCACAGCATCACTCAACGCCACAGCATCACTCAACGCCACAGCATCACTCAACGCCACAGCATCACTCAACGCCACAGCATCACTCAACGCCACAGCATCACTCAACGCCACAGCATCACTCAGCACCACTGAAGGCCACAGCATCACTCAGCACCACTGAAGGCCACAGCATCACTCAGCACCACTGAAGGCCACAGCATCACTCAGCACCACTGAAGGCCACAGCATCACTCAGCACCACTGAAGGCCACAGCATCACTCAGCACCACTGAAGGCCACAGCATCACTCAGCGCCACTGAAGGCCACAGCATCACTCAGCGCCACTGAAGGCCACAGCAACACTCAGCACCACAGAACGCCACAGCCACACTCAGCACCACTGAACGCCACAGCCACACTCTGTGCAACCATTCAACAACAACTGGTTCTAATATGTTCTCTCAATGTTTCAAGCTTTATTACAAATGTCACAAAAAGATGTTAATATTTCACTGCTGTTCTTGGATTTTCATCACAATAAAATACAATGAACATAATCTTCCCAAAAGTTATTTACAAAAATTTAAGCTATTGCCATTATAAATTACAATAACTTTTATTTAAGTATTAATTATTTAAAAAAATAAAATCCATTGTTAGGTGTAACATTAATACATCTAAGTCATGTAAATACAACACATATTGCATTACAAATGCTATAGGTGTCACGTTTGCGAAAGTTAAAAATATTGGCATTGTAAATGACAAAGCTATTAATTACGCTATTTTCAAACCCAACACATAAATAAAATATTTGTCATTTACAAAGCTATTAATTACGCTATTTTCAAAACCAACACATAAATAAAATATTTGTCATTTACAATACCAACAGATCAAACTTTCCTAATGCGAGACCTATTGCATTGCAAATGCTTGTTCCAATTACTCCTGCTTGAATGTCATAGGACACCTGCCAGGCTCCATAATGTGGACTAATGTGGACTAAGTCCGACAGACAAATGTTGTTGATGTGACGCGTTAGATTGCTATATTCTTCCTAGATTGTAGTCCTGCACAATTTGTTGTATGGCGATTATTACAAACCACAAGCGTTACCTCTTTCCACTCGTCAGCAAAATTGGTACTTTTGCATAACACTATTGACATAGGAGGGATTACTTCAAACAGGGTTGTTGGATAACCACGCCACTGCCCTCTCTAGAGCTAAATTCTGTACCCTATGATATTGGAGGATCACCTACGGAATAGGTCTACGAGGTATTACGACTGGCAAAGTATGAACCTATACAAATGGAGAGACCCTGTTTCAGCTTTTGGGGATTTGGGGGATCTTTTCTTAATCAATGTGACTATAATATGTGAAGACAGATAGATATGCTATTGTAACCACTGCAATTAAGCCCTGTGCTCTCAAATGTGCTAGTGCTCCAGGATGGAACACCTGCACGTATACCATAATCATCCGACTGTGTTGCATTTATTCCCTCTATGCACGTAGGACACTGAACTAGTAACCCTAATAGGTCATTTCCTAATTAATTAGGTATGATCCTCTCACCTCCCACTCTTTTCTCTCTCCCTTCTTATCTCTTACCTTCCCTCCTTTCACATCCCCATTCTAAGATTTTGATCCGTGAAATGTTACCTATTTGTTCTGAATGGACGGAGTATCGCTATGCTATATATTGTCACCCTTCTTTTATCCTTGATCTATGATTTGCATGGAATAGACATTCCTTATTATTACTTAGTTACTTGCATGGTAATATTGGACACACTGGTCTATTGATATATGATAATACTGCACTTTTGTTGGAAAGGCTATCAAATTAACGTTTAGTTTCTTTATTGTTATGTTGATATGACAGTTGTAAAGCACCTTATCTAAAGGAAATGACTCCTTAATAAAGAAAAGTTTAAAAAAAGGATGATTGGAAGCTCTTATACTACCCTGGACTCTCAAACTAGTCTTACAGTTCCTCAATTACCACCTTGAATATTTCTTAATTGCCCATATTTCTCAGTTGCCTAGTCATGCTACCTTATATTCATCTTTCTGTGTGTGATGATCCTAAAGTGCTTGTGCCACATCTTAAAATGTAATGGTACTGTGTACATTAAATCACTGCTAATTAAATAAGGTATGTGTATATTGTTTTAAAAACATTTAACATTTCATCAGGTAGTAAATTGCAGTTTCTTCTTCAGTGAAAAACAGGCAGCTATCATTCCAGATGAAATTTTCAATGCTGTGGGAAACAATGTAATCACTACTGTAAATTTCAGCAAGAATCAACTTACTGAGGTTCCGCCCAGGTATGTTATATTTTTTTTACTCATCTGATAAGATACTCTTTTATACATAAATTGTCGTGCGTCTTTCTATATGACAAATCTATAGTAAGTGAATTATAAATAGCAGGGAACAAAGTTAACTGAAAATGTTGGTAAGTGATGTAGTTTACATTCCATGACAATATAATGCTCTCTTTACTTAGCAATAATTCACGTTTGACTCAGTCCTACCCTTTAATGCCTTAGTACTCACTTTGTAAAGGAGAATCTGGTTTTTGGAACACCCGTTTTTATCTCTTCTCCATCTTCCTTTCTGACACCTAAATGTTAACTATCATTTGTAAATCCCTGTTTCTGATACCCATGCAGTGTCTTCCAATTGAGTTTAAAGGAAACGAACACCAGCACAGGATACTTCTGCTATTTATACATCCAGTTCATCGGGTTCTGGGCTCTCTTGCACTGCCTTTGGTCATGCCTGGTAGGCTTTGGAGCCCTCCACACAGTCAGTGTTCCATTGAAACCCACAAGAATGTCCTTTAGGTGTGCGCTTGTGTGCACACAAAATGCAGCCTCCTTTACCCATGTCCTGCACCAAGTCCTGTTGTCTCCAATTGCCATCTCTGAACATGGAAAATCAAGGCTCCTGTAGAAATACTCAGATATCCTCACACACAGATATCATCATAGTCATTAATTGTAGATTTTTCTTTAACTTTTTTCTTAAGATTTTAATGATTGAAGAAATATAAGCAATACATTGGACATAGTAAAATTATAACAACAATATAGGACCAATACAACCATAGTTTGGCTTACAGTTGCAATCAGTATGACTTTGCTTAAGTATTGCAGTGTGTAAACATGATTAAAAACAACTGTATACAACTATGGAAAACAACAAATAAGGGCATATTACGAGGGGAGATATGGGACCTTCCGTTAAGTACATAGATCTGCATAGGGAACGGAAGTAAGCACCTAAGACTGAGACTAGTGCACTACATCCAGTGTGTTTAATGAATATTTGTGAATGTGAAGACCGCTATCTAGAGGGGGAATGGTATCATGTCTAGCTCTTTATTTAAGAGTAATTAACAGCTCATCCTGTGAGGTGGCAGTCGGACGCTTGCATAGTCCTCTTGCCTCTTTCCTGTACAGTGAGAGTGCTTCCACCTCAGACTATCGAACCACTGCATTGCACCCGCGGTTTATACTAGATAAAGAAGAGGCCTTCCATTTCGTTGTGATAACCAGGAGGATGGCTAAGTCCAGGAATCTGGTTACCACCGTTCAAGACTTAGGGAGCTTATATAACTGTATTATACAATACTCCAGCGTGTGTAATCCAGAATGAGCTGTTGCAGCAGTCAACTCCGAGACAGGCTCTCTCCAGTATACAAGGACATAGCGAACTAGCGAATGTGTAGATTTTCCTGAATCTTGCCGGAGTTAGGCACTATGCAAAAAATTAAATTGAAGATACTGGAATCTAGTGTATAGAAGACTTTGGGGGGTGAGAAAGTATAATTTCCCACTCTTTGCCAAAGGGTCAGTTGAATGGTCCAGAATGGCCCTAACTAGACAAGAGATTAGTTTCTGGCCAGCAATCTGTGGGCTATTGAATGGGTGGGAGGCTCCTTGTCTGTTATTCCACACATATTGCCAATTTCCACGTCTATGTGTAAGAAATTGGCCCACCAGCATGCCAGCCTGTTCGTCTAGTGTTTCAAATGGGATCGGAGCCCCATCTTGGAACAGCTCTCACACACACAAGCGATCCCTGAAGAATTTCATATCTCAGCTATTCTTTCATTAACCGCTTAGCTGCAGCCACAATTCCCCCGCGGTGGTAAAGAATTTGACACATGCGCGGTTTGAACAGCCGAGGGCCGTCCTCCCCACACGCCCACCGTGATGTCAGACAGCCGGGGGCCGTCCGACGCACGGAAGAGGATAACACTTCTCTTGAAGGTGAGGAAACTCTTTAAGGAGACTAAAGGCATATTTAACAGATTATTTGAAGATAATTTTAGGGCTCTGTGAAAGCTATCCTGATCATCGGGCAACTGCTTATTAGATTGACACTGCAAGGGGAAATTGGGCAAAACGATTTCACAAAGTAAATTTAACATGTCACGTTTACTAACATACCCTACTTTGATTAAATGATGACCACTGAGCCATTAAAGCTGTGGGCGCAAGGTAATAATGCTCAATATCTGGGGCACCCAAGCCTCCCCAATCATTGGGAAGTTTCAGCTTAGCTAAAGCAATCCTGCGTCTTGTAGTGTTCCATATAACACCCCCCATCATGGCATCTGAGGTCCGGAACTTGCTCCTGGGCTGGGAAAATATTAAAGTAACTGAGGCAACATTATAATTTTGGGAGAGCTACATGATCCTGAACCGTCGGGGGAAGAGGCTTCCAGAACAAATATTTGGTATTGAAGCAAGAAAACTGCTTTCCTTATATTACCATCGAGAAGATCTTTATTTGATTGGTATATACTGATACCAAGGTAACAAGAAGTCATGGGCCATCTGATTGGATGTACATTTACAGTTATGTGATGTACAGGACAGTTAGGGCTGAGGGGAAACAAACATGATTTTGAACAGTTGACCCCAAGGCTCGAGGCTTTTTTGGAGTCACTAAATGTTTGCTCCACCATTACTGTGCCCTGACGAATGTCTTTAAAATAGTTCAAGACCTCATCAGTGTATAAGGGCACCACATGGGTTTCATTATGTAGAGAGATGCCCTATGTGCGATTCAACAGACGAAGGGCTAAGGGTTGCTGGCTGAGCCAATAAAAGATGAGACAATGTAGGATCTCCGCATGCACATGTATAGGGGTGGTGCAGGTCCCACCAGGTCGGGTGAGTTGCGTGGCTCACCAAGCCCCTTACTGTTGAACTGCCAGCTATTCCGTTGTCCCACTTGAGGCTCAGAGGAGCACCACGCTGTTGTCACGGACCGCTCATCTTTGAATCGCAAGCCGTGGACGCTCTCACCCTGGCTCACCAGGCCCAGCAGTTGGCATCTCTCGCAGTGCGGGCACAGTGACCCAAAAAATGCAGGCTGGCCAGGTAACAATGCGCCTACCGTGCTGCCCCACACTGGAGAGGTCCAATGCAGCAGCAGATTGTGTCTGGTTTGGCTCCCACCTCAGATATATAAGGATTGTGTGCAAGGCTTAAGTTGGGGGTAAACGTGGGTCCACAGTGTCCAACCACTTTTTTCACAGGGTGGACATAATCCACCATGCAAGAATCAGGACCCCACTGAAATGTGATTAACTTGTCCCAGTGTAATTTCCAGTCACCGGAACGCATTCAGCTGCGCATGCACGTTGTCTACTTTCTTTCAGAGCTGCAAAATGCAGGCAGTGGGGACTTTCGTATTTCATACTCTAGCTGGGCCCATAACAAAAGCCGAATTGAAGGGGCCATCAGGCCTCCTTTTGTTCCACTATCCTAGCTGGGAGCTATCTGAGCTGTCACACCTAGATGCAAGGGAGGGGAAACCAAGGCTCGCAGTTTGTTATCTCTTCACAAATACTTGAGGAGTGCTTTTTACTTTCTTCAATCCCTATATATGAGAGATATGCATGCTCTGTAAGAATGTCATATGTGCTGGTCTGTCCTAGTATTTGCACAATTAACATTTTAACTACCATTATTTTTTTTCATAGCCTTAAGATATTTTAAAATGTGGACTTTGCGACCAATTAAGCAGAACAGATGTACTGCCTATGTCCTTGTTGCCAATTTCTTTGTGGAAGCCTTTTTACAAAATAAACGAACAAGTTGACGCTCGCATTTTGTGTCAGGGGTGCTTCAGTTTTTTTGCTCAACCAACGCAAAATCTTATTTGTTAAATCTCCCAATGAGCTGAAATGTACTCATGATAGACCTGCAAAACATATGTGTGAAGTGTTAAGATCTGATGTCACTTCCTGTGAAACTGCGTCATGATGTCGCGCTCTGATTACATGTGCCAAGAATTTCACTTCTCTTCCAGTGGATCCTCATCAATAGTCATAACCACTGAATATTCCCGCCCATGTGCGGGACCCCGGAGACAATATAAAAATATATATGGAAAAACATATATATCTCGCTCCACATATATGTATGTACATATAATATTTTTTTTTCCTACCAATGCAGCCCCAAACAGAGGCTAAACCATGTAACCGCTTATACATGCACTGAAATTAGCAAGGAAATAAAAAATAAATCAGGTACAATAGCCCTTGAACTTTGTGTTTGAATGAGTAAAAGCACTCATAAATCCTGAAAATTGCTAATAAATAGACATTGTTAGCCACAGACTGCATTGAAAAGCAATAACATAGAAAATGAAAGCATTTTCAGCCAAAACTGGCACCGTGCCTTTAAGGCAGCCATGACCCCAGACTTCCCATCATGCCTCAGGGGTGACAGTTAGGTCAGTTCTTTCCGGCTCCTTCTGTCAGGACCCTGGTTTAACAACTCCCACCTTTTTTGGCTTTCTGTCAAAAATTCTTGGTGTTTTTCTTCAATTCTTCATTTCACTTGACGGTTTTTGACCTTAGAGAGAGATTGCTGCCTTTTTTGAGCTTCAAAAAAGGTACATTTTTTGTCAAAATGCCTTCGCTTTTTGATCCCTGCCCTTCCTGTGGGAAGAAGAAAGCTAGGTCTGACACACATCCTGTGTGTATCCTTTGTCTCCCTGAGACACATTCTGTGACGAACTGTGAACACGGCAAGACTTTGTCAACCAGAACCCTCAAAGACCGAGAAAAAATTCGAATTCATGGTCTTTCTGAGAGAGGTAGGTCTCCAAAGAGACAGAAAAAGCGAAGAGCGCGATCGACGTCGAGAGAGGTCCCGACTTGCTCTCCTTCGGCGTTGGGATCGGCGTCGAAGTTTCCATCGACGTCGAAGAAGAGCCACCTTCCTCCGACGGCGAAGACTTCAGCGTCGAGAGTCAAGGTACCTCCGCTGCCGTCAACTGGGCGACGTGCAGCATCGAGAGAGAGGTCTCCGTTTGAGCATAGGAGCTTGAATTCGAGACACCCTACGTCATCGCCCGGCCAGAGGCGTTCGACGTCGAGGCATCCTCCGTCGGCATCCGGTCATCGACGCTCGACGTCGAGGCACCCTCCGTCGGCGTTCGGACATCGACGCTCGACGTCGAGGCATCCTCCGTCGTCGCCAAGGTATAGGCGCTCGACGTCGAGACATCCATCGGGCTCCAGTCATGGGCTCTCAGCTTCGAGACATCTTCCGTCGGCGTCCAGTGATCGGCGCTCGACGTCACCACATCGGCGTTCGACGTCGAGACATATGTCAAGACGAGTCTCTCCTGCACGTTCGCAGAGGACGGAGTCTCCTCAGAGGGTTAGTCACTCCTCAGCGCAGTCTCAGCCAGCAGTTTTGCAGTCCAAGACGTCGAGTTTGCCAACTCCGTCTCCACATGAGCCTGGGTCGCAGAGGTCTCCAAGGTCGGCTTCAGCTACGGAAGGAGAATCTGTCGTAGGGGGACTATCTAGAATGGAGAGCTCTCCAGTTAGCCATCCTTCTAAACGGAAGAGACCTTCGGAGGATCGTGGTTCTCGCAGTCACACTAGATCCCCTACGCCTCCTGTGAGCCTTTCTTCAACCTCGTCAGGCTCCTCTTCTTCTCGCCATTATTCTCCGGATGTGGTCATTCGTTCATCCGGCAGTGAGAGATCACGGCGGTCTCCTGCACGTTCGCAGCAGGGACAAAGCAATGTAACACCTCCAGCACATTCGCCAGTGAGAGTCGATGTACAGAAGACTCCTCCCATCAGGCTGTCTCCAAGATGGTGTAGGCCTCTTCATCACTGGGCACCAGACAAAGAAACAGCGGCCAGGATGAAAGAATACAGGCCGGTTTCTAGGCCCAGAGAAAGATCACGCTCCCAGGTTCGGCCCTGAGATCGATCACGCTCCCAGGTGCGATCCAGCGGACGAGGAACCAGATCTAGGAGCAGGAGAAGGGACAGAAGGTCTCCAACTACATCTTCTTCTCCTACCCGCTCTCACAGGGATTATTCTTCTACTATGACGGACTCTCCTCCATCGAGGATATGACCTATTGATGACATCTTCACTTTTCAGGACATTCTGGGCAGAGGGGCTCTGAAACTGGGAGTGACCTTGACAGCTCCCCAGGTGAAGACCTCAGTGATTTTTGAAACCCTGCACCACGGTCTGCACCCAAGCCTCTGTTGCCCTTGGTGCCTAGGATTATAGAACCAGTGATGGAGGTATTCCTCACTCCAGCGACGATAAAGGCTGCGCCGGTGAGGAATCTCAAAAAGTACCGCTCGCCAGATGAGGATCCTCTGTTCCTCAGGGCTGATCCGCCCCCAGACTCAGTCGTCATCGCAGCGGCGAAGAAGTCAGGTGCAGTAGCCTCCTCCACAGTACCTCCGGATAAGGAGAGCAAATCACAGGATAGTGGGGGAGACGAGTCTGTAATACTTCAGCCTCATTCCTCAAGGTGTCCAACGCGGAAGCCCTGTTGGGGCGTTATGATAGGTCCCTGTGGGATTCCCTTAAGCGTTTCGTGGAGAAACTCCCGCAGGAAGACCGTAAAGACATTGAGGAGATTCTCTTGGAAGGCAGTCAAGTCTCCAATCAGGTGATTAGCGCCGCAGCCGACGGGGCTACCCTCGCAGTGCACGGCTATGCGCATGGGATATCTGCACGGAGGTCCTCCTGGTTGCGCCTCACAGCTTTGAAACCAAAGGCCCAACCTCGGATCCTAAACTTGCCTTTTTCAGGGACATCTTTGTTTGGGGCAAGCGCTGATGAAGGCAGAGTTGGACACTCTCAAGGCCGTAGGGTTTGAAAAAAAGGAGTTCAAAAAGAAATACCGCTCCTACAACAAGGGCTCTTCTAAACAGTGGGTTGAAACCCTTCACTGGCAGAAGGGTCAAGACCAGCAGGGACAGCAAATGTCTCAGTTCAGAGGCAAGCGCAATTCCAGAGGAGGAGGGAATCAGCGCCAGGGCAACAATTCCAACAAGGCCCAGTCCAAACAATGAGTCCTTCCGCCAGCGCCGTGGACCACTCCAGTGGGGGGAAGCATCACTTGGCAGAGTGGCAGGCCATTACGAAAGACCGATGGGTGTTGACTACACTTCAGAATGGATACTGTCTTCGTTTCCATCGTTTACCTCCAACAGTTCCTCCAATGCCACATCAACTCATCAGCTACACCGTTTAAAGAAAGAAATGGCTACACTCCTCGAAAAGTCAGCCATCGAGAGGGTGCCAATGTCTCAAAGGGGGAAAGGAGTGTATTCACGATATTTTCTGGTCAGGAGAAAGGGCCAGAAAGCAGAATACAGACCCATTCTGGACTTGAGAACACTCAACCTGCATGTCAAAAAAGAAAAATTGCGCATGCTGGCACTTCACCAAATATATCTACATCTCAGGAGGGGAGATTGGATGTGTTCACTGGACCTGCAAGATGCATACTTTCATGTCCCGATACACCTCAATCACAGGAGATTTCTTCGGTTCCGGGTGGGGACCTCCCACTACCAGTTCACAGTCCTTCCGTTTGGGTTGAAATCGGCTCCCCGGGTGTTCACGAAGTGTGTTGCAGTCGTAGCAGCTGCACTAAGCCGCAGGGGGGGTCTTCGTGTACCCATACCGGGACGATTGGCTGTTGAAAGGTCCTTCCCCAGACAGTGTAAGAAGTCAATTCCAGACCTGCATCGAGCTCTGTCAGCGGCTGGGACTACATGTCTACATGTCAACTTCAGCAAGTCAGTCTCTCAGCCCACCCAGAAGATTCACTTCCTAGGAGCTCTGCTAGACTCCGAGGTAGGAAAAGTGTTTCCTTCGGAGGAGAGACAGAAGTGTCGACTGTTCCTTCGCGACAAGGCACGGAAAGTGCGGAAAATTGCCTCCCTGCAAGGGTCGATGGCATCATGCATTTTCCTGGTCCCGAATGCCAGGCTTCGGATGTGTCCTCTTCAGCAGGATCTGAAGGACAAATGGGACCAACAGTCAGATCGCGAGGACGACCAGATCATTCTGTCAGAAGCAGCTCGAGCTTCCATCCCGTGGTGGACAAAGAAGCAGAATATGCAGGTGGGAGTTCTGTTCCATCAACCTCCTCCTGCACAGACATTGATCACAGATGCCTCTCTGCAAGGCTGGGGAGCGCACATGGGCCAGCTTCAAATGCAGGGTCTGTGGTCGGCCAAAGAAAGTACCTACCACATCAACATGTTGGAGTTGAGAGCGGTCCACCTAGTCCTAAAAGCGTTTCTTCCCTCGCTTCAGGAAGCTTCAAAACTAGTACAGACGGACAACACCACCACAATGTACTACTTGAACAAGCAGGGGGGAACGCGCTCAAGGACTCTGTCATTAGAAGCCCAGCGCATCTGGCATTGGCTTCTAGCTCGCAAGTTGTCTGTCATGGCAGTCCACCTCCCAGGAGAGCAGAATGTGAGGGCGGATGCTCTAAGTCGGCATTTTGAAGACAGGGAAGACTGGGTTCTCAACGAGGCAGTAGTCGAAGACATTTTCCAGTCTTGGGGTCGTCCCACCATAGATCTGTTCGCGGACGACAAAAACACCAAATGCCGAGACTTCGCCTCAAGGTTTTACCGGCCAGGATCAAAAGGGAATGCTCTTTTGATAGACTGGTCAGGGGAAGTTGTGTACGCCTTTCCGCCCCTTCTGCTGATACCGAAGGTGGTGAGCAAGCTGACCCACTCGTGCACAACGATGATACTCATTGCCCCAGACTGGCCGAGGCAATGGTGGTACACAGACCTGCTTCACCTGTCAGTGACTCCTCACAAGAGGCTTCCATGCAGGCCGGACCTGTTATCCAAGATGAACGGGAGGATTCATCATCCCAACCTTCCATCGCTGAGCTTGGCAGCATGGCTCCTGAGGTCATACAATACGGCCATCTAGGACTGCCACAGGACTGTATGCCCATCCTAAAAGAGGCGAGACGTCCTTCCACAGGACATTCATAATGCTTGCAAATGAAAGCGCTTTTATATGTGTTGTATGCAAAATGGGCATAATCCTGTTAAGAGTCAGGAAGAAGCAGTTCTTCCCTATTTATTATATCTGGCTAAAGCAGGTTTAAAATGTAGTTCCATCAAGGTGCATTTGGCTGCTATAACAGCGTATAGGCGGTCACCTGCACAGCCTTCTTTTTTCCAGTTGCCAGCGGTAAAGGACTTCCTGCAAGGGTTGAAAAAAGTGTACCCTCCAGTGCGTCCTCCTTCTCCTCCCTGGGAGCTGAACCTGGTGCTACCAAAGCTAATGAGTCCTCCTTCTGAACCCATTCATAAAGCTACTTTGCAGCACATTTCCTGGAAAGCTGCTTTCTTGGTGGCAATCACGTCAGCTCATAGGGTGAGCGAGATCCAAGCTCTCTGTTCCAAGGAACCCTATACGGTGTTTCATTTGAATAGAGTGGTACTAAGGACACATCCGTCTTTCCTTCCAAAAGTGGTGTCAGATTTTCATGTTAATCAGACCATTTCCCTGCCCACTTTCTTTCCCAATCCCTCTACTCTAGCTGAGAGGGCGTTGCATTCTTTGGACCTGAAAAGGGTTTTTAAAATTCTATCTCGACAGGTCCAAGTCTATTCGTCAGTCTGATAAACTATTTGTTAACTATGTATCGATCAGAACAGGTCATGCAGCCTCGAAACGTTCCATTTCGAGGTGGATCGTTTCCTGTATCAAGCTTGCTTACCAGTTGGCGCAGAAGCCTCTGGGGTTTTCTCCCAAGGCGCATTCCACCAGGGGTGGAGCTGCGACTGCAGCTTTTCTCCATAATGTGCCCATGTCTGAGATCTGTAAGGCGGCGACCAGGAGGAACGTCCATACATTTACCAGACATTACTGTCTTGATTCTGACACCAGAGCAGATACCCAGGTAGGCCAGGCCTCCTTGAGGAATCTGTTTAACAGCTGAGTTCTGAGCTGTTATGACTGTTTTTTTTGCTTGGGTCATGTACTTCTCATTTACCTGCAGGTGGTTGATGGGCTTGCTATTTTATTCAGTGCTTATGACTATTGATGAGGATCCCCTGGAAGAGAAGGATAAGTTACTTACCTGTAATCCTAGCTCTCTTCCAGGGGTATCCTCATCAAAGTCATAAGCAACCCACCCGCCTCCCCAGGTAAATGAGATTGGTGCATCTAGGACTTATGGTTTAGCCCTGACTTCAGGGTTATGCAAAGAACAACTGACCTAACTGTCACCCCTGAGGCATGATGGGAAGCCTGGGATCATGGCTGCCTTAAAAGCACGGGGCCAGTTTTTGCTGAAAATGCTTTAATTTTCTATGTTATTGCTTTTCAATGCAGTCTGTGGCTAACAATGTCTATTTATTAGCAATTTTCAGGATTCATGAGTGCTTTTACTCATTAAAACACAAAGTTCAAGGGCTATTGGACCTGATGTGTTTTTTATTTCCTTGGTAATTTCAGTGCATGTATAAGTGATTAGATTGTTTAGCCTCTGTTTGGGGCTGCATTGGTATGAGAAAAAAATATTATATGTACATACATATATGTGGAGCGAGATATATATGTTTTTCCATATATATTTTTATATTGTTTCCGGGGTCCCGCACATGGGCGGGAATATTCAGTGCTTATGACTTTGATGAGGATACCCCTGGAAGAGAACTAGGATTGCAGGTAAGTAACTTATCCTTGCATGCTATCTAACTTGGTTAGTCCCCCCTACCCACTTCTTTTTTTAGGTTTCGCCTGCGATGGATGCGCATGCGCAGTCTCGCTGGTGAGATCTAATGAGATTGAGGATGTTTGACTGGAGGGCTTTAAGTCCCGCTCCCCTTCCCCATTGGCCGGAGTCACCGTTCATGCTAAACAGTGGCTGGCCATTGGGAAAGAGGAGCTCGTGACGTACCCTTTTCTCTTTTACAGACGGCCCACTTGGACTAGCTCGTCTGCCTTCCTTCTGTCGCAAAAGGTCCCTTATCTTTATGGGCCACATGGGCCCATAAAGATAACAAACATTTTGTAGCAGAAGGAAGGCAGACAAGCCCATCCAAGTGGGTCGTCTGTAAAAGAGAAAAGTGTACGTCACGGCGAGCCCTTATTGATAAGAACGCTTGGGCAGGTCTCCGAGTCATTTTATATCTGTTCTCTTGTGTCTTAAATGCCCAATTTCACACACCCCGATACCGTCCGCAGATGTGGTATAATAAAGCGGCTTATCCCGGTCACCGTGCAGTAGACTGTCAACTCTTAACTCCCCTGTGACTGTCCTCACTTGAGGCTCCTGGCGCCCGTGTGAGGACCGGGATCGTCAACATAGTCGAAAGACATTAGTTGGCAAACAACTATTACACAATTCCACTTCGCAACTACAGAACTGCATTGGAAATACCCGTCACCACACTTAACCCAAGCAAACACAGGAGGGGGGAGCGCAATCCTCCTTGCTCGCAATCCTCCATGCTCGGCTCCCAGCTGCCCATTGTCCCAAAAGATATCTCCGTGCCTGTAGCATAATGTGATGGTACCAATCCAGGTGGTGTGTTTGTAAAACAAATCTCTCAAACATCTATCAGTGAAACCTATGCAAATATCTGCTGTAATGCGCAGTTGATGGTAACGGTGCTATATTCGCTACTGTGCTGCAAATCCATATATAGAGCTTCTCAGCAAGGCAGGGTCGCGCCTTGCTTCCGACTTCTAGAACAATGGTGGCCCCCACCTCTCCTCCCCCACCGCCCTGCCGTGTGACATTTGGCAGGTGCGAGTTAGGATGTTGGAGACAGATGACAAATGGCAGTCCGCGCCAGGGTCAGTGCTGCAGTCCTGCTGCCTGTACGCCCACAGGCCCCCACTACCCGGATGGATTGCACTGAAAGATGCCCTGATAACACTTCTGCCTGACCTTCTCCAGGCCCGGTTGCGCAGTTCAGCACAGGCTTTCAACCCAGGGCGCTGCGGATATACAGTTACACAGTCTATATGGGTAACAAACTTTGCTGTATGAGGCGCGGGAGCCACTCGCCACCTCAATCTCCCTCCCCCACCCTTGGCAGGACAAAAGAGAAGGGCTTTTTTCTGTTACCATATCGTGCGAGGGGAGTTTATCACAGACCCCGGTAACAGCCTGCTGGCAGTAAGAGATGGCAGGATCAAGGTGTGACTGGAGCTTGCTCATGCGTGTCATTGAAAATAGCAGCCCATGTGAGCCGGCCGAGCTGTCTCCCACATTGAGAATAGCTTTAATTAGGAGTGTGAAAGCGAGCGAAATGTAATGTCGCATTACTATTTTAAAAATATAATTTACTCCGAGCTGGCGTGTATTGTGCTGTTCGCTCACATCTCCCCTCCCTACTTCCACGCACACATGATGAAGTACAGGCAGAGGCAGACATATATTAAACCCGCACATATGAAAAGGCGACATACACCCAACCTCCTGAGAGACATCGGTTCAGAGGAGCTTCACCAACACCTGGCAGGTGCCCCCAATCGAAGCCCCGCTACCACCCTTGGCAGATGCCCTCACTCTGAGGACGTTCTCCAACACCTGGCTGGTGCCCCAACCCCGAAGTCCTTCTACCACACCTGGCAGGTGCCCTCTCTGAGCAGCTCTTATCTGGTACCCGCACCCCAGGTGGTACTCCAAGCAGTTCCTCCTACAGCGCCCAGTGCTCCACTTCTAGGAGCTCCAGGACTCTCCACAAGTGCCCCTCTCTTTGAAGAGCTCCCACCCCGCTGACAGTGCCCCGGCGCCTGCGATGAGTCTGTACGGCAGCCGCTATGGGGATGGTCGTAGGGGCTTCAGCAGCAGCTCCCATGTGTTGCTGTCCCTGTCTGGCCGCCCCTGGTCCAGCGGCGGGGTGATGGGCTACCAGCCCGCGCTCCAGAGGTCCACCAGCGCCCTGACCCAGGCCAGGAACGGGCCGGTCCTCACCGAGGCCACCCCGGCTTCTTGCTCTCCTCCATGTCCACCATGGAGATCGACCCCCAGCTGCACCAGATCCGCTCCATGGAGAAGGAGCAGATGAAAGGCCTCAACAACCAGTTTGTCTCCTTCATCAACAAAGTAAGCCTTGTATGCGGGCCTTTGGAGCTGGGGAGGAGTCAGTCACATGTACATCTAGCGCCTCGGAGAGTCCGGTAGGACTGGGGTCGATCAGGCCACATTTAAATCTGGGGATGCAGAAAGGCCGGTACGTGTAGTCACGTGTGAACTTTCTGCATCAGGAAGGGCAGTAGGGCTGAGTAGTCAGTAGTCCGTAACGTGCACGTCTGGCGTCTCTACAAGGCATACTGTTCAACAAAAGCACCAGATTTCCCGGCAGGAGCGCGATTAGGTGACTGGCGTGGCTCATGGAGCATCAAGGACATTAAGTTCAAGGTGTCCCTAAGCCGAGGTTTTGGTGATAGGACCCGCTCCATCACAGAGACGAGTTTCCACAAGAAGGAACTTGACACATTTCTTGACCAGATTTAACCAATGGACTTCTAGTAGTGTAGATAGTTTCAAACAATTGGTCATGAGGAATTGCAGAGTATCTTTTCGAACTCATACGCATGAAACATGTCGACCACGGAATAGAGTAGGTGACTGCTGTAGTGGACTATTAAGCCACTTCAAGCGACCAATCTCACTTTGTTTTTATTTAGGTGAGTTACCACTATATTAAAATTTATTTTGTGGACTACCTAACCTATTTTAACTTCACCCTAGCACATCTACACTCTCTCACTTCCTAGGGCCCTCACCCCCACTGCACCATCCGGCAGGAATAAAAGATCCCCGACAAAGAGCCCCTGCAAAGGGTGCCCGCTTGGTGTTGCACCGCCGACTCAGCGAGGGGCAGAGCCATATGATGAAGCATGACATCTAGCTTGCTGAGTGTGTGAGGCCCTTAAATTCCGAATAGGAGGATCCCCCTCCGGTGTGTCTTCACTCACTTTTTTCACCTTTTCATTGTCTACTGTCCCATTTTAGAATTTTCCCGAGGGGAACAGTTCATCACTTTTGTTGAACAGTATGCTATTAGGGCATATGCACTGGACCCCGTTAAATATTAGCCCTAATTAGTCCCCTTTTTTGATAATAGTCTCTACAAGGCAAGCAGGGTTGCGTATTATTAGTCACATAACCAGGGCCACTGGCATTATGTGATAGGGGAGAGTCAACAATTATGCAGCAGATGTGAGTAAATTATGCGGCACAATGTGGCACATTTTGTGAAAGTATTCATTATTTTGTCATTTTTACAATGCCTTGGTATTGTTTGCACCTCATTAGTACCAGTTTGACACCCCGAGGCAGCAATAAGCAACAGTAAGGTGCAAGCTTTGCATCGGGCCTTCCTCTTTGCGGCAACACGTGTGACGTGTCGCTGCATTTTTAGTAGCTTTTGGATCGCTTGAGATAGATTTTTTTTTTGTTAACATTTTTGCAGAAGATGAATTGTGTGGCAAATGCAGAAAATACGCAATTATGCGAAAACACCACAGCCTCACAATCCCATATTGTCAGTGGCTCTGCATATAACTAACTGGGGCACATGACATCCGGACCTAGGCCCAGCTGAGACACAAGCGGTCCTTTGGCTTGCTGGATTCAGCTATTCACCCGCCTGAGGCCAATAAAATCAGCATACTGGGCTGGCTGATAGAGTGGCACATTGCCAGCCCATCTACCATTCCTTGCCAGGGTACTCACGAAGTGCAGTGTGGGAAATCGGATAGTGAAGCATTTCCAGGCAGAAGGTTTTGGGGTTCGTGATTGATCTCCTCACCCTAAATATATAGCTGGGAGGCTTCATGCCCGGCTCGTTTTAGGGTCACAGCAGACTCCGCCATTCACAGTGGGGGGTGCTTGGAAGTCAAGCCTGTGCAGTAATGTGCAAGGGGGGGGCGCGAGGCTTAGGAAAGAGAGAGGAGAGAGGGTATTGTATAGCAAAGCAAATGGCTTTAACTTAATAAAAGGCGAGACCTATTGCATTTTTAATGCTTGTTTAGGTCTTGTGCCCCGATTGTGTGAGTCCAGCCGGGAGTGCTCTCAACATACTGGTGTCATTTTGCTGTGCCAAGCCACGCCTCGTCAATTGCAGATAGAGCCCTACAGTGCAGCTGTTTACATATAGATGTTCCTGAGACAGATCCATATGGGAAAACGGCTGCATTTCCACTGAAAGCAAACAGCGAGCCAAAGAAGACACACAGCTTTTTTTGAAAATGTATTTCATGCTGGATGCGAGGTCAGGCTGCTGCAGAGATTTTCTTTCCAGCCCCTGGCCGAGGGCAGATTTTCAGATCAATATTTATTTGTCCTTCAAAATTCTATGACCACTATGGAATTTGCACAAAATTTCCCCCAAAAAAAGAATAAAAATTCATCCAAGAAGAATGTAGGAAAGTTTCATGCTGATTATTAAAGATGAAATTATAGTTTGTGTTCTGGAATTTGTGGTTACCATTTAATTTCACAGGGAAATCTTTTGACAAACATCTCAAAACAGCCGAAATAATTGTACTAAATTGGTCAGAGGGACAGAAGCCACTCCCAGGTGTCATTGATCGAGATGTGTTTGCAATTTTCGGAATAGAATGTTCTAGAAATATATATTGAAATTTCAGGATGATGTAGGGATAGAACACAAACTGAAATTTAAATATAGAGAGCCATCTTTATTGGCTGATGTATGTTTGTTTCACAATGAACATTTCCAATTTGAGAAGTGTCTCATGAGGTTGCAAATTGTGTTGTGAGAAGAAAGATCTGGAGCCATGTGCCGCATTGCAGGCACACTATTTGGAAAAGGACCGGGCCCCTGTATACAGGATAACTGTGCCCCGACAGGGAATAGACAACTAATGGTAAGCAACACCTGGACAAAGTGGTTTATAGCTTAGGCGGGTATAACTATTTCAAATCAATCAATGAACAGTCGTAGTGAATAAAACATATATTTAAAAATAGATATTTATTAAATAGTCATACAAAAAATATATATTTTTCTTGATTTATATGTATGTCTCAAATAGAAATGGATAAATTGATATTAAAATCTCTATTACAGTCATTCAGTAATCTCTTTATGTGAATTGATGTCACACATTTTCATATACATAGGTCTAAATACTTCTAAATACCTGGAAATATATAACAAATGATTCACAATGTGCAACAGACAATTTAACACTCAAATCCTTGGTTGCAACCCAACAATTTGGCGATGAATAAACATTGTAAGTAGAATTTATATAAATTCTTGGTTCACATCTGTAAATAGGACCTTTTAGCGTTAACAGTGAAACACAATGATTCCCACCAGGCTCCATTATGATTACTTGTTTGATGTATTCGATTAAATAGCTGGCCTCCAATTTCATATCTAACTATGTGATTATATGTTTCATTCAGTAAAAAACTCTGAGACTGAACCCTGATGAAGGCATTGCCGAAACGCGTGTAGAATAACAATATACCGCCAGTTTCTACATACAATGTTTATTCATTGCCACATAAGCTATAAACCACTTTGCCCAGATTTTGCTTACCATTTGCAGCATTGCAGGCACATCTCAATTCTAGGGATAATGGAGATGCACCCCGCAACAGTGGAAAATATTATTCTACTATGAAAACAAATCCAAATTAAGACACAAGATTTATGAAGTATTTCTTAAGATTTGTGAACCAGCCACCACTGGTGGTCCGTGAACCAGGTATCTTGGTTCAAGATTCTCATTCTTGATAAAGAAGTTCTGGGGCCATCTCGAGGCAAAGTGAACTCACCCAACCCTCAGAGAGACCAGGGCACACCTTAAATGATTCCATGTGAACTGGGTTGTGCGCTTTTTCCTTGTTTGTGAGTCGCTGCACACATTTTGAAATGTCAATTTAAATTCGCAGTGCGTGTAGCACAATATAACTCCAAAAAATTGTGGATAGTAAACTATGTGGCCAGTTGTTGAAGAAAGGATGCTTGATGTAGGTATTTCTGCAGATAAACAAGTTCCTACACAGAAACACGTGCTATCATTGTGTTGAAAATATTTTTCCTAGTATGTGTGCTCGGGATCCTTATCTCAACTGTGTAGACATGCACTTTCTTTCAGTGGAGTCTGTGTGAATTTCCAGTATTTTGGTCGCATTCAGCTTAAATAACGCACTTCTTCCATCACCTACTTTGCAGGTACTTCAATTTTTTTTATAAATCAATACATAAAGTTTACAATTATATTCTTTTTTTTTTAACTGTTTTTATTGATTTTTAACACTTGAAACTTACAATCAAAGAGATCATTAATACAGAATGTGGGATGAGTAGTGGGCAGTAGTGTATGATACAAGGCAAAAGGTGTAGCAACATTTCCTCTGAAAGAGAACACATGGTCAGAGGCAAACATTATGTAGATTCACAATATGTAGATTCCCTTCTACTATAGTTACATCCGTCAACAGTAGGTCATACATCACAATCATTAAGGTCTGGTTTCCGATCTGCCCTGGGATAGGTCCATTCCTTCCTCCTCCATCTCTAGGTCTAGGCCATAATACTCTATCCATGATGCCCACATTTTTCGGAATTTCCGGGGGCACCCTCTTGCCTTTTAGGTCACCTTCTCTGCCATCATATAAAGATCCATACTTGACACTCCACTCCGTGAGCTTAGGGAGTCGAGGAACCCCCAAACATTTGGCTATGTCTCTCTTGGCTACCACTAGCCCTAAGTTGGCCGACATGAGCTTGTGTCGTGGCAGATCGACATCCGTAGGGATACCTAATATGAGGAACTTTGCGTCTAACCCAATTTGGGCACCAAGTACATCATTTAGTTCATTCACTATCTTGCCCCAATAGTTTTGAATCCGTCTGCACTCCTAGAGGGTGTGTATGTATGTACCGGGTTCTGTGTAGCATCTAATGCAATCTGGGTTATCTGCTCTCCCCATAGAGTGTAAGCCCGCCCTATCAAAATATGTTTTGTGTAGGATCTTGTACTGTATGAGCCGTAGCCGTAGTCTAATCGCTACTTTACGCGGGTGCATGAGGGCTGCCTCCCAATCAATGTCCTGTAGTGGGCCGGTGGTAAGTTCCCATTTGGCTCGAAGCGGACTGAGTTTGTCAGGCATGTTATTTGCGTTTTATATGCCCAAGATATGGCTTGGGTCAGAATCTCCTCTTGTAGAAACCTACCTTCTAACGGGGCCTACTCCGGCAGTGTCCCTGTGTCCAACCCCTCCGCATGCCAGGCATGTTTGATTCTGAGGTAGGCATACGCTTGGGAGTCCCGAAGCTGATTTGTAGCCTGAAGCGAGGCCAACGGAGCCGTGGAACCCTTCAGTTATCTAATCTCGCCCAATCTAGTACCCTCCCACAAAGGGGTTTCCTGTATAGGCTTCCCATCCCACTTCATTTGCTTTTCAACACTTTTCAATGCCTCCAGCACTCGTTGGGTAGCCGTTAGGAGACGCACACTACCCGCTCCTCCTTATATGTAGTGTAGTTGAGTGCAGTTCCGGAACTGTAATCTTTCCAGTCTATAAGTAGGATTGTCTCCCAGTGCATAGTTCCATTCGTTGATGACTATGAGATGGGCCGCTCTAAAGTAGGCTCTAATATCCGGTAAGGCCAAACTCCCATTGTACGGATCTCGCTGTAACGTTTGCAGCGCTATTCGTGGATGGGCTCCATCCCATAGTAGTAAGCATAGTTCACTGTTAATGGTGGTGAATACAGTTTCCGGTAGTTTGTAATGGGTATTTTGCAAAATATAAAGGAGCTGAGGGAGCCTTATAATATAATACTTATCGGCCCTCCCCATAATGGTCAGAGGGAGTTTCTGCCACCTCTTGACATCCTCCTGAAAATTTGAAAGAACTCGTCTGATATTATGCTCTACTCTAGCTACTAGGTCGCTACTGATATAAAGTGCCAAGTGGGTAAACCCCTACAATTATATTCTTGATGCACAATTGAAGATTCAAACTGCATGGATTCACATTGTTGTCATTTAATTTTCAATTTGTCTACATTAAATCCCTTGCAACCCAATGCTATTCTGAAAGATCCCTTCTTCAGGGGGATAAATATCTTGCATTGTTTGTGTTTAAACTCCTGAAAATTTATCAAAACATTTATATGTCCCTCCTATTCTCCCAAAAGATTTTAATTATCTCTAATGATGATCTGTAAAACTAAATCCTATTTAAATTGCAGTAAAAACCATAGAAACCATAATGTTCGAATATAATCCAAGTTATTGAACTTTTCTTAATGACCCACATAAATCCATACACTTGCACTGACAAGCAGCATAGCGTACTGGTGTGATTCATTTCTTTCCAGTGCGCTTTTAACTTATCCTGCCTGGATAGTTGGCTTCTGGTCTGCACATTGGATGTGTGCTTATGGGCTCATCATGTTTATTGCTCCAAGGTGAAAAAAGGGTGCAGCTCAGGAACTGTTCATCATCGTTCCTTACCACGCTGATGTATCCTACAAGTGTTGTGTATAGTTTCTTCCCACTTGAAGCAGCCCAGAGTTCTTGAAGCTTAAGACGAAGAAGAAAGGTCAGATGATGGTCAGCCTTAAGCAATATTGCCCAAGGGGTAGGCATTGTTAGTTATTGACCAGGGTGTAGTCAGAAGGTACGTGGAGTTGTTCAATTTAAATTCTTTCCAAGGGAGCTAACGCAAGGTAAATAGCATTGAGGGGGTTAATGCAGATACAAAACAAGCTATTTAGAAAATATGAATTGAATAATGGGTTTTAGTCATTTATGGCATAATATATTTTTCAATGGCTAAAAAAAATGTAATGATAAGGATCCCTACCTTACAACACAAGGGGTAAAGACTAAAGATGAAAACCGGTATTAAATTGAAGTACCAAAATTCAGGCTATTTAATCACAAAGAGAAACATAAGTTCAAGGGCACTAACCATAATGTATACACATGACCATAAGTCTGTATTGTTTCCACAAATAACTTTTTTTTATTACTTATTTTTTCATTTACTTGAAGGCAATATATATTTTTTTGTATTATAAATATTTACATTAAAAAAATATTAAAATTGCATATTTTGCGATATATTGTACATTTGTTGATTTATCAATAATTATTGATCCACATATACCCTGTCCTTATATACCCTGTCCTTATTGGTCTGTGAGAAACAAATTCACCTGTCTAGAGAACTTACAGACATACATAAACATAACAAATACAATTACCTTCACAAAACATAAACATGTAATTGAAAAAACAATTACTGATAACATTCACAAAAATTTTGAGAGCTCGCGGTAGATGAAAAACACTACGCACGTTTCGACTTGTATGTCTTCTTCAGGTAGACCGTCTCCACTTTCTCTACAACAAAATAGACAATGCCTGAAAATGGTTACTTCTTCTTATTATAAGAGAAGTTCATGCTTCTTGTTACTAAAGATTCAGTGCCAGAGCTTCCAAGGGAACACTTAGATCTAAAAATCCTATTAAAAACTACGTTTTTTAAAATTGTACAATACTGTTCATGCAGTGTGCTGATTATGTCTCCATCACCATGATTGCTATAACTAGATACCTTACAGCCCAATAGAGTGTAGAAAAAAAGAAAATATATGCCACGAGAAAACACCCAAAAAGTAGTATTTCCTTATAGTGTGGGGAAAGTACAAAAATTGGTTCATACATCTAAGTTTATTCTCTACTATCAATACTTCTTGGAGATTATATGTAGTTTTTGCTTCCAGGCATTATTTACTTGCATAATAAAGCATGTTGGTAATATCTACCTATTCGTTATTTGGGAAGCCGTGGTTTGGAGTCCAAAGAAGAGTATTTGTAATGTTAAAAGCTCAATTCCTCACATGGGGTCTGTTGTTTGTAGTTCTTAAGCTGAGTAGAACAGTGAATACCATGTTTAGACAAATTTCCTGAATTTGCACGTTCTTATTTCCTCATAGATTACAATTAAGGAAACTGAAAAAGGCATAAAAAGGAGTTCTAGAATGTACCTAATTTCCCTACCATGTCCAGCATGTCGTTTCGTGCCTGCTCAGATGCTCTTTTGCTATATACCTCTTTACTCTCAAAACAGTAATGTTTTGGTAGATTCAAGGACATTCCACTTTTTGCATGATCAACCCCAACGGTTTGATGGTGCTGGTTTTTCGACTGAGAGGGCATTGAGATGTACCATACAGGCCTTAGTGCCTGTTCTCTGACTTTTAACACGTGTATGTTTGATTGACTTACCCACAATTGGCATAAGGTAACGTATTTATTAGTCCATAGTATATGGTACTGGGGTACCCAGAGCCTGTAAGTTAGTTTCCCTCATAGACTGCATCCCTTAATGTGCCACCATGAGTGTAACTAAGCAAGACTCCCAGCCTGCCATTGCTGGCTGCAAAGCAGTGTTTGAACCTGCACAACATTGCCCTTTAATCTAATGACATAGATCAGGTATTTCTTTTGAATATATGTCACTTGTAAGGCTTGCCTATCATCCCGTAAGGCCGGGTGCTGTATACTAAAACATGGGGCATGTGTTTTTACATGTCCTAACAGTAAAGATCCCAAATTATAATTTTTGCTGTGCTGGTAGCCCAAATGGTGAGTACACGGTTCCACATTGACAGCTCAGCTGTGCTGACTTCTGAATGGGACTATGAAATTTTGCACTTCAAAGTATCAAAATATCGTTACATTAAACCTGACGTGATTCCCATGTCGAACTTAATGTAGCTTAAGCCAAGGTCAATTTTAGAAAGTTGGCACTCTGTTGCTGAAGTCCTTCAGTGACCGTTTACGGCTGCTCTCCACAAGACCGCCTTCTGCCTCTCCTGGAGGGAGTTGTGAATGACTCTCAGGAAGGAACACAGAGCCTGCCATTAGAAGAGGTGTTATCTCTTCCTGGCAGGAAGGCCAAACGGAGTGTGAGCCCAAATGGCGAGTTTCAAACGGGACGCTGCCTTTGAAGGGAAAATGATGGACACAAACGAGAGGGGCTGCTCTTTTCTTCTGGTAGACAGGTTGGCGTCTGGGACAGCAAGGTGGAAACCATTGTCACACCACTTGTGCCATGGATGTCCAGCCCTTGGGTAGCCATACCACCACACACACCGAGAGAGAGGTTCTACCAATCTTGAAACCAGAAGAAAATTGCATTTCCGGGCAGCCATATGCCACACTTGGCTGGAAGTTGTCATCAGGCAGAAGGGAACCTGGTAGCTTATTGGCTAGTAGCCACCTCATCGCCTGAAGGCAAGTTCTCGGTATAAAAGTACCACTCCTGGCACACATACCTCAGAACATGTCTGCACTGGAGAGAGGACCCAAGGGATGCATTGCTGTTTCCCTGATCTGGCAAAGAGATGCTGCAATCATAGTCTGGACTGCACCTGCTGATCTTTGGGTTAGCAAAGAGAGTACTGTGCCTGTGGTGCCCTGCTCAAAGAACAGTCGTCCCCGAGCCCCAAACACAAGAAGTGATTCTTAAAGTCATTTGGCAGATTTCCTGTTTCAGCTACAGGGACACAGGGTCTGAATAAACCTGCCATGGCGAGTTGGTAGCCACAGTCACTTGACCACCGCTGAATTGCAGCCTGGGAGACAGTCCCAACAGTCAAAAGACCTGGGAGAGTCGTTGGTCTCCTCAGTTAAATCGAACCACTAGTTTTGCTGTAACTGGAGACCAGTACACCAGTAGTAACTGGTTTTTGGCTGAACGTCAACCAGACTTTGTAAGACAATGAGCCCTGTGGCCAAAGGCGCCCACCTTGTTTGCGGATCAAGGGGTGGCCCCAGGAATATACCGTAACCAGATCAGCATTCTGTATCCTTTGTATCAGGACCCTCCATTGATGTGTATGGTGGTTCGCCGATACAGCCTGGAACAGGACTGGAGCTGCTTTAAGTGCAAGGGAACTAGCCTGCCAAGCCTCTTTGACCCCTTGGACTGATGGAGCTGGTCCCCCAAAGTGGGCCAGAGTAGTTTATATCTTTATAAAAGTTCTCCAATTAACCGATAACTGTGGTAGTTGCCAGTGCTTGCGTGCCGTGATTCATTACTTACTTATTAATTCATATGTCCGGAACCCTCTGTTTGCTTTTGTTCGTTTTCGGGTCTAAAAATTCATAAAAATAAGAGCCATTTTTATCAATTGGAGTCAGATTTTCTTTGTGTTGTGTCTCTCTCTCTTATTCAGCTGTTTCGGTACTTCAAAATGCTTTGCACGTGTTCCTTTGACAAGCCTGACTGCTCAAAGCCACAGCTACTTTGCAAACTAGCCTGACTGGACCTAAGATGGGTTTATGGGGCTGTTACACAGTGACGTAGCACAAAAAGTCCATATAATAAACCACTATCATCACAGTAGACATAGGAGGTTTTTTAAATCTCCAATTAAAATGACCAATAGTAGATGTTTTAAATCCGGACATCTGAGAGACCTGCACTGGCTCCCCGTCAACAAAAGAATAACCTTCCGTCTCCTCACCCACGCACACAAAGCCCTACACGATCAAGGCCCGAGCTACCTCAACAACCGAGTCAACTTCTACGCTCCCAAGCGCCACCTCCGATCAACCAGCCACGCCCTCGCCGCCGTCCCCCGCATCTGAAGAGCGACCACAGGAGGAAGGTCCTTCTCCTACCTGGCCGCCAAGACCTGGAACTCCCTCCCTCCCGACCTACGCCTGACCCAAGACCACCTCTCCTTCAGGAAGAAGCTCAAGACCTGGCTGTTCGAGCAGTAACGGCACCCCCCCCCCCCCTAGCGCCTTGAGACCCTACGGGTGAGTAGCGCGCTCTATAAATGTCTTTGATTGATTGATTGATTAAATATGCAGGGTGCTATTTGCAGAAATATTTCATATTTAAAATAAATAGATTTTGTACCTATGGATAAGTGTGGCCCTCCGAATGATTTACTGTTTGAACACTTTTCTTTGTTACTTCTCTTCCTTTGTAATCAAGTTGCATTGCTCCCTGCGTAAACCACTGCCTTTAAAATCATTTTCATTGTGAGTTAAATGTATGGAAGTGATTGAAATTAGTTTTACATACATATTTATTTTTAATGAAAATTTCTCTGTATTCCTTTAAAGGACTACACCTAATCTAATAACAGCATATTTTACAGTGAGAAACGTAAGTCAAACCAAATAGTGAAACACATTTTAAAGCACAGTAAACATTTTCATGGCGTACTCAATTTTATTACAGATTAGAAACACTTGAAGTATATAAAATTAGCAGCGGCAGATGAAAACAAGTTCATATTTGGCATTCTTCACATGGAACTAAATGATTCTAAAACCTTCTACTCCAGCTCCCATTTCCCAGGGCAGACACATTCTGTGAGCTTGGTGAATATCTTGCACCCTTATTAGTACTCTATGGTGTTTACAGGCACCTTCTAAAGGAAGAAGGTGTAGTGATGTGTGGGATAATAACTGTTGTGAAGTTCATTTCAGTTACTATCTATCAATAGATTTTTAATAGCTAAGAACCAACCAAAATGTAGTATTTTGGTAGTGCACTGCTCTTTGATTTATAGTTAAGCAATATTATCCAAGTCGGAGATGTTCACAGGTAATTATTGATGAGGGTGGAGTCCTAGGGCCCAAGGCGAAGCCAAGGATCCTAATATAACCCTCTTAATAACTAACTGACAGTAACATTCTCCTTGCATAATATTGATATTGTATATGAGCCCATCAAAATATAAGGTGAAATTCACAAAATTGTTTAACGTTATACTTTTTGTGATACTATGATGGAATTTTACAAGAAGCATAGCTATTGGATTTTTTAAATACAGCTCCACCACAATGGGCCATGGACGAGCTGAGAGAGTCCATTATTGTTTAAACTTTCAAACCTGTCTGAGGAGTTGAGGTCCGAAGGGTTGTCCAGGTAGAAGTTGAGGTTGCTGAGGAGGATACAGTCCATGGATCTGATGGCAAGAGGTACTATGAAGTCTGTGATGAGGCTGCTGAACCCGGTGCATGATCCAGGAGGACGCTACGCGAGTGTTTTCTTGGATGGTGGTTTAGCCTTCTGTTTGTATTTTGAAATACATGTGTTCCATGAATGGTGTGTTGGTGTCTGTGGATGTGGAGCATTTGATGGTGGCACTATCCGCGGCCAGGGCGACTGACGCTGGAATCTGAGGATCAGGGTTCGATCCCCGGCTCCGGCGGCAGGTTAGCCCAGCACCATGTGACTCTGGGCAATAGCTCGCTTAATCTTCCCGACGGCCCCCAGCGCCTAGAGACCCTTACGGGTGATTGTGCGCTTTACAAATGTGGATTATTATTATTATTATTATTTTTTGAGTTGGTAACCCGTCAGGTTTGCTGTGGCAATGTTTGGTGCCGATTCTGGATTGAGCTAGGAAAAGGACATCTGGTGTGTGGGTGTTGATGAGGTCTCAGATCTATACTGAGCGAGCACATGTGGTATTGCGTGCATTCAAGCTGTTGTTGCTGTGTTGGTGCTTATGTGGTGTTTCGCTTGACTTGTGTGGGGGGTGGTGAGTGCAGGTGTGCTGCCGCAGGAGAAATGGCAGTGAGCTCATGTGAAAGTCCTGGGTTGTGGGGTGCTGTGTGGTAGCAGTGGATATGGTGGCATCTTGGGTTGATAGAGAAGAGGGCGCTGGCAGTGTAGCTGCTAGGACCAATCGGACCAGCGTTTGTGGTGCTGGGCACCGGTCCAGGTGCAGATAGGCATGCCTTTGAGAGTGGAGAAAGGAGGCTGCAGGAGGAGCGAGGCGGGGCCTAGAGGCACAAGGCTGGGTGAGAGAGACCAGTCCCAGGTAAGTAGGGGGGGGGGTTAGGCCGTGGTACCTGGTGTGTAGGGTAACATAGCGACTGCCGTTAACTAGGTCCTGGCAGGAGAGAGGAGGGCAGGGGGGGCAGAGCTAAGAAGGATCGGAAGAAGCAAGAGTATGCGGGAGAGCAGGTGAGGAGCGGGGAAGGAGGCGGGAGGTGGAAGAAGCGCCGGAGGAGACAATGGGGGCATGAAGGGGCAAGCGGGAAGGGCCAAAAATTGAAAATGTCGAATAGATTGAAAAAGAGCACAATAGTGGTGAAATGCCAAAGGGTTCAGAGGGCAAAGTGTGGAAAGTGCCGAAATAGGCACAGGAGTGGAAATGGGCACAGGAGTGGAAAGTGCCAAATCGGGCACAGGAGTGGAAAGTGCCAAATCGGGCACAGGAGTGGAAAGTGCCGAAATGGGCACAGGAGTGGAAAGTACCGAAATGGGCACAGGAGTGGAAAGTGCCGAAATTGGCACAGGAGTGGAAATGGGCACAGGAGTGGAAAGTGCCAAATCGGGCACAGGAGTGGAAAATGTCAAATCGGGCACAGGAGTGGAAAAGGTCAAATCGGGCGCAGAAGTGGAAAGTGTTGAATCGGGCGCAGAAGTGGAAAGTGTTGAATCGGGCACAGAAGTGGAAAGTGCAGAAATAGGCACAGGAGTGGACTGTGCTGAAATATGCACAGGAGTGGAAAGTGCTGAAATAGGCACCGGAGTGGAAAGTGCCAAAAAGGGCACCACAGTGGAAAGTGCCAAAATGGGCACCAGAGTGGAAAGTGCCAGAAAGGGCACCAGAGTGGAAGGTGCAAAAAAGGAGGCACAAGAGTGGAAGGTGGTAAAAAAAAAAAGGCACACGAGTGGAAGGTGCAAAACAAAAAGGCACAAGAGTGCAAAAGTGCAGAAAAAGGCACAAGAGTGTAACATGATCGCGCAGGATAAGGCACAAGTGAGCCACAAGGGAGCGGTGCAGGGAAAGAGAGATCGGAGAGAGGAGGCTGCAGGAAGAGTGAGGCACGGTCTTGAGGCACAAGGGTCTGAGAAACCAGTAAAAGGAGGGGAGTTTAAGCCTAGGCACCTGCTCAATGGGGTAGCATAGGGGCCGCCATAAAGTAGGTCCTGGGAGGGGAAAAGTGCAAGGGGGGGAATGCAGAAAATGGCACAAGAGTGGGAGCCCAGGAAATGGCACAAGAGTGGGAGCGCAGGAAATGGCACAAGAGTGGGAGCGCAGACACGGCACAAGAGTGGGAGCGCAGACACGGCACAAGAGTGGGAGCGCAGACACGGCACAAGAGTGGGAGCGCAGACACGGCACAAGAGTGGGAGCGCAGAAATCGGCACAAGAGTGGGAGCGCAGAAATCGGCACAAGAGTGGGAGCGCAGAAATCGGCACAAGAGTGGGAGCGCAGAAATCGGCACAAGAGTGGGAGCGCAGAAATCGGCACAAGAGTGGGAGCGCAGAAATCGGCACAAGAGTGGGAGCGCAGAAATCGGCACAAGAGTGGGAGCGCAGAAATCGGCACAAGAGTGGGAGCGCAGAAAACGGCACAAGAGTGGGAGCGCAGAAAACGGCACAAGAGTGTAAGGTGCAGAATAAGGCATAGGAGTGTATAAGGTTAGAGAAGGGAAGGCATTGGCAAAGCCAATAGGTCTTGCCTATGCAAAAGCTTTGGACCATGTCAATATGTTTTAGCCATGTTGTACACCAGCATGGCTGCTGTACTGCATGGCTAAACGTTAGTGGGCTATATTAGAGTGGAGTGCCGTATTGTGGAGTAGAGTGGATTGTTATGGAATGGCAAAGAGAGTTGTAGAGTGGAGTGTGGAGAATTTGCAGGGCGAGAAGTTCAGTGGCTCAGTGCAGTGGCATGGAGAGCTTTGACGCAGAGTGTAGTGGTGCAGAGTACTGTGGTGCAGTAGTGAAGAGTGCAGTGGTGCGTGGTAGAATGGGGTATAGTAGCTGGAATAGTGTAGAGTGATGCTGAATAGAGAAGTGAACAGCAAAACACATAAGATGATGGACGGAATGTTGCACAATGGCAAAACATTCACCCCCAGTCACAGATCTGGGTTTAATCCATCGTTATTTTGCTCACCAAGCCACCCCAGTTCAGACATGGCCACATGCAAATCAGTCTTGACCCTGTGCCTCATGGGAACAGTCCAGCCCGAACTGCCAAACCATGTCTTCCCTGGACCGGAATCAAGCATCCTAGGACCAGTTTCTGGCTATCAGCAGTCTTCTATAAACAAAGAGATTCTATCAAAGTGTGGTGGTTTTAAATATTAAAATTTTTATTTTTACATGTGAATAGTGAGAATAATAAACTCTCTCTTAGGATGGTAAAGATGAGAGCACAATGTGCTTGTTAAAATACCCCTCACACACTAAAAAAATCCTTTAGTGTCATGCTTCATCATGGGGGTCTTCCCGTCCCTCTACGGGGCGGGGCGTGCTACGACCTGATGAACTACGCGGGAGCACTTAAATGTGACAGAGGCTATGTGACAGTGCAGGGTGAGTGATGTCAGTGAAGTGTAGGGACCTATTTATGTGTGGGTATTAAAAAGACTAAAAATTCCCTGGCTAGTGGAAAAAAATGATTTATTCACTTCCCTAGCTGGGAACGTTAAGAAGGGGGTTTTGAGGTAGAGCGATTAGCTTGCTACCTAGTGCACTGTCACATAGCCTCTGTCACATTTAAGTGCTCCCGCGTAGTTCGTCGGGTCGTAGCACGCCCCGCCCCGTAGAGGGACGGGAAGACCCCCATGATGAAGCATGACACTAAAGGATTTTTTTAGTGTGTGAGGGGTATTTTAACAAGCACATTGTGCTCTCATCTTTACCATCCTAAGAGAGAGTTTATTATTCTCACTATTCACATGTAAAAATAAAAATTTTAATATTTAAAACCACCACACTTTGATAGAATCTCTTTGTTTATAGATATCTAATTGGAGGGTGATTCTGTCAACACCTCTATACTTCCTCTATTGTTTTGGTATCAGCAGTCTTCAGCTGGATTCTGTCCAGCAACTGTTTTTGCATTCGTCACCCCGAGTGGGACGGGTATGCTCAGACGTGAGTCCCGTGCTCTGCACGCAACTGGAGTCAAGCTATCCTGGCTGAAGACGGCCGATAGCCTGAAACCGGTCCTAGGATGCTTGATTCCGGTCTAGGGAAGAGTAGTGCGGGGTAGAGTGCATTAGCATAAAGTAGAGTGGTGTACAGTAGAGAGGAGTAGATTAGAGACGTGTTGAGTGAAGTAGAGTGGTGCAGAGTAGAGTGCAGTGATTCAGTGTGGAGTGGAGTAGTTCAGAGTTAAGTGTAGGGGTGTGGAGTGTGGTAAAGTGGAGTATACATTATGTGGTAGCGCACTGCTATTTCAGACAACACATCTTCAATTGAAATGACCATTACATTTGCTGAGACGTACAGTTTTACTGATTAAAGTATACAGCGCACTAATGAATAATGTGTGGAAATATCATCACCTTGTGTATTGATTTGTTTCAATCATATTAAAATATTTGCTTCCACCATACTACAAATTACCAAAAAGTTTGCTTTTTTGTGCTTTCCATATGCTGAAATATCTGCACCGTTCATTGATGGACATTTACATTTTCTTTTGTGTAGAAAAAAAGTAACATTGTACAACACACCCCGAGTAGCCAGCATGCTAGTCACATAAAGTCAGAGAAAGAAAAGTAAACATCAAGCTCCTGGGAAGACTTAGCCTTACATTTGACCTCTGTCTTTGAATGCACAACAAATGTGACAAGATAAGAAGAACAAGATTTAAGGCCTGTTTACAGAAATTGAGTACTGTTAACCGAATACAGTAAATTGGGTTTGGGCAAGGGAAGGGAGGAACTCAGATGGGCATCCTAAAACAAAGCCAGCAAATAGAGAGCAAGCAAATATGAGTTAAACCACAAAGCCAATGGTAAACAATGAACGGAATGCATTCCAAGGGAAGCTTTCCAAATAGGCTTCGACCTAAAAAGGCAGAAGTGAGACATAAGAGGTGAAGTAAAAGGGAGCCGAGTGAGAGAGAGAAGGCTGCAGGAGGAGTGAGGCAGGACCTCGAGACGCCAGGCCCTGTCCGAGAGGGCCTAGACTGATAGGAGGACCAGTCCCATGATAGTAGAGGGGAGGGGGAGCTTCGGCAATTTATATTGCGACGTAAATATACGAATGTGATAAAATATGTACAAAAATATATATATATATGCCTTTAAAGATGTCTTTCTATATACCTTAACAACTACATTTAAAGGAAATTATCCAAAACATATTTTCCATTATAAATCAGAAAATCCTAGGTAACTCGTTTAAACACAGTGGAACCTGTCAATAACTACGCCATTTTCTTAGACAGGGAACAATAAATGGCAAGCACATGGAAAGGAATGTGTTTGGGGGTTGGTTATTTCAGGGACTTGCAGCTATAGAGATGAGCACCACTTTAATGTATATATTCAGCCTTTTCTTTAGAGTCGTGAATGACCCTAAAGCTGTAATGTCCAATAGCATGTCTTCCAATGATGACATTCCACTGTGAGCTAGGTGAACACTTTAGTTTTTAGGTCAAGCCTAAGGCATTGCTTTAGCAATGCTTGTTGGCAAGATTATAGTAAGGCTTTCAAAAGTGTACCCAAACTGCGGATTGGGTACAGTGCATGTGAGCACAACCACGCGCATTGTGAACAGCTGCCATTTGCTACCAGGCACTTCGCGCGCGCCGCACTCCGCCTCTGCTGCCACTTCAGCTCACCAGGCTGCACACCCCCTCACCCCTCGCTCGCCAATGTCCCTCCCACCCTTCCTTTGATCTCCGCCGCGAGGTCTCACAGGCTAATGGCCCTCCCCCAGCACAGAGCGCGCATCGCTGGTTATCTTGTGTGCCTGCTTCCATCTCTCTCCTCCCGTCGTTCTCTCATTATCACCTTCTACTCTTTTATCTTTCCATAGTTATCAATGTTTACTTTCTCCTTTCTGTTTTTATCACGCGTTCCTTCTTTGATCTTTCCCATTCCTTATTTTCCTCTCGTCCCTTTGTATTTTCCTTTTGTTTGTTTCCCATTCACCTTTAGCTCTAATTTCTTCTCCATTCCTTCTTTCAACTTTACCGATTTTGCTTTTATCTTTGGTGCCAACATTTATTTCCAAATTCATTTTTGCTCAAGAGTTTATGCAGGGTTTTGTAGCCATGGAAACTACTTACTCCCTTCAGATGTCTGCTTCTACAGTCGTCCCCATGAACACTGCTTCGTCCTGCCATGACGGTTCATAGTGCCTTTTGAAGATGGAAACACCTACGGGTGCCCCTTTTTCATGCACAATTAAAAATTAATTATAATAAAACAATTTACAACCAGAGGGAAGTTTCACTACCTAGAGAAGACTGCTTGGATAAAAAATACATTTACAAATAAACCAGGCTGCTATGGAGCAGATTTGTTTTGTGTGCATGGACAAGCCACCCTTGTAGATGTCCGCTACGAATGAGCATAGTTTATCCATGTTTAACTGTGTATTTCGTAGCATATTTCACTGTTGTAACCCATGTGTGCAGCACCAGTACTATGAGCCTCTGGTGCTCAGTGCCACAAAGACTGCAGCACAGTAACTTGCTACAGTACAGAAATCCAAGCTTGTGAGCATGATGCTGCAGTCCAGTCCTAGATATTCTTACCAGCCTGCCAGTACTCTTCAGACTGCAACTCCTTTCCTCCCCCACTGGAGACTAATGTAAGTATCGCGCCTGCCACTGTCCATGGACTTACGGCCGTGCTTGCCTTCACCCCTGCCCTCAAGCCCCACTTGCAAACCTGTTAATTACCCTTTACACATACAAATCTGACCCCCTGGACAACCAAACGCCTGAGTAATTCATCGCACCAGCCCCCTGCTTGGAATTCGCGCCCCTCCCCGTGCAGGTACATTTAAATGCTTATTGTCTGTGGAGCTCGCGGCCATGAGTGAACTCCTCACTAAAGTAAAACCCTCCCTCAAACTTCAGAGGTCTCCAGGGTCAGTGGACCATCTCCCTGATGAAAAATTGTAGTCCAAAATCACATCCTAATATTGATAAGAGTACACAATGAAAGTGAGTTTTAACACTGACAAAACTGCCCATTGTTATAGCGCTCACCGCCCTCTTGGCGCTTGAATAATGCACGTCATTCGCACCCGCTGGTATGAGCCTTGCAGTGATCTCAGAAGGATGCTTGCACCCATTTAAATAGTTGTTGGTGTTCTATTGACCCCCCCACTTAATTTCCCCCTCCCCATTAGCCACCCTTTCCATCTCCTCCGCTCTCTCCTTCCCTGCTTTACCACCCACGATTGTTTGCCCCTACCACCTCCTCCTGCTGCCCTGCTCCACTGTCATAATACCTCTTAAATACTGCTACTCTCCTCTCCTCTCTCCTCTTCTCGTTCTCCCTCTCCTCCTCCCTTACCCCTCCCATTCCTCCTCCATCTTCTTCTGCCTCTTCTCTTCTACCCCACTGCTACCATGCCCTCTCCACTCCTGCCCCACTTCTGCTCTTCACTGTCCTCTCCCCTGGTAAACTTGCCCCTAAGATCCCTCCCCCATCTGCCCCGATGTTGCTATGTCCTCAGATCCCGCTTCTCCGGACTCGCTCCCCTGTTCTCCCCCCTGTCCTGCTCCACTGATGCACTGCTCGCTCCTCTCCTTCTGCCTGATTATTTGCTCTCTTTTATCTCTCACTCTCTCACTAACTCACTCTCTCACTAACTAACTTACTCTTTCACTAACTAACTATCTCAATCCCTCTCACTAACTCTCTATCTAACTCTCTTTAAAAACACTAATTCAAGCTATCTCTCTCTCTCACGTACTCTCTCCAAACTAACTCTCTCTCACTCATAGACTCTCTCTCTCTCAATAACTAACTCACTAACTCTCTCTCTCCTCTCACTCACTCACTAACTTTCTCACTCTCTCACTAACTAACTCTCTCATTAACAAACTAACTAACTCACTATCACACTAACTGTTACACGGGTACTATTTCCCAAGCTTCAGCCTCCTGTTATTTATGTCCCCCCTTTACAAAACAAGCATTGGCATAGCCAATAGGTCTCGCCTATGGGACCTTATAAGTGTTTAGTTATCCAACACAATAACCTTGTTCCGACTAGCCCCCTCTCTTATACAACTTCCTTCTCTCGTCCCTCCTCTGCTTTGCCGTTTCCCTTCCACAACCATGCCACCTCTCCCTACCCTGTCCACTTTCCTCTCATCTTGACTCTCTCACATTTACTGTATCCACCCCTCTTCATCTTGTCTTCTCCACCTGCCCTCTATGCCACCCCCTGCTTTCCACAACTTCCCTATCCGCCGCTCTCTCCCTCTCTACTTCCCGCTTCGCCTCTCTCTCCCTTGTCTGTCTCCTTTTTTGTCTCTCACTGCCTCTCGTATTCAGCCCTCCATATCACCACACCCACCACCACCACCACCACAACATCCACCACATCCATCCCCACCACGTCCATCCCCACCACTTCCATCCCCACCACTTCCATCCCCACCACGTCCATCACCACCACGTCCATCACCACCACGTCCATCACCACCACGTCCATCACCACCACGTCCATCACAGTCCATCACCACCACGTCCATCACCACCACGTCCATCACCACCACGTCCATCACCACCACGTCCATCACCACCACGTCCATCACCACCACGTCCATCACCACCATGTCCACCACCACCACGTCCACCACCACTTCCACCACCACCACCACGTCCACCACGTCCACCATCACCACAACCACTTCCACCCCCACTACTATCGTCCTCACTCTATCTATCGCCCTCACTCCATCTATCGCCCTCACTCTATCTATCGCCCTCACTCCATCTATCGCCCTCACTCTATCTATCGCCCTCACTCTATCGGCCTCAGTCTATCTATCGCCTTCACTCTATCTATCTATCGCCCCTCACTCTATCTATCGCCCTCCGTCTATCTATCACCCTCCGTCTATCTATCACCCTCCGTCTATCTATCACCCTCCGTCTATCTATCACCCTCCGTCTATCTATCACCCTCCGTCTATCTATCACCCTCCGTCTATCTATCGCCCTCAGTCTATTTATCGCCCTCACTCAATCTATCTATCGCCCTCACTCTTTCTCCCTCCCTCTATCTATCTAGTGCCCGCACTCTATCTATCGTACTCACTCTATCTATTGCATCACCACAGCATCACTCAGCACCACCACAGCATCACTCAGGGGCACCAAAACATCATTATGCGCTACCACAGCATCACTGAACGCCACAGCATCCCTCGTCGCCACCACATCATCACTCAGCGCAACCACAGCATCAATCTGTGCAACCATTCAACAACAAATGGTTCAAATATGTTCTCTCAATGTTTCAAGCTTTTTTACAAATGCCACAAAAAAGATGTTAATATTTCACTTCGGTTCTTGTATTTTCGTCACAATAAAATACACTGAACATAATCTTCACAAAAGTTATTTACAAAAGTTGAATCTATTGCCATTATAAATTACAATTGCTTTTATTTAAGTATTAATTATTTAAAAAAAATAAAAGCCATTGTTATTTGTAATATCAATAAATCTAAGTCACGTCAATACAACACATATTGCATTACAAATGCTATAGGTGTCACATTTGCGAAAATTAAAACTATTGGCATTGTAAATGACAAAGCTATTAATTTCGCTATTTTCGAAACCAACACATAAATAAAAAATGTGTCATTTACTATACCAATAGCTCAAACTTTCCTAATGCGAGACCTATTGCATTGCAAATGCTTGTTTATTAGGACTCTGATCTTCACAGGAAGCTGTGAATTGGGTCAGGAGTAGTGTATGTGGGTCGCTAATGTAATACGGGTGGTCTCCGGTAGTAGCTGTGAGTGCAGCATTTTAATAGTGTACATCTGTCCGATTTACAATACTTCTTAGAACTCTGACCGATCTGAGGTCAAAATCTCATTCCTTGCCCGCACCATCCAGTACCTAATGTCTTAAGGAAAGTGTTTTATTTTGATGTTTCTAATGCGCCTCAGCAGCCTTGTATCATTTAATTTTCCTGTTTTATATGAACTATTCATTCTGTCTTTAAAGAAATCCTTAATACAAATAAGGAACTACAGAGAAATAAGACTTTGTCGCCATTTCTACTATGTATGGCTTGTGCAGAAAAGTTTAGTGAACATTGATCATCAATACGTTTTGGTTTTCTAACAAAGATTACAACTATTTCGTGTGAAGTAATAGAAAGTATTTATCCATGTAGTTACACAGAATTTCTGCTGAAAAAGATTTACATGTGATATTTTATTACTGCGTTGCAGGATTGTTGATCTAAAGGACACTGTCTCTGATATCAACCTGGGCTTCAATAAGCTGCCCTCAATTTCGTTGCAGCTGTGCATGCTTCAGAGGTTGACACATGTGGACTTCAGGTACTTGATAACAATACCCAGTTTCCTTTTATCCATGCTTTTACTTTGACTTTGCAGTAATTATTGTTTTCTGATAAATGTTTAGCAGTGACAGTTAACCAAGAAATTAATGTTTCTAATTGAGTTCTTAATATTTCAAAGTTTGTAAAGTATAGTTTATACAATAACACCACGTAACAAAAACTTCAACCATATGTCTTCTTTAAAGTTTGTCAGTGATATGTTTAAATGTGTTATCTATTTAATTACAAAGTTATTCTGAAAATGCTTGCAACTTTACCTTGTATGCAGCTAGGTATATAACCATTTAGCAGCATTCCATAATTTGTGCACCAGTGTCTGAGAGAGGTCCAAATGTATGCAAATCACCACCCCCACATGACGTTTTAGGGCTAAGTTACCTATTGTTCCTGTGGAACGACAAGCGAAAACTGATACATTATTACTCCCTGTTAGTGAGGTATGGTTTGGCTTCTTAAACAGCAAGCGGAGGTCCACGTTTGATACTCATTTAAGCTGCAGTCCCGTGCTTTTTAACCCATGCACACTTGTGGTTTGCTTGTCATTCCATTTTGAGAAGACTTGATGTAGAAACATTTCAGGGATACTGCAGGGGAGAGCAACCACAGTCTTAATGTGAGCTACAACCAAGGAGTCCCTGGAGTTCAACCGGTTTTACTTTCAAGACTTTGGCTCAACTTTAGTACCAAACTGTAAGTAGCACAGCAATCTGCACTGAAGATGTTTGAGATGTGTGCCAAACATCTACCGCAGACAACTGCTCAACAATAGAGTTACAGAAAATATTCACACTATGTAAAAAAAGGAAGATAAAAATGTAAATAAGCAAGTGGCACGAACACGAAGAAAAAGGCATACATAGGTTATGATTTTTTAAATTTTTTTTTCAAAACCAGATTTTATTGGCATTTCAGAAAAAGATTGCAGAAATATCTACAGCACTCCAGGCACTGGAGAGGCTGTAAGCAAATAATCATGAATCACTGTTGCAGCAATCAGCACAAAAAGCAGGATAAAATAGTGACATTAACTACCCGGATCCCCCCCTCCAATCCCGTAACAACCCCCCACCCGGGTCCCGCCCCCGCCCCGTTCACGATGGTCACCAGGATTTAAACATAGTATTCTGCACAGAGATGTTAATGCGCTCCCACTCCTTTCCCGGCACTTATGACAGTTGATCCGCCAATGTATCCTGCTGCGGCGGCGGCTCTAGCCACAACCCCCTGTATTCTGCCCACCTCTTCCAGATTTTATAGTGTTTTCTGGGGCAGCCACGGGCCTCAAACACAGGGCGTTCTAGTCCCATACAATAGTCCATGCCCCTTTTCCAGACCTCAATCGGGGGAGCCCCAGGGTTTTTCCAGGCACGGGCCACATCCCGCTTGGCAACTGTAAGGCCCAGGAGCAAGAGATGCCTCTTATAGATGTTACCGCCCACTTGCTCCAAGGCATGCAGAAGACCCAGCTGCGACGTACGCGGGAGCTGCCAGCCCAGAACCTCATCCAAGCAGTGCCAAACACGCTTCCAATATCGTACCATTGCACCACAGGTCCACACAGTATGCAGGAACGTACCCATTTCCCTACCACACCTCAGACAGTCGGGGGAGGCAATCAAACCAGCCCGCCACAGCCTCTCTCTCGTGTAGTAAGCCCTGTGTAGGTATTTAAATTGGATAAAATGCAGCCGCACGGCGACAGCCGCCTCCCTCGGAGCCGCAAGAGCCTCCCTCCACCCCTCCTCATCTATTTCACCAACGTCTCTCTCCCATTTGGTCTCTCTCCCATTTGGACCGAAGGCCATCTAGGGAGGGCGCACAGTGAGTGACAAGGGATTGGTCAATCAATCAATCAATCATAGCATTTATATAGCGCACTACTCACCCGGCGGGTCTCAAGGCGCTGGGGGGGGGGGGGGGTCTGCTACTGCTCGAACAGCCAGGTCTTGAGCTGCTTCCTGAAGGTGAGGTGGTCCTGGGTCAGGCGGAGGTGGGTCAGAAGGGAGTTCCACGTCTTGGCGGCCAGGTGGGAGAAGGACCTTCCTCCTGTGGTGGCTCTTCGGATGCGGGGGACGGCGGCGAGGGCGCGGTTGGTCGATCGAAGCTGGCGTTTGGGAACGTAGAAGTTGAGGCGGCTGTTGAGGTATTCTGGGCCTTGGTTGTGTAGGGCTTTGTGTGCGTGGGTGAGGAGCCGGAAGGTGATTCTCTTGTTGACCGGGAGCCAGTGCAGGTCTCTCAGGTGCCCGGAGATGTGGCTGCGGCGGGGGATGTCCAGGATGAGTCGTGCTGAGGTGTTCTGGATCCGCTGGAGTCTCTTCTGGAGTTTGGCGGTGGTTCCGGCGTAGAGGGAGTTGCCGTAGTCCAGACGGCTGGTGACGAGGGCCTGGGTGACCGTCTTCCTGGTCTCGGTGGGGATCCATCGGAAGATCTTACGTAGCATGCGCAGGATGTTGAAGCACGACGTGGAGACGGCGTTGACTTGTCTGGTCATGGAGAGGGAGGAGTCCAGGATGAAGCCCAGGTTGCGTGCGTGGTCTGTGGGTTTGGGTGCGCTGCCCAGGGCGGGGGGCCACCAGGAGTCGTCCCAGGCGGAGGGTGAAGATCTTCCGTCTTGTCCGAGTTCAGTTTCAGGCGGCTGTTCATCATCCACTTGGCAACGTCTGTCATCCCTTCGTGTAGGTTGGCTCTGGCGGTGGCGGGGTCGTTGGTGAGGGAGAGGATCAGCTGGGTGTCGGCGTATGAGATGATGTTGAGGTTGTGCTGGCGTGCGATGGTTGCGAGGGGGCTCATGTAGACGTTGAAGAGTGTTGGGCTGAGCGAGGAGCCCTGAGGGACGCCGCAGATGACTTCGGTGGCCTCCGATCTGAACGGGGGGAGGCGGACTCTCTGTGTCCTTCCGGCGAGGAAGGAGATGATCCACTCCAGTGCCTTCTCCTGGATTCCGACGTTGCTGAGGCGCTGTACTAGGGTACGGTGGCAGACAGTGTCGAAGGCCGCGGATAGGTCCAGGAGGATGAGGGCCGCTGTTTCCCCGTTGTCGAGCAGGGCTCGGATGTCATCGGTGGCTGCGATCAGGGCGGTCTCGGTGCTGTGGTTGGCCCGGAAGCCAGACTGCGAGAGGTCGAGGGAGCCGTTCGTCTCGAGGAAGGCGGCCAGTTGCTTGTTGACGGTCTTCTCGATGACTTTCGCCGGAAATGGGAGCAGCGAGATGGGGAGGTAGTTCTTGAGGTCGGTGGGGTCGGCTGATGGCTTCTTAAGTAGGGCGCTGAGTTCGGCGTGCTTCCAGCTCTCCGGGAAGGTCGCGGTGTCGAAGGAGGTGTTGATGATGTCCCGCAGGTGGGGTGCGATGACAGCGTCGGCCTTGTTGAAGACGTGGTGAGGGCAGGGGTCTGTCGGAGATCCGGAGTGGATGGAGTTCATCGTGTGGACGGTGTCTTCGGTGCTGATCGAGGTCCAGGCGCGGAGGGTGGTTGTAGGGGGCAGTGGTTCGGTTGTGGCGTGCGTCGGCTGAGTGCTGAAGCTGTTGTGTATGTCCGCGATCTTGTTGTGGAAGTAGGAGGCGAGGGAGTTGCAGAGGTCTTGCGAGGGGGTGATGTCGTTGTTTCCGGCGTTGGGGTTGGAGAGCTCTTTCACGATGTTGAAGAGTTCCTTGCTGTTTGTGCGTTGTTGTCCAGTCGTTCCTTGAATGAGGTCTTCTTGGTGGTGTGGATCAGTTGGTGGTGTTTTCGGGTGGCGAGCTTGAGGGCAGTCATGTTGTCTGGTGTTGGGTCTCTGCGCCAGGTTTTCTCGAGTGCTCTGTATTTCTTCTTGGAGCTCTTGAGTTCGTCGTTAAACCATGGTGCTTTCTTGCTGCCGGGTCGGCTCGGCGGGGTCTTCAGAGGGGCGAGGTCGTCTGCGCAGTCGCTGATCCATTTCGTGAGGTTGGTGGCCGCTTGGCTGGGGTTCGTTGTGCTGGTCGGAGGGTTCATGTTCAAGGAAGTAGCGAGCTGGTCTGCAGTGATCTTGTTCCAGCTTCTGCGGGGAACCTGTTGCTGGTGGTGGTGGAACGTTGTCCTTCTGAAGCTGAAGTGGACGCAGCTGTGGTCCGTCCAGTGGAGTCCGGTGGCGTGGCTGAAGGCGATGTCCTTGCTGGAGGAGAAGACGGGGTCGAGCGTGTGTCCGGCGTAGTGGGTGGGGGTGGTCACCAGTTGCTTGAGTCCGAGGTTGGCGAGGTTGTCCAGCAGGCTGGTGGTGTTGCGGTCGTTGTTGTTCTCCAGGTGGAAGTTGAGGTCCCCGAGGAGGATGTAGTCGGCGGAGGGGAGGGCGTGCGGGCTGATGAAGTCGGCGATGTCTTCGCTGAATTGTGTGCGTGGTCCTGGGGGTCTGTAGATGAGGGTGCCTCTGAGGGTGGTCTTGGGGTTGGCGTGAATCTGGAAGTGCAGGTGTTCGGCGGGTGCGAGGGTATCGTCGGTGTCGGTCGTGATGCGGATGGTGTTCCTGTGGATGATGGCGATGCCTCCTCCTGTCTGGTTGACGCGGTCTCTCTGGATGATCTTGTAGCCGTCCGGGATGGCGATGGCGATGTCGGGCGCTGAGGAGGCGTTCATCCAGTTTTCCGTGAGGAAGGCGACGTCTGGGGCTGTGTTGTCGAGCAGGTTCCAGAGCTCGACGGCGTGTCTGTGGACGGAGCGGGTGTTGAGCAGGATGCACTTCAGGTGGGTGCTGCTGGAGTTCAGCTTGGTGGGTGCTGGTGTGGCGTGGGTCCGGTTGCAGGTGAACTTGCAGGAGTGGCAGCTGAAGGGTCCGTGGGTGCGTCTCGGTGTGGCTTGGTAGCAGCCCGGAGTTCGGCCGGTGTTGAGTGCGTTGAGTTCGGTGGCGTTGTAAGTCCGTCGGGTCGGCGGGGGCCAGGGGTCCTGGCACTGGGCGCGGTCCAGGCGCGGACGGGCGCAGACGGGCTTACCTTTGGCGCACCTTCGGCGCTCAATCGGTGCTCCCGCTGCGCGCGTCCGCTGCGCGGTCGCTCTGGGGGGCGTCATAAGAGGGAGCCGGGAGGGCGGGTCAGCTGGGTGGTGGGAGCGGGGGGGCCAATGGACAGGAGGGGGGCGGGGTAGAAGGAGGACTGTGGCGGGAAGGGGGGCTGGGGCGGCTCGGTGGCAGGGAGCGGCACCCAAGGTAGGTGAGCAGAGGGGGGGAGCAGGGGGTAGTGGCGGCAAGGCAGGAAGGCAAGCGACATGCAGCACAGAGGTAGGGCAGCACAGGTGTCAAAGGCTGACACGGGGGGCACACAGAGGGGGCACACAGAGGCGGCACTGGGGTCAGCAGCGAGGCGGCCGGGGGGAAGTCCCACGAGGCGGCGGCGAGGCAGCAGAGCAGGGTGCAGGAGCAGCGGAGTGGGGGTGACCTCGCCTGAACAGGCTCAGCGGTCACTCCTAGTCCCTACGCTCGGTCCCCTTAAGAAGGAGCCGGGAGGGCGGGTCAGCTGGGTGGCGGGAGCGGGGGGCCAATGGACAGGAGGGGGGCGGGGTAGAAGGAGGACTGTGGCGGGAAGGGGGGCTGGGGCGGCTCGGTGGCAGGAAGCGGCACCCAAGGTAGGTGAGCAGAGGGGGGGGAGCAGGGGGTAGTGGCGGCAAGGCAGGAAGGCAAGCGACAGGCAACACAGAGGTAGGGCAGCACAGGTGTCAAAGGCTGACACGGGGGGCACACAGAGGGGGCACACAGAGGCGGCACTGGGGTCAGCAGCGAGGCGGCCGGGGGGAAGTCCCACGAGGCGGCAGCGAGGCGAGGCAGCAGAGCAGGGTGCAGGAGCAGCGGAGTGGGGGGTGACCTCGCCTTAACAGGCTCAGCGGTCACTCCTAGTCCCTACGCTCGGTCCCCTTAAGAAGGAGCCGGGAGGGCGGGTCAGCTGGGTGGCGGGAGCGGGGGGGCCAATGGACAGGAGGGGGGCGGGGTAGAAGGAGGACTGTGGCGGGAAGGGGGGCTGGGGCGGCTCGGTGGCAGGGAGCGGCACCCAAGGTAGGTGAGCAGAGGGGGGGGGAGCAGGGGGTAGTGGCGGCAAGGCAGGAAGGCAAGCGACAGGCAACACAGGTAGGGCAGCACAGGTGTCAAAGGCTGACACGGGGGGCACACAGAGGGGGCACACAGAGGCGGCACTGGGGTCAGCAGCGAGGCGGCCGGGGGGGAAGTCCCACGAGGCGGCAGCGAGGCGAGGCAGCAGAGCAGGGTGCAGGAGCAGCGGAGTGGGGGTGACCTCGCATGAGATTTTTTTCTCCGTCAATTCTCCCATGAACAATTTAGCCTCTATGGGACTGAATTCTGGCAGGGAGGCCAACCCCTCCAGGGCGGGGGAGATAGCATGGCGGAACTGCAGGTATTTGAAGAACTGGGAACTCAGCATATCGTACTCATCCCTCAACTCCTGGAAGGATTTAAGGGTCGTGCCCCTCATAACATGCCCCAACGCTGAGACCCCTATCTAGTCCCAGCCGCGAAACCCCGGCAGGGTCGACAAGGCCGGTAGGCGGCCATTCTGCCACAGCGGGGTCTCCCCAGTCAGCCTATTCCACCACCCCATGCGACCAAGTGCCCGACCCCAGACCTGAAAGACAGTCTGTGTAACCACTGGGAGCTTATTTCTTTTCCCGGCCGAGTATAGTAGCGTATGCAAGGTATCGGGTTCCATTAGATATCTTTCCAGAGCGTATGTCGGATCGCCCCGATCTCCATACCACCATTCGTTAAGTATCAAGAGATGGGACGCCTGATAGTAGGAAAGGATGTCCGAGGACGCCAGGCCACCGCAGTATGTAGAGAGGAAGCAGGTGCGAAGGGCCACCCGCACCGCCCCCCCAGCCCAGAGGAAACGGCCCAGTGCCGAATCGACTTGGCGGAACCATTGTGGCAAGATAGGATAGGGATGATTCTGCAGTTGGTAGAGCAGACGAGGAAGAGCGACCATCTTGAAGATGGCCGACCGGCCATATAGGTTCAAGGGCATGCGGGACCACGTCTTCATGTCCAATCTGACTCTGTCCCAAACCGGAACAATATTACGCTCCCACGAGACTTCAGGGATGTCAGTCAAAAACACCCCCAGGTACTTAAGGCCTCCCGTCGCCTTTTGTAGGGCTGACGCCCAGGCACCGAGAGCCACCCCGCTGCCTAGGGTCCACAAAACAGACTTCCTCACATTGAGGTTCAGCCCTGATACTTCACCAAACACTCTCATTATCTCAAGGACTCTGGGGCTTGACCTGTCAAGGTCCGTAAGAAAGAACAGTACGTCGTCCGCGTAGAGCGCAATGTGGTCTGACGGCCCAGCCTCGCATTCGAACCCCTTCATCTGTGCATCTATTCGCACCCACGCCGCAAGGGGTTCCATTGCGAGAGCGAATAAGTATGGCGAGAGCGGGCATCCCTGTCGGGTGCCTCGCCCGATAGGAAAGGCATCTGAAATCGCACCCGCCACCCGCACGGACGCCGTCAGGCCGGTATATAGCAGCCGCACATACGAGAGGAATCGAGGGCCGAGATTCAAACGGGGAAGGAGTGCCTGTAAGTACGTCCAACTCAGCGAGTCGAAGGCTCTATCAATGTCAGCCAATAGGAGCGCCGCCTGGGAGCCGGTGGCTTTCATCATCTCCAGAGCCACTTGAGCCCGCCTAATGTTGTGTCTAGTGGCCCTGTGTGGCATAAAACCAGCCTGGTCCGGGTGGACCAGAGCGGTAATAAGAGGCAAGAGGCGATTGGCTAGCGCCTTCACCAGTATCTTCGCCTCGATGTTCAGGAGAGAGATAGGGCGGTATGATTCGTGTCTATCTGGCGGTCTCCCCGGCTTACAGAACACCACTATCTCGGCATGCCTCCAATCTGACGGCAGCTGACCACGTTACCCGGCAGCATCCAATGCCTTCTTGAAATGGGGCCCTAACTGGAGGTGAAATTGTCGTAGAAACTCGCACGGGAAGCCGTTCGGCCCAGGGGCCTTTCCGGCATTCAGCTCGCCCAACGCCTTGCCCAGTTCCTCCGCGCGCGGACAAAGGAAGCTCCAGACCATCACGCTCCTCATCGGAGATCCCCCGCGGCGGGAGATCCGCCAGGAATTTGTCTACGGCCTCCGCAGGAAGGGAGTCTCTGGGGGCGTATTGCACCTCATAGTAGCGCGCAAAGCTGGCAGCTATAGTCCCTGGATCGGTTATGGGGGTCCCGGCCTCATCTTTCAGCGCCGGCAGCGTCTGAGCCTGAAATACGCTCTGGCACAACCTGTACAGCATAGAGCTGGATTTGTCCCCCCATTGGTATATTCTACTCTGCGTTACGAGCCATATATGGCGCGACTCCTCAAGCAATAGGGAAGCGGAATCAGCCTGCGCCTGCAGGAGCCGCCGCGTATCTTCCTCTGCCCCTGTCTCTGTAGAGCGTGCCTCCAGAGTGCGGACGCGATCTTCCGCCTTCTCCAGTTCCTCCGATTTTTAAATTTTTTTTTTTTAACTATGTAGGAAATAATAAACGATAAAATTGGCGCTGTCTGTATCCAAGTCAGGAAGGCCTCTTCTGTTATCAAAAATTACCATTGAAGAATGGGAAAACACCACAGATGTACATTTCAAACTACAGAGAGCCCCAGACCTGACCAGTCCACTGGAACTGGTGAAAGTCAGAAACCTTGTTGGCTACAAACAGCCTCTCACTAGAAATGCTGTACAGAATGTTCCTCCTGTAAAAACGTTGTAGAGTACTTCAGAAGTGGTTTTCAAACCACCAGAGCAGTGGCACAAAGTTTCAGATGTTGTTAGTTCCTCTTGAACCAAAACATTGGATGCTTCCAGCATACCACTTCACTGGGATTCCTCCTGCTGCCCAGCAACGGCTGCTGTGACAGGTTCTCCTCAGATCCTAAACAACTCAGAAGCATGTTCCATACCTGATTCCAGCACACCAATGTATCAAGAACCTACAGCTAATACCTCGGTTCCCATGTCTGCCAACAATAAAGTAGGAATCATCATCATAATTATCATCATCAGTGTTCTTGAATAGTGCCTCAAACCCTGGAGCATCCATGCACTTAACACAGATAGCCATGTTTTGTGATAAAAAAGAAGAGTTTTCAACATCTGCCTAAAAGTCAAGAGCTTTGTCTTTTTGCTGGCAATTGAATTGTTAAATGTGTGTATATCTTAGCATTTATTGCTCCAACAGTGCGTCCTTGAGTTCTGGTAAGGAATACTGTACGCTTAAGATAGGTTGAGTCACTTCAATAAAGTATTCTGTGTGTACAAATCTTAAATTTAATTCTAGGCTTCATGGGCAGGCAATTTAAACATTTGAGCACCATAGAGTTTGGGGCGAGATTGTGGAATACCCATACAACTCTCGCCATAATAATTTGTATACCTATAACTTAACATGGTGCTTTTTGTGGCACTGGCAACAGCCTGTAGCATATTGCCATATTCAAATGTGGCACCGCCTATAGCTCTCGGTTTAATACATTTACAGCTCAATGCTCTACTTGCAATAAAAATCTAATGTATCTCATTGATATCACACATTAATTAATAATGAAGATAATGGCATTAACATGGTGGCCCGTAGACCAACTGGAGTTGAGAATGACCGCTAACGAGTTGATCTTTTCTGCCACTCTAGTCACATTACCTACTGAAAACGTATACTTTGCAAGGAACAGTTGTGTGTGGGATGAGGCGTACAAGTTACAGGACAGTGAAGTTGATTTTCAGCCTCATTCAAGGCCAACCAGCTACTGATGATCCAATTTTGGATTTTTACGAGACCTGCTTGCATGTATCAGATCTCCTTGATAAATTCCTGATTGATTTTTAAGGACTATCTATGTGTTATCCATGTATTTGTGAAACTTCAAACCTAGTTCATGCAGAAGCATATTGAATGGCTGAATGTAAGTAAACTGTAGCTATGATGATGAACAAGATCAATGTGATACCTCTCATAATGCGATTTAGAGATGCAGGAACTTACCATAACTCTTCTCAAAAGATTTTGTAGAAAATTCCTAGCCGCCTCCGATAGCCCCAATCTTACCAATGCTTTCTGAAAGAGTGCTCAAACATTTGAATCATCCCCAACAAGCCAAGCAACTTAAGGATGAGTGGCATCTCCTCTGTCATGATAGTAATTTTCATTGCCTAACAGGTGTGCATTAAGTACCTTTTAAAAGGTCTGAAACATGACTTTTCAGTCGCTCAGGACATACTGAACTTCCATCAAGAGTGTGAAACATCTTCAAAAAGTGTAAATCGAGCGAGAATAGTATATTGCGGACAGACTGAAAGATGGCTTCCTCAACAGAAGAATACATGCATTCTTGTTTTAATAGATCTGATTGAGTCTGATTAAACAGCTGTGTTCCCAAACCATGTCACAAGAGGCAATAGCTCTTCCTCACATTCTGTCATGACCACTGAAGCTCCTGGATCACTCCACAGGTCAGCAGCTTCCTCTAAGTTGAAGCCTATCTCAGGCTCACTAGCCCTTCTTTCTTAACTAGGTAATCAGACACTCATCAGCATCCCAGCTTGGTAGGCTCTAAATGTCTCAGTGAACTGGACCCTAAAACTAGCTTCCTCACTTTTGACTCACAGCTCTGGAGCAAGAACTCGTGCAGAGGTAGGAGCAGCAGTCTTGTATGCTTCACTAATATTCCGCTAATTCCAATGGGCCAGGTACCTGGGGCTATTGGGCAATCAGAATTATCAGCTAAACGGAAACCATGCTGCTAAGTGGCATTCTACCCCGCGGTGGCACCTGCTTTAAACAGGCAAATTCACTTGGGTGTAATACCAGGAAAAATATGCAGAAATCATCATTATAAGTAATCTTTACACATCTAATTCACCCAAAACTCATAATTTCTGTTATCTTTGTCTTTCTAGTGGCTTAGACAGTCAGTCTTCCTGAGCTGTACAGACCCCATATTCAGCCTCTTCTCTCCACACACCCCTTCGAAGGCATCCTAATCTCATCTTGCGGTTTATCCGAATACCCAAGGTGTGCACTCAACCACCACTTTGTAAGAGGCAGAGAAATAGAAGCACTAGATTATTTCACATGGCAGGTCTGTTACACTATCCTCTGTTTACTCTTAGGCTCAAACCAGACAGGAAGATGAGGAGTTAAAAAGGCCTCTAAACTCCAGCAAAAATATTTTGTACCATAGTTGCTGTCTTTAGCAAGCAGCAGTGTATGCATCAGTATAAAATATGAAACAAATAAGATCACAGAATCGTTTTTTTTAGGTAATTTACATGTAGGGCTCACTTTCCAGCTTATTCACTGCAACCACAGCCCATTTTCTCATTTAGGGTTCTCTTCTCATTTTTCGTATTTAACTGTGTATTTATACAGTGAATGTTTACTCAAAGGCATAATGATGGTGGCAGAAGTTAAAAGACTGACGTAACACTGAAAAGGAGATAAAAGAAGAGGTGTGTTTTCAAACTTTTTGAAGGTGTGAGCACTCGGTGATTGTAGGAAAAGTAATCCTTTTTGCCCTGATTACCCCAATTTTTTGACTGATGGTGGGGGTAACTGTCTCTGAAAGTACCCTGGCCTCTGCTAACAAGGTCCAATGCTCTGTCCTCTAAAAGGTATATGGTAATTGCTAGAATTCTAATTGCCAAAGACAATCTACTTTCAAGTCCCTAGTTTAGAGACCCCAGTGAACCTAATCCACTTAAGTGTGCACTGTGGGGGTCATGGCTAAACGTCAAGCATGGCGGGCGGGTTTTAGCCGGGCTCCGAGCCGGGCCCCGGATCCTGTCTACTACTCTGCCATTGCTCAGCCATCTACATTCTTAACCAGCTGAGGTTGACTCCTGTGCCACTGGGCAACACAACAGGCGCAAAAGACCATCGCCATTAGCGCCGACACCGGAGGTAACGGAAACAGAGCTGTCACCTCAGCCCGTACCACGAGGCTTGCAGAAGCTGAGAAGCGCGAGCTCCGCATCTGAAAGTGCGACTGTGGGGCCAGACAATGCGCCATACCCCTGCAATGGTGGCGCCTGATGTCGCGTGCAGCGAAAAGCGAATTTTCAATTCAAACGCGATCGGCGGAGAATATCGGCGTCCATTGGTAACAAATCTCAGGTACGAGGCTGCTGGAGCGGAATGAAAGCGACCGGGCGGCCCTGGGACAATAGAGCTTACTGCTGACTGGCTTGCCCTGGCAGGAGGTACTACGCAGCCCCTCTCTCTGGCCCTGTGGTCTGAAGACTCACCTTGTACCGGAGTGATAACAGGACAGCGGGGTGCCCGATGTGCGTGATGGTCGCAGCGCTGTGACCGCGGGCGCTGACGGGCCTGTGAAGATGTAGAGATGCTCGGGGCAACATGCTCTTTAATTCCCTGCCCGCTTTAAAGTTATTCACGAACAGAAAGCCCATTTTTTTAATGACCCGGAAAAGCTGCAGAATGGGCGGAGGTCACACTGCCTCCATGTACATCGCAAGGATCATCTCAAACACTTAAGAAGAAACTACATAAATTCCAGAGGTGTGGGAGAAACAAGTCTGGCAGAGGTCCGCAGATCCGCCCTGACATGAAGATGAACCCATCTCCAGAGTAATAATTGAGGGACCGAAATCCGCGATACTAGCGGCGGCGGTGTTGGATGACTAAGATGTGAACTCAGTGGCTGAATCAATTGACTCATTTGAAGACACAAACTTGCACTCAGATTCCGAGAACAGTATTGCTTTATTCCCTTCAAGTACCCCACAGAGTTTGAATGATTATATGGGTTAATTCACTTGGGTAGTACAAGTGTGGGTCTAGTGGTACAGTTGGGTATATTTGATATAATTCATTCTGTGGATATGGTCTCAGCGATGTTTGATAATGTAAAATGTTAGGGCCTGAGCTCGACCAGCTCAGTTGATAATTAGGTGTGTTGCACCCATACACACACAGTGAACAATGGTTCCCACCTCCCGCAATGCAACTGCACAGTTATATACGTTGAGAAGGGTTCACGTTGAACTTGTTTTTCTTGTTTGGTCCTCTACCGTTTTGTGGGGGAACCTTATATTGGAGGTTGTTAGGTGATGCGTTAGGACAGACTTACTCATAGCTGAATCCTTAATCTGTCGGCAAATACACGGGGGTAGTTCGAGTATTACAATGTCCATCACCACATGGCTCAGTCTGGAAAATATGCAATCACGCCCTGGAACATTAGGGGGATGGGGTCTATCTATAAGAGGCATAGGATATATGCCCAACCCAACTAAATAGGAGGACGGCTCACATTGTATTAATACAAGAATCGCATCTTACACACTCTGAGGCCACTAAATTACAGAAAAAATGGAGAGGACAGCTGTTCTATACATCTTACTCTGCATTTGCACGACTGCAATATGAATTGGGAGCGGCACTCCTTTTATGGTACAAGAGCAGAGAATTGACACGAATGGCCGGTACGTGCTGCTCCATGGCACATTAAACGGGGATCACCTAGTGTTCGGTAGCATTTATGCCCCTAACACAGAACCGTACAAATTCCTTGGGAAACTTAACACTTCGATGGTGGGGTGGGACGAATACCCCTGGATCATAAGAGGGGATTTCAGTACAGTACTGGATACGGACTTGTAACCGCCCCACTCACTGCTGCAGGGAACCAGCTGTAAGAAACAAGCAGAGGCATTACAAGGCTGGGCAAAGGGATGGACCCTGTGCGATGCTTGGTGTGCATGCAATACGGCAAGCAGGGAGTACTCGATCTATTCACCTCCACACGTTACATACTCGTATCGTCAGGGTGTTCTGTTCTTTGTCCTTACTTGCAAGCATTGACCACACTACCTATCTAGGGAAAACACTGTCTGATCATAATCCACTAGAGACAACACTCTCCTGGGGGTGAATCCCTTCACCAATTCCACTATGGAGACTGCAGCCCTTACTTCTCGAGGACCCTTTATTCCGCAGCACACTATCCACGCCCATCTCCAATTATGTTGCGGAAAATACAGACACCGCAAGCTCACGACAGATGGAGTGGGAGGCCTTTAAAACTCTAATACGTGGAGTGGCCATCAGTACGAGAGTAGGGGCCTGTCTTACTCTGGACAAAGAGTTACAGGAGCTGGAAGATCGGCTAGGTAGTCTCGAACAGGATGCAACCTTAGACGAAACAAGCAAGGCGGATCTACGAGAGCTCCTTGAACAGCTACGCATCATAGACTACCGCACTTACACACTGAAACAGCATGCAGAGGTGGACCAGCGAGTCCTCTACTAGCAAGGATTATAAGGGACACACCGACTATAGCCCCTCTACCTGAGATTATTACTTTAGAGGGCACAACAGCAAACACACTATTGGGCATCAACACGGCCTTCAGGAGATACTATGAGTCACTTATGCACCACCCGCAGAACTCCAAGAGGAAGAATTTGAAACTTTCCTTGATGGACTACAATTCCCCCAACTGTTAGATGACCATAAAAAAGATCTTTCAAAACCCATAACCAAAGCTGAAGTTAGAACAGCAATCAAAGATCTCCCACGTTTTTGTAAAGCGCAAACTACTCACCCTTACGGATCTCAAGGCGCTGGGGAGCCGTTGTGAAAATGAAGTGAGCTATTGCCAAGAGTCACATGGTGCTGAGCTGAGCTGCCGCCGGAGCCGGGGATCGAACCGTGAACCCTGTGCTCCAAAGGCAGCTGCCCTGGCCGCTGCACCACACCACACAAAACCCCGGGCCTGGATGGCCTGCTGGTGGAGTTCTAAGAAACGTTCTCAACATTACTAATTCCCCACATGGAACGATTATACCAGGCAGCGCTAGAGACTGGTTCCCTTCCCCTAACCACACTACAGGCATTGGTTGCGTCCCTCCCGAAAGCTGGCAGGCACCCCAAGGATATGACAGGCTACCGCCCCCTTTCACTATTGAACACTGACTATAAAATAGTAAGTAAAATATTAGCAAACTGATTACTCCAATACGTACCAAAGGTGATCAACCCAAACCAGTGCGGTTTCGTGCTTGGTCGGAGCACTGCCCTTAACATTAGATGGTTACATCAAGTGCTGACATCGGCGGCGGTAAATTGCTTTGAAATGGGCTGTCTGTCCCTAGACCTGAGACAGGCGTTTGACATAATACATTGGAGTTTCATGCTGAGAACCCCAGCAAAGTTTGGAATACCTGGCGAATAGGTAAAATGGGTAAAATTACTGTACACGAATCTCACAGCTTGTGCCCTCACTGGAGCTCACATTTCACAATATCGGGTAGCCAGAGGTACGCGTCAGGGATATCCATTATCACCCCTGCTCTTTATATTAGCGCTTGAACCATTGGCCATCAAACTACGGGAGGTTGCAACAGTGAAGGGCATTAGTATCGGGACTGCCACCCATATTATCTCTGCCTATGCAGATGATATAATACTTTATCTGAACAACCTTAAAGGCGACCACAAATCCATCCCTACAGTATTCCACAACTTTCAAGTCTTGTCAGGATTATCCATTAACAACACCAAATCGGCATGGATTATTTCAGGAGACAGTGGCGAATCCCAGGGCTTGCGTCAGATGCTTTCAGACTCATTTCTGAGTCATGGGCTTCTGGAACAAGGAAAGCATTTCGATTGCCATGGGACAAATAGGTTTGCTGGTGTTTTCAACGAGGTTATGATCTCGTTTCAGCTGATTTAGTGCATGTCATTAACTATTTGTCAGAGCTGTTTACATCAGGCCTGTCTTATAGAACCATGAATGTTTATAGATCTGCTATTTCTGCAGGCCACTCTTTTGTAGACTGCGTCTGTCAGCTTGAATTTACTAACTAAAAAGATGAGAAGTATGAGAGTTCCAAACCCTCCAACTGCTAAATACACCGCCTTATGGGACGTTACACTTGTACAATGTACTCTTTCCTCCTCGGGAGACAAATCCTCTCATTTTTTTTTTTTTGTTTAAAATTTGTTTATTGGGATTTTACATTACTTATTACATATTGACATCTTACATCATTATAATGCATTGACACATAACTGCAATTGGGAGCAGAGTGATTGTAAGTAATAGCATGCTCATTTTTACTGCATCACAGCCATTATAAAAACCAGGCGCTAGAAAAAATATCTGGGAGGAACCCTCCAGCTGGTTTGTGCTTTTCAGCTGTAGCGTCTTACACTCTGGCTGGGCTTGCCTCCGATGGGCATGCATGAATATTCCACTCTTATGTTTTCTTTCCCAGTGTTCTCATCTCTAATCTTGTCTGAATGTGTTCCCGTCTGACTGTCATATGAGTCGTAGCTGCCGATGTGAAACAGCGAACTGTCCACTATGGGGGTGAAACTGAAGGGGACGTTGGGGAGCTTTCGGACTGTGTGTCAAGAAGATCAATAGTGCGGGTGGTGTTGTTGCCTTTTTGCGGTGTAGTGACGCGGAGGTGTGATGGTACGTATGTGGGGGGAGGGGGGTTTGGAACCCTCATAGCGGGGTACCCTAGTGTAGAAGAGGAAAGCTCCTGGTATGACTTTAGCATAGCATTGGATTTAGGAAGGTGAGCCCTGTTGTGGGACTTCGCTACTGACCCTACGGGGGAGAGAGGTAGGATCTGGGATTGAGAGTCTCCTGGTGTTTCCACCGGAGTTGGTTCGTGCGTGAATGTGTATTCTAAGAAATGGGATGGTTACGGATTCCTTTTACTTACTCTTCTCTCAGCGCCTCTTCCTCCACCTTACCCCATTTTTTTCATGGCACCTACCCAGGCTGCTTCCGGGGGTCCCGTTGGGGCCCACCAGTGCATGGCTAGTCCCCTTTTTGCTAAAAGAACAGCGAGTGACATAAAGTGGTTCTGCACCTTTTCGGTCTTCCGCCTGCGGAAGATCCCGAGAGCGCACGCTTCCCACGTGGACATAGTCTGGATGTTGGCCGTCACCCTAAGCGTCTGGTGGACTCGATACCAGTAGTTTTGAATGGTGGGGCAATCCCAGAACATGTGCTTAAAGTCCGCCTCGGGGATTTGACATTGGGGGCATGCGAAGTGTGTGTCTGGATAAAAACAGTAGAGACGGTGTGGCATGAGTGTGATGGTTTCTCCTCTATAGGTCAGCTTGTACAGCCCTATGGATATGACACGTGGTTCTTGAGGATATTATAGTATGAGGCTTTATTTGAAACTACTAGCCCAACAGTTCAAGTGCACTATAAACGTTATCAATACAGAGAAGGGATATGGCAGTCGTGAAGTAGAGGCGTGTAAATGCAGATCTTCTTCGTCCTGACGTAGACCGTCAATACTTCACTCAGGGCCGGCACTCCCCCAAAAGGAATACAGAAACACAACACTACAGTCACTGTCTGTACTAAAGCCTTAATACTCTATAGTGTGCTACCCATCACCATCATTCACAGGTCACCGACAGTGAGGGTTAGGCAATGGATTAACTCAAGGTACGGGGAAAGTGAAAAGGCTCCTGTGCAAGGGTTATCACTCAGCAACCGTAGTCCCCTATTTATACCAGAGTCCCTTAAACCCCTTTCCCGCCAACCTCCTTCTCCACCCTTCTGCCCAGGACACTTGCCTTGAGCCATGGCCCCCCAGGACCGTGGCGTCGGGTATCGCGGCGTCCTGTTCCTTCGGGGGACGTCCGGATACGAGCACAGGGTTTGTTGGGGAATCCTCCATCTTCTGTGTGGTGCTGTAGACGTCCTCTTTGGCTCCCTCGATGCTCAGGTCACTCCTCAAGCCGTCTTCCGCATCTCCACGCTCCTGTTCCCTGCATCGACGCTCTCCTCGTCCCCCACAATCACTGGTCAACCCCTTCCACCTGTTCCAACCGCTGTTCTCCGTCTGTTCTCTCCGCGCCGTCTCCTCCACTTTTCCAGACACTAGACCACTCGTGGTTCTGTCAGATGGCGTCCTGTTGGGCGCCATCTTGGAATTCTCGGCCGCTCCGGTCCCATCCTCCTAGATATTACAGTGAGGTAGGCTCTGTGGAGGACATTGAATTCAATGTTTCTGAAATGTGCGTTATTGGAGACTTTTTTGCGGTATTCGAAGGCTGTATCCCATTCTCTATCGTTAAACACCCTTCCCATTTCTGTTTCCCATATATGATGCAAAGACTGTATTAAGGGGAGAATCAGTTTCCGAACAGCCTTGTATAGCCACGTGACCAGGTGCCGTCCCGCTCCCATCTGCAGAATAGTATGTATCATTGGGTGTGTCAGAGGTTCCCCCTCGTTTGGGTTCCAGTAGCGGGTACTACTGTCTGAGTTGACTGTGTGTTAAAAACTGGCCTGGTGGGAGGCCATATGGTTCGGTCATCTGGGCATACGTCCTAAGTTGGCCCTCCTCAAATAGGGACTCCACCTCCGTGACTGCAAGGTCGATCTAGACTTATAGAGTGCCAGCGTTATAGTATTTCTCCTCTCTGGGGAAACCTACCAGAGGGAGTAGGGGTTAGTACGGAGGTCTTCCTTTGGACTTGCAGTGGATTCTCATCATGCATGTACGGGCTATGGATATCTGGAGCGGTCGAGTATGCATGGACTTGATGCCCGGTAGCAGCATCCTGTGGATTGCTGGTATGCGGCCCTTCTCGGTAGTGACCTCCCTGGTATGTTGCTCTGCTGTCAAGTGTGACAACCACTGCAGCTGGGCCGCGAGCAAGTATCTCTCAAAAGATGGCGCCCCCAATCCCCCCTGATTTGTGGGTAAATTTAACGTAGACAATGCCACCCTGTGTTGACTCCCTCCCCAGATCAGCTCGGTGAGTAGGGTATTAATTCTTTAAAGAATGGGCGTGGTGGTATAACTCACTCCCAGATATCTGGGCGCCTCGGTGCTCCATGCAAGTGTCTGAGTTCCGACCTGAATTTCGAATGGGGCCAAGCGAGGACTCAGTCGACACATAGTGGATTTTTCCCAGTTGACTTTAAGGCCTGAGGCCTCTGCGAATTCCCTTACTGTCGACCAGATAAGCGCTAAGTCTTGGGTAGCATCACAGACATAAAGTAAAATGTCATCCCTGTATAAGGATATGCAATGCACTGGGTCTGCCAGTTGAGTACCCAAGGTCTCGCCCTTCTGTCGCAGGCGTATCGCTAGGGGTTCCATCGCTAGGGCGAACAGCAGGGTAGATAGTGGGCACTCCTGTCTGGTTCCACTTTCTATTGCGAATGGACGAGATATATATTTACCTATTCTGACTCATGAGTTAAGGCACGCGTTTAGAGGAGCTTTGTGTATGCCATCAGTCTGGGTCCAATGTTTATTTTGCAGAGAACCTCAAAAAAGTATGGCCATAGCAGCGTATCGAAGGCCTTTTCAAGGTCCAGTATTAGACACGCTGCGTTGGGGAACTGCGCTCTCGCCCGGTCTTGGATATGGAATAACCTACGTAAGTTCTGCAAAGTGTTAGGTCGTGGGATAAACCTGCATTGATCTGGATGGATCAATGGCATCAGGATTTGGGCATACCGGTCTGCTAGTAATTTGCCCAGTATCTTACAGTCTGCATTTAGGAGGGTGATTGGTCTGTATGAAGAGGGAACCGTTGGGTCTCTGTGCGGTTTTGGGAATGTAACTATGATCAATTTCCTAAGGGAGTCCGGAAGTTCAACTTTGTCTAGTGTGTCGTTATACATGATCACCATGCGGGGGGTCAATCGGGTTGAGAAGGTGCTATAATATGCGAGTGGGAAGCCGTCCATCCCTGGTTCTTTATTATGTGCTAACGCTCTAATTGCCTGGGAAATGTCTGTGGACTTGATCTTCACCTCCAGCGCTTTGTTGTCCGCGGTCGGGATTTGGGGCAAGAGTAATGGGTGCAAGAATCTGATGGTGGTGTGATGGTCGCGCTGCTCTGGGGCCCGGTAAATGTCAGAATAATAATCGTGGAAAATGCGCAGAATGTCTAGCTGTGAATGTCGGAGGATCTCAGCCTTGTCCACTATTTCAGTAATTGGTTTCACATCCAGGTCTTGCTTGCCGAGCCAAGCTAGGAATGTTCCCACCCTATTGCGTCCCCGGTGGACCTTGGAAGCATAAACCCTAAAATAATATTTGCGAAGATCTCTCAGCGTCTCCTCATGAGTTGTTTTGGCGATGGCTACTTGATCTGGGGTGGCCTCGTCCGCATCAGCTTTTTTTGTTAGAGACGCTATTGTTTGTTCCGCCTTCTGCAATGTCTTCTCTAGTGTTCTGTGCACCCCTACTACTTGTTGTACGCAATGCCCCCTCGCTACCACTTTGAATGTGTCCCATTCGATCAGCCGAGATGACGCAATGTCCGCGTTTAGTGTGATGTGCTCTTGGATGTGTTCCCCGTGATCGTGACTGAACACCTGGTCTGTGAGGCCGTTTTGTAGCAATTTCCAGATGGGTATGGGGGATGAGGTGGTTTCCATCTGAGTGTCAAGATGTGTGCATCGTGATCTGATCTCACCCTCCCCAAATAATCTGTTTGCTGAGTGTGCACCCTGCAGTTTTCTCTCTTGCTATCTCTATATTTTGTTGATTGATTTTTCTACCAAACAATCTATCAATTTTGAGGAAGAAAGAGTACCTCAAAAAAATGAATATGGAGCTGCCTCAAAGCCACCACGTGGCTCAATTAAAGCCATATAACTGATTTCAGTGTTATGATTCGCATCTTAAAAAAATTCTCAGTTTCGTAGTTTCAATCCTGTTCAAATGATCATTGCCTTATTCTCTGCATGCCTTTGACTGACAGCACATATTGCCATTTTTTTTGTTCTAAATACCTTTAGTACAGACAATCCTTTTTTAGTTATACCTCATGTTCATAAATACTTTATTTATAATATTTGCGTTTGAGGTTTCCAACTTAATTTGGGGCCAACGTGTATTCGTAAATAGTTATATTAAGCTGATTCTGCCCCCTGCAAAACCATTTGAAATTTTTACATAATGCCATTGTTTTAGTCTTTGGAAAGTCAATAGAGAGTTATTTTCATTGTAAACCTTATGATTTTGAGTTGTTGTACGGCTATAGATGTGGCATTAAACAGAATTAAAGATTCTGCTTTGTTCGTATGCAGTGGTAGAAGTTATATGAAATGAGTATTGGGTTTTGTTTTGCTGTCAACAATTTTAATAGATTTGATTTGATTCCTTTTCTCTGTTTAGGAATAACGTGCTGACTTACCTGCCTCCAGAAATGGAAGCATTACTAAAACTTCAGACGATAATTCTGTCATTTAACAGGTAATTGATGGACACTTTGTTTTATATTTCATACGTGGACTCTCTTAAAAATCTGAGAGTTTATTTGTTATTCATGTGATAATCTGGCACTGTAGTGAAGTTTGGTTCCTCGGGAGTATTTACTTGTAGTTATACTGCTTGTGCTGAAGGATGGACATAGAAAGGGCCAGCCTTTAACACAAGGCTTCAAGGGATTTGTGTTCAGCATCCTGCATTTCAATTGCTCACGCCAATTGGATCCACAAATGTAAAGATGTTCCCTCGTCCACCTGATTCATTTAGTCATCATATTTATAGCGCTGATCTTTGCTGCACTTGCTGCAGGTTTCTGTGTGTCACCTAAAATCACTGGTTGTAATCCTGCCAATGTAGCTCAGGGGATTAACTAACTACACTAATCCACCATGTTCCACTGCATAGTAGGTAAACTACTCTTACCCCCCCCCCCTGCCCATCGTTCTAATAATACGAACCTACTAAAATGAATTTTAGGGACAATTACCAACCTCACTGCACTCAGTCCAATAGGTCCCTCAAATTGCACTGCATGCCAGTGACAGTAATTGTTAACGTTTCACTGGATTCTAGCGACTGTGACTGACCACACTACTGTTTTCGAAAGACTTTAAAGGAGACACTAATTACCACAGTGTGCTGCATACTTTGGACATTACTTCTCTACAGTGCACATCCCCCTAGAGGTAACTCACTATACTGAACACTGCTATTAACTCTAACTCACCACACCACAGAGCACGGTAAGGATACTAACCCACCACAGTGTACTCTTATCCACTTACCTGTGACATTGTATTCTTAGGAAACAAACCCAGGGTTCAATATTGAGCAGCCAAGGAACACCAAACGACCACACTGCACCACATCCTTTGGAAAGTAACCCCCTTCCATACGCCACAGGAGCACTAACCGACCACATAGCTTTGTATTGAAGGAATACTAAGCTAGCACACCGCACTGCATCTTGGGCACACTGATCCACATCACTGCATTTTACGCATACTCCTTCAGTACAGTGTATTGTATCCGAGGGGACGGAAGGTCACATCAAGCGACAGTCACAGCAAGTACTGCCAAAATCAAGCCTCCACAAAGCTTGAGTGCAGAGTTACATCTGAAATACATCAGATGTCGCCATTATCTTTAAAAAGGTTTTAAACTCTGTAGAACTCTGCAGTCTGCTCGTTTTCTGCATACTAATGCAGACCCTGCTTTGTGTTGTGGGTTGCTCTTGGGGGTGACCCAGTCCTCGAGTTGGCTCACGAGGCAGCGCGGGGGCAGGTCGCGCAGCAGCAGGCAAACCACACCGACACAGTGCTGGAGTCGGAAGTGCCGTCCTCGGGCGGGCGTCCTCCTTTTATTCAACCCCGCAGGCCACGCCTGGCCTGCGGATGTGTGGATGCATGTGTGCGTGCGACCACTAGACCGCTGGGGATATTACATCCCTATCCAACTATATATTGTTTTTCCTTGTTTTCAAAACAAACAAGTCCTGAACAAAACATTTGCAAACAAATCGTCTGAGTACTTGCGTGTCCCTTGGTGAAAAATGTCAGGGTCTCAGCTGGCACGCGTAGTCTCTCAGCCTCTGGCTTGGTGGCTGGTTAGGCCGCAGGTTGTACCACTTGGAGTTGGCCCTACCATTTTCGGCATCTTGACGAGCACTTCTGGTCGTGGTAGATGGTGTGAGAGACTCTGATGTGTCCTCGGGTCCCTCTACCTGTCTTTCCATCACCGCCCTCTCTTCTGCTTCTTCGGGGGTTGTCAACGCACTCGAGTCGGGGCTCCCTCCGTCTGGTTCAGAGCCTTGTCTGTTACCTGACGATACGGCCTTGAACCAAGAGATATTCCTTGATACTTCCTCCTCTCCTTTCTGGGCCGTGATCATGGTGCCTCTTGTGGACGTGATCGTCCACGTGCCGGGCTCATACCGAGTTTGGAATTTTCCCCCTGGGCGCCTGTTCCTTATTATCACCCGGGTCCCCGGGCTCATTCTTCTAGGGGTGGCATTTGTGCGGCGACTAGCTCGTTGGTTCCCTTGACGCCTCAGTTCCTGGGCCTCACTGTTGTCAGCTGGGGGCGGTGTCCACCCCTGTTCATTGGGGAGAAGGTCTCTTCGTGGCCCTTGAAACATGAGGGTCCACGGACTTCTCTGGGTGGTGCAGTGAGGGGTGCCCCGGTATTCCCGCAGGAATTCATGTAACCTCTGCTCCGGGTCGGCCTGTTCCACCATTGCTATTCGGAATACTTTGTTTAGGGTTCGCATAAATCGTTCAACATCTCCATTGGCCTGAGGCCATTGAGGTGTGATCCGGCGGTGTTGAATTCCCCTTTGTCGGAGAAACGTGGCGAACTCAGCCCCTTGAAACGGTGGTCCGTTATCACTTCGTATCTCTGACGGGTATCCAAACATGAAGAACATCTTTTCTAGAGCCGGCCCCACATGGGTGAATGCAGTGGAAGTTACTTTGTCTACTAGTGGATATTTCGAGTAGGAGTCGATGACCACTAGGGTGTGTCCTTCTCCCGGAAAACTCCCAAAGTCGATGCTCACCTTGGCCCAGGGAGATGTAGAGGCTTCTTCAGTGATCACGGGCATGGGCCTTTCCGGGTCACTTGTCAGCTGGCAGGCCATGCATCTCCGCACGTGTTCCTCCACCATGCTCTCTAGCTCCGGGAACCATACCTTCTCCCTCATTCGCGCCTTCATCTTCGTGGTGCCTTGGTGCCCCCCGTGGGCAAGTTGCACCGCTCTGCTCCTCAGGCTCTGGGGGATGACCAGGCGCGATCCTCTTAGTAACACTCCTTCTTCCGTCGCGCTGAGATCATGCCTGACTCTCCACATCTTCGTGAGGGATTCTCTGTCCTCGGCTGACCAGGAGTTTGAGGGACGTAGGTACTTAGCCCACGAGCCTTCTTGAACCGCTTTCAACGACCTCAGGTAGACATTGTCAGTTGCAGCTGCTTCTTTAACTTCTTCTAGCGTCATGCTCTGAGAACATGAGGTAAGTGCCACCCAGTGGTCATACTCCTCACAGTCGTCGTCCACTGACTCTGGTTCAGGCAGGGATGGATGGCGTGACAGAAAGTCCGCGGGATTTTTGGCTCCCGGTCGATATAAGACTTCCATCTCGTATGGTTGGAGTTGGATCACCCATCGCTCTATGCGGGGTGGTGGATGTGGAGCAGTCCCCTTGAAGAGGGATACCAGGGGTTGGTGGTCGGTGACCATGACGAAGGGATGTCCTCGCAAGTATAGGTGGAAATGGCCACAGGCCCACTTAATGGCTAAGGCCTCTTTCAACTTGGGCATACCTGGTCTCGGTTGGGGTAAGGGCTTTGCTGGCGAATGCTAACGCTGTCCATTGGCCGGGTTCGTGTTCCTGGGTCAGCACTGCGCCGAGGCCCACCGGGCTGGCGTCCACTAACACCTCTGTGCGCTTCTTGGGGTCAAAGTACGACAGGGTGGCTTTCTCCAAGAGAGCATCCTTGATCCCCTGGAACGCTTCGTCTTCTTTCGGACCCTACTGCCAGACTGCGTCCGCCTTGGTCAACGCCCTTAGTGGTTCACTCCAGTTGGCTAGGCCCGGTATGAATCGGCCGCAGTAGGTGGCCATCCCGAGGAAGCTTCTTATTTCCGTTGGGGACTTCGGCGCCAGGGCGTCCTTGATGGCCTTGGATTTCCTCGGGTCTACCTGCATCCCTTCCTGATTGAAAACGTATCCGAAAAACTCTATGGAGGGCTGGAAAAACTGACATTTTTCCTTGTGGAGTGTTGCTCCGTGGGCACTCAGTCTCCTCAGCACATCTCTGAGGTGTTTGTGATGGTCTGAAGCGGTGGCAGAGTGGATCAGGATGTCATCGCTGACATTGATTACCCCAGGCAGCCCGGACAGAAGTTCTCTAATGGTGGTCTGGAACACCTCGGCTGCTGAGGAGATGCCAAAGTTCAACCGCTTATATCGTCGTAGCCCCAGATGGGTACTAAAAGTGGTGATGAATCGACTCTCCTCCGCCAACGGTAACTGGTGGTATCCCGCGTTTAGATCAATCTTCGAAAACCACTTTGACCCATTTACGCCTGCAATGATATCGTCCATGGTAGGGGTCAGGTGTCTCTCCCTCCAGATCGCCGTGTTCGGTAGTCGCATGTCGATGCACAACCGGATTTCGCCCGGTTGCTTGGGTTTTTCCACAATGACCATGGGTGAAACCCACGGAGTGGATCCTGTGACTTTTTCGATGACTCCTAAGTTCTCCAGCTTCTCGAGCTCCTTCTCCACCAGTGGACGTAAGTGAAACGGGATCCGGCAGTGTCGAAGGGCGGTGGGGGTGACGGACCTGTCGATATGTAGTCTGATTGGTTCACATTTTATGCAGCCCAAACCCCTGAAGAGTTCGGGGAACCGTCCCAGTAGTTCGTCCACCTGGTGTGCTCTGATGCGGTTGGCAAATGCTATTAACTTCAGATCTTCGGCCGTGTGGCTGCTTAGCAGGGTGTCACCCTCTCTGTCGATTATGTGGATTGTCGCCACAACTTCCGATTCATCAGCCTTGATGGGTATTGTAATTTTGCCTTTGAGGGGTAGTGGTGTATCCGCTCCATATGCGAATATTCTCGTTCTGGATGGTAGTACCTCTGGGCGTGGGCGTAATTTCCTGAATTGCTGCAAGCCCATGACATTCACGGTGGCCCCTGTGTTGATTATTGCCTTGACTTCGTTTCCCGCCATCTGCACAATGCATGTCAGCTGTGGCCGCCGTCGCTGTTTTAGTTCCCGCGCAAAAGAGATGATGTATGCCTCTTCGTCCTCGGACTCCGCCTTCAGTGATGGTGGCTCGGCTAACGATAGCTGCCGAATTGCTTTGGTAGGTGTGCGCTTTCTTCTGAAAGTTTTTGATGTGTTCCTTCTTCGGCACACCGTCGCAAAGTGGTTTGGGATCCCACAGTTTGCACAGGTTTTGCCCTGGGCTGGGCAGTCTTTGGCCGCATGGGGCTCGTGTCCGCAGTACCCACACCTTGCCCGGGATTGTTCTTTCCGGTATTCTTTCTGTGGTGGCCCACGTGGCTGGGCCCTCACCGCATCTGCCCGTTCACTCTTGATGGCCTCTGGTTTACCTTGGGGTTTATGGAGGGCTTGTTCCATGGCAGTGGCCCTGACATTCGAGAGGTCATGAGATCTGGCCAGTATTAGGATGTCCTCAAGGGAGATCCCTGGTTTGCGTAGTATCGATCCCCTCAGCACCTTGTCTCGACACCCTTGGATGATTTGCCTCCGTATGGCTTTCGGTTGGTCCTTGTCAGTACAGGAACTTGCTAGCTCCCTTACACAGGCATAGAAACGGTCCATAGTCTCACCTTCCCTCTGACGCGCCTGTCCCAGTTTGAAAACTTCAAAGTCTAGGTTCAGCTGTGGGTCAAAATGACCATTGAGGGCGGTTACAGCAGCGTCATACTCATCCGCCGCCCCCGTATTAGGCAAGTGTTTGAATAGTCTGAATATCTCGTCCCCTGCGTAGTGTAGTAACAGGGACCTCTTCACTGCTGTGTCGGTCTCTCTCGTGACCACAAAGTAATTTTCCAGTCTCTCGAGCCATACCTTCCAACGTGGGGACGCTGTAGACAGATCTTCCATTTCGCTGAACGGTGGCAGGACCCCAGATGCAGCATGCTGGAACGGAATGTTGATGGTGGCTGCTGGCGCGTCCTCATCACCCATGGTGGTGGTTCGTCGGGACGATTACCCCTTCTTCCCCGTTTCTGCAGCCTTATGGAGGTGGTGCGTGTCCTCACTGAGCGTTCCCACCTTCCCACCAAGTCCGCGACACCACGTGGCAGCTAGGCGGCCTACCTCAGCGTCGTCGAGTGTTCTACGGGCGTCTGGACGTGGAGGGACGTCAGAGCTCTTCCTCAGGCCAGGATGTTGCTTACACTCCCTCCAGGCGCAGAAAGGAGAAACACCAGGAGCCAATTGCAGCGTCTCACGCGAGATGCGTGAGGTATGGCACCAAGTCGCACCGCCGGCCCGGTTCTTCTCCGTGGTGTGCTGGCTCACTAGTGAACACTTACATTTGTCCTTAAACATTTAGAATCTATGCTAACACGTTTAATTGTCAAATTTACAAATCCATTTATCTGTTTATGAATCGGTGAATCTGGGCGCTCCCTTGCTTTTGGTTTTCTACGCGTTTCTTGTATAATTATCTCCTTAGTATTATGTAGCACAGTTAATTTATAGAACATATCGTCTGATTCGGCGTAATAGAAGCATTTTACAGTACTTTTAATTATGCGTTATTGTTAAAAATGTTGAGGCAGACATATATTATGTTTACAGCGGGAGTGCAACAGAGATGCATCAATATATAATTGAATGCGATTCATATTCTAGAAAAGCATGAGGCTCCAACAGAAGGTGCCTGATTCTCAGTTTGACGCAAATGAATCCCCTTTCTCTGACTGATCAGCTGAAGCAAACTCATCAAGACATTTGTGCATAATCATTTGTTTATTGCCCTGGATGCAGTTCGCCACAAGTGCGGATTCCTTCACAGTAGTTATTCTACTAAAGGGGCGGGATGTGAGTTTCAAGGTGTGGCTTGCCGTGACAGTTTGAGAAAGCCCTTATCACATGGAAGTTTGTCAGCATTCAGAAACTAAGATCTTAATCGAATGATAGGCAAATGCCCATAATGACAGCATCCTTGGTGCACTTCTCCAAGTCACAGGACAGGTCCAGGACCTCACATACGAAGGGACATGCTTAGCCATCTGCACACATGGTGAGCGTGAAATGAGGGGCAGGATACCTTCTACACATTCTGTTGGGCAATCCGGGCAAGGTAACACAGCCATTTACCTTGTAGGGGATAGCCCGCTCTCAAAAGTAGGGCTGTGCTGTTTTGCCACTCATGCCTTTGTGGGTTATTTGCTTTCTGGTAGCATTTGCTATCTAATTATTTCTCTGTTCGAGTTGGTTGAATACGTGCGGCCCTAGAAGATGGTTTCCATAGAGAGCAAAGCAGTGTTCACTGCATCTCCCTATAATAGATAACTTCCTCCTAGAAAATTTACATTTTAAGATGCTTCGACAAACATTTTTAATTCTGATTGCATTCGTAATTACATATAGACTCTTTCCAAAAAAACACTGTACAAAAAAATTCCTATTTTTCACTGCATTGTACATTTCACATATGAAAAAGACAAATATTTGTTTTATAAAGCCAAATAATTCACACGTTCCATACATTTCCGAACGGTCTCATTTCTTAGCCAAAACAGATATTCAGAATTACAAGTCTACGTTTTTTTAAGAAGCTGTATTAAAGAACAGATTGTCCTAGTTTAGTAATGAATGGTCAAACGAGCAATTGCAGCAATACATATGAACTTCTGATCTACATATCTACATAAAGGCAATACTGAACATACAAAAATGGAGCATAATTTACTTTCTTGCTCTAAACGGCAAATAGGTACTCCAAGTTGGCACTCCAATAAGACTGTCAAGACAGGACCTTACCATGTGCATTTTTGCCTACATTTTCATAGCCAGTAATATTGTGGAAGAAAGAATATTGTGTATATTGAAAACCAATAAATTAATACAATCAAGTAGTGCAAGTGAAATGAAGCACCTCTGATCCAAATTGATCAATTGGTTATGTAATGCAGTAATCCAGTTTACCAGTTTCTCTTCCAGGAAGAGAACTAGGATTACGGGTAAGTAATTTATCCATTTTGTCTAAAATGTCATATGGGTTAAAAATAGTTAATGTTGTTTTGTTTCTGCCACCCACCCACCCCCAATAACACATATCTATTGTTTCAGTGTTTTTAGAGCGCATAGCTGGAGTTTAATGTTTCTATAAATATTTTTTTTATAAGGCATTCTGTAATTTGTATTATCTAAGAAGAATCGGTCATTCTTTATAAAATGTTTAACCTGTCTTCAAATTGTTTTGCAAACCGTGGCATTGAATACCTCAAGTCCAGCCAGTGTCTTCTAACTAGAAGAATTGTGGAAATCTTCATGAAATCCATTTTCTAGTGCCCATGCGGCTCTGTGTCACTTTATCAAAATATATCCATGTTCTTGCAGCTCCTTTTTTAACAGACTGATTTGACACCTAATCATCAAATGAAACTATTACAATTTGTTTGGGCTCCAGTAAACCTTCGTTTTGTTCTACCAACTCAAAGGAAATTAGTAATGACTGCTTTGCACACATCCCCCTCTCTTAGAGCATGCGCCTTACCGCTCTTTCTGAAAATCATCTTCTTGGCAATTTTTACACACTGTAAAAATATACAGAACAACATGTTTTGTTTTATAAAATCAGGCAAATGCAATTTTATGCCAGTCTCTCCATATTATATAGGTGAATAAAACATAAAAATGTTGACACTAATACACCATCCTCCATAGAATGTTTATTACACCAGTTCAAATGTTTTTTTCTTTTGTCCTTCAGTCATTTTTTGTGAATTACAGAATAATCAGATTTTACCAGTCAAGAAATTACATGAGTCGTGTCCATTTACAAAACATTTCCACAAAGGATCACAGCTGAATTTTATGTTGTACGCCTTTCTACATGTTAAGTTTTTATGAGTAACTGCATTGACAGGATTACTATAGATACCCTTCAAGCTTCTCCATACCGTAACCACCAACCTAAATGTCCATAAGCGCCAGAAAAAAAGTCTGAAAAACACCATTTGAGACCTAACCATGAAACTATAATAGCTTACAACTGCTTAAGCCTGAAGACCAAAATTACCAAGACTGACCTCCTCATCTTAACAATAAACCAAGAATTATGGATTGCCACTGAACTATTCCAGTCTCTGATTACCTAAAATGAGCTCTCAGAAATTAAAGTTGGCAAAAGACTACCACCTCTCGAAGTAGCTCCAGAAAACACATGATTAATTATCTAAAGCATTGAAGTGAACACCATATAATTCAACAGGAACCTGTTGACCTATAAGGAGGTCTACTGAAGTCTCAAATATGCAAAAATGTGAAATCCATCAGTTTGGAATCTGTTCCACCTGTTGCTCTATACCACCATTAGATGTCACACGACGGACCTCATCCATTTTTACCCCACAAATTATCACGACTCATACCACCATCAGATGCCGTACCACCGTCCTTATCCATTTTTACCCCTACCCATATTCACCACTTAAAGTAACTAACATAGCTTTTTATGCTGTATTACCATCAAACCTCTTGACACTTTCACCAACCATCCATGGTCCGAAATCACAACCCTGGGGCTTTACTTGCAGCTATTGCTTTCCATCTCAACTAACTCCCACCGCATTCAATGTTATGAACCTACTTTTTCCCAGATTTTAACTGTGTTTAGCCTCAACACCACTGCTAAACATGATTATACCCCTTCCCCAAGCTCGGAGCATGTAGCTGAAACTTTGCCTAAGTAGGACCTGGTAAGAATTTTGGCATTCCCACTGCTTCATGGCCACATCTAATTGTCATGTAGCTGGACATATAGAGACTTGGTTTCTAATCAACTCAATCATTATCCTAGGTGATAGCCCAGATGTCAACCAGCTTCCGAGCTCTTCAACAGCATTCAGTCCCACAGCTTCAGCCAGGTGGTGGTGGCTATTACGCTCAGCAAGGCATACACTAGCCATCATTTTCAGACAGAACTTTTAAGTGTCTAACATGGCGGTGTAAGCCTCAGGCATAATTCGACCATTTCTTCCTCTTGGTCTATCTCTTTAATGTAACCTACATACCAACCAATCAAGGCAAAAATGCTGCATCACAAATTCTTATCAAACATGTTAAAAATAGAAGCGCTCGGGCTTATGTTGCTGACAAAACAATCCTGCAACAACGGAACTTAATACGCTGCTCAGTACCATGTAGCTCAATTTATTTAGACAGTGTAGCTCTTGCCAAACCCCAAATACAAAAAAAAAACACAAAACCACCAACAGTGATTCACCAATGAACTGAAGCGTACAACTGAAACCAGGAACAAAAATAACTGAAGAGCATGTACAGGCCTTTTGACCATGTACGCTCTGTAGAAACACCATATGCATATATACCAAAGAAGAAAAAATCCATTGCTAGATACGCTGGAGAGGTTACCATGAAACCATGAAGAAAGTCTAGAAAGGTTTAAATGAAATAATTATTTATAAAGCGCAACTACTGCCCGAGGAGGCAAATGAAAAGACTACAGTGCCAAGCAGAGAAACCAGTTCTAAAAAAGAGACAATTGATTAAAAAAGCCAAGTTAAGGCGTGTACAAGCCTCAAGGGAGTAGATACCTTCTGCCACCCCAATTAACTTTTTTTGATTTTGGGAACCATGACATTGCATGATGCTGGGGAACGCACTGTTCTGAAAGGACAGTACTGAATATATTTTTGTTGCTTTCTTGAATTTTCTATTTTGTTGCTTTGTTACTTCTGCAAGCACTTTCAGGAGACACCCAAAGACAAGAACATCTTAATGATCGATCAGAATCTACGTCAGATGCCTTTAAAAACACATCATGCAAATCTCAGCAACAGTGCAAATACCTTCTAATGTTTTCCGAGTATAGAACTGCCAAAATCTTTTAGTTTGTCTCGGTAATGAAAAAGAGCCTCAGTACTATCATCTATTCACATCACTTGCAATCAGTCTTCATCTCATTCCTACTCTCGGAAACAACTATGGTCCAAAACCTCTCCTGTAAAATGATCGCACCCTAAGCAGCCACCAACCCATGTTCAGCTGCATGCCTCAAAGAACTAGTCTGCACTTTTGTGACCAGCATAACTGACTTGATCAAAAGCTCCCTTACTATAATCATGGAAAAAAATGCGCCAAGACAACTGAAAGAGATATTAATATTAATCTTCCCCATTTCCACCAATCTTGATTCTGACCTTCAAGGGACATCAAAGCAGCACAAGTCAACATGAGAAAACATTATGTTCGAGGCATGTGGGCTGCTGAATTTATATCTGTGCATAGATCGCCGCCTAGTGTTGGGTCCGGATGATTGCACATTGTTGTCCTGGAAGAGTCTTCGAAGTATCACGAGATAGGTGGCTCCTCCCTTGGACTACAGTGCGCATGGGCATCCTCTCCATCTTCAGATTGTTTTTTTCCGCCATTGGGTTCGGATGTACTTTCTTGACTCAAGTTCGGAATATACTTAAAACTCTTTTCGCGAGGCCAAAAGGCCTTAGGGGCGTCGGTATTGTCTCTCGTTCGGTGCCCAGTACTTCATCCAGTTCTTCTAACAGGACTTCGAAGGCCGTATTGCCTTTTCGACCTCTAGGCCCCGACGAGCGTCGACAATGGAACGGAGCCCATTCAAGAGATGCCCCGTCTGCAACTCCAAATACCCTCACATCGATGTGCACCCGGTGTGCAATAAGTGCCTATCCCCGGACCACGACGAGGCCAGCTGTATGGCCTGTTCCAAGTTCCGGTCGAAGAACACGCTTCGGCTTCGACGCGCCGCGTGACAGTCGGCCCAGCAGACAGCGCCAGACTCAGAAGATATCTTCGAGGCAGACGACGTCGAGGGAGCCGATCAGGAGGATCCTGAACAGCAGTCGGACCCTGCATCGGAGCACGACTCACATTATAGTGTGGACGAATAACAAGACTACGTCCATGAGGAAGACATCGTCGAGGTAGGAGACGACGCAGAAGCCATCGGAGCCGTCGATGACGACTCAAGCGATGAGCAAGGCCCGTCTTCAAACGCGGGGCCCAATACTGACCCTATACTCTCTAAGGCTCAGGTCGAGGCATCGCCGGAAGGCCTTAGCCAAGATATTTACCCACATTCTATAGCCCCGTGTCCAGGCCCGGCTAAGAATACTTCTACAGAGCCATCGGTCGATCAGCCACTTTCAGCGGCAAAACCGAAACCGACAGCAACTGTATCGAAACAGAAACTGCTGAAGGCAGTCCTCGGATCGACAGCCTCGGATTCGTCGGCTCCAGCCCAATCTAAAAGTGTCATCAACCCTTCGGGGTCACAAGGGGACGTCGACCCGAAACACGGGACGCCGAAACCTGTCTCCGCCGTCAAGCACGTCGCGCTGACGCTGTCGACGTCCGCGCCCAAACATGGCGACACTGGCAAAGGACTCAAGGCTAGGAGGACTGTCGAACCAAAACTTCCAGCCTCAGCGCCGATATCCAGCAAGGCCGTCGAGTCGAAAAGTGCACCCGACCCGAAAGAGCACGTCGCGTCCAAGCAGAAAGGCGTACCTGTTGCGCACCGACAGCTCGAATCGACGCAGGGCCGCAAGCAGCCCAGTGATCCTACAAAGTTGGTCGGATCGAAGACGGCAACACCCTCAAAAAAGGTCGGTTCGTCTCCACTTACACAACCTATTAAATATGGACTGCCCCCCAGCGCTCGACCAAAAACCCTCGAGCCACAAAAAGGCAGCGACACTACCAAGAAAGTGTCGGCAGTTTCAAGGAGTCAGTCCGCTGAAGAGGAGGTGATGTTCCAACCACCCTCCTATGACAATCAGTCAAAACTGTTCATCGACTCGGATACGGGTAGACTCACCATTTACAAACGGAAAATACTTCCAGAAACTCCTTTGGAGTCATACAAAATCCCTCTAAAAAGGAAAAGAGACTCGGCAACCTCACCTGTTCGTTCTGAGCCTGTGGAGTCCTGTGAACAAGACTATTCCTATTCGCCCACACGCACCTATGAGGACATAGGGGAGGGATACAATGAAGATGAGTTCAATTATCCTGCTGACACAGATCAGGATGAACAGCAAACCTGGACTGACCCTGTTGACCCTGGTGAGCCACACACCACGCCTGACACCCAGTCCTATACCATCAAAACCGCGCCTACTGAAGATACTGCTACGTTTAACGCTTTAATTGAAAGGGCAGCCAAAAACCATGATGTGGACATGCATGCTGACCCAGTGGAGGAGGACTTTTTGTTTGATACTTTCTTGACTCCTGAAAGATCAGTAAAAACATTGCCTATGCTGAAGGGTGTCCTTAAACATGCTACTGACATCTTCAAGGAGACCACAAGGGCACGGGGTGTAAACCCAAGGATTGAAAAGAAGTACCGGCCTGCACCTGTAGACCCTATGTACATCAAAGGCCAGCTCCTGTTGGATTCCCTCGTGGTGGCTAATCCTCGAAAAAGGGCAAACTCTCGAACCAGTGGTGATGCTCCCCCTCCGGACAAAGAATCCAAAATCTTTGAAGCATCTGGCAAGCGAGTGGCGGCTCAAGCAGCAAATATTTGGAGGATCTCCAATACACAGGCCCTATTAGCCAGATATGATAGGGCGCATTACGACACGTTAGAGCAGCTACTGCAACACCTGCCTGAGGCTTATGAGGAGGGAGCAGAAATGCTGATACAAGAGGGAAAATTAATTTCAAATGCGTCCATCAAGTGTGCACTAGATGCAGCAGACACGGCAGCTAGAGCCATAAACACAAGTGTAATGCTTAGAAGGCAAGCCTGGCTACGTATCTCTGGCTTTAAGCCAGAGATACAAACTACTTTACTCAACCAGCCGGTTAACCCTAACTTTCTCTTTGGTCCTAATGTAGACACCACCCTTGAGAAAATTAAAAAAGACACTGAAACAGTAAAATCCATGGGGGCTCTGCAGTCACAACAGTTCAGGGGCGGTTCCTTTCGTCGCTCCGGTAACAGGAGAGCCTCCAGAGGTCAAGCATCACAGCAAGCCCAGTACAACAGAGGGGGCTCGCAGACCACCTATAACAAAAACAATAGGGGTGGCTATCGTGGGAACAGCACCAAAGGCAGAGGACGCGGAAATAATAATACCAGATCCTCCGCCACCAATAAACAGTGACGTCTTGTCACTGCCCCCCCGACCATATAACACCAGTCGGGGGGAGACTTCAGCAGTTCCTGCCAGTCTGGGAAGGCATAACCACAGACAGGTGGGTGAGAGACCTTATCCAATACGGCTATTGTCTAGAACTAACCTCCACTCCACCCAACATACCCCCAAGGCACCGTCCTATGTCCGCAGAGCACATGCACTTATTGCAGCAAGAAGTACTCTGCATGCTGCAAAAAGGGGCCATAGAACTTGTGCATTTAAATCAGCAGGGTACAGGGGTGTACTCACTGTACTTCTTACTCCCAAAAAAGGACAGGTCTCTCAGGCCCATTCTAGACCTCAGGCCTCAGACCCCTGAACCAGTACATCTTGTCAGAACATTTTCACATGCTGACTTTACATCAAGTTCTACCATTGCTCAGTCAGGGGGACTTCCTAGCAACCCTCGACCTGAAAGACGCATATTTCCACATCCCCATTCACCCAGGACACAGGAAATATCTCAGGTTCACCATAAACAACCAGCATTACCAGTTCAAGGTCCTGCCTTTCGGGGTCACTACTGCCCCCAGGGTGTTCACCAAGTGCTTAGCGACAGTGGTGGCGCATCTTCGGAGACAACACATCCATGTCTATCCTTATCTGGACGACTGGCTTGTTCAGGCAAAGTCAGCCCAGCAATGTGCCAGCCACATGTCCCGCACAATTCCCCTCCTACACAGTCTAGGATTTTCATTAAATTACCCAAAATCACACCTTCAGCCCGCACATGTACAACAGTACCTGGGTGCGACAATCAACACTCTGTCAGCGACAGCACACCCAAACTCTGCCAGAGTCAACAGCATGCAATTGCTCATTCAAAAATTCAAGCCCCAACACTCGCTCCCAACGCAGGTATTCATGCAGCTAATAGGTATGATGGCCTCCTGCATCTTTATAGTTCCTCACGCAAGGCTACACATGCGTCCGCTTCAGGAGTGCTTAGCACGGCAGTGGAACCAGGCTCAAGGACATCTGAAAGACCTAGTGTTGGTGACCGGTCGTGCATACAACTCTCTGCATTGGTGGAACACACAAAACCTTTGCAGGGGACAACCGTTCCAAGAGCCTGTACCACAGATAGTGCTGACAACGGACGCATCTCTCCAGGGTTGGGGAGCGCATGTCCTCCATTATACAGTGCAGGGACTATGGACAGCGCTGCAGCAAAAGATGCATATCAACCTATTGGAGCTCATGGCAATTTTCATGGCAATGAAGGCCTTCAGACTGCATCTGTGCAACAAAGTCGTGCTGATCCGGGCGGACAACATGACTGCCATGTATTACATCCAGAAGCAGGGAGGCACGCACTCTCCACAATTGTCCCATATAGCCCAGAGCATGTGGAAGTGGGCCATTCAACGGAACATGTTCTCATGGCGGAACATCTCCCAGGCAAAGACAACCAGATGGCGAACCTGCTCAGCAGGCACAGCCACCAGATGCACGAGTGGAAGATACACCCCTCAGTGCTCCAACCATATTTCCAGCAGTGGGGTCATCCAGAGATAGACCTATTCGCCACAAAGGAAAACGCAAAATGCCAAACCTTCGCCGCCAGGTTCCCACACCCACGTCTCAGGGCAATGCGATATGGATGAACTGGTCAGGCAGATTTGCGTACGCTTTTCCTCCAGGACCGCTCATACCGCTAGTGGCACGCAAACTGCGGCAGCACTCCATGACGCTCATCCTAGTTGCTCCAACGTGGGCACAGAAAGCGTGGGCACGGCAAGCGTGGTACACCACGTTACTAGAACTTTCAGTGGTGCCTCACCAACGGCTGCGACTCAAGCCCAGTCTCCTCACTCAGAACCGTGGAGACATTCAGCACCCAGATCCGCACAGTTGAGCCTTGCAATATGGCTCCTGAGGTCATAGTTTGGCTACTTCAACCTGCCCCCTGACTGTATGAACATCATCAAGGAGGCAAGAAGACCTACAACCAGGGCATGCTATGAGGCCAAATGGAAGCGATTTGTCATTTACTGTTCTCATAATGACATAAATCTGCTAGATGCATCCACGCAAAACATTATATGTTATTTGTTGCACCTATACAGATGCAATCTGGCATATAGTTCCATTAGAATACATTTGGCCGCAATGGCAGCTTATCTTCAGAACAGACAGCATCTTTCTCTTTTTAGAGTGCCAGCCATTAAAGCTTTTATGGAAGGGCTCAAAAGTGTGATTCCTCCCAGACACCCTCCTTCACCTGTCTGGAATCTAAACATAGTTCTCACCAGGCTAATGGGACCACCCTTTGAACCTCTTCACTCTTGTGAGATAGTTTCTCACATGGAAAGTGGCTTTTCTAGTGGCAATCACATCACTAAGGAGAGTTAGTGAGCTTCAAGCCCTAACTATTCAAGAGCCATTCATACAGATTCATGCTAATCGGGTGGTGCTGCGTACCAACCCCAAATTCATGCCTAAGGTGGTGTCGCAGTTCCACATTAACCAAACCATAGAACTGCCCGTTTTCTTCCCAAATCCAGACTCGGTGGCAGACAGAGCACTGCACACGCTAGATGTTAAAAGAGCTCTCCTGTATTACATAGACAGGACAAAGGATTTCAGGAAAACTAAGCAACTGTTTGTTGCCTTCTCTCCACAACACAAAGGCAACCCCATTTCCAAGTCCGGTATAGCCAGATGGATTGTTAAGTGCATACAAATCTGTTATCAAAAAGCTTAACGCACATTAACAGTTTCCTCAAGAGCGCATTCCACACGCAAGTTAGGGGCATCCATGGCTTTCCTAGGTAACATTCCTCTAGAGGATATATGTAGAGCAGCCACATGGAACATACACACATTCACCAAACACTACTGCGTGGATATACACTCCAAACAGCAAGCTGCTGTAGGTCAGGCTGTTCTCAGAGCTCTTTTTCAGACTGCTGCAGCTGGCACGGGCAACCGCCGCTAAGGAGGATACTGCTATTTATTCTATGCACAGATATAAATTCAGCAGCCCACATGCCTCGAACTGAATATGCTACTTACCAGTATGCATCTGTTCTTGGCATGTAGGGCTGCTGACATTTATATCGGCCAAGTGAGCAAGGGACTCACGTCTGAGCATACCCTGCCACACTTAGGGCGACTTGTTCACTTGGCCACTGGATTCAAGATAGCCTGGCTGATGAGGATTATGAATCCGAAACCGGTCCCAGGATGCTTGTTTCCGGTCCAGGGAAGACATGGCTTGGCAGTTCGGGCTGGACTGTTCCCATGAGGTACAGGGTCAGACTGATTTGCATATAGCCATGTCTGAACTGGGGTGGCTGAGTGAACTAAAGAATGGTGATGGATTAAACCCAGATCAGTTGACTGGGGGTGAGTGTTTGATTTGTTCAAACGCTCCGTCCATCATCCCCTTTTGTATCGCTTTGTTCGCCCTAAGTGTGGCAGGGTATGCTCAGACGTGAGTCCCTTGTTCACTTGGCCACTGGATTCAAGATAGCCTGGCTGATGAGGATTATGAATCCGAAACCGGTCCCAGGATGCTTGTTTCCGGTCCAGGGAAGACATGGCTTGGCAGTTCGGGCTGGACTGTTCCCATGAGGCACAGGGTCAGACTGATTTGCATACAGCCATGTCTGAACTGGGGTGGCTGAGTGAACTAAAGAATGGTGATCGATTAAACCCAGATCAGTTGACTGGGGGTGAGTGTTTGATTTGTTCAAACGCTCCGTCCATCATCCCCTTTTGTATCACTTTGTTCGCCCTAAGTGTGGCAGGGTATGCTCAGACGTGAGTCCCTTTTTCACTTGGCCACTGGATTCAAGATAGCCTGGCTGATGAGGATTATGAATCCGAAACTGGTCCCAGGATGCTTGTTTCCGGTCCAGGGAAGACCTGGCTTGGCAGTTCGGGCCGGACTGTTCCCATGAGGCACAAGGTCAGACTGATTTGCATATAGCCATGTCTGAACTGGGGTGGCTGAGTGAACTAAAGAATGGTGATGGATTAAACCCAGATCAGTTGACTGGGGGTGAGTGTTTAATTTGTTCAAATGCTCCGTCCATCATCCCCTTTTGTATCGCTTTGTTCGCACTAAGTGTGGCAGGGTATGCTCAGACGTGAGTCCCTTGTTCACTTGGCCATTGGATTCAAGATATCCTGGCTGATGAGGATTATGAATCCGAAACCTGTCCCAGGATGCTTGTTTCCGGTCCAAGGAAGACATGGCTTGGCAGTTTGGGCTGGACTGTTCCCATGAGGCACAGGGTCAGACTGATTTGCATATACCCATGTCTGAACTGCGGTGGCTGAGTGAACTAAAGAATGGTGATGGATTAAACCCAGATCAGTTGACTGGGGGTGAGTGTTTGATTTGTTCAAACGCTCCGTCCATCATCCCCTTTTGTATCGCTTTGTTCGCCCTAAGTGTGGCAGGGTATGCTCAGACGTGAGTCCCTTGTTCACTTGGCCACTGGATTCAAGATAGCCTGGCTGATGAGGATTATGAATCCGAAACCGGTCCCAGGATGCTTGTTTCCGGTCCAGGGAAGACATGGCTTGGCAGTACGGGCTGGACTGTTCCCATGAGGCACAGGGTCAGACTGATTTGCATATAGCCATGTCTGAACTGAGGTGGCTGAGTGAACTAAAGTTGACTGGGGGTGAGTGTTTGATTTGTTCAAACCCTCCGTCCATCATCCCCTTTTGTATCGCCTGGCATATTTAGTCTGCCATCTTGAGCAGCGGATAGGGCTGTTGTTGGCCAATCTCATGTGTACGGTTTCTTATAAACAAACAAGCTTCTAGCACGACATGTTCAGGAGTTATGCCGAATGTGGGCCAGTGGCAAGCTAATCTGAAGGAGATAATTAGATCGTTACCATTAGAATTACCTCCCGGCATCAGACTGGATCTGGAGAATTTTTTCTGCAGCAGTACCCCTGTTAGGTGCGTCGGTCGACTCGTGTTCGTCGTTGACATCGTGGTCGCCGGAATGACGTCGCCGTATCTACTTAGATGCTGCCCTCGTGCGCTGACTTCAGGTCTTTCTTTTTCCACACCAGCCAGCGCAGATTCAGAGAGAGTGGTACCTCCAGTCACTTTTTGACTGACATTTTTTGCGACTTTTGTTGTCTCCCTTTTTGAGTTTATTGACTCCTGGCGCACGCAGGGATGTCCAGTTGTCCTCGGCCCGGCTTCAAGGCTTACGACACCTGTCGCAAGCTGATGTTTGTTACGGACCCGCACCGCGTGAACCTGTGGTGCCTGGAGCGCAACCATGATCCCAAGTGGTGCTCCAACTACCGTACCATGAATCCGAAGTCTTTTGCGGGAGCGGTCCCGAAAGCTGAGAGCCTCAAGGGTCAACTCTGAGTTTCCCTTCCTTTCCAGGACCCGGAGCAACCCCTGCCCAGCTTCGGAGTTTCTACAAAGCGAAGCATGCCATCTTTGGGCAGCCCGACTCCACCGGTGCGCCCTCAGGCCCTTGAACTCGGCTGGGGCCCTGGGCCTCCGACACTAGCGGCTCTAGCCCCGGCACCACAGGGTACCCTTGGATCCAGGCCTGGATCTGGATCGGAGACGTTCGACCTTGTAATACCTCCCCCGGCACCGATTCCACCAGCACCATGTCCGCAGCTGATGCCGGTTGTCCCCCCAGCCGGCGTCGACTCCGGCCTCGACCCTGACTTGGACACGGAGCTGGACCGACGTCGACCGACGCCGGATCTGGCGGCGAGTAGTACTTTTGTACCTCTGTCCTACCCTGGCATTCCCTATAGGCCAGATTGGCAGCTAGAGGAGGACTGGGAGGGGTCTGTAGACCCTTTAACTGACCAGTTGGATGAACCGGACTGGAGAGAGGAGTTGGGGGAAGCCAGGGATCTGGATACCTCCCCAGACCTTGGCATGCTGTCTCCTCCTTTCGTGGCTATGGAGGAGGGTGCTTCTGACGCAGTGTTGTTGCGTAGGGCGGCAGACGCTTCCCACCTCTAGCTACCTACGGTGACAGTCAGGACAAATCTCTTGACGGAGGTGCTTTAATCAGCAGCAGCCTCTTCGGGCCCCTGCTGCCTTTTAATGAGGCTCTTACTGACATCCTTTTGGGCACCTGGTCCAGGCCCAACACAGGAGCTCCTGTGGATAGGATGATTGCTCGACAACACCGCCCGGCTCAGATCCTCTTTCCTCTCCCAACACCCTACCCCGGAGAGCTTGGTGGTCAGAGCCTCTACATCCAAAGGCGCATTCCCTAACGCACCACCTGATAGGGAATCCATAGAGCTGGACCATCTTGGGAAGATGATGTTTTCTTCCTCTAGCTTGGGACTGCGGTCGAAAAACACTACATGTCTGTTGGGCCGTTACTCCCACTCTGTGTGGGATACGGTAGCGCTGGTGCTGTCACAGTGCCCGGAGGTGGCCTGGGCCGTGCTCTCCCGTGCAGTCGCCGAGGGAAGAGACTCAGCTAAGTTTACCATTAGATGTGGACCGGACACCGCCGACTCGCTAGGCAGGATGATTTCAACGTCGGTAGCCCTTTGACACTACGCGTGGCTGAAGTTGACTGTTTTTTCCGGGGATGTCCAGGGTACCTTGCTGGACATGCCTTTTGATGGCCGTCGCCTCTTCGGTGACAAAGCAGACAATGCGCTAGAACGCTTCAAGGTCTTCCGGGCAACGGCCAGGTCCATGGGCCTCTACACCCCCCCCCCCTGCGCAGTCTGCCAGTCTGCTTTTCCCCCCTTTTGTGGATATGGAAGGGGAGCCCCACCATGTTCCGCCCAGATCCAAAGGCTGGCGCAAGCTGTCCAGCCCCTGCACGACTGGGGACGAGGGACCCACCGCCCTGTGTCTGGGGGCCAGTGAGCAGACCAGTCTGCAGTAGCCTCTAAACCCTCCTAGACCGACCTTTCAGGGCCACCACTCGCCAGTGCACGGCAGGATTCGCCATCACCTCCCCAATTGGCGCACCATCACGTCAGACAGGTGGGTATTGCAGATAGTCCGAAGGGGCTACTCCCTCACCTTCGAGATTATCCCTCCATCCATGCCACCTCAGCACCATCGTATGTCATTGGATCATCTGGCCCTTCTTCGATGGGAAGTTACGCTCTACTGGCCAAGGGAGCCATCAGGCGACTTTCTGCCCCAGAAGTAGGTCATGGTTGTTATTCCCACTACTTTCTGGTGCCCAAGAAGGACAAAGGCCTGTGTCTTAACTTGGATCTCAGAGAATGCCAACCGCTTCCTCTGAAGGAGGAGTTCAAAATGTTGGCGCTAGCTCAGGTCCACTTTCAGTTTACCGTGCTCCTCTTTGGCCTTACCAGCGCCCCTTGGATGTTCACGAATGTGATGCTGGGGGTCGTAGCTCATCTAATCAGATCAGGAGTTCCAGTCTTCCCCTATCTCGACGACTGGCTGTTTAAGGCGGGCTCGTCCCAGGCAGTCGTCTCCCACCTCCAGACTACGGCGGGCCTCCTGCACTCGCTGGGGTACACTATAAACGCGCCAAAGTCACACCTGATTCCCTCTCAGAAGCTCCTTTTCATTGGAGCGGTTCTGGACACGACACAGTTTCGGGTTTATCCTCCTGAGCAGCGAGTCTGGGATATTTGGACTGTGATTCCGATTTTTCAGCCTCTATCCTGGGTTTCAGTCAGAATTACCCTGAGGCTGCTGGGCCTCATGGCCTCTTGCATCCTGCTAGTAGATCATGACAGGTGTCATATGCAGGCTCTGCAGTGGGACCTGAAGTTCCAGTGGGACCAGCATCAGCGGAATCTGTCAGATTGCGTTCAGATCTTGGAGGGCACTGCACGACAATTGCAGTGGTGGCTGACGAACCAGGATTGAGTCACCGGCAGATCCCTCTCCCTTCCCTAACTAGAGTTCACAGTGGTGGTGGATGTATCACTTCTGGGGTGGTGCGGCCCCCACGGGAGGGGCGTAGATTAGGGGGCTCGGGTCTCCGGTGGAGACCGGGCTCCACATCAACCTTCTGTAGCTTCGGGCGATCTGTCTGGCACTAAAAGCATTCCTTCACTCTGTCCAGGGAAGAGTAGTGCAGGTGCTCACGGACAACACCACCGCCATGTGGTACTGCAACAAACAGGGCGAGGTGGGGTTGTGGACCCTATGTCAAGAGGCTCTCTGTCTCTGCACATGGCTGGAACATCAGTGCATATCCCTGGTGGTTCAACACCTGGCAGGTTCTCTGAACGCAAGAGCGGACGAACTCAGCCGCAGGTGCATAAAGGATCATGAATGGCGTCTTCACTCGGAGGTGGCAAAAGGGTCTCTTTCGGCAGTGGGGAGAGCCTTGGTTAGATCTATTCACCACCGAAGAGGACGTGCAATGTCAGCAATTCTGTGTGTTGGAATTTCCAAAGCAGCACTCGCTAGGCCACGCTTTTCGTCGCGAGTGGAGTTGCGGTCTTCTATATGCCTTTCCACGTATACCGCTTCTGCCCAGAGTGCTGAAGAAGATCAAGCGCAACTGGGCCCAAGTCATTCTTGTGGCTCCGGGTTGGGCACATAGTCTGGTATACCGAGCTGCTACACATGGCCATCGATCCTCTGATCAGACTGCCTCTTCGGGAGGATCTTTTTCTGTCGTAGCAGCAGGGGACGGTCCTCCACCCGAACCTGTCTAGCCTCCACCTCCTTGCATGGAGATTGAACGGCGGCAGTTGACGGCTTTTGACCTGCCTCCCGAAGTTTATTATGTTATCTTGACAGCCAGGCGTCCCTCCACTAAGACTGTATGCTACTGCAGATGGAACAAATTTGTGGCATGGTGCACAGCAAAGGCTGTTGATCCCCTTTCCACCCCTCTTTCTGAGGTTCTCTTGTTCCTTCTTTCTTTGGCCCAGCAGGGCTCTGCTCTGGGCACTCTAAAGGGCTACACCTCGGCCATTTAAGCCATTCTTAGGCTTCCTGATCAGCCTTCTCTTTTCAAGTCCCCTGTTGTAAATCGCTTCCTTAAGGTCATTACTCATCTTTTTCCTCCTGTTCCCTTCGTAATGCCCCGGTGGGACTTGGTTCTTACATATCATATGTATGCTTTCCCTTTGAGCTGCTACATAACTGTCCTCTCAGGCTGCTGACCTTAAAGACTACCTTTCTGGTGGCCATCACCTCTGTGCGCAGGTTGAGCGAGCTCCAAGCTCTTTCTTCTAAACCTCCTTTTCTGTCTGTTCATCTGGACAAAGTTGTACTTCAAACTCGTTCATCCTTTCTTCCCAAATTGGTTACTTCTTTCCACATTGGACGGACCATCACTTTGCCCACCTTCTTTCCGCCTCCGCATCCTTCCAAAGAAGAAGAGAGGCTATCCCATCTTGATCCAAAACGTGCGCTTTCATTTTATTTGGATCGCACAAAACAATTTCAGGTGGATGACCAGCTCTTTGTTGGCTATGTGGGCGCCAAAAAAGGTCAGGCCGTGCACAAACGGACCATCTGTAGATGGGTTGTTTTGTGTATCAAAGCTTGCTATTCCTGGTCCCCGGATACAAAGGACGTATGACTTGCAGTAAGGACGGACGGCTGCTATATTGGACAGTCGTCCCGTCACTCCCCACTGTGGTTATAAATGCCACACTCTTTCTGGGGACGGACGGCCGCTACTTCGGGCTGATGTCATCATAACTTTAATCGCGGGCTATTTATGTCGTACTTTCACATAGGTAAGCAGAACTACGGGCTGAGTATTTACAGACACCCGGACTAATGAGAATAGTTCCCATATTGGCTTTTGCAAGTTTTATTGAACAACTCTTCTGTTCAATATTTAAAAACTGAGATATGTGCGCCAAGACTTTGACTCATTAAGAAAGGCTTTTGACTATTGAAGATGTTTTCCTGACAACTCCTCACAATAGGTTGTTCTAGAGAACGAGTCTTGGAAATATTGGGACAACTTATTTTAAGACCCTCTTTGGACCGAGGAGATATTATTGAGCCCTGACGAAGTTCCAATGGAACGAAACACGTTGGCTGGGGTTTTAAAAGATTGAAAAGAATAAAGGACATTTTTTTGGGACATATTGGAAGCTTTCGTGAATCTTGTGCAGCGAGCTCCGGACTTGTTTTGCACAACCTATGGACTTTGAAATTGAGGTGCTTAACTTTGGTCAGCCGCACAGTTTGTTTCAAATAGCCATCTTTAAACATTGTGCTTTATTGTGCTATATAACTTCACAAAAAGCTTACAATTTTTTGTGAAGTTATATAGCACTACCTGCAAATTGTTTCAAGGTTTTATGATTAAATCAGTTTTTATTGATTTTTCTGCAATAAAAATAATACAAAACACCACTGCCCACCTAAATCCAGAGGCCGCATAGGCAACTGCATCTCCAGGGTCCAGTGATTCAGCTTCCTATAGAGTAGTATACAAGCGCTCTATTTCTGCTGCGATTCCCTACATCATGACACTCCCCGTTACCTGATGGATCTATAATCTCGGAGACCCGCTGGCATTATCCCTGGGTGCATAGACAGTGAGCGAGAAGGCGTCCCTGGTGCAGTATTTTTGTTTGGTGCGGAGTAACACCTGTTCTTCCACATGTACGTCTAGTGCCCCAAGCTGCTTCCTAGTTAAGGTGAGCTGCCTCCGGATTCTGTGAGAACCTGACTGCCTATGTGACTCCTCCAAAGCTTTTACTTGATCCTCTAAGGCAGCACGTTTCCTCTGTCTGTCTTTGTGTAATTTTCTGGCTATTGCTATAATGGCATCCCCGGACCACAGCTTTGAGTGTGTCCCACCGCAATGCCACGGTAGTGTGAGGAGTATCATTAGTCCTACAATACGACCCAATAACCTCCTGGAGTTCCTTAACAGTGGATTTATCAGCAGCTTGTGATTGAGGCGTCAGGTATGTGATCGTAGGCACAGTGTAGGTAGGTGTATGGTAAGGCGCTCAGGGTGTGGTCCGACAGGGCTACCACTCCGATATTGGTTTTTTGGACTGCCGGGGCTAGGGAACCAGTAACCAAAAAGTAATTTTTTCTATTGTATGTCTGCTGTTGTGGCTGAGAAAAAAGATTTAACTTTCATCACAGGGTTTTGAACCCTCCACACATCCACCAGGCCCGCCTCTGCAAGCCACTGTTGACCTGGGGAAGTGAAAGACCTCACCTGGCCCACCCGCTGGACTGTACAGTCCAGGAGGACATCTTCGGTCCTATTGCAATCTCCTTCGATCAGAACGTGGGCATTTTGGGAAGAGAGGACTTTCTCAATCGCCAGTTGGTTATATGTTTCTTGATAATCGTTGAGGGTGTAGAGACATTCAACAGTGAAGTCGTGATGACAAAGGAAACTTCGCAAGGCCAGCAATCGGCCTCGGTTTCAGAGTGAATCTGAAGAACTTGTTCCTGAATGTGTGTGGCCAAGAGGATTGCCACCCCGGCTTTCTTCCCAGGGCCCGAGGAGAAGTACTGTGTATTAACCATTAAGATTTCAGTCTGCCCCTGTCATGTCGGAGTAGGTAAGTTTCTTGTAGAAGACATATATTACTTTGGGAGTCTTTCATCAAGGTCAGTAGCGCCAAGTGCTTTCCTGGAGCATTGAGTCCCCAGACATTAAGACTCAGAATCTATACCATATTTACAGGGAGGGTAGAGTGGCTAGCCAAGCCAGAAACAAGGGCATGGCAAAAGAGACTCTCTCAGCGGTCAGGAGGCTTTGAGTGACTGGTGGTGAGTTCAACAAAAAAAGTGTCTGGGAGCATCCTAAGAGTTGGAGGCCAGTAAAACAGTTGGGGATAAACATTTCAATGTGTATAATCCAATATACTACTCGTTGAGGGTCCATGTCTCTGGCGAGAGTCCGGATTGGAGATTCAGGGGGATCACACGGGAGCCCCGCTGCATCCAGGGAAAGAAGAATTTAACTTTCCGGTTTGTGAAGGGGGTGTGAATCTGCAGCTGGACGGGCCTTGTTCACCAGTGTGGAGGTGGCCAGTCTCCCCAGACACGAGCGAGCCAGTTACTTCCACGAAGGGTGGATCTCTCTCCTACAGGCAACAAGAGATCTTCTCATTTTGCGTCAGAGAATGCTCGCTCTGTGTGAGGTGCTGCAGCAAGGCTGAGCGCTCCCTCTGGCCCTTAGCGACCAACGTTTACCATCCTTCTTCCGGGTGCTGTGGCAAGATGTTCTCACGATAAAAGGTGGTGGTGAGTGGGACTGTGGCTGCTGCATTAACTTCAGATCAGGTTTCTCCTGTTCCAGTCTCAAATGTAGAGAGGCCTTTTCCAGAGTGCAAATTGTGTGCGTTTCCCCATTCCATACAAAAATGAGGTGAAACAGGTGGCCCCACTTGTAGCAAATTCCCTTTCCTCAGAGGGATGTGGTAGCAGGTTTCAGGGCTCTGTATCTTTGGAGTGTGATAAGTGACAAGTCCTGGTAGATCCACAGTTGCACACCTTTGAATGCGATGGCACCTTTATCTCTTACACTAGGCATTATTATTTCCTCCTGGGGATTGTTGTGAACACATGTTAGTATGTCTTGGGGAGTCCCCGAGGTCCCAGAGGGGAGGCCAGCCCTGTGGTTACAGTCCAAAATAAGATCCTTATCTGTCAGTTCGTGGACTGTATGGGGAAAAAGGTGGAGGACATACTCCTCTAGGCGGCAGGCATCTGCCTACAAAGAAACCCCCTTTATACGGATGTTGGATCTCGGGACCTGTTTTCCAAGTCTTCGAAATGGTAGTTGAGATCTGGATTTTAGTCTTGAAGCTTTAAGATTTGGCGGTGGCTTCCTTTTAGTTCCTCCTTTCGGTGTTGTTTCCTTGCTCCAGCGTATCGATTAGTTGACCCAGTTCCCCCATTTCTCAACGGATTTCCTTGATGTTGCCAGCCACCTCTTGTTTCAGGGTCACTATATACTCTCGTAGCGTTAGAAGGATTGTTTCCATGAAACCTCGGGTCACAGGAGAGTAGTCTTCTGTATACTTCTTTTGAAGATCGTCCTGTACGCAGCACATGGGGGGGTTAAGGGTCCTTAATGACATCTCCTCGTTTTGATGAAAACTTCAATAGCAGGTCCTTAATGGATCTGTCCCTCTTGCCACGTTGGGTTTTTATTTCGATTAGATGGCTTCTCACACCTCTTGGCTGCTCTGGGGCCATGCAGGGTGTACGGGCTCCCCCTATTGCAGATCTTGTCCCCCAGGTCTCCTCCAACTTTAATACCCAGCTGGCTCAGGGTCACTGGCATTACCTCCTGACTGTAAAGCAGGCACACCAGAGCTCCTGTTAGCAAATCCCAGGCCACATCCTATTTTCCCAGTGGGCCCGCCTCCTCACCAAGTCTCGACTTCCCAGGCAAATGCCTCCGTATACCAGGCTCTCTCCCTCAGCCAGGCGTCCACCACCATAGAGGTGAGTGTACTGTGTCAGGGCCAACCACCAGGCAAATATTGCTTCACATGCAGACCTTTATCATTCAGGGAGCGATACATCCACTCATCCACTGTGGCCCACTGTGGCTCACCATTATCTCCGTGACCAGCACCAGTTTGTTCCTGACCCCACAGGACGCTGCCCCCACTGGTCAGGAGCCTATGGGAGGTGACTGGCCCCTTCGAAGAACATGCAGACTCTGCCCGTTCGTTTGGGGTGGGGGAGGCGCCTCTTCTGGCCTCCCTAGGGGTCCAAAGCACCACTGGTCACCAAGAACGCAGCCCGCCAGACACTCCAGTCAGTCAGTCGTGCGGGCTGCGGTCTCCTCAAGGGGACGTCATTCCCCAAGCGGGCTTCACTGCTCACGGAGGCCCATAGCAGAGTCCAGGTTGGTCATACAGGCCCCATAACAGTCCTCGCCGATAAATGTCCTCCAGCAAGGAGGTGGAGGGGGGAACAGTCAGCAAGTGCCCCTCAGCAATCAGGCTGCGGTCTCTCGGCCTCCGCTCACTTTCGTGCAGTCCTCCAACGGCCAAGTGCCCGCGCAAGAGCCAGGTCTCTCCGGCAGGCCAGGCGTAATGGCGGCCGCCGCCACCCCCACCACTAGGACGGGCTGTCCGACCGGAGCTCACCATAAGCCCCCCAGGTCTTCAGGGACTACTAGGGAAGCACGCCGCCTCCACTGTCCTTATCGCGCCTTGCAGCTGCTCCGCATCGGCGATAACGGCCCGTGCTGCTTACAGCCCTATTAATGCAGCAGAACTACCAAGGTCAGGTCATACATGGGCGCCATCTTGGACACGCCCTTGTTATACGGTTTTAATTTGCTGTAAGAAAACTTTGGACATGGCATTTTTACAGTAGCATTTTATAACCTGGCATAGTATTAAATTGTATGTTTTCACTTTTTTTCCAGTAATTATCAGACTGTAAAGTACTAATGAATTCACAGATAAAACATTATATTCCTGGTTCCATTTCAAGGCATAAACTGTCAAAATAAATTGAAATGATCAAATTCTTTAAAAACATTTGATCTATGACAGTGTCTTAGAGCAGGATTGTTTTTCTCTTAATTGAGATAGCTTCTAGTAGTGGCCTGAATGACGAGGTTCTTAAGTTTGTTAAAATGTTTTTTATTCTGGGTGATTCCTTCTTTTTGACATATATTTTCTTTTTTAAAGGTTTAAAACCTTTCCTGAAGTTCTTTATCGAATTTCAACTCTTGACACCATCCTGTTTAGCAACAATCACATTGGCTCTGTGGATCCTTTGCAACTTAAAAAGATGCCAAACCTTACCACTTTAGATCTACAGAATAATGACCTTCTCCAAGTGCCTCCAGAACTTGGAAACTGTGAAAACCTCCGGTAAGTGAGGGCCTCTAATTTGCCAAGGTTTTTTGTGTTGTATGTTTTACATGCTCCATTAAATTCTACAACTTGCAGTGAGGAACTCAATTAGCTTGTAATGGGGAAGATTAAAGTCAAGGTTTAATGTCCTGGATGCAAGTTGCCTCAAAGATTTAACAAGTTCAATACTTAAACTTTATTGGAACTAATGAGAAAGATGCATTAGACAGCCTAACACAGTTCACTGCAGCTAAAGAAATACAAACATTAATATAGACAAATAATATTCTAAAAATATTAGGAATGTATTCATAGACACTACATTCTATTAGTGGAATAAAGAGCGAAGTGTGTGTGGCTTGGCTTAAGATATGGTGATCATAGCGTAGCAGAAAAGCCTATTTGGGAATAGTAAACAGGAGGTATCCCTGTAGCTTTGGGCTCCAAGTAAAGGAGGAGGTAGGAAGAAGGGACTGTGAGAAGTCTAAAAGCAGAAAGAACAACTCTGACATCACACAGCTCAAGGAACCAGACTGCAAAAGTTAAGGTTATGCAGGTCCCAAGATAGCAACTGGGCAACATACTTGAATAGAGGGATTGCAGTGAGATAACTGCATGGGCTCTGTGGCTTGATGCTAGCAGATTCTGGAGAAACACTAAGCTTGAAGGGAGTCCATGACACAGAAAAGGCATTCCAAGGTCAGGCTCTGTGACCAGGCAGAAAGTGTGTCCTTACAGAAGGAAGCTAGGCAGCAAGGAGGAGCATGAGGACCAAGCAAAGCAGAGTGGACGGCATATCTTACTGCTGACAACCACAAGGAAACCAGGAGGGTTGTTCCAGCTGCAGCAGTCAGCCTGAACATCCTTCATTTCCCCACTTGGCCTTCACTGTCGGAGCGCGCAATGCTCCACGGGTAACATAGGGCCATGGCACAGGAGGAGATAATTCACCTGAGATTAGGCCTGAGGTTGCAGAAGCTATACTTAGGATGAGGGCAATGGATGGACAAAAAAGCAGAAAGAGGCCTTGAAGCAGATACACTAAATCAGCAGAGACGCCTGTCTGGAAATAAGGACTGATTAATACTGGACTTCTGATAAGGATGCAACACCAAAGGGGATGATGGACGGAGTGTTAAACATTGCAAGCACTCACCCCTAGTCAACTGATATGGGTTTAATCCATCATCCTTCTTTAGCTCACTCCACTATACCAGTTCAGACATGGCCATATGCAAATCAATCTGACCCTGTGCCTCATGGGAACAGTCCAGCCCGAACTGCCAAGCCATGTCTTCCCTGGACCGGAAACAAGCATCCTGGGACTGGTTTCTGGCTAGTCAGCCGTCATCAGCCAGGCTAGCCTGCATCCAGTGGCAAAGTGAGCAAGGGACTGGGTTTAATGGATTAAACCCAGATAAGTTGACTGGGGGTGAGTGCTTGCAGTGTTGAACACTCCGTCCATCATCCCCTTTGCTTTTGCTTTGTTCGCCCTAAGTTGGCAGGGTATGCCCAGACGTGGGTTGCTTGCTCACTTTGCCACTGGATTCAAGCTAGCCTGGCTGATGACGGCTGATTAGCCAGAAACCGCTCCCAGGATGCTTGTTTCCAGACCAGGAAAGACAGGGCTTGGCAGTTAGGGCTGGACTGTTCCCATGAGGCACAGGGTCAGACTGATTTGCATATGGCCATGTCTGAACTGGGGTGGCGGAGTGAGCTAAAGAATGATGATGGATTAAACCCAGATCAGTTGACTGGGGGGAGTGCTTGCAATGTTCAGCACTCCATCCATCATCCCCTTTGGTTTTGCTCTGCTTATAAGGATCCCACAATGGAAAGGGTGTGGGCTCACAATGGAGGCTTGGTCTTCATGTAGATTGAAATGCATGGTGTGTGTGTAAATGCAGGAGATGCTTGATAGAGCATCAGTGAGGAACAGTTAAAAGTCTTGCTGGGGAAAGGTCTTTGGAAGGGACTGTGAAAGACTATTTTTGCTCAATTATGTACCCACCATAGTGGGGATTTGTAGCATTGACATGACATAGACATAATTCAGTTAAAGGGAGTTTCTTACAAAGTTATCTTAGTTCTACTAATTGGTTTGTTATTGGCGGAGGGAGCTGTAAGGTGATAGCCATGTTCAGTAGGTTGAGCATGTGGAAGATATGATGCAGTATGTCACCGAAAACATGCTTAAACAACAGTGAGAAATGTTATTGAAAAAAAAAAAATTAAAGAGAAGTTAGAGCTTTGATATAGAATATAAACACCGCTGAACGTGGCCAGCTATGGGTTGTTGTGCAAAGCATCACTCACTCCCAGTGTACTGCCGTTGACCTTACACAAGTCCCAGATGACCTTACAAATTACTTCATTTATGACGTCACTGTTGGCAATACAACACCTCAACAAAGTGTATAGTTTGGATGATAGTTAAAGCTGCTCTTTTTTGTTTCAGAAAATCGCTTAAGCATTATATATTGCCAAGTATGAAGGGGTTAAGCATTTTTTTGAAAAGATGTAAATTTGAGGCACACACACTTAAAATAATCATAATTCTCAAATAATCATTGCTTATGACAAATAAACGTATTATATCATGACATGAACATACATTAAAAAATAAAACAGGTCACATTATATCCTTAAAGGAAGTACATTAAGTATATTTTCCTTTTTCTTCATAGGTCACTTAATCTGGAAGGAAATCCTTTCCGTAATCCCCGGGCAGCTATTCTGGCAAAAGGAACCGCAGCTGTGCTAGAATATCTAAGAAGTCGCATTCCAACGTAAAGGCAGATGTGCATTAATTTGTCTAATTCCGGATTGATGGAGTAGCACTTATGGAGCAAAGTATAAAGGAATTCGTCATGCAGTTGGTTTTTCATGAAAAGAGACTGTATGTTAATTATCACGTAAAAATGCAAGGTTCCTTTTATGTGTCATCAGTTTACACTGGCCTTTAATACAAACTTGTATTTTCACAATTGCCAATTTGCAATGTATGTCCTACAAATTGCCGATGCATTGTCTTACATTTTTTTACTGAATTCAGTCGGCATTAAAATATTTTGATACCTCGCATTAATCAGAGCTTGTTTTTTGGGTGTATTTCCGCCCTTAACGGGTTGAACACGAAAAGAGAGGACTAGCGCATAACGTTTTACTGAAACCTACTTGCCATTTGAACCTAAGATCTGTATTTCAGTAAGGAATGGGTTTAGATATTTTAAAGCTGAAGTCTGCATTCACATTCGGGGGCTACGATTACCTGAATGAGTGAGGTGGGCAGCAAGGGGATTTCATATATCTTGTAAAAGGGCTTAAAATACCGATCAGCTTTTGAAGGCTACATACAGATCTTACCGGAATCCAGCAGCGTCTATAATTTTCTCCCAGGTGAATCTGAAATTTCTTAATTGAAATCTGTTGTACTCTAGTGATCCATTTTCTGTCTCCGTTGCATTTTAAGGGGTTTTTTGTTGGGATAAAGGTTTTAACTTTTACTTCGTACTGCGCTGTGATTAGGATGGAGAAAGTCAAGAGACCAGAAGGAGAGGTTTGGAAAAACAGCTTCCCTCTTAAAATGATACTTGCTTAATATTTTTAGATATCCATCCAAGAGCTACATGTAACGCGTAGCAGGATTTGGCATGATGTGCAGATGGCTAGAGTCCACAGTGCCTGGCAATTCGTGTGGATGTTTAGCCTAGGAAGGGGGCACATCCCCAGTATACCTACTATAGCAAGGCGCCTCCTGTACAGCTTGGATGGATGGGGATCCCCGCTCTATAGAAGAAAAAGGCAGGCTTGAGAGTGAGAAAACACTGTGAATAGGCAGAAGCTTAGGGGAAGTACTTGCAAAAGGGAATGAACACACCTGACTATAACAATAAACAGCTGTTGCTGTCAAATGAGAGCAACTAGATTACCTACAAGAAATACCGCTGCCTACAGAATGTCAATTACAACAATATTTATTACCCACCAGATTACCTGCAAGAAAAACCACTGCCTACAAATATTACTGAGCAGAATGCAGTGGTTTCAATATGTGTGTGTGGTAGCTACCAATGTGTAGCAAAGTCACATCCTCTTAAAATTAATCTGGTTGTAACTGCGAAGGCATTTGACCATCATCAATTTCTCACCAAGATCTGACAGTAGATAAATCGATCCTCAGGTGACAACTCAGTCAATTTCGTTTTGACACCGTTTATTGGACAAAAAATTAAGCCCTCTATCAAGGAAGGCTGTACACCGTTAATAATTACATATATTGGTTATTCTGTCTCACTGGGATGCACACGTTAGGTCACATTGCAACAGGAGCTTGTAGACCAGGGGTCTTTAATGTGTAATTTGTGAAGCGCCTATACCTCACCTGTAAGTATATTGGGGACATGGATCCCAGCACAGTTTGTCACCCAGCGAGCTTGGTCTGGAGTCACACCATGCAAGAGCATAGCTCCCAAGCTTCCAGTAGCTGCCAGCTGCCAGTAAATAGCTTGCGAATGTGGTCTCTAGCGGAGGATGTTGCTCAGAATGTCTGAAGCTTGGCAGCACTGCTAACTGAAGATTGCATGATATAGTACAGCTCATATCCATACTGCCAGAGTAGCAGCCACCTGTAGCAAAGGCTGGGACACAGACAGTCACACGCTCATACCCACACTTACACCCACTCACATTCCTGCGTGCAAAGTACAACAATATTTGCTCTTGCTACCTCACACACAGCAAAGCCTAGTACTTTAATGCCCGACTGTGACAACTGAAATTGAAATGCAAACCAGATGCAGGAGCTGCCCGGTCGATGAGGAGAACAGGAACAAGGAAAGGGATCGAAAATAGGTAAGTGTCCCACTTGCTATGGTGTGGGATGTGTACAGGTGGATTGGTGTCACTACAACGCGGTTTTTTACAACGCATTCCGTTACATCGGAATTTTTACAACGCAGGATCCATTACATCGGATGCCATTACAACGCATGGCATTACATAGCAGATGCTATTACAACGCATGGCATTACATCGTAAGTATAGGTAAGTATATCTTTTTAAAAAAAATGTAATTAAGTTAATTTAATTAATTTAATTTAATAAAATACATTTTAAAATAGTAATTAATTTAATTTAATAAATTTAAATCTATTTATTTAATTTAATTTAAATAAAAAATGTAATTAATTTTAATTAATTAATATAATGAAATTAATTTAATTTAAATATTTTTAAAAATTAAAATTAAAATAAATAAATTAAAATAATTTATTTTATTTAATTAATTTAATTAAAAAATGTAATTAATATAATATAATTAATTTAATTTAATAAATATATTTTAATTAATTTATAAATGGTAAATATAATTTAATTAGCCCTAAGCACAAACCCAACCCTGAACCCTAAAACACCCCTGTACCCCAAAACCCAAACCCTGCCCTGAAACCTAAAAACACCCCTGTACCCCAAAACCCAAACCCTACCCTGAAACCTAAAAACACCCCTGTACCCCAAAACCCAAACCCTACCCTGAAACCTAAAAACACCCCTGTACCCCAAAACCCAAACCCTACCCTGAAACCTAAAAACACCCCTGTACCCCAAAACCCAAACCCTACCCTGAAACCTAAAAACACCCATGTAACCCAAACCCTACCCTGAAACCTAAAAACACCCCTGTACACCTATACTTATTTTAAAAATTACTTTAATTAATATAATAAATAATAAATTAATAATATTAAAAAACATAAATAAATATATTTAATTATAATTAATATTAATAAAATTTTAAAAAAAAATACTTACCTATACTTACGATGTAATACCATGCGTTGTAATAGCATCTGCTATGTAATGCCATGCGTTGTAATGGCATCCGATGTAATGGATCCTGCGTTGTAATAGTTCCGTTGTAAAAGACTCTCGTTGTAAAAGTTGCGATGTAACGGTGCAATACCGTACAGGTGTATCTATATGTGTGGTGACACGTTTGTGTGTGCGTGCAAATTCGTTGGTGCGTGTATCTGGTGTGTATACCTCACTTAATGTCCCGAGCTGACTGTAGTCCGTGAAATCTGGGACAACCAGGGGAATCTGGCAGCCTTTTGCATTGACACTGGCATTCCATGGTATAATTGTACCCTCAGCTGTCATAACAGTGCTTGTAGTGTAATGATTATCTTTCTTGGCATATATTGGGTATCATTGGCATATAGTCAACATTACGAGCCAGATTATGGCTAAACCTGGCCTAATAGTCCACACAGCTGGCATAATGGTGGCCATCCACAATGAAACTTGATTGGTACTTTCTCTGTTTGCAACCAAGCTCTTCTCTATTTCTTAAAGATCAGTAGAGGAGAGGTAAGCAGGCACCCATGTGCCCTGAAATCTGATGAATTTGAGCACCTGCAGGCTACCTCTACTGAGATCCGACTGCTCCGTTCATTCTCTGTCCGTCCCAAAATGGCTTCTGCCGATTTAGAAAAGTAAATTGAGACTAAATGGTGTTCAGACACAAGCGGCTGACTACAGCCTACAATAGAAAACAGCCATGCTACGCAACGAAGCAGCCTTTTTAATACAACTCCAAATCCGAGAGGTCTCCGGATTGGAGGGGCAGGTAAGCGGCGGTGAATGTCTCTGCAGCTACTTGGTTCTCATAAGGCTCTCTGCTATTGTAGATGTGCACTATCTCTGCATGTGCACATGCACACTATCTCTCACAATATGAAACGAGAAGGGCCATCATTCTGCGACCTGTGAGAGTGACACTTCTGGCTACCTAGCTTTGACTTATACTTTTACCATTGGCCCCAATGTCAGCTGTTCCTGATGCTCATCACAGGCCTCCTTCTGACTTGTCAGCATCCCCCGACCCAGTCTTGGCAGCATCAGGAGATTCTGGTGTACACTACAGCTCTGCTCTCACTAGTTGCGGCTTCTACTCCACTGCGACCCCACTGGGAGACTCTGCTGATCCTGCTGAGTACAGCATATTAAAAAAATGTGAAACGAAGAAGGATACAGAGTGCAAACAGTAAACTATGCAAACAGTGAAGACAATACTAAGCAAAAGCAGAGAAAATAAAAAGATAGCAAATGAACAGCAGCAAATATATAATATTAGTAGTGTAAACAGTACATTTAAAGCAAAAATAAATTATTAAAGAGGTGAGCAACGATCAAAGATCAATGAGTGAGCAATGAATATACAATGAAAACGCAATGAATGGACAATGAATAAGCAAATAAGATCAAGAGTATGTCAATGCGTCGGCTTAATGTATTACTAACGTGGACCTGCGCGGAATCTTCGCTCTTGTTGTCTATTTGATGTCACTCGGAAACCCCTCTATTAAAAACATGCCTGTTCGCTGTTACCCATCTAGAATGCTATACCTTTAAATGCTATGTAAATAATTGGTTATAAATGCATGCATTGTTCTTTAAATGTAGGGCATATATAGACTCCGCCATTCAACAAGCAGGTGCATGGATATGGATGTGACTTAATGGAATGCAGTCTTTGCTACTTTGTGGTTGGCTTGTGCTACTTACAGCTACATATATGCATATGTAGATTGGTAGTAACATGTTTATTTGGATGCACATTATTTACCAAAATATATACTTCTGCTTTTATCATTTTTTACTGTGAGCGTCCAAATTAGTCTTTCAGACCATTCCTTAGAATATTCAAGTGGGAGCAGCACTTAAATATCAGAAGAGGGGGGGGGGGGGGCGCTAGGTGGCGCACGACCAAGATGGCCGCTCACCTGTGAGGCTCCAGCCCAGCCGGGCAGACAAATATTCATTAATGCCATCCTTCTCTGAATTTGACTTCATCTACCTGTGTCGCTGGCTTCCCTGATCTCGGCGAAGTCTACCGGTGTCTTCCTCAACCGTGTGGACACCCTGCTTGCAGGTCAAAACATTGTGTGTGGGGGGAGCGGCGAAGGAGGGGGAAAATCCTGCGGAGCCGCGCGAGCGGCAGCGTAAACTGGGAGAGCCCGAGGCCATGTCTGGTGCCGGAGCGGAGGGCAGAGTGCTGAGTAGATATCCCCCAGGGCCCTTGGAGTTGCGGGGAGCGCTGCGGCCGGCGGCACCGGGGTCCGGAATATCTTTCCCTCCTGGAGGACGGTTCGGGACGACATAGGACCTAGGAGGAGCCACGACAGACGATCCTGGGAGTGCGGGAGGCCTGAAGCTGCGAGACCGTGGTGACCCACCGCACAGGAGAACAAACGCGATGGCTGCGGAAGGAGCGGAGCCTTAAACTGCGGGAACTGGCTGGCGGACCCCCGCGAGGGTGAGACGCGTTGGCGATCTCCCCCCCCCCCCCCCCCCCGTTGGCAGACTGTAGTGGGCCCGGGAGTCGGTCAGCGAGAGGTGCGGCCGCCATCTTGCAACGACCCTTGTGGATTTGGCGGACCTGCGAGCCCGCAGAACTGAGCACGACACCCCCAGCAGCATTAAAGAACAGGGACCCTTTGCCTGCCTGATAACTCTTGCCTGCTGAGGTGAAGCCCCTCATTGCAACGCTTAGAGAGCCTGATTGGGGAACACAGGGCCAGAGAAGGACACCACCACTGCGGCAGAACGGAGGTGAGGGGGGAGCATTATCAACAGCGCCCTGGGGCACAGGACTGAGCTGGTGGGGCTCCGCACAGGTACTGAAGTGGCATATATTCCTCCCTCCTGTCAGAGAACTGTGGTGGAAAGGAGAAGCGAGCCAAGTGGGGAGTGTCCACCATTTTGTATAGCAGCGCACAACACTTCCACGCTGAAAATTCTGCTACTGTGGGGGGCCCGGGGTCTCGTGGCTTTGGACGTGCCGCCCACCTCCCCCTGCCAACTTGCATAACTGCGGCCCCCATTGGCGCGATATAGATTGCGGGCCAGAACATTACCCTAACTGAGGGGCAAAAGGGCAGCAAGAGCCCATACCCCTGCACCAAGAGACTGGTTGGCCTCGCGGGAGAAGGCAGGAACACTCCGCTTATTGCATCCGCCCACTCCGTGGAGGTGCTGCATCCTGTACAGTGGAGGAGACTGCCACATCTGCGTCCAACGTATCTAAAGTGGGCCCCAAATAGCCTGAGTGCCTCCCTGTAGAGGACTAACACTATCGCCAGGGCCAACTGGGAAATTGTACATTGGCACATTGTTCATACTTTACGGACGTGGCCGGGGACCTCGAGATCGCAGGGTACACTGCTCCATCTTCTGAAGACAGCCCCCACACTATATTGCAGTCAGACACCAGATAAGATGGGCCGCATGGATACCAAGCAGACGAAGATCCTGTTTGAAACACGAAAGGTGCCCAACTCGCAACCAGCGGTGCGGGCGGAGTCGGGCCCCACCGGGGCGGCGGAAGACGATTGGAAATCGCTGCTGTTGGGCATGAAACATAGCCTCACCTCTATCGACACCAAAATGGATACCATGAATGCAAGAATGGAAGCTATGGTGAATAAACCAGATCAGCACGACCATCGCCTCAAGGAGGTCGAAACCAGGGTGTCCGACCTTGAGCCACCACCAGTAATAGCCAACTAACACAAATGGACAAACTGCTCCGCATCATCGCCGAGAAGAATGAAGATTTGGAGGTGCGCTCCAGAAGGAACAGCGTACGAATCCTAGGCCTGGCGGAATCCACCAATGTGGGTCAAATGGAAGAATTTGTCGAGAAGCTGGTAACTGACCTGTTCGGAAGAGAATCCTTTTCGGCTCACTTGGTGGTGGAACGTGCGCATAGATCTCTGGCGGTTCGACCCCCGCTGGGGGCGACGCCGCGACCAGTAATAGCACGTTTTCTGAACTACCTGGACAGGGACACGGTATTACGACTCGCGAGCGTAAGCAGGTCCAGTGCGAAAAGACGACTTTGGCGTTCTTTCCCGACTTCAGCCAATCAGTTCAGGAAGCTCGGCGCAAGTTCTCTGCTGTTAAGAAGAAACTCCAGGCGCAGGAAATCCCCTACACAATGCTGTACCCAGCAAAACTAAAGATTACTCATCTCGGGAAGCACCAATTCTTCCAGAACCCGCAACAAGGTGAGGACTACCTTAAACGACATCGGAGGGGCACGTCAGCAGGTGCTGGCAAGCGTCCTCTTTCAAAATCGCCTTCTCCCTTATCGGACCAAGACTGAGGAATCTGCTAACTTTACCAAAGCTATGGTCCTTCGGGTCCCTTTGCTGTTGTTGTCCTGATCCGCGAGGGTGATCTATGAACCTAGTTACTATATATGTGTCCTTTAAGTCTGCCTGGCAATCTGCCCCCGTCCCGCCAGACCCGACTGTCGATAGACGGTATGGGAGGTGGGTGAGAGTAGGGGAGGCAGTGGGCGGGTGGTGTGCCCCTGGTGTTTCCCTACGTGGGCGTTCCCCAGAACGACATGCAAAGAGGGGGATATAAGAATCACATTGGGGTAGTTCAAAGTGTGGGGTTCGGAAGTGTTATACCTGGCAAGTTGGGGATGCCGAAGTGGGAGGGGGGGACAATTCCTTAGATGTCACATGGTTGTCTACTTATACATTGCTAGCACTAATGACAGATTTGAGCATGTATTGTACGTATCGGGATGATGGTGGATAGTGTACGGGACACCCGCAATGTTGCAATAGTGTATTGGAATGTGCGCGGGTTGAATAACCCAAGAAAGAAAAGACAGGTGGTGGGGTATCTGGACCGCCACCACGTCTAGGGTTTCCATGCTATGCTAGGACACACACTTAAGCCCTGACGCTCTGCCTCTATTCGCGTCGAGATGGGCATCCTATCGGTCCTTTGCATCCTACTCCACCTATGCCCGAGTAGTCGCGATATTAGTCAAAAAGGGGGCGTCATTTGTGATGGGTGGGACAGAAACCGACCCAGGTGGTTGATATTGCCTCCTTTGGGGAAGACTGAATTCATATGACGCTACATTTGCCAACTACTATGGCCCTAATTCCGATGACCCCAGCACACTTCTCCAGTTGTGGAACAAAATTCAGTAAATAGCCACTACGTATATTATATGGGGGGGGGGGTTTCAATACGGCGATACAGCCTAGACTGGACAGATATAACGCTTCCCCAGCCCATTACACTAACACAAGCAAGGTGCTACGGGACCTTATAGCTGACAACTGCCTGTTAGATTCCTGGAGGCATGTACACCGTGCTGAGAAGGAGGGAACATATTACTCGGCCGTTCACTCCTCATGGGCTAGACTAGATTACATATTCATATCTGTGGGAATGGCACACTGGGTGGGGCGCGTGACACACCTAGCACGTACATACTCGGACCATTCACCCGTCATGATAGACCTACAGCCCCCGACGCAATGTTCCCCCTTCAGGAGCTGGCGGCTAAATCCCCTACACCTGCAAGACGCAGTTTTTAAAGCGGAGCTAGAGCAGGATATCCAAGACTTCTTTGAGCGAAACATTGATTCGGTCTCTAGCCTTACCACTGTATGGGAAGCCTTTAAGGTTACGGTGCGAGGCTGGTGCATTGCCAAAGGCGGGGGTATTAAAGACACTACGCAATGACCTTCATGCATTGGAAAAGACCCTTAAGCAGCTTGAAACTGATATTGCCAGAAACCCAGACGGACATGCTCTCCGAGCCAAGCTACGCGACACACTGTCAGAGTACGAAGAGCTCGCCGGCAGGGAGGGGAGGTTCCGAGGCAAACCATACAGGGCAAGAATCTACAGGGAGGGAGACCGGCCCGGGAAAGGCGTTGGCGGCTGCGGTTCAAGCTCCCAGGTTTTCCAGCTATGTTACGATCATACAGGATGCGCAGGGCAACTCCCACAGAAATCTCCCTGATCAGCTAGATATCTTAAAAGACTTTTACAGTGCGCTATACTCTTCTCAGAGGGGACCACCACTTGATCTTGTGGCTTATCTGGATGATACAGCCCTGGCGTGGCTGGGGGATACCCAGCGTAAGTTCCTGGATCTTGATCTGGAGTTAGATGAAATAACGGAAGCCATAATGCAAATGAAATCGGGGCGGGTACCAGGATCGGACGGGTTACCGATTGACTTTTATGAAGCGTTTGCTCCCATACTGGCCCCTATCCTCAGGGATGTATTTTATGCAGCGCATGAGGAGGGACGCCTGCCGGAGACCATGCCTGAGGCCTTGATCATTTCCTTGCTCAAACTGGGAAAGTCCCCAACAAGTTGCGATTCATACCGACCCCTGTCCTTACTAAACAGCGACATGAAAATATTTGCAAAGGTCATAGCGACCAGACTCAACTTGTTAATGCAGAGGCTCGTTTTGCCCGACCAAGCGGTGTTCATCCCGAACCGCGCCACTGTGCACAATCTTAGAACACTGGCTTCCGTACTGCAGGATATAGACCCCAAAAGCGCCGCAGCAGCAGTTTTCCTCAACGCTACCAAGCGTTTGATTACCTGGAATGGGATTACTTGATGGGTATATTGAGCTGCATGGGTATGCCCGTCTCTTTCCTCCAGTGGATACACCTATTATATTGCGTTCCGATGGCATGAGTGCTTCTGAATGGGGCCAGATCCGCCTCCTTTCCCATCTCAAGAGGCACGCGGCAGGGCTGTCTCCTATCCCCCCATCTTATTTGCTTTAGGCATCGAACCTCTTCCTGCAAAATTATGTCAACATCACAATGACAAAGCACTGATCTATCCAGCCCGGCAATTGCTCATCTCCCTATATGCAGGCGATATATAACTCTATCTGTCCGCAAACCCCTAGATAATTTGAATCCCGTCCTCTGAGAGATCACTAATTTCTGAGTTATATCCGGTATTCAAATTAACTGGTCTAAATCTGCAATATTTCCCCTAACGGAAGCTACCACACCGCACCAATTAGACTACCCATTGAGCTGGGAATTGGAAGAGTTTAAATACCTGGGCATATCCATCACGAGGGACAGGGACGCCTTAATGAGGGATAACTATGGCACAGCTATGGATAAAATCACGGATTCCATCACTAAATGGCTTCATCTACCCCTCTCTATGGCAGGGCGAATTTCGGTGATGAAAATGGTAATACTGCCCAAGCTGCTGTACCTTTTTATTAATATACCGTACCACCCAGGGAGTTTTTTCTTTAAAACACTCAAGACGCAACTCACAAGGCTTATATGGGGAGGGAAACAGCAGCGCCTCAGTCTGAATATCATGATGCTACCGTATCGTCAGGGGGATATGATGTGCCCAATTTCGAATATTATTATTATTGTGCACAGGCCCGCTTCACACCGTATTGGTTTCACCCGCCTACCTACATACCCCACCTCGCTGTGGAAGATGGCTATATGGCTCCAACGCCCCCATCGGCTTACCTTTTTACGTCGGTGAGTGACCGAAGACGAGACCCCTCCACTGTAGACTGTACGATAGTGGCGTGGCAGTAGCCACGATGCTTTACTCGCCTAACACGACCCTCACCCAAAACCCCCTTCTCAGTGTCACGAATGAAGGAATCTGTCGTAGGATGTTGGAGAGCCTTAAGTATGACACCTGGGGGGACCTATATATTGGGGGACAGTTTCGTACAGTGGAACAATTTTTCGCTCCGCGTGCGCCTACTGTAATGGAAAGTTACTCTATACTCGACGCCAGAGCGTGAAGGCGGTGACCCCTGCATTTTCTGAGGAACCTCTCACATTTGACCCCTTACATGCGTTTTTACAGAAAGAAGCTCCTAGGGATCCAGTATCTCTTCTTTATAAGCACACACAAACTGCAAAACCACCCCATGAGATTAAAGCCCGACAGGAGAAGAATAGGGATCTGGCAGAGAGGGAGCGGATTTTCTCCATCTGGCATGGGGCTGCCCCCAGGTGGCAGCTTTCTGGACGCAGGTCTTCGAGGGCCTATCGGAAATGATGGGAATTAGACTAGACCCTTGCCCACTAGTGGGCCTTCTCGGGGTTTCTCAAGACATTAATACTTCACACAAAAAAATTCTTGCTATAAACCTGCTCCTCACAAAGAGACAGGTCGCCTGCAGATGGGGGAGAGGGAGAGCACCCAAATTTAAATGCTGGATTCAAACCATGGCAGCGTGGCAGGAGAACCTGGGTTTTTATGCAGAAATGCTACCTATGAAATCCCGTCCGAAATATTTGGGGCCCTCTGACTACTTATCTGGTAGCGCAAGACCATGCAGCTGAAGAAAGGGTCGAAAATATTGGTACAGAGGCAGGCAATGACACTGAACCTAGGGGAGGTCCCCCAAATAGCACATAACAGATCAATGAGGTTGCAATATTGTAAGCGCTGTTGATAGAGGGGTAGGGGAGTGGTACGAGATACATGGAGGGGACCCTATGTGGAAAATGACTAAAATCGGTATACATAAGCGGCGTTCATTTATGTTCACCACAGCCACTGTTGAAAGTAGAGCGACAACCATGAAAACAGTAGCCACGCCATCTTGTCCCTTTTAGGCCCCATCGCGAAAGTAGGTGGCAGCCATTTTTGTGTCACGACCTCTCTGCCCACTGCCAATAGCCTGCGCGCCTCTCCCCCTCACACCCCAGCCTCGCAAGCATTCCCCCGCGCCCCGACAGCCCCCGGTTTCTCCTGCTTGGGCCATAAGCGCACCTCTAGCGCGACCCTGTCTCCGAGCCACATCCCGTGCTGAACCCCCTCGCTCTTTCATCTCATTCAAAGAACAGGCCCCTTTTTGATAACCTCTTCCTCCCTGCCCGATTGTCCAGCCCGATCCCAGGCCATCACCTAGCCCGACAGATGCAGTTTATTGCCCCCTACAGTAGGACCTCGCCTCACATCAAAGGAGCGGTGGTTAATCAATACCCTCACACCTCCAGATCCGACCGATCGCCCACTTTCCCGTTCCCAGCAGAATGTCCAGCTGCGCGACAACCACCACATGCTGAGATTGAGGTGGGAACTCTACTGTAAATATGTGTGGGAACGGGGGTGAAGCGGGGATTCCGAGGATGTCTTTCCGTACATCAAAGTATTGACCAGAATGTGTTTCATGTAATAAAGCAATAAACCTGTGTATAAGAGGCCAGGCCCCAAGGATGCGTTTAGAGCACCTCGAGAAGATACCCTGTTATCTGATTTGATGTGTTCTGCTCCGTCGGAATAAACTCCTGTTTCCTGCCTTCTGTCTCCAGCGCCTGCCTCTTTGTTTGGTAATCTCGAATGGTATGAGAGGCGGCTAACGCCGGCAAATACTGAAGGGTTCTTGGTCGAATTCGGCCCTACCTTTCTACACCCTTATGAGGAAGGAGGGGACTAACCGCACTGAAGGCCTGCACAAAGGATGGGAGAATGGACTCTGGTGGGACACGTTATTTCATATCAACGGTGGAGGAGAATAAGTCTTAATTGCGCTGTCCGACACTTTTTTTGTGTGTGTATATAACTGCTGATGAGGGCGGGACACATGTTGACATCGAGGGAATTAAGGGGGGTTCTTAGTAAAATGATGCAGGTACGGGAAGGTGGCAAATACTGATGTACCATGCAACTAATGATTTGCACACTGTGTATTGCACTGATGTAATGTACAAATGTCAATAAAGATTTTGGAAAAACATATATATATATCAGAAGAGAAACTTTAAATTTTTTGGTAGATGTGTGGCAGGCATGTGAAGAGGGAGAAGTGCTGGCGCAACAAACTTGCGTCCACTTGTACTATTCACAATCACAAACCAGAACGTGCAATTTGCACACTGGTTTGCAAATAGAAATGCAGTTTGAGATGTGATCAATGAATTTATAGGTCCTATTAATTAATTATCCATTTGTGGTGGTTCACAAAATTACCTGACTACTGTATATTAATTAGGCAGGTCATTGTTTGCGGCCCCTCATAAAGTACTGCAAAGGCAAGGATGATGGCCTTGAAAGACATTGGGGAGAGCGTGCCTCTGCTGTCTACATTTCTCCCAAAGGGAGGCAATCCAAGTGGAACAGCTCCTCGATTTGTGAATCACACACCCCTAATTAGAACCCTGTTTTACGTCTCTTCCTATTTACAATATGAAATGCGGTGTAAAAGACTTTTCCGACTCATAAAAGCACTTTTACACTTTGCGCGTAGCTTTTTTTCAGTTGCAAATCCTTTGATTTTGCGAATCGCTGGATTTCTGATCACACAACGGCCTTTTCCATCTGGCACTTGATTTGTTTCACTTATGAGTTGGTGGTGGGGTGGCTGGCCCACAGACATGGGTGTGGTGTTTAGTTACTGTGAGAAAGTCATATTTTTTGCCCTGATCGCCCCCATTTTTTTACTGCTACTGGTGGTAACTGACTGAATGTGCAATGGGCTATACTAACCAGGGCCAGTGCTCTGTGTAAAAGGTATATGGTAATTAGGTGCAATTGCAATAGGTATGACAATTTACCTTTAAGCCCCTAGTATACGTGTAGGTTTAGAAGGTCAGCAGATTAAATGCACTTAAGTGTGCACTGCTGTCATTTTAAAAGTCAGCCCTTCTTTGCAGGCTGCTTTTAAATTAAAATTATATGCACATTCAACTTTGGAATTATAGGCACTTCCAAAGTCTTTAAACTATCTTTTTTACATACAAGTCACCCTTAAGGTCTGTCCTAGGTTCCCCCCTAGGGTAGGGTGCAATTTGAAAATAAGCAAGGACATTATAAAATATGTTTCATATGCACTAGTGAGGGAAATATTGCCAGTTTAGTTTTTCCTGACTGTTGGGACTTGGCCCTTTTTGCAGGGTCTTCCCTGAACTTTTTGCCTTCCTCCTTTATTTTATCTGACCTGTTGTTGGCTGTTTTATGACTCTGGGCACTTTACCACTGCTGATCAGTGCTAAAGTGCATATGCTCTCCCTATTGTAAATTAATGTATGGATTAGTGATTCATGATTGGCTGATATGGTTTACTGGTCAGAGCCTAGTACAGTGCACTGAGTGTGCTCAGGGCTTGTAAACCAAATGCTGCCAGTGGGCTTGCAGCACTGGTTGTGCCTCCCACAGAAGCAGCCTGTAAAAGTGTGTCTTAGGTTTGCCATTGCAGAGCCTGTGTGCAGTCTGGTACTGCCATGTTGACTGGGCAAGTACACCCACTTATCAGTCCCTAAACCTTCCCTTTTCTTCATACCAGACACCCCTATGGTAGGACCAAGGGCAGGGTGCATTTTAAGTATACGTTAGGACATGCCCATGTGTGTGTGGCATGTCCTAATAGTGAATTACCGCCATTTTCATTTTTCACTATTGCAAGGCTACCTGTTCTCCATAGGCCAGAATGAGCAGTTAGGAGTCTGGAGTTTGAGTGACAGGGCTGGGGGATTCAAGGAGACAGAATGAGTCAGCCCAGTGGTGAATAGAGAGATCTGCATCTAGATGGGTGGGAGAAGTTGCACCTGGGACCTGAATAGGACTGTGCCCACCCCCCACAGTGCTGGCTCCACCCCTTGTAGTGCGTCTGATGTCTCTGCCCTGCAAAGTGAAAGAAGAGAAGGAATCATGTCAACAAAGTGCTCCAGGGCTGTGCTTTCCATCCACAATGCTGGCTCCACCTCCTGTGGGGTGTCTGATGTTTCTGCCCTGCACTGTGAAAGGAAAGAAGGAGTCTTGTAAACCAGAGTGCTCCAGAACTGGTTTGGACTAGGCAAAGGCCCCTCTCCCCTCAGAGAACAAAGGATTTTGGGGTATAAATATTGGGACCCTGATCCCAAGAAATTAGATCACTTTTGGACAAACAAGAAGAAACCTCTGCTGAGGAGAGTATCCTGAAGAAACTGAGGAGAGACTATTCCTAAGCTGAAGTGCTGCTTGGGGATTGGCCTGCAGTGGTTGCCTTACTGCCAAAGAGAGGAGAAAGGAACTTTGTGTACTTTGCTTTCAACTTGTGAAGGATCTCCAATGGCTTGGAAAAGAGCTTGCCTTCTGCTGAAGTCTCAGGGACAACAGACTTCACCCCCAGCTCCCCAGACTTCTTTTGGAAGTGCCTGCTGCTGTTTTGGGCCTCCTGAGGAACTGCGTGTCGCAAGGAGCTGGAAGCGCGACGCAACGAAGAAGAAGCGTGTCGCTGCTGCTGCAGTCACACTTCTGAACAAGGGTGTCGCCACTGGAGTTGTCGCACTGCACCGCATCAAAAGAATCGTCTCGCAATGAAGAGTAAGAGTGTCGCCGTCGCTGCTGCCTGCCATCGCACTTCTGAACAAGGGTGTCGCCACTGGAGTTGTCGCACTGCACCGCATCGTGAGAAGAGTCTTGCAACAAGGTAGACGTGCGTAGCCGTCGAGGTTGCTGTCGTCGCACTTTTGAACAAGGGTATCACAGCTGGAACTGTCGCATTGCACCGCTTCGAGGAAAGCGCCTCGCATCCCCTGAGAAGCGTGCCGCCGTCTGAGCTGCTGCCGTCGCATTTCTGAACAAGGATGTCGCCACTGTAGTTGTCGCATCGTGCAGAAGCTTCACGCAAACGTGCGAGAAGAGTGTCGCAGCTGAAGCTGTTGCCGTCGCACTTTTGAACAAGGGTGTCGCCGCTGCAGTCCATGCATCGAACCGAGAACTTCTTGCATCCCCGGAGAAGTGTGCCGCATCTGGAAGATCTTCACGTCTTTATTTCTTTGCACCGAACTTTGCCGCATTTCCATAGCTGCAACATTACTTGTTGTGGAAGCGCAACGCATCGTAAGGTACATTGAAGCAAAGTGTTGCATCTTAAGAACTGAACTGAACTAAGCTAAAACTACCATCTAAAGTATAGTATTGTGTATTTTTGTCGTTTATGGTCTTGTGGTAAATCTATATAAAGTATACTTATTTTGATATAAACCTTGTGTGGTGTCCATTTGTAGTGTTGTCACTGGGTTACTGTATGTGGTCACAAATGCTTTACACACTGCCTCTGAGATAAGCCTGTCTGCTCCTGCCAAGCTACCAAGGGGGTGAGCGGGGGTTATTTTAGGAGTGTACCCCCTCATCCTGACTAGATGCAAGGGTCCATATTTGTCACAAGTACCTACCTGTGCCAACTAGAGACCCCCAAATCTAACACTAACTATTGACAGGAGTGAGCTAAAAATATACTTCAAAATATTAAATGATAGAATAAATCCAACAACTGCCATAGTTAGATTTATAACAATAACAGAAAATAAGTTGTAGAATTAGATTTTTTGATGTGCCAAAATCCAGTCTTCCAGCAGCCTCTCCTGATTGCCCGGCCTTTGACAGGCTGAGCTAAACTGCTCTGATGAGGTGTGAAGTGGCCTGCATAGAGTCAAAGGACTTCTGGTGGGAGGAGATCTGCAGCTGCAGACAAAAAGGAAGGATGGGGTTGGAGTAGCCAAACTGGTCTACAAAGAGGGAATGACAGGACACAGGCTCATCCCCACATTGTGCACCCCCAGCCAGACAGGAGCCCCAGTATTTGAATTAGCTGAGAAGCCTGCCTGAAACACCAAGAAAGAGGACTGCCCTGCTGGAAGCCTGGCCTGCACCAAGAGGATTGCACTTCGAATGTCTGCACCTGCTGCACACTTTGGAACTACAGCCCATAAGGACTTTGCCTTGGTTTGAAAAGTGAAAGCAACAGGTTAAAAGAGCTCCACCTGCATCACCTTCACGAACAAGAAACCAGCTGACCACCCTCAGCTGGACTTTAAAGGATTTGGCTAGGTACATTGTATGAAATGTAGTCCCAATATCCCAAGGAGCAACTCTGAGCTTCTGGAACCTTAGATTGGTGTGTGGATACTTTAGAACCCCAAAGGGCCCTTCTGAAAGAAGTTCTAGAAGTTTGGAGAATTTTTGGTACAAAGCTTCATAAGTTGATCGACCCTTCATCAAGAGTCCCGCTGCCGACGTTGAACTGCGACCCTGCCTGAATTTCACCTTCATCCCGCTGAAAGCTCTCAAGCACAAGGCTTTTAGGATTTCACAGAGGCATCACACTGAACCATACCACCATTGTTGACCCCAAACCCAGCCTAACTTGAGGCATTGCTCAATGACGAGAGAAAAAGCTCTAGAAAAACAACTGAGTCCGATGGTTAAAAACTTAATCAGGGCCTACCGCTCAGTGTATTTGACCTATGATCCATCACGGTCGGCCTCATTCTTTGATTTTGTCCTGGTCAGGCACGACCAGATGTCCCAAGTTGGCACTTTTAGCTTATAAGCACTAGAAAGTGTTTATTTATTTTTTAATTCATATTTCTGGTTCCCTATATTGGATTTTTGTCGTGTTGGCGAAGGTTTAATCATAACAAAGTTAACTATTTTTATAAATGGGTGTTGGATATTTAATGTATTGTGTCTTACTTTTTTAACGTTTTGGTGTTTCTAAATGCTTTACACACCTGCCTCCTAAGTTAAGCCTGCCTGCTCGCATCCAGCTACCAAGGGTTGAGCAAGGGAATCATTTATTGAAACCTTGACATAACATGTGTATTTGTAAAGTGCACGCTGACCCAACAGTATCTTGCTGCTGAATAACAGATGTTTGTTACCCAACTCACTTGTACTCATTTTATCGACCTCAGTAAGAGGAAATCCTGAGTGGACCTACCAGGGTTTTGAACCTGTGACCATGAGGTCGAACACATGCCCCTACAGTGGAAGCAATAGTTCACAAAGCCATCATTATGGGTCTTATATTGTGATTGTGATTTTTTCTAAAAATGTTCTACCTCTGTTTGCAAAGGTTTTGTTAGTGACCCAAAACTAGGAATACCATGGAGCTTGATCTGGCTAACCTTACAGTAGATGAGCTTAGGGGACCATATAGGGTAGGGCTGCTAAAAGAATTAGGAAAGTAGAACGTATTTAGGTCCCTTAAGGCCTGGGCAGAGTCAGCTTCACGGAATGGGGAGGAAGAAGAGTACCTCTCCAACAACCTTCAGGAGGACAATGATGACAGACTGTCCATTACTTCTAGTACCAGGTTCAGACTTCTGGCTAGTGGGAGGAGGGGAGGCTCACCCACAGAGGAACCAGAGCTCCACCTTGAGGAGAGACAGCTTAAGACTCGGTTAGATTCCATAGCTATAGAAGAGAAGAAGTTGTATCTAGCTAGAGAGAATTGGGCAGAAACGAATGCAAGAAGAAATGGTGGCAGCAAAAATGAGGAAGATGAGATGTCCGTGGGTGGTGGGTTTTATCCCAGGATTCCCAATGGGAAAGTTCCCAAGTATGTAGGGGGGACGACATTGACGAATGGCTGACTGGATTTGAAAGGGCCCTTAAAAGTGAGAAGGGTCCACTACAAATACTGGACTTAAGTCCTGTTGGGGGGGGGGGGGTGATCCCAGTAGTCTGAGGGTGAAATGGCAGGATCCTACTCCTACATGAGAAAATGACTAGTCAGGAAATTTGGTCTCACCCCAGAGCAGTACAGGGTGAAGTTCAGGGACACCCAGAAAGTAAACACACAGTCCTGGGTGGACTTCCTAGACATCTCAGTGAAGGCACTAGAGGGCTGGATTCAAGGTAACTAGGTGAGTACTTATTAGGGCCTGTACAATTTATTCCTCAAAGAGCACACGGAAACCTTTCTCCTCACCTCTCCCATGTCGACGAAAACATCACACTGGAACGGCTCCACACATGACTCTGCTTGGTGTCATCGGAGCCATAAGACCTCATCGTTGTCATGATGCCAGTTCCCTTTTTCCACGCCGTCAACGTGTAACGGTTTTTTCGTTGGCTCTCCATTCTGGGAGTTTCTTTGTCAATGTTGTCGTGACTTTGCAGCTATCGAAGATGACTAATCTGAGAAATTTGAGTTTCAAGCTGTGCAGAGAGTGTGGGGGCCAGATGTCCATCACTGACCCCCCATGAAGATTGTTTATGGTGTCTTTCATCGGACCACGACGTCAGGACATGCACTTCATGCAAGCACATGAATCCAAAAGCCCTGAAGGAGAGGGAGGCCAAATTATTCATACCCAATGCCAAAAAAACAGGAGAGGTTGTAGGTGGTCAAGCACCAGCTCAAAGTCGCCAACTCCACACACTTTGAGGTCTTCGAAGAAACATAAGAAGAAGCAGCGCCATGGTTCTCTGCGTCGCTCTTTAAAGAATGCCACTCCGAAGTCGGTGTCCCCGAATTCCAGACGTCATGGCATCAATGAGATCTCTTCGACTCCTTCACCTGGTGTGACTCCGGCCCTGTCTCGGAGAGTAGTGACTCCAATGGCTCCGAGAGATGCAACATCTCCACCGTTGCCAGAGTCAACCACTCCACCTCTGGCTCTGTGGTCTCTGGTGCTGCAATCGGAGCCGAATTTAGTGCCTTCCCCAAGTGGTTTCAGAGCCTGTAGCACCGGATCCGACATATCCTGCTTTCCCGGCTCCTGGATCGGATCTGTCGCATTTTTAAATGTGAAGTTTGGCTTGGACACCAGAGCTGCAAACCCTAATTGTGCGCCTGTTAGCCCCATGGGCCAATTAGCATATTCCCTGGAAGGTTTGCCACCTCACTTTCCCCAGACACCTCTCATGCCTTTCATACCCATGGTTCAAGGGAGTCAGCCTCTTCCGATGCCGAGATTTTTTACGCCGTTGCAGTCATTGGAGAGACGAGCCCCTCTAGATGGTTCATCCCTGGCACCGTCTGGTTCTGAACCAGCTACGACTCGACCTAGACTCCTGTTCCTGTGGACAATCCTAAAGTTACCTATGCCGTGTCTGGTGCTGCCGACACCGGTTCCGAGGATAAGGTCTCAGAGAGAGGCGCAAAGACTGTTGGCGGAAGAAGTGTACCAGGAGGAACTGAGGGGCTGAGAAAGGAGAGATTATAGATCCTGACCTGGATTTTGAGGGTTTACAGGAGGCTAGTGGTCTGCAAACCTCTCCTGAGTGTGAGCTTTCATCACCAAAGGGCTTGCCAATGCAGGAGGTGACCACATATGCTGTGATCTGAAAGGCTGCGGAACTCTTGGAGTTGCCTCTTCCTACAGAGGAGGTGAGGTCTAATATTATCGGAGGTGCTCCATTCTTCTTCCTCTATTTCTGAGCATTTACTTCTTTTCAATGACGTGCTGAGAGCCCATTCTTGATGTCTGGCAGAAGCCAATGTCAGCTACAGCAGTTTCCAGGACTGTAGCAAGAAGGTACAAGGTGTCTACAGGGTATCCTGCTTTTCTGTCCACCCATCCATCGCCAGAAAGCTTGGTGGTCCAGGCTTTGTGCTCTTCAAGGCAGTCTGCAGGTTCCTTCCCATCTACGCCTGCGGATAGGGAGTCAAAACGCATGGAGCAATCGGCAAAGAAGGTGTTATCGTCAGTGACTATGGACCTTAAGTCCACAAATGCCAAATGCCTTTTGGGTCACTACGTTCACACCTTCATGGACTCCGCCAGGGAGGTAGCTCCAAAATTGCCAGAGGAGTCTTTGGGACTTCAATCTCAGTCCAGGAGCTTTGGGCAGTTCCGCAAGTTTCGTGTATTTTGAAGACACTTGCCCTTTTGTGCCAGGCCACAGCAGCAACAACAGTTTGACCCCTTGTAGAGATCCTACAGGGGAAAGGGCAGAGGTTGTCTACGGGGTGCTGCATGACAGCAAGTCTCCTCCTCCTCCTCTTCTGCCCCTTCAGCTGGTGTGGCAAGGAAGCAGCTCTAGCTCCACTATCCTAGAGCCTACTTGTCCCATTTCCTGCAGCATTGTGGGGCTGTTACTACAGATCTCCGGGTGTTGAACATCGTAGAGAATGGGTATGCCCTACCCTTCCGGAGTTTCCCCCTTCTTACCCCCTTCCCCTGTCCAGACTCTTGCTCGGAAGCACATCTTCTGCTTCTCCACAAAGAAGTTCTGTCATTGCTACAAAAGGATGCAATTGAGGTGGTTCCAGAGAAGGAAAGGGGTCAGGGGTTCCTCCTCTCGATACTTCCTGATCCCCAAAAAGGACAGTCGTTTACGACCGATCCTCTACCTAAGGGTTTTGAATTTTTACCTCAAACAGGAGAAATTAAAAATGTTGGCCCTGGCACAGGTTATTCTTGCGCTGAAGAAGGAAGATTGGATGGAGTCTATTGATTTACAGAATGCATATTTTTACATTCCCATCCTGAAGTCGCATCTAAAGTATCTTGGTTTTACATTGATGTCTCAACATTACCAGTTTTCAGTCCTTCAGTTCGGCCTTACTTTCGCACTGCGAGTCTTCACAGAAGTGATGGGAGTGATGACAGCTCAACTCAGAAAGTCGAGAATTCCTATTTTGCCCTACCTGGACAACTGGCTGCCCAAAGCAAAGTCGCCAGAGATGGTGCTGCATCATTTGTTGTTGACAAAACAACTGTTGTTCGAGTTAGGATTTTCAATAAATGTACCCAAATCTCACCTGGTGCCCTCTCAGCCCAACCTGTTCATTGGGGCAGAAGTAGACACTACTGTGAGTCGTGCCTGCTCGACCTCCACAGAGGATTCAAGACATCCAGGCTATGATTCCACCTTTTCAGAATGGAGTGGCTGTTCCAGTACTGAAGGCCTTGCCCCTGCTCGGTCTGTTCGCTTCCTGAATACTGTTGGTCAACCATGCACACTGGTATATGAGGGCACTCCAGTGGTGCCTCCGTAGGCAGTGGTGTCAACACAACGTAGATCCCTAAGAGGTGGTCAGAATCTCCAGAGAGACTGCAGTGGATCTACTATGGTAGATTGTTCCAAGCAACCTGTCTCAAGGGAAGCGGTTTCAGCTTCCTTCTCTGGTGACCACAGTGATAACGGATGCCTCCACTCTAGGGTGGAAAGCCAACCTGGGGTATCTGGAGGTCAAAGGTCTTTGGTCTCCAAAGGAAAGATTGTTTCACATCAATCTTCTGGTATTGTGGGTTATACGTTTGGCTCTCAAAGCCTTCCTCCCTTCCCTTCATGGGCAGTTGGTTCAGGACTTAACGGACAACACTACCGCAATATGGTACATCAACAAACAAGGAGGAGTGGGGTCATATCTTCTCTGCAGAGACGCTCTGCAACTCTGGTCCTGGACTGATGATAATCAGATTTGCATAATCGCAGATCATCTGGCCTGAGAGTTGAATGTGTGCACGGACAGTCTCAGTTGGCAGAATTCAGCTGATCACGAGTGGCATCTCCATCCTGAGGTGGTCCTTCACATTTTCAGGATGTGAGGGTTTCCTCCATTAGACTTGTTCGACTTGTTTGCCACTCACGAGAACGCACACTGCCCTGCATTCTGCAGTCTCCAGTATCCAACGCTAGGAGCATTGGGGGATGTGTTTGTTACATTGAGGCTCACAGCTTCTTAATGCGTTTCTCCCATACCCTTGATTTTTTGAGTTCTGAGGAAGATTTGCCAAGACCGGTCCCAAGTTATATTGGTCGCCTCAGATTGGCTGCGAAGGGTATAATACACAGGCCTCCTTTGCCTCTCATTGCACCCTCCACTCCATCTCCCTCAAGGCAGACCTCCTCTCGCAGGGGCAAGTTCTACACCCCCCTCCCGAGCCTGCAGCCTCATGACAACCTGAGTTCCTTCTCTCTCCCACCGGATGTGGTAGACATTAAGTTATCACTCCACCAAATCTGTATATTCTGGTAGATGGGACAAGTTTGTCAAATGGTGTGGAGAGGGTGTTGATCCTTTGCAGGCCTATTTGTCTGATGTTCTCAGTTTCTCTCTTTCTCTAGTGCAACAGAGTTGTGCAGTAGCTACTGTTTCTGTGTTTACCCATAGTTATGAGATTCCTTAAGGGTCTCACTAATAGATTTTCTCCCACTCCTTTTATCATGCCTCAGTAGAATTTGAATTTGGTTCTCACATTCTTGATGAGTTCACCCTTTAAACCATTACACAGTTGTCCCTTAAGGTTTCTAGTGCTTAAAACTATATTTTTGGTTGCAATGATTTCCACTAGGAGGGTGATTGAATTGCAGGCTCTTAGCTCCAACCCTCCTTTTACATCATTGCGGAGAAGATGGTTCCTAGGACCAGAGCTTCTTTCCTGCCTAAAGAGGTCACTGGTTTCCACTTGGGGCAGTCCATTACCTTACTCACGTTCTACCCTCCCCCTCACCGTTCTAACGAGGAGGAAAGACTTCATCACCTGGACCCTAAGAGGGTGGTCAGCATCTACTTGGACATAACTAAGGACTTCAGGTTGGTTGATCAACTGTTCATCAGATACGTGGGCAAGATTAAGTGCAAGACTGTCCACAAAGGAACGCTGTCCAGGTGGATCATCCTGTGTATCAAGATCTGCTGCGCCTTGGCCAAGAAGGAGCCTCTTGAAGGTATTCACGTTCATTCTACTATGTCGTCTTCTTCAGCTTTGGCTAGAGGTGTCTCTGTGGTAGACATCTGCAAGGCGGCAAATTGGGCCTCTTCCACACCTTGGCGCAGCACTGTTGCTTGGATTCGGAGGTGAGGAGGGAAAGCCATTTTGCTCATTCTGTGATGCAAGGTTTTTTGGTATAGGCAGGCAGGCACTCTCTACCAGGAATGGGACTGCTTGGGCATTCAATCCAAAAAGATGAGGAATCCACAGGCAGATGTATCCATCAGAAGAACAATTTTACTTACCTCCGGTAACAGTTTCCTGGTTGATCCAGTATCTACCTGTGGATTCCTCACCGACCCACCTGCCTTCCTATTGCCTGTCTGCTTATACCAAAAAATAATCAATGTACATCTCATGTGATTTATTGTTGGAATCATGTAATACTTGGCAGTAGGAAATGTCTATGATGAAGAATTTCCAGTCGAGGTCTTATGGCGCGGTTGATGTCATGCAAAGTCGCGTGTGGAGCCCTACCATTGTGACGTCCTCATCGACGTGGGAGAGCTGAGGAGAAAAGGTTCAGTGGAATGCTGTGCATTTTAGTAATTCAGAAGGTGTGGAATCCACAGGCAGATACTGTATCGACCAGAAAAAGCATTACCGAAGGTAAGTAACTTGTTCGTTACGCCGGTATCTAGTGGAATATAAGCTGGCTGGTCCCGGGGGGAGACAACTGATGAGTAGATGAGAACAAGGTTTTCCAATCAACACCAGGAGGTGATCATAAGAAAAGAGGACAGGTTTCCCCCAGGGAAACGCCCTGGGAAAAGATTATATAAAATCGGGGTAATCCTCTATAGATCCACAAACACCTGCGCAGGGGGTAGGGACCACCAGCCAATCCACCTTCAAGGGGAGGGGGAATCAGGGTAAGTCTTTTGACCCTGCAAAGGCAGGAAAGTTCCTTGCGCTTTTGAAGGTAGGGAAGTGTTATGACTGTTTTCAGCCAGGACACAAGAGAGGAGGGCACAAAGAAGCTTCCTGTTTGTGGGCAGTTGCAGGAGCTTGTCAGCATAGGTGTGGGGGTAGGTATTGTCCCAGAGATGGCGAAGGTTTTCACTTCGGCTACCTTGGTGTCCTTCGGTAGAGTGGAAATTGCAACCCTGCCTGCCTACACAATCTTAGAAAAGAAGGGTGAGGTTACCTACCTAGTAGACCAAAGGGCCATTCACATCAACAGATTGAAATCCACCGAGACAGGGCAGAAATGACCATGTTGATGGTCACAGATGAGGGAGGGGAGGAGGAGATTGAGCCATTGCCATATCTCCCCTCTACCAATGTGCAAGATGGGTCAGTGGAGGGAGCTGTACTCTCTTCCCAATTGACAGACTAGCTGCACAGAGACTGCAAGCAAGTGCTGGATCAGTTTGCTGGTCTGTTCTCTTTGACCGTAGGTATCACCAACTAATGTGTACATGATGCTGAAACTGGGCACTATCCTGTCAAAAATAAGTTGTACAGGTTGTCTGACCATGTCAGAGCCAGTACCAAGGCTGAAGTAGCTAAGATGCTGGAACTGGGGGTTATTGAGCCCTCTTATAGTCCATGGGCCAGCCTAGTGGAGCTGGTACCCAATCTTAATTTCCAAGGGGGGGAGAAGGAGTTAGGTTTCTGTGTGGACTATAGAGGATTGAATGCAGTCACTAAGGCTGGTGCTAACCCTATACCTAGACCTGATGAGCCCATTGATAGGTTAGGGACGGCAAAGTACCAGAGTACATTTGATTTGACCTCAGGCTACTGGCAGGTTGCCCTCAGTCATGGAGCAAAGGAGAGGTCCACATCCTCCACACCAGAGGGGCACTACCAATTCAAAGTAATGCACTTTGGCTTGAAGATTCCACCGCCACCTTCCAAAGATTGGTGAACAGGGTCCTGTCTGGGTTGTAGCAGTATAGTGCAGCTTATGAGAATGATATAGCTGTGTACAGTTCCACCTGGGAGAATCACCTAGACCACCTGAAGGGAGTGCTTCAGGCTCTGCAGCAGGCAGGCCTGACTATCAAGGTCTGTAAGTGCCAGATGGGGCAGATGTCAGTGGTGTACCTGGGCCACCTTGTAGGTGGAGGTCATGTGCAACCTCTCCAGCCCAAAATCCAAACCATTTTGGATTGGGTAGCTCCTACATCCCAAACACAGGTCAGGGCATTCCTTGGTCTGACTGGGTGCTGTATAAGATTTGGTCAGAACTATGGGACCATTGTTACTCCCCTGAGAAACTTCTCTTCTAAAAAGCAGCCTAAGAAAGTCATTTGGACCCAGAGTGGCAGGAGGCCTTTGACAATTTGATAGAGGCTATCTGTGTGTTCAGCGCCATTGTTACTGTCCCCTTATCACACAAAGGAATTGGTGGTTCAGACAGATGCTTCAGAACAAGGGATTGAGGCAGCGTTGGCCTAAGTAAATGAGGAGGGCCTAGATCAGCCAGTTGCCTTCATTAGCAGGTGACTCCCCCCCCCCCCCCCCCCAGAGAACAAAGATGAAGTGCCATTGAGAGGGAAGCGTTTGCTGTGGTCTGGTGCCTGAAGAAGTTGAGGCATTCACTTCAGTCTTCAAATTGACCATGGATCTCTCAGATGGCTCATGCAGATGAGGGGGGAGAATCCTTCACTATTTAGGTGGTCTATTATATGCTAATTTGCTTTTGTAATTAAAGCTACTTCCAAAGTCTTAAACTACCTTATTTGTGCATAAAAGTCACCCCTAAGGTATGCCCTACGTGCCCCCCCCAAGAGTAGGGTGCAATGTTAAAATAAGCAAGGACATTATAAAAGATGATTTATGTGCCCTGGTAAGGGAAAAAACTGCCAATTTCGTTTTTCCTAACTATTGACAGGAATGAGCTAAAAATATACTTCAAAGTGTTTGGGAGCCTTTCTTCTTCTTTGATACTTACCTGCAGTAGCCAGAATCCTTGCTGCCACCACCAGAAGAGTCAATTGGGTAGTTTTCAGTCCCAGTTCCGGCCGTGAGCAGAGGTCGCCGGCCGGGACTTCAACCCCCAGCATTTCTAGCAGCGCGAACGCTGCCCACGCATGCCGGGAGGCACACAAGACTAGCGCAGGGCTCCCGCGGCGTGGGAGCCTTTCTTCTTCTTTGATACTTACCTGCAGTAGCCAGAATCCCTCCCGCCACCGCCAGAAGAGTCAATTGGGCAGTTTTCAGTCCCAGTTCCGGCCGTGAGCGGAGGTCGCCGGCCGGGACTTCAACTCCCAGCATCGCTAGCGGCGCGAACGCCGCCCACCCACGCCGGGAGGCGCATAAGACCAGTGCAGGGCTCCCACAGTGCGGGATGCGCATGACGTGCCCGGGCCAAGGGCGGGCCCGTCCTGTGCCCATCAGCGGCAGGAAGAGGCTGGGCCACCCCTCGGACTATCCATTTCACCATTCTGAGCAACTCCGCCCATAAGAAGACCTAAGATACTGTTTAAGAGCACTACGTTTAGTGCCTGGATTGTTTACCCTACTGGGTTGTTTAAAAGAAATGGAAAAGCGAAACTCTTCTAACCCATTAAATTCACCTGACAGAACGGCGTCTTTCCTTAGATCCCGCCACATTACAGAGACACCTAACAACGGGTGCCTCCTTACCTGTACTGGATCAGGAGTTTTCACCGAGCACTGTCATAAGTGCCCTATCTAACCCTACCCCTTCACCATCTTCCTCTGATGTGATAATGAGTACACCAGTACCTCAGAATAACGCTACCAGGGCCAGGGTAGCGAAAAGTGTGGGCGCATGTAAGAATGAGCGCCGGGTGGATAAAAGAAAGCGGGATACTGGGACAAGAAAAGATAAGGGCAAGGAAAATAATGGTAACCTCTCTCCCTTAAAAACTGCCTCTGTTGACACACAAACTGAGATGATTTCACCCCCATTAATGCAGAATATAGTTAACACCAACACAATGGAAGTCATGACTGACCATCTTGTGGGAGTAAATGATCTCAGACTTGGACTAGGAGACGCTCTAACTGGTATCTGTGATTTGGCTGGAAATAATTTTTCTATGTTGTGGGACAAAATCAGCCTGCTAGAGTCTGCAATTAATACCTTAAATAGTAATATCATGGGTGAGCAACCAATTGGAGAGGAAAGGGAAGGTATACGGTTAATGAAGGGTAGTTGTTCACCTGCTGTCCAAGAAGGGAATACTGTAAAAGTTAATAAATAAATTACAAAAAATACCGGGGGAGACAACTTGGGTGTAGCATCTGCAGGCTCAAAGGTAAAAGCCACCCAGGGTTTAAAAAAGGGGCAAGAAACAAATTTGGATAGGAACAATATTGTTCGTGCAAAGAAGCGGAAAGAATATTACAAACAGATGTTACACAATCAGTTGTGTTTAGTGTAAGCAGATATCTTTTTTGTGTAGATCTAATAAGAAAGAGAAGGGGACTAACATTTTAGTTATTGCTCAAAACAAGTGTGTTTCAATTGAGTAATAGGCACTCACCTAGGCGTAAATCTTCAGTTGATTAGCATGGAACCTTGCACATATCTTTGATAGTTATTAAATGCATTTTATAACGGAAGTATTTCCCCTTACAACCTGTGATTTGAAGTATTACTAGCACTGTGAATTTATTGTAGGATGGCCTAGTGAGGGGATTTTATCTGATTTACATTTATAATTATTGCTTTTAAAAACATTAGGGAAATCCTTATTGGGACATTGATTACTATTTAAATTGGGTTTGGTCGTACGGGTTATGTTTCGATGTATTGTTGTATGAATATTTTATATAACTTGTAATCTTTTATGGTTTTTTAAATCGAAATAAAGATTATTGAATTGACTTCAAAGTGTTAAATGATAGAATACATTGAACAACTTCTCAAGGTTAGATTTATTATAATTATCACAAAAAAGAAGATATAGAACTTGCTTTATTTATGTGCCAAAATCCAGCCTTTCAGCAGCCTCTCCTGATTGGCCAGCCTTTAACCGGCTGAGACAAACTGCTCTGTTGAAGTGTGACGTGGCCTGCGTAGAGCCAAAGGACATTTAGTGGCAGGAAACATGCAGCTGCAGAGCAAAAGGCTGGATGGGGTGGAGTTCTGGTCTTCAAAGAGAGAATGAAAGTTAGGACAGGACATAGGCTCACCCCCATATCCTGCACCCCCAGCCTGAGTAATTGAATTAGCAGAGGGTCTGTAAGGTGAGTGTTAGGGAAAATTATCCACGCCAGTGTGTTGGCTTAGCCATATCTTAACCTCCAGGAGCGAGTTTTTCCATTTTGGTTTTTAAACTACAGTGCCTTCTGGGACAAGAATATGCCACACGTTGGAGGAAGCTGTCATACTTCTGGTTGGCACCCTGTAACCCACTGGTCAGTGGAGCCCCCTGTTTGTCACCCAGGAACACTGGATAAATATGGGAGAGCTGCCCAGCAACTGAGATCCCTGCCTGAAACTACAAGAAGCAAGACTACCCTGCTGGAACCCTGGCTTGCACCAAAGGATTGCACTATATATGATTTCACCTGCTGCTCACTTTGAAACTACAGCCTATAAGGACTTTGCCTTGAAAATTGAAAAGTAGACTCCCTGAAAGCAACAGGTTGAAACAGCCTAACTTGCCTCATCTCCAGCAAGAAGCTGATCACCTTCAGCTGCATTTTAAAGGATATGGCCAGGAGCATGTGAGTGACATAGTCCCAACATCCCAAGGAGCAACTCGAACATTTGGAACTTTGGATTGGTGTAGTGGATATGTTAGAACAACAAAAGGACCTGGAGGACTTTGGAAATTTGGGGTAAAAAGCTCCATAAGTGGACTGACCCGTCATCCACTCCAAACCTGGCCTGACCAGGTACCTCGCTCGATTAAAAGAGAAAAAACTCCAGAAAAACTACCAAGTCAGAAGGTAAGAACTTCACTGGGGCTTACTGCCCAGTGTATCCAGACCCGTGCTCCAACACAATTGGCCTCAAACTTCAACTTTGTCTCGGCCAGGCACAACCAGATGTCCCAAATTAGTGCTTTTGGCTTTTAAGCACTATAAAATGTTTATTCTTTAAAAATTGATATCGTTGGTTTCCTCCATTAAATTTCGTAATTTTGGTGTCTTTTTAATCCTAATTCTTTTACTTTTATTAATTGGTGTTGAATAGTACTTATTTAATGTATTGGTATTCCTAAGTGCTTTACACACGTCTCCTAAGTTAAGGCTGCCAGCCTGCTAGCAGCCTGCTACCAGAGTTTGAGCAAGGGAATAATTTATCGATTGTGGTCATATTACTAGTGGTTGGTACCTTCTTACCTCTATGAATAAACCACATTCCAGCAGTTACCATATCTTCTGAGATATATAGTTACTTTTAAAGAACTATTACATTTGCCAAATGTGATATTGGTCTTATTTAAGATAGTGGCATGTTTGTTAAATAACTTGTGTGTGCACCTGTGTGTGAAAGCAAGCACAAAGAGAAGGTGGGGTGCGACATGGTATGTATGCTTTGACCCAGGATAGCCAAAACCCATCCTAAAAAAGCATAACTGAACTTTGCATATCTCTTTCTCATTTCATGTTTTTAAAAATCATTTGTGCGTGAAAAATAGAAAGTTATACTTTGTGCCATTAACGTGTTTGACTGATGTGCTGCGACCTAGGCCTAATCCACTAACACTTTTGTCTCTTCCCAAGACTTCCAGTTCTTGATTAAAGTAATGCTGACTAGACCAACAATCATACTGTCTAATGTTGACAGAATAACTTACATACATCTGATCGCGTCTATTTTTGTGAGTCTTGGTTCCTTTCTCACAACAAGGTGTATCAGAAGAATCAGCGAATGGTCGAGCAAATACAAAATGAATAAAAAAAGAAACCTCTTACCTTCGTTCACCATCTGCGATGTCTGGGAAGAACGGCACCACGACATAGACATGGTTTCTCGACCAAATCTTGCTAAAGTTGTTTCCTTAAATTCTAGTTTTGTGGATTGCGTGTATTTAAGCATAAATCCATCCTCTTCTGTGGCAGATCACACAATCTTTGAATTTGCTTCACACCTTTAAGCTGGTTTTAGCTCATGAACACAATGTGTCTACAACATGTAGTGTATTTCTGACTCACCATTTAATTAAGGTTGCTTGGCCACACTTGAAACTTAATTACCTTGAAGCTTGTGAACTGTCGCACACCATAGACACCCGAACAAGGCTAAATGAGTGGCCGGGAATAATTTGTATAAAAACAAGTGCACTTTCCCAAACATTTCTTAAATCAAGTATTTCAAAAACCAAGTTTGCCGAATATGGAGTTTTGATTGCAGCTCACACCTCTTCCTTCCACCACTCTGCATTTCCTGTCTCCTTATCTCACTCTTCCTGGCTCCTTTTGATTCGATCTATCTGCCTTAGGATATTTATCTTCCTCCTTTCTGCATTTTCTTCCCTTCTCCTCTTGCTTTGGATCATATTCCAGTGAAAAGAAATAAGTCCCAATGCCCCCAAAAATGGAAGCCTCGGCCCACAACTGAAGCACTGGGGAGTGGGATTGTCAAAGGTCATTGGAGGTGTTGCCCTTTGACTGAAAGGCACATCAATGCACCATTGCTTTTGTATTGAACCTCGTTTTGAATTTTTGCTAGGTATCTTTGAGGACAAATAAGTTTGCCTTTATTGTGGGTAGGAGAAGTTTCCTGGTAGAAATGAGAAAAGCAGGATCTTGTGCTATGTGTTTGTCAGCATGAACTTCAAGCCTTTTATTGCCATTTAATTAATACATGTGTTAAGAAATTTGGATAACCACAGTTTTAACTTTCGGACAATGATTTCATACTTCACGGTAGAGGATCACTGACATTGTGCATTATATATTTATTGCTTACTGTTATTTTCAGGAATTCCATTTGTCCAGTTGCAAATGGTCAGTGCAAGATCCAGTTACGAAATTCGTTTTTACGTCATTACATTATGTGTATCCAACTGAAATAGACAAGGTGGTCTCATGTAGGTAAAACACAACTGAAGGACACCAAACAACAGTTCAGAGGTGCACCGGAATCCAAGCGGATATTTTTCATGAACAGATTCTCATGTACAGATTCTCATGTGCCCAATTCTCATGGGCTACCAACTGGATCCACTAAAAGGCATTTGTAACTAGTGTACAGGAGTTTTATTCATGAATAGCTCTGGAGTTTTTCTTATTTTATTTTTTTGCATAGAACCAACACAAGCATCTCAAAAGCAGCATATCAAGTACACACCCTCTATTTTAAGTCCTTCTTCATAGATGGTTTTACTTGTAATTCTTTTGCCCAGCTTCGCTGGCAATGCATGGTATTTGATAGACTTCTTGCCGCAGATTCCGTACCTTACAATAATCCTCAGGTGCCAGACTGGATCCATAAGATTTTTAAGCTGTACCCCTTCAAACTGGTGGGTGGTGTTTGGCTCAGAGTTGGCGTTGTGAACATCTGTGCCAGAAAGCACATGCGTAGTGCCTATACAGGCATCACCCTGGCATGCTTTTTCCTTTCTGCGCCAGATAGCACTGATCTAGTCTGAGCTACCCTCAGTCAGTTTTTGGCAGTTTTTTCTGACTTTTGCTGACTTTTTCAGACATTTCTCTCTTGGTGTGAGGGTGTCACCCAAGAAACCGGCTAGTTTAAATCCATGTAGTCCGCGCCGGCTCCTCTGCAATGGCAGAGGAGCGTCACTCACTGGCTCAGAGCCAACAGTTGAAAAATAAAATTATATTTTACTATTGGTCTATTTTTTAGCTGCTGACTGACCTAGTAAGTGCAAGGAGGGACAGGGCCAGGCCATGGAGGGGAGAGGAGGAGTGGTAGATGCGCACCTTTAAGTGCACATGTCAGTTTGGCCAGCCGTCCTTGGCCGATCAAACTGACATGCGCACTTAGGTTTCTCCAACCCAGCTGTATTGTACAGCCAGGTTGGAGAAACAGCACAGACTCCCTGTGTCTGAGCAAGTGTTAATCCAGCCTGCTCAGACCAATCCCCATGCTGCTCTCATACTTTTGAGCAGTGCAGGGATTGGACGGGAAGTCGGTGATGCTGTACCTGGGACGGCTGGGACCAGGAGCTGGCAGCAGAGGAGCGCAAGGTGGCTGGCAGCACCAGGTAAGTGTTTTTTAAGTATTCTTATTAAACCCCTGCTGTGTGCTTCCTACCAGCCCGCTCTCCCTCCCACACCCTTTCCCCCCTGCTCCAACGGTATGCAGCTGTGTCGGCTGCCACTGCATGTGCTGCCTGTGACAGACCCCCACTTGGTGTGTTTAGAGTGTGACCATGACACCAAGACCTGTGAGGACTGCTGCAACATGCATCTGAAGGCATTGAAGGAGCGATCCCTTAACTTCTTTGCTACCCGAACACACAGTAACGCATGGAAGGTCCGGGGATTGTTCACGAAACCACACCCGGTGAACGTCATCATACTCCAAGTTGTTGGGGAAGTCAGTTAAGTCCCACAAACATAAGAAGTCAGAGAAGTCTTCGACTTCACCTCGCTCGTTAAAGTCATGCAACGAGGTGTTGAAGCTTCGACACTCCAGGCTTCGCACTTCAGTAAAACCTGAGTCAGGGTTTGCTCCGTGCATCCCTGACTTGCTGAGAGCCGGATTGACCCCTGCCCAGCTCAAAGAATTTTATGAGCCCATGCACCTCATATTTGGGCAACTCAGCCCCTCTCTGGAGTAACTTCAAACCCCACAGGTTGAAAAGGGTACCCCCACTGGACCTCTGCCAGTGGGTTCACCTTCGGTGCCAATCAGGCGGCATGGATCCCTTGCTAGATCCAGAGCGGAATTGCCAGTTAGACAGATACCTTTCTCAGCGCTCGCCCGGTGCCGATGCCGCTGGTGCCGCCGACACCCCATGGTGGCGACATACCCATCCTCATTGCCGACTATCACAAAACTGGATGGCCATCTCCTGACGTCATTCTGGTACCAACTGCGACCATGCTCCCCGGTTCGAAGCCAATGCCTTTTTACTCTTCATACATCTGAAGAGGAATGGGAGGGGTCTGAGGAACCCCATGGTTACCAACATCGCTTAGGTGAGGACAGTGGCGGTTCCTCAAGGGAGTGCTGTGGGGCGGCGGGAGGGGCAGGGTGGGGGGTAGTAAACTCCAGCATACGGCCAAACGGAGTTAAGTAAATAAATAAAACGAATTACATTGTGCACGCTGCATCACCAATTGGCGATGCAGCATGCTCAATGTAATCCGTTTTATTTATTTATTTATATACTTAACTCCGTTCGGCCGTATGTCGGAGTTTACTACACCCCACCCTGCCCCTCCCCTGTACCGCCCCACCACCCTGCATCACTCCCTCGAGGAGCCGGAACTGTGTGAGGAGACCAACTGGTATGAGGAACTGGTAGATGCCAGTGGGCTAGACACCTTGTCTGACACTGGCTTGGTCTCTCCTCCTACTGTGGCTACGGAAGAGGGAGCCTCTTTTGCTTTGGTGGTGCATAGAGTGGCTGAGGTCTTGGACCTTGAGCTACCGACAGTGGCAGACAAGACAAACATCTTCACAGAGGTGCTTCAGCTAAGAATATCTCCCTCCGAAGCCTTACTCCCATTTAATGAAGCCCTTACTGATGACCTACTCCGGGTCCTGGTCCAAGCCCTGCACAGGGGCTTCTGTGCATAGGACAATTGTCCGCCACCAATGCCTCTCTCCTGGGAACCCCAGGTTCCTTACCCAGAACCCCACCCTGGAGAGCTTGGTGTTCCAAGCCTCCACTTCAAGGATCATTCCTAACGCGTTGCCTACTACTCCACCGGATAAGGAATCCAAAAGGCTGGATACCTTTGGAAAGAGAATGTTCTCTTTCGTCTTCCTTGCACTGCAGTCTGTGAATATCGCCTTTTGGGCCGATATTCCCATGCAATGTGAGATTAAGTTGTGCAACTGCTGCCCATGGTCTCGGAGTAGGCTCGAGCCATATTCTCCCAAGCTACTGCTGACATGAGAGACTCAGGAAAGTTCACCATACGATGTGCACCCGACACGACTGACTCGCTGGGTAGAGCGATGCCCTGCGGTGCCACGCCTGGCTGAGAACTACTTTTGTTTCAGGGGATGCTCAAGCCTCACTTATGGACATGCCCTTTGATGGCTCTCTTCTTTATGGAGAGAAGTTGGACTCAGCACTTTAAGGACAGCAATGCTATGGACAGTTCTTTTGGCTAGTTTATAGCCCTTAGTCACCCCCGGACCACCTTCTGCAGCCACAGAAGGGGTCTCCAACCACATCCATACCATCTCAGTGACACCGGCTAACAGACTTCCCAGCCTTTTCATGGCCGAGGATGCGGGACTCATAAACCATGTGGGACAGGTCTGTCCATCCCCTCTCAGGCAGCTGTAGCCTCCAAACACCTTTAGTTTGCCCTCCGACCATCATGAGCATCCAGTGGGAGGCAGGATACGCCATCACTTGCCCCACTAGCGGTCAGTAAAAGTGGACCGTTGGGTTTTGCAAAGCGTCCAAAGTGGCTGCTCTCTCCCCTTTGTGACTACCCCTCCACCTATGCCACCCACTTACAACCAGCTGACAGAGGACCACCTCTTCTTTCTCCATCAGGAAGTGTTGGCCATTGAGAGGGTGCTGGCATCAGAAGTAGATCTTTGCTTCAATTTCTGCTTACTTTCTGGCGACCAAGAAGAATAACGTTTGTCCTATCCTATACATATGCCTTCTCAATCGCTTTCTGGAAAAAAAAAGAAACTCAATATGCTCACACAAGTTCTTTCTGCCCTGGACCGAGGAGACTGGATGGTAGCGCTGAACTTGTAGGATGCATATTTGCACATCCCCGTCCTGCCTACGTTCAGATGTTACCTGTGGTTCGCGGTGGGCCAAGAGCACTTTCAGTTTGCAGTGCTCACTTTCAGCCCGGTCAGCGCACCTCAGGTATTAACAAAAGTGATGGTAGTGCTTGCAGCTCATCTGTGGAGGCCAGGGGTGCCAATCTTTCCCTACCTTGACGATTGTTCTTTTTTTTTTTTAATTAAAAACTTTTATTGAGCAGCAGAAATCATATTTACAAACACGGGCCTACAACCACACGGGCCGGCCGCTAACAGCAAGGCATGGCGCAGTATAAGAAAATCAGTGGTCGAAACCCCAGTGGTCAGGCGAGAACAGGACACAAAATGCCACACAGAATGTAAAGCAGGATAGAAAACTTTTATTATTTTAGAAAAAACTAAAAGGAAACAAACACAAAAACAAAGGCGAATAGCGTAACGGACAGAGTCAGCCTATGAGGGGGGAAGCTCACTAATGGGAGATACAAAATTGCAATCAATGGAACGAGTCAGGGTGGGGGGACAGAGGGGAGGTCAAGCAAGCCATATGAATAATGAACAAACTTATGGGAATGCCAATTCAGGGGGACAAGGGGACATCAGGGGTCTCCACCAGGGGAGGAGTACAAATGTTCCCACGATAGGCGTTCCACTGACACCAGATCTTCGTCCATGCCCCTGGTCTGCCCCTACCTTGACGATTGTTTATTGAAGGCATGCCCGGGCCAGGCAGTTGTCTTCCACCTCCATACTACGGCAAGCCTTCTGCACTCACTGGGATTTTCTATCAACCTGCCAAAGTCACACCTGACTCCATCTCAGATGCACCCTTTCATTGGAGCTGTTTTGGACACAGTGAAGTTTCTGATGTATCCTCCCAAGCAGCGAGTCTAAGATATTCGGGCCATGATACTGACGTTTCATCCTCTATCCTGGATTTAGGTGAGAAGGACCCTAAGGTTGTTCAGCCTCATGTCCTTGTGCAGCCTGCTTTTGACTCATGCCTTATGACCTGAAGTCCCAGTGGCTGCAGCATCAGGGGAATCTCTGAGTCATGGTCCTGGCTGACGCATCGCGGTTGGGATTGTGGCAGACTCCTCTCCCTTCCCTTAGCAGAGATGACTGTGATGATAGATGCATCACTTCTGGGACTGGAGCAGCCATCTGGGAGAGGTGGAGATCAGAGGACTCTTATCTCCAGCAAAGTCCAAGCTCCACATCAACCTGTTGGAGCTTCGAATGATTTGCTTGACATTGAAAGTGTTTCTTCCTTCAATCAGGGGAAGGCTGTTGCGGGTGATCACAGACAATATCACTGCCATGTGATACTGCAACAAACAGGGCGGGTGGGTTTGTGGAACCTTTGTCAAAAGGTTCTAGGTCTCTGGGCATGGTTGGAATGCCAGGACATTTTTGCAGGTGGTTCAACACCTGGCGGCTTCTTTGAACGCCAGGGTGGAAAAACTCAGCTGAAGATGCTTAGTGGATCAAGAATGGTGTCTCCATCCGGAGGTGATGCAAGGACTCTTTCAGCAGTTGGGAGAGCCTTGGTGAGATCTATTCGGCACCTCCGAGAACACACAATGTCAGCAAATTTGTGCGTTCTTGCTCTGATTTGCTTTTCATCTCAAGAGGAGCTCTGGTCTCCTGTGGGCCTTCCCACCAATACCCCTCCGACCCAGAACTTTCAAGAAGTTCACAATCAACCAGATCCAAGTTATTCTTGTGGTTCCAGATTGAGCACAGAGAGTCTGGCATCCCAAATTGTTGAGCATGACCATCAGCCCTCCAATCAGGCTGCTCCTTCTAGAGCATCTTCTGTCACATCAACAGAGGAAGGTTCTGTACCTGAATTTATGCACCCTTCACCTTCATGTGTGGAGATTGAGTGGCAAGAGTTGAGAGCTTTCAACCTTCCTTCTGAAGTCTGTGATGCTATTCTGGCAGCCAGGCGTCCCTCCACCAAGTCGGTATACACTTGCTGTTGTGATCATTTTGTAACATTGTGTGATTCCCACAACATCGACCCTCTTTCTGCACCTCTCTCCAAGTTTCTTCTATTTGCTCTTTCATGGGCCCAGCCTGGTATTGCTCTGGGCACAGTTAAAGGTTTTCTTTCAGCTATTGTGTGTTATTTGCGTCTCCTATTGTGGATAGGTTTCTTAAAGGCTTGCAGCACGTTTCCCACAGGCCATTTATCATGCTCCATTGGAATTTGAGTCTTGTTCTCAAATTCTTGATGTGTTCACTCTCTGAACCTCTGCACATTTGCCCTCTTAAGTTATTGACCATCAAAACTGCTTTTCTAGTGGCCATAACATTGGCCAGGAGGGTCAGCAATTGTGGGCACTCTTGGCACACCCTTCTTATACCACCTTCCACCTAGACAAGAAGGTCCTCTGCTCACGTACCTCCTTCCTTGTGAAGGTGGTGACTCCATTCCATGTAGACCAAAACATCACCCTGCCTACCTTCTTTGTACCTCCTCCCTCCGCCAAAGAAGAGACGTCACTGTCTGGACCCAAAAAGAGCGTTGTCATTCTACCTGGACCGATTGACTCTTCATGTGGTATGTAGAAAGTGAAGACTGTGCAGTAACAGACCATCTCAAGATGGATAGCTCTATGCAACAAGACCTGCTACACATTGTCCAAGAAGCAACACCTTGAGTGTTTGCATGCTCATTCCACCAGAGCAAAGGCTGCAACCAGTGGATTAGGCCGCAGAGTCCCTGTCCTGGAGATCAGTCAGGCATCAACGTGGGCCTCCTTGCACAAGTTTATCAAACACTACTGTCTGGACAGTCAGGTCTGTTATGATGGGCACTTCGCTCGTTCTGTACTACAGGACTTTTTTTTATTTAAAATTGGCTTCACAGACCCACCTCAGGGTAGGCATTGCTTTGGTATGTATTCTAAGGTAAGGAATCTGCACCTAGAAGTCTATCAGATGAACAAGTTACTTACCTTCTGTAATGCCTGATCTGGCAGAGACTCTATCTAGTAGCAGATTGTTTACCAACCCTCCATGCTCTGTGAGCCGATTGCAATATAAGGAATACTCGTCTAAGTGCCTTAGTTTTTCCACACCAGTGGTCAGTTCTCATCATGGCTCTGCATTGCTGCCTTGGAAAGTAATGAAACTAACTGACATCAGAGTTCCTGGGTGGCACCTATATAGGTACCAGGCATCTTGCTTTCAACAGGGACAATGCCGCTGATTTGGAGCTGAACTACGATATCTACCGGCTTATAGAGTACTGCTCAGAAATCTTCCGGATCCAGTCTGATGTCCGGAGATCATTATAAGTTAAGGAATATGTGGCTAGTCTCTACCAGATAAGGCATTACCAAAGGTAAGTAACTTGCTCTCCTGTCATAATGAGAAAGGTAATGGGACCATGGTTAGCAATCGCTATGTACATTTAGCACTGAATCATTTGTTAACGCATGTTCTTATCACAAAGCTGATTGGAGTTAGTAATGTTTTAGAAGTAAGGCCAGTTACCATCGAGAATATAACTTTCAGTTTTATATTGACATGGGGTTATGTCTAAGCAATATTTCCTGTTTGTGTCCTATTTCAGTGGGGCCTTTTAGGCTGAGGGCTGGAATCAAATGTCAAAAGGTAAAACACTTGGCCTTCACTAAGTGAAAATGCACCTCTTCCAGTCTTGCTATCTTCTGCGTCAGGAAGCGCCTCATGGCACCACCTTGAGCAAGCCTCCACATTCATCCACTCAACATAAGCTGGCTACCTACCCAGTGAGGTGTGCATTTTTTTTTTGCAGAAGAAGCACATACAGTTATACAATAGCATACAGGTGTCAATGTGAATCTTGAATTCTGCCTGTGTACTCATTTATGGGCGCATTCAGAAACATTGTATCTCAGTAATTTGTGCAAAATGCGGGTTGAGAATATGAATTTTGCAGATACCCGAAATCATAAAGCTCTTTGCATATCTCTAGATTGTAAATTGCGGGCACAACTTGTGCTGCACTCATGCAGAACAGGCATTCAAATGTCCATTTGTGGGCATAGCTAGGTTTTGGGTCAGGTGGAATCTTTAACTCCTTACTCACCTACATCAAACTTGTCCCTTCTTTCCCAGCTTTCAAAAGGGCACTCAAAGATTCTCATATCATAGACCACCGATATACGCTGATATTGTGCATCTCTGCAGTCTTTTGTGTGTGTTCTTTCCCATTCTCCCTCTAAGCAAGCTCAACGTTGAACTCTTCAGCTGGCCGTTCTCTTGCAGGATCTCTAGCTTTCTCCCATCCTTTCCTCTCTGTTGTGATCTCCCTCCCCAAACCTAGACAAAGATTAGCCAGTTTTTGTACCTGAACAGTTATTCACTTGCCTGAACATTTGTTGTATTAAAATGGCATTATTGGTGAACAGATTCTGCCATCTTTCTGAGTGACACCACTCCTCCTGTGTGTCTAATTCGCCCTGTATACCAATTAGTTGAATAAAATAAATACAATAAAAAGTGCATGTACATCCCTTAATCACAAAGAGATGCATATGTATGCGAGTTAACCCGGGCTTGGCCCTGCACCAGTCTGGATCTATTCATGGATGTATTGATTTAGCAGAATAGCATTTTGTACAGAAATGTGACCAATGGATCAACAGCGGTGCATAGCTTCTTGAGAAGTCCATAGAATCCAAGGTCGAGGTCATAGTATGTGGTGCGAGTGGCACCCCGTTTGTGAACATAATGAGTGGGAAATGAGTATAAACAGTGATGTAAAATGGCGGACATCTTTATTCATGAGAAAGCAGCGGTGGCTATGCCATACAATCTTTATTCATACTTAGTGCAAAAGGAAGGCAGACATTTACAAGAATGCAAAGTATCCCCGATCTACCTACTTACAGTCTGAGAGGATTGTGAGAGGTCAGATTTGAGTTTTGCTTTCCAATTTCATTCGTCTTTAGAGCAGATTTAAACTCCTGAATGGAGGGGCTGGTCCTGATCACCCAGAAAAGAGCTGCTGTGGGAGGGGGTGGAGAGGGCTGAAATTGGTAGAAGAACCAGAATTTGGATGTAACACCATGTCGATAGTCTGGGTGAGCCCAGGAGCACTCTGGGTGACATTCTGCGGGTTGTGGCAAATAAGAGTTGAAGAAAAACGCTCACACGGTGAGCTGTGATTAGCTTTGATTTCGAGTGTTAGAAACTGTATTGAGCTGTTTTGTTTTTTTGCAATGGTGGCAATAGAAAGTGGGCGTGTGCAGGAGGAGCTTTCTCGTGTCAAGGTTGAAGACCTTCCCCCGTGGGGTTAAAATGTACTTATTTAGGGGAGTCCCCAAACAGGCTGTTGGCCAGGGGTCGGCACATAGCAGGCTCTGGCCTTCCACTCATGGGCAGTCCTGAGGACCAATGCATACAAGAGTTGAGTCTCTTCTGATAATGGTGGGAAGGCTTGGCTTGACAGGCCATTGATTGCACGTTTGACTTTCTCCCAATATATACATCGAGTTTGTGAATACAGGACATTTACCTGACCAAGCATCAGTTTTCTGAACTGGACTTAAGGGTCTCCACTTCGGTCCAACAGATAGTTAGCATGACTTAACCTGGACAGATTGTTAGCATGACTTAAAATGGCTCCAAAGCTCTATGGAATAACGACAGGCTTGAAGAATGATACAACATGGAGGGTTTGAGCGACTCCACATACTTGCATGAGTAATACCGATACAAGCACATGGGTCAGTCCACATCACACCAGCCATGGGTCAGTCCACATCACACCAGCAATGGGTCAGTCCACATCACACCAGCCATGGGTCAGTCCACATCACACCAGCCATGGGTCAGTCCACATCACACCAGCCATGGGTCAGTCCGCATCTCACAAGTCATGGGTGAGTCCGCATCACACCAGTCAGGGGTCAGTCCACATCACACCAGCCATGAGTCAGTCCACATCACACCAGCCATGAGTCAGTCCACATCACATCAGCCAAGGGTCAGTCCGCATCACACCAGCCATGGGTCAGTCCACATCACACCAGCAATGGGTCAGTCCACATCACACCAGCCATGGGTCAGTCCACATCACACCAGCCATGGGTCAGTCCGCATCTCACAAGTCATGGGTGAGTCCGCATCACACCAGTCAGGGGTCAGTCCACATCACACCAGCCATGAGTCAGTCCACATCACACCAGCCATGAGTCAGTCCACATCACATCAGCCAAGGGTCAGTCCGCATCACACCAGCCAAGGGTCAGTCCGCGTCACACCAGCCAAGGGTCAGTCCGCGTCACACCAGTCATAGGTCAGTCCACATCACACCAGCCATGGGTCAGTCCTCATCACACCAACCATGGGTCAGTCCGCATCACACCAGCCATGGGTCAGTCCGCATCACACCAGCCATGGGTCAGTCCACATCACACCAGCCATGGGACAGTCCACATCACACCAGCCAGGGGTGAGTCCGCATCTCACCAGCCATGGGTGAGTCCGCATCATACCAGTCATGGGTCAGTCAGCGTCACACCAGCCATGGGTCCGTCCACATCACACCAGCCATGGGTCAGTCCGCATCATACCAGTCATGGGTCAGTCAGCGTCACACCAGCCATGGGTCAGTCCACATCACACCAGCCATGGGTCAGCCAGCATCACACCAGTCATGGGTCAGTCAGCGTCACACCAGCCATGGGTCAGTCCACATCACATCAGCTATGGGTCAGTCAATGTCACACCAGCCAGGGGTCAGTCCATATCACACCAGCCAGGGCTCAGTCCGCATCACACCAGCCATGGGTCAGTCAGCGTCACACCAGCTATGGGTCAGTCAGCGTCACACCAGTCATGGATCGGTCCACGTCACACTAGCCATGGGTCAGTCAGCATCACACCAGTCATGGGTCAGTCAGTGTCACACCAGCCATGGTCAGTCCGCATCACACCAGTCATGGGTCTGTCAGCATCACATCAGTCATGGGTCAGTCCACGTCACACCAGCCATAGGTCAGTCCGCGTCACACCAGCTATGGGTCAGTCAGGGGCACACCAGCCATTGGTCAGTCCACATCACACCAGCCATGGGTCAGTTTGAATCACACCAGCCATGGGTCAGACCGTGTCGCACCAGTCAGGGGTCAGTCCACATCACACCAGCCATGGGTCAGTCCGCATCACACCAGCCATGGGTCAGTCCGTGTCGCACCAGTCAGGGGTCAGTCTTCATCACACCAGCCATGGGTCAGTCTGCATCACACCAGCCATGGGTCAGTCTGCATCACACCAGTCAGGGGTCAGTCCGCATCACAGCAGCCACTGGTCAGTCCGCATCACACCAGCCATGGGTCAGTCATGGTCACACCAGCCACTGGTCAGTCCGCATCACACCAGCCATGGGTCAGTACGCATCACACCAGCCATGGGTCAGTACGCATCACACCAGCCATTGGTCAGTCCACATCACACCAGCTATGGGTCAGTACGCATCACACCAGCCATTGGTCAGTCCACATCACACCAGCCATGGGTCAGTTTGAATCACACCAGCCATGGGTCAGACCGTGTCGCACCAGTCAGGGGTCAGTCCACATCACACCAGCCATGGGTCAGTCCGCATCACACCAGCCATGGGTCAGTCCGTGTCGCACCAGTCAGGGGTCAGTCTTCATCACACCAGCCATGGGTCAGTCTGCATCACACCAGTCAGGGGTCAGTCCGCATCACAGCAGCCATGGGTCAGTCATGGTCACACCAGCCACTGGTCAGTCCGCATCACACCAGCCACTGGTCAGTCCGCATCACACCAGCCATTGGTCAGTCCACATCACACCAGCTATGGGTCAGTACGCATCACACCAGCCATTGGTCAGTCCACATCACACCAGCTATGGGTCAGTCAGGGGCACACCAGCCATTGGTCAGTCCACATCACACCAGCCATGGGTCAGTTTGAATCACACCAGCCATGGGTCAGACCGTGTCGCACCAGTCAGGGGTCAGTCCACATCACACCAGCCATGGGTCAGTCCGCATCACACCAGCCATGGGTCAGTCCGTGTCGCACCAGTCAGGGGTCAGTCTTCATCACACCAGCCATGGGTCAGTCTGCATCACACCAGTCAGGGGTCAGTATGCATCACAGCAGCCACTGGTCAGTCCGCATCACACCAGCCATGGGTCAGTCATGGTCACACCAGCCACTGGTCAGTCCGCATCACACCAGCCATGGGTCAGTACGCATCACACCAGCCATTGGTCAGTCCGCGTCACACCAGCCATTGGTCACCCCAGCCATGAGTCAGTCCGTGTCACACCAGCCATGGGTCAGTCTGCGTCACACCAGTCAGGGGTCAGTCAGCATCACACCAGTCATGGGTCAGTCCGCATCACACCAGCCATGGGTCAGAAAGTGTCACACCAGCCAGGGGTTATTCAGCGTCACCAGTCATGGGTCAGTCCACGGTGATTGATTCAAAGCAAGAAGACGAAGAAGCTTACAATAGAGTGACGTTTTATTCTTTGTACAATAGAGACTTTTTATATACGTTTTTCAAAACACTTTATTTTAAATACTGAAAAATTCGAGTACACCAAAGCCGAAAAATGGCTCTGCTATACACTGCACAGCATTGTTAGTCCCTGTATTCTTCGTATGTACAGAAAGCATCTGCAAAATGCATTCTAAACACAATATACATGGTACCAATTGAATTGTGTCAATACATAAAATAAAACTGGAAGGGTACAATTGCATGTGCAAATGATTCAACATAATAATTGATTTCATTGAATCAATAAATGTAAAATATAGTTTTGTGGTACCATTTTTGCACATAAAATGAAGCAGCTTTCAAGTTCGGTAAATTTTTATACTGCAAAAACATGAAATACATTCACAATCTATCTTAATAAAGTATTAAATATTCCTTCTTTTCGCTTTATTTACATTTACTTTTGTTTCAGTCAAAAGTACAATTAGGCGTCTTTAATATAGCAATCTTTTGTTAACCACGTACAAAATTGACAAGTCCTTATATATAATGTAAGCTCAAAATCACATGTATCTCAAAAAGTAATTACAATACAGCCAACTCCATCATAATTAATGTCCTTTAATATCTGCTGTTTTTATAAAAATGTACATTTATAATAAAGATTTTTTAACAGAATACAGTACTCGTATATAAAAAAACAGACATTTCATTTAATCAGATTGTTCTGTTGACACTCAGGTTAGTAAGTGGTATGAACTGCTGCAATTTAGACATATCGTTGGTCTGTTCTGCTTTATGTACGCTCATTCCTATAAAAGTATTTAGAGCTCAGTCATACACACATAGCTAATTTGGCTATAAGTTCAAACAAGTTAGGGCTGTCAAGCAACCCTTAATGGAAAATTATCAATGCCTAATGTAATGTTTCACTTTCATCTGCTGCAAAAATCACATTTATTTTCCAAGACTAAACCAACCAGTCTTTGGGAAAAACCTGAAAGGAACACAACAAAAACCTCAAAAAACCACAAGATGTCGCTGTTGCGCTGTATAAAATATAACTTGTTCAAAGCTTACCATGACGACTAAAAATCAAAGCTGTGGTGGAAATTCATGAATCAGTTGCCACCGAATTAATACATTAATACTCTCGGCGCTTCTAAAAGCTGTGGAGGAACTTATTCCCTTTCTCGTCTTAGATTTGTGTTTTGAGAAGGGCCTCACCATTTGTTGGCACTGTTAGTTCCATTACTCTACAGATTGTCGTTTGGTTGTAACTAACTGAAAGCTTCAAAACCGATATGATATTCAGAATTGCAACTAATCCGAATGTGTATGGGGCAGTGAGATTGTTTTGCGTCACTAGAAAATGCATCAAGCTCGGAAACTAATTAGAAAAAAAACATAAGTGCATTTTACAGGGTGTTTTCGAGGTCATGATATGTAGTCGGTAGTGAAAAGGTAACACAAGTAATAAGTAATGTAGTGAGCGTAGCAGGCTTGCCTAAGTATAGTAATCCTCGCTAAAAGAGGCCCTTACTAGTAAATTCAGGTTGACTTACAGATCGGGGCCTTAGATGTTTCAGTATTTTGTGGGATAAATTACCACAATGCGTTTTCATTACACAGTTTAGCAATCAAAATTACGTGTAATCATTGTAATGGAACAGTGGCGACACTTGTAAATCGCCTTGAACAAATCAAACAATGTTAACCCATTCTTAGTACTCAGATTAGCTAATCAACCTTCATCCATGGTTGCCTCACCCCGTGAGAATCTTGGTAGGCTGGGGTCACCCACTGCCTCAGACAGTACTCTGTAGCTGTTGAGCCTCGCTCAGTGGTGCCTCAGACAGTATTCTGTAGCTGTTGACCCTCGCTCAGTGGTGCCTCCGACAGTACACTGTAACTGTTGCGTCTCGCTCAGTGGTGCCTCAGACAGTACACTGTAACTGTTGTGCCTCGCTCGTTGGTACCTCAGACATTACACTGTAACTGTTGTGCCTCGCTCAGTGGTGCCTCAGACAGTACACTGTAACTTGTGCCTCGCTCGATGGTGCCTCAGACAGTACACTGTAACTGTTGCGCCTTGCTCGGTGGTGCCTCAGACAATACAGTGTAACTGTTGCGCATCGCTAGATGGTGCCTCAGACAGTACACTGTAACTGTTGTGCCTCGCTCAGTGGTGCCTCAGACAGTACACTGTAACTGTTATGCCTCGCTCAGTGGTGCCTCAGACAGTACACTGTAACTGTTGCGCCTCGCTCGATGGTGCCTCAGACAGTACACTGTAACTGTTGCGCCTCGCTCAGTGGTGCCTCAGACAGTACACTGTAACTGTTGCGCCTCGCTCGGTAGTGCCTGAGACAATACAGTGTAACTGTTGCGCATCGCTAGATGGTGCCTCAGACAGTACACTGTAACTGTTGTGCCTCGCACAGTGGTGCCTCAGACAGTACACTGTAACTGTTGTGCCTCGCTCAGTGGTGCCTCAGACAGTACACTAACTGTTGCGCCTCGCTCGATGGTGCCTCAGACAGTACACTGTAACTGTTGTGCCTCGCTCAGTGGTGCCTCAGACAGTATACTGTAACTGTTGAGCCTCGCTCAGTGGTGCCTCAGACAGTACACTGTAACTGTTGCGCCTCGCTCGATGGTGCCTCAGACAGTACACTGTAACTGTTGCGCCTCGCTCAGTGGTGCCTCAGACAGTACACTGTAACTGTTGCGCCTCGCTCGGTGGTGCCTCAGACAATACAGTGTAATTGTTGCGCATCGCTAGATGGTGCCTCAGACAGTACACTGTAACTGTTGTGCCTCGCTCAGTGGTGCCTCAGACAGTACACTGTAACTGTTGTGCCTCGCTCAGTGGTGCCTCAGACAGTACACTAACTGTTGCGCCTCGCTCGATGGTGCCTCAGACAGTACACTGTAACTGTTGTGCCTCGCTCAGTGGTGCCTCAGACAGTATACTGTAACTGTTGAGCCTCGCTCAGTGGTGCCTCAGACAGTACACTGTAACTGTTGTGTCTCGCTCAGTGGTGCCTCAGACAGTACACTGTAACTGTTGCGTCTCGCTCGGTGGTGCCTCAGACAATACAGTGTAACTGTTGCGCATCGCTAGATGGTGCCTCAGACAGTACACTGTAACTGTTGTGCCTCGCTCAGTGGTGCCTCAGACAGTACACTGTAACTGTTGTGCCTCGCTCAGTGGTGCCTCAGACAGTACACTGTAACTGTTGCGCCTCGCTCGATGGTGCCTCAGACAGTACACTGTAACTGTTGCGCCTCCCTCTGTGGTGCCTCAGACAGCACACTGTAACTGTTGTGCCTCGCTCAGTGGTGCCTCAGACAGTACACTGTAACTGTTGTGCCTCGCTCGGTGGTGCCTTTGACAGTACTCTGTAACTGCTGTGCCTCACTCGGTGGTGCCTCAGACAGTACTCTGTAGCTGCCGTGCCTCGCTCAGTGGTGCCTTTGACAGCACTCGGTAACAGTAAGATCTCACTGAGTATTCTCTGTTAGTATTGTGTAACGCTCTGTCCTCACACTATGGTGGTTCAAACAATTCTGTATAATTGGTGACTTAGGCAGTACTGTGTAACGGCCGAGCCCCTCTCAGTGGGTTCTCAGACACTACCGTGGAAAAGCTGGGCTTCATGCAGTGGTGTGGAGGCAGCATTGTGTAAAGGTCTGGTCTCACTCAGTGTGTTGCAGGCAGTATTGTGTAGCAGCCGTATCTCCTTCATTGGGGCCACCTATGCTTGTAATGACCAGTTTTGCCAGTCTTAGCTTGATTTTGAACATTATGCACAATGCATCTTTACTTTGCATCTTCCATTTGAAGTATCTGTGGTATGAGTATTGTATTTATATAGTGCTTACTACCTCTGACGGGGCGCTGAAGTGCTTTTCGGTGAGTAGCACACTACTCTGGAACCCAGATTAGTGGTAGATTAGTAGGGGGAAATATACATTGCTATTGGGAGCAGAAGACATGCATGTCTGTTAGTTGCATGACTTACATAGAGGTGGGAAGAGTTTAGAAATGATTATTTGGGAGTTCATATTAGTAAAAGAGGTTTCGGATGAGTCAGAGAGCCTGTTAGTTGGATGAATAGGATAAAGGATGGATAGAGGGGGGAAGGGTTTGGAAAAGGTTGTCTGAGAGTTCATATTAGCAAAAGGTGTTTGTGGTGAAGCAGAGAGTGGAGGTAGGGGATATTTTGGAAGAGGAATAATATGAGTTGCATTATAATTGCTTCTATGTATCACAAGGCTTTGAAATGCTACAGGGCTACTCACCTCACCCCACCCCAACCAAAGCAAAGAGATCACACATAGGGATGATGAGGGGATTTTAGGGGACAGGGATAGGTAGTGTTTAGAGGTTGGTGAGGGTTTATTAGGGATAAGAAGTGGGTGGAGTCTAGAAGTAGTGAGGGATTAATGAATTCAGGGATGAGTGGGGTTCATGTGTAAAAAGGGATTTTTAAGGTTTAGAAATAGCTGGAGTTCAGAGGTGGGTTCAGGGATGGGCCAGATTGTCGTATCAAAAGCAGCGCTGGCAAAAATGCTCAACGCAGCCCCCCTCCTTTAGGCTGCTCGTGCAATCTCTCTTTCGATACACTCACCCTCTCTCATTCTCTCCTCTCCCTCTCTGATCACTTTCCCCATACCAACTCCATCCCTCTTTTCTCTCGAAATTTCCCCTGCCTGCTGCAATGAACACCAGGTTGCTGGAGAAAGGGTCAGAGGCACCAGGAGAGGCCCTGCGCTTTTACCACCAGCCTCCAAGGACTCCACCCCACCGGGGAAATGCCTATTTGAATAAAAGGGCTGTCCTGCCCTGGTTCAGGGATAGGTGTAGTTTAGGGGCAGAAAAGGTTTTTAGTGTTCAAGGGAGGATAGAATTTAGGGGCCAGGGATGGGTGTAGTTTAGACATGGCGAGGGGCATTTAGGAGGGAGGGATGGGTAGTGTTTAGGGGTCGTGAGGTGCACAGGAATGGACAGTGTTTAGAGGTGGTAAGGGGTCGCAAATTGAAATGAACTGGATCGTTTTATATGGTCCTGATTGGCACACGGCCCTACTTCAGAAGGCTGCTGGTTGGGGGGTGTTCATGACATCTGCAGTGGCTGTTTACAAGCGCAGAGAAAAGGCAGGAGGATATTTGCTTATTATACCATTCACAAAATGGCGGAAAAACAAATCGCCAATTCAACTCTGTCTTTACTATGATCAACATCAAATAAGAAACAAGTTCAGAATGAGCCTCAAAAAGTGTCGCTCAGACGGATCATCACATGTTTCCGTATTCTGCCCTGTTTCACCACATCCGACATCTCCAGCACTGCCTCCCCGCGCTATAGCTGCAGAGCTGTGACCAGGGTTCTCTGCTTTGGTCTTTGGCAAAAGGCTGAAGAGCCGCGTTTCCTCAAGGCCGGGTCATTCTACGCCCCTCTTAGGTATGAACGAGGTCAGATGCTTTCAGCAGTTGGTCATTTGTAACCAGATTAGTTTCCCTAAAATTCTACCCAACAGAAACTTACATCGTCAATTGTACCAAACCACCGTGCTGCACTGGTCCAATGGATTTCCGACCACTGTTGGCGCTGTGCCCCAGAGACAACGACAGCAAATGGCACAGTACTTCGTTCACTGGCGATTTATTGTCGCACCTGACCTATAAAAGGTATTTATGGTGTAGGAAAATAAGATATGAAAAAACGGCCTATTCTGTAAACTGCATCCTGCCTTCAGCCGTTGTTCGTGACGAAAGTTGAAAAAAAATGTGCGAGCAGCCCAAACTGCTGTGTGAGGCAAGGCGCCCCGCTGTCTTCCTCAAGCAAAGCTGACTCGACAGAAGAGGGTGTCACACACCACAGCAACATCACATTATGCACCGAGGCAGCCCGAGGCGCTTGCTAAAAAAATAACATGCATACGTAATGTGCGGAGGTAGAATCCAGCCAGTCATGTTGGCATGTCGCACATCTGTATCACATCTACCCCCACACACTCCCTAGCTGCGGCTGAATTACCTCCTCCTCCTAACGAGAGCCCTGCACGGAGAGTCCTCTGCACAGCTGATTGAACACGCTAAAAAGTAATTCGATTACAGCGCGATCTATTTAATTTTAATATGATTTCGCGCCACCACGTCTCCTAGACATCATTAAGAAGTGCTTGTAATGTAAAACTCTAAAGTACTCAGTGCTTTGAAATCCGTCTCTCCAAATGTTGCCCCCACCAAATCTCCTCCTGCTACGAGGTATTGGGACACCTCAGCTGCATTTGGGGGCGCAAATACCCTCTTAGTGAGAGTCTCAAACATAAATTTGCACTTTTAACTCGTGTGTTAAATTACATCAGTAAGGTGTAATTTTAAGTGTGAGTAAATCTGCTCCTGTGGGCGACTTGCAGACGTTCCTATGCGGGGTTGCTTCCCCGACGAGTCATTAAACCAGCCACATGAAAGTGTATGGTTAGTCACAAACATTTGGGAGGAACATTGTCAACATGGATGCGGCCTGGGGGGCGGTAGGCGTACATTCTTATAGGTTCCATATGACAAAAAAATCACTGTGCAACACATCTAGGCATGCATAAATGTATCCTTGCTGCATTTTCTTATGAGCAGATGCCTAATAAATTGAGTCACATGAAATTCACAAAGAATTCCAGACTAGTGAAGGGAAACTATGCCTGTCAAGTACAGCGCTCTGCAACAGGCCTGAATTCCAGCTCCCCAGCTCCCATATCCCCCAGGTATGTAGGATAAATCAGGAGGGGCGTGCCATGACCCCCTGCACGGGAGAATGTTACCAATGGTAACGCGTTGCTCAGATAGTCAGATTAATATGCTGTAAACGCGGTGCATTTAGGAAGTTTCTGCCGCCATTGAAAGCTTCAGCCCGGCTGTGCTGCGTAGAGACGTGTAAACGTCCTGTAAATGCGCAGTTACTTGTGACAGGTAATTAATTGACATTTGAGGCGTGAGACACTCCAGGCCAGGCACCGAACTCACGGACGTCAGGGAATATTTATTTCAGCAGTGTCGATGCAAGACAACGTGCCCACGAGGCACCATCCAGACAGGGTAAGATTAAACACTCCTGCTGTAATGATTGACAGGTACGTGTCGCCGGAGGGGTGGTCGTAGAGGACACCGAGGCCAGGGGGTGGCAGTGGCCGCTGGTAATGCAGCCGTCACGCGCCGGTCTAGACCTTAAATGCGGATGCCTGAATCCCTACAAAAGCTTGTTAAAAAGGAAGAAAAACATGAAAGCGGTTCACAGCCCCTCTGCGCCAGTGGTTGCTATGGAAACCACTGCGAAGAAGCTCAAATAAGAGGGTTGTCGAGAATCACAATCAGTTGAACTGACAAACTTGCAACCCAAACCTTTTTTTATCGTCGTCAGTGTTATGCAGAAGTTCCTGGTTTTAGCTAGTAAACTGCGCACGCGCCCTTGGGCAAGCATTTCGGGTACCTCATGGGGAAGGGGGGCTTAAATGAGACTTGTTGTTATGGTGGCAATGGAAAAGCTTACTTTTACTCCAACGCAGGCAGAATTAGGTGGAAATGCAGCTGTGCTACATTCTCAAGTAATTCCATATACAGAAAATTATTTTAATGAATCACCATTTTTCCCGCCTCAACCTGATGGCTCAGTCTCAGTTCCGCGAGGCACCCCCTTCAGTACAGCAGTATGTTGGGCCCTGCCTACGCACTTGAACATTGTATTGTATAGAGTATGGATGTTGTATGAACGTGGTATCTGTGAAGGTTTGACTAGAGGGTGTTAGATTTTTTTTCTTTGTTTTTGATTTTTATTTTCCTTATTTTGTTAAATATAGGCATATACACACGTGATTATATATTATTCAAACTATTTTTGTGTATAAATATCAATATTAAAAACTATAACATTAATCTTGTCACTTTTGATCTTCTGTTCAATATGTGTGTATGTACCTCAGCTACGTTGACAGTTGTTCTTGTTTCTTGGTCTCCTTAAGACTCCTAGTGAGCGGTGTCAAGATGGCGAGGTTTTCCGCCAATCAAAAATAAATAAAGGCAGGATATTTTTGTATTTCCTTATTTCCCCCCCTCAGAACAGCCCAATGCTTGACTCTCAATACCCTAAGAAGATCCCTGGCATGATCAACCTGCTTCAGCTCTACTCTAATGGGCCCTGCCTTCGTATACTTGAACATTGGGGAGGCGTGCCACAAACTGTATAGCGCTTGTATATACAGAAAGTGACCCTCCCCAAAACAAAAACAATATCAAAAAGGAAATCGTCAACCACAAACATACATAAAATAAATAAATCAATAAATAGATCGAAATTCTAATATTAATGACATGATGTCACTATTAATTCTGACTGTGGTTATTCGCAAGTCTCTCGTACTTTTTCCCTTAAAAGAAAAAAAGGCGTAATGTTGCTTCACTGCTATGTGTGCAATAAACAAGCAAACAGCAAAGGCACACATACATGAATAAAAGGAAAAACGGGTTCAAGCGATGAAAAATGAAACCTAGGCAAAGTGTACGTGTTTGATCAGAGTTTTTGTGCAGAAATGTTGGATCTAGAATTCATTTTGATGACTTCACATTATGTTGTCTGAGGTCTTTTGAAGTTCTTTGACAGCAAGACTTTATGTAGATGAGATAATAGTTTGTTTGACAATGTTCTGCTCATAGCAATGGGTATGTGAAATTGAAAGCAAAATGCAAAGTGATCCCTGCTGTTTGGGTACCTGTACATTCAAAGTGTGTGCAGGCATTCAGTTCACAAAAAGCCTTTAAACATATTTTTTTCCAAGCTGTGAAGGAGTTCAATAAAAATATCTGTCCTCCAAAATGACATTTTTATTATATGATGAGTTGTTGAATATATTCAACCTATCTGCATTCCAGTTTAATCATTTAACCACAAAGGATACATATGATTGTGTATGTTTGACACAACCACAAAGAAAAACTCATTCCTGGATGGTGCAAAACTGATTATCATGCTTAAGAAGCGTATATGTTTCTCTTTTCTTTATGGAAGCATGCATTTTATGTGTATTCTTTCTATGAGATATGAGCACCATGTCCCATCAGTCTAGAATGTGTCCCAGAAATCTACAGTTTGTTTAGAAACAAATAATCTGCCATAAAAGGTATGCACAAGCAGTTTGTGTAATATCACTTTTTCCAGTCTTCAGAAGTATACTGGAAGCCGCGATAAATTCATAATCTGTGGCTTGAAACAGGTTGCTTGGGAGTCCAGAAAGGGGTAAATACCCACCTATTCCAAACCATATCTGAGCAATGACTCCGTAAAGTGATGCATTCTAAAGCAAACGTACTTGTCAGTCTCCTCGCTGAAGCCAACATATGGTGGCACAAGGCTATATTTAAAAAATAAAATGAAACCAATAACAATCCTACCCCCTCTGAGCAGTGAAATTAATGTGAAGCTACATAAACTACCGATGCAGAAACAAATCTGAAATTCTCTGACTGGAATCAATGGTCTCAAGGTTAACCCTGGGCGTAGTTCGCGAAGCAGCGCTACGCGTATCTACGCAAAGTGTACTTCGCACTACACGTAGCGTTTTGCGAACTGCGTAGTGCGCTGTTCGCGATGATTGCACAGTGCCGGATGCTTGTCTGCACTGTACAATCATTGAAAACAACATCTTGCACAATGCGAGCTGTCGTTTTCTAACGCTTGAGTAGATTTTTACTCGAGCAGCAGCTTTCTCAACGGGGACAGGTAGTTTCTGGTCGCGAGCATACGCGACCACTCGCAATGAGAAACTTGGCCTCCCAGCATTGAGAATCTCGCCGGGAGGTTTATTTTTCACGCTCACGATCGCCAACTTGATGTTGCTGATCACGAACGAGGAAAAAGTCTCGCAGGGAAGTCATTTTGCTCGTTCGCTGTCGCCAATTTGACGTTGAGGACCGCGATCAAGCAAAAAATGCAAACTACGCTATGCGTTTTTGCACTGTGCTACATGCAATTTGCGTAGCACGAAGTATCGCAAGCTAGCGTAGTTGTCCTCCCAGGGTTACTCAAGTTCAGAACTTAGCAACTTCTTAAAGAGTGGTCCTGTTGTAAGCCTTCTCCAATACCAGTTTTCTAGATAACTCCCATGGTGCCTCTCTGTCCTCCTCTGCTACATCCTCAGGTGAGCTGTATTCATTTCTGATTTGCTACATACATGCTGATCTCCGACCATTTCCTTTTTTTGTTCGCAGTCTACCGTACTGCCTAAGTCACCTGTTGCAGCAACTCGCTTTCACTAATGACACTGAGGCCAAAGACATAAAATGTTTGAAAATTGCAGCTTTAACTCCTTTCAAAGCTGTAGAGCTTTCTGGAAATATTGTTGTATTGCTGGAACATTTTCATTTTAGGTAGAAGATCTGATCTTTGGACTTTTTTTGTTGTTCAAACAATTGAATAGGAAATATGAAGTCTGGGGCTTCCCTCCTGCACCGAGGACAAAGCTGAAACCCACAGAGGCTATAGAAATAAAGTTCTGTGACACAGGCACTTTGGCCCATGGTTCCACCAAATGCTTCCTGCAGCCTTACCAGGCAACATCACTTTTGTTGGGACATTTTGTTGTGAACAAGATACAGGATAATGAAACATCCGTTTACTCTTTTCGGAGCTAGTTCATTATGATTAGGAGTCAACAAGGCACATGCTTTGTGTTAGCTTTATTAGTTCCCTGTTTTGGCTAACACTGTGACCTCAACCCACTTTACACTACAAGAGTGAAAAAAGGCTGCTACTGTAACTGCGGTCAATCCGGGCCTTGGCCTCCCTTCCATTAACAGTGCCCATCTTGACCTGACACAGTAGCAGACTAGCAATTTATATTCAGAACTGTAGGATACAGTGACTTTAAATGGGGTGTGGTCAAAGTATGCAAAACAAGAGTCCCCTTTGCATCTTATGACCCACAGTTTCCTAACTACTAAGGCACCAATTAAGTTTTTGTCAAAATGCGATGCAACATTCTCAAGAGTTGAACAGAAGAAAACCCTATGAACAAAAGTACCAAACTTACTACAGATGATTAAAAGATGCTTTTAGACCAGCTACACTCTAACCTGGAGCTTGCCCCGATCAGCGTTTCAGCTGTGGACAGCATCTTGGAACAAATAGACTTGCTGCAGGTGCATTGTGCCTATCCCATGAAATGGACATGGCAATGCCAGCTTGCAGCTTTTCTAGCATATTCAAGGGGAGGAAGTGGCATACAATGCCTCCACGGCTGCACACTTACCTCTGAAGATGGGGGAAAGCTGAACAGGATTAGCAGGCAAGTAGTCTATGTTTAAATTTTCCCTAGCCGTAATCTCATTAGCCCACTAAGTGGTGTTTGTGTGCCAGCAGCTTAGACAGAATGGGCAATGAGAAATAGGTTGGTAGACAGCTATCAACAGGATGCATGGAAGTAGGTCAGAAACACTTTCAAAGTTGAGAGAAGACGACCTGGAGGTTAGAAAGGAAAGTACATGAAGGTAGATGAGGGTACCAAGTGGCCATAGAAAATAGATTCAAATGTCTGGGCAGGTACAGAGAAACCCACACTGAAAAACAGTCTGACTGTCCTATTGTTGGGCACTCGCCAAGATGTGGACTCTCATGGCGGCAGGGCTTATAATATGCAGAGCCACTTACATTTTTTGGTATTTTTGTTTTAAGAGGCTCCAGTGACCGTGATACTGTGGCGCTCAATATTACAATGTCGGAATTCCTAGATGCTACGGCCTAAGAAATAGACTATTTTTCAAACAAGGTCCAAAAATTGGTTATCTTACAAATATTGTTGTTACACCTCATATCATGTGAAATAGACCAATTTCTCCAAGAAACACTTAAAAAAAAGACATTTGAAAATTACTATTGTGTGAATGAAAACTTTCCAATGTTTAGCTTAATTTTCCTCCCGTGATCTTTATATTTGAATTCTTTGTTTTCTTCTGTGACAGATAATTGTAATTTTGGTATTTTGATTGTTGTAGTCTGCAGTTCGAAGCAACCCATGTGGTTTGGAGGGGTCAGTCGACAGTTTTGGGACTACTATGCTAGCTCGCACGCCTCAGTTTCCCCACATGAGCTTTCTCTTTGAACAGCTTTCTGCTGTGAAAGATAATTATATTTTTTCCAAAAAATTAATTGTTACATTCTGTGGTTCCAAGCAGTCCGAGGTGACGAGGTGAGAGGGGGTTGGAGACAGAGGGCGGTTTTTATTGTGAAGACTACGATAAAGATTTAAAACTAAACAACATGATTGAAATGTGGGCTTTGTAAGCAAAAATCAAAGGAAGAACAAACCCGTGTTCGGGTGGTCTAAAAAAACTGAAGATTTAATGGTTCTGAGAAGGAGGTGCTTAAGTGTAATTCGCTTGCTGCACTACTGGTGTGAATTTTATATTTGCTTTAGTTAATAGGATATTACAAACACGGTAACATAAAGTTGAATTAGAGCACTCTATTTCACATTGAGCTAATGCCCCTAATGAATTATCCTCTGGTTATATTTCATGTATTTCAAAAGAGTGAACTCATGAAAGCGTGGCAGTGAGCCTTTTAACCCTTGAAGCGGAAGCGAGCATAGAAATGATTTTTTCCATTGAGCAAGAGAAGATGATGCATTAATGCATGAAATATACTCCTTCAACACTGAACTACAGGAACTCCCTCAGGAGCTTGGATAAGACCTTCTCACCGACTGAAGTGCTGTGGTTTGACACACTCCGCTTTCCACAATCGAGCGGACGTGGGAGGGACGCTGCACTGCCATTTGTTACACTTTATTTAACACCATACAGAGGTGGCCTTCTTATGATATATTCATTTTGCACAGAATAAAAATAAACACTTTAACTTGGCTGAAATAGAATGAAAAATGTTTCTATTAGGCCGATATTGAATTTAGATGAATCTTTTGTGGCGACAAATCATTAGGCATATATTTTTTTACAAATGTTTACATGGCTAGATTATGCAAAGCATATTGTTTTGCTTATTCTAGATTTGTAAAAAACAAAACAAAAAACACTGAAAATGAATGCTAAGCATACAAATTACACATTAACTTCACACAATGTCTTAAAGTTATTTTGTGTGAAAAGAGTCAGACAAAGTTACTTTAACTCAGATGTCAGTAGTTGAATCTGCTAGCATAAGGCCTGCACATTAGCTGAGGACATGATACAAACTGAGTGCTAGTTAAAACCATTTTAAAGATGTGACATGTAACATTTCTTGTGAAAGCTAATGCACGTTGCAACGGCCTTTGTGCATTTTACTTTTATTGTCCTTCCTCTGAAGACAATGAAGTGTAGGAACACGCACTACTATAGCAATCTATAGATGTAGGGTTGTAGCATGCTTCAGGAGTATCACTCTCTGATCAAAGAGTGTAAACTGAATAGTCAACACTCTTTACTGAAGATGTGACCGAACCTAACGCCATCCCTATACATTCCCCTGACGAAGGGCTGTCATTGCCCGAAATGCATCGGGAGACACGTATGAATTGAATGATGCTCTAATGCATCTTTGATGATCTACTGTCTATATGAAGCCATAGTATCGAAAGAAGAATAAATATTGCAACAAGCTGCAAATCTATTTTATTTTATTGACTACAGCATCTATCAAAATTCATAGATCCAGCTCTTTGCGGGCTCCACGCTGTGCTCAGGGGGACGTCACCTTCCTCTGAAGACAACAACAGAGTGAAGCAAATGTTCTCTTGACAATGTCAAAGGTTTGCTCCAGCTCTCCTTTTAAATATATTAGGAGTGGTTCTTCAAGGGATTCTATGCCTCTTGATGCCTTAACTCTTCATGAAGGCTCTGCTTCTCTTTATCATTATTGTACGGGTCCTGTCTTCCCGGGTGTGACCTCCAAGCCTTTTGTTTTCTCTGCATTTCATTTCTTGACTGCCATACGGGACTGCATTTTTGGCCTAGCCTCGTTTCTATAAATAGTCACAGAGTTCAGCTCTGTAGAAATCGTGCTGGTAAAGTCATTATAGCTTGACAGGCTTGCCAAACTGTCCAGGTTTGATAAAGTGCAATTAAAAAAAACGTTTTTTCCTGTGCATGTGGGCTTACAGTTATTCTACTTTGAAATGTAATTTGTTCCACACCGTAGTGTGTTTGCTTGTCTTATGTAATACTTTCTTCCAAGAGACTCCCACCTCTGATAAACCTCTGGAAATATTAAAGAGGCCTTTCAGTGGAGATAAACAACAGTTCTCTTTACACAACCTTGCATCACTAACAATAAGCATTTCAGAATATTTCTTTTTTTACTGATGTCATCTTGGGTTTTAGACCTACTGTGACATCATTTGCAGAATGACCCTGTTCACATTGTTATGTTTCATGCTATCCCTGGTGGGGTAGACCTAATTCATTCTTGAGTTTAAAAATGGGATTATCAACTAAGAGTAAATAATGCAATACCATTCAAAAGTAAGGCAGATTGTGTTCCTTTTCTCAGTTAAAGGTTACATAAACTCTTTTTCCCCAGAGCAGAGTGGGGGAAGGGGTGATACATTGGAATCAGGGGTCTCTGTAGCCAAGGATTTGTACTAAATAAAGGTGCTCTGTGTTCTGTAATTTGTAAATGGACCAAGAAGAAATATTCAAGGATCTGTACTGAATTTAAGACCTCTGAATTCTGTAATTTGTAAATGGACCAAGAAGATATTTTCAAGGATCTGTATTGAATTAAAGAGCTCTGGATTCTGTAATTTGTAAATTGACCAAGAAGATATTTCCAAGGATTTGTACTAAATAAAGGATTTCTGTGTTCTGTAATTTGTAAATGGATCCAGAAGACATATTCAAGGATCTGTACTAAATTAATGAGCCCTGGATTCTGCAATTTGTGAACGGTCCAAGAAGACATATTCAAGAATCTGTACTAAATTAATGGCTCTGGATTCTGCAATTTGTGAACGGTCCTAGAAGACATATTCTAGGATCTGTACTAAATTAAGGAGCTCTGGATTCAGTAATTTGTAAATAGACCAAGAAGACATTTTCAAGGATCTGTACTAAATTAAAGAGCTCTGTATTCTGTAATTTGTAAATGTACCAAGAAGACATATTCAAGGATCTATACTGAATTGAAGAGCTCTGGATTCTGTAATTGTAAATGGACCAAGAAGACATTTCCAAGGATTTGTACTAAATTAAAGAGCTCTGAATTCTGTAATTTGTAAATGGATCAAAAATATATATTCACGGATCTGTAGTGAACTAAGGAGCTCTGGATTCTGTAATTTGTAAATTTACCAAGAAGATATTTCCAAGGATTTGTACTAAATAAAGGATCTCTGTGTTCTGTAATTTGTAAATAGATCCAGAAGACATATTCAAGGATCTGTACTAAATTAATGAGCTCTGGATTCTGCAATTTGTGAACGGTCCAAGAAGACATATTCTAGGATCTGTACTAAATAAAGGATCTCTGTGTTCTGTCATTTGTAAATGGATTCAGGAGACATATTCAAGGATCTGTACTAAATTAAGGAGCTCTGGATTTTGCAAGTTGTAAATGATCCAAGAAGACATTTCCAAGGATTTGTACTAAATTAAAGAGCTCTGAATTCTATAATTTGTAAATGGACCAAGAAGACATTTCCAAGGATTTGTACTAAATTAAAGAGCTCTGAATTCTGTAATTTGGAAATGGATCAAAAATATATATTCACGGATCAGTAGTGAACTAAGGAGCTCTGGATTCTATAATATGTAAATGGATGAAGAAGGCATACATAAAAGGACCAGCTCAATATTGTCTAGCACAGGTTATTTAAAGCTTATCGTAGTCAATGTCGGAGACATGATGGGATCATCCTCTTCATGGGGACAAAATATATGGGTACTGTTTTATCTGTGTTATTTACAACTAGGACTTAAAGTGCATACAGTGAGAACAGTGCATAGTGAATCTATTCATAGTGTATAGTTGGTCGAACAGATCCACAAATAAGCAGGCAGTATAAGCAAGTAAATTATGATGAATAATTAAACATTAAATTACATGCAATATAAAACAGATTATATCACATTTACACATGTGGTTAGAAGTGGTCATCGTGGCTTACATTGGAACAGACATTTACATAAGCCATCCCACGCACGTAACAAATATTGTAGTTTTGATGGGTATTGAACAGAAATTCTCAGAGGTTATCAGGCGATAAAACAAATTCCCCTTCACCAAATAAGCAGTAGCAATACGCTATATTGCATTGTATTTGTCATCAATAAAAGTACCTCACCCTTATCTAATGTTAGATTCAGATCCTCCTGCTAATTTGCAGACTGACCGGGCAACATACATTCTTGAGAATCAATAGGCACTTACAATGTCTAATCTAGAAGATGGGTAGCTACGATCTCCCATGATGGAGTTTTCAATGAATGATTTTAAGACATTAGAATAGACACTTCCATATTGTCAGAAACCTTATAAAACTCCCACCCTCACTTTAGTGAGCATGAGATATATTTCAGAACCTCACTTGGAGCTATTATTTTGATGGCTGATCACCAGTAACCACGTCTACAGACGTACCAGGCTGATTTGCCAATTTTTGCAAAGTTCCTGCATGTTGGACACGTCCAGAAGAGTATTTCCTGTTATCTTAAGCAGGCCCTAATGTGAAAGGGAGGACATATCGAAACACCAAGATGAGGGAAAGCTGTAGAATCTCACAGCATTTACAGTCTAGGTGTTTGTAGATATATTGACATGTTATAAATGCCCTTCATAAACAAAACAATGCAACTCACTGATGACAAGCACATAGTCAAGACATTTCATCCATTGCTAGGAATGTCCAGCACCAAAATCTGGGAATCTTGTATTCCGACTGGTAGGGGCAACTGGGTGTTTGCTCCTGTATAATAGACCTTGAATAGACTCAAAAATTGAACTAAGGACTTTGAGGAAAAGAGAACCAATGGCATTCTCCTAACTACACCAAGAGGATTCTAATATTTTGACGAGGATATGGAGATGCTGGTTGATATGTAGCTAAGGGGTAATAAAGTCCAGGGGTCACAACTACTGTGTGGAAGCAGAGATGTTACATCATATTAGGGTGTTCGGTGCTTTAAAAATCTGACGGCAGCACCAGCCTCTGACCCCAGAACGCACATTACCCCAGGTGTCTGTTAAATGTAAATTATTTTTTTAAAGAAATGAAAAGCTGTTGAGACTGAAGGTTCGCAGAGATTCTTGGGACATCATTACCATACTCATAATGTATGTGTTGTTCCTGGGCCATAATGGGAGTACTTGTAAAGCATATATCAGTCGATAAAAAGATGCTGTAGAGATTCCGAGGTCTGGGGTCCAGGCTTCTTATTTCAAGAAGATAGTTGTTTCATCAATGGACAGACAAATGTTCCTTGTGAGCATGGCCCCAATTATGAGAGCACAAGCTGTCTGCAGGTGAATAACCCCATAAAGGTTGACAGCGCCAGGTTAGGACTTTCAATATGTTATATTGGCCTTTAGTACTTTGTCTTTGAGACTCAAATACTAAGGACCAAGAGGATCAGCAGGAGGTCACCCAAGAGGTAAGTTACTGAATTCTAGATTAGGCCAGGAGAACTTTGGTTCATCCATATTCTACTACCCAAGTGTTTGGTTAGGAGGAACATGCTAATGGATGGGATATAATCACTGATGAGTTACTTCTGTTGTACTACATGAACACTTTTCTAGTTAGGAAGGGAAATGTTGAGAAGGAATGGCTGGCTTGAGTATTTGGATACTCTGTTGCTTGTCACCATCTTCCATTATCAACAGTTTCGAGTTCCTATGGTTGGATTTATTTGAGTCTCAAGAGGATGTACTTCAACTGAACCTCGAACATGAGAGTCAGAACTCAGGGAACTGAAAAGTGGACACCTGGCCCCTTCTGTTGCATGGAGGGTCTTTTATACTTTTCCCCAAGTTCCATTGTTCCTTAGGGTTCTTTAGATTAATCATGGTGATAGAGTGAAGAAAATACTCATTTCTCCATAATAGCTCCAGAGGCCACTGGTCCCTGACAAGGAAGGTAACGGCTGCTAAATTCTAGTTGCTACAGAACCTGCAACTGCATCATCATAAATGCCTTCCTGTGTTAGCTCCAGGCCATATTTGGCTGATGTTTTCAAAATAAAGTGGTTGGTACTGGCTAGGAGATGATGCTCTTTTGAAGTAGTCTTGGCATTTATGCTTAAATGTGCTCAGTGACTGTGGCCACCGATATGCACCAATGAATGCCTTGTCCCTTGATAAAGTATAGTGCAGAGAACAATCGAAACAGTTCATTCTTCAAGGTTAATTGGGAGCTATATGAGCCCTACAGGAAATTTGGGCTTCAGTTACAAGTTTGGAAGCCTTAACAGCATGCCTACTGCATAGGTTCAAGACCTGCAGTCCATTTCTTCGTATGTCTGTACCCTCCTAAGTTCTTCCTGTTATGTGTTAGTGATACTGGGATGCCCTTTTCGAATAGAGGATGTCTTTTTTGTTTCCAGTTAGCAAACAAATGTTCAATGACCACCTTTATCACTGCTAGTAGAAGTCAGGAAATTCAGGACATTGGCTGACATGAGCCATATTTAAAGTTCATTTTGGATAGGGAAATCCTACAGTCATCGTAGGAGTTTCCGTCTAAGTGCACCTAAGCTCATCTCACACTTTAAAATAGAGCAAGAAATGTTCTTGCCTTTCTTTTATACAAGTTCAGAAATCAAGATGAAGTGTTGTTACACAGATTAGATATGCCCCAGGACATGCCCCTCTACCTTGACCACACCTCGTTGTCACCTGTAAGACTTCAAGCAAGTGTAGAAGCTCGTCATGGCAATCTTAAGCTGATGGTTGTAGCTGGGTATGACATAACATAACATAGCATAGCATAACAAACTGATAGCAACTAGCACAAGAGTTCCAGTTACTAAAGAGTAGTGTTTATTGATAATGGCAGGGTGATAATGTGGATTTGCCCTTGTACTTTAGTATCCACTCTAAATTGCTAGTGAAAGCTGCCTAGTGAAGGCTGCCTCAGTAGGTTTGTTTTGTGTGAGCATCCTAAATGAATTGTTTGCTCAGATTGTTGTGTAAAGTTACCCAGGTGGAGCAGCAATTCTGTCTCTGATTGTTCTTTCATTTTAGTGCTTGGTTAAGGGCCTATGAGTTTAGTACATCATCACAGAAAGATAACTTTGATGGCTAACACTGATAAGATGGTAGCAGCCCAATACTTACCTGAACATTTTATGAGCCTGAGTCCAAGTTTTCATTGTCACAGTCCTGTAGTCTTCTCTTCCCTCGTCTGGTCTCCAGCATATTACTAACTCCACCTACCTAGAGATTGCTATCATTCAGGAGGAGGGTTGGTGTGGAGTTGTGTCTATAGCAAATGAGCAACCACAATCTGATTTAAAAACTGCAATAAATGTGGGAGGATGGAAAGGTATTTTCTAAATTCTAAGAGATTTATTCTTTTTTAAAGTGATTTAGGGTTGCCTGCCACCATGTTGAAGGCTCACTCTAACATTTTTAAACGTTGACCAGCCATTTTTGAACATTTGTCTGCATATCGCTATTGCTCCAAGAGGAATGTTACAGAGATAACACTCAGAAAATATGAGATACGCCTAGGGACCAGTTGATCTAATACACATTAATTAAAAGAAGTGTCATTATAAAAATCAAATCAAATTGTGAAAAAAATTAAAGTCTCTAATGTCGTATGCAAAACAATGAAACAGAATTTACATGGTTATATTATAAAATTGTGAGCTTATTCATCGCCTGTCTGTTTGTAATTTTATCCAACATAGTCAGAAAACTTCATGGCAATGCCAAAGTAACTTAAGGACTAGGAATCTGTCCATACAACTGCAACTTTCACAGCAAGAATCCAAAGATATGATAACAACGTTTTGCAATAACTCAAGCAGTCATTTGGTCTGTATGAAATCAAAACTACATTAAACAAATTATTGTTCCATGTGAAGTAGGGGTGTGCAAAGTTTATTTTCTCGCAAACCTAGCACAGGTTTTGTCAACATGAAGATTGCCACCTGTAGTTCACATTTATTGTGCATCTGGGTTACTCTCTCACAATTTGTCAACTGTATTACAAGTGCATTATATCCTGTAGCTCTTGTAATATGGCGGATGGGATATCAGTCATGTTGTAACCGTGTAGCCCATCCACCAAACTCTATATTAGGCCCATGGGTTCAAATTCAGGAGGATAACAGGTGCAAAGTTAACTTTCTAGAAAATAGAACACATCCAATTTTCAGTGATTAGTAGCACTTTACAAAAATCCTAAATAATTTAAATATTGCTAATTTATGCGGTAAACCTACACTGGGAGGTAAGCACCGGAAATGCAGGAAACTCTGCAAACTAAAGGTAGGCCAGTAATCGGGACCTTCACAAGATTTCATTCACGTAATAAAAACTTTGCATGCCCCTAAAGTGAAGTTAGTACTTAAGTTCTATGGAACAACTTTTACTACTTTTAAGAACTGCTTAATGATTTTGCAAAGATGGACTTACATGTGAGCAATGGCTAATGGTTTCTTAACTATAGCAAGTTTTGTACCATTGATGTTAAATGTTCATTCTGCATATATTTACCGTTTCTATACACTTGAAATCTCTTAATTAGCAGCTATTTTATGACTATAACATAGGACTTTTCCAGTGCTACTCTAGTTCACTGACAATAGGTCACTGGTACAAATTAGCCAGTTTATCTTACAATTTTCTTTCAAGTCATTCATTTTTGCAGCACTACAGCTAAATATCTGCTCAGTGACACATGATAGTGTACTGACTGCACAATGTTAATAAGGTAAATAATATTTAATTCTGTACTCCGATAACACCTTTGTTAAGTTTCAGTGGTAGAGGTTTTCTGTTGCTTGGAGCTAATTAAACATATACAAACAGGGAGGTAAATCTTAAGGGGGACCCATTGCATGTCATATTTCTAATGAAGGCCAAGTAATTTGAGTAAAATATAATGATAACGTTTCCTAACGATAATTAATCAAAAACAATTAAATGTTTTTTTTTTTAAAACAAAAAATCTAAATATGGACATTTACTTGACATCAACTTTCATTGGAAATATTGCACATTAAAGCAATATGTAAACAAAGAGCACATGTATTTTTCTGCACTGTGCACTCTCACCTAATGTTGTCTTTTGACATGAACTTTACAGGGCTTTGAAGTTTTGGAAGATTGCTTAATGAGCTAGTGACACTAGGCCTGTTGAAGTAGAAGTTGGAACTGCAGAATCCCATGTGTTACAGTGTTCCATTTACTTCGTCTTGAAGCTTGACGGCAGTAGCTGTAATAACTTCTTTACTGCAGTGTGCAGATGCAGTGGGCCCCTTGACAATTTCTGTCCAGAACATCTTGACCAAATAATAGAGCGTTGAGTTGAGCCATCTGTCGAGGCTCCAGTCATTTCTTACAAGGACACAAACCACAAATTTAGCCGTGTGTCTCATCAATACGCCTTTCATAATTAGACAGGTCGTTAAAATACTTTCCAATATAGTAAATTAACATATGCATTATAAAAGAATTAAAACTTTGACTTAATATTTGCAGTTATGATTTCACATAAATATCACTCATGATGGCATAAATCATTAGCTTTCCTACCAGCCTTTACTGGGTGAATCAGAAAAATCGCAAACATTTTCTGCCTACATTACAAGATTGAATGTCCTCTCCAAAAGACTTCAGATGAATGAAGGTGTTAGTTTACGAATTTTAAACCCCGCAACCAATTTATATAAATGAATGTGTGTGTGTGTATATAAATGTGTGTATAGATATATGTGTGTGTATTTTATATATCTATATATAGATATATATAGATATATGTGTGTGTGTATATATAATCCCAATATATATCTATATACATATCTTTTGTAACATATGTATATACATAAATATAACCACATACAAATATATCTGTCTAGTAGCTAGACATACACAAGCACACATACATGTATATACATATCTATATATGTATACATGCATATGTGTGCCTGTGTATCAACGTATTTACGAGTTACGTAAGGCATATGTAAAAAAAAGTCATATCCAAATGGGATTCAAAATGGCACAGTTACAATTCTAATATATAGGTCCTTTAGCAATAAGAGGTTTTCAGTTAAGAAAATATTGAACAACCTTTCTGTTTAGTCAAATGCGACTTTCAATAGAAATATGATTTACGGGAATTATATTTCCATTCTCTTTGTAGATGCGATATAAAAGGCATATACAACTTTTGAGGCAGTGTTTTCACGGTGAGCATAATTTCAGTAGAGCTCGTATGTGCTTCTGTGCTCTGAAATCATATGAATTTCATTTTGAGAATAAAGTAATTTAATTTAAAAAAAAAACTTCAGCAATGTGTAGCCTTAGGCTGGCAATAAAAACTAATACATAACCACGTGTACATCATATTTATATAATGAATATTTTTAAAGATGATCATACGAACATATATTATCATACATTTGGCACTAATATTTGCCATTGGTCCAGCAATTGGCAACATCTGCTTTATATGTATACATTTCTGTCAGAACATTAGATCTGCCTATATGTATTTGACTATTTATAAAAATATTTAGACAGTAAGCTCACGTTGAATAACTAGGTCTACTGTGTTCTGGAAACTTTTCAGCAGTGAAACAGCTTTCTCATGCTCCATATGTACAAAACTGTGTCCATTTGCCTGTAACAGACAAAAATCAGAAATATAACTAATTGAAACCCACAGAAGATCGAAACAACAAATTGTAACAAGGGAAATGTTTAATAAAATGATACCTCATATTTAATGAATCAATTATATGTAACACATTATCCAAGTTCTCATTTGTGAACAACAGTTCCATATCAGTTATCAAGGATTACTTTAGTGATAAGCATATCAATAATAGTGTGGTAGTGATAACTTCAGTAGAACCAGATGGTTATGTTGCATTATTTTACACAGAGTAGCTTGTCTCAATGACACATCTAGTATGCTGATGATATTAATGAGCCCTACCTTTGTAGGGGTACCAGAGTAAAAAGTGAACAGGTCACCCGAATCATGAGATAGTAAGGACAATAGCCCTCAGTTTGAATTTATCTTCTAGGACTTAGAAATTACATAACTTGTCCAGCAAAATAGAATAACAGGTCCTGTTTCAAATCCTCAGTCATGAGTTGAAACCGGGCAACAATCTAGACTGAGTGAGACGCACAACTTGGTAAGTTTTTGGAGACTCATGCTTGGCGGTAATATTTGGTATCACAGTTATTATAGTGTTCACAAAGCAGTCACAACCACCACCCTTGCCTATCGGCAGGCAAGCTCACCATCTTTGGTGGCTCTTGTCATACTTGCCGTCAGGACACCATCAGATTGGAGACAATGAAGTGTAAAAGAGAAAAAGTGAGGCGACAAGCCTTTTTCATTTATGCGTGAGCATCAGGAACAACATCTCTTCATCCGTAAAGGCTGTCTTAACCCTGCTCCCATGTAGGAAACAGTAAACAGTACACTTCCGCACCCAGAAACCCTCTACCTTTCCAATCACTTGTTCTTTGTACAATGTTATAATGCTCTGCTTCCTTTTGGCTAGGGTCAAGCTATACAATTAAAACAGACATACATTTTGGAGTCATACATATAAGTTTAGAGTTAAAAATAATGTTCACACGGTGTTGAATTGTTGTATACTTGAGATGTTTTTCCAGGCATAATTTAAATGTTTATGATTTGCTAAGTTTTAATTTTTGCTACCAATGTTGAACTTCTTTTTACAGCTGCATATTACTTAAATCTCTATGTATGAAGTATTGGGGTGTGTTTTTCACTTAAGAGCAAGCTTGCACCGCCTCTATGGTGTAGATGGCCAGTTCGACTCCACTGAAGATTATATCTCTGAATGATAATGGCCTTAGGCATCTCGCCAAGAGAAGAAATATTGACTACTACTTTAAAAATGTCAGAATGTTTACACAAGGTTTGCTCAAAACACTCAAGTAGCCATCTGTTATTCTCACAGGCAATAAACAAGAAAACATGGTTTTGCTGTAGTGGTTGCAGAACACTTATATTTCGAAGTTATGGATTTTAACATGGAAGAAGCAGGTTCATTCGTTCAAATTAAACTACGACTAAGAGACATGATTTTACATCCTACTAGCATGCACGTAATTGTTACGGATTCGACTGATTTCTCAAAATCATTTTGGGAGTGGGCTCTGGTAACATTGTATTTGGGGAGGCGGATATTTGAATATTGTTGATGATCCTCAGTTGGCTATATTGTCAAAAGCAAAATTTACGTCACATAAAATGTCAGTAGGTTAGAGATGGTCCTTAAAAATGCCAAACTACTACAACTATGGAGGTTAAGTTCCTCATAGTAAAACAGTTTACTTTTTATTGTAATTCAAATCATTTCCATTTGAGATTACATTATTTATTAATGCCAGTCAATATATCGACTACAGAAACAGCATGTATCAAAATATTGTGGATAATATATTGAGGACCAAAATATCGAGAAAGTTTATGCATTTTTTTTTTAAACTTGTTTTTATTTGCATGTCGATATTGCACAATACAGACCATATCATGGGACATATACACATTAGGGTGCACAAACAACAGTGGAGGTCGAAAATGGAGGAACAGTGGCGTGTGGGTCGGGTCCGTGTGGTCCGTGTGCTAGCAGTAGCAAGAAACGTGTGGGGTATAAACTAGGGGAAGAAGCATGTGGGTGCGGATTGTGCGTAGGAAAGGGGGCGGTATGGGTCTGATGAGACTGGACGTGACTAGGTGTATCGTGGAATCGTGGTGCTATCAGAGAGGGGGCTGAAGGACTGGGATCATGACTGCATCGGGGGGCCAGGGGGGGCGGAACTGGGCGGGGGAGTTGCCGGAGCTCTCTCCTGTGTCAGCTGTTTGAAGCTGTGTATTAGCATGGCCCATTCCATGGGAGAAAGTATATGCATATAGGCAAAAATAGATTTACTATTCCTAACTCCACCTTTACGTACCTTAATGTGGAGTTCAGTAAAGTAATCTTACACTTATCTAAATGCACTAACCCTGTCGACATTTTTGTCCTTGATATTTTTGCACACAATTCTAGAAGAAAAATATTCAGAAGTTGATATTAAGGTGAACAGCCATTAAGTCCCCTCAAATATGTTCTTTGTCTGTTTGACCAAATTCTGCAACTTGTATTTGGGACACTTCTGTGCTTGCAAGTTCAATGCAAAATCGTCTGCTTTTGACACTTTAAGTTGGTGCAAGAATGCAGACATTGGTTTAGCCCCGAATCTATAGATACATTTAGATCCGATCTGCTACATTTTGTCGACAACAATGATCCAAATGATGCATCTCTGATTAATAATTGTGATGCGTTTAATGCCACAGTAAGGTGTTCTACCATTTCCACCACTGCTGGAATATATACAAAGATGAATACAAAGATTAGAGCTTTAGAAAAGGAAATCTCTGCAGTACAAAAGGTTTCTGCTCACAAAAGACAGATGATAGGGAATCTTTTCAAAAGCTCAGATGTCAATAGAACGCTGCACTAAGTAAAAGGGTCGGGAATGAAATTGTTAATGAAAAGGTTGAACCCTTCATGGGAATGAACAGAACAGTATGAATTCGGCAAACTATATGAGGGATAAAAGAAATATAATTCAGTTTTAGCTGCTAGAAATGATTTTGGACAATTATTGGCTCCGAGGTGACATCTCACTAAAATTGACATAAAACAGACTGTCTAAAAAAGGTTTCAAAAGTAAAAATATTTGCTTGCAATACATTTTTTATCAGACTAGAAAAAATAAATGTGAGAAACAGTCTAGCATATGTCTAGCATGTATTTAAGATTTTGTAAACAATGAAGGCTAGGTAGTTAATTCACACTTCACACCAGGCATTTTGGGGCATTTATGCAAGCTGTATATACTAAATGTAGCTTATACGATTGTTAGATCTGTGGGTCTCTAGTTGGCAATGGTATTCACCTTTGTCCAAATAGGGACCCTTACTTCTAAGTCAGGATAAGGGGATTACACTCCTTAAAAACCCCTGGTCACCCCCTTAGTAGCTTGGCACGAGCAGACAGGCTTATCTCAGAGGCAGTGTGTTAAGCATTTGTGAATATACACGGTAATACAGTGGACACACTACAGATGGACACAACACAGGTTTTATAAAAATAAGTATTCTTTATATAGACTTAACACAAGGACAACAATCCACAATACTACACTTAAGATTGCTTTAAAGATGATAAAATTTACTTAGTTCACGTTGATGATAAATGCGACAAAGTTCTCCACAAAGTACCTAGATACGTAACGCAAAGTAAACAAAAGGCTCGCAAAAGGGGAGCTGCGTCGGTTCCGTGATCCGGGGGAAATGATTTGCATGCCTCACTGCTTGCGCAGAGTAGGGGATGCATCATACTCCTTACCGGTGTAGAGGTGATGCGTAGATTCTCGACCTGCGGGCCCGTTGCTGTGCGCAAGATGGCGCCTTGATGCGATGCGATGATCCGGTTGCGATGCGATGATCCGGTTGCGATGCGGGAAGATGCGGCGATGCGATGCCGATGCGTAGATGCCTTGGCAGCCTTGCGATGACTCTGTACTTTGGAGCCTCGACAGGCCCTGCGACATGCTTCTCTGGTGATGCGATGGCAACTCTCACGATGGCGTCATGCTTCTCCGGTAATGCTACAGCAGGTAGCTTCGATGAACACACGCTTAGGGAGATGCGGTGAAGGCTCGCTTCTCCGGCGATGCTACGATTTCAGCTGCGGCGGCAACACGCTTCCTCTCGATGCGTTACGCTTCCAACTCCCAGCGACACGCAAATGTCTGGAGTTGAGAATTCCCAGCAAGGAAATTCAGAGGGGAGCCTGATATGAAGTCTTTTGTCCCTGAGACTTCAGCAGAAGGCAGGCATAGTTCAAGCCCTTGGAGAATATTCTGAAGACGATGAAAGTCCTTTAAAAAGTTCCTTGATCCTTTCCTTGGAAATGAAGCAACCACTGCAGGCCAACCCAGCAAACAGCACACTGGCAGAGGGGCTTGTCAAACTCCTGCAGCTTCCTTGGTTCTTCTCCTTGGCAAAAGGTTTCTTGTTCCAGAAGTGATCTAATTTCTTGGTGGAGTCAGCATTATAGAGGGAAGGCCCAGCCCTAATCAGGTCCCAGGTGCAACTCCTCCCTCCCATCTAGATGCAGATCTCTCTATTCACCCCTGGGCTGCCCCAGCCTGTCTCCTGGAATCCCCCAGCCCTGTCACTCACAAACCCAGACAAGAAATACACAACCTAGCAGAGGCAGGCCTGGACAGTTAGGCAAGAAAATACCTACTTTCTGAAAGTGGTATTTTCAAACACAGAATATTAAAACCAACTTTACTAAAATATGTATTGTATCATTCTGAGTTCAGGCATAGTAAATTTGAATTTCTACCATGTTCCCTGAGTCAGTTAGGATGATAAGAATGTAATGATCTAACTGCCCATTCTAGCCTATGGAGAACAGGTAGCCTTGCAATAGTGAAAAACGAAAATGGCTGTAGTTCACTATTAGGACATGCTACACACACCAGAGCATGCCCTACCTTATACTTACAATGCACCCTGCCATTGGGCCTACCATAGAGGTGTCTAATATGAAGCAAAGGGAAGGTTTGGGGTTAGGCAAGTGAGTGCACTTGCCAAGTCGACATGGCAGTACTAGACTGCACACAGGCCTTGCAATGGCAGGCCTGAGACACACTTTACAAGCTGCTTCTGTGGGTGGCACAACCAGTGCTCCAAGCCCACCAGCAGCATTTGATTTACAAGCCCTAGGCACACATGGTGCACTGTACTAGGGGCTGACAGGTAAATCAAATAACCCAACCATGGAATCACCAATTAGTACATCAATTTAACATAGGGAGCACTTGCACTGTGGCACTGAATAGCAGTGGCACAGTGCCCAAAGCATTTCACCAGCAAAAACATATCAAAACAGAGGAGGCAATCCGTCAAAATGGAAGGGAGACTCACACCAATGATGCCAGGTCTAACAATGATGTTAAAAAATACAAATATAAAAAAACAGAATGACTCATCTAGAATAATGAAAAACGCAATTAACAATTAATTGATAACTATGCAAACCGCAAACCTAACCTTAACATCATCCATAATCCTAAATAAATCACAACTTTTGCCCTCACAGTACAGAAAACCTAAAATGTTATACTTACGTCACCACAATCCCACCAAACTACCAGACCAGTTCACCAATGCCAGGGGAACTCAATGACAACTGGGTAACCCCTGAGTACACTCAAACTCACGGAATGACATGGTCCTGCTTTTGAGGCTTTGGCTCTCGTGTGGTTACGAAGGCAAAACATTTGATGCTCATGCATTATCATAGCTTTGGTAGAAGGAATAAGAATTTTGTTTACTATTAAATGGCTTATCTCAGTAAAATGTCTTATTAGAGCACCAGAGAAAGTTACGTTCAACAAAAGTTATGTGGATAGTCAAGCTTTCTAGGTATACAGAGAAACCATATATGCATCAACAATATTTGTGGGGGCTTGTGTAGGTATGTGCATGCTGCTGCACGGATGCCTCTTCTCATCCCAGGCTGATGTGTGCGGCAGGGTCACAACTGCTGGAAAAACATCCCAATCAATTGGGCACTTATATTCACCACTATCAACAGATGTTGGAGCAGACAGCAGCTCAGTAAAACGGGCGAAGACGTCTGGCTACATGGGGATGGTGTGAACTGTATGGTTGAATCGACCTGCATAAGGCGGTACAGCAACAAGGTCAACAATGTTGTAGCAGAAAGAAGGAATAGGACCTCCAAGAGGAAGCGAGGCTTGAGAAAGGTGCACAGCCTTTCATCCCAGAGGTGAACTATGACCTCTCGCTCCTGGTGACAGGATCTTCTTCATCTGACAGCAGCAGGTGACTATGGCTTTACTCACAACCATCCCTTTCTGGGGCTTAGTTGGAAAACTACAAGAAGTCTCCTGTCTTCGTAGCACTCTTCAATCTGGCAGCAGCTCTCATGGCAGAACTTAAACAGCCACAACTTGAGTTTGAGAGGATAATTAAGGGAGGTTCTTAGCAAGCCAGGTGGTCTACTGCCTTCTTCAGATTACACTACGGCAATAGTTTCCGCTAATCCTTTGAGTCGTCTCCCAGCTCCATGGGTGTGCTGCTAGACGTCCTTCCTCTGGCTGGGGATAGAGCTTCCGCTTGAAATCAAAGGTGAACAAATACATCAGTCTCACAGGCCATCTGAAAACTCCACAACGTGGCACTTGGCGTCAGCCTAATCGGTTACTCTGCTTTGGTGCATCACTTGAATTTTCAGGGGGATCCTATCAGGCTAAAGTGCACCTTTCTCAGAGTGCAGTTTAGTCTCCAGATAGCACAGCATCATGTTCCCAGTCTCTCCAAGTGGATGGAGACATCTACAACCCTGCTCATACTGTGGGATGTCACTCAGCCTCTCCTCCAGCCAGGTATTTTTGCTGGGCTTGAGGTTCCCTGCGCTCAGAGTTAACCAAGCGCTTAGCACAATCTTCGTCAAGCAAGTTGTCTTTGGAGGCCAGAGGCTGACATCTAAACTCCTCTGATCCAGTGGCACGAATGTAGCCTGTATCTCTGTGAAGATGGGGGGAGGGGGTAGGAAAAGCGACAGCTCGAGGACATTTGAGGTGGGAAGGAAGACAGCTGATTGGGTGAAGACGAGGGATCAGGCTAAGGGCTGGTAGGGGGCGGGAAGACAGCTTATTGGGTGAAGAGGAGGGAGCAGCCGGAGGGCTTGTAGGGGGCGGGAAGACAGCTTATTGGGTGAAGAGGAGGGAGCAGCCGAGGGCTTGTGGGGGGCGGGAAGACAGCTATCTCAAAGCCTAACCTTGTTAACATGGAAACCGAGCTTCTTGGGCCAGCAAAAGAACTCGGAGACACCCAGTCAGGGGTAATCATGGGCACATCCAGGATTCCTAATCAGCTGGCACCAGATGTTGTGTGCGTCATAAACTCGACATGTGAATTGTAGCCACACATGTTAAAAGAAGTTTCACTTTTGTGGGAACCCATTCTCCAGTGGCGCAAAGTACTCAGCTGGTGAGAAACGTGTTCATAATCATATATTGCACCCATAAAAGGACTCCGGGTGTGACTTTCCTGCGCACTAAACATATTTTGTCATTCTAAAATATTGAAATCCGGAGTAGGGTGGCACAGAGGTACTGCCCCATGTACTTTTGTCACGTACCCTTCACTTGACTTCCATTAAATAATTAAATACAATAAACTATGTTAAGTATGTTATCTAGCTTCTCCACCCATTTCAGCTCGAGAGGGCTGTTCCCTGCATCTCTCTGTAGCAGCATCTCCTGATGGAGTTGGTACATCCTGGCTTGCTCAAGGCCTGTGCTTTTGGTACTCAGCCCAGACTGTTATCAAAATGTGTGACGAAACGGTTCTATTCGGCTCTAGAGGCTATACTTCCTAATATTACATTTGCCTTTTCCAAAAGTAAGAGTCTTTTAATGTAAACACATTTGTCTTTGCGTCGGCCGAGAGAAGGTTGTGTGCTTTTGGTACTCAGCCCAGACTGTTATCAAAATGTGTGACGAAACGGTTCTATTCGGCTCTAGAGGCTATACTTCCTAATATTACATTTGCCTTTTCCAAAAGTAAGAGTCTTTTAATGTAAACACATTTGTCTTTGCGTCGGCCGAGAGAAGGTTGTGTCAGACATCTGCTTCTACCATCTCGATAAATCATGTCACGCCACGTATTGTCATATTTTTGGGATGACTGCTTTCTTCTCTTCCGCTGAGATGCTCTGAGATGATGCACCGCAGATGCGCTCCAGGCATCGCTTGCATTCACGCTAAGGTAAATATTAACACGATTTCCTACCTTACCAATGAAGGAGTTACTGGGCCAGGACTCCAGACAGCCTTCTAAGATTCACTTTCTGCTTTGTCTCCTTATCTCACCATTATTCCGCAATGCAAAGCAGGAGGTGCAGCGGCATTCAGTACAAGGGATACTTTATTTTGTGACATCGATTTAACTCAGGGAAATACATCTATCAGTTGGGTTAAATAATGCTGATAGGTGCAATAAACGAAATGTGTTCAACTCACTGTGTACTGTGCAAGAATGATATCCCCCTTAGTAACAGAGGGGTGGAACATCATCACTGTGCGGATGCCCAGAAGGAAACTGGCGTATGTTTAAAAAAACACACCAGGCCTCATTTATGAGTTTTGGCCATGGGGCGCTGCCCTATGGCAAAAGAAAAGGCAGGAATGCGCCTTATCTTCCAGATACAGCACATTCCTGTCCTTTTCCCCTGCACGGCTCACATTGGGCTGCAATGCGCCAACGCAGGCACCTTTGTACCATGGTGCAAGAGTGCCTGTGTTGGGGGATGATTGTTTTTGTGCGAGAAGGGAAACCTTCCTGCACAAAAACAATCACAAGAGACTATTTCCTCCTCTGCAGGACACACAGAAAAAGGAAAAACAAGGAGAAATAAAGATATTGTTGTGCATCCCTTACTCCTCCCCTGGGGAGGCTTACGTTTTTGGTGCTTCCTCAGAGTTACGATTTCTCGTATATCTGGGGCAGTGTCAGAAAGCCATGGATGTTGATGGGAATGCCCTTAGCAACACCCATTGCACACTCCTTTAATGCTGAAAACTGGAGATATGGAGCAGGCTCCGGAGCCACTGGAGCGTCACAAAAAGTGATGCACCAGCGGCGCAAGGGTTTATAAATAAGCCCAATTGTTTACTACAGCTTTACACTAAACTCAGAAACTCTATAAGCCTCAATGCGAGCTCCCCGTTATCTCCCCATGTAAATCACCCCCTAGAGTTCCGACAAGGACCAGACTGGGAACCCAAAGCAGTCCTGGCAAATTTTGTGGGACTAGACTCCATACTTAGTGTAGTGTGCAAGTGCAGCGCGGGAGCCCGACCACTACAAAGAAGGTTTGTGGGTGTTCTTACCTCAAGATAATTAGGGGGAAAATGGCAAAAATGCTGCAATCTACAACACATTTTTCATTATATATTCAATTGTATTAGCTTTTAAAGCATAGTAACTTATGAGCTTATTGTGCACCGGTATATAGCAGTCTTTAGTGGGGCCCTTCAATGGTTCCCTCACTATCACCCTCCAACTGTGCCCCTCATCGCTCCATGGTCCCTCTCTCACATGTATTTCATTTGTTTTATAGCGCCTCTCATACCAGATTATGGTGTAGGAGCACTTTACATGAAAAACACATAGAGACAATGAATAACGCAAGCAAGTCAGTGTATAGAAAAAGTTACATACCACAAAAGGCACTACACGGTAGGCATGTTTTAAGAGTTCTTTGCCTGGAGAAGCACAAACTCAGGATTCATAAAGTAACACAGTGGCTAGGGTTGCATTTTCTAATGCAAATTTCTTTCTTCCAAAACAAAACCCTTTTAGCAGCATTAGGATAATGAAAGACTGAGAAAAAACATAACTCTAACCTGTACCATGCAGTTTACATGCAACTCTTTGATGGCTGTTCATAGCTCACTGTGCAAGATAACTATTGTAATTTATTAACTGAACAGTCACAACTGCAACAAGAGTTAAAACTCCAGCTCACTCTAGCAGGAAGATTAATCACCAGCGATAATTCAACATTTTGATTTTCGCTGAAAAGGGTTCGATATACAAAGAACTTTGCAGCTGGTGCTTTTAAAACTACACCATATTTCAAAACATAGGGAGCCTGGAAATAAAAGTTAGTGCTGGGTGGCCTATGCTGACCTGCTAATTTTGTTACAGGGGGTGGACATTGCATCACTCCTGCAAAACCGCTCCCCCCTGGTAACAACCCCCTCCGCCTCCATCCACTTCCAGACTCCCGGGAAAATGCCTGATGCCCTGTACGGCCAATCGGTCCTTGGTTCCGATTCCTTGGCATCAGTAACTCTGAAGAGCGGATTTACCAGCAAAATCCAGAGAGAGAGTGTGGTTCTCAGAAAAGACAAATTGCCTTGGCAATGACTGCATCTGGCCCCAATTTTTCAGTAATTCCTCATTTTGCCTTGCTACAAATCCAGGCGCTCTTCCTGCTTTCAGCAGATGGAATCTCCAGGTGGACACCACATTTAAGTACAGTTACGTAGACCAAGTAATCAAAAATTAACTAGTAACTCCCATTACTTTCCTGCAAAACCTAAACGGTGTTGTCAACTGTGCTATTTTGTTTATTACAAAACGGCATATTGTTTATACTCTAAGAATGATTACAACATTCAAGTGATGGGAGTGTTATCGAAGACAATGGAGTGACTGAGGGCCAATAATGCCTGTTTTAAACTTCTGCTTCACTATTCCAGAGATTGTCATTCCGTTTTCCCCTGTTTAATTTAGAACATTCTAGTTTCAGTGGGTGCAATGTTCTAATAGTGTCACAACCCTTCCGTCGTGTGTCAATGATGCTTGTAAAGGCTCTTTAATTCGTTATAGTCCCTCACCTGCAGCTCAGACCTATACCTCAGACCTATAACTCAAGAAGAAGATCTTTAACAACCTAGAATAGTCCTCCGGAGCAGGCTAAAATGGTATTTTACTTGTAGTAGGACCTGTAAACATTCTTGTTTCCAACTGTATATGTACTGTTGCAGTACATCAAGCACAGGTGTAGTAAAGAGAGCGTTTGGAAGGGCATGTGAGACCTGAATTGCAAGCAAGCTCACATATTTTATTGATACAGATGTCTTGTACTAACCATGCACCACTCAATAGTTCATGGACAGTGAACCATTAGACTCGAGGCTGCTTCCCTCAGGAGTCAGGAGGGATGTGCGCCAATGTTAAAAGAGTTTGGCCTCTGCTAACTGGAGGCACGTGGAATGCATGGCTGAAGCCAGTGCATATGGAGCTGGTAGAAGAGATACTATTTTTTTCCTAAATGAAAAAATATTGCAGGGCGACACAAGGTCATGACATTGCAGTTGTAGATGCCTCCAGGCACCTGTAATTGATCGCTGATCATTCATCCGTTCATTCAAGAAAGGGATATCTGCAGTGCACATTTCACAGGTGAAAGGGGGGGGGGGGGCTGGGGTAACGTGCACTCAGAAGGTAAGACCAGACCTGCTGGATTTCAATGAACCCCAATGCATGCGGCAAGCAGGTTGCGTCTCGTTACGATGCCACAGGGGAGGGGATACACTTCAGCATGTATTGTTGTAAACGTGGCGATTGTTTCAAAACAGAAATAAAAATCCTGTCTAATTCTAGTACTAGTTTGTAGAATTACGTTTTATGTTTGCATTCTTTCAAGTTTCAAAGCATGCCCCATGATGTTACTGCAAAATAATATTTAAACTAAAACATTGTAGTATGTGTGCAATTTTCGAAGGATTTGATATTTAAAAACATAGGGTCATATTTATGAGAGGTTTGCGCCACGCAAAGTAATACATGCGTGACACAAGCCTCTAAGTCAGATTTATGAAGCCACACAAAGCCACTTTGCGTGAAGTAAGGCATGTAGTGCAAATTCCTTCGTTGCCCTGCTCTGTGCAAGGGAGGCGTTCCATGGGCATTGGTTGGGTGTTTCCATGCAACTCCCATGGTTTTTGATGTATTCCCAGATTTACAAGGACTTGTAAACCTGGGATTGTGCCAAACTCTTACACTTCCTCAGGTGAGTCGTAACAAGGAGAAATATCATTATTTCTCCTCCCTTTTCCTCTTTCTACTTGTGTTGCATTCTGCACCACACGTAGAAATGGGAAAAGCCTCTCAGGATTGTTTTAGTGCAGGAAGGTGCCCCTTCCTGCACAAAAACAATCCTGCATGCAACGGAGACACCCGTGCATCATGGTGCAAGGTACCCTGCATTGGAGCTAGGCTGCCAAAACGGCGTCAGCGCAAGGGCAAAGGACAGAAATGCACCATATTGGGAAAATATTGTGCATTCCTGCCCTTTCCCAGTGGCATGGGAAACACAGCAAGGTGAGTTGCAGCGCTGCCATGCATCACTAATTTCATAAATATGCCCCATAATGTGTGAGAGAAATGCAGTTTTGTTATTCCTATTGAACTACACTGTACACACATGTGAGGAAGGAGCAGGACCGGCTTTACCACTGCAACAGTCTTTGTTGGCGCCCCACAATGACCTACTTCTCCATGGAGTCCCTCACTACCACCCTCCAAGGGCGCCCATCATATCTATATGTCTCTTCTCTCACATGTATTTAATTACATTTATTGCGCTACTTATACCAATGTAGGGTGTCAGAGCACTTTACATCACATGCACATTATACAGAGTCAATGAACCATCATCACCATCACCACCATCAAGTGTGTAAATTAATGTATAGGAAATGTTACATAAGACAATGAGGACTACACGCTGTAAGCATCACATGTCATCCATAAGGGCAGGCAGTATATTTTAAGAGTGTTTGATCTGGAGAGTCATAAACTCAGGATTTAAAATGTAACACAGAGGTTGGCATTGGTTGTGATAAAATGCAGCAGCCCACTGAGCTATTCACAAAAAATACAATTCTGTGATCTGCATGTTACATGTGCTTGGACCCAGGCACATTAACCCTCTGCACTGTAATGTAGTTGACAGTCTAGTAGTTGGGGGGGTGGAGCTAAGTGGGTTGAGGGGAAGAGGAGGAGCAAGCACAGGATGAGGGCAGTTAGAGTAGGGACAGGGTCGGAAGAATAGTGGAATAAAGGAGCTCTACCAAACACATTCTGTGTCTGTCATATCTTGTAGCACGATGCTACAACTGGCGACGAGGGTGGGATGACTAAGCCCACTGCTCACAGGACCCCACGAGAGCACCCTGTCCCAGGCAGCGTCGAGGAGAACGCTGCCGAGTGAAGCCGAGCTGCCGCCTGAGCAAGAGAGGCCAGCAGCAGGTGGCCCTGGCCCTCCAGAGACCGTGAGGGAGCCAAGAGGGGCCACAGTAACGAGCGCCGAACCGCTCGAAGAAAAGGAAGCCGATCGCGCCGTAGCACGGCTCACGCTGGAAGCGTGTGCCTTGGGTGAGTGCTGGAAGTGCAGAAATCGGGAGCCCACTCCGACCCTGCCTCGCACCCAAGAGCGAAGAAGAAGTGCCCAAGCGTGGAGGACGCTGTCCCCGAAGGCCCGCTGGCAAGCGCCGCCGAGCGTGTTGAAGTCGGGGCTCGAGTGCCCGTCGACGTCGGAAAATCTCACGCCCGATGCGTGAGTTTCGGCACGCTGTCGCCGAAGAAAGCGCGGGACCTTGCAAAGTAAGGCGGGAGCCCACCCCAACCTCACCTGTTGGTAGCAGTGGCAGGAGAGAAGTGAATCCTGATGTGTGCTGCCTCCTGAAGTCGCCTGCCGGTGAGTCCTGAGTGAACTGGGACCAAGTGAAGAGAGAGAGAAAGCCTCGTGTGCATGCAGTGACGGCGGCCATCTTGGAGTCAGGCAACTTTCAAGACAGACCCCTTGGTCATTGTAGAGCGGCCATTTTGAAGTCAGGCATACAGCAATATCAACAAGCATTGGCGAGTAAGAATAAACAAGCATTGACAAGAGCAAATAAACAAGCATTGGTGGAAAAAAGTAAACAAGCATTGACAAGAACAAATAAAGAAGCATTGGCGAGAAGAAGCAAACAAGCATTGACAACATCAAGTCAACAGACAATAATAAATGTGAGTGAACTACAAGAACAAACATTGACAAACGCAAGCAGTGTAGTGAGAAAACAAGCACAGGCAAAGGAAAGAGTGAGAGGGAAACAGCGACACAATGGTGACCCCCAATACTTCACCACAGCGGAATGAAGCTAAGCCCATCATCGCGGGAGGATCGCACCTGCGAGCCCCAGAACCCCTGACCGTGACCACGGGAGGAAGCATGGGCCCCAAGTGGCAAGAATGGCTAGAAGACTTCGAAGATTATATTAAGGGGTCCAAAGTGACGGTAGACAAAGAAAAGTTAATTGCCCTCCGCAACCTAGCAGGCCGAGAAATAAGCAAAATAATCAAGGACCTTCCGCTGCAGATGCTGGAACCTATGACAAAGTACGTGAGGCATTAAACAAGAAATTCCTCCATAAAAGAAATGTGGACTATGAACGCCATGCATTTCATCAAGCGCGTCAAGGAAAAGAGGAAGCAATGAGTGCATTCATCACCCGGTTGCGGCGGCTGTCGAGACACTGTGAATTCGAAACCTTCTCGATTGACGCTGCCATCAAATCGCAAATCATAACCGGTTGCCACTCGGAAACACTCAGAAGGCGGCTGCTGAGAAAACCACATGAATTAGAAGAGATCGAAGAAATGACTTGTGTCTATGACCAAGCTGAAGAACACGCCGCCACCATCAAAACAGGACACAGTGTAAGTCATGAGCAGGCGCACCGCGTTCAAGAAAAACCCAGTAGCAGACGAAAGTACTCGCAAGAGAAGCAATGGAGACAGAGACCGTCATCGCGCCAAAGACGCCCAGAATACAGGAGGAGAGAACCCGGGCGATGGGACCGGAAGCCAGAAGGGACTAAACGGTGTTACCGATGTGGATATGACTATCCCCATGTAGACACATGTCCAGCCATGGGTCAGCGCTGCAGGAAATGTGGGCGGTCGAACCACTTTGAAGCAATGTGTGGAGACTATCACAAGGAGAGGCGAAATGAAACAACGAGATCGTCTCGCTCAGACACGAGAAAACATCACATACGAGCTGTCCAAGGAGAGCCCATGCGGTCCCCAGGCTCATCACATTCCAGCCGAGAATCACGCAGATCACGATGGGAACGCAGATCCCCGTCTCGGGACTCGAGATCATCATCATCCAGGGACTCAGCTTACACCGTAGAATACTTAAATGTAAATGTAAATGTACCGGTATTTATAGAGCGCACAGCTACTTCCCTGAGGTAGTGTCCCGGCGCTGTCCGTATACCGCTTAGGAACCCTTCCTGGTTTTCCCTGGGAGTGACCACTCCTGGGCACCCCCAGGGTGAAACCAGGCATCCCAGCGCTTTTGGGGCCGTTGTGGAGATTAAGCAAGCTATTGCCCAGAGTCGCAGAGTGGGACCCATGATTAGAATAGGCACCGAGGCGATAATTATCAGGTCCGAGGAAATTGAGCCCAAGACCCACCGAGGCGGGTATTGAACCCTGGTCCCGGGCCAGACCTCTGCATCAGGGTCTGCCGCTCTAACCATTTGAGCCACACTTCTCCACTTAAACATGATTGCAGACCCTGATCAACTCAAACGGTATCCACGCTTAGACATTAAAGTGGGGAATCATGACACCAAATTTGTAACGGACAGCGGAGCTTCGCTGAACTACATTCCAGTTACAGAGCACGAGAAAATGATCCCAAAGCCCCCATTGACTTTTGCACCAGTCCGTGTTTTCACGTGGATGTCCAAAAAACCACTCCCTTGTCTGGGCAAATTCCACACGACACTCACTCATGACAACATTACCATACCAGCGGTTATACATGTCATCAAAGGGCCAGAGGCTGACTGCCTACTTAGTCTCCCCACTGCAGAGCGTCTTCGTCTGGTGGAAATTTTGTTCAAAGTCAACGACAACCAGAACTGCCTGAGCAAGTTCCCATAGCTGTTTCAGGGCCTAGGAAGGTTGAAAGGGTGTCAAATTCATCTGCACATTAACGAACAGATCAAACCCGTTGCGCAGCACCCACGACGTGTTCCATTTCATCTTCAAAGTGCCGTCGAGGACGAGCTTCAAGAACTCCTATCTGCGGATATCATAGAGCGCACGGATGGCCCGACCCCATGGGTGTCGCCAGTGGTCATCGTACCTAAGAAAGGGACTCCCAACAAGGTGAGACTGTGCGTTGACATGCGCCTACCCAGCACTGCGATTGATAGGGAGCGGCACCCTGGACCGCACCTGAGCGACATGATCGCTGCGCTGAATGGTGCAAGGGTATTCTCGAAGCTGGACTTAAACAAAGGCTATCACCAGCTAGAATTAGACGCCAAATCTCGCTACATCACTACGTTTGCAACCCACCTAGGACTTTTTAGGTACAAAAGGCTGAGCTTTAGTGTCTCATCCGCCGCAGAAATCTTTCAGGAGGCGATCCGGCAAATCATTCAACACATCTCCAACACCTTGAATTACAGCGACGACATCCTGGTCTATGGGTCCGATGTTCGTGAGCACGACATCGCTCTTGATCCTGTTTGTCATGCCCTGTTGGATGCGAATCTGACGTTGAACAAGGAGAAATGTGAGTTCCACCAGGCCACTTTGAAATTCTTTGGCCATATTTTCTCAGATGAGGGCATGAAGCCTGACCCGGACAAGATTGCGACCCTGAACAATACCAAGAGCCCGCAGGACGTCAACGACTTGAGAGCTTTCTTGGGGATGGCCAGCTACTGTGCCCGCTACATCCGTGACTATGCTACTATCAGTCACCCCCTTCGGATCCTCACCAAACTTGGTCAACCGTTTGACTGGACCCCTCAGTGCGAACGAGCGTTCAAAGACATCAAGCGTGCTGTGGAGTCGGCCGACAGCCTCTCATACTTTAACCCTCAACGGAAGACCAAGATCACCGTAGACGCCAGCCCCGTTGGTTTGGGGGCCATCTTGGCTCAATATGATAATGACTCTGACCAGAGACGGATTGTTGCCTATGCCAGTCGCAGCCTATCTGATCCCGAGAAGAAGTATTCGCAGCCAGAAAAGGAAAGTCTTGCGGTGGTCTGGGCATGTGAACACTTTCATGTTTTTGTATATGGCAAGCACCTTACCTTGATCACCGATCATCAGGCACTGGTCACCATCTACGGCAACCCAAGATCCAAGATGCCTCCGAGAATTGAGAGATGGGGTCTCAGACTTCAGGAGTACACTTTCACCATTGTTCATAAACGGGGGAAGGCGGAGAACCCGGCTGACTACATGTCCCGCCACCCTCAGCCATCATCAGAATCCAAACCATCGATTGCTGAGGAGTATATCCACTTTGTGGCTGACCAAGCACTGCCACCTGCCATTCCCATGAACGTCATTCGGGAGGTCACCGCCCAAGACACCTTCTTGCAGATGGTACTCCGCCGGATTCAAACTAATCGGTGGAGACATGATCCACGAGAAGAAGACACAGACCCCACAATCCGGCAAGAGATACAAGCATTCCGGCACATCTGCGATGAATTGTCGGTCACCACTGATGGAGTCATTCTACGAGGCCAACAACTTGTGATCCCTGGTCAACTACGGCAGGGAGTTGTCAATTTAGCCCATGAAGGCCATAGAGGAGTAGTATCAACAAAGCAAGCTCTCCGGGAACGCGTCTGGTTTCCTTTTCTGGATCAGATGGTAGAGTCTACCCTGAAGGATTGCCATCTATGCCAGTTGACCAACAAAAGCAATCCACCGGCACCGCTACAAATGGCCACCCTGCCCAGCGGAGTGTGGCAAGAAATTGCCATGGACTTCTATGGACCGCTGCAGTCTGGAAAATATGTGGTTGCCATAATTGACGAATATTCAAGATCTCCCACCGCGCAAATAATATCGTCTACAAGTGCCTCTTGCACTCTCAAGGTGCTAGATGAAGTGTTTGCAACATGGGGTGTCCCCAAAGAGGTTAAAACGGACAATGGGCCCCCATTCAATGGACACGAATTCAGTGCATTTGCAAAACACATGGACTTCAAGCACAGGAAAGTTACACGTCTATGGCCACAAGCAAATGGCACCATCGAAAGATTTATGGCTACGATCAAAAAGACATTTCAACAGGCCACGGCTGAGAAGAGGGAGCTGCAAGCCGCCCTGAATGAAGTCCTCAGAGCTTACAGGACAACTCCACACTCAACCGCCGGACAATGCCCAGCGACCCTCATGCTAGGGCGCCCAATGAGAAATCGCATCCCAACATGGGAAGGGGCCTTGCAAGCTGTGTCGCCAACTCACATTCACCAAGAGATGGCTGTGACTGACAAACATAACAAGGACAGAATGAAATCATATGCCGATGTCAAAAGGAGAGCGAGGTCTCCATCCTTGCATGAAGGAGACTACGTCCTCGTCAAACAGGATCAACAGAGAAAGACTGATTGCTGATTCCGAGATGAGCCACTGCTGGTTACCCAACAAAAGGGCACCATGCTAACTGCGGAATCGGACCAACGTCGAATCACCAGGAACGTCTCTCATTTCAAGAAGTGTCCTCGAAACATGAAAGGGCCCTTGATGAGCCTGACTGACACTCTCACACTTGAAGAGCCCGACCGTGGTGACACAGAAGGCAGAGGTCAGCCAAATGAACACTTGCCTAGTGAGTCCACCGGGACCATGTCTTTGCGGCCACGTCGTGATATCCAGCCAACAAAGAGACTCATTGAAGAGATGGATTGAAACACTGTTTGTTTTGTTTTATTAAGAAAAGGGGAGATGTAATGTAGTTGACAGTCTAGTAGTGGGGGGCGGAGCTAAGTGGGTTGAGGGGAAGAGGAGGAGCAAGCACAGGATGAGGGCAGTTAGAGTAGGGACAGGGTCGGAAGAAGAAGTGGAATAAAGCAGCTGTATCAAACACATACTGTGTCTGTCATATCTTGTAGCACGATGCTACATGCACTACTTTATGAGTCAAAACTGCTATTAAACAAAACTCATATTTCTCTAGGAGGTAGGGTAATCACCAAAGGTAGCTTGACATTTTTATTAACCCATAAGATATTTCAGAATGCAGAACCCCCTGAGGTAAGCACCCAATGGGACTGCAGCAGTTGTCCTGCCCCAAAGCCGGCTCTAGGAAGGAGAAACCAGCTAGAGGCATAAAAGATCAAAAAGAGAGGGGCTAGTGGTGCCCCAACTCCAAAATACCATGAGAGCAAAACATAAATCAAAGTGGAGGCAGTGAGCAGAGAGGGAAAACAATTGGTAGGCTCTTCCTTCCACTACAAGGGGTGGAGGTGGGCTTACCCATAAAAATATCAATGTATACTCTAATTGTTTGTTTACCTAAATATAGAATTATCAGAATATTCACCTAGACCCATTCTAAGTTTAATGAGTGAGAAACACACTGTGGGTGAGCAAATAGTTGGTGCTGTTGGAATCATGGAGATTACTGCCTATGAGAATTTAATATTGTGCTCATATGTTCTGGATCTGCTTAATGAAATAGTGTTCGATCTTAAAAAATTAACCACCGATGTTACAGCAGCTTGGGCGCAAAAATTGAGATAATCAAGAAAATAATACAGAAACAGCCACCCATCATGAGCAGGAACAAGAATGTAACCCAGTGGAAATTCCACTTGATGGATCGCAAGTGACTTCTACGCAATCCCTTTGGTAGCATATGGAGTTCTGGAGATATATTGAACTTCAATGGAGAAAATTACAGTTGTATATTGGACCTGGTTTTTGCGATAGTATGTTATAGAACATGGTCGGTTACCCAGTGTTGTTTCTATGTTCTAATAAGTGGAAATACTTTGTTTTTCTGAGTGGGACATTTGTAGGTCCCTATCGAAAAAAACTATCTGATGCAACTGGACTAAGAAGAAACCATCTGTAGCTGACCAGCTCGAATTTCTATCAGAAAACCTGATACATGTTTCACTCCTAATCCTGCTAAATTAAATTGTATTCTTATAGCCCCATCCTATTATTCCTGAACTATCAGGAAATTGATCTCAGAGGTATTATGAACATTAGTTAGCACTTTGCAGGTCTGTCTGGGACCTGTAGGGGTAGAAATCTACACACATTACCAAAACGTCCTGTATCAGCATTCCTCTAGCAACCAGAGACCTCACAAGTTACGTCACCATATGTTCTATCCCAGTAAGACTGAAAAGTTTCATTAGCATATAGGGCAGAGAAAGAGGTATAGAAAAGGTAACTGTTAGGGATAGCATCCAACCTCAGGGTTCTTGGTTTCATGGAAATTTAGAGATATTCCAGCATTATCTCATCATAAAGTGACAGAAGTGGGCACGTCATGCATCTACTGTTTGATAATTCTTCTAGGGTCTTTTGAAGTTTACCATAACCCGCTCTAGTTAAATTTTATATATGTAGATTTGATTACTTGATTAAACCATGGATATTTTGGGTAAGAGAGGATCTAATAGCCTAAGAAGCAGTTTTTTTTATTACAAAGTTTTATATAGCATGAACTTGACCCGAATCGGGTATCAGAGCGCTTTTTATAGCACCAGTTGCATTACATGAGGACAAATTAATTTTTTTTATGAGGCACGGGAAGATTTAGTGATTTGCCCAGAATCACAGGATGTTCAACGTCATTGCCGAGACTCGAACCCAGATCCCCATATTCGAGGTTGACCGCCCTAGCTGTTAGGTCAACTCCTATCCAGTTTGAGATTGACCTGTCCTTCAGCTGATTAGAGCATACTGAAACCTTATATCAGGTGTTACAGTTAGACTGTAATGCACCAGCTAAGAAGCCACTGGGGCTGCTTAACATTTGTGTTCTATTTGCAAATAAGCCGTAGTATTGAAAGATAATTTCTGCTTGTTTAAGTGAAACAGCGAACAGACTGATAGAAAGATAACATAGTTTTCTCGTTTTGGCGAGGCCACACTTTTGGAGAAAGTTGGTGGTGGTCTAGAGATGAGATTAATAGAGTTTATTCCAATTAGTCTGATGAGATTTTGTATCAAAATATTGTGGGCAGAATATTATCATACAGACAGGGACGGCTCCTCCGTAATGGCGGAGGAGCTCTACCCCCCTGCTGAAAGAGGAAAAATAAAATGATAATAAAAGCATTTTATCATCATTTTATTTTTGCCTAACTGCTGATGACGGAGTCTTGAAGGGGCAGGGCGGGGCCACGCAATCCTGTCGAAGAGGCATGGCAGGTGGAGGAGTGGTGAGCACTTTTATTGCGCATGTTTGTTTGGCTGGCCGTACTAGGCTGGCCAAACACACACGCACACTTAAGTTTCTCCAACCCGGCTGTGTTGTACTGCCAGGTTGGGAAAACCCCCCAGGCTCCAATGCACTGTCTGAGCGGCAAACAAAGCTACTCAGACCAATCCCAGTGCTTCTCTCATGCTGGGAATAGCATTCCCAGCATGAGAGAAGGGCTGGGATTATGCATCTAGGAGCCTGCACAGTTGGAGTCTAGGATCGGAGGAGAGAAGGAAGTCGGCGTCCTTCAGATCAGCAGGTAAGTGGGATTTTAATTATTTTATGTTTCGTTTTTGGTTGTAATTGCCCCTGTCCCCCTTTGCCTCACCACTAAGCAATAATAGCGGCCGCCACTGAATACAGGAATATGGTGGTCTAAATATAGAATACAAAAATATTGATAAAGTACGTATTTATAGTTAAGTATATGTTTACTAAACTTAACATCACTTATAGGTGGATTGATGATATACATGTTCAAAATACATGGATGGTGCGGACCATCCATCCTATTTAAATATCCCCGTCTGCCTGGTGGGATCTCTGTGCTGTGAAGGGTGCTACCGATGCAACGCATTCCCCACAGCACTGAAAGTTTGCAGAGCAGAACTCTTTTAAGGCGCCCGCAATTCGAAGTTTTTTGTATTAAGACAACAATCTCCCAAAGTAGAAACTTGGGTTCTTAACACAAAAACAAATGAACCCCTGCTTGCCCAGAATTTTTTCTGTGTACTTGGGAGTCGTTCTTCCTAGTCCCTGTCTGTTTCTGCCACGGCTTGCGTGGTGGAAACATGTAGGGGAAATAAGTGACTGTTGCTGTGCCCTCACTAGTGTGGGATGACCGTCATTGTGAACTGATGGCCCGCTGCGCCTCTCACCAGGCCGGGTCACCCCCTTGCTCCTCCTGCCGCCTTCTGCTCCTGCCAGCCAACCTTGCTCCTGCCAGCCAGCCTTGCCGCTTTTTTTCCGCCGCCGACGCCCCCCTGGTCCCCCGAGCGGCCCAGCCACAGCAGAGCCGCCCGCTTGCCAGTTCCCGCCGCTGCTCGCCACAGGCCCCGCCCACCACCGGCCCATTGGCCGAGCCGCTCCCGCCGCCCAGCTGACCCGCCCTCACGTCCCCCTTCTTAAAGGGACAGCTAAGAGTGCTCGGGAGTGACCGCTGCGCCTCTCACCAGGCCGGGTCACCCCCTTGCTCCTCCTGCCGCCTCCTGCTCCTGCCAGCCAGCCTTGCTCCTGCCAGCCAGCCTTGCTGCTTTTTTTCCGCCGCCGACGCCCCCCTGGTCCCCCGAGCGGCCCAGCCACAGCAGAGCCGCCCGCTCGCCAGTTCCCGCCGCTGCTCGCCACAGGCCCCGCCCACCACCGGCCCATTGGCCGAGCCGCTCCTGCCGCCCAGCTGACCCGCCCTCACGTCCCCCTTCTTATGACGCCCCCAGAGCGACCGCGCGCAGCGGGAGCACCGACTGAGCGCCGAAGGTGCGCCAAAGGTAAGCCCGTCTGCGCCCGTCCGCGCCTGGACCGCGCCCAGTGCCAGGACCCCTGGCCCTCGCAGACCCCAGCCCACCCACCGGATGTACGACGCCGCCACCCTCAACGCACTCAACACCGGCCGAATCCCGGGATGCTACCGAGCCACCCCGAGACGCACCCACGGACCCTTCTGCTGCAACGCCTGCAAGTTCACCTGCATCCGGACCTGCACTACTCCAGCACCGACCAAGACCAAGCCGAGCAACAGCAGAAGCCACCTGAAATGCATCCTGCTCAACACCCGCTCCGTCCACAGACACGCCGTCGAGCTCTGGAACCTGCTCGACACAACCTCACCAGACGTCGCCTTCCTCACGGAAACCTGGATGAACGCCTCTTCAGCACCCGACATCGCCATCGCCATCCCAGACGGCTACAAGATCATCCGGAGGGACCGCATCAACCTGACCGGAGGAGGCATCGCCATCATCCACAGGAACACCATCCGCATCACGACCAACACCGACGACACCCTCGCACCCGCCGAACACCTGCACTTCCAGGTCCACGTCAACCACAAGACCACCCTCGAGGCACCCTCATCTACAGACCCCCGGGACCACGCACACAATTCAGCGAAGACATCGCCGACTTCATCAGCCCGCACGCCCTCCTCTCCACTGACTACATCCTCCTCGGGGACCTCAACTTCCACCTGGAGAACAACAACGACCGCAACACCACCACCCTGCTGGACAACCTCGCCAACCTCGGTCTCAAGCAGCTGGTGACCACCCCCACCCACTACGCCGGACACACACTCGACCCCGTGTTCTCATCCAGCAAGGACATCGCCTTCAGCCACGCCACCGGACTCCACTGGACGGAGCACAGCTGCGTCCACTTCAGCTTCAGTAGGACCACGATCCACCACCACCAGCAACAGGTTGCACGCAGGAGCTGGAACAAGATCACAGCCGACCAGCTCGCGACCTCCCTGAGCATGAACCCTCCCACCAGCGCAACGAACCCAAGCCAGGCGGCCACCAACCTCGCGAAGTGGATCAGCAACTGCGCAGACGACCTCGCCCCCCTGAAGACCCCGCCCAGCAGACCCGGTAGCAAGAAAGCCCCATGGTTCACCGACGAACTCAAGAGCTCCAAGAAGAACTGCCGAGCCCTCGAGAGAACCTGGCGCAGAGACCCAACACCGGACAACATGACTGCCCTCAAGCTCGCCACCCGAAAACACTACAAACTCATCCACGCCACCAAGAAAACCGCATTCAAGGAACGACTGGACAACAACGCACACAACAGCAAGGAACTCTTCAACATCGTTAAAGAGCTCTCCAACCCCAACGCCGGAAACAACGACATCACCCCTTGGCAAGACCTCTGCAACTCCCTCGCCTCCTACTTCCACAACAAGATCGCGGACATACACAACAGCTTCAGCACTCAACCGACGCTCGCCACGACCGAACCACCGCCCCCCACAACCACCCTCCGCGCCTGGACCCCGATCAGCACCGAAGACACCGTCCGCACGATGAACTCCATCCACTCCGGATCTCCTACTGACCCCTGCCCTCACCACGTCTTCAACAAGGCCGACGCTGTCATCGCACCCCACCTGCGGGACATCATCAACACCTCCTTTGACACCGCTACCTTCCCGGAGAGCTGGAAGCACGCCGAACTCAGCGCTCTACTAAAAAAGCCATCAGCCGACCCCACCGACCTCAAGAACTACCGCCCCATCTCGCTGCTCCCGTTTCCTGCAAAAGTCATCGAGAAGACCGTCAACAAGCAGCTGGCCGCCTTCCTCGAGATGAACGGATCCCTCGACATCTCGCAGTCTGGCTTCTGGGCCAACCACAGCACCGAGACCGCCCTGATCGCAGCCACCGATGACATCCGAGCACTGCTTGACAACGGAGAAACAGCAGCCCTCATCCTCCTAGACCTCTCCGCGGCCTTCGACACTGTCTGCCACCGAACACTAGTGCAGCGACTCAGCAACGTCGGAATTCAGGAGAAGGCACTGGAGTGGATCATCTCCTTCCTCGCCGGAAGGACACAGAGAGTACGCCTCCCCCCGTTCAGATCTGAAGCCACCGAAGTCATCTGCGGCGTCCCTCAAGGCTCCTCGCTCAGTCCTACCCTCTTCAACGTCTACATGAGCCCCCTCGCAGACATCGCACGCCAGCACAACCTCAACATCATCTCCTACGCCGACGACACCCAGCTGATTCTCTCCCTCACCAACGACCCCGCCACCGCCAGAGCCAACCTTCACGACGGAATGAAAGAGGTAGCCGAATGTATGAAGAACAGCCGCCTGAAGCTGAACTCGGACAAGACGGAAGTCCTCATCCTGGGATCCTCACCCTCCGCCTCGGACGACTCCTGGTGGCCCCCCGCCCTAGGCAGCGCACCCAAACCAACAGACCACGCACGCAACCTGGGCTTCATCCTGGACTCCTCCCTATCCATGACCAGACAAGTCAACGCCGTCGCCTCGTCGTGCTTCAACATCCTGCGCATGCTACGGAAGATCTTCCGGTGGATCCCCACCGAGACCAGGAAGACGGTCACCCAGGCCCTCGTCACCAGCCGTCTGGACTACGGCAACTCCCTCTACGCCGGAACCACCGCCAAACTCCAGAAGAGACTCCAGCGGATCCAGAACGCCTCAGCACGACTCATCCTGGACATCCCCCGTCGCAGCCACATCTCCGGACACCTGAGAGACCTGCACTGGCTCCCGGTCAACAAGAGAATCACCTTCCGACTCCTCACCCACGCACACAAAGCCCTACACAACCAGGGCCCAGGATACCTCAACAGCCGCCTCAACTTCTACGCTCCCAAACGCCAGCTTCGATCGACCAGCCACGCCCTCGCCGCCGTCCCCCGCATCCGAAGAGCCACCACAGGGGGGCGGTCCTTCTCCTACCTCGCCGCCAAGACATGGAACTCCCTCCCGAACCACCTCCGCCTGACCCAGGACCACCTCGCCTTCAGGAAGCAACTCAAGACCTGGCTGTTCGAGCAGTAGCGGACCCCCCCCCTAGCGCCTTGAGACCCTCTGGGTGAGTAGTGCACTATATAAATGCATTGATTGATTGATTGATTGATTGATTGAGGTTGCCAGTTCAAAGGTTGACAGTGGTAGAGGCAGTGAAGGCGTTGCTGATGTAAATACAGTGATTCCACTGAATAGAGCTGGGGAGTTATAACCAGGGCTATAAGTGGGAGGAAAAAACTGGGGTGTCTCTCAAAGGGGTGTGGCCGATGCAGTAAAGGTTGTGGCTTGAAAACGCACAAGCTGAAAATCTGTGCTTTGCTTAGTGTGCCCCCGCTGGTGTTTTGCTGCTCCTGTGATTGAATCCAGATATATAACACAAGTAACCACACAACTACAACGAGCCAGGACTAATGGCTTTGTCAATGGTTGTTAGTTGCATAAGTTAAATAAGCAGCAACTATGGCTTCGTTGTATATAACATTGAAAATGCTTTCGTTTTGAAATGATGAGACTCTGAAAGAACTATAATGAGTTTCTTTGAAGTTACCTCAAAGGTAGTGAAGTGTGGTATTGCTGCAGAAGTAAGATTATTTTTCCCCACCCCAAGGGTGAGGGCAAAAATGGAGAGCCCGATAGGGACCCATCTCAGCACATGCTTTTTCGGACTGCCGGTGCTGAGGACTGGCAGGACCCGGCCAACTTAAAGACCTGGTTACAACTCTGGTGGTGCAGGAGTACTGCCGATTTTCGAGATGGCGTTCCTGCTTCGCCAAGCTCGAAATGAGGCCCTGAGTTTTGTAACATCCAGTTTAGTATTTTTTTTTTATTTCCAGTGGGAAAACGTGATATTAAGTAAACAAACTGAAGTGAACTATAAGTGAATTTTATTTGGAGTTTTATCACCCACCTTCACTTTGACTTGTTTTCATATTCCAGTCCCAGCTTAATAATTCTTTGTTTCCAAGAATACATATAATTGAAATGTAAGGTGTTTCACAATCATTAAAAAGAAATAAAATCTTCACACATAAAATCCACTTTGAAATGACCAAGATAATTTTAATGTTTGCATTATTTGAAGGCAATTCATCCAGAGCATTACCACAGAGAAAAACGTGCACAGTGCTTGACTTCTACGCAAACGTTCAACCTAATAAACAGTATGTTATCTCACATAAGGCTAATAAAACCATAATATTAACCCTAACGCTGCTGCCGTCGGCCGTTGGACGTCGCACGAGCTACCTCTCTGGTGCTGCGCACGTCCAAAGGCTGACGCGGCCGCACCCGTTTCTTCGAACGTTCAGCACTGGCGCTGAACATTCGAAGCAGCAAACGGGTTAAAAACATAGTTCAAAATAGAGTAAATAAATACAAACTTAGTTCGGCGTAACACATGACAGTGAGTCTTACGCCATAAAATCAAGTCGACACAGATGAATGATGGCAAACGTACTCTATGTAGTCTGTGGTTATAAAATTTCCTTTTTCTGTTTTGCATTAATAAATCTTACTAGAGCTACTGCACAGTCAATAATAAAGTGCCTAGTGCCTTCATTCTGGATAAAACTTCATGGGCCATTTTATCAAGAACGGTGATAACATTATCACCCCTTTAGCGGCAGGAAACTGCAGCTAAAGCGGCGATAAGGGGCTTGATAATTATTTTCCCCGTGTGAATACCCATAGAGGCCCAGGTGTGATGTCCTGCACACCAGAACCTGGGCTTCTATAGGAATTCACAAGGGCATATTATCAAGCCCCTTATTGCCGCTTTAGCGGCAGTTTCCTGCAGCTAAAGTGGCGATAACGTTATCGCCGTTCTTGATAATATGGCCCCATATCTTTTATAAATTGGGCATTGGATTTGAATTCTTAACTCTTTAAAATACAAACGGTCTAGTAACAAATGAGTTATGTTAGATTTCACTCTTACACCGAATTGACAGTGACTCTTGTTCTGGTACATTCTTAGTGTGGAAGGCATTCTCCAGATTGGGTCTATTCTTATGCGAATCTGCAAAATTTGTTTTCTTAGTCTTTTATCCAGAACTGTAGTAAGGTAAGGAAATGTTCCTGCGTCTCCTAAATTATTAATCAAATGCTTAAAGGAATTTTTAGTCATGCTCTATTACTTACGGGTAATCTTCTTTAGTCCTTGCCCTTTCTCCATGTTCCAATCATTACAATACGAGATATCTATATCTCGCGGACAGAAAACAAAACAAAAGGAACGCAGGATCTCCTATTCCCCGACTCCCCCCCCAACACCCCACCGGGAGAATATAAGATATACTTACCCAGCATTCCTTCTGAACTACCAAGACCCAATATGAAGGCCAGCCGTCCGGAAGGGAACGAGGGGAATAATGAATGGGACAAGGACAACGGGATAAGGAGTAATGAAGATTACCGGTAAGTAATGGGGTATTACCCTCAGGTCTTGCCAGTCCTCGTCCCATTCATTAGAATATGGGAATATCCAAGCTAAGCACCCAGCATTCATAACAACAGAAAACACAATTGGCACCCAAAGTGATACATTGCAACACAAAGCAAGGAAAGCAGGACCCCCAGTCAAACACCCCCAGTCAAAAATTAGCATCCTCACACAGCAAATTCTGAAGCCAGTAATGCCGTACATAGGTGTTAGAAGAGGCCCAAGTAGCAGCCCAGCAAATGTCAGACACGAAGTCCCCCCACAATTCAGTCCAGGAAGCTGCCATCCCCTGGGTAGATCAATCTTGCACTCCTGCAGAAGGAGGAGAAACCGAAAGAGAATAAGCTATCTCAATCATGTGCTTAATCCATCTACCAATGGACAAGGAAGAATCTTTCTCACCCCCGGGAGGTAGCCCCAAAAGAAACAAACAAGGAAACAGACTTCTGAAATGCACGAGTGCATTCCAAATAGATGAGCAAGGCCCTCTTGACATCCAAGAAGGACCACTGAAGCTCATCCTCAGACGTGCGATCAGCCACCAAGGCAGGCAAAACAACCTCCTCAAAGCAATGAAATTGGGAAGCCACCTTGGGCACAAAGGACGAATCCAACCGTAAAACAACCATCTCAGAGAAGGACAGGAAAGGTTCCTAGGCCATCAGAGCCCCAAACTCACTGAGGCGCTTGGCTGAAGTGATAGCCACCAAAAACACAACCTTCAAAGTGAGAAACTGAATGTTGGCCTTAAAAGGAGCCGCGATCAATGCCCTCAAGACCAGAGGTAAATTCCACAAAGGGAACAGAGGCTTCACCAAAGGGTGAGACAAAGAAAACCCCTTGAGCAAATGGGACACCAAATCATCCACATCAGACAGATTACCCCAAGGGGACCTAAATGCCTTAATCGCAGCCCACTGGGCCCGTAATGTAGGCACAGCCAACCTCTCATCGAAACCGTCCCAAAGAAAATATAACACAGAAGTCAGGGAACACTCCAGAGGGGCCAAAAGGAGAGCCTCACACCATCACTCCCCCAGTGCCTCCCACAGGACTTTAGGGTAGAAGGCTCATGTGATTGCTTAGTGGCAATTGCTAAATGCCGGTGAGCCCTTTGCGCTGCAACCCCCTCCTCTCAAGTTCTACACAGACAGACGCAGTCACGGGAGAGGCAACAAAGGAGCTGACCTCAGAGGAGAGGGGAGGCAGGGAATCACCCAAGGACGCTGAACAGCCAGAAGCTTGAGAGTGGGGAACAAAGACCTCAGAGGTCAAAAGGGAACCACCTTAACAACCACCCTAGATTCCCTCGTCAGACATGCCAGGAACCTGGGTATCAGAGCCAGAGACAGAAAGGCAGGTGGGAAGGCCAAGGAAGGGTCAAAGGACCCATCAACAATAAACAAAATTCTAAATAAAAAATAGGACTACAACAAGTTTGTTGGCACCAGGGCAGGGGTGTGGGTTAATAAGCAGAAAAGCCTTTATCTCTGTGAGGCTAACAAGGCTGGGAAATCCCTAGCCTCATACCTAAAATTTAAATTACAGAAAAATAGCATCAATGTCATCAAAGACGATAATGGCTCTATCCACACTAACCCACTAGAGATCTCTGAAACTTTTGGGAGGTTTTGCAAGAAGCTATATGACGCGCAAACGGAATTGAAACCCGCGTAGCCTAAAGACTTTCTAGACAGAATCTCACTCAACTCCTTAACCGAAGAGGAAATGAGCTCCATCAATGTCCTATTTACCCTCCAAGAAGTAGACACAGCTGTTAAAAAACTACAAGTAGGTAAAGCCCGGCACCGGACAGGTTCAATGCTCTTTTCTTTAAAACATGTATCCCCAATAAAGTCAACCCCTCTTGAATCTATTTCAACAATTTGCATACACAGGCAAAATCACAGGTACCCCAGCAGATCAATTATAATAGTAATCCCAAAAGAAGATAAAGACCCGCTACTCAGAAAAACCTATAGGCCGTTCTCACTAATAAATCTTGATTGCAAGGTATACGCCATGATATTGTCAATTCGCTTACAAAAACATATTAGCAAACTCATTCATCCCCCGCAAGTAGGCTTCCTTAGACATAGGCTCTCCAGTGATAACACCAGGATGTTTTTGCCTTGCAATTGAAAAAGCTAAACAGACCGACTCCCCCACTGTAGTTATCACCCTAGACGCAGAAAAAGCGTTTGATAAAGTGGATTGGGCTTATCTGCGAGTAATACTAGAAAAATTCAACTTTGGGAAGCAAATGATACAAACGATCATGGCATTATATCATGAGCCCAAAGAAAAAGTAAGAGCGGGGGTGCAATCTCCCACTCTCTACCCCTAAAATAAGGAACTAGACATGGGTGCCCTCTCTCCCCCTAAGTTTTCCTATTGGCTATAGTGCCGTTCCTCCAACATTTGAGGGAAAACATAAAGATTCTGGGTTTACAATTTGGCAATACTATCTTTAAAGTGGCCGCTTACGTGGACAACGTACTGATCATCACGAGAGACGCTGAAACTGCCATACCGGCCATTATGAACACAATCCAGGAATTCTCTGAAATCTCAGGCTACAAGCTTAATAAAGACAAAACAGAGGTCAAGCTTCTAAATTCCCTGGGAGGTAAGGGAATTCTGGGGGACACAGGTTTGGCATGGCAACCTGGACCAATTAAATAGCTAGGCCTACTATTCACCAATGACCTAATTACCACACTCCATGAGAACAGAAAGTCCACCTTTAAGAAGATATCAGACCTACTAGACAGATGGTCACCAACATTTCTATCATGGTGGGGAAGGATAGAGACAATTAAGATGATGATAGCACCTTTAGTTAATTATCTTATCAAGAGTCTGGGAGTGTGGCTAGAGACAGATCTTACTTTCCGGACACAGGCCAGGAAAACAGCCGGCATCTGCTACGGGCTCCTGAGATCATGTAGGAAAGTACTCCCCCTACTCCCATTCCAGTCCCGCCTGCTACTAATTCAAGGCTTAGTGCTAGCAAGGCTGGATTACAGTAACGCAATCTACCTCGGGGCGCCGGAAGCCACCTTGCAAACACTACAAAAAACTCAAAATGCCGCAGCCCGCCTGCTTACAAACACCCCAGCAAGAACTTCGGCCAAACCCGCCTTGAAAAAACTTCATTGGCTCCCCGTAAGGGAAAGAGTCGCTTTCAAGGCCCTTTGTCTGGCACACAAGGTCCTGAACAATACAGGTCCCCCCATTCTGAGCGCCTGGATCACTCCATACAGACCCTCGAGAGCGCTTCGGTCCGAACAAGGAAACCTTATTGTCGTCCCCAGGGTGAAGAAAACCCGCATAGGCGGCCGCAGATTTTCGGTGAACACAGCCAGAAAATGGAACGCTCTCCCCCCAAACCTCAGAGCTGAGCCAAACCTCCTTCGATTCAGAAAGTCCCTCAAAACCCTCCTTTTTCCCTGATTCTCTCCGAATTTTCTTTCTTTTTTTTTTTTTTTTTCTTTTCCTGTGCCCCCCGTTAGGAGTTCGAGGTTTCAGCGCTGGGATACTCAAGGGTGACTACGCGCTATACAAAAACCAAAATAATAATAATAATAATAATCTTATTAGTATGCTCCAGATGACTCTAACCGAATACGTCCTGAGAAAGACGGATAAGGCATTCACCAATTTTATATGACAAGGGAAGAAATCCTGAATAGCACTGGTAAAACTCAAACAGACAAAAAAGAGACACTATCAAACAGCCTTCCTGGGTAAACAAGGAGCAGCATGGTTAATATGAACCCACACTACCGCCCTGTATGGTTGGAAGTGGAAAAATACCTAGTTAAGAATATCCCCCTCCTGGCCATCACGTCAATGCGCATGTCCTTCTTACAACATTCCAAGTATATAATTGAGTACACAAAACAGGCACTTCTAGGCTTTTGGAAACACTCCCCCATCAAACTTAATGACTCCAATATGACTGCAATTTGGTTTAACCCTAAATTCAGAATAGATAACAACCTAATCTTCTGGCAAGACTGGTCTCAAAAAGGTATTAACATGATCCAAGACCTGTGTAGGGACTCCCTGCCGAAGGCATTCTCTCTATTACAAACAAAGAAGGACCTATCTAACATGGACCTATACACGTTTCTGAAACTTAAAGTCCCAGGGCCTCATTTATGAAAAGTGACACATCACTGCGAGAAAACAGCGTTGCGTCACTTTTCATTGCGCCCTCCTTGCGACACCAGCGATGCATCATATTTACAGTACGATGCATCATGTCTCAAGGAGTTACAGATACGTCAATATTTCTGACGTATCTGTGGGCGCAAAAATGACGCATTGCTGGAGTGTGCCACAAAAGCGACGCAAATTCAGAAATGGGTCAAGTCCCATGTGTAATGTGACTGCGTCAGTCTTACGCCTGCCATGAGGCAGGCGTAAGATACAGATGCATTTGCATCCTAGAAGTGGCGCAGTCAAATCTTATAGATTTTACTGGGTCACTTCTACAACCGTTTCTTGCGTCGGAACGCCCCCCCCCCTGCAAACATTATACCTGGCTCAGGTATAATGTGGCACAGGGGTTTACAAAATGACACATCTACCTAGATGTGTCACTTTGTAAACATGGTGCAACAAGGCGCATTTCATTTGTTACACCACTGGTGCGTCGCCAAAAGTGACGCACCAGTGGCCGAAAAGTGGCGCAAAGGCTCATAAATGAGTCCCTTTATATCTAAACATCCAATAAGCCTAGCAGACCCCTCACTTCCCAGCAAATTGGCACAACTGCTCAAAACTGGCCACATAGTATCAAATATATATAAATGATTCCTCTCCAAACCAGGAAAGAACATTACAGAAAATAAAAAGAAATGGGAAACAGAAGCCAACTGCGCAATTATAGAATTTAACTGGGAACGCATACACATGACTCACTTTAAAAACAAAATCTCTCCCATACTCTCTCAAAAGAAGTACATGATCATAAACAGAGCTTATTAGACTCCTGCCAAGCTACACAAACTCAACCCTTATCCAATCGCCACTTTGCTGGAGCTGTGAACCCCACATAGGAGTGTGTTGTAATGTACATATGCTTGTTTCTCTTCCTCATGTTATGACATAGTCGTGTTCCTTTTCCACCTCATTTGGTTCCACTGCTTGTCATTCCAAGAGCATTGGAGCTTTGGAGCCTGGAGCAGTTGGATGTGCCTTGAAGAGCTGTTGGTGATGTTATTACCATTAAACCTAATATATCTTCAATCCAGTGTCAGAATATCTTTTTAACACTGGCGACGAGGATGGTTTATACGTTGCCTCGTTGAAGACCTTGGCTCGTACTTGTGAGTTTGGTGAACTCACTGATTCCTTGATTCGTGACCAGTTGGTCAGATGCACAAATAATCCCAGAGTGCAGGAGAAACTCCTCTCCAAAAATCCTTCTCTCAGAGAAGCCTTGGCTATTGTTGAAGGTATTGAGAATACTTCTGGTTGGGCCAAAGAAATGAAAGAACATAAAGTTTTACCTGATGGTTCTGCTTCCTCCAGTGGTATCCATCAAATTGCTCAACCTACTGATTCTGAAGATACTATTTGTAAAGTCATGCATAGCACCAAATCTAAACCTAATTTTGATCGCTCTAAAATCAAATGTTATAGATGTGGCAGTCCTAATCACTCTTCTTCCTTTCCTAACTGTTATGCTAAATCCTCCACTTGCATTAAATGTGGTATTAAGGGACATTATGCCAGAGTTTGTAAATCTTCCACCAAAGTACACTCTGTTGAATGTTCTTTGCCTTCCTCAGACTCTCCTCGTCTTGTTGTTTCCAGTGTTACAAGTGATGGTAGTATTGATGCTGACCCTATTGTCATGCCTGAATGTAATGTGATTATTGGTGGCCAAGACTTTATTCTTTTAGCTGACTCTGGTTCCCCCTTTACACTAATTGGAAATGATAACTGGAACAAAGTTTTTCCCAAAATTGACTTGTACAAACCCGACATTAATGCAGTAAGCTACAATGGTTCTCATATTCAAGTCTCTGGTTACACTGTCATGAGGATCCATTTCAAAGGTCGTGAAACTGTAGGAAAAATTTATGTTGCCTATAGAGGGGACAATCTTTTAGGCTGGAGACATCAGAGAGATTTGGGAATTATCCTCAATCCCAATGCACTTAAACCCACAGACCAAGTCATGTTGATTGACCAAATCTCAATTTCCAACATCTTCTTTGATGATTTTCCACATGTTTTCTCTGACAAATTGGGTTTATTGAAGGGTTTTCAGCACCGTATTATTTTAAAGAAAAATGCTGTTCCGTGTGTGTTCAAAGTTAGGAAAGTTCCCAACATGATGCTTGCTCCTCTTAAATTAGAACTTGCTAGACTCATGGATTTGAATGTTATTGAGGAAATTGAATCTTCAGAGTGGTTGGCCCCAGTAGTTTTGGCACCCAAGGATGGTGGGAAGAACATTCGCATGTGTGTGGACCTCAGAGGTTTGAACAAGTGCATTTGGGTAGACCGACAACCCCTACCCAATATCCCTGAGTCCATAACTATGCTTGCTGGGGCTAAGATATTCTCTGTTCTTGACTTGTCCTCAGCATACCACCAGGTTCCACTTCATGAAGATTCCAAGCATCTCACCTCGTTTGTTACCCCCCTAGGTGCTTATCGTTTTGTTAGGATGCCCTTTGGGTTGGCATCTGCTGCTGCCTGCTTTCAAAGAATTATGAAGATGGTTGTAGGGGATGTCACCAATGTCATAATTTTTCAAGATGACATCTTGGTTTTTGGCAAGGATAATAAAGAACATGAAGAAGTTCTGAGAGCAGTTCTAGTCAAGTTGGCTGAGAAAGGTTTAACAGTTAATAAGGCCAAATGCAGAATAGGTGTAACTTCTGTTACTTACCTTGGCCATGTGATCTCTGGCGAAGGTATACAACCCAAACTTGAATTAGCCAAAAGTATTGCTGAGGCTCCCACCCCTACTGATAAAGACCAAGTTAGGTCATTTCTTGGTTTAGCTGAATTTTATTCCAAGTTTATCAAGAATTTTGCATGTATTGTTGAACCCATCAGGAGTCTTCTTAAAAAGGGTGTTCATTTTGATTGGAGTGTTGATTGCAATAATGCTTTCACGGTTGTGAAGAATACCATCAGTCAGTTACCTAGTTTAGGTCACTTTGATACCAGGAAAAAGACCATTCTTTCTACTGATGCTTGTCTATCTGGATTGGGGGCTGTGCTTTCTCAGTTCGACAAGGGCAATGAAAGAGTTGTGGCATTTGCCTCCAGAGCTCTAAAAAAGGCTGAACAACATTACTCTTGTATTGAAAGGGAAGCTCTTGCTGTGGTTTGGGCCATCAAACATTTTAAATTCTATTTGTGGGGCATTCCTTTTGTGGTAAAATCTGACCACAAACCCTTAATTCAAGTTTTTTCTTGTATGGAAAGCGAAAGACTAACTCCCAGACTCAAACGTTGGAGTGAAGGGTTAGAAGAGTTTAACTTCACTGTACAATATATTCCTGGTTCATTGAATAAGACTGCCGACTGCCTCTCACGTTTACCATTGCAGAATTTGAATGAAGATTTAGATTTAGGTGCAGTCAAAGTGGCTTGGGTTTGCGAGAGTGCTGTTTCCCTGGATGATTGGGTTGTCGCTCAATCCAATGACTCAGTTTTACCTTTAGTCAAGGATCTGTTGGTTAAAGGCTGGCCTAGCAACAGCAGAGACATCTCTAATGATCTGTTACCTTTTTGGTCAGTTAAACATGAACTTACCATCATTGATGACATTCTTATGCGTGGTGATAGATTGATCCCTCCTGTTGTGTTGCGTTCGAAACTCATCAATCTTGCCCATGATGGACACATGGGCAGAAGTTTTACTAAATCTCGCCTGAGAGAAAGGTATTGGTGGCCTAACATGGACAGTGATGTTGAGTCTGTCGTCAAAGATTGTTATCAGTGTGCCACTAATGACAAGTCCAAGCTGGTTAGTAAAGCTCCTCTTTCTCCTGTGTCGGTCCCTGACCAACCCTGGTCCAAGCTAGGTTTAGATATCATGGGACCTTTTGATCTTCTTACTCCCTCCGAAAGATTTGTCATTTTGCTTGTTGACTACATGTCGAAATGGGTTTCCACAAAGTGTGTTCCCTCTGTCACTTCTAGAGTGGTCATTGATTTCTTACGTGATGAGTTTGCCTCAGAAGGTGTTCCGAAGTGCATCATAACGGACAATGGTGTCCAGTTCATTTCCAATGATATGGAATTTTTCTTAAATGACCACAACGTCTCCCACCTTAAAACCGCACTCTATTCGCCCCAGACTAATGGCCTTGCTGAACGAATGAATCGTGTGGTCAAAGGTTGTGTGCAAAGAGCTATTGAAATGAAGTGTTCTCTCAAAGATGTTTTGCGTGACACTTGGTGGGCACATCGTACCACCGTCAATTACATTTCCAAGTCTTCACCTTTCTCTCTACTACGTGGTAGACAAGCCTCTTCCAAATTGAATCCGACATGGCTTCCCCTTCAATCTTCTCCTTCCTTAGATAGGGGAAGTGTGGGTGAAAGGATTCTTTCTTACCAACAGAAGTACAAAGAGCGCTATGACTTAAAGAATTCTACCAAACCAGTGTTGTGGAGTGTGGGAGATTGGGTTCTTGTGAAAAAACCCAGATTTTCTAGAAAAGGTTCTTCCGAGTTTATGGGTCCTTTTAAAATTACCAAGATTCACAACAATGTAGTTACGTTGCAAAATGGTTGTAAATGGAGCATGTCTAGGCTTGTTAAGTTTTCCCCTGATGTTTCTCCCTCATCTTCTCTGGTAGATCCTTCATCTCCTTGTAACCCTCCCAATGTTCATGATACTCCTTCTCCTAGAAAGTTTCCACAGAGAACTCATCGTGCTCCTGCTCGTTTCAGTGACTATGTATAAATTGCTTTGTCTTAATGCTTCTTTTTCAAATCCTTGTTTTTGATACTTCAAGTTATTTCGTTCTTTTATTTTTGTTTCCTTGTTTCTTTCTATAGTAATGGGGATGTGTTGTAATGTACATATGCTTGTTTCTCTTCCTCATGTTATGACATAGTCGTGTTCCTTTTCCACCTCATTTGGTTCCACTGCTTGTCATTCCAAGAGCATTGGAGCTTTGGAGCCTGGAGCAGTTGGATGTGCCTTGAAGAGCTGTTGGTGATGTTATTACCATTAAACCTAATATATCTTCAATCCAGTGTCAGAATATCTTTTTAACAGAGTCCTCCCACACATGCTATTTTATTGCCCGATTCTACAACCATTCTGGGATAAGATCTATAATGACATAACACACACACTATTCATGACACTCTAATCAGCGAATTTTCATATATCCTGCTAGGATTCCTTGACCCACAGGTACACCAAGATAATGAACAAGACCTCCTTGACTTAATGCTTACCCTAGCATGTAAAATAATATTGGGCAACTGGAAGGACTTCAAACAAGTCAACTTTAACCCCTTCGCTGCGGGGGTTATTCCCCCGCTGTGCTGGGGGGAGGGGGGCGCGCACAGCGCCCCCATGCTCATGACGAGCTCAGCTCGTCATGAACTACGGCGCTCCGGTGCTCATGACGAGCTGAGCTCATCACAGGTGCATTGGCTCCCGTGGAAGGCTCAGCACAGCGGGGGAATTCTCCCAGCACCTGAGCGTTCCACGGGCCATGACGAGCTGAGCTCGTCATGAGCACCGGAGCGCCGTGGCTCATGACGAGCTCAGCTCGTATTGAGTGTCGAAAAGGTGAGGAAGTGGCAGGAATGGTTAATTTTCCTCAGAGGTGCAGATAACACCATCCTGCAGCTCTCCATACTGCGCTCAACACATAGAAAAATGTGTTCTTTCATCTATGACCCTCCATGACACCCCTCAAAATTAGAACTTCTTGTGACACACAATGCCTAAATCTACAGACCTACCTTGAATATACATTACAGAAGTCTCTCTTAACATCCCCATACAACAATTCTGTGAATTGTATTTTACTTTTACTTTATTTTACTGTACTTATCCATTCATTAATCATTTTGTTACTGATGCACTCTGTGTTAATTATTTACCTTGTACTTTGTACTACTTAGGTGCATTAGTTGCGCTCTATGTTTTACTTTTCAACATTTTCAATAAAAATTATTTGAAATACATTGTAAAAAAGCATCCACACCACAAAACCCCTCCTGATGAAAGCGAGCACAAACCCTGGGCAGCTGAGCATTTTGCCGGGTCACAAAGAGGTCCAGGGAAGGGACACCAAACCTCCTGCATACTTGCTGAAAGACCACCAGGGTTAGAGACATCTCCTGCAAGGGTGTAAAGATCCGACTGAGGGCATCTGCCACCCCATTGTCCACAACCCGGATGTGCACAGCCACTAGAGACTGAAGAAGCCCCTCCACCCAACAGAACAGTGGACCATCCACCCACAGCATTCAAGAACTGGGAACGAATCCCCCGATGGTTTAGGTACACCACAGTCACTATTTTGTTGAACCACAACATTCCGCCCACCAGAAGCACACAGAATCCTATGCTCGCCAGGAAGACGGCCATTAGCTCCCTCCAATTAGAGGGACCAACGAGCCTGTAAAGAGCTGTCCCCCACTGTAGCGTTCCAAACCGAAAGCACTGGCATCCTTGGTAAGGACCACAGGAGGATCCCCCTTGGAAAGATTATCCAGAACGGTCCACCTGATCTGAACTGATATGATGGCCGGAGTCATTGGACCCAGTTGGTCGAGGTCCCAAGAGACCAGATTCAAATGTGCAAGCAGATGGACCCCCAGACGCCAGAGATGGAAGCAGGCCCAGGGCACTGTGAATACCGCTGCCGCTATAAGACTCAGAAGCCACAACCACCGCTGAGCTTGAAAAGAAGCACCCCTCATCACCCTCACAGCCAGAGACCTCAAGACGTGAGCCCGGGGGACTGGCAAGAACACTCAGTTCAGGTTGGTGCAAAATCTGTTCCGTAACTCCTGAAAGGTTTATCACTCAGAAGTCTCAACTTTCCACACTTGAGCATCGGAGGTTAACATTTCTATAGTCCGTGTTTTTTGTACACCTGATAGGATGAGCCTTACTGGAAAACAAACTTTATTCTTTTAACATCACTCTTCATTCAAAGGGCTGTTTATGCTGGATAATTATGACCCGAAGCTTAAGAGATCACCTTGGGTGTATCCTTGAGCCTTTTTATCAGCAAATATAGAGTACACCGTATGCCTCACTTTTTGACTCATATACAAAGTGATAGGTTAGGGGGCAGTTTGTTGCACTCAGCCACATTATCCCGCGGAGTAGAGTAGAGCCCTTTAGCAGGATGGCATGGGGCTGGATGGAGAGAATTAAAGCATCGGCATAGTCCTTCCTTCAGAAAAATATTTTGTTTTAAGGGTTTGGCTTTAACATCATTTTTCACCTAGAACATGAGTCATCACCTGGGAGCTTTCTCTGGCTTTGTCACTATCACTTTCTTTTTTAACACCTCTATGGTTCCCTACTTAATGATAATCAGGATAGACCAAATTTCATAAAAGCCTCATGATGATAACTGTAATCTTTGCCAACTACTATTTTTGAAATCGAATCCACACTCCTTCAGAATAATAGAATGTGAGCTGAGGTAAACTGCCACTTATCTGCAGCAATTTTGAGAGCATTAGCGAAAAGTAATTTTCATTGTGAGGAATGGTGGTGTCTCATTTCCACAAGTTACTTGCTTGAGCAACAGACCAAGAAAATCGGAAAGGAAAACTGGAACATGGATACACTTGCATGGATTTAAACACTACAGTGGCCAGCAGCTTTGAGGTGGCTTAAGGGAGAGGTGAAGCAAAGCAGAAGTTATGTGGTGCCAGACTTGAACCGTGCAGCAAACACCCACTGTCTGTGTCTGGGACACAACAGTAAAGTTACTTTGGGACCAAGCAGGCGAAGCATGGCTTGGGTACTATCCTTTCTTGTGATCATTTACACTCATCATTCCTACAGATGACTGGAGCCTTGACTATGAACACCACTTTAGAGGTTTACAGACACTTTAACACAATCTGATAGAAGACTTTAGGGCAAAGTAAAGCAAACTTGAAACCTTGCATATTGACTGAAGTGACCGTGCATCCCCCCTGAAGAGCCTCTACCCCAAAATATCTGCTGTTATACACATGTTTGATCCTACCAAATGTTGCAAACAAAAACAAAAGATTACGTCACTCAGCAAGTGATTCAACAAAGAACATTCTGAACAGAAACACACCAACTGTAACCTAGAAGGTCAATAGTGCAAATCAAAGTTGGATTTGGACAAAAGTCCCTTCAAAAATGCATAGAAAAGGCAACCATAGGGCAACATTAAAAGCCACACATCAAACTGAAGGAAATCATTTGCATCTACAATGAGGTGGTTTACCCTGATGCTCTCAAATGCAACCACTTAAATCTCAACAAAAATTGCAAACATTGACGTAATTTCTTTAAATCCCAAATTATGTAACTCAGTCTCTAGCGCTCCAGATCCATCCCTATACCTACATACCTCACTACTTTTGTTACCATCCATATTCACCTCCTTTAAATACATAGAGTCGGTTGAGATGCTTAGCCTGGCTGATAGAATAAAGGAATTCAATTCACATATAAGCCAATCTCTAATGTCTTGCATGAGCCTCTATAAATATGAGAAATGCCTTCCTCAGAGGTAATGTCTAATTCTCAATACCATGTTATCATCACCCTAGCACAAACACAGCCATAAAGATACTGGATAATCACAGGCCTATCTCTATCTTCTTGAGCAGTATTAAATAGACTTGCAAAGGTGCTCAAATGACACAACAAGCCTTTTCCGGTAAAGACAACAATCCAACAAACACCAGTAACATCACATCCTGTTTGGATTCTGTCCTTCAATAGGTGAAGGAAAGGTTCCTCTGCATGAATGGAACCAAGACTCTGATCATTGTAATAGGTGTAAGTAATCCCATCCCACTATGCTTAAATCGGACTTCCGGCAAAAGTAGTGCAATGGTCAAAGGAATCAATATCTAATTAAACCAAACCGATCTCTCAGTGAAACTGACAGGAGCTATGCCATGATCCACCTGGAGTATTGCAACATCCTGTATGTTGGCTTCCCAAAAATGTTCATTGCATGGCTGCAAAATCAAGTAACCAGAATGGCCCTGCAAGTTGGAATGTGGTCGGCAGGCCCCCAGCAACAATGCTGGCCCACACGGCAGTGAAACCAGACCCCACTCTGCAAACACACCAAAACGCCTGGTAGTCAGTCCAGCCCTGTTTGAAGTACAGGGTCAAAACTGTGAAATGCCCTCAACACAGTATTGAGATAAAAAAAAAATCACATGCCTTGTAGGAAACTCCTGAAAACTGATCTATTCATATTTGCTTTTAAGGGAACTTCATATTACCAAAAGTCGTGACCACAAAACATCAGCGGTGGACACCTACCGTGCTTGTTTAACGTGTTTTCACCTGTTTCCACTTTTTTCAGATTGGATAGTGTTTCCTACGCCTTATGTACTCTGCAGTATCCAAAAGATTACATACAGGACACTACACAACTTGCATATAAGAAATAAACACTTTGTAAATGGTGTGACTAGGCACTGAGAAAATGGGTGTATACAGACTGGGCCTATTGGAGCCCATTACACCCCAACGTTTAATTAAGTCTATTAAGGCATAAATGGACAGTTTTCTAGGCCTAAATCCATGTTTGCTATTAACAGAATATGGATTTACTTACGTGTGTAAAAAAGTAGTAGTAGGTGAATTCAAAGAAAAATAAAAACATAGAAACCACATTGGAGAAAACAAATAATGGAAACCCAATTTTAAGGAAAGACAATTTTAGGGAAATACAAATTTCTTTTTAAAATTAAGGTAAATATTTTGCATTTTAAAGGAATGATAATTTTAAGAAAATCCAAAAAGACATTAAACTTGGGTACAGTCTAGGACTACTGTGGTTTTTTTGGGCTCAGTGATGGATCATGTTTAAGATGATGAGGGGGTTCCTAGAGGTTAGGAATAATTGCCGTTAGGGCTTTGAATTAGGTTTTTGGGGTTCACTGATTGGTGAAATGAAGGGGTGATGAGGGCTTTTTGGGGTTCACGGATGTGTGGTATTTAGGTGTGTGAGGTGTTTTTAGGTTCCAAGAACAGGTAGATTGTATGGGTGTCAAGAGGTTTTAGGGTTCATGGATGGGTGGAGTTTAGAGCTGGTGAGGGTTTTAAAGGTTCAATTATGGGGAGCGGCTGGAGCGGTAAAGGGTTTTTTGGATTCAGTATGGGGTGGAGTTTAGGGTGGTGACGGGTTTTAAGGATTCAGGGATGGGTGGAGTTTAGATGTAGAAAGGGGATTTTAGGGTTCAGGGATAAGTAGTTTAGGGTGATGAGTTCTTATGGGTCATGGATGGCTTAAGGGAGGGAAGGGTTTTAAGAGTTCAAAGAAGAGTGGAGTTTTGGTATATGAAGAGGTTTTATAGAGTATGGTATGGGTGTGGTTTAGGCATAGAAAGGTGTTTTAGAGTTCAGGAATGGGTGGGGTTAGGTGTAGTGAGTGATTTTAGGGTTTAGGATTGGTGGATGTCTGGAGTAGAAAGGGCTTTTAGGCTTCAGGGATGAGTGTTGTTTAGTTGTAGGGAGGGGTTTTAGGGGTCAGGGAATCATGGTGTTTAGGGGTTGTGAGGGGTCAGTGTTGATGTTGTTTATGGTTGGTGATGGGTCAGAGAATTAAAAGCATCCAAAGTAGTTGTGTGCAATGTAGATAATCTATATGTGAAATAATGTCCCCTGAAGTAAAGCACTGAAATAAATATCTCCAACAAAAATGTTTCTGAAATTAAGACCCGCAACCATTGCATTTACACAAAATAAATAAGCATTCAAAAGCCAATTTTGATCAAAAAGACTTACTTTGAATTGGTTTATACTAAAAGGTAAATGCCATTCATTCTGAAAATTTCCACTAAGCAATTTAGATGAAATGGTGTCCCAGTAATTGAATATCATTACATTGTTTTTCTAATAATCACATACAACTGTGTAAAAGTCGGCAATGACATTGGAAGTTTGAGTACACCCATAAAGCTACGTGTTTTTGAGTATTCAAAAATATTTGCTTGACTCACAACCATACAGGAAACAATCTTATATTTTCTAATGTTACGTGCAGGAGTGAGTCAGTGTCTAGAGTGGGAATGGGGAATAAATACCCCAAAATTGGTTGGGGTGCAGAGGAAGGGCTTTCTCCGTGGTGAAAAATATTTTCCCTGTGGATAAAGCCAAAAAGCCTGTTGGAGTGCAACTGGGTATATGCAAAAGTGTACAACACAGCATTCGCATTGTTATATTTTTCAGTAGTGCCATGTCCAAGCTCGAAGACGGCATCATTGTGATCCTTCCCCCTCATTTCCAAATCTGTTGATGGTACAATAGGACTGCAGTCAGTAGTTTGGGCCTTCACACTATAGTGTCCTACTCTAGGACTTCAGCCGTGTAGGCCTACTCCAAACAACAACCCTCCTGTGCTACAAAACTCCAGCAGTTTGAGATTTCTCCTCTTAGTCAAAATTATTCTGAACACCCCTTTCATTATTGGATGCATTTGTAATACTATTTTTAGGATGAATTCATTTTTAATTGAAGACTCAACAGTAGTCTTAGGAAGCCATATGACTATTGCTACCGCAAATACCATCACCAGAATTACTGAAAGGCAATATAGAGAACTTGAAAATATCACTCTAGAACTTTAAACAGGTTAATAACTTGCACTGTCCCAAAAAACATATTGGACCAAACTAAATAGAACAGGGAAAAGAGAAGAAAAACAAACGATAATATATTCAAAGTTCAGTACCTTATCCAAATAGGTGCAGCATAGCATCAAACATGTCTAATCCTGTAACAAAGCCCTCTCTGCCTTCCCGTAGGATAAATGCAGACTCTGGCTTGCTTTCCCACCACTTCGTCTATTTACCCTGATAAATTTACATAAATCTCCTTATCTTTTTGGATATTAAGGAAATGTTGGGCTGTCTCATGATACAGAAACATGAAATTCTTCCCCTCTTCTCTGACTTTTAAGCTTGCAGGGAACAACAATGACAATTGCTAGTCAAAAGCTCTTTTGTAAGCCCTTGGTTGGCTTACCGATGTCCATGGTAATAAAAAATAACATGGACTTGGAAGCCATCAAAGTTAGATATTTCACTCTCTCTCTAGATGCAGTGTAAGTGTCAATTCTGTTTGTGGTCACACGTCTTGACCAGAACTGGTCATACACAAGATGCTTGTTTGGCCCCTTATGTAATACCGATATCCCTGGGGCACATGCAGCTTCAAACAAAACCTTCACAAGTAATATTTGTCCCAAAAAGTGACAGCCAAAAATAAGTCATACCTATTTCAAAATATATTATGAAGAAATTAATTATAGCAAAAAGGCTAACACAAAAAAATGTAATTGATACTTGTATTGAATCTATACGATTCAGGGCTACAAATCACAAAATTCCATAGGAACACTAACCTTGTCAGGTCAATTACAATATCCAAATGATATACCCAAAGATTAAAGTCTGTCAAGTCCACTCTAATCAAGATTCATATCTTTCCACCATGAAGATTAAGCAACGGAATGGTGAAGGTCTTGAAGAGTCCAGAATAGTCACACAAGAAGAGATAGACTTGTCATCGACATTTCGGTCTCTAAAGTCACTAGCCCATGAGATCACCTTCAGGACCACCATAGTAAATTGGAATTATAAGAATGATCCCTAACATACTAGAAACAAAAATATACAAGTCACCACTGTCTTCTCGATTACCATGACTTAGCAGAAGAAGGCCCTAACATCCCGCTCTAGATGAGATGGCTGACCCCTACTTTTCTCTTTCAGAGGCATCCTTAACAGCATTTTGTCATTTCTAGCAGCTTGGGATAGGTCCCCACAAAGAAGAGGCTATCTACCATCACTGTCTTCTGATTGACCCGCATGAGTCCTTCCCTTCAGGGCCTCCTCACACTACATGTTGCTGCCTCTTCAGTTGCCTTGAACAAGATTATCTCTCTTGTGTTCTGGCTCTACTAGGCAGCTTCAGTGCCCTCTTGAGCCCCCCTGAAGGTTTTCTCTGCCCCTAGCAAACTGCATATGAAGACTTGCCAAGATGCCACTTGAGCCTGCAAATCAGGTGGATGCACTTGAGACAGTAGTGGGGCTCCAAGCTAGTGGGATGCCAAGGCTCCAGAAGGGGCATCACAAGCATGCCCCATCATAGGGAAGACTGCCTCTCCATCTTGAATGCAGAGAATGGATCTAAGTCAAGGTTGTGCTGGAGCCCTAAAAGTCTTCAGCCATCTTGCATGCTGCCCTTTCACAAGGAACACATCTACACATAAAGTAGTTCTCTTCAGTGCCAAGCAGTAATATGGTAATATGTATTGCGGCTCAGCAAAAATCTGTTATAAAGAAGCCCTCCGTGGTCTCCATCAATCTATAAAAAAAGCAAAAAAACTTTTCTTTGTGTCTTCCATTCAGCAAGCGGAACAATCAAGCAAAGAAGTCTCGAAGATTGTTCAATCCTTTTTCAAACCTAGGGCTATTGAGACTGAAGTCACTCCATCGGAGAAACTCTGGGAGGACATCTCTGACTTTTTTTATAACAAAATTGAGAAGGTATACGGCACCTTCACTAGTCCCGAGCCCACTGTAATGACGGATATGGCTGATATTGAGCTGCCTTCCCTCTCTCTAACTCAATTTCTCCCTATTTCCCTTACCGAGGCCGTGAAGGAAATACAAAAATGTAAATCAGGGGCCCCTGATGACCCCTTCCCGCCAAAGCTATGGAAAATGATGTCGGACTCGATTGCTAGACCACTCTTACACATCTGGAATACTTCTATTACAACAGGTATATTTCCTGAGTGTTGGAAACACGCCACACTCCTTCCACTGAAAAAGAACCCAATGGCGCCCCGGACGATCTAAGTAATCTCCGCCCAATCTCCTTACTAGCAGCCCCAGGCAAAATGCTCGAAAAATTGATACATAGTCAATTGAATAGATTCATTGAGGAAAAAGAGGTTCTGCATGAAACTCAGTCAGGTTTTAGATCGGGATTCTGCACTGAGACCGCCCTCATTGAGGTGGCTGAGTCGATTAGGTGGTCCTTAGATTCAGGATCATCAGCTATGCTGGTGCTCCTGGATCTATCAGCCGCATTTGATACGGTGGATCATGGCAGATTGTTGTTACGGCTGAAGGACATAGGTTTGGAAGACATGGCATTGAGTTGGTTACAATCCTATCTTACAGATCGCTCCCAGAAAGTGGCCCTGGGCACCTTCTCCTCGAAACCTAAACGCCTCTGGTGTGGCGTCCCTCAGGGGTCGGCACTTAGCCCTTTACTTTTTAATGTCTATCTAGCCCCACTTTTTACCCTGATTGCTAAATAGGGTGTTAAGGCGATTTCGTATGCAGATGATACGCAATTAATCTTCCCCTTTTCTGATGTATCTGAGGCAGCTTTTAGTAAGCTGAGGGGTTGTCTTCGAGATGTTGCCAATTGGATGAATGCCAACAAACTAAAACTGAATGCAGGTAAAACGGAGGTCATCTTCTTTGGCAAACACACTCGTCCCCCCTCGGACCTGTGGTGGCCCCCTGAAATGGGCCCTCCCCCTCTACCTAGCACCAATGCGAAGAATTTGGGAGTAAGATGGGACGAGGGTCTCTCCTTCTCTTCACATATACAGCAAGTCACATCTGTATGTCTCTACAAACTCAGGAATCTCCGTAAGTTCCTCTCTCTTTTGCCAGTAGACTGTCGCAAATTAGTAGTTCATGCAACAGTTACGTCCAGATTGGATTATGCGAACAGCCTCTATCTCGGCCTCCCCAAATATTTGGTGCAACGCCTGCAGATCGTGCAGAATGCGGCTGCGAGACTGCTAAAGCACATTCCTTTTAGACAGCATGTCTCTCCGCATCTGCGCGATCTGCATTGGCTCCCTGTGGCTAGCAGAATAAAGTTTAAAGCTCTAACCTTGGCGTTTAGAGCATTAAAGGGGACCTGTCCCAACTACCTAAAACTCAGACTCCCCCGGTATTACCAGGAGAGGTGCCTGCGATCCAACTCTCGGCTTCAGCTATTCGTCCCACGTGCCAGGAAAGCTAGACTTGGAGGCAGGTCCTTTTCTGCTGGCAAGGCGATACTTTGGAACGCCCTGCCTGCCACCATCCAATCTGCCACGACAGAAGCCAGCTTTAAGAAACAACTAAAGACGTGGCTCTATACCCAGAAAAGCTAAGCACCCCCCCCCTTCTTGCTCGGCCTAACAAGAAACGTTCATTCAGCGCCGGGACACCTCCTTGTGAGGTAGCTGTTCGCGCTTTATAAATATCAGTATTATTATTATTATTATTATTAGAGCAAAAAAACCTTTTTTGGGTGTAGCAAATGAATAATTTTTAAGAAAGAAAAGGGCCCAGTATATTCCGAATTAATAATGTTTTGCAAAAACCATGATAAAACAAAAGAAGAATTTCCAGGATCACTGGTTGACAATGCCAGACCTATAGGATTGAAATAATTTCGAGGATTGGAATGCAGATATTTAACGGGGTTGTAGTGAAACTGGTTCTTTGGCGAGGAAGCAAATATTTCTTGTGACGAAACAAAGTAAAAGATATGGGGCGTATTTATGAAAAAGTTGCCTCGCCATTACGCCACTCATGCAAGGACGATGCAAAACCTAGGTGTGATTTACCAAGCCACACATTGCCCCCTTGCCTGGCCCTTCTGGGCTTAGTAAATCTGGAGTAACGCAAGGCAGCTCAAGTTGCTACCTTGCCTTACTCTGCCCCACAAAGGTGTTCCATGGGTGGTGTGTGGGTCTCCCACGCATCCACCCATGGATTTTGATGCAAACCCATATTTATTAGGAGTGGTTAACTGGAGAATGGATCAAAATGCTATGCCTTCCAGGAAAACTCTTTGGGAATTTCGAAGAAATCTGACATATGCGCCTACGGACCCTCTTTACCTATCTTTTATGAATGTGCTTGTCAGTACAAAATCTCCAGCACAAAAAATATTGTAAAATTAGTTACCTGCTGCTTTTTTGTAGACACATAATTGTAGTCCAAGTGAGGGTCCACAAGTATGTGTCCACTCTTCGAAGGTTGTCTCCTTTCTAGAGCCAACAGTAATTGCAGAAGCTCAGCTCTGTGAAAGTCCAACCTCTAGTTTGGAAGACCACATTTTACAATAATTCCTCCTACACCAGCCACAAAACAATATAAAGAGTTTCCACTATAGTTCATGAAAGTGGTAACAAGGAGATAGGTGGGAAATTGAAACCCCTGAAAGAAAAGGGAAATTTGTCAGAATAAAATTGACACTACATTAGCAGAACTAAGTGCTTCTGTAGCTGGAAAGCATACACACAAACACAGCTACATGGCCAGTGTGCTCAATGTAGATCATTGAAGAACAAATGCCATTTTCTCAGGTTTTACTGAATTGTGTCCGGAAATGTGTATTTTTCATGTGCAGTGCCAATAAGTTCCCTAAACCTAAATGAAACAGGCCCAAAGCCCAGCATTCCTCGTGCTGCTACATCACTCTTGCGCCTGTCTTCTCCCTGCTTTTCTACACAGTTTTTAAGTGTCTTCTCCTTGCCTTTCCCTTATTTTCACTGCTTTCTCTGTGCTTCTTCCGCTGTTTTCTGAGTGTCTTCTCCTCGCTTTTCTCTTGATTTTACTGCTTTCTCCCTGCTTTTCCCCAGTTTCTTAGTGCCTTCCTCTTTCTTTTTTCTCATTTTCACTGCTTTCTCCTTGCTTTCCCCCCTGTTTTGTGAGTGACTTCTCCTTCTTTTCCCTCCTTTTTAGGTTTCGACCTGGCGAGGGGCAAAGCCCCTCCCAGATCGAAAACTATTGTCTACAGTAGGGATGTTCGGACCGCCTCTGTTTCCAATTGGCTAGCTCCATAAATGGAGACTAGCCATTGGGAGACAGAGGCCGTCAATCGCGCTTTCTCTTGAAAACGCGATTCGGGGGCGTTTCTGGTGCTTTTTTAAAGCCCCGCCCCTTTGTCCCGGGCCGCGCTGCCATTGGCTGCCGGCCCGGGACACCCCCGTGACGTCATTCCCAGGCCGTGCTGTTATTTGCTGCCGGCCCGGGACACCCTCGTGACGTCAGCCAATCACAGCGCGGCCCGGGACCTGACTTGTTTATTTTACTTTTTCATCTATCTCGTTTGTATCTGTAACGTGGGTGTAAGTATGTACATTTCCTCATGTAACGTACTTGGTTCTATTGTGAAGAACTCTGACACCTTTGGGTAAAGTCCACGCTATATAAAATTGCACTAAATAAATTAATAAATACAACAAGGAGGTGCAGACTGGCCACGCCCTTTAATCGCCCCGTAATAACTTTGCTACTCCTAACATGGATGCACGTAGACTCAGCTTTTGAGTTGCGTTGCGCGCGCTCCAGTGTCTGGTGGTTGGTTCTCTGACAGGGACTGTAAAAGAGTCTGCCTGTCGGTTGTCCTATGTCTATTTTGGCGGCGTGCTGGCGCTGAGTGTTTGTATCTACGCCAGGGCAGGCGTGGGGGGAAAGCGCGCGGGAGCCCGGGCGCACCGAGGCCATGTCTTCCTCCAGGACCCATCCATAGAAGTTTCGGGTGAGTGCGCTGCTCAGCCTGCGGTCCGACATAAGGCCCTTCACGTGGGTTGGGTCCCTTGTATCTACTACCGGCGCCGCTACTAGTACGCTTTGGAGTCGTATGGCAATCCAGCGAGAAATTAGTCGAGCTCACTGTAGCATGAGGTGCTCTGCTACTCAGCAGCGCTCATTGCTTTACATGTTGCTAGTAGTTCCATTATTTTGGCCCATAGGTTAGCTAAGTCAAAATAAGTCTGAAATGTAATGCATCAGTGAGGATTGAACTACAAAGTTAAAGGAAGTGGTCAAACTGCACAGTCCCCAAATCTGTCTAAAAGTTATTGTGATGATGTGTGATTCTTACAATTGTTACGAGGTGGCCTCTCTGACTGACATACAGTTGCGATAGATTGAAATGAATGTCTTTTTTTTTTTTTTAAGACTTGTTACGTCGCTAAGCCAATTGCCATGCAATTACACATAGCAGTCCATTCCAGCACCCTTAAGCTTACCAGTGAGTTCGAGTTTTACAGATTTTCAACCTCGCAGGAGAATACTGAAACTATATAGGAGAATAACGATCTGGCCCCATATGATGCTTTCTTCACTTTCGATAGCAACGTTACGGAACATCTCTGGGCGGCTTTAAAAGACACGGTTTTATTTATTTGTTTACTAGTATTGACAATATTTTTGCTTTTAAAATGGTAACAGTATAAACAATTTACAAATGAGAACGCCATTGACTAAAAAACTAGTGCCAGTTCTCCTGTTTTATTGCTACGTGCTTAGTACTTTACGTTAAGTATTTTTGAATATAATTATGAGCAGTGATGTATAACGTATGAACTGTGACTTGTAGGAAAAATGACACATAGGGAACGAAATGTCAGACTCTGATAAATATGATCTACGGTTAAAATCTAGGTTTTGGTGTGATTAAGGTGGTTTACATTTACGTTAGGGTATAAAGATTAGGTGTGGACTGACGTCTGTACAAATAACCTCGTAGATTGACCAAATCAGTTAAAAGAATAAAATTCGCCTTAATGAAGCTGGGCAGTTTCGATCCTATGTAAATGGCACACACTGTTCAACCATTGAGAATGTTATGGTACCTTCTGTTTTCCTTAAGGCAGTGATTTTGTGGTAAGAGACAGCTAAGCAGAATGTTCTTTAGTTTCAGTTGGTGAGGTGTGAGTGTCGGGTTAGTAAGAGCAAGTACTCCCAAAAGGAAGACAATGCCATATAAGGTAAGATCTTAAGAATAGAGGAGTGTTGGGACTCCACTATGGAGTGTTGTGTGTTAACATAGTTAAGGAATGTTAAGGGAATAAAGAAGCTTAATAAAGGCTGTTGAACTGGGATGTGGTGGTTGCAGCATGTATTGATAAGTCCTGCTATATGCTGTAACTTGAATAAACTCTTACCTGGTGATCTCCGACTTCATATTGGCAACAAGTTGTTAACACACCAGGATGAGTGAGAGATCCATGTGTGATTCCTGTACCCGGTTTTATTAATACCAGTCGGAGAATCCCCTGCAGGTCTGTTCTTAGTAGAGTGCCTAAGGCAGTGTTAATCTATTGCCTCCAAGACCCTGGGGCTCTCAACAGTGTTCAAATATGCCAGAAAAAGGTACTGTAATTAAAGCACTTTTCTCTAACGAAGGTTCGAGGCATTCCTCGTGCGCTGAACTTTTGAGCGAGGTATTTATGGCTTTCAATGCGAGCTCCCCACACGCAGCCTAGATTTGTGACATTGTGCTTCACGTCACAATGTTGTATGCAGAACATGCCGCCGCCGTCCTTAATTGGGGGCCTACATGCTGTAAAAACTAGAAAATACTGCATATCGACCTACGATGCGATGCGCACACCTCTTTTTCGGCTATTATAAAAGTGTTTCGCACATTCATGCCACATTAAAGTGCCCCGCCATATTTAATTCAGTGCCATGCATGCTAAAGCATTTTAAAGTGGTTTGTAATAAATAATTGCAATGGTTCGACACTCATTTGAAAATGGTATTAAATGTTATACATGATAATTTAGCACAAGTTCATAGTATTCCATGCACAACTTCAATAATTGATATTCTCCAATAGCTGAGGTTTATCATGCTTCCAATCTTTTTAAAAAAAAAAAAAAGGATAACCACAGTGAGAAATCCAACCTCAATCAGGACACAGGAGACCAGGTTGGCGCAACAAGAGTCTTTTTATTAAGGTGAAGGTTTCCAGGAAGAAGACTCCAGACACAGCTGGCCGCAGTAAGATCGTTCCTCTCACACAGTGCGCTCTCCTCCGAACGTTCACCGCTGTGACATTCTAAATGATGTCACAGTGGTGTCAACCAAGTGCCAGCCTAACAGGGGGTGGGGAAGAGGGTAAAGTTTCTCCCTAGGGCGGAGGATACCACCCATCCCCCTCCCTACAAAATTGAGAATAAAGATATACAGAGCATAACCAACAAAGTGTAACTCACTTGTTGACCGGATAAAGTTACACAGAACATAAACAACAAGGTGTACTTCACTTGGTGACATAATGCTCCAAATACTTAGGGCGGATAACCTCCCTGCAGCTCGACCTACGAGTAAGGTTGGCCCGTCCCGAACCGCTCGGCTTGGATGGGTCTCCCTTAGAGTGTGATTCACACTTGCTCCTTGTTCTGTTGTCATCATGTGCTGTGGGAGCGGTGTACCTCACCACCCTCTCCAAATCTTTCCTTCTTGTGTTTTTACAGCATTATTAAATATTTTCACAATCTTTGTGGGTCTAGAGAACCAATTTGCTCTGCCTGTGGGTGCTTTAATCTTGACCACATCACCAACTTTAAACTTAATCTCTTTAACTGAGTGCAGTTTATCAAACCTGGTTTTCCTGTCCCTCACAGCTTTGAATTCCCTGTCACGCCACTGTGACTCCCTACAGTGACCCGTCCAACCTTTGTGCCACCCCATCCACCGTGGTACTAGCCTTGAGTTTGGTCTTCTCGCTCTCCATAGTTCAAAAGGGGTGACGCCTGTGGTTTGGTAGGGGGTGAGTCTGTAGGCCTCCAAGCGTTTCACTACCTCATCTTTCCAACTCAACCCACTAGCCCTTGCTAGCTGGATCACTTCCTTGATGGTTTTATTAAATCGTTCGACCATCCCATTAGTCTCAGGGTGATATAGCGCACACTTCTTGTGTGCAATCCCAGTGCTTTCTAGGAAATCTTGCATTTCTTTAGAGCAGAGTTGCACACCATTGTCAGTTAATAAGGTACTAGGCAACCCTTCCCTGAGGAACACTTCTTGTAAGAAATCAATTACCACCTTAGTTGTTACCTCCGACACAAATTTTACTTCCGGCCACCTTGAGTACAGATCTACAAGCACCACGATGTATGGTGTCCTATGTTCACCAGTTAGTGAACCCACTATGTCTAACACCACGTCCACCCATGGACCTACAGGGAGTGGCCTGCACTGCATTGGAGGTGTGTGGTGTTTTAGAATCTTGTCACTGGTAGAGCATGGTATGCAGTCTCTTACTTACCTCTCCATCTCAGTGTCCATACTGGGCCACCAGTAGTCTGCATGCAACCTTTGCTTAGTTTTGGTAATCCCCAAGTGCCCTTCGTGGGCCAGGTTGACTAGGCGGTTTCCTAAGATCTCAGGTGGAACCAACCTCGTGCCCCTGAACAGACAGTCGTCGGTGACTGATAATTTGTTTCTGACCATCCAGAACGGTCTTAGTGCCTCTTCTTGTTTGTCTTTGTCTAGAGGTTGGCGAAGCAAGAAAGTGATGCTGTGACCCATGCTAGAGAAAATTTGTATAGCGCTACATATACCCGGCGGTGTCTAGGCACTTAATCAGCTTGCTTATTGCAGTGGATGTATGGTGAGCCATGTCTATGCTTGGGCTTGCATTGTCCATCCCTAATCATACCCCCGCTGTCCGTTCCCGCCCCCCGACCGCTGTCCGTTCCCGCCCCCCGAGGATATTGCACAAGGTCAAGCAGTAGCGATCCCCTGAGGCGGCTTGTGTCTTAGTGCAGTCTCCTTAGTCCAGCGCCTTGAGGTCATTGTGAAAGGACAAACAGTATCGATCCTCTTAAGAGAGTGTTTCCCTCTCCCGTCCCAATGCTGTAGCGCCCTGAGGTCACTGTGCAAGGAGAAGCAGTAGCGATTCTCTGAGGCGGCTTGTGTCTTAGGAATGCCTCTAATGCTTCAATGCCTTGAGCATTGCCAGGACAAGCAGTAGTATTCCTCTAAGACGGCTTGCTGTCCTGTCTTCCCCGCCACCCCACCCGCTGTCCGTGTGCCCGATACCCCATCCCGCTGTCCGTGTGCCCGTTCCCGCCCCTCCTCCCGCTCTCCATTCCCGCCCCCAAGGATATTGCACAAGGTCAAGCAGTAGGGATCCCCTGAGGCGGCTTTTGTCCTAGTGCAGTCTCCTTAGTCCAGCGCCTTGAGGTCATTGTGAAAGGAGTGTTTCCCTCTCCCGTCCCAATGCTGTAGCGCCCTGAGGTCACTGTGCAAGGAGATGCGTGTTCAGAGTAGGGAGTGTGCAGAGTAGGGAGTGTGCAGAGTAGGGAGTGTGCAGAGTAGGGAGTGTGCAGAGTAGGGAGTGTGCAGAGTAGGGAGTGTGCAGAGTGACTAGGGAGTGCAGAGTGACTAGGGAGTGCAGAGTGACTAGGGAGTGCAGAGTGACTAGGGAGTGCAGAGTGACTAGGGAGTGCTAGGGAGTGCAGAGTGACTGCCGAGATTAAGCTAATGGCAATGTAAATGACAATGCCATTTATTTATGTTTTCAAAACCAACACATAAATACAAATTTTGTCATTTACAATGCCAATAGCTCTAACTTTTCCAAAGGCGAAACCATTGCATTGTAAATGCTTGTTTTTACTGCTTTCTGCTTGGTTCCTATAAAAGGCCTGGCTTTTTTAATGTGCCTCTAGGACCTGCAAGCACCTGCATACCCTGTTGGGTGATTAGCAGGGCTTTACAAATCCATATATTCATTGAAACAATAATCATGAAGCACATTTTTATGATGCTTTTTATTGGCTACAAGCACAGAGATGGTGGTCTGCAAGAAACAGCAGAAGACCACCCGACAGGACATTTTCCTAAACAGTAAACTTTTCTTTCCAAGAGGGGGTCTTTTCTTAAAAGCAGGATGTGTTCCTTAAATGAAATGGTGCTACTTAAAAAAAACACATTTGGGAACACTGCCTGGTCTCCTGAAGATTGTCTGACATGATTCCCAAAAGGAAAGGTGTCCATATTACCCTAAAACACAACATTCCCAATATCCATACCCCATACAGTTGTAATGATCAAGAAATCACAGGTTTTGACCACACCTTGTGACCCGGCCCCTCAGCCACTCAAACTACACCAGTCAAAGATACACAGTGCACCCACTGGCAACACTTTGATTAGATTGCCGGGACCACCTAAAGCAGAAAGAACAAGTTACTTGGTTTCGTCCCTCCACATTAGGCCTTCAGGCACAAAGTGGCACCTTCATGAGTGTGGGATCACTAATCCCCTCATAGGCAAAAGACTGTGACAGTGGGAGCTGGCAGCTTTCAAATTAGAGAAATGTTTCCTCTCAGTTTGAGGTGTGAGCTGCAGATGCTCCAGACAGCCAGTCATTCATGCACACAATGCACAACGAGACCCCTCGGGTCCAGTCACTACATTCCCAACAACAGAGTACCTTGAGGCATGGGTCAAGTGAGAGGGAGCCAGCAACCTCAGATGGAGGCCTCAATGTCAGGCGCTGTTTTACTCCTGATATGGAGGTCGGAGACAGTCTAGGCTTCCAGATCGGGTCCCACAGACTCGGCAAACGTCCCCCAACACCCTTTGGACCCCACATGATATGGAGTGTGAGCTGGCATAGGTTTCTGGTTGAAAGCACGGTGCCTTTGGACTCGGCAAACTACCCAGGCACTCCTCGAACTCCGCACATGCCGGCAGCCCAGTTGAACTGCTGATTTTTACGAGAACTCTCCTCTGCACAGTGGGATTACGGCATACGTCAGGACGGTCCATGTCCCAATTGACGATCACTTCCACCCATATCCGTCGCATCCTGCATGGTCCTTATGATCTCATGGAAACCTCGTGATCCCTGGGATCTCGTGGACAGGAGGCCAGCCAACAGGCCCTTGGAGAGGGCTTAGGGGCCCAGGCTATGACAGTTGGCAATTAGCTGCAGGCCAGCAACATGCAGGCAAAATCCACCAAGTGATAGTCCCCTTCCTGGAGCATGACAAGCTTCTCGATGTTCCAGCGTGAACCAGCGTAGAATAGTTCCAATCCCAAAAGTGTCTTTAACTCCTGAGGGCAGAGCCCCAGTAGTCATACCCACAATGGCCTTTGAAGATGAGATCAGCTCAAAAGGCCACCTTTGAAATGCACAGGTACTCTCTCTAAATGTTGTCCTGTCTGCCATCCTACCCTGGGAGGCTTGATCAATATCTTTAGTGGGGCCAAAACCCTGACCCTTGGAATGCAGGTGCCAATTCCACCCCCTCATATCCGTCTCAGGAAGGCCCCTCGGAGTCCGAGGTCTGCAGTTTGCCTTAAGCCAGTAGTTTAAGGCCTTCTATCAGGAACACACAGATGTAGCTGTCCCCCCAGCCCCCATTTGTGGATTGGAGACAGGCTGACAGGCACACAGAGACATGAGCACAGAAATGCCCACTTTCCCAAAGTGGCATTTCTACATTAGTAATGTTGAATCCACTTGCACGACAGGAAAGGATTTGCTATTACCAACTCATCAATATCAAACACTATACTGCTACTCTTCTGCAGGGAGGAAATATTTCTCAATAGCCTTTCCACTGGTTCCCCATGTTAATTAATGTGAGAAGCAGGCAACCGTCCTGAACACAGATCTGGTACCATTCACTACCAGAGCATGTAGCACACACTGGCACATGCCCTGCCTCTTCCCGACACGGCACCCTGCCCGAGGGAGTACTCTGATATAGCAAGAGACATGCATGACCTTGGCAAGTAGCTTTTTAAATGCCAAGTCGAACAACAGTAACCTGCACACACAGGCCCTGCCAGGGCAAACCTGTGGCATGTTTGAAGAGCTACCTCTGTGGGTGGCACAACCAGTGCTGCAGGCCCACGGAGGAACATTTGAGTTCCATGCCCTAGGTATATGTCTTACACTTAGACAAGGGACCTGCAGCTAACTCAAATCAGCCAATCATGTATACACCAATCGCCACTATGTATATATCAAGCACAGCACTTTGGCACTGAATGGCAATGTCAAAAGTGCTCAAAGTATTAAGACCAACACATAGATCAGTGGAAAACCAGGAGGGACAAAAGCAAAAAGTCGAGAGAAAGCACCCAAGAAAGGGACATTTCCAACAGTATCCGAACACTTTTTGCAATTTGCAAAGCTTTATTACTAAATGGAGGGGGTTATTGAAGTTTATGGAGGGGATTGGGAGGGACATACCTAATACAGAACACATACCCACAAAAGAGTAAGACAAGTGCAACTCACAAATATACTTCTAAAATTGCTATAACCCTGAAGATGTCAAAATAGATGTAAATGTATTCAAGCCCAGCCTAGGAATAACCACTGGTATGGCAACACAATACAAAATAATGAAGGCAGGGAGTAAAAATTAAAATCAGAGCAAATGGTAAAAGTATTCATTTAGCTCACATTTAAAATTATGTATATATTTTTTTAACAATTAACATTATATATAATCATTGCAATTTTCAATAAACTTAATGAAAAATGGTTAAACCTGACTTTTCCAGCTGGTTGCTCCCCAGACTTTTTGCTTTTTGGCCTCCTGTTTTTTACCCTATTTTGGTTGGGTTTAGGACTCTGGGTACTTTACCACTGCTGGTCAGTGCTAAAGTGCATATGCTCTCTGTGTAAATTGTTATTATGGATTGGTGTTTCCATGATTGGCTTCTTTGATTTACTACTAAGTCCCTAGTACAGTGCACTGTGTGTGTCGAGTGCCTGTAAATCCAACGTTGCTAGTGGGCCTGCAGCACTGATTGTGCCATCCACACAAGCAGCCTTGCAAAAGCTTTCAGACCTTCCACTGAGGTGTCTGTGGGCAGTCTCTACTGCCATGACGACCTGGCAAGTGCACCCACTGCCAGGCCCTAACCTTCCTGTTATGACATGTGAGCCATCACTAAGGTAGGACCAAGGCCCTGATAGTGAAATACAGTGTGATATTTAAAGGCTATCTGTCCCATAGGATAGAATGGGAGTTTATTTATAACATCTTATAAGTATGACTTCTTGATTGTGACTAGATAGAAAGATGGAGTTTAGTATGCCTGAACTCAGAATATAAAAATACATCTTTTAGTAAAGAAGATTATAGTGTGTTTTTGAAAATACTACTTTTAGAAAGTGGCTATTTTCTTGCTTAGCCATCCTGTGTGCCTCTGCTGGTTTGTGAATTGACTGGCTTTGGAATGACCGGCGCTGGGCATGTGCATTCTCTCAGACAGCCAATGGGGGGTGATGTGGGTCCTGCCTTTCCTGGGTGAGTCAGGGCTGGGTTGAAAAGACCTGGGCTGCATTTAGATAGAGGGAGGAGATTTTCTTTCACCTGAATGGGCCTTGTCTGCCTACAACAATATTGTCTCCTACCAGAAAGCTGCACCAGGGAGGACAGAATTGGTTTGGACTGAGCACAGAGTCTCTCTGCCACAAGAGAACAAGGTGAAATGCTGTATAAATATTGGGGGGCAGATCTCAAACTTTAGATCACTTTTGGAATTCAAGAGGAACCTTTGCCAAGGAGAAGAGCTGGGAGAAGCTGGAGGAGAAGTACTGCCCCTTTGATGTGTGCTATATGGGGTTGGCCTGAAGTAGCTGTTTCTGCCAAGGAGAGGAACTGTGTGTATCCTTCTTGGCAAAGTATAACCAAGGGCTTGAGGTAGATCTTGCCCCCTGTTCAAGTAGTCTCAAGAACAGCAAAGACTTCACCATCCTTCTGGGCACCGTCTCTGGAACTGCTGGTTTCAGTCACCACAGGAGAAAAGTGCAGCCAACTCTGTCACAGAGTCTGTCGCTGGTTCAGTGTCCCGAAGGCACTGCAGAAGGCATCGCCGCACTTCACACTGCATCCTTGGTCTCACCGACGCCGCTGTGCAGTCATCATAGAGCCATTGCTTGCACCGCGTCCTGTGGGCACCGAATCACTGCACCTCCTCGCTTCACTCTGCCCAGACGTCCCCGACACTGTCGCTGCCCAAACTAATCACCAAATGGCTCCGTCACCACACCGTGACCTGCAGCACCACATCAAACACTGCCTCACTCTGCATCATAAACCTTGGTGTCACCGACACCGTTGGACAATCGTCACCGAGCCGCTGCCTGCACTGTGCCTTGAGGGCCCAGCACGCTGCACAGCTTCCACTTCACCACGCAACCGCGACAACAGTTGCCCTGACAGACTCGTACCAACGGGATTGGTCGCAACAAAAAAGGCACTGCCAATGAGTCTGTCGACGCTACAGCTGACTCTTACTGATGCGGACAGCTGGAACTGTTAGACTCTGTTGTTTTCACTATCTCGGTAGCCCCGGACGGAGCTACCGACTCGGAAGAACTGTGTTTTCAAGTTATGTTTGCAATATGAAGCTTATTGCAAAGTACCTATTTTTACAGTATTGTATATTGGATTTTTGTCGTATTTGGTCTTGTTGGTTTAGATAACGTTTTGCTTATTTGTCTAAACTGGTGTGGTGTCAATTTGTAGTGTTTTCACTGTGTTACTGTATGCATGTACTAATGCTTTAGATGCTGAGATAAGCCTGTCTGCTCGTGCCAAGCTACCAAAGGGGTGAGCAGGGGTTATTTTAGAAGTGTATCCCCCTTACCCTGACTAGGAAGAAGGATCCCTACTCCGACATAGGTCAAACCATTGCCAATTTAAGACCCCCATTTCTATCAAAAATGAATTGAACTTTTTCAAAATGTAAAAAAAGATTTTAATTGGAATTACATTTGTAGTTGTTAACCCAGTTACTAAATATTTAATGTAAATAAAAATGGTAGTGAGGGTGAGTAATTTTGTTAAATTATAATTTTTGATTTAACTCATATATATATTATTATTGAATTGGTTAATACACATTTAATTTGAGGAACTATTGCAATTTAAAATTGTAATTTAATATTTTCTGGTTAATGATAAATATTTTGCATTCATTTACATGTATATTATAGATTAATATATATATTTAAAAAATAATTAACTTTATTAAATTACCATCTATTTTTCCATAGAGAGATCTCCATCTCCATGGCAAAAGTCTCCATCTCAGTGGCGGTTATTTCATAAATGCAATCGTGGGAGGCATGACACAGAAGTCTATTCCTAGCACTAAATCTTCACCCAGAAAAGGTGAATAGCAAAAAAGTTGAAAATCCCACCTACGTGCAGTAGCAAATATACATGTAAGTAAATATATGTATGCATATTTACCTTTGCAATCTGGGCCCTAAAGTGTCATTTAGCAGTCACAAACCTTGTGATTTTGTGACTTGCAGGGTTAACAAGCACAAAATGCTTTCGTATGTTGCGCCCCATATTAATCAGAATCTGAAAATACCCTAGACCTTGCAAAATTAATGCTACCTTAGATCTGTCGGTAGGCATTTGCAAATTAAATATAGATGGCCAATTTGCATCCAAAACAGTGGCATGCATGTTCCAATGTTAATATGCTTTGGAACAATTCTTCAAAGACACATTTTTCAATGATGTATTGTTCAAGTAAATGTATAACATATCCAATAGACGAAAAGGCAGGAAAGATATCAATCACTTTCCAGTTATGAGACAGTGGAATTCATAGGCACATGGAGAAATATGATTAGGTACTGAGACTGGTGTGTGGCCTAGTGACATCCTTTCTATAAGCTATAGATGTTTTTCTTTGAGTTATGCAAGGATACTACACTCTTTCTTGAAATATGCTTTCTTTCCAATAGCTTCTTGAAGTTTGTTTCTCAGATAATTCTGTCATTGGGTCGTACAGAAGAAATGGCGATGTCATGCACGCTGTGTAAATGAGACAGGTAGGTACCCTTCTGAGGTGCCATCTATTTTTAAGGTCCTGGAACCTGAGGATGATCTCCATGCCGAATTTATAACTGAAACAACAAGCAAGGTAAAACTACTGACTGAATCTGGAAACAGAGCCGAGGTACATGTTGAGAGGAGAGGAGCGATGGTACTGGACTGAGAGGCTGTGGTGCCCAGATGGTATGGTTTTGAGGTGTATGGTGATAGGGAGATGACGTGTCTCCAGTTTGATAGAAAGAAGGTTATCAAATCCACAACTTTGTTGTGAAAACCCACATTCTTGAGCCTGGCCAGTAGTGTCGGTGTCCAGCTAGTGCAGAATTTAGAGGATATTCTAAAACTTAATTGGAGGAGGACCTCGAAAGAGGTGACTAGTTTACTTACAAGATGCGCAAATCTCCCCTTAAACATCTTTGGGAGAGTTAATCTTGTAAAAAATTATCATTTTGCCGAAAATCACCTTCTTATACAATACAATACAATTCCATTAACATTTAAGACAGAAGATATAGCCAAATTGCAAAGTAAAATAGGTACTTTTATATGGGCAACAAAAAATTCCAGGATAGCTTGGAAAAAATTAAGAAAAGGCTTCAAGGTGGGTGGGCTAGCCTTACCAGATTTACTAATTTACTGTTATGCCTTCCACTTTAAAAATGTCATGATCATGGCGAATAAACCCGATTCTTCACCATTAGGTCTTTTGTTTGAAACCATGCTAAAGGATGTGGTTCAAGGGCAGGTTTCTTTTTTATGCAAATATGGTGTCCCGAATTTTTTTTTAAAAAGTGAGGTTAAAAATATTGATAACAGCTCTGAAAACTTGGATGTTTTTAAGGAAAAAATGGTTATTCCGTATTTCACCACGCAGGCGCCAGTTTGGGACTCCCCTGGCACTCCAGAGTGCCTACAAGATAAATTGAGTTGGCCACTTAAAGTAGGGGGAATAAAGTGTTGGGGTGACCTACAAGATGGTCGCAATCTTATGAATTGGGAGGCATTAAGTAGGTTAACCCAAGGATCATTGACAAGGTTCAAATATTATCAGATCTCATCTTGGTGGTTGACGCAAAGTTGGCAGGAGGAGGAGACTAATTTAAATGTACTAGATCAAGTGTCAAGAAGAGGTACCTGAAAAAAAGGAAGTTTCTTTCTGGTATGCGGCAATTTTGAACGCTGAAGATCAGGGAGAATCGGAAGCACGCAGATTATGAGGGGAGGAATATGAAGGGAGCGGAGTGGATGTATATAAGGTGTGGTCTGACTCGTTTGTTATGTTACAGGCCATAGTAAAACCAGCAGCATTGAGGAGAAATCATCTATATACCATCTATAGAGTATATTGGTCTCCGAAAAAGTTGTCCAAGGTGACGGGACGGCTTACTGCTGTCCAAGATGTAAACATCCAGATGCGGATGATGTTTTATTTTATATTTAAGGAATGCCCAGAAATTAAACCTTATTGGATGGAGGTATGTGAATTTTTGGAATCTGTTTTGGATAAACCAATTGATAGAAGCACCAGCCTGATTTATTTTGGTTTACCAAATGATTATTGTATGAATGAACCTATGTTTCATCTTATATTTTATGTGATCATCTTGGCAAGTTGAGAAACCTGCAGGGTCTGGAAATCAGAACACCCCCGACTTTTTACGAATTTTTAAGAAATGTTATTTGTACTAGTGAGACTGACACGGCTTGTGATCTAAAAAGTAAGGTGAAGACCTAGGCAGATCTGCTAGTTTGGAGCGAAAAGGGTACAGGGTCCAATGATTAAGCCATCACACCATCGGACCTAGCCTCCTCGGTAACCTGGGCGGAAGTAACCGGATAAAGTGAACAGGAGTGGGAGAAGGTAACGGTGTCATCTTGGAGGGAAGGCTATATCTGGCTCCATCTGGCTCCATCGCCTCTCCCGAAGGACCGGTAAAGAAAAGAATGGCATGGAGTAGTTGGAGGTATCCCATCTTGAGTTTTGGCAGTATGAGGACAATAAAAAAAATAATAATAATAAAAGTAGTGTCGGGTGACAGACAATATCAATTCAGCAGAGATGTGTAGCAGGATCTACATGGCTGCCTCATTTCAATCAGTCTGAGTTCTGCAGCGATTAAGCTAAATTCTGTCACTCTTCAGCACTTGACACAGGCCTTCACATTTGATGTTGATATTTTCAGTAAAACAAACGAACTGTGAGTATGTTGCCTCAGTTTGGTCAGTATGCACCTGATTGATATTGTCTCATAGATTCACTGGTTTATTGCATTAGGAGCAGGCTTTTTTAGAAATGGTTTAATGAATGAAATTAACTTGACATCAGTAAAACACCAGGCATTGTTTATAATCTGTATAAATTCTGCAGAGGATTTAATTAGTAGGATCTTTGTAAAAAGTCCCATGGGGGCCCCAAGTGAACTGGGCGATCTACACTTTCTGTTGTGTGAAATTAAGGGACTGATGTACATAGCGGTCCTTTGCTTGTAAATGCTCTGATTTTGAGTTTTCCACCGGAAAACAGCTTTTAGCAATGCACTAAACCCACTTTATGGGTCAGTAACTTTTTACTCGAGGGAGCCTGCTTAACTCTATAATTTAAATGGAATGGAGGCACGCTCTTTCTTTGGACTTACCTGCCAGTCACACATTTGCATGGGATGTCATCCCTAACCTGCAGACCCCTTCGCTGGAACATGGCATTCTGGGACATGCAGTCCGGTCACCTGGTGGCCACTGCACGTTGGGCAGCCCACTCCGGCTGGAGTGGGAGGAATAGGGAGAACAGCCAATCAAGACTGGGCAGGACATTCAAATTAATCCAAGGGGAGGAGGCGTGTTCATTTCTGCAACTGAGGGCATTGAGAAAGGCCTCGCGGCCGAAATGCATTTGCCTGTTGTAAATGAGAATAAAGCTGCTCCTTCGGATTTCCCCATGGTGGCTTCTGTATTCTTTTCCACAAAAGAAGCGTGCTGATATCCATTACCGTGTGAGCCAGTGACACGGTCCAGAAGCAACCCGCAGCGCAAGTTTCACCGGAACCATTGGCAGCGGCAGCTTTGGCTGGTGTGAGAGTGTTTCTGCGGTAGCAGTTTTTCCGGTGGACACCTGGTGACCCCAGAAGGCGGGGATGCGATGCAGAGGCAATTCCGCCTCTCTGTGGACCGGATGCCGAGTCATTCGGAGCCTCGTAAAGAACGCAACCTGGGCGTTTAAGGTAGCTGCGGCTTGGGGACTCGAGGGAGCCTGCTTAACTCTATAATTTAAATGGAATGGAGGCACGCTCTTTCTTTGGACTTACCTGCCAGTCACACATTTGCATGGGATGTCATCCCTAACCTGCAGACCCCTTCGCTGGAACATGGCATTCTGGGACATGCAGTCCGGTCACCTGGTGGCCACTGCACGTTGGGCAGCCCACTCCGGCTGGAGTGGGAGGAATAGGGAGAACAGCCAATCAAGACTGGGCAGGACATTCAAATTAATCCAAGGGGAGGAGGCGTGTTCATTTCTGCAACTGAGGGCATTGAGAAAGGCCTCGCGGCCGAAATGCATTTGCCTGTTGTAAATGAGAATAAAGCTGCTCCTTCGGATTTCCCCATGGTGGCTTCTGTATTCTTTTCCACAAAAGAAGCGTGCTGATATCCATTACCGTGTGAGCCAGTGACACGGTCCAGAAGCAACCCGCAGCGCAAGTTTCACCGGAACCATTGGCAGCGGCAGCTTTGGCTGGTGTGAGAGTGTTTCTGCGGTAGCAGTTTTTCCGGTGGACACCTGGTGACCCCAGAAGGCGGGGATGCGATGCAGAGGCAATTCCGCCTCTCTGTGGACCGGATGCCGAGTCATTCGGAGCCTCGTAAAGAACGCAACCTGGGCGTTTAAGGTAGCTGCGGCTTGGGGACTCGAGGGAGCCTGCTTAACTCTATAATTTAAATGGAATGGAGGCACGCTCTTTCTTTGGACTTACCTGCCAGTCACACATTTGCATGGGATGTCATCCCTAACCTGCAGACCCCTTCGCTGGAACATGGCATTCTGGGACATGCAGTCCGGTCACCTGGTGGCCACTGCACGTTGGGCAGCCCACTCCGGCTGGAGTGGGAGGAATAGGGAGAACAGCCAATCAAGACTGGGCAGGACATTCAAATTAATCCAAGGGGAGGAGGCGTGTTCATTTCTGCAACTGAGGGCATTGAGAAAGGCCTCGCGGCCGAAATGCATTTGCCTGTTGTAAATGAGAATAAAGCTGCTCCTTCGGATTTCCCCATGGTGGCTTCTGTATTCTTTTCCACAAAAGAAGCGTGCTGATATCCATTACCGTGTGAGCCAGTGACACGGTCCAGAAGCAACCCGCAGCGCAAGTTTCACCGGAACCATTGGCAGCGGCAGCTTTGGCTGGTGTGAGAGTGTTTCTGCGGTAGCAGTTTTTCCGGTGGACACCTGGTGACCCCAGAAGGCCGGGATGCGATGCAGAGGCAATTCCGCCTCTCTGTGGACCGGATGCCGAGTCATTCGGAGCCTCGTAAAGAACGCAACCTGGGCGTTTAAGGTAGCTGCGGCTTGGGGACTCGAGGGAGCCTGCTTAACTCTATAATTTAAATGGAATGGAGGCACGCTCTTTCTTTGGACTTACCTGCCAGTCACACATTTGCATGGGATGTCATCCCTAACCTGCAGACCCCTTCGCTGGAACATGGCATTCTGGGACATGCAGTCCGGTCACCTGGTGGCCACTGCACGTTGGGCAGCCCACTCCGGCTGGAGTGGGAGGAATAGGGAGAACAGCCAATCAAGACTGGGCAGGACATTCAAATTAATCCAAGGGGAGGAGGCGTGTTCATTTCTGCAACTGAGGGCATTGAGAAAGGCCTCGCGGCCGAAATGCATTTGCCTGTTGTAAATGAGAATAAAGCTGCTCCTTCGGATTTCCCCATGGTGGCTTCTGTATTCTTTTCCACAAAAGAAGCGTGCTGATATATATATATATATATATATATATATATATATATATTGTTGAAAGGATAGGAATTTATAGGATTTGGGTAGCTGTTCACCTTTGAAAGCTGGATGCCTTTTTTGTGAATATGAATTGCGATTCTCCTATTACCATGACCAGAGAATCTGGATTTCATTAAAGACACAGAGGCTAACATTATGCATTAATCCTTTTAATGCAGCTCTCACACAGCCGCTTACGTCACAAAGAAAGAAAGAACTAGGTGACATCACAGTGTCCATAAAGGCCAGGTGCCAAGGGAGATCAGCCTCTTATAAATGCCTCGAGAGACAGGAGAAGTTGAAACGGAGGAACGAAGCTTGAACTTGAAAGAGGAACTAGAGACCATCTTGAATTCCAAGTAGATTCATCAGTTAGAATTGTCTGAAATGGAAAGACGAGGTAAATCAAGGAGAAGGAAGGAAAGTGACTTCATGAGAAGCATGAGCAAAACATCACAATAAGAAAGCATTGCAAGACTTAAATGACTGTAAACCAGATTAAATAACATTCCCAATTGCCCTCAGGGAGGGACGGGAGGGATAATGTTAGCCTCCGTGTCTTTAATGAAATCCAGATTCTCTGGTCATGGTAATAGGAGAATCGCAATTTCATTACAAGACAGGAGGCTACATTATGCATGTTGGTAGCCTTGAATAACTGCATCAGAAACGTGTTCAATTGGTTTGCAGTAGTGATGTGCGAAGGTATAGGCGTTAGACCAATCAGCGGATTTAAGGATAGCATCCAACTTACCACCAGACCAGAAAGATTTGCTGGCCATAGCGCTCCTAAGAGAGTGAGCCTGGAACTTAGACAGGTCAATACCAGCAAGGTTCATAGCAATTTTAACCCACCTAGCGATAGAGCAGGATGAGATGGGTTTAAAGGGGCTAACGTAAGAGACTAAAAGTTGATTTGCACCAGGAGGACGAAGGTCGGACATTCTGGAATCGTATTCCTACATGCAATCAACGACACATAGTTTTGGGTGAGAATCAAAACGAGGGTAGAAGATAAAGTCAGACATGGTTTTAGTCCTTCTAGATATTTCGAATTTAACACCAAACATGTCGTAACATCTATTAGAGATGTCGAGAGCCTTTACATCGGAAACTCTGCGACAAGAGACTAGGCATAAGAGGGAGGCAAGCTTAATAGAGAGACATTTCCTGTTAAGGAGAGAATTATTAGGCCATGAACAAAAAAGATCAAGCAGTAATTTAACATCCCAAACTGATTGATATCTAGGGCGAGGGGGTCTCTTGAGACGAATGCTTTTAAGGACTCTGCAGATAATAACGTTTTTACCTACCGTTTTACCATTGACAAGGGCATGGCCGGCTGAAATTGCGGATCTAAAGCAATTAATTGATCTATAGGAGAGGCCATTATCATAGATTTCAACGAGGAAATTAACAACAGAGACTATAGGAGCCTCCACGGGATCCAGGTTCCTTTCCAGGCACCAACTAGACCATTTCTTCCAGATGTTATTGTATCTGTAATGGGTTCCTGGTGCCCATGACTCTCCGAGGAGAGTGAGAGCAGACGACGAAAGTCCAGACAGTTGGTGAGATTGCCTGACACTTTCCAGGCAAGAAGGTTCAAACTCCCCGAAGCGACCAGGTGATGATCTTCTCCGTCTGCGTTTAGGAGGAGGCCCCGAGTCACGGGAATCAAGAGGGGAACGTCGCAAGAAAGTTCCAGAGCAGTGGGGAACCAGGCTTGAGACGGCCAAAAGGGGGTTATCAGGACAAGGGAGCATTGTTCTTGTCTCACCTTCTGAAGAACCCTCTGAATCATTGCAAAGGGGGGAAAGGCATAAGGGCAAAGGGGAGCCCAAGGCTGGAGGAAGGCGTTCACAGCTAGAGCACCCGGGTCTGGCATCCAGCTGAAGTACTGGGGAAGTTGGGAGGTCAACCTGCTCGCGAAGAGGTCCACGTCGAAGGGACCCCAGAGAGTGTTCAGGGAATTGAAGATTGCCACATCGAGTTTCCAGTCGCTGAAATCTAGGAGGAACCTCGAGTTCCAGTCCGCTGAGATATTGGATTTCCCCGGGAGGTATTCTGCTCTCAGAGAAATCTTGTGTTCTAGGCAGAACATCCATAGTTTCTTGGCCAGATCCGATAGGTCTGCGGACCTCGTGCCACCGAGACGGTTGATGTAAGAGACCGCAGACACGTTGTCCATTTTCAGAAGGACAGACCTGCCCTGGAGTGAGTGTCTGAAACTCATCAAGGCATAAAGTCCAGCGGTCAGTTCTAAAAAATTTATGTGGTGGGAGGACTCGGAAGGGGTCCAAACTCCGCCGGTGTCCTGGTCGAGGAGGCGAGCGCCCCAGCCATGGAGACTGGCATCTGATTCCAAGACGAAGTCTGGGGTGGAGCCAAAGATAGCCCTTCCATTCCACGCGTCCAAATTGTCCAGCCACCAGGCGAGTTCCAGTCTCGCTGGCTGATCCAGGGAGACCTTGTCCCCATACCAGAGACCGGACCGGAGGGCTTGGGCTTTCACCCTCTGGAGGGCACGGTAGTTTAGAGGGCCCGGGAAGATGGCTTGGATCGAAGAGGAAAGAAGACCCAAGAGTCTGGCTAACTCTCGTAGGGAGAGGGATTGGTGTTTTAGGACAAACCTGATTTCCTTTCTGATTTTCGCGATCTTCTTCTTCGGGAGTGAGAGAAGACAGCTTGAGGTGTTCACGGTGAAGCCTAGGAACTCCAGGCATTTTGAGGGAGTCAGGATCGACTTCTCTCTGTTTATAATGAAGCCGAGGTCCTCTATCAACTCCATGGAGACCCTGAGGTCTTCTAGGATTTGTTCCTGGGTTTGAGACATGATAAGGATGTCGTCCAGGTAGATAATTAGGCGAACCCCTCTTGCTCTGAGGATCGAGACGATGGCTCTCATGACCTTGGTGAAGCACCAAGGGGCGGAAGAGAGGCCGAAGGGGAGGGCTCGAAATTGGTAGAGGTGTCCGTCCCAAATAAATTGAAGGAAGGATTGGTGTTCCTTGGCCATAGGGATGGTAAAGTAGGCGTCCTTCAGATCTAGCTTGACTAGCCAATCTCCTTGGAGAAGAAGGTCCCTGAGGAGATGGATGCCCTCCATCTTGAAGTGGCGATAGACGAGGTATTTGTTCACTTCTCGTAGATTTATGACAGGCCTCCAGCCTTTGTCTTTTTTCTCTACCAAGAAGAGGGTACTCACAAAGTTCTTTTGTGACCAAGGAACCTCGATAATGGCTCCCTTTCTGAGCATAGAGGAGACCTCCTCCCTGGCGATAGCTAGGTGATCCGGGGGGAGGTCCAAGGGTCTCGGAGTCGTGGATTGGTAAGGGATGTCCACGAAATCTATCATGAACCCGCGGACAGTTTGTAGGACCCACGGGTCCTGGGTATAGCTTTCCCAGACATGGTAAAACAATTTGAGCCTTCCCCCGACCTTTGGAGGGGAGGGGGAAGGGAGGGCACTTACTTGAGGTGTTGGTATTAGGTGCTCCACGGGAGGGGAAGCCTCTGCCTCGGGAACCACGAGCTCCTCGTTGGGGGTAGAACTGCTTGTTCGAGGGGTAGTATCCTCTTCCTGCACCACCTCTTCCTCTGCCGGGGTTATAGGGCCGGAAGTTGGCACGGCCGGAAGAACGGCCCCTTCTTCCGGCCTGGTCAAAAACATTAGATGGGAATACTTTCTTCAGGTTGCTCTGGGCCCTGTCGAGCGCCGTAAAGGTCGCGACGTATCTACCAATTGACTTGATCATATCTTGCCCAAAGAGTAGGCCATGGGGTTCGGAAGAGGGTTCTTTATCAGCCATGTCCCCGAGTTTGGGGTTAATTCTGTTTAAGACAGTTTTTCTCCTTTCCATGTTGAGGCTTGAATTGGCGTTCCCTAGGAGAACGATGGCCCTCTGGCTCCCTCCCCTGATGAGTGCAGTATCGAGGGGAGCATCTGAGATGTAGGACTCCTCAGCGAGATCAAGGATTTTGGTGAGGGGGCCTAGGATGTCTAGTAGACGGTCCTGGCAGGATTTGAATGCTCTTTCGAGCCCTTTTCTAGGGTCCTTACCCAGTTTAAAGAGAAATTTGATGAGGTCGGGGTCAAGGTTGGGGGTCTGGCAGACCTTATCCCCAATCCATGGTCTCGGGCATTCAGCACGCATAATGTTCCTAGTATCAAACTCCAAGGAGTTTCTCAGCCATTTAGTTATAAATTTGCCAACATGTTCCTGGGGGGACCACTTAGAGCTATTGGGGCGTGAGATGTTGACTGGAGAAAACATTTCTCCCCCTAGGGGGTCGAGGATGGCATCCTTGGAGGAGGAAGGACCTAGGTCTAGATCTGGGAAGGAGTTGGGGTCCGAGTCAGAGAGGTGGTCATTAGGGTCGAAAACGAACTCGTCGTAGGGTTCCTCAAAGGCCTCCTCCAGGTCAGAATAGGTATCGGAAGGAGCACTAGCACCGTGACCAGTTGTGCCGCTTAGGGCACCTTCCAGAGTTGTACCGCCAAGGGTACCCAACCTAGGTGTGCCGCGAGGGGCACCAATGCCTCTTGGAGCGCTAAGGCTTCCCAAATCCAGAGAGGTGCTTGGACCTCCAAAGTTCCCCGCACGGCTATCTATAGTGTGCTTTGTTTTCCTAGGTGCTTTGAGGCTTGGAGGGTCATTGGGGTGTTGTCCAAGGTCGCTGAGGGTCCTTTTACGTGACAATACCTCACTGAAGGTATCGAGCATGCATGCTCTCATTTCCTTCTTCAGAAAGTTTTTGAAGGAGTCGCTATTGTGAGAGGGAGAGGAGGCAGTGGCATCCTCGCTCTCCATATCAGACATTTTGAATGGTAGGGGGCAACAGAGGGCTTAACCTGCCTGTTATCTTGCTCCTTTTTTTTTTTTTTTTATATGCTGGTAAATGCCACGTTTTTTTTTTTTTTTTTTTTTTTAATGAGATAATGGCACGTTTATGTGCCTGCGCGAGTGTATTTGGGGGCCGTTGTGGGGTATTGCCGGAGCAGCAGCAGCAGTTTGTCAGACGCGGGAGCAACTGACGTGCTCGAGAGTGCAGAAGCGTGCTGATATATATATATATATATATATATATATATATATATTGTTGAAAGGATAGGAATTTATAGGATTTGGGTAGCTGTTCACCTTTGAAAGCTGGATGCCTTTTTTGTGAATATGAATTGCATGCTATTGGTTATTACCTTTAGTCTGGTTTTTTCGTATGTCATCTATGTTGTATGCTTCCCTAGGTTTGTTGCTGTATATTCATGCTTCTTTGGTTTTTCGCCTAAAGTATTGTTTCATTTAGATGTGTACATTTTGCTAATGCATTTGCTGTGCAACATGCACGTTAAAAATCACGATTCAGGAATTTTTTTTTCTGTTAATCTCATGAAATGCTAAATATCACAATTTTCAAATTAAAAGTAAAAAATACTGATAATAGTGATCTCCTTCATATGTTTTTTTATTGTCCCCTAGTTAAATCCCTATGGTCTCAGCGTAACGATATTTTAAATACAAATACACATTTTGACATTGTACATATTTCCTTGGCTGGCTCCTCACTTCTTTGGAATGTTTCAAGCGATGTACGAAAGTTTATAGATTTGTTCATAGCTATTTCCTTTCAGATCATAACAACTAATTGGAAAGATACTTCTAAAATCTCATATAATGCTTGGTGGAACTTGCTATGTCATCATCACAGACTTGATCGCGCTTATGCCACCACTGTACCTTTATTAATGAAAAAGGATGTGTTATGGTTACCACTTACTGATTTTCTTTCCAGACATGATGTTTGAAAATTCATTATATTGCAAATTGTCATGCTTTAATTATATGTGAGATGTTGCTTTCTTTCTACTTCACTCTCTCTCTCCTCCCCTCTCTTTTTCCTCCTTTCTCTTTTTCCTTCTCCTTTCTAAACAAAAAAACAATCCTCAAAAAATGTTTTTTGTAATATGTATAGACTTTACATTCTGGCTTGGATTCTACTTTCTCATATACTTTGTCTTGCAATTTTTAACCAATCTTATGGTTGTACTGATGTTTTACTTTGCCTAATGTATTCAATGAAGCTTTCTAAACTTAAAAAAAAGTAAAAAATACTGTCCTTGATAAGGGGGAGAAAATGCTGATGAAAACACATGTTGACCTAAACGTTTTGATATGTGGACATTGTGATATAGGGTATTTCAGCATATTTAGCATTACAAAGAAAGTTATATTCATCGAACTTAGTAAATACCTAATTTACAATGTAGCAAACACATTTAATGAACTGGAATCCTGTTTATATTCTTAGTTGCAGGAAGGGAGATTTAACTCATATGTTATTTTTACATACACCAAATTCTGGTCATGATGCCTTTTTGGCATAATGCTACCCTTAATTTTTGGTTTCAATTCAGTGACATTAGGGCCTCTCATTGATAGGTCATTTAACTCTAACTACTGTGATAACCATTAGATCAAAGGTGCACTCTTAGTTCCATAGGACCTTCTCAACAAGGTACAGAATTAATGTATTATTGGAAATAGCAATTCTGTTTATACCCCAAGAATCATGACTATTGTGGATGTTAATATCTTTCTATAAGAATATTGTAGCCAATAGAGTGATTACCAAAGTATTGTCAAACCACCTGTGGACCACCGAAAGTGCATATTCTGTGATGCTCAGTGAAATGTTATTAATTAAATATTATATCAATGCGGCCAGACAGCCTCTTAGGGTTGGCAGTTGTATACTGAGATAAGAACGGAACCACATCTCACCATTAATCAAACTTTGTTACAAACACAGTGTAATTTCAGTCTGACACTATGTCATGCTGATGCAAAGTGGCGATAATATAACACATTCTACTGCCAAACTCTATTACGCCCAACTACTGTACAAACTAATTATTTGAAGTTTTTCCTGTAGGCGAAACACATTTTGGAGGATTCTGGCAAACACTTCGGCAATCATATAAACCCTACGAGTCACAATATCAAGTTTAAAATGTTCAATAGATGACGAACAAGATTGCTGCAAAACTGAGTCAAATGAGGATGTAATCAAATAAGAAATTAGTGTCAAACGTTTCAGTAAAAGAATAATGAGAAAGTAGAAAACATGGTTTTGAAACAAAACTGCATTTAACATTAAGAAGCATGAGCAATTTGCCAGCTGCAAAATTTAATTACAACTTTCTTTGACAGCAGGACACAATTTCAGCAACATATAATTAAACCTATTGGACTGCTTTTCAGCTTAGTTAGAGCTGCTATGCAAGCTAATACCAGCATAAATACTTTCATGTGAAAAAACATGGGCACAGGCTCACTGAAAGTGGGCTGAGAATTCTCCAGTTTGTGGAGGAAGTGATAAATCTTCCAATGGAATAGTGACTCCTGCACTGGAATTGTACTATATCACGGATATGCTGCAGGTAATTCCGATGAATAATGCTCCACTTCCAGAATATCCTCAAATTATCGATTTGAACACTTCCTCCACAAATGTTATGATTCTCTCTTGAGTCAATTTTGTTTAACAGTTCTAGGTTTTGAAATCAATGGAAGGGGAATTCAACATAACTAAAATATAGTCACAATAGGACACTCACTCACTCACCAGGTGCCTGGGGAAGGAGGAACTGGTGGAGGAAGTGCTGTATAACATATTTGGCATCCCCACAGCGTGGAACACTCTGGTCTGTTTTCCAGCCTGGGAGTGGAGGACTACACCTTCCCTGCACTCACAAGCTGAGTGGGGAAGAGGAGGAGCCGGAAGACACACCATACAGCCTTTTTGGTGGATCCGTAGTGTGGGACATTTTGATCAGTTTTTCTTGCATGTGAGGGGAGGACTAAACCTTCTAGGCTACCCTGCAATTATACGCTGCCTGGGGAATGAGAAGGAGGTGGAGGAAATGCTATATAGCAGGTTTGGCAGCCTGGGAGAAGACTAGGCCAAGAATGGGCCTGTCTGCCCCATCAGATCCGGGAGACCTGCCACTCTTGGCTTCTTCATCTAAATTGGACATCCTCTACAATGGACAAGAAAAAAGCGCTCATTGTCTCTATAGAAGGTAATCTTACTAACACCCACCCCCCACACCAACTGATTACTTTCTAGCATGGGCTGTTGGAGCTTTGGACATACAAGTTGCTGAAACAGAAAAATGCTTTACTAGTTCCAAGACAAGCATTTTTCTCCTGAAGGCCACGTTAATCTATCACAGTGCATCTTTAGCAATATTTGCATGCTGCAATAGGACAACTTTAGACACAAAACCTTGCGTTTCTAATGTACCATTGCATATTGAATCTGAGGAGTGCGATCCTAGTGTAGCTTCAGCCATGGAGTTTCGGGGGAACAACACCAACAAAACCTCCTCAATAAATAGTAGTGCATCTAATGTTGATCCTGTCTCTACAGTACAACCGGCACTATCCGCAAGTTTGTCTAAAACTTTGGCAATTGAATACCTAAAACTTTAGCTGCTCCTGGACCAGCTTTTGTCCGTCTGCATCAACACTTTGAAATATCCAAAGCTAAAGTCGACTGTTTGAATATACTTTACAGTGGAATAAGGTCTTCTAACTCTTCAATGGCACCTAATCTTTCTTAGTTTTGGGTGGGGTAACTCATCCTACCATGATCTTGAAATATGTTAATGAAAATATCTTTAACAGTGAGACTGCTCCTACCATCTCTACTAGTAACACTTTTACACCATCTTTCATAGCTACAGAGTTTGTACCGACTATTAGACTGACTGCTGCCTCTTGGGCCAAGAAGGTGAGTATCGATCTGCTTGCCATTTGAATTTATCCTCTGCAGTAACCCCTTTTGTCATGGTTTTAACTAATATTTCCTGCCTTGATGCTGAAAAAAAAAGAATCATTTGAACCATTGAAAAATAAAACTCTTCACTAGTTACAGAAACAGGTGGGTGAGTTTTATCAATTTGTGGATAACATTGTTTTGTTAGTAGGGTTTCCTGGGTAGGGGACTTCATCAAAACCTGCAAGGGTGACTGTGTGATCATTAACTTTCACAACCCTGCCAAGGTTTATGGGCTTTTTAAGGCCTTGGGGCTTTTTTTTAATAACACTGCATGCCCTCTTCAGCTGACTCTTAGAAGAGCAGTCAATACCCCCCCCCCCCCCCTTGCACCCGATGACAAACCAGGTTTTCACAGTCACAATTCTTTATGGTATTACAGCTCTTGAAGGCCGGGATTCTATTGTTTGACCTGGTAACCATTGTCATGATGAACTAACCAATGCTTTGGATCCTTAATGTGCTAATGATTTATTGTGGACAGATAGCTTTATGGGGAATGGCTCTTTAACTGTAACAAAAAACCTTTTCATACTTTTCATAACTTGAATACTATTGATACCTCCGATGCTGTAATCTAGATTAGTGACTGTATTATTGATACTGATATGCCTTCTGGTTTTGTTTTTAGTCATTTTAACCACTTGTCATGGAATATTGCTGGCTTACATTTGAAATTTACAGATTTGCTGTGGTTGGATTTCATTAAACTATTCCAAGTTATCTTGCTCCAAGAGCCTTGTTCACAGTTCCACAATATTTCGATGATTATACTACCTTCTTTAGTCCTGCTGTTCCTTGTACGTCTGGCAGGGTGAAAGGAGGTCCGATTACCTGGGTGGTAATCTTGCTGAACTATAACATCAGATGTCTCCCTATTGACTCAAGCAATATGTTCCCAAAAATAGAGACTGGATATATCTGATCTCCCAGAGTCCATTACCCATGATCAAGCACTATAAAGATTTTAAGCAATTGAGGGGTTCGGTGTGCGCAGGTGATGAAGTCCAAGGAGTCAATATTTAGTTTAGTTTTTCAAATGAGTCTTTATTTTCAATCAGTTAGTTCTCACAGAATTGGAGATTTTACGGTCAGCCAACGCTTTTCGTTCTCATGATGAGAACTTCGTCAGGGCTCAATAGGCGAGTATCATTCATTTGAAGTAAAGAGTAAATATTGAAAATTCCGCACTTTACAGGTATACTAGGTAAATGTGGCCTCGCTTATTTTGGCAGGAGAACTCTGATTCTGAGATTTGCACCTGCTTCCAGAATAACTACCTGGAACACCGACTTAGCAAAGGGATCGCTTATTCGAATTCTACACGAAAGGTCACGAGGGAGCTAGGCCACATTCACCTAGTATACCTGTGAAGTGCAGAATTTTCAATATTTACAATATAAAATATAATAAGGTAACTCCAATGTTATGCCATGGGAGAAGTAGGCCTTGCAGTACTGAAAAACGGATGTAAGGGTTTTTCACTACCAGGTGATATAAAACTTAAAAGTACATGTTTTACTTTTTAAATACGTTGCACCGTGTCCTCTGGGCTGTCCTGTGCCAACTATATGGGTGACTTATCTGTATTCAAAAGGAATGATTTGGCCTGGCAAAAGGTTTATTTTGCCAGGTCAATATTTGAGTTTAAAATTGCACACATACATGGTGCAATTGCAGGCCTGAGACATGCTTGAAGTCCTACTTACATGGGTGGCACAACCAGTGCTGCAGGCCCACTAGTAGCATCTAATTTGCAGGTCCTGGGCACAGATAGTGCCACTTTGCTAGGTACTTAGAAATAGATTAAATATGACTAAACAAATCTACCATGTTTTAAGGGGGGAACACAACCACTTCAGCACTGGTTAACAGTAGTAAATTGTGCAGTGTCCTAAGGCCAGCAAAAACGAAGTCAGCAAAAACAGGTTATCTCTAGCGAAAAGGTTAAGGGAAAAATACTCCAAGGATGCCAGCTTTAACAGTCCAGATCAGACAGTATTAACACAATTTTTAGCTCAATTCTTGCTTGGTGTCTTGAGATAGCAAACTGGACAATTTTTCCTGATTAAAGCCTTTAGGAGCCCATTTGCATGAGCTCCCAACTGTCACCAGGTGCCGAATACCTCCTTGATGAGGCGTGAACTTGCTCCAAGAGATGAAACAAAGGCCTAGGTGTGAAGAGGTGGTCAGTTCCACTCACAGGATGAACATCTGGGCAGTGCCCAGGAACTTAATTCTCTTCATAGTGGCGTACCTTGTCACAGGCAGAGGTAGTTAACACCTTGGCCTAACTCTTCCTTTTCCCTTCTAGCCAACTAGGCACGATCCTAGTGAATGAGGGGTAAACCTCAGAACCAGTTTGAGTGACCACAGAGCTGATTTCCCTGGCCACGCCTCTAGGGTAGACACAGGAGCACTGCACAAGGGAAGAACACTACTGGCCTACGGAAGACAAAAGAATGACTGCATCTGCTATTGAGACCTGTGACGAGAACCCTATCGGCTTGACTTGTACCCAATTGTACTCAAGGGTCAGTGTGCTGACCATATGTTAAGCTACAGGGACACAAAAGCTGCAAGAAGCCCACTTTCCTGGAAGAGCCCAATTGACCAGTTCCAACTGTACCTGCCCTTGACCTGCCCTGATCCCTGATAGTGTCTTTTGTTGGAGTGAGTCATGAACCCAAGTACTGTTCCTGAGGTCCTGGAACCGTTGACTGATCTCAGAGTGTACTCCTCCCTCATAAACCTAGAAATCTGGTACTTAAAAACTGAAACTTTTTGCCAACATTTTGCATGGAGAACTGTCAAGGGACAGGAATCAACCTGCCAGCTGATTTGCAGAGGATGCATCACAGGTGGGACTGAATTTTCTGCAGCTCTTCTACAGCTTATAAAGCTACATTCTGCTCTGCAGCAGTAAACCTGTTTTAGCAGGCCAGATGCCGGCCATCACCTTTAGATATCGAACACTCTTCGGCTGCAGCTTGCAGCCTTGCCTCACTGAAGGAATCCAACTTCCATAAGAATCTAAGTCCAATGGCAGACATTTTCACTGGGTTCGACGCCGAGCAGCGTCCTTCGAATGCAGTCTCCAGTCTTGCCCTGCAGAAGACTGGACCTTCTGGAAAATTAGGAGTGAAAGTAGCTTTTTGACCGTGATGAATTTGTATATGTATGATCTATGTATATGACCCATGCTTCATTGCAGTAAACCTTAATCTTGTCTTGGTCTAACAGGACCAGTTGCCTGCAGTTGGGCCTTTGCACTTTTCATGATATTTAAAACTTTAAATAAAATCATATCTCCAGTTCCCCTTATTGGAACTTTGTCATTTTTGTGTCATTGTGTTCATTACATTATTTTCTATTGTTAGGTCTTGCATCATGATTTTACTAAAATTATATGTAGAATATACTTAAATAAAGGGGATTTTACACACCTCTCTCGGTCCATTAGCCTGACATTCACATGTTGCTTATGCCCACTAAAGCATACAGCATGCGGCAATGGATCAGCGTTCTTCAGCTACTGGCTAACTTCACTTTTAATGACTGCATTTCGATCTTTCACAAGGAGCACATCTGCACACAAGGTAGTTCCCTTCACTGTGAATGCTTTTATTTTTACTTTATTATGACTTTAATATGATCCATGTTTGTAGAGCCTGGTGAGATAGCAGAACACCTTCTACCAGATGACAGCAAAGGGCACATCCAAGCTTATTCAGTTCCATATTCCTGTAAAAGCTGTTGTAAATTTATTATGAAGTGGCCTTTGTTTATCTGACTGCTCATTTTTCACATAATAGCAGAAGCCCAAATGAACCCTGAAAATAGGCTCATGCAGGTGCTCCATCTTTGCAACCCATACTGTCTGTCTGTCATTCCTTTTTTTCTGTCTGCCTTCCTCTTTGTTTCTTTGCTTTTTTCTTTCCTTCTTTCTGTATTCCCTTCTTTCATTATTCCCTTCTTTCTTTTCTTATTCCTTTCTTCTTTCCTTTTTTCTTTCTTTTTTTCTCACTTCCTTGCCCAAAAGCAAAGCGCTGCGTTAGCCAAGACCTTTTGATTTCAGTAGAACTATGTGTACAACTTAGTTACCTGTAGGGGTTTTCAGCCAGACTTAGTCCATTAGTCTGTGGTTCTGTCATTCACATTTTTTTCTACTCACTCCATCATGCATCAAGGGGCAATGTGACAGCCCACTTCAGCCATTGGTTGGCTTCACTATTTGTTACAGCTTACTGCCCTTTCACAAGGAGCACATCAACACACAAAGTAGTTTCCTTATGTTCCAGAGAGTACTCTACAAATGTGTGCATTTTTTAGACCAAATCAACATTTTGCCTTTAGCCAATATCTTTGTTTATATTGATGAGGACCCAACAGTTTCCCGAACAAAAACGTTTAACAAAAACAATGCAAAACAAAACAAGAATGGCCAAAGGCTGGCGGCCAACCCCCGACCAATTAGCTTTGCCAATGTATATTATAAATTGGAGTGGGAGTTATATTGTATTTTCAACTTTTTAATTGTATTGGTAATTCTAAATTCTCTACACAATTTCTTATGTGAAGCCTGTCTCTTCTGTGCCATAGCTACCAGGAGTTGAGCTCAGGTTTAAATTAATTAAACATTTACAGAACCTAAAAAGAACAATGGCATTATTACTTGTCGTGGACTTCCATCCACCCCAACTAATGATCTATTTCCTCGCACCAACACTTTTAGAATTAAGACAAAACACAATAGCATGTCCAAACCAATTAAAAAAAGAGAGAACAAAAATAGGCAAAAGGATAAGAAAGCGGTTTGTAGTGGCCTATGCCACTTCAACACTAGGCTACATTTGCTGCCTCGTTATAGTCCACGGTTTTGTGTTTGGACTTAATTGCTCTTTTGGGCCTCATAATCCTACAGTGGGGCAAGGCTGGAAGTTGTAGCTGGGCAGGGGTCCATGAGGCTGGACACCTTACTGCGAGGTCCCACTGAATCCATTTTCAGTGCTGCAAAAAGTTTGGAGAGAGTTGAAACTGATTTTCCTACTCTCCTACGGTGTCATCTCCTTGGGCAAGCCTTAGCTACTTGTCACAGTCCACCAAAAATGTAAATAATTACTAATCCCTTTTTCCTTAACTGCTTGGGATGTTACTACTGGTCACCCATACTGTGCTCCGGGCCTCACGGCAGGCTTCTAGACATCAGTTTCTCTCTAACCAGGGCTCCTTCTAGATCCAACCATCTGTGGACAGCTGAGTCCTGTTGAAATCAGGAGTCATTTTGCTTTGTGTGTCCCAGGAGTGGGCTAACAGGAGGTCAGTCAACTGACCCTTAGAGAGCGGTTTCAGTCCCTTGGTGTCAGCAGGAGTCAGGTGTCCATAAGCATTCGTTTTTCCAGAAGGGCCTTCATCAGATGTAGTCTTCCTATGTCCTACAGTGTTCTGAGAAGGTGGTGGTGAGATACCAGGCTTATCTTGTGCATTAGCCAGTGACGGGATACTTTTTCCTGCCCAATCACGTCTACTTTTTGCCCTATGTTCATATCATTTTTCAGCACTTCCTCTTTGCTTCACTTTAGAAATTCACAGAAGCCCTAATCCAAAATGGCTAACACCTTCGTCCACTATTGAGGGCTCTGACTCCCTATAAACCACTCTGCTTTTTATCTGAGATCTCCTTGCTCTATAAGAAATGTTTTTTCTCCTCTGCTGGCCTGGAGCCAGAAAGTCTAAGAGGACACTGAGAATGAATGGGTGCATAGCCAGTTATTTCCATACATTTTCTCCCACTTAAAAGAGGTGTCAATGCTATTCTTTGTTGTGGAACCTGTATGTACCTGTCCCTCTCCCAAATGGCTAATCCCTAATAAATGGCCAATTGTGTAAACATTCCTGCCGTGACCGTCCTGGGCCCATCAGTCAAGTCTTTATTCTTTGAAAAGAAAGCAGGAATGTTAACTTTAGCCAGGATGTGCATTGGATGTCTGGAGTTAAGTGTCAAAAAGAGTTGTGGATCAGACATCACAAAGTACATTTTATAGTTACCTTTCAGCTAATCAAAAATCTATGTTCCACTAGAAATTAGATTTCCCAAACTAAGGGGCTCATTAGGATGGCGGACGGACCTGCGTCCGTCCGCCACCCTAGAGGAGGAGGGACCGTCCGCAGGGGCAGCGGCGGTCCCTCCAGTGCAATTAGGATGTGACCGCCAGCCGGGCGGTCACATCCTCAATATTTAACATTGCGGCGGGTGCTGCTTGAAGCAGCACCCGCCGCAAGGTTAAAAATGCATGCTTAGCATTTGCATGCACAAAGCGGCAGGCACCGCGCGGTGCCTGCCGCTTCGTGCACGCAAATGCAGGGGATACCATAGGTACCCCCCATGTGCACTCCCACCCCCCCACTCACCCAGGAGGCCTGCAATGGGCCCCCAAAGAATTCACCGTATGCCTTTCCACGGCGGAGAATCCGCAGCGGAAAGGCATCTGTTTTTCGCCATCCTAATATGGCTGGCGGTGTCTGATAGACACCGCCAGCCATGTTAGAGCTTTTCAGCCGCGGTCGGAAGGCGACCGCGGCGGAAAAGCTGCGGACCGATTTTGAGTCCCACCGCCATCCTAATTTGCCGGTGGGTCTTTTGTGCCTTCCCAGCGGTTTTCCCGCATCCTCCGGGCCGGCGGTGGCTTCCGCCGGCCCGGAGGATGCGGGAAAACGGCGATCCTAATCGGCCCCTAAGTCCAATTTCAACTTGAATAATTTTCCAGGAATTTATTCAGGTGAAGATAGAAATTTAGAATGTATATTATACCTTGGGTTGTTCAAGGATAATCTAACTTACACGGTGAAATCAACCTTTTTGCATTTAACCACTGTGAGGACACAATACTTCAAGCGGGCAGTATTCCACTTTTTATGTTTAGCACCCAGCCCCATGGTCATTTAGGTCACAGTTTAGGAGTGGCTTATTTAATGTATAAATTAGGTATTCCGTAAAATGGAAAAGGTACTTTTCCTTTCTATGTGTTACTCTGGTGCTTTTTGCTATGCATTCTTGCCCAATGTATGAAGCCAAAACACAGCCCTACATTCACCAAATCTTGCTACAAAGATACCCTTTCACAATATATGCAGTACAAGCCTTTTATTAAAAAATATAAGGAACGGCTCATTTGGTCTTCCTTATTCTGTGAGACGGGAGCTTTAAAATGTCTGTATTTGTTCTTTGTACATTAGTCTTGTAACAAACTAAACTATAAGAAAGAAGCAAAGCCATCTTAAGATTGTTTGCAGGCTTTTTGTTTTTATTTTGATTTCTCTTCAGCTATCCCTTCAATGAACATTTTAGCTAACAGCACTTCTTACATTATGCATTCTAAGCTAAGAAATGTGTGAGTAACTTGGAATGCATTCATTTCTGCTCAGTAAATATAGTTGTAGCATTTCTGAATTATTTTTGCCTTTCATGCTCAACAATAAGTTAACAGACATTTTGCAGTGAATGTTTTCTTTGTTTTCGAATTCTATTGTGCAATTCATTTATGATATGAGTCCATCTTTTTACTCAGGTATTCGTTCTGTCTTTTCTTATTGTTTTATATTCCATTTTTGAGTGAACATACACTTCCTTCCAGGGTGAATGGTGCATGGCTTAAGTGTTTCCTTATTTTGCACACAAGACATCAAGACACCAGGAACCGTTTTGCTTGATGATGGAACCGATTGTATTTTTATTCATTTCACATCGAGAAGCTTTTGTTGCAAAAACTATCACTGTGCAAAGGCAAAATCCATAGTGATGAATCCCAACTTCAATCAGCGTGACAATATTTTATCACAGTGCTACCTAAAGCAGCACATTCTGAAAAAGTTCAGAATTACTTAGCAACCTACACATGAAAGGTTAAAATCACACATCGTGTAGACGCTATGGTATTACATTGGATAAAAGATTTTTTTGCAATGGCAGCTGAAGAAATCAGTATTCAAATTAGGTAAATGCCATTTGAAATACAACATTTCTTGGGAAGTGTAGAGGTTTCATTCCAGAATCCAGCTATATTTTAAGCTCTCTCAATGTTATCCTATGTAGGATTAAAGGCCCACAGAAATTACGTAATTTGCCTTGAATCACGTGGAAGCCAAGTAGAAAAATTAGAACTACCATATATCTGTTCTGGATCAGTTGTGGGATAGAGCACATCTTCACCCTTTTTGAGTTGTTGCTTAAAGAGTTACACTTAAATTAAACTTACCTTTTTATCTTTTAAAATGTTTTAGTTCGTCTATGTAAGAATCAATGCCCTGCTGATGCAAGTCATCCACACCTTAGACACACAGATGGGCTTGTCGAAGCTATGCAACAGTCCTCTCAGACAGACCACCTATAGGGACAGCTTTATCAATCTTTCCCGCAGCGCAACGCAACACAGCAAGCCACCTTGCTGCCCTGTGCTGCGTGAAATGCCCCATATTGAATATAATGTAATGTATTCCTGTTCTTTCCTAGCGCTGGTGCACTTTTGGCTCTCTAGTACCAACGCAGTAAAGTCCACATTTGCGTCATGTTGCAAGGGTGCCTGCGTTGTAGACAGTATTGTTTTAGTGCACGAAGGGACACCTTACTGCACAAAAACAATCCAGAGAGGCATTTTCCACTTTCTATCTATGCTGCAGCACACAAAGAAAGAGGAAGAAATGAGGAGAAATAAGGTTATTTCTCCTCATCACGCCTCACCTGGGGCATTTTGACGCATTCCTCGGTCTGCCACTAATGGTAAATGCCTCAAAATCCATGGGCGGATGCGTGGGAGCACCTGCACTCCACCCATGGAAAGCCTCCCTGCCACAGAGTAATGCACTGCCTTGCATTACTGTAGATTTATCAAGCCATGCATGGCCCACATCTTGATGAATAGTAAGCTCTACTGCTACATTTTAGGTATAAAACCGTATCAATTATACAATAGTAAAACACCTTATTAAACAGACCAACCAGTGACCTTGCAACACAAACACAGATTTTATTTCATATGTCATAGTAGTGTCTAGGGGTGGGGGATTTCTGGTCACACATATCTACCAAATGAACCACCATTGTGGAGTCAGAAGTAGTACCTTCCTCGTTAAGTGTGCCTTTGGTCTACATAGCAGATATTCTGAAGCAAGTGAGCAAACCAACACCATTGGCACTCTTGTTAGTTGAACATAGGGTATTGGTGGCATGGATGAGAGACCCATTGCCCACAGTAGGGAGCTGGCTAAGAGATGCTGCAACCTGTAATGAGGATGCAGAGACATACTCTGTACCATTGACACACGTGGGGCACATTGTGAACTACCTGTGCTTTCCAGCTGACCCATGTACTCCGCCACAGAAACCGTTGCTACAGAGATCTGGGAAGGCTTATGGGCTGGACATGTATGTATCATTGGTTCAGGCATTTCATAAGGTGCTGAGATCATTTGGCATCCACCTGTCTCAGCATCACTGGTGGACCACCATGGGGTAACAACTCAGCGATTTTGCCCGAATGCGGTGTTGTGCAGTATTGCACCTGTTTCTGTCAAGCTCACTGAATGCCTAATGTACGTTGCTATGCTTTACACGTTCCGTTCTTGTTTTTCTTCTAGACAATTAAAATACACACTTTTAAACAAAAATCACTCAACCATAAAGAGGGGAATGTTCATCTGGGTCATGGTCAATGAACTTGCATCTCACTTGAAACTTCATAGGATCCTCCCAGCTTCCGGTGAAAAGCTGTGATATTCCTCCTTGTGTTTGTCCTCTCTCCACCATTCTCTCAGCCATCCCCCAACTCATAAAGAATATTTCTGGGTCATCGCTTACGCAAAAATCGCCTCATTGTTGTTATAATGTCTTTTTGTTCTCATTGTGAGATGCTATTTATAGAACATCCTCAGCATCTCACTGAAGTCCTTCAGTTTACAGCAACAAGGGTTTCTTAGGCCTAAGTACAAGAGAAAGCATCATGGTGATCTGGAGGATGAATAATAGGATATTAACTTCTGGAAACCACACCTAGGGTGGTACCAAGGAATGGCCATGACTTACTGGCCAATTGATCCTCTTTTAGGTAGCGATACAAAAGTTTTAAACCTGGCCTTAGATTCTGACACCATTTCGAGCGTAAGATGTACATCATTTTTTTATTTTATTTTTGCCACCATGCATTTGTGCTTCTTAATCAGCAATCTTCTACATTGGTGGTATTTCATGCAAAACTTTCCCTGATTACAAATGTAGAATTACCCCTCTTGCTGACCGACGTAGGCCCAACGGGTAGTTAAGACAATTAGCAAATCAGACCAGTTGGAATTTACAGGCATATGACCAGCCACACCTAAGACAGTAAGTAATAACTCTGACATAAGTATTCCAACAGTCATGTGTGAGGCTATCATCATCCTGGAGGCCTGGTTATATGTCCTAAAAAGTGGTAATACAGCTCTATGCTTTTTGATGCTGAGCGAACATCCGTAGATTTCTGAAAGCCCATGCTATAGACACATTCATGAAGTTTACAATTTAAAGAACAGCATTTCTTTACCATTTGTCACACTTCTCTCTAAATGGCCTACTTTTAGCCTCATTATTTGCCAATCTCACAGACAGAAACATCCATCAGCAAGAGGACTACGGTTTCCCAACTTTTAAAGGTACATGAGATCACTGCTTATCTGTGCCTCCTAGAGCAGATGAAAAAGAAGAGCCCTGTGGATTTCATGAAAGGGGATGTGACCTAAACCAGATTACAAAAGCAAGACACACTGTCCTTCATATCAGCAGAAAAGAGCAAGGAAGGAAAAAATTAAATAGCAGCCACTTTAATGCTAGCACAGATACAAAGTGCATGCATTGGCCGTAGATAGAGATTTTCGGAACCCATCTAATAATAATGTAAAAGGATCAGCAATTTGAAATACATTTTAGACTACTTAGAAAAATATAAGAAATACACTTTTCTCAGATCCAACAGCACAAGAGGATACAGATGCTGAGAAGGTGGCATATATAACCGCATCATTACATGCAACATATAGTCCAGCTATAAAATACCAAACATCACCAGTGTAATAACATGGGAGAGCTGAATGCTTGCTACTGAACTAAGTATTGTTCTGAAGATCACAAGTTTAAATCTTTTTAAGCCCCACTCAGCTTTCCATCCTACGGAGGTTAGTAAATTGAGTACCATTAATTTGGATATTAGTATAACACCCGTTGTTTAAAGCACTTAGAAACAGAAGTCCAGTGTGAAGCATTGTGAAGAACATAATATTGATAATAATAACAACTATAACAACAATAATAACAATGCTCCTACTACTACTGCTGCTTCTACTACTACTACTACTACTACTACTAGTAATAATAATATAATGATAATAATAGCAGACAGCTCATATTAGGCTTCACCCAGGGGCGTAACACAGGCCCGCATCCCCCGCGGTGAGGTGGGGGCCCCAGCTGCAGGGGGCCCCTCAGCACACTACTTAGACCTGAGCGCTCCGTATTAAATCCGGAGCGGGGGCCCTCCATATACATTGCAGGGGGGCCCTTAAACTTTTGTTATGCCACTGGCTTTATATGTGGTGGTAAATCTATACATGAACATCAGCAACATATCAACAGCATTGACACCTTACAGAGAAATTAGCTAACTTTAAATGTGAAACCCAGCTACTAAAGTCTTTACACACACACACCATATCACTTGCATTACAATTACTTTGTACTGAGAATTCCAGCAAATGTGAATTGAAATCCTGGGCTTGATGATGCAGCAGTGAGACAGCCAACAACTTGTGCTAGAGCCACAGCAACAATTGTTACAAAAAATCCACCTCTCCAACAATCCTCCTTCAAAGGACCAAATCATTCTCTTTCTAAGAAAAACGAATCTGCAACCCTTAGACCAGCAAAAACCGCCTCCACCCTCAGACCTCCAGTTGATTGGCAAACTGCCCAAGGACACTGTGGCAGCACAACTACAATGTTATTGGTGGAAACACAACCTTCTTCGCTTCTGTCAAACTGAATGTCTAACTAAAACCAGTACAGTAGCAGAACATCGTGAAAAAGCATCTTTTGTCAAAAATATTGTGTCTTAAATATCGTTTATACAAATAACGCCCCATTGCAGTTAATAATATGGAATCTAGACCCAATTAGACAATAGTTTCTACACCATATCTAGGACATAATATTTATGTCAGACAATATTCATGTCAATGATATTCTAATGTATAACCCTTAAATCACAATCTGGATCTTTGAATACCCTTGGCTCATGAAGATATTCAAGTACAGAAGGGAGGCCTCCCAAAGCAGGGCTACAAAGCAGTCCACCTTATGGTGGCACCTTGTTTTCACAATGGCGGTTCCTCTGCTAAGGTAAAGGAGCATTGCCCCATTGCTTTTAAGCAGTATAGATGAAGGAAAAATAAAATGATAATAACTCTAAGTTATCATTTTATTTTGTCCTTGTTGCAGCAGCTTTGCAGGCGGGCTGCTCTCCTGACAGAGCAGGGGAGGAGTGGTTTGCACTGACTAAGTGCGCATGAATGTTTGGTAGGGCATCTAGGGCTGGCCAAACAGTCATGCGCACTTTGCATGCTCTCCATCCAGGCTGCATTACAGCCTGGGTGGTGAACATGCCCAGGTCCCCAGTCCCCATCTGAGCTCCGAACCACGGTACTCAGACCAATCACAACGCTGAATTGCAGCATTGTGATTAGCTCTGGTGCGCCTGAGTGCTTCCTAGGTGCTCTGTTGCTGTTCTGGGAAAGACGACGGTGGAGAGAACAGCGAGACAGGGCGAGGAGGTACGTTTATTTTTTCTTTAATCCCCTCCGCCCTCCCACTCCCGATCTGTGCCAATCACCACTGGGTTTTCATGTTTTGGGATCACAGTTTGGCAAATGTATGGGTCATGCACTCTGTTATAACTAGTGAGCGCACTACGTCTAAGCAAACTCAGACACTGGTGCATAAGGCTACATTGTCAATATTACAGTGGCTTCCATAGGACAGGAATATAGCAAAGAAGGGATGGGTTCAAGTGTGATGCTAATGTGTCTCTCCTTTGCAGAAGCAGCCCCCATTCCAACCGTGTTGTTTCTACACAATATGAGAGCAGATTTATTGTTCATGGTGCACAGAATATATACAGAAAGGAGGGACTTTTTCTACATTCATATATGATTGGATAAGGTACTGACCCGTGGAAACAGTGACAATGAGTATCAACTTGTCTTCTAGCATCAACCGCCCAGTGCCCCTTCCATAAGCCGCAGCAGTACTCCTATAGGAGTGTTTGCTAACTTCATTCACAGTGCACCGGGGATTGGCAGTGAGTGGTTCCATTCCACCCCCTGCAAATATTCCTTGGTCTGACAGTGTGATTAACACGGGGAAAGGTATGACTTGTTGGTAATGACACATCGGCACACCTTTTTTGACAGAGTCGGATAGCTTATATTCTCATACAGGCACGATTTATTTGGAGGTATAGCATTTTTTTGTTTATATAAAGTACTGATTATGGAAATGTGCACAGTAAAACAATAATTGTCCAAAATGTTTAATGTCGCAACATAAATTCCCCTCATGCAGACATAAGAAGAAATATTGTGTGTTTGTGCCATTACACTGGTTGCATTTTAGAAAGTCACTACAGCAATTATCGCAGCTAAATTAGGTAATGGAAATATTTTTCTAATCTAGAAATGGCAGGTGATTTAAATATAGCTGCCCCCACTGCAGTAGAAACTCAATAAACTCGCATGGACCAACTGGCTGTCTGTGGAAGGGAGAGTCTTTACATTTCTTAAAAGTAAGCAAGTGTAAATGCACCATTGCGCCTCAAAGAGAGATTAAAGCAGTTCTTCTTCAGCAAGATCTCTCCTTCAAACCGAAGAATTCCTCATAGAAGCAGAGAGAGAAGATAGCAAAACTGTGGCACCAGCTATTGGTGAATCTCTTTTGAGTGGGTTGTTATTTTCCGATGACTGCGTAAACCTCTGTTTTTGCTGGAGTCAGAATTAAGGGGCTTATTTACAAGCCCCTTGTGCCGCCGGGATGTCACTTTTTCCCATATTAAAAGTGGCGCAGAGGCGGCGCAAGGGACTTGTAAATAAGCCCCTAAGAGTTGAGCTTTATTTAACTCATCTGTTGTAGGATACGTTACATACCTCACCCTTCATTAAATTTTGTCAGGTTAAACCTATCAAAATTTAACAAGATCAAAGCATATGAGGGCCTCATTTACAATGAACACAGCGTGGCACTGCAAGCCATTTAGCTGAGCCGAACTGCGTCATTTTAAAAGCACTAGGATGAGTCATATTTACAACAACCCCCTGCGCTGAGATCCCCTGACATCGAAACATAGGTCAATTTACTTTTAACCGATTCATTCTTCTTGGCTGGCTGTTTTTACAGGTAGTAAACAAAGTAGGGGGAGCAGGAGGATGCAAGACTAGGTCGCCTCCTTACACGTATAGTCAGAAATAAACCCAAAGTATTGGGTTATGAGACCTAGCTTGTGACTGTGGCCTCTGGCCCCTATGGACAGAGAAAAGCAATTTTATTCCTTCTCCTAGGTTAGGTATGGTTAAAAATGGGGTTGACACTGTGAACCTATCTATAATGAGAAGGGATTCAGTGTGTGGTCCCTTCTCATTATAGATAGGTACATAGTGTCAACCCCAAAATTGTTTAGACCAACTAGCACGCTATTTTTAATCACGATACACCCACTCCACAACACATTACATCACACATAGTCTTCCACAACAAAGTGCTCCTACGTAACTCCGCAAGTCGCAGCACGCCCCATTTCGTAGAGAACTGGGATGGCCCCAATGATGAAGCATGTCACCGTGGGGAAACCCTGGTGAGTGAGGGGACTCTAGAAAGAAATTGTTCTTTCTTTGGGCTTTTCTGTGTCCATAGAGGCCAGAGGCCAGAGTCACAAGCTAGGTCTCATAACCCAATACTTTGGGTTTATTTCTGTTTTTACAGGTACTCAGGGCCAAATGAAATTTTTAAATAAAGTTTGTGTGTTTAGAAAATATGGTCACGTGAAGAGGTTGTTTCAACGCTATGCTTGTAATGCTCAGTCGATAGTGGGAGATTACAGATGTTAGTCATGTAGTGTCTGATTTTCCTAAAAAATTCTACTTGTATGTCAGTCATTTGTTTAGTGTTTTACATTGCGCTACAATGTTTATCCTAATATTTTTCTTCTAGATAGATGACTAGGTCTACTTTTTTTTACTTCCGCCTTTTCCTTCTAGTAGGCTAATTCTCTATGACTGTGGTAAAATTGTTCAGAAACCAGGGAGGTAATTTAGAGTTTGGCTGATGCGAGACAGCTGCCAAAAAGTGGCAGATTCCCCATCTCCTAAACTTGCAATTTGCTTGCCCCACTCAGGGTGGGTGAATTGGCAGGTTTCTGCCTGTGCACCCTCACCTGACTCCACTTTAGGAAACCCTTGAGCACTGGCCCGGTCACCACAGGACCATTGATAAGAATATGTGAAATCTACTGCACAAGGTATAGAGGCCTTTCTAGTGGACATTCTTTATCTTTGCGATTGCCTAAGAAAGCTGGGTGGTCTGGCCAGGAAACAATATAAATTACCCCAGGTGCACTGTTAGATCTAGAGTTGTGGGGAGCCCGTTATGAAGCTATCCATCGTGTCGGCTATGGCAGTAATCAGCAATCATGGGGATTGACCTAAGGGCTCATGTCGCTGGGGCCAGGAAAATGGAGCTCTATTCAGCACAGCCCAACACAGATAAAATAAGCAGGTGGAGCCGTGAACTGTGGTTGAATTTTGGAAAGCCTGTTAGGGAGATCTGTCCTAAAGGTGACAAGACGGTATGACTGTGAAGTGAAATCGTAGAGCCTTCCGGGAAAGAAGGGTTGGTGGTATGGAATGACCTTTGTGCTGTTGCGTATAAAAGGGAACAATTACATGAAAGTTGGCTTGCAGTAATAAAGGCATGAAGGTGCATTCCCTTTTGTAAGGGAACACCATAACATGTATTATGGAGTACAGTAAAGATTAGAATTTAACTCTTGGCAAACAGCCCAAATAAGAGGAAACATTTTGTTGCATTTTTGGGGGGGGTTAAGCTTCTGAATTATGAAAAGTAGTGTAACATATATCTCTCCTTCCTTCCTGCTGTGCTGCCCTATGGCAAAAGAAAAAGGTAGGAGGCTATCAGATACTGCACATTCCTGTCCTTTTTCCCAGCGCCGGCGCACAATGTGCTGCTGTGCGCCAACGCAGGCACCTTTGCACCATGGTGCAAGGGTGCCTGCTTTGCGGGAATGATTATTTTTGTGCAGGAAGGGAAACCATCCTGCTCAAAACCTATCACAGGAGGCTTTTTCCTCTGAAAAAGGAACAACGATGAGAAAAGAAGATATTTCTCCTCGTTGTGCCTCCCTAATGCCTCCCCTGGAGAGTTGTAAGTTTTTGGCACTGCCTCAGATTTATGATTGCTTGTAAATCTGAGGCAGTGTCAAAAAGCCATGGATGTTGCTGGAGAAGCCCCCAGCCACACCCATTGCATGTTCCTTTAACGCAGAAAACGGTGTTAAAGGGAACGATATTTGCGAGGCAGCATTAAGCCAAAAAAGTGGCTTAGTGCTGCCTCATAATATGGAGCAGGCTCCTGCGCCACGAAACGTCACAAAAAGTGAATGCTGAATAAAATATTACTATTATATGAAACACTAATAAAACCTGTTGGTAAAATATTACAGCGCGCTGCATGGCTCTGTTGTGGGGAAGCTAAAATTGAGTACTCACAAGTGATACGTTGATAGATAGATCAAGCTTTTGAACCTCCGACAGTATATTTGCTCACTGCATGCCTAACATAAGTTTATTCACTTTACAACTTGCCATATGATTCTTTATCTTAAAAGGGCCAACCACTGAAGAGGAAAAACAGAGTTCTTTCTAGATTCCCAGTTGTGCATCACTAACAAACACAAACTACAGGCACTTCAAGGCGGTGCTTCGGGTGATAATGCCTGCTTGGGTTTTGAGATCTACTGTGAAATCCTTCACCAGATGGATCATTTAAGGATAGGCTAGACGAAGCTACAAGTCATAATAGGGAACTGAGGCGGTGGCTTGATTTTAAAGGGAAAGCATTGTCTGGGATGGGGGGCGATTATGCAGAAATTCATCACACACAAGGCACTGTGAAGCAATAATGGGTAAAAAAAATACATCTGCGTATTTTTTCATCAATGTCTAGTAAATGGAATTTAATGACAGGCCTTTGACATTGCAATCTTGTTTTCAACCCAGGGCATACTGTTTTCAGGAAACAATTTCTTTGAATGAAATTATGTTTGACACCTAAAGGTGGCACTTAAGTATGATTTGGTTTGTGTAAACATTAGGCTGTCAAGAGAAACACATTTTTCTAAATAAATAGGTAGAAGGAGGCCACCAACAGCGCTAAAAAGTGTGGGGAGGGCATCTGGCCAGGGGCTGGTGGCTGAAGGAGGGGAAAAGCATTGTATATATAATGTGTTTTTCATGAGCTAAAGCTGTTTGCTCTGCTATACCGTTAGGGCAATCGCCATACTCATCTTTCCCATATTGCTGTGCTGACCGGTTGGCTGTCTCTGATTCTGAGCGTGGGAAGCTTAGTTGCAGCTGAATGTGAAACGAAAGTCTTTTCATATTCAGCAGGGGAACTGATCATGACAATGAAGGTTGTGTGACAACCCATTGTCATCATGGGCTACCAAACGGGGGAGTGAAGCTGAAGACTTTGGGAAAGTAAGGCAGCATCAGTAAGCCCTATGGTCTCCATTGGAGCGGTCAGATATAGTAGTCACAACACAGTGGCAGTCATGTCAAATGCCTGGTGATCTCTTCTGATTGATGATAGGTGAGGATGAAGTAGGCAGATGGATTAATTGAGGTACGAATGCTTAAGTATGTTCTGTAGGTGACAGCCCTTCATGGATTAGCCAGCACATTTCTACTGTCCCCTTAGTTTTGTTTATAAACTGCTCGAGCTCCAGTGGGGTAAGACAACTCCAACAGCGGCAATAAGCGTAAAGCATGCATATTTAATCAAAAACATTACTACATCCACATGACAAAATATATCATATTCACAGGGAGTTTTGATGTGTGACTTGCAGAGTAACTGCTGAAATTGGTAGATATGTTTAAATGCACGCACCCCGACAGCTCTCCCCCAGTGTTTACATGAATATGACATTCAAGATTATATCTGAGATTCATAAAAACGTCATTGAAAAGTAGAAATAAAAAACAAGAAAATCCTAATGCCATTCCTGAATGACATCACAAATAGTCGCATCCAAAGATGAATCTGTCTTATGTAGCACAGAAAGACCCTGAATACCCAAACATCGCATTCCTCACAGAAACCTGGCTGAACCTCACATACGCCCCAGACATTGCCACCACTATCCCGGATGGCTACTCGATCATCCACAAAGAAAGCGTCAACAAACTGGGGGGCAGCATCGTCATCATACACAAAAGCACCCTCCACCAACATGGATAATTACCACTTCCAGGTCCAGACCAACCCAAACACCACCCTCCATGGCACCCTCATCTACAGACCCCCCCAGGCCCGCTCACCTTTCAGCAATTCCATCATCCACAGACTACATCCTCCTCAGCAACCTCAACTTTCACCTGAACAACTCCAATGACAAAAACACATTGTCCCTGCTGGAGATCATTGCTACCATCGGGCTCAAACGACTGGCCACCTCCCCAATCCATTCAGCAGGACACACGTATGACCCCATCTTCTCCGCCAACGAGAATATCACCTTCAGCCACATCTCCGAGCTCCAGTGGACCGACCACCACCGTGTCCTCTTCGCCTTCACCCAACCCAGTGTATAATTCCATGCCCACTGCTGCCCTCGTAGAAACTGGAACAAGGTCACAGAAGAACAGCTCACCACCGCCCTCAGTGAAACCTCTCCACAAATATCCACAGATGCCACAGGGCACGTCCTCCACTGACTGCGCCATCATTTTGTCCCCCCTGAAGAAAGCCCCAAGAAAACGGCACTCCAAGAAAGACAGCTGGCTCTCTCCAGCCCTTCATGAGGCCAGATGCACCTGTAGACAGCTCAGGAAAAGATGGAGGAGCAGCAAGACCCCAGAAGACCACCCAGCTTTCAAGACCGCCCTCAATTCACATCACGACCTCATCAGAACAACAAAGAAAGTGACCCTACAAGAAAGGATCAATGCCAACGCACTCAACAGCAAGGAACTTTTCACCATGGTCAAAGAATTCACCAGACCCAGCACAGAGACAGCAGACACCTACCCCGGTCCGGCCAAGACCTCTGCAACATCCTCAAAAACCACTTCCACCTCAAGATCAGGGAGATATACAACACCTTTGACAGCCTTGATACCCAAGACCCTCCCACTCCACCTGCAGCCACCACACCTTCCGACACCTGACCCCAACAGACCCTACTCAGCTGGACCCCAGCACAGGGGATGACATCCTCAAGATCATAAAGAACATCCACTTTGGAGCACCCGGGGACCCCTGCCCGCATCACATCTTCAACAAAGCAGGCATATGTAGGACGCTGAATCTGTATATACTAGACCAAAGTAAGGTATACTGTGTACAGAATCCAAGTAGTCCCCAGAAGTATGGCAAAGACTAAATTAGGTTACTACTAACAGCTCTCTTTGTGGTAGTGTGGGCGAGCATTTAGGCTTATCCAGAGGGTGTGTTAAGCATTTATTGTATTCACTCACTCGACTGATAGCATACACTCAGAGACTAAATCCAGACCAATTAGGTAAGCATATAAAAGGTATACTTATGTTTTATTTTTGGATCCAAGCAGGACTTGGCACAGGTAAGTAAAATATACTCTCAAATGCAAGACTTTACAAGGAACTGCAGTTCTGGTTGAATTTACAAACGTTACAGGTTTGTAATGGGTTTAAACAGTTTAAATTATACAGTAATTACTTTTGGAATACTTTTAGATAAACTTTGGATTACATCTACTACTCGGAGTGGTATGCCTAGATACCACACTGGGGATCTTAAAATACTAGGTAAGTAAGACTTTTTAAGGTTTGCAGTTTAGTTACTTTTTCTTTCATACAAAGTGGAGCTTAACACAAGACATCACAACATTGGTTCTAATGGGGAAAAAGTGTTAGCGGTTTCTCAGGTAAGTAAGCGACTTACGAGTGGTGCTTTTGGGGGTTAGGATCAAGGTTCCCCAAGGTCTAGGTAAGCACTCAAGTTGCACCACCAATGGCATAGGGGCAGCCAGGTGCAGTGTGCCAAGAAGACGTTGGGGACCCTGTAGATTCCAATGGAGACCTCCGGTTTGACAAAGAGGCTGCAGGCTTGCGCGGGGAAACTTCCTGAAGGCGACCACTGGCTGCAGAAGTAAGTTGGATTCTTGGGTGATGCCTGGACACTGTTGGTTGGGTCAACCAAGGCCGTGGGTCATTGGGTGCAGGGGTGTCTCTGGCGTTGGGTCTTCTTACCAGCTCCAGTCGTGGTCGGGGGACCCTTCAGGTTGACGCTGCAGGCACAGTCCTGAAGCTTGAGGGAGACCGAGCATCACCAGATCCCAGGTCAGGATCACTGGGCATACCTCCTTGTGGTGTTGGGCCACTCAAACTCAGCTGTGGGAATCAGGTACAGAACCCCAGAGCCATCTGGGTTTGTGTTCCGGTCTTGGAGTCTTTGTTGAGCAATTCCAGTGATCACGGGAGACATAGTCTGTGAGTGCAGGGCAGGTCCTCTGGGCTCTGGGGGTGCTGCTGGACACATCAGTTCCTTTGCTGTAGGCAGATCGAGGCAGAACAGAATGGTAGGGCTGAGGCTAAAGCAGTATGGTAGGGCTGAGGCTAAAGCAGCCCTGGAAGCTTCCAGGGTCAGCACAGCTCTTTGGTCCTTCTTCTTTCTTCCTCAAATCTAAGGAGGCAAGGTTCAGGATCACCCCTAAATACTAAATGGGTGTGCAGGTTGGGACCAATGGATCCCTTCCTTGGGGTGGGTAAATCCCTATTACGCCACCCTCCAGTAGGAGGGGGACATGACCCTCTTGATAATTGATTGGGTCCGCATATCTCCAAGATGGAGGGGACTGAGTACTGTGCTTCACCTCACCTCTCCCACCTGAGGAGTGGGGTTGGCAAAGATGGGCCCACATCCCCTCTTAGCTCGGTTTTTCCACCGATTCTCCCAACCAAAGAGGAAGCCAGTTACTAGGGGCAGCAAAAGGCAGGGACAGCTACAAAAGGTGGAAGGCCTTTGAAGCTTCCCCTCTTTTGGACCCAGCCCCTCCTGGGGGAGGAGGCATGACACCTCTGCCAAGTATGGGCTTTGTTTCCGGACCCAGAGAGTGGAGCCTCCCTGCCCAGGAGTCCATAAACCTGTCTAGTGGTGGAAAATTGCAGGTCATTTTATCAAAGGGCATCTCTAAGATGTGTGGATTTAATGTGCTGAGATGTTTGCTACCAAACTGCCCAGGTTTTTAGTAAAGCCATAATGGAGCTGTGAAGTTTGTAATAACCAACTCCCAGACCATATACTCTTTATGGCTTTATTGCACTTACAATATCTAACAATGGACTTAGACACTGTAGGGATACAGGGCTCATGCAACTGTACCCGCACCTGAGGCTAGTGCACCTTGCTGGAGGGGTGACATTCCTAGTCCACAGGCAATGGATGGCAGGCATGACACACGGGGATGTGTGCCATGTCAACTCCTCACTTTTCTCTGCATCAAAACACGCAGTCTGCAATGGAGGGATGTAATGGTGGCTCAATAGGTGGTGCAGCCCTTAGAAACCTTCTCTGGTCACAGTGCCCATGGTACCTTTTACAATAATCTTACCTGTGGCCAGAGATGGCAATTGGGGGTACAAAAGGAACAGATTTGGGAAAGAACACAGGCCATGGGACCCTTATTGACAGGAACCCAGGGCACACCAAGTCAAAGTGCATCATGTGTCAGGCAAAAAGGGGGGTACCCATGCATAAATGGTCAGTTTCCTACACATTCACCATTGCCCCTGAACTCTGCCGCACCGTCAACTGCTCCATCAACTCCATTACCTTCTAGGAAGACTGGAAACACGCATACATCAACCCCTTGCTGAAGAAACCCTATGCCAACCTGAAGGAACTCAAAAACATCAGACACATCTTGCTTCTCAACTTTCCAACTAAGGTCATTGAGAAGGCCATCAACACCGAACTTTCAGAGTTTATCTAAGCAAACCATATCCTGGACCTCTCCCAATATGGATTCTGAAGCAAGCACAGGACCGAGACCGCCCTCATCGCTGCCATAGAGGACGTCTGTGCCCACCTTGACCAAGGCGAAAAGGCAGCCCTCATCCTCCGGGACCTCTGGGGCCGCCTTCAATACCATCTGTCACTGCACCCTATGCACAAGACTGAATGATGCCAGCATCAGTGATTAAGCCATGGAATAGATCCTTTCCTTCCTCACCGGCTATACACAGAGAGTTACACTACCTCCATTCCCTTTGGAACCCACAGAGATCAGCAGTGGAGTACCTAAGAGCTACTCCCTGAGCCCCACGCGTTTTACCATCTACATGACTCCGCTCGCAGCCTTCGTCAGGAACCACGGACTCCACATCATCTCCTATGCGCAGGGGCTGTTCATTTCAACTGCCCACAAAAAAGCGAGGCATGAGGCAATGGCGGCTGTTGTCACCAGAGTGGAAGGGTGGGGAGGGGGACAACGGACTACAATGGAATATTTTTTATTACAAAATAAGAACTTACCTTCAGCCAGACCCATTTCGCTCTTCTGCTCCTCTGCAGACAGGCTCACAGAATCCCCTGCGGCCAATCCTGATGTTGCTTTTATACAGCATGAAAGCAGCACCAGGATTGGTCTGAGCACCCTCGATTGCGCTCCCAGTGATACTGGGACCCTGTTCCTTCAGTCTCCAACCTGGCAAGGCAGCTCGGTTTGGAGACTGCTTCAATGCGAATGTCGGTTTGACTGTCCTGAGACCGCCGGCCAAAACCATATTGCGCACTTAAGGCAGTGCATACCACTCCCCCTCAGTGCATCTTATCCGCCTTGCCTCACCCCCAAGACTGGCACACTTAGCTAGAAAAATTATAATAAAAATGGTTTCACACCCATTTATTATCATTTTATTTTTCACATTTTTGAGGGTGCTGGCGGGTGTGACGCTCCACCGCCACAGCGGAGGAGTTGCCGCAGGCATGAAGAATGGGAAAGCTGTCATGTCCAGTACAGCATCAAACAGCATATAACTTAAAATATAACAAAACATAATATTCTGTAAACTTCTCTGGCAGGGCAAAAGAACATAACATAAAGCATAGCAAAACGTAATATAATATAAACAACTAAGTTGGTAAGGCAATAGATCGTAACATGAAACATGTTATTATGCTATTAGCAACCACCACTGTGAGGTACAATATGGTAACTTGAAAATCATTTCCCCTCATCCTATGACAGGCTTTGAAGGCCTTGAAAGGTCAAAGATATTAAATGAAGGAAAACATCTGGTACACAAGTGACAATTGTTCTGTTATTTTATGTAGACATGTATGGCCTTCTAATCACCCATGGAGGTATCCAGGTGATGGAGCAAGCGTGTAGGCGTGGGACTAAGGTGCTCGGTGTCCGGTCCCACAGAAATTAGTCAAAGAACCAGGTCTTCAGCTATTTTCAGAATTCAAGAAGTCAGGGGGAGGCCCTGATCTGTTGGAGGGGGTTATTCTAGGTTTCGAGTGTGATGTAGGAGAATGCTCAACTACCTGTTCTGGTCCTGTGGATGCGGAGTGAGAGTGTGGCTGAGCGCAGGTGTCTGGTGAGTTAGTGGAAGTGCAGGTAGTTGTTTGGGTATGAGTGTCCGATATTGTGAAGTTCTTTGTATTAGTGTGGAGGAGTTTGAATTGGCTGCGTTTGTGGATGGGGAGCCAGTGGACCTCTCTAAAGTGTGGTGAGATCTGGGTGCATCTTACGAGTTCAAGAATGAGTTTTGCTGCAGTGTTCTGGATGGTCTGGAGGCAGTGTAGGGGGTGGTGGGAGATCCTGGCGCAGAGTGTGTTGCCATAGTGTAATATGCTAGTGATGAGGGCTTTCATAAAGGTACATCTAGTGTTCAGGGGTAACCATTCGAATATCTTGAGGAGCATGTGAAGAATGTGGAAGCAGAATGAGCTGACCGAGTTGATCCGCGCTGTCATATACAGCTTGTCATCCAGGATGATTCCACTTTATTGGCACATGCTTACCCAGCTGCAGCAGCATTTAACACCATGAATATGATAATCATGTATCAACACATCTGGCAAAGCCAAACCTCTGTGGGAAACAGATATTAAACAAGTGTTTTATATTTACTCAATCGGCATCATGCTTATGGCACACAGCCATCTCCAAAAATCTCCCAGGATGCAGAAACATTTGCTGGGTGAGAGGGAGAAAGGGAGAATGTACAGTACACCTCTAAGAAATCAAAAACAAATCATCATTCAAAACCCCTCCTCAGAATTTGGTCCTCTGCAGCCTTTCTGTGGAGTGCAAAATCAGGCAGGTCCTAATCGCTATCATGAACCTTATAATCAGGGCTCCTGGCTCTGGCTTTTGAGGCCCCTTCTTCAGATTACTGTTCTTTCTCCACACTTGTAGTTAGATATACACACGCTGCCTCTGACTTTCTCTTTTCTCTTATTTGCTACGTAATTTGCTGTGACCGAGTTAAAATGTGCCAAAATATGAGTGTAAAATGTGCCAAAATATGAGTGTAAAAAGGGCCCACCTAAAATCATTCACACCCAATATCAGATATTTGGACTCTATACGAAATCTATCTGCATGCTTTTGCCTGCCCCACAGTCTTGGGCACTCTAACTAAAGCAACAGCCTTAAGCAGAGTCGGGTGACTGGAAAAGATACACTCATTTGCAATGCAATAGGTCTTGCATTTGTGAGAATTAGATCTATTGGAGTTGTAAATGACAATGATTTTTACCTATGTGTTTTGGTTTGGAGTGGATATATGTGGTGGGTAGGATTGAGACTGTGTGGCGCGGAATAGGGTGGTGTGTAGTGTATTTGCGTAGTGGAATTATATGCTATTGAGAGAGCGCAAGTTAAGAAAAACTGTAGAAGTGCACCATATTTACAAGCACGTCATATTAGTCTAGTAAATATGTTATATGAGTGTCAATTTAAGAGAGTGAAAATACATAAGAGTGTTTAACTAAATGTAGAATGCATATATCTGTTTGAGAACTAATGTAGAATTGTGTAGAAATAATAAGATGATGTTGGATCCTACGTTATGTGGCTGTGGAAAGGGAAATGTAATTCTGCTAGACGAAGAAATGTGTAGGCCACATGGCAGTTCACAAAGAGTACATGAAGCTAATGCATTTCCACATAATCTGTATTTTAATATTATTGTGGTTCAAGTATTATTGATCATGGAACTGAAATATATTTTATAGAAGTGTTTTCCATATAATCACTGTGTGTAGTAATTTAGAATACTGTTTAACAAAGAAATTAAATGTTTTACAGAGTGCATAGGCCCGTCTCATGGAGTCCTGTCAGGCCTGAATAGATAAAGTCATTTCTTTTGATCTATATGTGCTCGTTAGAGAAAAGTCGTGCTAGACACTAACTATGAATCCTGTTACATGGTTTACGACTTAAAGATATGGTGGAGGCCGGAATTTGGGGCCTATAGAAAAAGTGTCTGTTTGCAGGTGCGAGGGGGTTTTATCAGGAAAGTGATGAATAGACTTTTGTTCAAGAGAGCCTGGCACAGGCCTGGAGGAGTCTTCAGGAATTTCCTGGGGGTACCGTCTTGCCGGAGAGAAGCCTGGGAAGCAAGGTCAACGCTAACGATGGGCCTAGAAGGAGTACCAGCATGGAAGTTGCCGCCAGAACAGACACCACGTGAGGGGCGTCTCGAGGGGCGTTTCTAATGTAAATGTGATTTTGTATTAGGGACAGCACCCCGGGGTGGAGGCAAGGCAGATGATCTGAGGAACCTTAGAGAGCGGATTGGTAGGCAGATAGGGAACTGCGAGACCTCGATTTTGAAACAAAGACTAAGGGAAGTGTGTGATCTTCTTTGGAAATCACCACTGTTGACACCTTTTTAGGTTAAGATCTTGCTAAGTAGGAATGTCACTTAGTCTAGAGTAGGGACAGTCTAACCTGATTTCTTTCTTTTCTGTAAATGACTCATAAGCTACAGCTTGTGTTCATCCTCGTAACTTTACTAATTCTAGAATTGGTTTTGGTGATATTCTTTTGCCGACTGAGAGCATTCAGAAAATTCATGTTTGTATTGATACCCGTATATCTTTTGAATCTTATTTTGAGATGTTTGTATCTCCAGTTAAGTTTGGCTTTGTAATAAACTTTTAAAACTTTTAAGCTTCAGTGGTTCTTTAGAGTGGAGTAAGTTATTAACTGATTAACCTAGTAGTGGATTGCCTTTTACTCAATGACAGGTACCAACGGTTCAGTCGACCTGAGTTGGGATCTAGATCTACAATTATAGAATAGAAATCCCGCGTTAACAGATGGTAGCAGAGTAGGATGGTTACCTTCTTGAGGAAGGTGATCTAGACTAGGTTAGTTTACCCCAAGGTCCCTAGAGCTCGAGAGGTGGCCTGCCGAAGAAGGCACTGACGGCGCGAGAGAAAAGCAGCAGTATCGGACGAGAGTGAGTATAACAAGGGTCATGCGTGAACAGACTGCGGTGTTTTGTGTTGTATTTGTATTGTAATGTCATGCGGAGTTGAATGCCTGTAGTGTGATTGTGAGAAGGTTGTGAGCGCGCGCAACCTGGTAAAATCTTAAGTTCGGGGTAGAGCTTAAGTGGTTCGGGTGTATCGAACATCCAGAGTAATTGTCGACCAGAGCAAGGAGGTCATGAGGTACCATTGACCGCCGCAGGACCGAGATAGGGGGAATGCAAGAGTGCGTGTGTGGGTAACGGACGCAGGTCGTAAGTTACCGTGTGCAAGTAACCTATCAGAGAAGGCGATTGTCTGGACGTACAAGAAAAGACATTTCGTCAGTCAAGGTGACAATTACAGTTAGACTGTGGACGTACAGTCAGAGAAAGGTGATTGCTTGGTCGGAAGTAATCATTTTTCAGAGTATGAATGGGACGCATGCATGACCGGGAGACGAGCGGAGAAAGGAGGGGAACTGCTGCAAAGGGGGACGAGTGACGTCAGCGAGAGCCGCGCTGTGATAGGGCGGTCGGGGTGAAGACGAGAGACGTCAGCGAGAGCCGCGCTGTGATAGGGCGGTTGGCGTGACGACGGCTAGAGCCGCGCAGTGATAGGGCGGTTGGTGTGACGTAAGCGAAGAGCCGCGCTGTGATAGGCCAGTTAGCGAAAACCGCACGGAGATTGGTGGATTGTCATCAGGAAGTAAACGAACGCGGGGAAAATAGAAATTCGTAGATTTGGAACATGAAGTGTTTTAAATGTTTGAGAGGGATTTTTAAGAGAAAGAGAAGAGAATCCTATTGCGGGAAAGAGGCGCCGCCGGAGGGTACACCAGCTCACTATATGGCAACAAATGTTGGGTTGCATACTATACTGTGGCTTGGGACTTGGAGTAAGATTACAGAAGGGAATGAGGAATTGACCTTTCCGAAATACGGAACGTTTAGACTAGAGGTGTTGCATCAGTTGAAAGCAGTCATGTCCTCACTGAGACCTTTGCCTAGACCAACACAGTTTGAGGCCCTTAATGCGTGGATTAGGGCGGCGCACGACAGGAGTCAGGACAGACGCCAAGAAAGGGTAAGGCGATCAGTAAGGGCAGTCCAAGATGCTAAATGGGATGAGGAAGCCAAGAAATGGAGGGTACGGACGATTGAAGTAGACAAGTTGTACCCCATGAGAGAGGTTACAGGTGAAAAGAAACCCATGGAAGAGGATGATGAGAGCGAGTCGGAGGACGGCCTCATAAATAGGTTGTTGATAGATAGACCACCTCCAGACAACGGGGAGACAGAAGGTACGGGGCTCCCGAAGGAAGACAGAGTTGGCATAGAAGGGTATAGGCCACTCCCTATAGCGGATTGGGTACCTACCAAAGGTGAGGAGACACCTCAACAGGGTCCTGTACAGAGTGTGGTCGGAAGGTTTGTGGTGCAAAAGGTGCCAGAAACAGAGAGGGTTGAGTCTCATGGATTGCCAGATGCTCTTCAAGTACCTGTTACCATAGGTCCTATACGGTCGATTTATAACCCAGAGAAAGCAAGGGAGGAAAAACAGGTACAGATAGACAGAGACAGAATTGAGATAGAAGGAAGGAATAACACGACCAATGCCTGGAGGCAATTGCCAAGACCAGTAACTTGGAGCACCCCATTGGATTCAGCAGTGGGTCCCGTAGTAGAACAGGGGGGTCATAGAGGACCGATGGATCTGAGGGGACCACGGCCGAAATCTTACAAAGAGCTGAGGGCTGACTTGCGAGAATGGGGAAGTCGAGGCAATGGAACATTGTCTCACTGCGGTGCTAGCGCAAGCAGTCAGGAGTGGGATGGTAAAAGTCAGGAGAGTAGAGGAGTTATACGTCATATTGACGGTGGAAATGGGCAGGAGAGAAGTGAGAGAAGTACAGGATGTGGAGAGATGTCTCGTCTCATTCAAAGTGAGGGAGACCGAAGGACACAAAAGTACAGGGATAGGTTTAGGTGCACTCACCATGCACCTAATGATAACCTACAGCATTGGAGTCGGGGGAGCATAGGGAACAGCGAAGGCTCTTGCCATGAGTCGAGAGATCAGAGACCACCGGCAAATGCTGAAGAAATGGGGAATAACGGAATGTCTTACCATGCATCTAGGGAAACCATGCAGGATGGGACTTGTGGGACTATGAGAAATGGGAAAGTGTTTCACCATACACCCAGGGAGGATGGAACTGCATGGGATCTGGAGAGATGGGAACATGGGAGGACTCCCCACAACTCGCCTGAGCCTAGACGTAGGACTCAGAGCTGTGATGGGAGAGATGTAAATAGACTCTCTAGAGAAGGCGTACTAAAAGCCGTGATAAAAGCCAGAAGACTTGATGTTTCCAGTTTAAGATCTGACCTGGAAGATATAATAGATGGTACATTGGCTTTAGAAAGGATTGAGATGTACGAGCAGGATGAGTTGTTGTTTATAGCAAAGGACATCACCCGAAAGGCTAGAGCAACTCATGAGAAACTGTCTGAACTGGCAGACAAGTATATGGTAGATTTGTCCAGAACTAGGTCATTACAGGGTAACCACAGGTTGCAGTATTCAGATCAGGACTTAGATGAGAGGAGGACAACTGGATTAAAAACACACATAAGGGAACTGATCACAGGAATAAGAGCATGGAGAGATCTGGACAAATGGGAAGAGAGGTGGTCTAAAAAGGGAACTGTTAGGCGGAGTACGAATGTGATGTCTCCGGAGGGAAGGCTAATGCAGATGGAGGCATTCCCATTGCGGGAAATATCGAATGGGAATTATGTACATGTGCCCTGGAGTAGGGGAGATTTGGCTGCATTTACCAACTCATTTCCGAAATTAAGGGAGAACCCGGTCGAGTGGTACAAGCAGGTAGAGAGGTTTGTGAAGATCTCGAAAGTATTGTGGATTGATTTGAACACCTTGTTTGATATTGTGGTCCCAGGGGACTTGTGGATGACATGCAAGGTTAGTGTCGAGTGGCCAAATGCAGAACCAGAAAGGAATCCCCTTACTAATGGACCGTCAGAAACAGTAATGTTGAAATACGATAGGGTAATGACATGGCTGAAAGAAAAGGTGCCACCACAAGACATAGATTGGGTAAAAATAGACCGAACAAGACAGGAACCAAAGGAGACAGTTCATGAGTATTATGAGCGATTGCTGAAAGCATTCAAACAATACAGTGGACTAGATGTAATGGACCCCAAGGATATAGGACAGTTTGTATCAAAGTTTGTTTTGGGGTTGAGACCTGATATTTGTCTGATGATTCAGCAGCATCTAATTTGTTGGCAAAACAAACCCTTGGATGTGATTTTGAGATACGCAAGATACTGTAGTGATGAGATAGAGTCCAAAGCAAAAAAATTAAAGGAAAAATTGATGGTAGTGCAGATGCAGTCAGCTGGAAAGGGTGGACAGCACCAACAGGGAACAGGGACAATGGGACGAAAACCAAACGGACAGAATAGAGACAGCGAGGAAAACCCGAGACCTAGAATAGACCTTGCTACGTTGAAGAAAACGACAAAGTGCCATCAGTGTCACCAGGTGGGACATTGGAGACGCGAGTGTCCCTATAACCCTGAAAATGGAGAGATAGAAGTAGAGGAGGAAGTTCAGGAAGTTCCAGTTCAAAGGGTGACAGTGTCAAGAAGTAATGCGGCCAAAGAGGGGACTTCGGCTCCACGAGCTCAGTTCCCTCAGCCACCAAAGATTACGACAGGAGGAAAAGTCTATAGACAAATGCCTTTGTTCACAGGTAAAGAAGAGTGTTACTACGTTGACCCATTGACGGGACGACGTGTAAGTAGAGAGGAGGACTGTACCCTCGGGGCAGCTCTAGAAGTGGATCAAAGAGGACCGTTTGTTGAGGCTGAAGTGGCAGGGTGTCCTACAACATTCTTGGTGGATACTGGAGCTACTCGATCAACTTTGAGATCGGCAGTGGTTCCAGGTCTACCAATGTCGGGGGAAACGATCCAGGTGGTAGGAGTTGCAAATAAGAGAATGAATAGCCCTTTGACGGAACCAGTGTCAGTGAAAATAGGAAACTACTCGAATGAACATCAATTTGTGGTATGTGATTCTAGTCCTGTGTGTCTGTTAGGAAGGGACTTATTGTGCAAACTGAACTGCACCATATACTGCACACCTCAGGGAGTAGAGGTAGAGACGACAGATGATGACGCTACTTTCAAAGTTGTAAATTCGAGAACATGCATAGAAATGTATCCTACACTGACAGTGGAGGAGCTCCCATGGGATTTACGAGGTGCAGTGTCATCCGAGGTATGGGATTTTACTGGGGAAGAGATAGGACTGATCAAAGGAGTAGAGCCAGTGAAGATTATGGTTAAGCCAAATGCGGAATATCCAAGAACGCCCCAATACAAACTGACCCCAGAGACGATTGCAGGAATAAAACCCGTAATCGACTCTATGATTCAACAGGGAATACTGAAGGAAATCGTGGGAAGTCCATGCAACTCCCCGATTATGGGTTTGCAGAAACCTAGTGGGAAAATTAAAATAGTGCAGGATCTTCGAAAAATTAACAACATAGTTGTTTCGTGTTGTCCAGTGGTACCGAATCCATCAGTTATATTGTTTCAGATACCATTCCAAGCTGAGTGGTTCACAGTGATAGATCTTTGTCAGGCTTTCTTTTCAATCCCATTGGATGAAGAGAGCCAGTACCTTTTCGCATTTAAAATGGAAAATCGCGTTTTAACATGGTGTCGAATCCCCCAAGGGTTTACAGATAGCCCATCAATTTTCAACCAGTTTTTGAAGAAAAATCTTGAAAGTCTGGTACTGCCCCAGAACTCGGTTCTGGTCCAGTACATAGACGACCTACTTGTTGCGTCAGAAACAGAGGAGGCTTGTAAGACAGATACCATTGCCTTGCTGAATCATTTAGCTGAAAATGGACACAAGGTATCTCCGAGCAAATTGCAGTACTGTCTGACAGAAGTACAGTACTTGGGGCACCGGATAGAAAAAGGAAAGCGCAAGGTGTCACCAGATAGGATAGAGGCGATAATGAAAATAAATGCGCCTACGACACAGAGAGAAGTCAGGATGTTCCTAGGAATGGTTGGTTATTGCCGACAGTGGATAGCTAACTTTTCACTGAAAGCAAAACCCTTACAAAAACTGACGAACAAGGAGGTGAGTGATCCGGTACCATGGGACAATGATTGTTTGATGGCGTTCCTCCAGCTGAGAGAAGACTTGTGTCGTGCTCCGGCTTTGGGAATGCCAGATTATGAGAAACCATTTGCACTCTTCTGTTGTGAAAGGGAGGGTTGGGCTTTATCAGTTTTAGTGCAAAATCATGGAAATGCCCGTAGACCAGTTGCTTACTTTTCGGCTACCTTAGATCCAGTAGTCGCAGCGTTGCCCGGATGTCTCAAATCCGTTGCTGCAACAGGTGTCAGCATTGAACAGTGTGAAAATATCGTAATGGGACACCAGTTAGTGGTGTATGTACCGCATTCTGTAGAATTGTTGATGACCAGGACCAAGACACAGCACATGACCAACAGTAGGCTCACGCGCTACGAGCAAGTGATTCTTGCTGCGGAGAACGTGACCCTTAAGAGGTGCTCTGTTTTGAATCCTGCTACTCTGATGCCACTTCCTAATGATATTGAAGGCGAAGAATGGGAAGATCACGATTGCCTTGATGTGACTGAACTATGCACGAAACCAAGACCAGATATCGTGGATGAGCCATTGATCGACCCCGATTAAATTTTCTTTGTTGATGGCTCATGTTTAAGAGACGATACTGGTCGGTTGAGAGCAGCTTATGCTGTTTGCACCATTACTGGAGTTGTGGAAGCCGCTTGCCTGGAAGGAGTACACTCCGCTCAGGTAGCAGAAATCATTGCATTGACACGTGCCTGTATAGCAGGAAACAAAATTAGAGTCACCATCTATACGGATAGCCAATATGGTTTCGGTGTAGTTCATGATTTTGGGCAGTTGTGGTCTCAGAGAGGTTACATGACCTCCTCTGGTTCGCCTATTCGAAATGGAGAATTTGTGCGCTTACTGTTAGAAGCATTACAAGGTCCGGCTGAAATCGCAATAGTTAAATGTGTAGCCCACACTAAGAATACTGATTTTGTGTCGCAAGGTAATAGATATGCAGATGAAAATGCCCGCTATTGTGCGGAGCAAGGATATTCTTTCACGGAGGTGGAAGTAGGTGGGGTTCAGGAAAAGACCGAATTAAACATGATGCTAGAAACAGAATATACTTGGGAAGATTTGAAAAACATGCAAGAAAACGCACCAGATTCTGAGAAAAAGGCATGGGAAACAGCAGGTTGTGTGAAAAGTGAAATGGATTTCTGGGTGTCAGCAGATGGAAGAGCAGTGTTACCTGAGGAATTAGTGAGTCCAATGGCACGACAGATACATGGTCCAGTACACCTAGGAAGAGATGCCATGCTGAGGGTATTCAGGCAGACTTGGTATTGCCCTAAGTTTAGGATTGCAGCAGAAGCAGTGTGTAGGAGATGTGTCACATGTCAGCAACTGAACGTAGGGAAAAGAACACCGGTTACAATGAGTCACATTGGGAGGTCTGGGGGGCCTTTCAACAGAATGCAATTAGATTTTATTGAAATGCCAAAAAGCAACCACCTCAGGTATGTTCTGGTGGTTGTATGCATATTTTCCAGATGGGTCGAAGCATACCCTACAAGCAGGTGCGACACACTCACAGTAGCAAAGTTGTTGCTTAGAGAGTTGATCCTGCGCTACGGGGTGCCAAACTCCCTGGAATCAGATCGAGGAACTCATTTTAACAGTGAAGTTGTGAAGATGCTTTGCTCTGCATTGAACATTGATCAGAAGTTACACTGTAGCTATCGACCAGAGGCTTCAGGTATCGTGGAGCAGATTAACAGCACGCTGAAGTCCCGAATAGCCAAAGTATGTTCATCGACTTCCTTAAGTTGGCCTGATGCTCTGCCCTTGGTACTTATGAGTATGCGTAGCACACCAGACAGGAGGACAGGCCTCTCTCAGCATGAGATCCTGACGGGGAGGGCAATGAGACTTCCAACTGTCCCAACCACTGCTTTGTTGAACATTACAGATGACCTAATCCTGGATTACTGCAAGGGACTGTCTGACGCCATTCATTCTGTGTCCCTCCAGGTGCAGGCTGCTGAGGTTCCATCTTCCAGAGACCTGTGTCATGATCTGTGCCCAGGAGATTGGGTGCTGTTGAAGAAGCATGTCCGGAAGAACTGCCTAGACGTGCGCTGGAAGGGGCCCTACCAGGTCATCCTTACCACGAATACCGCTGTGAAGTGCGGAGGGCTGCCAAACTGGATCCATGCTTCCCATACTCAAAGAGTTCCAGCACCCCTAGAAGAAACAGCTCCTCTCGCAGATGAAGATTCAGCTGTGGACGGTGAGCCACTAGAGAGGATCAGTCAAGCTGTGGGGGTGTCTGAAGAAGTTGGGAGCGCTACAGAACCAGCAGAAGAAGGACAGAACGGCAGTGAAACTGAAGTTGCCACAGAAGGAGAAAGCTGCTGTGAAAACAACTCAGACACAGAACAAGTCCAGAGTGATCAAGAACAGAGTGAAAGGACAAGAAATAGGAGGACAAGGCGTGGAGCAGCTACTTGGCCTGAAAGAAAAAAGAGGTCAAGCTTGAAGCCAGCTCGAGAGGAAACTCTTGCTCCTATATCTGAAGACTCGGATCTGGACGAAGGTGTACAAGGACAGGAACAGGAAGGTCCAAGGAGATCAAGGAGGGTGCGAGTGCCTTGCAGAAGATACTCTACTCCTGAGTGGACCTACCTCGCTACAGATGTCCGAAGCACGCAGAACTGGGAGGGTGAGGCAAGTGACCCTGACCAGAGTTGACCCCATCATAACAGTGGAAATAGAGTTGCTGATACCAGGATTGGAGGTCGAAGGATTGCTGACTCTCAATATTGTCTATCCCCCTCTCCTGAGTGGAATAAGAGACTTGGTTTTAAACACAGTAGAATTTCCGATTTGTTGTTCAAGGAGTCCAATACTCGAGGAGCTCCTTCTTCGTTTAGAAATACTAGAAGGTGTGATGAGAGTCGTTGGAACACGTATAATTCCAGATTGCTAAAGACTTTGTAAATAAATTAATGAAGAGATAACCTAGCGCCGAGTGGAAGAAGAAACTAGGGGCTTCCATTTAGTGGACGGAGAAGGGCTAGGGTTGTCTGTTGCTAATGAACACCAAGACTGATCTTGCGGAGAAGATTATCAGCTTCCAGGTGTGGTTCGACAAGGGACTTTGTGCTGTGAACGAACACTAGAACTGCACTGTTTTGAGATCATGGAGGCTGGCAACCCGAACCGCAGGGCCAAATGTATAATAGGCACACTTTTAGTGGGAGTGATTTTTCTTATAGCTTTAGTGGTTACAATATCATATGTAGTGGACATGAAAACAAAGAGAAAGCAACAACAAAACTAAGGATTACATCGACACAGAAACCTACTATTGCTAGTAAAAAGGGGGACAATGCAGAGAAAGACAAAACTTTACTAGCAGCCGAGACTCGTAGGTTACATATAGATGAATCACAGGGGAACTTTAAATCGAATGCATATGCTAAATTGTTATACGAATATGTTGATGCTATGGAGGCCAAAAATTGTTACGTCTGTATGAGACTGCCAGCCTCTGTAGACGAAGGTATCAGATACCATCATCTTCCATTGACTTATGGAATCACATGTAGTTTGTTGCTGAGCATATTTTATGAACGAGATGGGTTCGAATACTATTTTTCGAACTTTGACTCAGTGTTACCAGAAGTTCCAAATTACAAACATTTAAATAAATGGGATTATTATAAGAGTGAGGACAGATTACAGAAATTTTTCCTTCCATGGAAAACTTTAGATACTTCACATGCCAGAAGAAATAATTTGACTTGTAAAGTGTCCGAAATTGAGAAAAAGTTTGTAGGGCAGGTGGATGATCGATACAGGAGACAAAAGATTTTAAAATCTTCAGGTCAATGGAAAACGGATTGGACCGAAGAAGAAAGGGCACATCAAAGAAAGGGTAGCAATGGTCCAATAGCTCTAGATAGAGAGAAAAAGGGGAAACTGTGCATACACAGAAGTGAAACTTATTACGAGAATGTGTTTGTAGGAAAAGTCAGTTGTGAACATGCTTTCCAATTAGAATAATATTCGAAAGATTTCTTGAAGGAAATGCAGGTGATCCCAAACGTATATTTTGTCTGTGGGAGAAATGCATACGTGAAATTACCAGATAATTGGTATGGATCATGTTATTTGGAAATCGTCTTTCCCAAAATATACCATGCTGAGGATTTGAAAATCATAGAGGGAGAAACACCAGTTAGAGGAAGGAGGGATGTAAGCGCTGAGGAGGTAGTTGGAGACGTATTTGGTGCTATGTTTCCTATTTTAGGGATAGCACTAAATGATGTTAAGATAAGACGATTGGCAACAGTTGTAGATAGGTTGTCCGCCAGTACTGCTAGATCACTAATGCTGGTGGAAGGAGAAATGCAATCGATAAGGGCAATGGTTCTTCAGAACCGACTTGCTCTAGATGTTCTGTTAGCTAAAGAGGGAGGAGTCTGTAAGGCTTTGAAGGTCCAGGAATGTTGCACTTATATTCCAGACAATTCAAAACCTTTAGAAAAGTACATCCGAAATATTACTGAAATACACCATGAAATAGAGGATTTGACAAAGGTAACAGTGTGGGAAAAAGTAGGTCAAGGAATGGGTAAAGTTGGAGGTTGGTTTGCCAACCTAGGAAAGAATATCATTTGGTACATACTGAAACCTATTATCATAATAGTGATTTGTATAATCACCTTGTGGGGATTGGTGCGGCTGTATCAATGGTATAAATCAAACAGGTTGCAAAGAACCATGAGAAGGCAAGAGAGGAGATTGACTGCGATGCAGGATAATCAGTACCGGAGTCTAAAGGCTCTAGAGATGATGAAACGAGGGGGAACTGAAACGACCTCAGTCTGACTCAGTCCATACCTTAGGGATGGTGTTTTGAGGGTGATGACTACTGAAAGTCATCAAAGGGGGGATTGAGAGAGCGCAAGTTAAGAAAAACTGTAGAAGTTCACCATATTTACAAGCACGTCATATTAGTCTAGTAAATATGTTATATGAGTGTCAATTTAAGAGAGTGAAAATACATAAGAGTGTTTAACTAAATGTAGAATGCATATATCTGTTTGAGAACTAATGTAGAATTGTGTAGAAATAATAAGATGATGTTGGAATCCTACGTTATGTGGCTGTGGAAAGGGAAATGTAATTCTGCTAGACGAAGAAATGTGTAGGCCACATGGCAGTTCACAAAGAGTACATGAAGCTAATGCATTTCCACATAATCTGGATTTTAATATTATTGTGGTTCAAGTATTATTGATCATGGAACTGAAATATATTTTATAGAAGTGTTTTCCATATAATCACTGTGTGTAGTAATTTAGAATACTGTTTAACAAAGAAATTAAATGTTTTACAGAGTGCATAGGCCCGTCTCATGGAGTCCTGTCAGGCCTGAATAGATAAAGTCATTTCTTTTGATCTATATGTGCTCGTTAGAGAAAAGTCGTGCTAGACACTAACTATGAATCCTGTTACATGGTTTACGACTTAAAGATATGGTGGAGGCCGGAATTTGGGGCCTATAGAAAAAGTGTCTGTTTGCAGGTGCGAGGGGGTTTTATCAGGAAAGTGATGAATAGACTTTTGTTCAAGAGAGCCTGGCACAGGCCTGGAGGAGTCTTCAGGAATTTCCTGGGGGTACCGTCTTGCCGGAGAGAAGCCTGGGAAGCAAGGTCAACGCTAACGATGGGCCTAGAAGGAGTACCAGCATGGAAGTTGCCGCCAGAACAGACACCACGTGAGGGGCGTCTCGAGGGGCGTTTCTAATGTAAATGTGATTTTGTATTAGGGACAGCACCCCGGGGTGGAGGCAAGGCAGATGATCTGAGGAACCTTAGAGAGCGGATGGGTAGGCAGATAGGGAACTGCGAGACCTCGATTTTGAAACAAAGACAAAGGGAAGTGTGTGATCTTCTTTGGAAATCACCACTGCTGACACCTTTTTAGGTTAAGATCTTGCTAAGTAGGAATGTCACTTAGTCTAGAGTAGGGACAGTCTAACCTGATTTCTTTCTTTTCTGTAAATGACTCATAAGCTACAGCTTGTGTTCATCCTCGTAACTTTACTAATTCTAGAATTGGTTTTGGTGATATTCTTTTGCCGACTGAGAGCATTCAGAAAATTCATGTTTGTATTGATACCCGTATATCTTTTGAATCTTATTTTGAGATGTTTGTATCTCCAGTTAAGTTTGGCTTTGTAATAAACTTTTAAAACTTTTAAGCTTCAGTGGTTCTTTAGAGTGGAGTAAGTTATTAACTGATTAACCTAGTAGTGGATTGCCTTTTACTCAATGACAGGTACCAACGGTTCAGTCGACCTGAGTTGGGATCTAGATCTACAATTATAGAATAGAAATCCCGCGTTAACAGATGGTAGCAGAGTAGGATGGTTACCTTCTTGAGGAAGGTGATCTAGACTAGGTTAGTTTACCCCAAGGTCCCTAGAGCTCGAGAGGTGGCCTGCCGAAGAAGGCACTGACGGCGCGAGAGAAAAGCAGCAGTATCGGACGAGAGTGAGTATAACAAGGGTCATGCGTGAACAGACTGCGGTGTTTTGTGTTGTATTTGTATTGTAATGTCATGCGGAGTTGAATGCCTGTAGTGTGATTGTGAGAAGGTTGTGAGCGCGCGCAACCTGGTAAAATCTTAAGTTCGGGGTAGAGCTTAAGTGGTTCGGGTGTATCGAACATCCAGAGTAATTGTCGACCAGAGCAAGGAGGTCATGAGGTACCATTGACCGCCGCAGGACCGAGATAGGGGGAATGCAAGAGTGCGTGTGTGGGTAACGGACGCAGGTCGTAAGTTACCGTGTGCAAGTAACCTATCAGAGAAGGCGATTGTCTGGACGTACAAGAAAAGACATTTCGTCAGTCAAGGTGACAATTACAGTTAGACTGTGGACGTACAGTCAGAGAAAGGTGATTGCTTGGTCGGAAGTAATCATTTTTCAGAGTATGAATGGGACGCATGCATGACCGGGAGACGAGCGGAGAAAGGAGGGGAACTGCTGCAAAGGGGGACGAGTGACGTCAGTGAGAGCCGCGCTGTGATAGGGCGGTCGGGGTGAAGACGAGAGACGTCAGCGAGAGCCGCGCTGTGATAGGGCGGTTGGCGTGACGACGGCTAGAGCCGCGCAGTGATAGGGCGGTTGGTGTGACGTAAGCGAAGAGCCGCGCTGTGATAGGCCAGTTAGCGAAAACCGCACGGAGATTGGTGGATTGTCATCAGGAAGTAAACGAACGCGGGGAAAATAGAAATTCGTAGATTTGGAACATGAAGTGTTTTAAATGTTTGAGAGGGATTTTTAAGAGAAAGAGAAGAGAATCCTATTGCGGGGAAGAGGCGCCGCCGGAGGGTACACCAGCTCACTATATGGCAACAAATGTTGGGTTGCATACTATACTGTGGCTTGGGACTTGGAGTAAGATTACAGAAGGGAATGAGGAATTGACCTTTCCGAAATACGGAACGTTTAGACTAGAGGTGTTGCATCAGTTGAAAGCAGTCATGTCCTCACTGAGACCTTTGCCTAGACCAACACAGTTTGAGGCCCTTAATGCGTGGATTAGGGCGGCGCACGACAGGAGTCAGGACAGACGCCAAGAAAGGGTAAGGCGATCAGTAAGGGCAGTCCAAGATGCTAAATGGGATGAGGAAGCCAAGAAATGGAGGGTACGGACGATTGAAGTAGACAAGTTGTACCCCATGAGAGAGGTTACAGGTGAAAAGAAACCCATGGAAGAGGATGATGAGAGCGAGTCGGAGGACGGCCTCATAAATAGGTTGTTGATAGATAGACCACCTCCAGACAACAGGGAGACAGAAGGTACGGGGCTCCCGAAGGAAGACAGAGTTGGCATAGAAGGGTATAGGCCACTCCCTATAGCGGATTGGGTACCTACCAAAGGTGAGGAGACACCTCAACAGGGTCCTGTACAGAGTGTGGTCGGAAGGTTTGTGGTGCAAAAGGTGCCAGAAACAGAGAGGGTTGAGTCTCATGGATTGCCAGATGCTCTTCAAGTACCTGTTACCATAGGTCCTATACGGTCGATTTATAACCCAGAGAAAGCGAGGGAGGAAAAACAGGTACAGATAGACAGAGACAGAATTGAGATAGAAGGAAGGAATAACACGACCAATGCCTGGAGGCAATTGCCAAGACCAGTAACTTGGAGCACCCCATTGGATTCAGCAGTGGGTCCCGTAGTAGAACAGGGGGGTCATAGAGGACCGATGGATCTGAGGGGACCACGGCCGAAATCTTACAAAGAGCTGAGGGCTGACTTGCGAGAATGGGGAAGTCGAGGCAATGGAACATTGTCTCACTGCGGGGCTAGCGCAAGCAGTCAGGAGTGGGATGGTAAAAGTCAGGAGAGTAGAGGAGTTATACGTCATATTGACGGTGGAAATGGGCAGGAGAGAAGTGAGAGAAGTACAGGATGTGGAGAGATGTCTCGTCTCATTCAAAGTGAGGGAGACCGAAGGACACAAAAGTACAGGGATAGGTTTAGGTGCACTCACCATGCACCTAATGATAACGTACAGCATTGGAGTCGGGGGAGCATAGGGAACAGCGAAGGCTCTTGCCATGAGTCGAGAGATCAGAGACCACCGGCAAATGCTGAAGAAATGGGGAATAACGGAATGTCTTACCATGCATCTAGGGAAACCATGCAGGATGGGACTTGTGGGACTATGAGAAATGGGAAAGTGTTTCACCATACACCCAGGGAGGATGGAACTGCATGGGATCTGGAGAGATGGGAACATGGGAGGACTCCCCACAACTCGCCTGAGCCTAGACGTAGGACTCAGAGCTGTGATGGGAGAGATGTAAATAGACTCTCTAGAGAAGGCGTACTAAAAGCCGTGATAAAAGCCAGAAGACTTGATGTTTCCAGTTTAAGATCTGACCTGGAAGATATAATAGATGGTACATTGGCTTTAGAAAGGTTTGAGATGTACGAGCAGGATGAGTTGTTGTTTATAGCAAAGGACATCACCCGAAAGGCTAGAGCAACTCATGAGAAACTGTCTGAACTGGCAGACAAGTATATGGTAGATTTGTCCAGAACTAGGTCATTACAGGGTAACCACAGGTTGCAGTATTCAGATCAGGACTTAGATGAGAGGAGGACAACTGGATTAAAAACACACATAAGGGAACTGATCACAGGAATAAGAGCATGGAGAGATCTGGACAAATGGGAAGAGAGGTGGTCTAAAAAGGGAACTGTTAGGCGGAGTACGAATGTGATGTCTCCGGAGGGAAGGCTAATGCAGATGGAGGCATTCCCATTGCGGGAAATATCGAATGGGAATTATGTACATGTGCCCTGGAGTAGGGGAGATTTGGCTGCATTTACCAACTCATTTCCGAAATTAAGGGAGAACCCGGTCGAGTGGTACAAGCAGGTAGAGAGGTTTGTGAAGATCTCGAAAGTATTGTGGATTGATTTGAACACCTTGTTTGATATTGTGGTCCCAGGGGACTTGTGGATGACATGCAAGGTTAGTGTCGAGTGGCCAAATGCAGAACCAGAAAGGAATCCCCTTACTAATGGACCGTCAGAAACAGTAATGTTGAAATACGATAGGGTAATGACATGGCTGAAAGAAAAGGTGCCACCACAAGACATAGATTGGGTAAAAATAGACCGAACAAGACAGGAACCAAAGGAGACAGTTCATGAGTATTATGAGCGATTGCTGAAAGCATTCAAACAATACAGTGGACTAGATGTAATGGACCCCAAGGATATAGGACAGTTTGTATCAAAGTTTGTTTTGGGGTTGAGACCTGATATTTGTCTGATGATTCAGCAGCATCTAATTTGTTGGCAAAACAAACCCTTGGATGAGATTTTGAGATACGCAAGATACTGTAGTGATGAGATAGAGTCCAAAGCAAAAAAATTAAAGGAAAAATTGATGGTAGTGCAGATGCAGTCAGCTGGAAAGGGTGGACAGCACCAACAGGGAACAGGGACAATGGGACGAAAACCAAACGGACAGAATAGAGACAGCGAGGAAAACCCGAGACCTAGAATAGACCTTGCTACGTTGAAGAAAACGACAAAGTGCCATCAGTGTCACCAGGTGGGACATTGGAGACGCGAGTGTCCCTATAACCCTGAAAATAGAGAGATAGAAGTAGAGGAGGAAGTTCAGGAAGTTCCAGTTCAAAGGGTGACAGTGTCAAGAAGTAATGCGGCCAAAGAGGGGACTTCGGCTCCACGAGCTCAGTTCCCTCAGCCACCAAAGATTACGACAGGAGGAAAAGTCTATAGACAAATGCCTTTGTTCACAGGTAAAGAAGAGTGTTACTACGTTGACCCATTGACGGGCCGACGTGTAAGTAGAGAGGAGGACTGTACCCTCGGGGCAGCTCTAGAAGTGGATCAAAGAGGACCGTTTGTTGAGGCTGAAGTGGCAGGGTGTCCTACAACATTCTTGGTGGATACTGGAGCTACTCGATCAACTTTGAGATCGGCAGTGGTTCCAGGTCTACCAATGTCGGGGGAAACGATCCAGGTGGTAGGAGTTGCAAATAAGAGAATGAATAGCCCTTTGACGGAACCAGTGTCAGTGAAAATAGGAAACTACTCGAATGAACATCAATTTGTGGTATGTGATTCTAGTCCTGTGTGTCTGTTAGGAAGGGACTTATTGTGCAAACTGAACTGCACCATATACTGCACACCTCAGGGAGTAGAGGTAGAGACGACAGATGATGACGCTACTTTCAAAGTTGTAAATTCGAGAACATGCATAGAAATGTATCCTACACTGACAGTGGAGGAGCTCCCATGGGATTTACGAGGTGCAGTGTCATCCGAGGTATGGGATTTTACTGGGGAAGAGATAGGACTGATCAAAGGAGTAGAGCCAGTGAAGATTATGGTTAAGCCAAATGCGGAATATCCAAGAACGCCCCAATACAAACTGACCCCAGAGACGATTGCAGGAATAAAACCCGTAATCGACTCTATGACTCAACAGGGAATACTGAAGGAAATCGTGGGAAGTCCATGCAACTCCCCGATTATGGGTTTGCAGAAACCTAGTGGGAAAATTAAAATAGTGCAGGATCTTCGAAAAATTAACAACATAGTTGTTTCGTGTTGTCCAGTGGTACCGAATCCATCAGTTATATTGTTTCAGATACCATTCCAAGCTGAGTGGTTCACAGTGATAGATCTTTGTCAGGCTTTCTTTTCAATCCCATTGGATGAAGAGAGCCAGTACCTTTTCGCATTTAAAATGGAAAATCGCGTTTTAACATGGTGTCGAATCCCCCAAGGGTTTACAGATAGCCCATCAATTTTCAACCAGTTTTTGAAGAAAAATCTTGAAAGTCTGGTACTGCCCCAGAACTCGGTTCTGGTCCAGTACATAGACGACCTACTTGTTGCGTCAGAAACAGAAGAGGCTTGTAAGACAGATACCATTGCCTTGCTGAATCATTTAGCTGAAAATGGACACAAGGTATCTCCGAGCAAATTGCAGTACTGTCTGACAGAAGTACAGTACTTGGGGCACCGGATAGAAAAAGGAAAGCGCAAGGTGTCACCAGATAGGATAGAGGCGATAATGAAAATAAATGCGCCTACGACACAGAGAGAAGTCAGGATGTTCCTAGGAATGGTTGGTTATTGCCGACAGTGGATAGCTAACTTTTCACTGAAAGCAAAACCCTTACAAAAACTGACGAACAAGGAGGTGAGTGATCCGGTACCATGGGACAATGATTGTTTGATGGCGTTCCTCCAGCTGAGAGAAGACTTGTGTCGTGCTCCGGCTTTGGGAATGCCAGATTATGAGAAACCATTTGCACTCTTCTGTTGTGAAAGGGAGGGTTGGGCTTTATCAGTTTTAGTGCAAAATCATGGAAATGCCCGTAGACCAGTTGCTTACTTTTCGGCTACCTTAGATCCAGTAGCCGCAGCGTTGCCCGGATGTCTCAAATCCGTTGCTGCAACAGGTGTCAGCATTGAACAGTGTGAAAATATCGTAATGGGACACCAGTTAGTGGTGTATGTACCGCATTCTGTAGAATTGTTGATGACCAGGACCAAGACACAGCACATGACCAACAGTAGGCTCACGCGCTACGAGCAAGTGATTCTTGCTGCGGAGAACGTGACCCTTAAGAGGTGCTCTGTTTTGAATCCTGCTACTCTGATGCCACTTCCTAATGATATTGAAGGCGAAGAATGTGAAGATCACGATTGCCTTGATGTGACTGAACTATGCACGAAACCAAGACCAGATATCGTGGATGAGCCATTGATCGACCCCGATGAAATTTTCTTTGTTGATGGCTCATGTTTAAGAGACGATACTGGTCGGTTGAGAGCAGCTTATGCTGTTTGCACCATTACTGGAGTTGTGGAAGCCGCTTGCCTGGAAGGAGTACACTCCGCTCAGGTAGCAGAAATCATTGCATTGACACGTGCCTGTATAGCAGGAAACAAAATTAGAGTCACCATCTATACGGATAGCCAATATGGTTTCGGTGTAGTTCATGATTTTGGGCAGTTGTGGTCTCAGAGAGGTTACATGACCTCCTCTGGTTCGCCTATTCGAAATGGAGAATTTGTGCGCTTACTGTTAGAAGCATTACAAGGTCCGGCTGAAATCGCAATAGTTAAATGTGTAGCCCACACTAAGAATACTGATTTTGTGTCGCAAGGTAATAGATATGCAGATGAAAATTCCCGCTATTGTGCGGAGCAAGGATATTCTTTCACGGAGGTGGAAGTAGGTGGGGTTCAGGAAAAGACCGAATTAAACATGATGCTAGAAACAGAATATACTTGGGAAGATTTGAAAAACATGCAAGAAAACGCACCAGATTCTGAGAAAAAGGCATGGGAAACAGCAGGTTGTGTGAAAAGTGAAATGGATTTCTGGGTGTCAGCAGATGGAAGAGCAGTGTTACCTGAGGAATTAGTGAGTCCAATGGCACGACAGATACATGGTCCAGTACACCTAGGAAGAGATGCCATGCTGAGGGTATTCAGGCAGACTTGGTATTGCCCTAAGTTTAGGATTGCAGCAGAAGCAGTGTGTAGGAGATGTGTCACATGTCAGCAACTGAACGTAGGGAAAAGAACACCGGTTACAATGAGTCACATTGGGAGGTCTGGGGGGCCTTTCAACAGAATGCAATTAGATTTTATTGAAATGCCAAAAAGCAACCACCTCAGGTATGTTCTGGTGGTTGTATGCATATTTTCCAGATGGGTCGAAGCATACCCTACAAGCAGGTGCGACACACTCCCAGTAGCAAAGTTGTTGCTTAGAGAGTTGATCCTGCGCTACGGGGTGCCAAACTCCCTGGAATCAGATCGAGGAACTCATTTTAACAGTGAATTTGTGAAGATGCTTTGCTCTGCATTGAACATTGATCAGAAGTTACACTGTAGCTATCGACCAGAGGCTTCAGGTATCGTGGAGCAGATTAACAGCACGCTGAAGTCCCGAATAGCCAAAGTATGTTCATCGACTTCCTTAAGTTGGCCTGATGCTCTGCCCTTGGTACTTATGAGTATGCGTAGCACACCAGACAGGAGGACAGGCCTCTCTCCGCATGAGATCCTGACGGGGAGGGCAATGAGACTTCCAACTGTCCCAACCACTGCTTTGTTGAACATTACAGATGACCTAATCCTGGATTACTGCAAGGGACTGTCTGACGCCATTCATTCTGTGTCCCTCCAGGTGCAGGCTGCTGAGGTTCCATCTTCCAGAGACCTGTGTCATGATCTGTGCCCAGGAGATTGGGTGCTGTTGAAGAAGCATGTCCGGAAGAACTGCCTAGACGTGCGCTGGAAGGGGCCCTACCAGGTCATCCTTACCACGAATACCGCTGTGAAGTGCGGAGGGCTGCCAAACTGGATCCATGCTTCCCATACTCAAAGAGTTCCAGCACCCCTAGAAGAAACAGCTCCTCTCGCAGATGAAGATTCAGCTGTGGACGGTGAGCCACTAGAGAGGATCAGTCAAGCTGTGGGGGTGTCTGAAGAAGTTGGGAGCGCTACAGAACCAGCAGAAGAAGGACAGAACGGCAGTGAAACTGAAGTTGCCACAGAAGGAGAAAGCTGCTGTGAAAACAACTCAGACACAGAACAAGTCCAGAGTGATCAAGAACAGAGTGAAAGGACAAGAAATAGGAGGACAAGGCGTGGAGCAGCTACTTGGCCTGAAAGAAAAAAGAGGTCAAGCTTGAAGCCAGCTCGAGAGGAAACTCTTGCTCCTATATCTAAAGACTCGGATCTGGACGAAGGTGTACAAGGACAGGAACAGGAAGGTCCAAGGAGATCAAGGAGGGTGCGAGTGCCTTGCAGAAGATACTCTACTCCTGAGTGGACCTACCTCGCTACAGATGTCCGAAGCACGCAGAACTGGGAGGGTGAGGCAAGTGACCCTGACCAGAGTTGACCCCATCATAACAGTGGAAATAGAGTTGCTGATACCAGGATTGGAGGTCGAAGGATTGCTGACTCTCAATATTGTCTATCCCCCTCTCCTGAGTGGAATAAGAGACTTGGTTTTAAACACAGTAGAATTTCCGATTTGTTGTTCAAGGAGTCCAATACTCGAGGAGCTCCTTCTTCGTTTAGAAATACTAGAAGGTGTGATGAGAGTCGTTGGAACACGTATAATTCCAGATTGCTAAAGACTTTGTAAATAAATTAATGAAGAGATAACCTAGCGCCGAGTGGAAGAAGAAACTAGGGGCTTCCATTTAGTGGACGGAGAAGGGCTAGGGTTGTCTGTTGCTAATGAACACCAAGACTGATCTTGCGGAGAAGATTATCAGCTTCCAGGTGTGGTTCGACAAGGGACTTTGTGCTGTGAACGAACACTAGAACTGCACTGTTTTGAGATCATGGAGGCTGGCAACCCGAACCGCAGGGCCAAATTTATAATAGGCACACTTTTAGTGGGAGTGATTTTTCTTATAGCTTTAGTGGTTACAATATCATATGTAGTGGACATGAAAACGAAGAGAAAGCAACAACAAAACTAAGGATTACATCGACACAGAAACCTACTATTGCTAGTAAAAAGGGGGACAATGCAGAGAAAGACAAAACTTTACTAGCAGCCGAGACTCGTAGGTTACATATAGATGAATCACAGGGGAACTTTAAATCGAATGCATATGCTAAATTGTTATACGAATATGTTGATGCTATGGAGGCCAAAAATTGTTACGTCTGTATGAGACTGCCAGCCTCTGTAGACGAAGGTATCAGATACCATCATCTTCCATTGACTTATGGAATCACATGTAGTTTGTTGCTGAGCATATTTTATGAACGAGATGGGTTCGAATACTATTTTTCGAACTTTGACTCAGTGTTACCAGAAGTTCCAAATTACAAACATTTAAATAAATGGGATTATTATAAGAGTGAGGACAGATTACAGAAATTTTTTCTTCCATGGAAAACTTTAGATACTTTACATGCCAGTAGAAATAATTTGACTTGTAAAGTGTCCGAAATTGAGAAAAAGTTTGTAGGGCAGGTGGATGATCGATACAGGAGACAAAAGATTTTAAAATCTTCAGGTCAATGGAAAACGGATTGGACCGAAGAAGAAAGGGCACATCAAAGAAAGGGTAGCAATGGTCCAATAGCTCTAGATAGAGAGAAAAAGGGGAAACTGTGCATACACAGAAGTGAAACTTATTACGAGAATGTGTTTGTAGGAAAAGTCAGTTGTGAACATGCTTTCCAATTAGAATAATATTCGAAAGATTTCTTGAAGGAAATGCAGGTGATCCCAAACGTATATTTTGTCTGTGGGAGAAATGCATACGTGAAATTACCAGATAATTGGTATGGATCATGTTATTTGGAAATCGTCTTTCCCAAAATATACCATGCTGAGGATTTGAAAATCATAGAGGGAGAAACACCAGTTAGAGGAAGGAGGGATGTAAGCGCTGAGGAGGTAGTTGGAGACGTATTTGGTGCTATGTTTCCTATTTTAGGGATAGCACTAAATGATGTTAAGATAAGACGATTGGCAACAGTTGTAGATAGGTTGTCCGCCAGTACTGCTAGATCACTAATGCTGGTGGAAGGAGAAATGCAATCGATAAGGGCAATGGTTCTTCAGAACCGACTTGCTCTAGATGTTCTGTTAGCTAAAGAGGGAGGAGTCTGTAAGGTTTTGAAGGTCCAGGAATGTTGCACTTATATTCCAGACAATTCAAAACCTTTAGAAAAGTACATCCGAAATATTACTGAAATACACCATGAAATAGAGGATTTGACAAAGGTAACAGTGTGGGAAAAAGTAGGTCAAGGAATGGGTAAAGTTGGAGGTTGGTTTGCCAACCTAGGAAAGAATATCATTTGGTACATACTGAAACCTATTATCATAATAGTGATTTGTATAATCACCTTGTGGGGATTGGTGCGGCTGTATCAATGGTATAAATCAAACAGGTTGCAAAGAACCATGAGAAGGCAAGAGAGGAGATTGACTGCAATGCAGGATAATCAGTACCGGAGTCTAAAGGCTCTAGAGATGATGAAACGAGGGGGAACTGAAACGACCTCAGTCTGACTCAGTCCATACCTTAGGGATGGTGTTTTGAGGGTGATGACTACTGAAAGTCATCAAAGGGGGGATTGAGAGAGCGCAAGTTAAGAAAAACTGTAGAAGTTCACCATATTTACAAGCACGTCATATTAGTCTAGTAAATATGTTATATGAGTGTCAATTTAAGAGAGTGAAAATACATAAGAGTGTTTAACTAAATGTAGAATGCATATATCTGTTTGAGAACTAATGTAGAATTGTGTAGAAATAATAAGATGATGTGGGAATCCTACGTTATGTGGCTGTGGAAAGGGAAATGTAATTCTGCTAGACGAAGAAATGTGTAGGCCACATGGCAGTTCACAAAGAGTACATGAAGCTAATGCATTTCCACATAATCTGGATTTTAATGTTATTGTGGTTCAAGTATTATTGATCATGGAACTGAAATATATTTTATAGAAGTGTTTTCCATATAATCACTGTGTGTAGTAATTTATAATACTGTTTAACAAAGAAATTAAATGTTTTACAGAGTGCATAGGCCCGTCTCATGGAGACCTGTCAGGCCTGAATAGATAAAGTCATTTCTTTTGATCTATATGTGCTCGTTAGAGAAAAGTCGTGCTAGACACTAACTATGAATCCTGTTACATGGTTTACGACTTAAAGATATGGTGGAGGCCGGAATTTGGGGCCTATAGAAAAAGTGTCTGTTTGCAGGTGCGAGGGGGTTTTATCAGGAAAGTGATGAATAGACTTTTGTTCAAGAGAGCCTGGCACAGGCCTGGAGGAGTCTTCAGGAATTTCCTGGGGGTACCGTCTTGCCGGAGAGAAGCCTGGGAAGCAAGGTCAACGCTAACGATGGGCCTAGAAGGAGTACCAGCATGGAAGTTGCCGCCAGAACAGACACCACGTGAGGGGCGTCTCGAGGGGCGTTTCTAATGTAAATGTGATTTTGTATTAGGGACAGCACCCCGGGGTGGAGGCAAGGCAGATGATCTGAGGAACCTTAGAGAGCGGATGGGTAGGCAGATAGGGAACTGCGAGACCTCGATTTTGAAACAAAGACTAAGGGAAGTGTGTGATCTTCTTTGGAAATCACCACTGCTGACACCTTTTTAGGTTAAGATCTTGCTAAGTAGGAATGTCACTTAGTCTAGAGTAGGGACAGTCTAACCTGATTTCTTTCTTTTCTGTAAATGACTCATAAGCTACAGCTTGTGTTCATCCTCGTAACTTTACTAATTCTAGAATTGGTTTTGGTGATATTCTTTTGCCGACTGAGAGCATTCAGAAAATTCATGTTTGTATTGATACCCGTATATCTTTTGAATCTTATTTTGAGATGTTTGTATTTCCAGTTAAGTTTGGCTTTGTAATAAACTTTTAAAACTTTTAAGCTTCAGTGGTTCTTTAGAGTGGAGTAAGTTATTAACTGATTAACCTAGTAGTGGATTGCCTTTTACTCAATGACAGGTACCAACGGTTCAGTCGACCTGAGTTGGGATCTAGATCTACAATTATAGACTAGAAATCCCGCGTTAACACTATGCTGAATAGATAGCGGTGAGAGCAGCAGAGAATAGATAGAAAGGAAGATGGAGAGGGATAGGTAGTTTGCGCATGAAATGGTGAACGAACTTGAAAGGAGGGGGAGCAAGCCACAGATGCAGAAGCAGGGAGGAACTGTGTACACAGAAGACACCCTAAGAAGAGGAGGAGAGCGTGTGTTTGAGGAACAGAAACCTTAAAACAAAAAGGCATAGGAATAAATCTGTTCTCAAAGACCTGAAGTTATCCACATGAGAGTGCCGGGAAGAGTGCGTGAGAGAGCAAGAGAGAGGGGTGAGAGAGTAAAAGAGAGGGACGAGTGGGAGAGGCACCTAGGGGTGGTGGGAGGCGAGAGGGGAACCAGTGCACAGAGCAAGGATGTACAGGAATGTAGCATGTGTGATCAGGCAGTATAGAGAAGAGAGGGAGAACGTGAGGGAGGGATGCAGTGGATTGTGAGATGAGAAGGGGTAGTTGCAGTGTGAGGGAGAGATGAGAAAAGCAGTGATTGTGTGGGATGACAGGGTTGTGGGAAGTGCGAGGGAGAGATAGGTTTTATGGGAATTGTTTGCTGTGGAATTGTGTAGGGTGGAATTGTGTGGTGTTGAGTTGTGTAGCGGAAATATGTGACATGGTGTGCTGTGGAATTATGTGAATGGTATTTAAATGGTATTAAGAGTACTGGAATTATGTAGAGTGAGATTGTGTGTTACGAAGTTAATAAAGTGGATTGGTTTTGTGTGTTTTGGAGTGGCAAGTTGTGGAGTTGAATTATGTGGTGTGCTGTTAAAGTTTGTGGCATGATGTGGAAATCTGTGGAAATCTGTGGTGTGGATGTGGTGTGTTGTGGAGTTGTGCTGTGCAGTTGAAATATGTTGTTTGATGTGAAATTATGTGGTGTGTATTTGCAATGTGTGGAGTTGAATTGTGTGGCCTGGAAATGTGTGGTGTTGAGTGACATTTTGCTTATTGAAATTAATGGTGTGGAGAGCATTTATGTTGATTGGTTTTATGTGACAGAGAGTGCATTTATATGGGTTATAATTATGTTGTATCGAGTGGGGTTTAATTATGTGGCGTGTAATTATTGACAATAAGTTTCAAATTTGTCAGAACTATTGGTGTTGTAAATAACATTGTCTTTTACCCATGTGTTCTATATAGAGTGGAATGGACGTGTCTGTTATGGAGTGGAATTATGTGGTTTGGCTTGGAATGGTTAGTTGTGGAATTGTGTAGCACGGAAGTGTGCAATGTGGAGTGGATGGGGCAGATTTATGTTAACTGGCGCATCCCCAGGGATGCGCCAGTTAATGTGCGCCACAGTGCGCCACTGCTCCGCCACACATGGTGCGCCGCATTTACAATGCGGCGCACCATGGTGCAAGGCAGTGAAGATGCGTGACGCATCTCTCGGCGTACAGGCGGCGCATTGCAGGAGTCATGTCACAAGTGCGACATGACTCCTGCAATGCAGGGGGCCACCTCTTCAATGCATGGTGCGTCACCCTTACGCCTGCTTCAAGCAGGCGTAAGGAATTGACTTAGAAAGTGACTGAGTGAAATCTCATAGATTTCACTCAGCCACTTTTAGGAAGCGTTCCTGCGCAGGAACGCCCCCCCCCAGCGCAGGACCGCCTCCTTATGGCGCAGGGGTTTCCAACGTGACGCATCTCCTAGATGCGTCACGTTGTAAATAGGGCGCATTGTTTGCGCCGCCGTTGCATCACATTACGTGACGCAATTGCGGCGCAAAGAGGCGCAAGGGCCTCATAAATCTGCCCCCAAGTGTTTTGTGGAATTTTGTGGCATGGTGTGCAGTGGAATTATGTGGTTAGTAATTATGTGTTTTTTAGTGTACTGGAATTCTGTGAAGTGGGATTGTGCTCGAAGGACTGGAAGGGCTGGGACAGTGTTAGTGGAACGGCAAATCCTGTTTGATGTGCAACTTACTGCCACTGTAAAAGGTAAAAACTATGCTGCCTTTTAGTAAAAATAAAAAATTCCATATGCCTGTTATCGCGCATGATAAGATCTCTGCAAACAAATGGGCTGGCCAGCCTGCTTTCTTTCTGCATTGTCACTTTGATGGGCATAACACATGCTTTAGTCTTTAAACATATGTGTTGAGTACTATTCTTGGTTCACTTCCTTTTACAACTAGGGGCATGTGAAAGGCAGCATGTCCTTTTATTCCCATCTATATTTTTAATTTGCAAGCATTACATTCAAATTACGGGATACAATTTGGAAACATAACAGGGAAGAAATTTAAAAAATGGTCTCACATTCGTGAGAGTAAGAGGTATTGGCGTTGTAAATAATTAGTCTTTACAACAAGGGTCTGGGGAACATAGCTCCAACAATGATGCATGGTGTCAGCGACAGCACATCTAAGTTGAGCGCTGGGCCTCATCTGTGCAGGAATAATGAGAACAAAGCTCTGATAGTGGTGCAGACTATGGAAAAGGGAATCTGAGTTCTGCTATATCTTCCATGACAGCATGGATGTTGTAAATGAAGCTCAGTTGATAATGTTCTCCTCTGTGTACTCTTTACAGCGCTGCTCCCAGGATTGAAGCTCCGGGAACGAGCATGCTGTGCTCAACCTGGTGCGCACTGTACTCCGCTTGCCCCCGAATGGAAGCACTATTTGACAGAGCAAGGATATGTGAGGCTACCTTAACCTTGTACCGTACACCTGTAAAAAGGGGAGCTAGGGGGATACTGGACTTTGTCGTTTACTTGCAGTGCATGGGAAGGAAAAGGTGGTTGTGACAACATTTGAGTGTCTGGAGAGAAAAACTAACATGGTGCCTTTTTTCTATTACATTTCTTACACCGTAGTCCTTAAGTGTGGAATGCCTGCAACGCTTCTGTAATCAGTGTGATGCCAACTATCTGGGTGTATATGTTTAATTTGTATTAACTCAGGTCATTAGCACTTTGACCAACTAATGATGTATGTCATCATGCTGCACAGCATGGAAGGCTACAATGTAATAACTGACAGAGCAGGCATGTTAGCAGTTGCAGTTCAAACACACAAGACCTCACATTTTTTATCGGACTAATCAATATAGCATGATGAGGAGGACAACACAGGACCCTTGGATCCCTTACAGAAGTTCCCTTTAGATGCCAGTATCCTACCATCCTTTCAAAGTGAACCAATTATACAGTCTGTTTTACTTTTAGACTAACTAGTGCAAACCATTCTGAAACATAACATAATTTTTCTTGCATATTGCATATGTTTGCAAAAAATATAAATACATTAAAAAAAATGCATGTATGCCTGTCTCCAAACCTGTTGGCTTTAACAATCCTTGATTCAATTGCAGCTGCCAATGTGACAGCAAGATGAAAAAACTAATTGTTGAATAGAAAATGGCGGATGAAAGCAATAAATTATGAAGGTACTATACTAATGTCTGATGGTAGTTTGTGTGGCACAGTATGGGACTTCCATAATGTGGAAAAGGTAATGTAATGTCGGACAGTGGCACCCCGTTTGCAAGGCGTTGTTGCCAAGACAAAGGTCAATTTACATGAGTAAATATAGCACATGTACAGTTTGCGCTTAATTGCTGACAAAAGGACTGGTGGGCGGTTAATCAAAAGTTATGCATCACATAGAATCAAGGCCTCTGCGGACCATACTGGCAAGTTCCAAGAGGAACAGTGTGAAGCACTGCACTCTCAGCAGTGTCGTAACCTGAAAAGACCATGCCTTTCTTCTCTCCTGAAGTCTGGTGATAGGACCTTAAATGTCTACTGTCTTAAAGATGTGTACTATAATTAGTGCAGTTCCCCCGGGGCTCATGGGTGTGAGAGTGTTATACTGCTGCTCAGCCTGAGTGTCTGTGTGAGAGAATGTTGGTGAATGGAATGTTCGGTTGTGTGTGTCAGTTGGAGATGGGCTGAGCAGAAGCGAGGCTGCTCCTGGTGGGGCTCTCATCCTGTAACATCATACTTGAATAAAGATACCTGAAGATACTACGTGGACCAGTCTTCTTCATTTTACTCCAATTATTGTCATTTACTGCCAAACTAGGTGTGAGAAGTCTTTCATTCATGAGTTCGGCCTATCTCATGGGCCACAGTGTTTGCAAGAACCTACCTTACGACCCTTCTGCTTACAGGAAAGGGTGTTTTAATCCACAAACTCACCACAATGAGATCAAGTGTGCCAAGCTTAATTTAAAACATAAACCTCAAATGAAGGTCTACGTGTATTACAAACCCGCCAAATAAGCTAGGAACTACAAAGACGCCAACAATGAAGTATGGACATATTACACTTGCACGGAAGTTAACATTTGTGTTCTTGCTTTGTTGTCCTTGTCCTCGACTGAACTCTAAGCATATTTTTTAATATAAAATATACCCCAGGATTCTCCGCAGAAGAGGGAGTGAAGAGAAGAAATTATATCGGTACTTTAACTTTTTGCACATGAGGCAAAACTGAAAATGTCGCTCTGAAATGTGCTTACCAAATGGCTCTGGTGTATGGGACGTGTGGGGAAGCAGGGACTGACATCCTGCATACGTCACAGCAACGTCTGTGACACTCAGGAGACAACTGTGGAAGCTTATGGTTAAGGAAGTGATAGGGAAGAATGTTCTCACTTTTCCACAGATAGCTTCAGTCTGCAAAAACTCTGAAGTGTATGCCGACGACGGCACACTTTATAATGGATTACTGGAGGCTACTTAAGCAAACTTATTTGTTGTACTGCCAGTGAAAACACCTTAAACGGCAGGGGAATGGGAGCTGTGCATGGTGCCTCCTCACCTCACTTGTTGCCTGCGTTGAACACCAAATAGCGGACCTCTCATGCTCTGAGCTGCTGCCCCCACTCTGAGCTTGTCTGCCTCCCACTCCCTCCCCTGGCATGCATGTGACTCACTCAATTACTCGCTCTTAATGCACAAAATAAGTAAGTCGATGAGGGAACGGCAGAGACAACCGCATGTAATCACAGTCTGCTGCCACAGCCTGGAGCACCATCCACCATTGTAAAAACAGAAGGGACTGCTGTGAGAGAGACAGAGTGAACAAGTCCACGGGCAAAAAGTGATGGGCACAAAAATGAAAAGAGTTCTGCCAAAAGAACAGAAGAGCAATGCAAGCAGAACAAAACAGTATTTGGCCGGTGTTCCTGTCAGGGAAAATATAAATGATGTATCGCTGTCTGAACCAGTTAGGGGACAGAAAATAAGCGTGACACTGGACTGAACCAGTCAGGAGTGGGAGGTGGGTATAATGTTCTTTATTGATCACAGCAGGTCTTGCAGACAGCGCATGCGCTGTCGGCTTGACCTAAAAATATCATCTAATTTTACCAAACAGGATTCTGAACCAAACACTCCACTATTGATAATATCCTTGAAGTGACAGACTTAGCAAGCAGAGCACCAAAAACCAAAAGAAACAACTTTATGCATGTTACGTGGATTTCTCAGCTGTAATCGGGAGTCGACAGACAACTGATATGGTCCAAAATGTAATTACGGGGTGTAGCACAATCCTCTCTATATCTTATATGGCCCTTCATATGGAGACTTAGGTCCAGGTGAAGTTGCCTAATGGGTGAGGCCTAACCCCAAAAATAAAGACTCCAAAGGGCCTTAAACAAGGTTGCATTTTAGCTCCTGTGCTCTTCTACCCATTTATTGCAGACCTTCCATTGGTACTGATTTACCACAAAGCTGATACCACTCAACTAGCATAAACATCACCCACCCACTTAACAGACAATGGTGACTTATTTCAAAGACTGCAATAGGACTTAAACAACAAGTGCAACATCTACTTGATTCAATTCTATTGAACAATCAAAATAAACAATGATAATACAACAATAATGCACTTTAGCCAATCAAAGACAAAATTCAATTGGCACCACGATGGAAAAAGCATAGATGAAATCTCCTCTTATGGTAATCTTATGTCATGATTGACAGAAAACTAAGGGGCAGATTTACAAGAAAATGACGCATCTGTAGAGATGCGTCACTTTCCCTGCTCCACCCTGAGAAATCCTTGCGCCACCGTGGATGCACCTTATTTACAATACAGTGCACAATGGCACAAGGATTGACGGATGCATCAGAAATTCTGACAAATCTGTTGGGGCAAAAGTCACACATTGCTGGAGTCGTGTCACAAGCATGACTCAACTTCTGCAGTGCACAGGGAGGTCTATTCCCATTACACTGCGTCACTCCTTTCGCCTGCTTCAAGCAGGCAGAAGGTTTTGATCCAGCGGCGTCCAAGAAGTGATGCAGTGAAATCTTGTAGATTTCACTGCGTCACTTTTACGAGGCTTTCCTACATGGGAATGCCTGTCCTGCATAAATTATACCTGATGCAGGGATAATGTGACGCTGGGCTTTACAACGTGACGCATCTCCCCAGATGCGTCAAGTTGTAAATTGGCTGCATTTTGTACGTCACCGCTGCGTCACAAAAGTGATGCAATGGCAGCGCAACAGTGTCGCAAGGGGCTTGTAATTCTGCCCCTAAATTAGCAATCACACATCAACGACTAACCAACAAAGCCTCAAACACTGTTGGGGATTTAAAAGATTTACTCCTGCCATACACTTACTTTTAACAGCAACTACAGCAAAATTACTCCCTCTTCTGTCTTATGGCTCTTTTGCTATGCAACTAAAAAAGAGATTCCTTTCTGTGTATTTGAATTTTTAGATTAACAATACCATTTGTTCTTCTAGTCAATTATACCAACAGCCCACCACACATAAAATTTAAGTCAAAAGCATAACATTTTTAATGTATCTAATTTCTTATTTCTTTCTAATTAAAACCAATTGTTCATATACACAGTATACACAATTTATTACAATATATAAGTTTTTTTGCAAAAAATCATATTACATTAGTCCAACATAGTTTATCCTGACAAAACATATAAAAACACAAAATAGTACAATTAAAAAACTCTTTTCATCAAAGGTTTGTCGACGCGTTTCGGTGCTTTGTTGTTTGGAACACCTTCCTCAGGACTATTAAAACATCTTCTTTGTGTAAAGCAATTTATATTTTTGCAGTACCAGATTCAATCCAGGAGTGGTTATGACATTTGTGGCTCCTCCTCCCTGTTATGTCATCAGAGACTTTTTCCTTTGCGCTGTGGCAGTCCAAGACAATTGCTGCACTCATGTAAACTTGTTATTCCGTTTCTTCCGTGTGTCAGTCTGGTCACACGTGATCCTAAATACTGCATGGATTCAAGAGCGGATCCCTCCTCTTATTCAATTAAGGCAGGTCGGCAGTGTCTTCACTTACGGCGCGCGCTCCGTCCGTCCGGGCTCACTGGTTGTCGGTATGTGCTATGCACACAAGTAAACTTGACAAGGTATATATAAAGAGTATATTAAAACCTTTTATAATCAAGAAGCTGAACTTGGCTAGATCAAGGTCTCAGTCACATCACGCTGTTACTGGCAGAAAAGGTATCAACCACATCTGCGATTGCTGTTCATCTAATAAAACTACTTTGAAATCTATGATCCTAATGGAACTGGGTGTTAACACCATAACACTTTTATAGACCAATCTAAATCTGTCTACATTAAAGCATAACAATAAGCTCTAGTTCTTCCTGGTGTTGTCTTCGAATCCTCAAAAGCCAGAGGTTGAATGGGCAGAATTAGAGGTACATGCAGGGCTGGACTGGCTGTAGTGGGCACCGGGCGTTTCCCCGGTGGGCCGCTAGGGTTGGGTCCGGTTTTGGGCCCCTGGGAGGGCTGTTTTTGTTACCGGGGATTGGCAATATCAGCCCCCTGTAACAAAATCAGCTGAAACCAGCCCTCGAACACTGCTCGGCTGCACACCCCCTAACCCTAGGGGGGCAGGTCGAGCAGTTTGCCAGGGCCGGTTTTAGTTCCCAGTACGGCCCTGGGTACATGAGGGCAGGCCGGCTGTAACAGTTTGTACTTCTGGTGATTCCTAAATGACATACAAGGTTCTGGAACTATGTGCATTAACATAGCTGAGCAACACAATTGTGGGCATGATTACAAGTGGTCCGGTTAATTGCATTATTAGTGGTTACTCATGTTTCAACACATAGCGCAATTAGGAGTTGTTAAACCTGTGAGCCTTAGGGTGGTCTTCCCCCAAACCTTTTAACTTCACCCGTCTTATGTTTGCTGAAATCGTTTTTGTTAGCCTTAGGATTCTGTGCACTTTACCCATACTAACCTGTGCTAAAGTGCTTGTGTTCCCTCCTTTAAACATGGTAAAAGTGTCTTACACCTGACTGCATATTTAATTTACTTATAAGTCCCTTGAAGAGTGGCACACCATATACCAAGGGCCTGTAAATTAAATTCTAATAGTGGGTCTGCAGCACCTATTGTGCCATCCACTTAAGTGGGTCTGCCATTGCAGCTCGAATGCAGTTTTAAACTGCCAATTCCACTTGCCAATATATCCCCCGCCAAGCCTTAAACTCCCCTCTTATTGCACCTTTCTCCCCAGACGGTATCCCCCTCTCTTCATTCTCTTGGTTTCTGAGTACAAGCTAGCGCTAAACAATCTTTCGACGCAGGGCCGTAACGGGCACAGGGCAATCCCCTGGTGTGCCGCACGGGTGGGGGGGGGGGCGGTTTTGGGCCCCTGGGGGCTGTTTTTTTGTTACAGTGCAAAATCGGCCCTGTAACAAAATCGTCTGAAAACCGGTCCCGGCAAAGAGCTCGGTGGCACCCACAACCCCCCCTTGGGGGAGGGGGCCGAACACTTTGCCAGGGCCGTTTTGGTTCCCAGTCCCGCCCTGTTTAGACAAATATTCCTCTTTGAATGTGTGCTGCAGAATGCAGCAGATATGGAAAGAGAAAGTATTGTGGTGAAAAGAAGATATTACTCCTCATTATGCTTCTATCAGGCTTGGCGGATCATGTGATGCATGCCCGAAGCAAACTAATTTGAGTCAGCACTATGGGCTGCTTTGCATTCATTTGTATTTATTAAACCTCACAAAGCCATACAAATCGTCTTTGCGTGACTTGTAAATGTCAAAGTGGATTTTGCATCTGGGCTATACCACAAAAGTGGCGCAACACCGATGCAAAACCTTAGTAAATCTGAGCCTAAGTGTTATTCTTTGCTTGGGCTGTGCTGCCTGTCTTGGAGTTGGAGAAATCAGTGGCATTGCACTAAACAGGGCAATAGTTCTTAAACACCAGGGCGACCAGTTCTGCCAATAATTAACTTTCATCCAATACAATAGCAGCCTGGGTGAAAGAAAGACCCCCAATAAACAGAAAAGCAAAAATAAAATTGTGATAATACCATCTAAGAATGGTGATATCATTGTTAGTCAGGACATTGAACAATATATCTCAGAAATGCACCGTCATTTAAATAATAACACTCACTACACGAAGCTGAATTAACAATTCACTATCTGAGCTCTGGAAGAATATACATTCCATCACTGCCAACCACAAAGGGTTACTGTGGTATTCTGTACCTCAGGTCATGGTAGCTAAGTGCTATATGAAGGTTCTGAATCTATGGGATGATCGCCAGTTCTGTCGCATGTCCATCATCCCTAGACTGTTGTTGTTGGAATGATTTGGACCAAAGTTAGAAATAAGAGTTGGATCGAGGCTGACCCTGTGGATGGAGTCTCTGAATTCACTGTACTTAAATAAAGATCACAGCTTAACATTGGAGACGAGCACTTACAACAACTCACAACACGCAAGAAGACACAACATCAAGTGAAGGACAGGAGACCCTAACACAACTGCCAATCACCCTGAAGGACTTAAGCAACAAATGCTGGTATTTGGCACTGCATATATTTAAACTGAACAAACGCCAATACTGTTCCTTATGTCTTATGATCCAATCTATACAATCATATTGCAAACCAAGACAATATGTGCACCAGCCTGCAAGTTCTGTCTGAATTAATCACTTTTTTATTTTTTTCTCAAAAGAAGAATTTTTTCATTTTTGACTCTTCTATTAGTAGAGTTCTCCTCAGGACCATATAGCTTAACTTGATCTGAGTTTACTCAACCTGTCGAAAGACATTCCATCTCATCTATTTCTGCCTGTGATGGCTTCACACTCTCCTCTATGCCTGCAGTGTTTTCTATGAGTTGAATAAATACTTTGCAGGTCTTCTCTTATAGTTTTTTTGGTTTTTTGATGACGCTCTGAGGGGGCCTGGTCAAAAATCCAAGCTCCGCGCCGAGAAGAAAAGGAACGGGCGTCCTCTCGCGTTGTGATCACAGTAAATTCAGATCAAGTTAAGCTATATGGTCCTGAGGAGAACTCTACTAATAAGAAGAGTAGACCGTTTAATGCCATGAGAATGTTTAAATCGATCTTTCCATTTTGTTAAAAATTATGAAATGTGGATAGTACGGAGTTCTATGGCTTTGTTTTTTCAATTGTTTTTTCAGATGTTCAAAGTTGAATAGTATTGTAATTAGAAAAATAATTTGGTGTTCTGAATGTGTGATAGTTTTGCTTAAGTAATTGATTGGGAGGATGAAAGCTGAATAAGAATGCTTGTGATGTTTGATGGGATATATTGTCATTGATATAAATGTATGTCTTAATGTGTTGTGATCTTAAAATGTAAATAATTGTCAAAAATGAAAAAATTCTTCTTTTGAGAAAAAAATAAAAAAGTGATTAATTCAGACAGAACTAGCAGGCAGGTGCACATATTGTCTTGGTTTGCAATATGAATGTATAGATTGGATCATATAACATAAGGAACAATATTGGCGTTTGTTCAGTTTAAATATAGGTCGGAGGCTTGGCCTTACTGTTGGGAGCCCGAACCCAGTGGCGTTATCAGGTATTTGGCACTGCAGCAGAAGGAAGAAATGATAATCAAGCAATTAGCTGGTATAAAGTAAAACTCTTTCCCATTCTTTTATGTTGAATTTAGATGTTGTGTGCACGTGGGTGGCAGCAGCCTGTGGTGGCCTTGTGAATTCCTCATGAGCGTTCGCTCACGATGGCTCCTCTTTGAGCACAAATGTGTACATAGTATGTTCACATCTTGCAGCTGACATGCATGGACATGCGTATGACGCAAATGGGCCATCTTGCTTTGGGCTGCTTTCTTTACGTGTTGCAATTTCATTGCGCAGAGCCGAATCATGTGACCTGCTGTGATGCGCACGCATGCTGGTACACGCCATTGAGGAAGCGTTGTTTTCTGTGATATGCACCCACTTCATAAAGATATCGTTTTGCAGGTGAGCATTGTTGAAAAAAACATCATTTTCTATAATATGCATACACTTTTTAAAGAATTGTTTGGCAGGAGTTATGTAAACAATTTGTGCCCAGCATTGGGAGCATTTCGCTGTGATTTGCACACACTAAGTAATCTGTGTTTCAACCACCTTTAAATGAGTTGGTGCACCTCACTAAGAAAATATCATCTTGATATATCTGTGATATGCACACAAAAGACTTACAACCGCCTATAAATGTGTTGGTGAATGTCACTAAGAAAACATCATTGTCTGTGATATGCACACACTGACTTCTTATGACTCGTGCTTTATTGGCACATATATATTTATGTTTTACACTGTGATACGCACACAGTAGGACATTTCAATTTATCTAGGCTTGTGCACCTACAACAACTTCAGAAACTCTAATACTAATATTTGTTATTATTGTGCATATCTATTATTCTGGGGTACATTTGAGCCATGCGGAATGTCACTGATCCTCCATTCTTGTTGAGTTCACATGGTGATAAAACTATGCCATGGATTAAGTGGAAGAAAGTATCACACATAATGTAAGGGTGTGTGGCATTTCACTAAGTCTGGAAAGGAGAATGTTCTTGTCACTGCTCTGTGCCTTGGTCCAGAAGGTCAAGATGTATTTGAACACCTTCCTGACTTGTGAGACAGGAATGGGGCGAACCTCAATCAATTTGGACTTTGCCTCAAGAAGATAGATTTGCATTATCTGCCCAAGATGAGTACAGTTCTTGAACGATACCATTTTGGGAAGAGAATGCAATACCAAGGTGAAACATTGGAGCAATATGTAACTGAATTGTGGAAGCTTGCATTTACTTGGGGGTTTGTGAAGGTCTAGTGAGGAACGCTTTGGATACCAATTCATGCTGGGATGGGCACTGGAAAAGGGCAAATAGTTGATGTGGCGGAAATATAATAGCTCTCTGCAGGAGGTGTTAACAATGACAAAAATGTATGAACACTCCAAGTATGCGTTGAAATCAGTGGCTAAGACTTGTCAGGTGCGGCAAAAAATGCGGCGGTAGCAGTTAAAATAGTGTTTGACAAGACTGAGGCAGACAAAATGGCACAATAGAGGCCAATGGCTAGTAAAGTAAGTGGAGAAGGAGGAGAAAAGCACAGCAAGACTGTCAAGACAATTTTTGGGAAGGTGTTATCGGTGTGGCAATTTTGACCACATGGCAAATTATAAAGAATGTCCGGGCTGGAAATCTATAATTGTGTCAGGAAAGGTCATTTTTCTAAATGCTGTAAGTCCTTACCCAGTATGAAGAGTGTTAGGGAAGTAGACTGTGAAGATGAGGGAGATGATGTGGATGAAATAGATGAGATAGTGGTCCTGCAAACTAAACCGGTGGAAGTATTTTATGAAGACAAGTTGTAAGACAAAGTGAACCAGACATTAAACCCAGAGGGTAGGGAGGGTAAACCTATCAAATTGTTGGAATACTTTTGGGGAACAATTCAATTAACGAATCACATTTTACCAGGAAACATCTATATGTCTGGTAAGGGGGACTCGCTAATAAACTGATTTCATCAACGTGATCTTCAAGTATATCTTGACCCCAATGAGAATCTTGAGGTCAGAAAAAGGGATATGTCAGCGATTAGGAGTATCTTTGATGGCTGTGATGGGCTACTGAAGGACTTTCCAGAGGTGTTTAAAAATGATTTGGGGTGTTTAAGAAACTATGTGCATTTGATGAAGCTCAGAGATATGGCACAACCAAAGATTGTAAAGTCAGGAATGTACCTTTGTCTGTCAAATAAAGTATGAAAAAAGGAACTGTGCAAATTGATGGACAATTAAATCACACAAGAGATAGAAGCTTCTGAATGGGTTGCGCCTGTGGTGATGGCTTGCAAGGCAGATGGGGAGGCTAGATTATGGATGGACTTAAGAGAGTTAAATAAGTCGGTGGTGGTGGATCATTATCTACTACCAAATATCAACAAGATGTTAAGTTCTCTTAACGGGGCCAAGCATTTTTCCACTCTGGATTTAAGCTCTGCGTACCACCAGAGCTTCACAAGAGCTGACTAACTGCATCACACCATTTGGCACATATAAATTCCTGAGGATGCCATTTGGGTTAATATCCATGGCCTCCCTATTTCAGAGAGTCATGGAAAGGGTGTTAAAAGGAATAGAAGGAGTGACAGTGTATCAAGATTATGTGCTGGTGGGTGGTTCTAACTTTGAGGAGCACAATGCGAGATTGCATGAGGTATTGGAGAGATTTCAGAAAAGTTGTCTTACACTGAAACAAGAGAAATGTAAGTTTAATATTTTTGAAATAGAGTATATGGGGCAGTTCATAGCAGGCACAGGGATTTGACCCAAGAGCAGTCTTGTAGGGGAGATCAAGAACACCTGAGTGTAAGGAGGAATTAGTAACATTTCTCAAAATAGTTGAATTCTATAATAAGTTTGTTCCCAAGTTTGCAGAAAGGACTGAATGCATAAGGTCATTATTGAAGAAAGGCAAGGAATTTATATGGTGCAAGGGATGCCAAAACAAATTTAAGTATGTGAAATCAAGTTTGCAAAATGCTGCGGATCTTGGAAGGTTTGCGATGAGACAATAGTAATGACAGCCGCTAACTCCAAAGGACTTGAAGCTGTCCTTATGCAAAAATCAGGCGGGAAGTATAGAACCATTTTATTTGTATTATGTGGTTTGAGAGGAGCAGAAACCAAATATTCTGTTATTGAAAAGGAGGCTCTTGGTGTATTCTGGGTGATAAGGAAATTAAGGAAGTTTCTGTGGGGGGGGGGCACAAGTTCGAAGTCAAGACAGATCATAAGCCTCTTAAAGACGTTTTTTCTAAGAAGGGCAATAGACCAAATTTCAAGCCATTTTCGCAAATGGGTGGCTGCGCATCATGAGTTTGACTTATCGCAAATGGGTGGCTGCACATCAAGAGTTTGACTTAATAGTGTTCTTTGTGCCAGGGGCTAACAACTTGCAGGTAGACTGTGTCTCACTGAGGTGTTTGGTGCAAGGCGGAGACAAAGAGGGGGTAAATGAATGTTTTGAAGATGAAGAGTTTGAGGAGGAGGTGCATCTTTGTATGATTACAGAAAGAGTTATACAAGAAGATGAGTGGAAAAAAGAACTCCCAGAAGATGAATATATGCCTGAAGGAGATGAAGTCTGTGACTAGGTGGTGATGTGGCAAGGAAAAATGTGACAAGGACACAAGTAAAGAATTAATTGGCTGAGGTAGATGATTTGTTATTGATGGGAAGTAAGTTAGTCCCAACTCAACAGTTAAGGAGGAAGCTGGTGGTTAGTGCCCATGCAATTCATATGGGGATTTCCAAAACATAGAAGAGGCTTAGGGAAGTGTACGGGTGGCCTGCAATGTATTTGAAGGTCCAAGAGAAGTGAGGGAGTGTCTTGAGTGCTTAAAAAGGGATGAGGTTTTAAAGTGTAGGATAGACCTCATGGTGATAAGAGAAGAGGAAGCTCAGGCCCGAGGTAGGACATTGCTTTGGACATACACGACCAGTAAAAGTGACAAATATGCTCTGGCATTTACTGATATGTACTCATGCTGGCCAACAATTAAAGTGGTGAGTTCAATAGAATGTAAAGATATAATTTGCTATTTGGAAGGATTATTTGAGAGGGAAAGTTTTACCTCGTCCTCCAGTTTCACTGACAATGGGGTCCAACTTACTTCAGTGGTGGTTGAATCATTTTTGAAAGCAAGAAGAATCAAGCACAGGAAAGTGGCACTTTCTCACCCAGAAATAAATGGAGTTGTAGAACACTCCATCTAGGTGTTAAAGGAGAATTTGCGAACAGCTTTGGTGTTTGGTTGCAATTGGGAGGATAGCATGAGGAGAAAAGTTAGGAAATGTTACCTGACAACACATTCTACCACTGGAGTGTCACCATGTCAGTTGCTTAGGGGAAGAATTCCCAGAAGTGAAGTGGCACCAACTTGGGTGAGCAGTAAGCGTTAAGGAAGTGGATGATCTGGTGGGAGATGTGTGAGATAGAGAGAAAGAGAAGAAAATAGCCCCAAGGAAAATAACTGTATGACAAATGCAAAGCAGATAAGGAAACTTTGGTGCGGTTTGGGGATTGGATAAAAATCGAATCTCCGAGGAAGGATGGTTAAAGGGTCTCCAAGTTTGGTCAACCCTTTAAAGTGATAAAGCTTTTTAGAAATACTGTTAAAACTAGTGATAAAAAAG